>NC_046224.1:70909144-72189280 GCF_009819885.2 Catharus ustulatus | reverse complement strand
TAGGTAACTTACCTCTTTGAGACACTATAAGAATAAGTCAAAAGACATTTGGAAGTCTCCTCCGCAAAGATTTTGCTACTGACTGAAAGTCTAGACAGAAAATGAAGATTTATTTTCTGACACTGTATTTTAGGAAAACAACTGAAAATCAAAGTGTGAGAGTATTGGATTTCCCAGAAACCTGAAAACCACCTGCCTGTTGTCTGCCCTATGTTAGGACAAGAACTGGACAATCCCACTCTGAGAAAACTGTACTCTCTATGATGGCTTTTAAATGCTTTTGATGCTGTTTCCTGATATTTATAGGGAACAACGTCTCCCAATTTTGCTTGGATAAACAAGAACACAAGATCAGAACCATACCCATAGACAAACATTTTCTTATGTTGTTTGGTGATGAAATCCTGTGCTTTCCGTATTCCTGGATCTTTTATGAGGGAGGTATTTTTTATTGTACAATCCAGTTATTGGAAACAGTCAATTGACTTCCAACATTTTATCAGTTGTGTGCTTCTGCTATTGTGCCAAGTATCAGATCTGCAACAGTGGATATTTACATATTGGCTAAATATGTAAATAGAAACTAAGTGAACTTTCCAGAAGTGCCTTGATATTTAATTCAGTTGAATTTACAGGCATTACAACACTATTTTATGGAAGAATGGTGTTTTATACACTGGACTTCTCTGTTAAAATTCTTCATGGCTTTGTTTGGTTTTGCTTTCACAATCTGCTCTTCCCAACCTTCTCTTCAACTCACATCTTCATTTGAATCTTCATTGGATCTTTCTGCTCACTCCCAGCTATCTTGTAACTTAAAAAAATGCAATAGGGAACTTTTTGCTATCTGATATATGAATTACAGTAATTTCACGACTATAAGGCGCACCCTTTTGACTAAAATTTTCCCTCGAACCCGGAAGTGCGCCTTATAGTCCGGTATGCCTTATCTGATGTACAAAGCGGCGAAATTTGCCAAACCGGAAGTGTGAGCTGAGAGCCGTGGGGGGAGCCGGTAGTGCCACAGCAGCCGGCTGGGGGCGGGCCCGGAGGCCCGCGGCACTGCCCCTGCCGGGTGGAGGCGGGCCAGGGGGCCCGAGGCACCGCCCCTCTCCGGTCCAGGCAGTCCTGGGGCCCCATGGCTGCCGGGTGAATGTGGGCTAGGGAGGCCACGGCACCCGCCTTCCCGGGTCCAGGCAGTCCCGGGAGCCCATGGCTGCCGGATGAATGGCAGGCTAGGGGGGCCTGCGGCACCCGCCTTCCCGGGTGCCAGGCAGTTCCAGGGAGCCCATGGTTGCCGGATGAATGCTGGGCTAAGGGGGGCCGCGGCAACCCCCCTTCCCTGGGTGGAGGCAGTCCCGGGAGCCCATGTTTGCCGGGTGAATGTGGGCTAGGGGGGCCCCGGCACCCCCCTTCCCAGGTGGAAGCAGTCCCGGGGCCCCATGGCTGCCGCGTGAATGCGGGCAAGGGGGTCCGCAGCACCCCCGCTCCCAGGGAGCCATGGCTGCCGCGTGAATGCAGGCTAGGGGGTCCGCAGCACCCCCGCTCCTGGGTCCAGGCAGTCCCGGGGCCCCATGGCTGCCGGGTCCAGGGTGGCTCGGTGGCTCACGGCACCGCCCCTACCGGGTGGAGGCGGGCCCGGGGGCCAATGGCTGCCGGGTTGAGCTGGGGGCGGGGCCTCGCTGCAAAAAAAAGTGTGCCTTATAGACCGGTGCGCCTTATCTGATCTACAAAGTTGCGAATTTTGCCGAATCCGGGGGGGTGCGCCTTATAGTCCGGTGCGCCTTATAGTCGTGAAATTACTGTACTCCTTCTAATTAAATCACTTCTTAATGTATTCCTTTTTTAGTTAGTCCATAACTGATCAGGTCTACAAAGCACTTTTTACCTCAGGTATGAAGGATAATGTATACATGTAAATTGCATTGTCTCTATAATTGTATTTATTTCTTATGTAGTTTGCTGCACAGTTGAACAACAGTACTGGGCTTTAGAGATAGGTCTAGTACATTAAGTAGATTAACAGCAAGCTATCAGGCTGGTTGTGTATCTGAAATTTAAGAATATTGCTAGTAGGATACTAATTCAGCATGTGATTAGAAGACAGCTCTGGAGCTGAGACAGAAAAATTTATTAAAAGTAGAGTTTTCTCTTTTTTTTTTACTTTGTGAGCACTTTGTCCTTTGGGATAATTTTACTGGACTTAACAAGAAAGAGCTTTTCTCCACTCTCTCAAATCAATAATAATTTAATTGACATATTCTGTCCTACAACCCCATAGCCCAAACTAGTCTAATGTTTTTGATTTTAAATTATATTATCCCATCTAACTCCAGAATAGTTATTTTTAAAAAGTTCTAAGTAGAAGCTTGCAAGAAATAAGAAGAAAAGTTTTGTTTTCAGGCAGTGAGAAATAGAACCTACCGGTACAAAGCAATGTTCATTTCGAAAACAAACAGTACAGGAGAAATTCACCTCAACATAGGGAAATGACCCTAATATTTCTCTGTTGAGTATAAGATTTTTCTAGATTATATATGACTGATCTTTTCTCAAGTGCATTTGCTAGAGAAGTGTTTTTTATGACTGTAAGATGTTGATTTTCTCAGTGTCTGTTTTTAAATGTTGAAACCACAGAACATGGTTAGCATTATTGAGCACAGTATTCTATGGTATTAAAAGGATGAGGCTGAATGTCCTCTTGGGCTACAGCAAAACTCAGGGCTGGATTTTTTTGCAGCCGAAGTCCTTTTCATAATGTAAAATTGAGATTAGACAATTTCAATTATATAAAGAGCAAATGAACTACTGTAGAGGGCATGGTGGTAACAGTGGTTCAACAGAATATATAGACCATCCATAGAGATGAGAATAGAAAACAGACCAGTATTTGAGGTTCCTCTTTTGTGATTTAGTGAAGGAGCTCTGATCTCTGGTTTCTTCCTCCTGCTTTGTTTTTCTTTAATAAAATTTAATCTAGAAGCTAGATTCTTATAGATTCTACAGTGTTCTTGAAAAAAATAGCCCTGAATGCTTGGAGTTTGGCAAAAAAGCTTAAGGGGTGTTGACTCAACTGAAGATTTGCTTATGCACTCTCTGTCCTCCTTTCTGTGCAGGCATCCTCTTTTGGTTACTTTCTCCAAACATGGGCTGGCTGTAACACTTGGCATTGTCCCTCACAGAGAAAACTGGAAGACTCATCTTCTTGGCATGGATTTCTCACAATTCAAGACATTTGAAAATTAATAACTTCACCTGTCTCTGCTCTTAGAGAAAGGATGAAGAATCTCTGAGCTAACTCTAATCATATCAAAGGGTGGGACTGTACCTCTCGCTGTGCCCAGCTCTCGTGGCGATAGGGTAAGTAGAATAACAATCTTTTCCACTGGGATTTGGAATAGTTCCTAAATAATTTGTACAGTCAGTGGGAGATTTGGATATGTCTGGGTGGCCAAGTGTCAGAGAGATCCCAAAGCAAAGGCATTCTGCTTAGAAAGAGGTATGCACAGCAGCATATGGCCTACTAATTAAAACCAGCATTTTCCAAAGCTTAGAATAGGGGGCTTGGGTGCCAAAGTGCAAAATGTTTTTCTAATATAATCTGAAAATTTTACAGGTCATATATAAATGAAAACTTTGTTAATCATTAGTTTTGCTAAGAAGTATTTTGTAAATTTTGCCTTTTTATTTTAAACATAGTTTCTAAAGAAATGCCTACATATACTAAAAACTGTTGGGGGCAACATTATAGTTATGAAAAAAGCCAAATCACTTCTACCCAAAGAGACATTATTTTTGGTAATGTAAAAACCTTAAAATTAGGAAACCTCTACTCATTATATACTTGGAAATGTAAAATCAGCTTTTCCCCCCACCCAGAATACTGAATAATTTCTGCCCACTTCACAGTGACAAAGACACACAATTGCAGTGAATGCATCAGCTGCAGACTTAGGGATAAATAAATTTTTCTCAGATTTTGTGCTTTTTAAGAAGTATAATGCACAGGTTTGAAAAACAAACATATGACAAAGTTTGTGATTCAGAGCGGGTGAATTCTAGACTGCTTGCCACTCCAAGCTGTCATTATAGATACACATCTTGTAGTGCAGACTCAGCACTGACTGTGACTGTCCCAGGTGGGGCTGCCTTCCAGGGAACTATCTTCACCTGCAGAACCTGCTGTCTCCACATTTTCAAAGTAAACTGACGGATGTCCTTAATGGGCTTCTCAAATGCTAGCTTGCAATTAATCTCAAGGGTTTTTGGCAGCTATGAGTATCCCTAGCTAACCAATTCTCCTTTCCTGTATGCTGCTAGTCCTGTAATTGTATGCAACAGAAACAAAATTTTAAAAGTCAATGTGCAATAGTATAGCTCTTCTTACAAGTAGGATGAAATTCAGGAAGAAGACATAGTAAGTGCAATGTTATTTAGATTTCTCCTTAGCCCCACTTTTGGCTTTTTTTTCTGGCCTTCTAATACTGGCATCTTACCTAGTGCAGAGGCATGTTGCCATCTGAACAGATGGGCATGAGTGTAGGTGGCTAGGAGGACATGTTTGCTCATCAAATGTGTTTGTTGAAAGCAGTATTAGCAGCCAGATATATTGGATCAGCTGTTCAGCCTGGGCTTTTAAATCTACGTTTAAAACTGCTACTCTGATAAAAAATGCATTAAATAATAAAATAATTACATGTTTACAATGCTTTGAAATGTGGCTTTTTTAGTTTGGTAGAGTCAGCATTTTTATTTCTTAAATGCCTGGGTTGCAATGGAGACATTATAAGCAAGTTTCAACTATAAAGGTTTTAAAAAAATCATCTGAAACCACAGAATTGTACCTATTGGGAGACATCTAGATAGTACTGAAAGAGCCTATTGTAACATTTCATGAGAGCAGAGACTATTATGAGTATAAAGCTCATTATTAAATCCTATTACATTTTTACTTTTGTACCTTAGACTCAATTACTTAGTAGTAGTAGAGTAATCTGTGGAACTATATGAAGTGAAATCTGAAATCTGCCTTAATTAGTGAGGTATCACAAGTTGGGCATTAATCAGCATTTTTAAACTGATTTTTCCCTTTCTCTTATAGAAGAATTTGTCAGAGAAGTAGAAGAGCTGTTCAGATTTTCTAGACTGTTCATACTTAATAATTAGCAGTAATGTTATTATTTTCTCATGTGAGATACTTCATCTGAATTTTTAGTATGCTGCACTGCATTAGACAATATTAAACAGGGCAGTTGGCTAAGTGAATTACAATAATTTCACAAATACAAGCTGCACCGTTTTGACCAAAATTTTGCTCCCATACCAGAAATGCGGCTAATACTCAGGAGCGGCCAATATGTGAATAATTTTCTGACATTTTCAACCCCAGGAGTGAAAACCGAGTCAGTGCAAACTGTGAAGTCAAGCAACTGCCAGTAAAACCCTGCATTTACGCGGTTTTTACAAATTGGTTACTCTGTTGCGCAGCCGGTGGAGCTGCTCCGTGCAGGCAGCACAGGGGGTGGGGAAGGCGGGGCAGCTCCCTCCTGCTGGCCCCGCGGCTCGGGGGGAGGCAGGGGCTCTCTCCTGCCGGCTCCGCGGCCCAGGGGGAGGCAGGGGGCTCTGTGCTGCTGGCCCCGCGGCTCGGGGGGCTCCCATCCCCGCGTGCCGCCGCCGCAGGAGCAGGGTGGCTCCATCCCCGCCTCCCACCGCTGCTGCAGGTACTGGCGGGCTCTGTGCCCCTCCTGTCACTGTGGGGCAGCGCCGGGCCGGGGTGACCGAGCCCATCGGTGGCGGTGGCTGGCCCCGAGCGGCCCCGCCAAGTGGCAGCGCCGAGCTGGACCACCCAGCCCTGTCGGCAGCCTCGAGCCCTCATGGCCCGAGCCGAGCCAGTAAACCCCGCCCTGCCGCGGTTCCGTTACTATTTGGCAACTTTGTTGCACGCGGGTCCTCACTGTGAACTACAGAGCGGCTTATAATTGGGTGCCGCTTATTTATGGACAAAGAACAAAATGTTTGCCAACACCCGGTGATGCGGCTTATACTCAGTGCGGCTTGTATTAGTGAAATTACTGTAAATCTGTGTTGAAAGGTGTGGCTGCCTCATGGTTCTTGTCTCAGCTGTCTTTTCAAGGTGCAGCTTTCTTAGTGTTTCAAGATAAACCAGTGGCTCACAGAGATGGAAACCTACTAGAAGCACACAGTTTAGAATGTGAGGCAGAAGCATTCATGCATATCATGTAGTACTTAGCATCCCCTCTTTCTTCTTCAGCTTGCATAATTTTTCCTGCTGTCTTTTCAAGCAAGAGCTGAAATGCTGGAAAGATGTGTAGACAGAGGATAACAGATTGCCGTCCTGAGCTGAACACTTTGTTTTTAGATTTAGATGCTATGATCAGGCTGTGAATGAAATACAGTGATTCTTACCATTTTCTATGTCTCGTGTTGTTCAGTGTAGCAATAATCAAAATGTGGATGCCTGATGTGCTGCATCCATGAAACAAAAAGCATGCAATGACAGAGCTTACAATAATGGCCTTTTAACCTGAGGAAAGTTATTGTGGAAATATACCTCACACAACTGACTCTGTGATTTGATTTATATATAAACTTTTAACTGAGTCTTAGAAAATGTCTTTTTTGGGGTTTTTTGGTTTTGAGGTTTTTTTGGGTTTTTTTACAGTTTATCAAGGTAATCTTGAAAGGTAAAGTGAGGTCTAGCCAACACAATAAACTGTGATATACAGTGCTGTGAATCAATTCCTGAAGATCAAATTAGTCCTATTTTTTCAAATGAAACTACAAGCCCATGTCCTCAGAAGTGTACAACCTCTTGACTTCCACTGTTTGGACAAGCCCTAAATTCCCTTTTCATTCTGGCACTTATTCTTTTTGAAGTCTCTTTGAGTGTATATGGCTAGGCACGTGCCGAAACAACTTTGACGGATGATGATTATGATCTTCCTTACGAGTCAATTACCCGAAGTGTAAAGCTTGGATAAAGATCAAAATATGTGAAGCACCTGGGTACCTCTTGCAGCTCTGGGACATCATAATTGCCTGGCTCAGTACTTCAGAGGAAATAGGAACCTACTGGGCCCTTCCTCTGAAACTGAAGGTGAATTAATGGACATAAATGAAACTTTTCTTTTGAAGCTGACTCAAATACGGTTTGAACAAAAACAACCATTTATTTTCTGGAGACATGCATAAGTAGATTTATTACAGATATTGTCTACTTCTATAAAGGAAAATGGAATATTTGTCATTATTGTTGACCTGAATTGCTTTTCTTCTGTACTGGAGTATCTGAACTTTGATTTTTAGAAGTGCTAGCAGATATTTCTAGAATTTCCTTTCCAAAAAGAGCAAAGGGTGAATAGCAAGTGGGCAGACAAATTCTGTTCTTGTAAGCCAAGGGGCTTATAAGTTTTGTGTCTGCTGAAAAAAGTCAAGAAGCTACACCAGAATGTGCTTTGAGGCCTCTTTCTCCTTTGGCATGTACCTTGAAGTAAGTGTTGTTTTTCCCCTTTTTTTCATGCCTTCAACATGAAAAAAAAATCTCTACAACATCAAATCACTAGGGATTGTTTGGATCTATGGTTCTTACTTTAAAATGTGCCTTGAAAATCCTGTGTGCTTCCCAGATATTTATATTGCAGTTGGTAAGAACATAAATCTGTGCTACTGAAGATATATTTTAACACTTGTGAACCACTGATTATCTCCTGCATGATCATAGGCCGTGCAGATCATGTTAGCAAAAGGTGAGAGGAGAACTATTGCTGGAACCACCCTCTTTTATAAAATGTTTCATTGCCTGTGTCCCAAAGCTCCAAGGTCCAGCTCTGGTTTGTCTCACCTGTGCAACCTCGTTCACACTACTGAAGAAGAAGACTTGTGAGAAATTCTGCCAAAATGTAAGAAGGACAAAATTATAGCCAGCAGTAAGAGAATTGAGACCAGATTACCAAGTAGCTCACAGATTCAGGAACATAAAAATCAATATAGAAAGACAAAACCCTAAAACCAGGATCATTTGGTAATTGGTTCGAGTCATTGGTGGTGATGGAGCAGCTGGATAATGGCAGCTTGGCACTGCAGAGGAGCCAATCCCAGGGCTTTGCAGCTGACCTGACCTTACTGGACCAGTGCCCGTCTGGTCAGCAAAGACCCTGAGGATTCTCATTGGGCTGGGACCCAACTAAAGTCTGGCCTCATAGTTCACCCAGTTCCAGCTGCACCTTGTGTGACTTGACCAACAAGCCACTGCTTGCTACTTCAACAATGTATATCCTGCTCTTAGAGTCTTTGCATCTGCTGATGTGTCAGTGAAATGTGAAATGCAATGATTAAATTTATTTTATTACTTCACTAACCTTGCTAGGATCCTTAAGCAACACCTGAGTGGAGGAACACAAGTGGGAATGCTGACACTGTCAGCCTTACTCCATCCTCATGATTGTGAGGCTGCTGTTGGCACCCATTTGTCAAGGGCCCATGCTGTGATTTCCCTTGTGCTCTTTTATGTTCTCTGAGCTTTGATATTCTCTCTGCCAAGACTGGGAGCTCAAGCAGGTCTGTGAGACTGCATCTAAGTCTCTGCAAACACCCATGTTATCTCTACACAGAGATCCTACAGTCAGAGGATGAATAGCAAAAGGCACAATATATGTGGTTTTCCACACCATTATTTTCCAGGCCTTGGCATTCCCAGCTGCAAGGTTACTTGAATGAATCCTCTTCACCATTCTTCTGCTTTTAATGCTTTCCTCCCAACAGCTACTGCAGGTGCCTAAACATGCCAGCCTGGAAGAAAGACTGGGACAAAGAGCCTTCTTACTTAACCCAGGGAAAGGAGAAATTAAAGAAAGTGCTGAGCTGCTGTCAGTGTACCTGGGGAGCTCTGTCAGAGTATTCCTGACAGCTGTGCTGGTCTCTTCCTTTTATGCACTTCCTTATCTTCCTCGTGTCTGTTGTGTGAGAAAGGACTAGGGGCTCCAGCTTTGCTGACAGCCAAGTGACTGAGGCACATGCCCTTCTTCCCAGTGTATGCCTTTCAGGGTATGTAGAGGCTGGGAGGTACTGGCATCCTCAACTTCTTTTGGAGAATCTGAACTTCTGGGGACCACTGGTATCACTTCTTGTGCACTTCAGAGGCATGCCTATGCTCTTGCCATAATTTTAATCCTTTGAAGAAATGAATAATTTCTTTTTCTACTGTAGAGTTAAAACTACTAGTTTTTAAGCAAAGATTTTCCACACAAATTCAGTCACTTTCAGTGGAAAAACTCTTTATCCATGTTTTCTCTCAAAAAAGGTGACACCTGAAGTAAAAAATTACCACAGTGTGTGCTGTGGACTCTGAGATGAAAAATTTGTATAGAAAAGCTGCAAACCCCATAAGTGTTGTTTTGGTTCTACTGAACTGCTTGAAAATATTCAGCCTTAGTAGTGATGTAATCGGCAATTTAAGAAAATAGCCAAAGTGAGAAAGTACAGGGACATCATAACCTTGTATTAGTATTGCTTACGAAAAAATTATCAGTTGTATTGAATTTGTACTGACTACTGACTTTATCTGTAGCTAGTGCATCCTTTTATTTTATGTATTTTCATTATGACTGCAGAGTGGAAACTTAACCTCCAGAAATGACTGCTCAAATGCTTTGGTGAATCACTCTAAACCTCATTCAAACAGGGATACAGCTAAATGAATGTAGATATTCAAAGCCTGTTTAGAAATCCCTGACATACTGGTAAATGAAAATGACTGTCTCATTCTCTTTTGTGAATGAAATTATTCAGAATAGCTAAGGTGAAATGTCATTATGTGAATCAGTTCAACACCTATTGATTAATCCTGCCTCTGGTGCAAGAAGTTTTCCCCATTCATGTTAGAATATAAAAAATCTCAATAAATTTGAAGACATTCTGATGCTGGTAGGGTTTGAATCAGTCTCTAAGTATTTGGAACACAGTGGACCACATTTTTGCTTAAAACAGGATTTTGGTAGTCATCTTGTAAAAGTGTTTGCTATGCCTCAAGGCAGGAAAATAGGATTTTTTAGAACAAGAAAGACCAGCCTATATGTAGCCAGCTCTGAGATCTGCTGTCTCATGCTGGCTTTGGCTTTCAGCAGCCATGGTTTCACATCATCACTTGATTTCTCCTTAAGTCTGTGCCAATCAGGTGATGGAAATGTATGCTAGTTTCAAGGCAGAGTATCAACAGGCATGAGGACACCTCACCTTTCTCCCAGCTTAGTGCTTTTTTCAGTCTACAAACCATGAAGTGGCTGATGTTTCTGCAAAAATATAATCTTTGCATTTGGACATAAGGGAAAGACAACTTTTTAATCCTGCCCCTGAAAAAGAAAGAAGTAACTTTAAATCAATAGCAGACATGTCTAGCCTACAAAGCAATCCTTTATGCCGGTAATCCACCATATACTTTGGGGACAATATGCTCTTTCCCTATTCATGGACCCTTCAAGAGGGCAGACAGCATTTGCCCTTTAGGAAAAAAAATAGATTTTGTCTGATACTGGCATTTCATCACTTCCTGCACATAGAATTGAGAGTATCAATGCTTCTCAATTATCTCCACCATTGCAAATATGTGCACCCCATTGGAGCTTAGAGGAGGCCAGAATGAAACTTGCCTTTACTTTTCTTTGCAGTAGCACTGTCAGGGCATATTTAACCTTGCCTTTTCATTGGAAAATGTTAATGTATGGCAAGACTTGGACTCTGTACCAAAATATTTCCAAAACTTTGGTGAATATTAGGGTTAATTTCATAGCTGTATCCTGTCCCTATAGATAGCATAAAAATCAAGCATCTTCATGCTTTAAAACACTTAGTTCTGTTCAATAAGCCATTCTGAACAGATAATGCATTTATCAGAAGATTTAGCTTCAGATCAATACCAAGCATTTACATCTCATTTTTGAATTTTACCAGCAGTTCCAGAACCTTTCCCCCCTCTGATGCTCTACATCCAACACCCATGAGTAAACTCAAAAGACCAGAATTGCATTTTTTCAGCATTTGTGTTTTGCATATTGAGGTGATTGTTTGAAATTAAGAAATAAAAGCCTAAAAGTAGACTTTTGGTGAATAAGAACTAATTTTACTTAGTTTTTTCTTGTGGATGTTACTTTATTGCTGAAATTTTTGGATTGGCTTGTTGGTGAAAGTTTCCATAGTACTGGCTTAAATCTAATAAGAATTTGAAACATATAATTTCAAGTTTCAGTAGTTCATTATTTATTTTACCTTCTTTTTGTTACACAGAACATTATGATGAATTTTTTGCCTAACATTAGGTTAATAAAAATCTGCGCATTGAAAGGAGATTAGAGTGTTTTTTGGCTCACAAGCAGTTTTTTTCCTTATACTTTATCACCTGCCTCTCCCTAGTAATGATCAAGTACTGAGTAGTAGTTTAAAGTAGTAAGAGTAGCAGATAAAAAACCCTTAAAAAACCCCTCCCAAACATCCACCCATAAAACCTCCAAATAAAAAAATACCCTTTTAGCATTTTAAAAAGTGTCAGCTATTTTCATGAGGGTAATGTGTTGTTCTCTGGTACCCACCACAAGTATGATGAACAGCAGCAGAAGTTCCTCTGGATTTATTAGTTAGTCTGCCAGTTCCTGTAAAACTACCACTGAATTGCTGAAGAAACCTATAATACTGTCTGTGATCTTTGCACAGTAAAGCTGAAGAAATGGGAGTTAATCCTATTGATCCAAAGGTTCTCCTCCTCACGTTTGGAAATGCTCCAGGTTCTCTAATACATAATTTGGTTTAAGAGCAGATTACAAAGGTTTTTATTATTACTACCATACTGAATAAAAATGAAGGTGATTCCATTAGTGCATTTGATATCAGCTGGGAAAACTTTCTAGAACTTGTTCTTAAGCCATGATTTTTAGATTAGAGGGGATCTTGTTTCAGCAAAGGCATTTGAATGCTTGTTTCTTTCCTAAATCTGAGGAGGTGATGCTGTCTTTTTTACCATACCAGCTCAACTCAGAAGTTTTCTATTTTTTTTGTGTGTATTTAGAGTTAGTTAATAGGTGGCAGTTTGCAAGATTTGTTACAGTGTCAAGTTTTCCATGTTTTCTCTCTTTTAAGGCTAAAATATTAAAATGAAAGAAATTATTTTCCACTTTCATTTAATTGGCTGGGGTTTTTGGGGTTTTTTTTTAACTTGTTAAAAAAGCATGCAGAACGTATTACTTATCTAGTCATTATTCTAGAGGGGGCTGGTAGATGTAATTCTAGCATCTTGTTTCAAATTTTGTAGTCTGTCAAACTTCTGCAATATGGTGCTGAAACTTATATGAAAAATGTCTGTCTCCAACCGGATTTCCATTTTGGTTTCTTCAGCCAAGACAGTAAAGCTATTTCCAAGAACAACATTAAGAGAAAACACCAGGGACCTTTCCTTAGATGTTGTAGATTCCCTCTGGTATTAGGTTGGGCAACAGATATTTGGTCTGAATCTGACCTTTGGGTAAGCCATGTGAAAATCCTCCCAAACGTGGCCAAGACACAAGCCTTCACATCGTTGAGGACTAGCATGAAGCAGAATAAAGTGAACTTGAGAAACACTAGTCATTGTCTGCCAGACTGTTTTCCCTTTCTGAGCTCTGAAACTAGGCATTCCATTCTTCATGCTCTCTATTTGTGACTCACATAACTGAGGTATGTTTTTTTGGAGTGAATGGTGTTGGTTGATATTCTTTGTATGTATAGGTTCTCTCCTTCTCCCTTTCTCCCTTTCCTGTCTAGACTTATGAATTATTGTTAGTTCTGAGGCTTAAAGATAAAGCACAGTCTATCCCTTCATCTTTCCTCTACCTGCTTGCAGTGAGAACCTGCAGTGCCCACCAGGAGGAAACATTCTGCTGATATCTGGTAGATAGACAGGGAAAACTTTTCATGGAGTGTTCACTTCAAACACTGTGCATCAAAAGACAGCTGAAAGATGAGTCTGCAAGATCTATCTTCAGCATATGTCTTCTAGCAGGGAAAACTCATCTTTTTCATTATGGAAGAAGTCACAAAAACATCTTGTCAAAAGGTCTCCACAGAAGTTAGTATTTTCTTGTCCAAAACCTGTGAAGCAATAACCACATTATCAAAACAAAACAAAACAAAACAAAACAAAACAAAACAAAACAAAACAAAACAAACACCAAAAATCCCTCCCCCCCCGAAATTCCCAATTTACAAAGAAAGAAAAAAAAAAAAAAAAAAGAAGAAGAAGAATAAAAAACCCTCAAACCCCCAAAATGTTAGCTCAAAAAAAAAAGCTTAACCGTACCTATTTGATGTGCCCTGGGTAGCTGAGAAAAGGAGAAGCCTAATTTGGTTTGTCCCAATGGGAGATAAATTTGTCAGGTTGTCAGTTATCTGGCAGCCTAGAATTATGTAGTTTAAACCAGGGTAACCTAGCCCAATCTAGGACATTAAATGAAATCAGATAAGAATTTTTCAATCAAAATTTAAGCCTGTATAGCTTGTTTTTTAAAAGGTCACCTCATTACAATATATTTCTGTGATTTCTTTCCTGTAAATGAATCCAAACTCCACCTATAATTTCAGCTCTCTAGCTGTTTTGTGTCTCTTTTGTCAATTACATCAACCACATGCTTGTTCCCATCTGTCTCAAAGGTTTCTTTCAATTAGTCTATAGAATCATCCCCTGGTTACAGAACCATAACCATCATCCTATCCCCTAGGTTTTGTTAGAAATATATTAGCCCTATGAGACCTAACTTTAACCTAAATGAAATCATTGTGTCTTAATGTCAATTCTGAATACTATTAAAAATTAACTTCTATGTTTTTTGATTTTCTGAAACCACCCTAAAGCTTAAACAAAAATCATTATTCAAATGAGTTCAGGAAATCCATTAAAGACTGCTGTCTTGTCTGAAATTCATTTGTAAACCAAATCTGGAAAAAAGTAACACCCCACCCTACCTCCCCCCAACCCCTCCCCACCCTGGAAAAAAACCACCACAGAATTTTCTGTCTGTTTAACTTCTAAGTGTAAATTTCTTTTAAGCTGAAGTTCTGTAGTTTAGCAGTGTTTAGGGCTATTGCAAGTCCACTTGAAAGATAGGGGAATGAAATGTACATTTAGCCTTGTTCTTAATATGACATCTATTTTCAGCTCAGCCTTAAGGTCTCTTCTCAATGAAACTGAAGACTTTCTACCTTCTGTACCTAATACCCATGAGAATTTCTCAAGCTGTACTTGCTTAAGGTTTATCCTGAAGCATTATTTTTTTAGTTGAAAATGCAATTTAAGAAGATCATCAGTAAATCTGAATCCTAATGCTAAGCTTTGCTATAAAGCAAGATCTGTTTTAAGTGAGGATCCAGACTAATCATCAGTCTTGCTGCTAACAAAATAATTCAACTCACAGTGCTCTCACCTCTACCTGAAGGGCTGTTCTTGACAAGGTTTGAGGGTTAACCCCAACAGGCACAGCCTCACACAGCTATTTACAATCCCTCCTTCTTTCTCCCACAAATAGGATGCAGGACAGAATCTGAAGGATAAAACTGAGGAAACTCATGGGTTGAGACAAAGGCAGTTTAATAGGTACAGGAAAAGCTACTCATGCAACCAAAGCACAGAATTGATTCATCACTCCATGGGCAGGCAGGGGCTCAGCCATCCTGAGGAAAGCAGGATTGCCAGGCATAACAGTGACTGGGGAAGACAAATTCCTTAACTTTTAACTTTTTTGCTCCCTTTTTCCTGCAGGTTTTATTGTTCAGCACGTTGGGATCAGCTGGGGTTAGCTATGCCAGCTGTGCTCTCTCCCAACTGCTTGTGCACTCCCAGCCTCCTCACTAGTGGGCTGAGAGGCAGAAAAGGAGTTGACATTTAAGTGCTGCTGAGCAGTAGCTAAAGCATCAACGTGATCAATGTATTATCAGCCCTGATTTCAGCATGAAATCCAAAACAAAGCCCCATATATACTATGAAGACAATGAATTCCATCTCAGCCAAAATTAGCAAAGTTAATTTTAGTCTCCTTGTGCATTAACGTGACTGAAGCCTAGTAAACATTGGTCAGCCTTTTTTGGCAGTAAAATTTTACCACCTCTGTTCAAATTGGCTCTTTTAAAACAAGCTGGACTGAGGAAACTCCAATAAACACTTTGTTTTTCCACGTTTAGCCAGAAGCTAGCTCAACCAGGCCTAGCCTGAATGGTGACCTGACTCACCAGCCATGTGTCCCCTCACTAGTTAGATCTTCTAGAAGGGTTTAGCTTCTGATTTTCTTCAGTAACGTTTTTAGTTCCACAGGACTTCTAGGATTAATCAGAAGAATAAAACCCCTACATTCAGCCTGTTTTTCTGTCGTTAAGATCAATGCTCTCATTGATCTAAACTGTAAACCAAGACTGAATACAATGCAGTCTTTCCTCTTGTACAAATAACAAAAATCTCAGGTAGACACAGACACCATTTGTCTCTCTGAAATATTCCATGATAAACTTCACCCTTCACAGATCAAAGTTACTGATCAAGCAATAAGACCCATGTCTGAAAGAGCAACAGGTCTCTTATTATCTTCCCTTATATTGCAATAAAAGACCTTCCAAGATCAGTCAATAAACACAAATCTCTCAGCTTCTGCTTTGTCAACCTGTAATCTCAGCACAGAGCTGATTTTTTTTCAAAGGCCATGTAACTGTACCTCATTTGTAAAAATAATGACAGTATTTTCACGACCATAAGGCGCACCGGACTATAAGGCGCACCCCCCGGGAGCCGACACATTTTGCAACTTTGTAGATCAGATAAGGCGCACCGGACTATAAGGCGCACTTCCGGGTTCGGGGAAAAAATTTAGTCAAAAGGGTGCGCCTTATAGTCGTGAAATTACTGTAACTTTTTCTATTCGCCAGGATTATATCTGTAAACTTTAATGGACCCACCACTAAAGTCGAACAGGTAGAGCTGAATTAGGAAGACAGTCTAACTCTGGTTTAAAATTTAGACCAAAATTATGGTTAATCAACTATATTTAAATTAATAGTAATAATAGCACATCAGCACCTGCTGTCACCATTCCACATCTCTCTTTTCCAGCTGTTATAGAATAATCAGTACTTTTGAACTCTTTAATTAATGTTCTACCTAACCACAGTCATAGTCTGGACAAACCTGTTATCCCTGGCACTAAAAATTTTATGATGAGCTGTCACCATCCCATATAGTTGAAGGTTTTTGCAGATGTTTGGACTAGACTTTGAAAACCTGAAATCTAATGCTCCTAAATGTATATTTGATCAGTAAGACAATTAATGTCATAATGGAAGTAAGGCCCCTGACATCTTTTGCATAGTTTTTCTGGAACTGGAGGCCTTGCAGGAGATGTGAGAAACACAATTTATTTAAATAGTACACTGAATTCTCATTCCGACCATATTCTGAGCCTACCAGGGGAAATGCCCTGCTACACCTGATGTTTATGAACAGAGAAGGGTGGGAGATGAGGTGGCCAGAGGCTGCCTTGGGCACAGCCAATATGAAACGATAAAGTTTTTGATTCTTTGTGAAGAATGGAAGGGGATCAATAAAACCTCTACCTTGTCCCTCTATTCTTGGCATTGTCAAGGTTGCACCCTCAAGTCCCATATCCAATTGTGGGCCACTCACGAGAAATGGAGGTGGTGAAGGGTCTAGAGAGTGAGTTGTATGAGGAGAAGCTGAGGGAGCTGGGTTTCTTTAGCATGGGGAAAAGGAGGCTCAAGGGAGACCTTACCACTCCACAGCTGCCTGAAAGGAGGCTGTAGCCAAGTGGGTGTTATTCTCTTGTCCCAGACAACTACCAAGAGAAGGAGAGGAAATGTCCTCAAGATGATACAAATGACATTCAGGTAGGTCATCAGGAGGAATTTCTTCACTGAAAATGTGGTCAAATATTGGAATAGGCTTCCCAGGGAGGTGGTGGAGTCACTGTCCCTGGAAGTGATCAAGAAATGCTTACATGTGGCACTTTACTGCCATGATTTAGCTAACGTGGAGGAGATTGGTCAAAGGTTGGATCCTATGATATTGGAGGTCTTTTGCAACCTTAATGAATCTGTAATTCTATTCCAAGCAGTCAAACTGAAAAATGTGCCCTCCTGGTTGAGGCAGACCTCATTTTACCCTGGAACAATCTGCAGAACTAATTAGCCAACAGAACCCTAGGATTCTGGCCTTGGACCTTGATGTTTATATTACTTATACTTACAGTTAGGTATCTACACACACAGCAGGACAAATAACTGCGTGTTACCATTACCTCCTTTTTTATTACAATAAGATTCCTAAAATAGATTACAAAACTAATTTTTCAATCTAAATTTTCCAAAATCCTAACCTTGTTTCTAAGACTAACCTGGAGATAAAACATAAAATAGACGGCACATCATAAGAAGCATTATTCACCTTTTGTAGGTTCATCAGTTAAAACAGCATTTCTGTACATACTCCTAATCTGATTGCAATTCTGAGTGTTAGTTTATAACACCAGCAGAAACCATAACAAGAGTTCAGTTCTCCTTTGACCTGTATAGAAAATTATTTAGAAATGAGAAAACATAGCTCTGGGACTCATGCTTTTTGTTCCTGAAGTTTTATCCTGACTTTAAAGTGAGAAGTATATAGCTCCAGAGTCCACTTTATTATTACTAGTCCCTAATCTGTACTCCTCCAGGCCCTTCAAAATCCCAGAGGAGAGACAATTCTTCACTTTGATTTGGCTTTCAGTCTCATGCTAAAGTCCAGCCTTAGACACTGACTAGGCAAACCTATTGCCATTGGACTGTCAACAGTAGCTAGTCTCTACGGATTTCAGCCCTTTTTGCTTGGAATCTGGGGGATTTGACATTAAACTGGACGTGGAACATGCCATTACAGTTGCTCTTATCCAAGTCTTTATCTCAGAACTGACCTTTATGATGGATCAGTGAAGTCAGCTTGTTTAAACTGGGACCTTAACATGCAATCTATTCAGAGGCCAGGGCTCATGTTGCCTTTCATCCAATTGTAAAGACTAGGCTAGCATTTTTCCTTGTTTTATCCCTACAGATTTTCCAAGATCCATGAAAACTTTCAGACCATCACACTGAAGACTTAACCCAAATTTTAATTTTAGCAGTGTTCTTAGTCATCAGATTTGTTTACTTATCCATGTAACCCTTTTTTTCTTAATTGCTGTGTGTAGGCAATTTTTGCAGTATGCAGAGACATGATATGCAGGAAACATCTTTGAGAAATTACTGGTTGGATAACATGCACAATAGATATCTCACATGCGTTAACTACTAGCGGTAAAGCTCATCATCCTGGTATTCCCCAAGCCTTTGCTAACCAGTGCAAATCCCCTCTCATGCCTTACAGTTGGCTGTTCCTCACTCTTTTTGAGTTTGTATCTTTAGACTGTCTTTTTTTCTCCTTTAAGATTTTATACATTTTGACTATAAAAGTAGTTTAAATAGTAGTTTTATTTTCCCTCCTGACCTCCTGATCTGCCAACTATTACCATTTGAGCAATTATATTTGTCTTTTTTTCCTTACCTTGCTGGACTTCATGGCATACTTTCTCATTTTACAAGATTTTTCTCAGTAAAACTGAGCCAAGGTCACACTGCACTGATGGTCCCAGATGGATGTTGGATCACAGACATTGAAGTCCTGTTGCAGCAGAAGCTCAGCAAGATCTTTGAGTGTGCCATGAGGACTCAGTGGACTCACTTCTTGTGGGAGTCCTGTGGAACGTGTCAATACATATAACTCCTTGATGTGACTGCTAAACAGTAATTCTAACCCTAAAATGAGAACAAAAGTGTCTCATCAGACAAAAGAATCAGAGAACTTGTTGACATCTGCTCTTATTGAAAGCTGCCAACATTTCAGGCTCCACCAACAGAGTTATTCATAATATGCTTTCTTATATATTACTAACAGCTCTAAACATAATGATAAATCAGGAATTCTTCCCACTTTTGCACCAACATTACATCATTAGTTCTGTTCACATTATTTTTCATCTTAAATATGTATTAGCTATCAGTTAAAAAGATCTTCAGTCTGCATTTTCTCAAATTTTTTATGTGAATCCAGAGAACAGACGGACAGGATAAGATATCTGAACCAGCTGGGACCAGGTCTTAACTTGTTCTTTGAACCCAGGTCTTAAATTTCTTTAACTTATCTGAGTGCTAATTCTAACCCACACTGATACCTAGTCTGGGAGCGGATCAGGTTACCCCACTGACAGTTATTAGTACTGTCACATCAAGGCTTGGTCCTGTAGAAGTCAGCTGTAAAAAACAGTAGTTCAGTTCATTTTGCAAATCCTAACTCTTACCATAAGTGTAATCTTAACTCAATTTGCATTTCAGAGTATGTTTTGAAATTAGATATAAAGGTAAAACATGCTGTGAGATCTTGTAAAAGAGGTGGTTCACAGAAGAATTTGACCAAGCGATGATGGAGCACATGTGAATGTGGAAGGTTTGCAGATGACCTCCAGAGGTCCCTACCAACCATAACAATTCTCTGATTTTGTATTACAGGTGTCACAAAAATCAGAGTCAAAGTGAGCAATGCTGCTGTGTAGGATAATGAATTCCTGTCACCATCATGATCTTTTCTGTTCCCAGATAATGCTGCCTGATGCAACAATTGTTTAATCCAGTTTAATCTAGTAGAGAGGTGTTTTTTAAAAAAAAAAATAAAAAAAATTCCTACAATTCTCTTGTCTAGATAAAAACTTCATTATGCAAATTTGGCTTTATAAATTTGGTAACTGATAGTAGTGGGATTACTGGAGTATTATTTTGTCTGGGTTTTTTTTATTTTTGTTGTTGCTGTTTTAATATTTAAAAGACAAGAAAATCTTGTCTATTTATAAAAATAGAATCAATATAAAGTAAAATGAAATAATTGTAAATTATTTCTTAACTCCTGAATAAGAGGCTTGACATACAAGAACACTTGGAGAATAATGGTTCCTAACCTCTAATTTTCAGCAATTCTAGGGACTGTGATCAGTGTGGACTGCAGAAAAGTATTTCTGTTCCAAGATAGATTTCTGGGACATATGACTGTCTCATGACTGCTAAATTTAATGCAGCTTTTTTTTTCAGGGGAAAGTCAAAGTCTTTTTTCTTTCCTCCATACTAAATATTCTGAAATATTTTTGTTTTGTAGTTAATATTTCAACTTTATGTCTTTACTAATATATAGCTGCATCAATATTGATTAAACTAATAGCACCCATTATCAATAAAATGGTCAATAAACAAGGAATTGATAGGTTGTTTCTTCAAGAATCTAAACTGATGAGAGTCAAGTATAATTATGGTACAATCTTATTTACATACAAGGAAGGAGATTACACCTCCTGAGCCTTAATGTCTTGTCGGCCTTCATACATGGTGTGTCTTTAGAGATATATAAAACTAGAAATATGTATTGGATTGGCAAGTCATTGCTTTCAAATGTGAAAAAGTTGTTCACTTACTATTCTTCTGCTTTTATATTTAACCAGCAGTAGCAAGTGATTAAACAAGTTATTAGTCATCTGCACAGCATAATGTGAGCTTGTTGTAACATTTTCTAGTGTATAGCCACAAGAAAACTGGCATGTCTGTGAAAAAAAGAGGAATTTGCATCTTCCCAGTTAATGATCTTTTTTTTTTTTTTTTTTTGTAGTTAGATATTAATATAGAACAATTAAACATACATCCTTAGGAAAAAAAAATCCACCAAACCCCCAAACTGATCAGGAGAAACAACCTTTTTGCTACCGGGCTCGCCGTGCACGGAAGGAGTCGGCCCGAGCCGGGCGGGGGGGCCGAGTCCGGCGCTGCCGCCGCCGGTCCCGGTCCGGGACAGCCCGAGCCCCGCCGGTCCCTGGTCCGGGACAGCCCGAGCCCCGCCGGTCCCCCTGCGGCTGAGGGGGAATTTCTTACCCAGCGTAGGCAGAGTTCTCATAGAGAAACCCCAAAAATAAAGGATACTGGGGGAGAGTGGGGGTGGGAGGGACGGGCAGCGTTTTCTGTTTTGAATTAAAAACGCACGGGTAAAAATAAAACAGCTCCTTTGCAAGGTTTCTGTGTGATCTGCTCTGATTCCAGTTCTCCCGTGGGGTTTTCAGCCCGCGGGACTCCAATGAAACGCCAGGTGCTGAGCGCCACAGGAGACAATGGGGAAGCACTGCGGGTCCGGCCGGGTCCCTGTGGGGCTGGCACTGCCCCTCATTCCTGACCGGGGCTGGGGGGTTCCAGCACAGCCCCCGCACATCCCGCTGCTTCCTCCAGTGCCCTTCAAGCGGGATCAGTCTTGGGGGCAAGGATACCCGAACCCAGCAGAGCTGTCCTCAGCCGATCCTGGGGGATCTCCCCTCTCCCCTTCTCACCCAATTCCCGCTGCCAAAAGCTCAGCTCCCCATGCCCTCGATGTCTCCCAGGAATTGCGCTCGGGTTTCCCACCCAGCCGGGCAGCGATGCTGTTCTCTGCTCTGCTCACGGCAGATCGGGAGCGCACCGGGCTCCGCGCCGCTGCGGGCAGGGCGGCAGTGCTGCCGCCGTGTGGGCACAGCGCGGTACTGCAGGCACCCCCGAGCCGGCGCCCTCTCAGTGCTGCCGCCGTGTGGGCACAGCGCGGTACTGCAGGCACCCCCGAGCCGGCGCCCTCTCAGTGCTGCCGCCGTGTGGGCACAGCCGGTATTGCACGCGCGCCCCTCTCAAGATGGCGGAAGCGCCCGCGCGCCGGGAGCCTGCCATGTGGGACTGCCGCCACGCTCAAGAGAGCGGCAGCGTTGGGACGCCGGCCGAGAGAGGCGTCCCCGTCGCTCTCTGCCGCCGCAGGAGCTGCCAGCCTCATTGGAGGCCGCTGTTGACCAAGGGTTGGCCTCTCGTGGGCAGCAGGAAAAGAGGGAAGCCCCCACAGCAGTGGCACCAGCCAAAGCACCCGGCTGCTCTTGCTTGGTGTCGGCCAGCAGTCGCTTTCTTTAGCCCCTGGCAGCAGGGGCTGGAGCCTGCTGTCACCTCCTCCTGCCCGGCCCTGAGGACAGAATATCGCTTTCCAAGCTGGCAGGAGGCTCCCTGGCAGAGGCAGCAATCCCAACCTGGCTGTTCCTGCAGGCAGCGGGATGGGAGCTGGGCCAGGCACAGGGCAGAGCCCCGGGCTGGCCACCATGGCCAGCAGCCGGCACGGAGTGGTGGCAGCGGCTGCTCCCTCCCGGGGGTGGCTTCCCGTGCCAGCAGCAGATGCCACCCCACAGCCCTGTGTGCCAGTGCCAGCCCCAACTTCAGGCTGGGGGAGCTCAGCTCCAGCCAGCGCCAAGACAGTTCCCAAACCACAGCACAGGTTGGGCAGGGTTAGAAGTGAGAGCAACGCCAGGCACTGGAAACTGCTGGGGTGGCATTTGCCTCTCTAAGGGAAACACCATTGCTCTGGGAACTCAGCCAGGCCGGTGATTTTCCCATCTCATTTACAACTGGACCAGTTCAGTTTTATGCTGTAAAGAGACTCTGTGCTCAGTGATGCCACTACAGCGATGAAGCTGCTACTAAATGAGATCATGGTGAATTTCCAGTGCAAGCATCTCCCTGCTCAGGAACACCAATACCTCTGTAGTTTAAACATGAATTTTACTGGAGAAAGGCAAAGATGAAATGCCAGAAAATTTCATGACTGAGGGTGATGAGACACTGGCACAGGCTGCCCAAAGAAGCTGTGGCTGCCCTATCTGTGGAAGTGTTCAAGGCCAGCTGGGACATGGCTCTGAGCAGCCTGGTCTGGTTGAAAGGTGTCCTTGTCCATGGCAGAGGGGTTGGAACTACGTGATCTTTAAGGTCCCTTCCAACCCAAACCACTCTGTGACTGTGGTAAGACCCAGCTGTCAAACCAGCTCTATGCACTCATCCAGGAGTGCTGGGCTCCCATCCTGCTGTCCCTGCCCAAGGAGCCAGCCTTCAGTGAGGAACAAGGAGCTGCTCCCACTGCAGGGCTCTCACAGCATCTGCCCTGGTCATGCTGGCAGTTTCTCCCTGCACTTTTCCTTCACTGCTCATTGTTCAAACAGCTGGAGATGACCAGGTGTGACATTCTCCCTGTTGCCATGCACTCAAGGCCAGGATTCCCTTTTCAAGAGCAATATACATCTAGGAATTACCACATACACTCTCCAAGGAATCCATCTTTTTAAGCAACTTCATTCAAACCACATTCGTGCTCTGCACTCCTGGAAGTCAGCCTGGAGAATTTCAGCTTAGGCATTCCAGGCAGATACAGCAGCACCGTGCAGCAGGAGGGTTTGGTTCAAAAAAGTTGCTTTGATGCCACATAGGAGGCAGGGGTTAAAAAAAAAAAGGGAGAAAGAACTCAGTTTTGCAGAGAAGCCTTTAATAGCTTCAACGAAAGCAGTCAGCTCTTCCATCCTAATCATGTACTTAATTTCTTTCCAGCTCGTTAGAAAGTTAGGCAACGGCTCAGACACTCACCTTGTTTGCAGCACTTGATTCCATTCTCAGGGTACTTGGCAATGAATGAAGCCAGTGATTCTCAGGAGAGGGAAGAGCAAGGACACAACTACACCCAGAGGAGGTGGAACATAAAATTTTATCCTGCCCAGACAACTTTTAAATATCACTCTTCTGGAAACAGAATAAACCCAATTCATATTCAAATGTGGCAGCTACTTTTAGTGTAGTCATAATTCATGTGAGATCTAATACTGACCTTCTCCATGTTCCTTGGATTTGCTTTTCTTTAAAATAACAATAATAATAAAGGTAATAATAATCCATCCTGAGACATCCATCAAGCTGTCGAGGTCATTAACAGGAGCTGTCTCTCTTACAAGTCACTGCAGAACACTCACCTTGAGTGAAGGAACTGACAAAAGCACAGCTCTGCTGTGGACACCCAGGCCTGGTGTGAGCCAACACAAGAGCAGGATTAAGTGTTACCTTTCCAGGCAGTTCCCAGACCTTTCCCAACAGCCAAGGAATAGCAAGAGGCTCTTGTGGCCACCACCCACCCCTCTCCCTGCCCAGCCAAAGCCCACAGCAGGAGGAGACGATCAATCCTTTTCACACATACAGGATTGGAGGCATTTCTTCTACACCAAGAATTTAAGTCCAAGCCTCCTGAACTTCTCTATCTCAACTCAATTTTGCCCACAACCACCAAAGTCTCCAGCAATGACCCTCTCTTCCCCTAATCTCTTCTGCTTTGCACCCTTGCCTCTCTTGCCCACACAATGCAGAAAAACCCAGACCAGACAGTAATCAATTTGGTTCTTTTATTAGCAGAAGTTAAGAATACAGCAAGTAATAAGATCCCATCTTACATGGAACCATCACCAGAGTCCCCAGCCATCAAAACCCCAGAATGTGCTTCATTGCTTCCAACAGTAAGCAATTGTTAAAAAGAAATATACTGAACAAGGCCACTATTTAATGGGGAAGGAAAGAAGCTGTAGGTCCTAACTATTCTATGGCAATAACCTGCACACAGAGCAAGCAAGCCTCTGACTGCTGAGAGTAAGGCATTCAGGTGCCAACCTGGGAAGAGTTCTCAGCAAAAGCTACAGAAAAGTGCACAGCTAGGTTGTTTTTATTGGAACACACAAACTTCTTGAACAGAGAGACTGACTGGGTTAAGAATAGCAGGTGGAGTACTGTGTTTTTGTAATAGTTCTGTGCTGTGTAGGACCAGGTTACAATCACCCTTGGAGGAGTGAACGTGGGATGATTCAGGATGGAGGCTGCTGCTTCTGCTGGTACTGTTCTGAGGTATCCCAAAGCACTTCCTGCCAGCTCTGATTCTGATATGTACCACACTGGGCTCAGACACCAGCACAGCTACTCTGGGCACCTCCTCAGCCTTGTCTGGGCTGCCAGCGCTCTTAGCCTTTACACCCAAGGTAATTCCACCCTTTTCTTCATTCAAATACCACAGACCTCGGATAAACTACTTCCACCCCTACAGGCATCCAGTGTTGGGATCCTACTGAGAACACATCCCTCTAAACCTGCAGGCTGCTGCAGCACCTCCTTCTGCAGGTGACCTGGCCCTCAGAGGCTTTACTCCACTCCAGGAGTGAAGCCTTAATGCCCTCTCAGCTTTAGGAGGGCATTCTGACTCTTCTACCTGACTCCATTAGACAAAGCAACTCCCCAAAACACACTGTGACATCCAGGGTATGGGAAGATCTTTGCAATCCATCTCTTTATCTTGAAGAATGAGAACTGAAACTTGAGAGGATCTTAAAAAAACCAAAAAACCCACAACAAAACCCAACAGCAACAAAAAAAACCACCTCACACAACAACCAACCACCCTTTTCCTTCCCTCCCTGTGAAATACTGCATGGTATGAGCTGTTTAACTCATTTGTGAGAGAGGTAATTGCTCTGAATTTCCAGCTAAAGCCTCCAAGCAATACCTGTGCCATAACAAACAAAATGTTCCAGTTCCACCTTATGACTCCAAAGATTCTCCTTCAGTCTGGCTTCTGACTGGGCTCCAAAGCTCAAGCTACATCAATTACACAGGAGAAGGGTATTTGCCTCCTCTTATATAGGAGGTGTGTCTGCTCCACAGCAATCCAGCTGAACTCTCAGGTTTAGGCTTAAGAAATACCAGCAGTCCCATTGCTAAAGCACAGATGGAAAGCAGACCTAAGGACAAAAAAAAAAAAAAAGCCAAAAAAACAACCCACCAAAAAAAAAAAACCAAAGAAAAGGAACTGCATTGGCTGGTTAGGGATCTATTCCTCCTTAAACAGAAAAACCTGCAAACTACCTTGGCATATGGAGCCTGACACACAGGATGGTAATGTGCCTGAGGTCTGCAGTGCCTGTTAATTCCAAGTCCTGCAGCACACAGCTTCCTCTTTCCAGCCCATCTTAACCCCACCTCTGTTTCCCCTCACATGCTCAACGATCTCCTGACAAGTCTTTTACCATCACCCCTCAGAGCAAACGAAGCAGGCGTGCAAATGGCAACCATCCTCTCCCTGGGGGCCTCTGGCTGTAGGCAGGCACTGATGGAGTTGGACTGTTTGCCACTTCATGTGCAGTTACTCACCATGCTCCAGTTCCTAGGATGAGACCCAAACCAACCAACTGCAGGATCCATCATCCCAAAGCTCCCACTGCACACAGGCTGGGAATGCAGCTGTCCCCCACACTCGGGCAGGGAGCAGATGCACCTTTCCAGTTACTTGAGCAAATCCATTTGCACACACTGTGACCTGGATGGCACCATGATTAATCCAGCCTTCACAACCCTCCTCTACATCTCCTGAACCTACTCCAGGTGCTGGCCAGGACCCCACATTGCCCAGGGTATGCTGGCCACCAGGAAAATCTACAGGGCCAGCGTGCTTCACTCCTGGGAATTTTACCTGGTCCTCCTGCAATCGTTTATTTTGTGCAAAATTGAAACAGTGTGTGGTACTTGCATGTTGCATTCTTTACAAAAACCCTTTTCCCCCCACCCATTGTTTAAAACATTTATATAAATTTTATTTAAACAGAAAGTTAGAAATCTTATTTACAATGTTTTTTTCTCCCAAAAGAGCATCTAAAATCAACGCCCAAACCCTTCAAGAGGATATAAATTTAACCTTGACTTTTTATTCTTTTTTTTTAAAAAAAAGGAAACTGCTAAGCTATCCCTCCCCAATTCTACAAATAAATATGGCATTGAACAGAAGCCGATTTGGAAAGGGTCCTCTGTAGCTCAATCTGTAGATCCCAAGAATAAATTAGGTTTTCAGAATTTCCTGGTCTTCAAATTGATTTATTCCATTGCTTGAGGTATAGAATTTATCTTGATTAGTCAGAATCCCCATGAAGCTCCATGCCTCATCAGCTGAAACTTGGATTCTTCTTAGGTATTCCTTTTGCTAAGCCTGGATGCTTCACCCGCGCCGGGGCTCTCTTTTGGTTCTGCTCTCGGGCTGCCGTTGCCCCTACTGCATCCCATCCTCCTCTGTGCAGCCCCCTCCGACTGTGAAGCGGAACTCCTGCAGGTTGGAGACCCCGTGGAAGTGCACGAAAGCGCCAGCCACGACAAACACGTGGAACAGCTGATGGGAGTGGAACTGCGGGAAGGAAACACTGGGGTTCAGCCAGGGCTCTGGGGCCACCCTGCCACCCCCCAGCCCCACATTCAGCTGAAGTACACAGTAACACACAGCAGTGCCTCAGCCACGAGCTGCACAGCTCTCCAGGCTGCCTGGTAAAGCCCACCCCTCTACTGTCTTTAGCAAAATAATCGAATTCTCTGCACACACACATCCTCCCCTTCCCTTCAGAGTGATGTGAACCAGCTGGTCAGCCAAAAAATGTGCTACAGATCTGCTGCAGCAAAGGGACAAGGAGAATTTCAGAAGGTTAAGCAAAAGGCTTAAGCAGGACACTTGTAAAATTAGTTCCTCCACATCACTGATGTGATTTATGGACGTTTATCTCTCATACAGATAACAGGTACAAACTCTGCTCTGGTCACAGGCATAAGTTTTACCAAGTGGATTCTGCATGCTGGTATTTTATTTCTGTACCACAGAGAAACAGAATAGGGAAACGTGGTATTATATTAAAACCTAGAAACAACTGGATGTTCTGAATGAATGCCCAGGATGTCCCTGACATAGTAGAGTAGAATGAAAACGGTGAGGGAGTTCCATGACAAAGCATGTCCTTGTCTGAGGGAAGCCATACCAATATGGATAATTCTCCTGAAATATTCCTACAAATATGTATTTGCAGGTTTCACGGGAAGCTTGGAAAAGAGTTGGTGGTACACCAGTGCTTTGGGAGCTTAGCTCACTGTAGTAACAAACCGAGCAAACTAGTACTGTGCACAAGCTGCTCAAACAACCCAGGTCTCATTCTCACTTCTAGTCTTCTTTAGGGCCTTAAACTATCCTAAGTGCAAGTACAGTGGCCTTCCAAAGGTCCACTTCCCCTCATCTCTACTCTTGCTCCACCCAGCTCCGCTCCTTACGCCTTCCTCAGGTATTTCTCCTCCAGTCTTCACGATTCTTCCCTTCATACCAAGTTTTCCACCCGCATACCACCTACCCACTTGCTCATCCCACTATCCCTTCTTCTGGGTCAGAGATCCCCCCAAAGCCTACCATCTCTGTTCAGCATTTTCACTGGCTATACAAGATGAGGAGCCAGACATGGGGAACATGAGAGAACATGGAGAACACTGAACATCAATGAAATAACCATGTACTGCTCTGCACAGAAGCAAGGTAAAGATGTGTCTTTGCAGGATCCTCAACACACACACACAAATGTTTGCAGTTCCTTGTTCACCTGTTAAAGCTCTCCAGAAATGTACTGAGGTGAATCTGCAACCAGCAGTCATCTCAGACCAGCCAGATTGTGACAACTTGGGAAGAGAAGTACCAGCTAAGCCAGGCTCAGAGAGCCCAGACTCTGGCCCCTGATGACCTATTGCTTCTGGTGCAGCAGTGTGACACTTGCAGTAAGAAAACATTGACACAACATCCTTCAGGCTCAAGGGGAACCAGCTTTCCAATTGGTCTCCTGATCCAGTCACTCAGTAGACTCACCCAGATGTCACACTTGCCAGGGAAGAATCTCTCCGGGATGCGGGCAGCATAGAGTGCAGCACCAGTGATGTACAGGCATGCCATGAGTGCCAGCCAGCCTATCTGCCCCATTGTGGCTGCTTTCAGGAGCCCCTCAGAGATGACAAAGTGCAGAGTGGGAATTACCCCACTAAGACCCAGACCTAGAAATACTCCTGGGAGGTAAAGAAAATGTGGGAGAGTCAGGTTTGAATGCAGTGGTGGCAAAGGAAGACAATGAAAACAAAAAAGCTACTGAAGAAAATCTCAGTATTTCCCAAAGCAGCAGAGAGGTGACAGTTCTTGAAGCTGCAAGTCCCCAGAAGAGATTCATTGGAAAGGAAGCTAAAGAATGTACAAACTTCCTTCATATACCAGAAGCTACTTAGTTATATGTTCCAGTAGATAGCTGGAATAATTCATTTACTGATTGTGCCTGCCAGCTCCAGTGTAGGTGAGGCCAATTCCTGCTCTTGGCCTGTAGAGGGAACTGAGACCACACAGACTGTGCCTCACTTCACCACAACCCCTCAAGAGCAAGACAAGGAGACACAACAAAGAGATTGTTTATCATATTCTGCACAAGTACTCCTAGGAAACAGAAAAGCAGCATCTGTGCTCAACTCATCTGCCATATAAGAGAACACTCTTCATTTAGATTTTAGCAGCAAGGACAGAAAGCTTGTAAAACCAGTGAGCATGGGGAGAAATGTTCATGTTCTGTATGAGATTTTAAGTTTGGGAAGTTGAATGCTCTGAAGGTACCCAAACCTGTCCAGAAAATCTGGATTTACTGTAGACAGCATGTGCAGGTTAAGAAACAAGAAATATTAATATTCAACCCAGCTGTGTGCACATTCCATAGCTGCCCTCTAAAGCTCTCTTTCTTCATACCTCAAAACGTGAAACCAAATCTGGTTTTATTCTTTTGATGTGAAGAGAAAAATAGTCTTTATCTTAACACTGTGTTTTATCCAGGCAAATCATTCAGATTAATTCAACCATTCAATGATTTGCAATTTAAAAAGCACAAGCACTACAAGTACACATACACACACCACGCAGTCAGTCGTTTTTTGAGAGCGCAAAGTTGCTAAATGCAGCTAGAAATCCTTTGCACCACCTTTCCTACTGCATGTGTTACTGTCCATTTCAGGAATGCACTTCCAGGACTTGCACCAGCCCTTATCTGTGCATCCAGCTGGGTACAATAAATGCTGAAAGAAAAGAATATTAGGGCTATAAAATTAAGCTCTCCTAAGTCTTCCCAAGGTGGTTTTTCCAAGTAGCAAGCAGGAAGCAGGAAAGACAGTCAAGAAGCAAAACAGTTAACTTCAGGTCTTACCTGCCCTTACACCCCGGTACTCAGGGGTGGCAAACATGTCCCATTGTGAGACAATTATGGCTGCAATGCCCAGGACACAAATCACAATCAAGTAGATGAAGCAAGGCTGAGGGTTGCAATAGAAGGAGTAGTACAGCCATGGTACAAAGCTGCCCATTATGAGGAGTGCAATGCCAGAATAATCCAGCCTAGAAGAAAACAAAAATCAGTGTCATAAGAAGTGTGAACCTTTGGAAATCCTCACACCCACACACTCTTCTTTAGTAGAGCAATTGTCTACTTCTCACTGCAACTAAATTACTCTCACTATTGCAGCTTAGGTCCTGATGACAACTCTTCCACCTACAGGAATGGATTACCTTGACAGACAAACATGCAGGCCATTTTTGATACAGTCATCAGCAATACCTTCAGCAGCCTTTAGACCAAGGTTTTCTGAGGAAAATCCACATTTTAGTTTCAGATGAGGAAAAAAGCAGTCTAAGAGTCCTCTAAAGACAGGGCACACAGTATGCTCTGAGAACCAGCTGAGGCAAACAGTTCAAAATCTGGCAAGTGAGAGTTAGCTGGGCATCAGCTTCAGTGACCACAGTGCAATAATGCTGCAATTTTTCAACCATGCTGGTTTTTTGTACACCCATGTAAAAAAGGAAATCCACAGCCACTGCTTTTTGCCACACCCTGACAAAATAATCCTGCAAAAGCTGATGGGGTTTTAACTGCTGGGCTACTTTAGAGGTGGTCTTGCAGATTACAGAATCCTAGGTTGAGTAGTCTTAGGAAATATCAGATATTCATCAGCCAGCCAAAAAAGAATGTGCAGTGAAACCAAAAGACCAAGACATCTTGATACACACTGTGGAACTGTCTTACATAAGTTTAAGGTTCAAAGTCAGTCAGAAGAGCTGAGATGACAGGAAATAACGGTTGCACCAAAAACTCCAAGTCCTGCAACTAAGCTCAAGGCGTATTACTTACAGCAGCAAATGCAAGCACATGCTTGCCAAACAGCAGAAAATGATGGAGTTTTAAGACTCAAATGACAGCACAAAAACTCATGCTGAAACAAACTATAATTAGAAGAAGCTGCATTAAATCTCTGCTCAACTCTGTTCCAAAGTACATGCAGTCATGAAATGAACAACTCCCACACTGGGGCTCCAGGCACAAATCCCAGCCCTGTTTTCCCACCTGTTTCCTATTTGGCCTGCCCTGTTCTCTAGGCACTTACTTGGAGAAGAGCCGGGAAACACCTTCTGAGTGGCAATAAACTGTGTGGAAGAGCCATGAGAAGGAGAGGCAGAGGATGGCTCCTAAGAAGAACAATCCAACGACCACTTTCTCCTGCACAGGTGCTACAAAGGACATGTTTGGCCGGAACATGTAGAAGATTCCCAGACAAAGGAAGAACACACATCCTGAAAAACAGCAAGGCAGAGAGGTGTCAAATTCATGCATATTGAAAGCTTTTTTGTATGAGCATCACCACTTTCCTTCAAGGCTCTCACAAGTTGAAAACACTCAAATATGCAACTTAAACACGTGGCAAGAAATATAATCCCAATTAACACCTATACACTTGGGAAAGGAAGCATCTAACACTAATTTATTAACAATTAGGAAATGTTTAATGCATTTGTTTGTATAGTATGCCATAATTAACCAAGTCCTATCCAACTCTGATGGAATAAAAACTAGGAGAGGGGTAACAAGCTGCTAATTTAACAGGTTACCAGTAGAATGATAATGCTGACAACCCCACACCCCTTTCTATCTTGCTGTCTTTTCTTGGAGAGCATCAAAACCATTGAGTGAGATTTAGGATTAGATTAAAGCAAGCTGAGAGTACCTAGGAGATGTGTCCAGATGTTGCCAGTCTCTGTGTGTATTCTGAAGATGCTCTTGAAACAAGCCCGGAAGGAAGGCATGGGTGGTCTGTGTCCATGCAGCAGGTAGTCATTGTCCTTCAGCCAGTCAGGCAGAACGTCGTGGGGAATGACTCTCCATCGGCCCTCCCACACCTAGGGGTTAAAAGAGTTCAGTGAAATGCAGGGAACGGAGCTCCATCAATGGAAATAGTCAGAAAACCCATATTGGTAAAAGTGCTGGAGTTAACCTGTGAGTGCAGTAAACAGAAGAGAGTTGATGGAATATCTCTGGGGAAAAGGTTTTACATCTGAAATATCATGCTAAAGTCACTGTACCTAATTCAAAGCTGTACAGTTATGAACTGCACCATCAGAGAAAGAAATACTCCAGCATTCCATTGGACAGGAAGGCTATTGGCTGTTTTTACTGCTGATGAAGAGAAAACATTTAATTTGCTTCCATGTTCTGTTATTTTACAGGCCACATTTTCCATTTAATTGAAGATGCCCATACCTAGTTCTCTCCAATAAATAAATAAACCTGTTCCTCCACCACAAGCCAACCTGACTGTCTATCTGCTAGCATTTGGGCAAGTTAGCAGAAGAAGCTACCCATTAGCACTAATAGGGGCCAGAAAATGTGAAAGTGGGAGAGCCCAGCAAGAAGAGTCCAACCCCTTATTCAGGTTGGGCAAAAAATGCTTCCATGCTCACAAACCAACAGTGACAGAGCAGTTAAGGCAACAGCCTCATGACTCTCAATTCCATGGGATTTCTTCTTTAAAGGGAGGGAGGGGGTTTGTGCACAGAGCTATTCTTGCAGCTGGCTCCACAAGGAGTAAAAGTGCACAGATGTTCCCAGCACTGCTTCAGTAACACAAGACACATGGAGGCTTCAGTGTGGCAGCTTGGGGGGAGCAGGGAACTGCTTTATGTACCGGGGCTGTTCCTGCAGGGTTCCTTGGACTTGCCGGCAGGCTAGAGTTACAGGAGCAAGGCTGAAGGTTCCTGAAACACTAAGTTTAAAAAGCTACATTCTTATTTCAGTTTCAACAACAAGAGCCCAGAGTTTTTTAATCAATTCTCCACACTCGTGCTTGGAGGCAAAACAAAGCCATTCAGAATAACCAGCCCAGTTTAAGAGTTCTTAAATACATTAAACAAGAAAATAATTGATTTAGTTCAAGAGCAAAAACTGTGAATTGAGGTAGAAACAAGAGAGGGGAATTAATTTTACACAATTCACCCTACAAAATATTTTAAAAGAGGCAAAGATGCATAGTTAAAAAAAAAATCAACAAAAACAAAAAACCAAAATGACCCATACACAAAAGACCACCAGGTTTAAATAGGGTCCCTCTGTAAAAATATTAAAAATAGTTCATAAAACAAGCAGGAACCAGTGTATAAAGAGGGAGCATTCCTTTCAGCGAGAAAGGAGAGCCAGAGATTGACACAGCCCAGTGGCTCTAAAAAGTAGCAAAAATTGAGCCAAGGTCAACAATTACAAAATCTATAAAGGATTTACTTACGTATGGTTTCAATACAGCATTGTTTTCAAGTCAGGGACAAAGCTTATTCTACAATAGATGCAAACAGTGCTGGAAAAGCAAAATATTTGCAAATCTGAAGAAACTGGGTCAAATGACCTTGCAAGTCAAAGTGCCTTGAACCAGAAGGCTTTTGTTCTGCTCTGCATTCACAGGTGTTTCTCAAGGGACACACCTCAGTGGCATGATCAGCTTTGGAGTCTCAGTTGTAAATCCCTATTGTTACATACTCTACAGTTTAATCCTGTATGACAGATAGATGCTGAGGAAGTGCAGTATTGTTACTTAAACATGAGATGCCCGTTTGGGGACAGTGAGAACCTCCTCTCCCTCACATTAGGAGTGCAGCTGCTCCAAGTACACTCTTCTGCTCACTGGAGCTTCCCAAAAACGGAAGCTACTTCAGCAGTTTCCACGTGCCCTTACCTTACACACAAATTCTTCCATTCTCTCCATAGCATGGTGGGCTTGTAGAAGGGGTGACATTCCCATAAAACCTTCATCTTCTTGAGGTGGCTCATCATTGTGTTTATTATCCTCAGAACACTGGAGAAAAAAAAAACCAGAAAAAGCTTTGTAGGAAGATGAACAGAGGAAGGTGGTGTTGTTTTCCATACAAAACTACGATTTGAGGTCTTGGCAAATAAAGAAGTCTCTCGTTGTACGGCACTGAGAAAAGAATTCAGAAGAACAAGCAAAAAAATGATTACATTCTTAGGCATCTGAGAACAACTCACATGTCTAATCCATTCTGCATATGTTTCCAGTAGGTTTGGAAGCCAGCAGTGCTCCTCTAAGTCATGCTTCATTAAATCACAGATATGGAGTCTGAGCCTTCCCACCTCTAGGGAAGGATTACTCCCTATTTTATGTTTCAATGTCACTGTGCCGGTGTTAATGCCTCTATAATGTACCTGGCATTTCAGGGTAATAAAAGGTAAGCCAAGGAGAGGAATCCATTTACTTTGTTTCACCTCAATTTGCAGTCCAAATACAAAAATCTATTCTGTTTAACTGACGCTTCTATTCAGCTTGTAATCCAGTACTGGAATTTACTCATTCATTTGGTTTTTCAAGATATTTCAGAAAACACTACGAAACTTCTGCCAGTTCGACAAAGGCAAATTATCAAAGAAAAGCAGTAACAGGGATCAGAGTTTTAAGCAAAGTTCAAATAAAGAGAAACATCCATATCCTTGGGCGGGGTACCAAGAGAATTATGAAAAGGAAAACTAAAACAATCTGCTGAGCTGGAATATGAGGGTGGTAGACATCATTAATAACTTTACAGGAACAGTTTGGTAGTTTTCTGCTATATCATGACTTATCACATCATCTGCATATTTTGATACACTCTAGCTTCCCATAGAGGAGAAAAGCAGGGGGCCATGGAAGTTCTACATTCCTGTTTGCTTCCTGCAATGCTCATGGCCCATCAGAGACTCCAGTCAACACCTGAGCTTCCAAGATAAACAAACTGGAGGAAGCTAGGAAGGAGACAAGGAGCTTTTTTCACCCTTCAGACTTAATGCAGAGAGCTGCCATGGCCACACCAGGAAAGCTCCACAATCAGCATAGAGGGAGACTGACCCCCTCCAGACTTCCCAGAACACTTTTCTCCATCCTGTTCCCATACCACTGTTAACAACTTTAAAATCATGATGATGTATCAATAATACCAACCAAAGTGACAGAGAATATGATATATAACCTCACTTACTTTATATACAAATTATTATCAGTAATGTTGAGATTAATGCCCTGAATTTTCAAGCCAAGGATGGGAGCTGGCTGTGCATTTGTCCCACATTACAGCTCTCTCCTTGGGGTCAAGCCTTATTAACTATTTCTATCAAGTTAACTCAGTAAGTTGCTTAAAATACTCATTTTTGACTAAATAAAAGGAGACTTCTTCCAGCCTACGCTGAGCTATCCAGAGCCTTCAATATTTTTGGGGGTTTTGATGGAGAAATGACATATTTGTTTTGTACCCAAGTCTTGCAGTAGTCACTGAAACTTCACCTTTCAAGGAGGAAGTCCCATCCCTCTCGACCTGATTTCTTACCAAGTTCTTGACCCAATTTTGCTTACCCAGAATGCAATTTCTGACATGTAATACACAGTACACATCCTTAAAATTTTATGTATGACCTCACATTTGTCCACACTAAGAAAACTTGATTGTCTAAACATTTTTTTGTAGATAACCCATGTCCCTTGTACTATCTACTCACCTTCATTTATCATTCCAGTGAACAACTGCTCTGAACAATATCTTGTATTTTACAGCAATGATTGATATATTGAACAGCTCTAAGCAGATTCTCCAGCAGAAAAAGACAGTATTAAATACATTCACTCTGCCTAGGTTATCCCATTAGTCCTATTCAGAAAGGCAGCAGGCAATACCAAGATGCAAATAGGTTTAATATCCTTCTAAAATAGGCACAATTCCTGTTAGGCACAGGAATGAAAAGCAAATTTGGTTTCATTCTGACTCAACAACATTCACTGACATTATTTCCCCACACCATCAATTTTACTGGCTTTTTCTACTAATGGAACTCTCTAGTATTCTCAGTTTTCAATATCATAAATAATTAACTCAAGGTCATGGAAACATAGGATGGGTTGGGTTAGAAGGCAGCTTTAAAAATCAGCTATTCTAAATGCCCTGTCACGGAGGTGTGGAGAAGATGCTCATGATAGTCTGCACAATTTAGAAACCAAAGAAACTTTTGGTTTCCAAGAACATGCCTTATAGAAAAGCAAGGCTGGCATTTAAGTTCCAGTGAATTTGACAGAAGGAGCACTGCTGGACCTTTTAGTTACTCTAGAATTCCCTTCCCCAGCACCACACAATAACCAGCTCCAATGGGATGAACAAGTTAGTAACCCTCAATTTACACAACTGGGCGGACTGAAGGAAAAAAAAGGTTCCTTACAGAATCAAAGCCTGTATTCATTGCAGTCTGCCTAGTGACTCAAAGCCAAAAAATGTTCATTTCCCCCTCTGCACATACTCCCATTTCTAGAATGATGGGAAGGCTTAAATTTGAACAGACTGTAAAGCTTGAAGAGCACAGCTATTTCTGAGCTAGTCCAAAATCCCTGAATTTTGGCCATGTGCCGACAAACAAATCATTACTGAGCTTCTTTTGGTGATAAAAGGAATTCATATCATATACACAGTCCAGATTACTGCCAAAAAATGGAATTGATTTTACTATCTCCTTCCTGCCATTAAACTGCAAAATTAGCATTCAAGGGAAAAAAAACTAAAACTCAGCTTCTTAGTCCTTTTCTTGCTAAGGAGGCAAAAGGAGGCCTTTTCTGGAACAGCCATCCTCCCTTGACTCCCTCCTGTAACATCTCATTGGGAAGAGCAGTGAACTGTGCTTACTGAAACCCAGAAATCTACAGTGGAGGGCAAAACCAACACCAGCTTTCACTTGGAAGTCTGAAGGAGTCTACTGACCTTTAGATCTTAAGGCAATGACTGAAAGGAGGGAATACCACTCTTCTGCTCAGAAGGCATATTGTAACATTCCCACTGTGACTAGTTCCTTCATATCTCAGGACCCACATATTTTCTCCTCTTCAGCTGATTGCAGTACAAATTCACGAGTAATTCTAGACCATAACAACATAAGCAAGCACATTCTTTTAGGACACGTTTTCAACTGTTTTTAAGTCCTGCCCACAGAATCACATTAGAAACATATTGGGTAAATAGTATCACTTGCCTAAAACTGTGCAAGAAATGAGAGCCCAGAAGAAAACTCTGATACTCCCACTTTTAATGAGTTATGGTATATCCTGAATTAAGTGCTTCAAGAATAACTTCTGCCTTTGTAGATCACAAACCAAAGGGATTTTCACTCAGCTGATGTTTCATCTAATTTACTCAACTTCTTTTAAAGCATCTCAGATTTGACTGAGTAATTCTGTAAAGTCTTCAGAGCATTTTAGAGTATCTTTAAATAAACCCCCTGGTTTATAACAAGCAAACTTGTTACAATCAGCAGCTGTCACTCTTCTGCTGCATACACAGAGCAATGCCTACAATCAGTCTTTCACAATAATCAAAAAATCATGGCTTCTGGGTACTCACACTCTAAAAGGTCTGGACACTTAACTTTATGGAAATGCCAAGCAATTGTTCCAATTTTAATCCTACTCCCTTTGCAAATTCACTAAGTGTTAAAGCTACCAAAAACCAGTCTCTCATTTCTATGAGATGGAAATTATCCAACTGATGCATAAACACAATCTGAGCTGAGTAACCCTCCTAGGGAATAAAATACATCTGAAGGACACGTGAAAATATCCAAAAGTACCAGCTTTACTGGTTTATCCATATTCACTTTATTTTGTTAAGTGTTACAGCTTCTTTTGTGATAACAGTGACAGACAAGAATGTAAATGAAAAGGTAGAAATCAGAAAACCAGGCAACACACTTGGACAGATCATCACCTAAGCAAGAATTCCAGAGCATATTTTGGTAGGGATCAAAAATGTTTAATACCAAACCCAAGACTTAGAGCACCAGAGCAAAGAAAGAGCAAGAAACCCAAGAGTTCAATTGCACAGTGTTGATCATTAAGTAAGTTATCAGTAAAATTTCACTTTTATGGCAATGGCATAAAAGGTAGAGAAAGTTTACATTTAGTACAAGAATTCCTCATCTGAATGCAGTCCAAAAATGTCAAATCACATAGCTAAAGATCCTGTTATAGAGAAAAGTGCAGTAAAACCAGCTCTAGGAAATGCAAAATACTTCTCTTGTCTACTACAACAGCTTATCCTTCTCACACAGCCTCTCAGAAGCCAAGTCATAATTGCAGAAAAGGTTCCAGAACATCTTTCTCACTTTTGACTAAGTTACGTTCAATAAACTTCAAGCAAAGTATATTTTCTTGTGGTCTGTAGTTTCTTGATGCCAATTTAAAGATTTCTAGAAAGTTTCAGAGTTTGCACATGACTGCTCCTTGCACAGGTGACAAGTTATTATTCATCACTTCCCAAAGTGTCATCAATGTTGTTGGTTTGAGCGTGCAAACTAAAACACCAATGAAATCTGAATGGAGTCACCTTTTACTCTGTAAAAAGAGGTCACCTTCTCCCTCACCCCCATCTGCCCAATGCCCATCCCATCCCATCTCCCAGCAGAGACCAGCAGCTCCCAGCCAGCTCCCCCCAGTTCATTAACTGGGCTCAATGTTCCATGGTCTGGAGTATCCCTTTGGCCATCTGGGGTCAGCTGCCCTGGCTATGCTGCCTCCCAGCCTCTTGTGCCTCTCCTCACTGGCAGAGCATGAGACACTGATAAGTCCTTGATTTAGGGGTAGCACTGCTTAGGAACAACTAGAACATCAGTGCATTCTAAATCCAAACCAGAGAACTGCACCAGCTACTAGGAAGAATTTTCTGTTATCCCAGTCAAAACCAGGACAACTAGCAGCTGCAATGAAACTCTCCTAAACCCCAGAAAGAGCACAAGTCTTCTGTATTAGAGTTTCTTTTCACACCCAGTCACCACTCAGTTACCCAGGAGTCTAACTGACCATGCACATACCCATGTAATATTTAAGCTCTGTAGTTAATGATCTGTCTCAAAGTTCAACTGTCTGCGATGCCAATTCACCACCAAGATGTCACCAGTGCCCTAAACTTACCATCACAGGAAAGTTCAAAGCATGATGCAGTCAGAATCTGTTCAGCTGCTGACAGACAGACACTCCCCCACTGTCTTCTTGATCAGTGCCCTGACAAAACTCTGTGCCTTGGTAGAGACATAGGCAAGATAGCTCAGAAAAACCAAATGTCTTGATTAACACTGAGTCATGGCATATTATGCAACATGGTACTTACAGTAATTTCACGAATACAAGCCGCACGGACTATAAGCCGCATCTCTGGGTGTTGGCAAACATTTCGTTCTTTGTGCACAAATAAGTCGCACCTGAATATAAGCCGCTCTGTCCTTCGCAGCGAGGACCCGCGTGCAACAAAGTTGCCAAATAGTAACAGAGTCGCGGCAGGGCGGGGTTTATTGGCTCAGCTAAGGTTGTGCAGGCTCGGCCCGCTCGGGGTTGCCAATGGGGTCAGGTGGCCCAGCTTGGTGGGGCCGCTCGGGGCTGGCTGCCGCCTCTGGGCTAGCTCACCCCAGCTCTGCTCCCGCCGCCGCGGCGGCGGCAGGCGGGCACGGAGCGCACGCCCCGCTCCCGCCGCGGCAGGCGGGCACGGAGCACACGCCCCGCTCCCGCCGCGGAGCACACGCCCTGCTCCCGCCGCGGAGCACACGCCCTGCTCCCGCCACAGCGGCGGAGGGCGGGGGCGGGGCCCCCCGCTTCCTCCCCGAGCTGTGGGGATGTCAGCAGAGAGCCCCCTGCCTCTCCCCTGCCTGAAGTAGGGAACTCCCCTGCCTCCCTCCCTCTCCCCACGCTGCCAGCGCTGAGCTGGCCCCACCCGCCGTGCAACACAATAACCAATTTGTAACAATAGTGAAATCCTGGGTTTTACTGGCAGGTGCTCGGCTCGGCACCCTGGCTGGCACTTCTGGGGTTGGAAATGTCAGAAAATTATTCATATATTAGCTGCTCCTGAGTATAAGCCGCATTTCCGGTTTGGGAGCAAAATCTTAGTCAAAATGGTGCGGCTTGTATTTATGAAATTATTGTATACATTATTTTCTTCTTAAAACTCAAGCTACAAAACCTATGTTGTTGCATTTATAACACCACTGTTATCCTCCACATTAAACTGAAGTCACAAAGTCTAGACGTGACTCTGAGTTTTTGCTTGTTTATCTTGATCTCATCAGATGAATGATTAATAGTGCTTAACATGACATTCAAGTAATTTTATGTTCCTTGGGGCAGCGTGCCAGATTCAGTAACTCGAGAGCTTTCAGCATAATGGCCAAGATACGTTCAAGGCTATCACATAAAAATGTTATTTTTCTAATAGCAGTTCTGTAACATCCTTTTCAGATTGCTTTTTCTCAGCAGCAACTCCTCTGTGCCCATTCTGTCAACTGACCTTTTACCAACCAGCCTTTCATAAGGGGGAAGCAGCAATGCTTGTCATGCCACTTCTCCTGAAAGCCTGTTGCACGTTTTTCAGAATTGCATCAACTTATATTCTTTGAGTTGTAAGAAATAAACTGGAAACAGACAGCATCATAAAACTTACCCTGACTTCCCCTAGCTTCTACACATACCGAGTTATTTTAAAATAACAGCTTTGTTCTTTAGAATTCACATTCTCCCTGACAAGCTTGTAAACACAGCCACACCACAGTTTCCAAAAGGCTGACTATACCCACCCTCTAAGCAGGGTATGCAAAGCTGTGTTTGCTGTAACTGGACCAAAAAAAGTCTTTCATTAGCACAGTGCCAGAAACCCTTTAGGCCTGTTGGTCAAAATGTCAAGCACTTGGAAGCTCCTGGAGTTCAGTGTTTTTCTTTTGTAGGTCACCTTCTTATAAAAGATACAGTCCATTTAATACTGGAACTTCAAAACAGCTTTACACAACTGGTCATGGGTGACTGCTTGCTGGCACTCATTAAAAACAAGCACTAACATGCAAAACTCATTTAGCAAATAGTCCTCGGACAAAGTCACATTTTTGTTTCAGCAGCCTTGCTAGAACACTCTGATTAGAATTCGCTCCCTTCTTGAATATCTTCAGATGAAAAGGGTTTGTTGAATCTCTGAGCAGCAGCAACTACTGCTTTTCTGTCAATGCCCAAGGCCTCAATGCCCACATGTGCTCAGGAGTTTGGGGGAGTCCTGTAGAAATTGCTTCTACTGCAGAAGAGTCTCATGTGCCATTTTCTGCTCCTCTGCCCTTGTTAATCCTGATACCAGAAAAAGAAAACAAGCATGCTAGGCTTATGGAAAAAGAAATGCTCTGCTACAAAAATAAACAAAGAAAGCTTGAAAGTGTACTGTTGAACTTAACATAACAGCAGAGTCAATCAATCTGAAACAGTTGGAGGAAGATGCAAGTTAACCCACCAGTACAACACTATTTTTTTCTCTTAGATCACTGCAAAAGGTCGACACACCCCCTCACTGCTGCCCAAATCAGGCAGATAGGATCTCCAGGATAACAAAGGCAAGACCTGTGGAATCTAACCCCTGGCCAGGGAAACTGTTGTGCCAGTGAATTATAAACAGAACTACTCCCTCCCTCTCCTAGTTTCAACACATAGCACAGCAAGCAATGTTCACAAAACCAGCTGGCAGGCAGCAAACTGCAGCACCAACACTTCCCCTCCCAAAGCACAGAAACTCCACAGAAACAGGACACAGTTGAATCCAGCTGCAACTGAACAGCCATCACCTAGGACGAATTCCTTGGCACTTCAGAGAGAGTTTTCTGGGAGACACAGCAGACACTGAGAACATTTCCTACTTGTTACCAGCCTTCTGGGCACTGCCCATGCATGGCTGAATCACCAGTTTGCCTTTTCTGCACATTTCCAAGCTCTGACAGTCTGTTCATAACCCAGGCACATCAACTGCCAGTGAGGGAGGCATCAGCATCTGATCAACTCAAGCCTGTGCAGCCTGGAAACCATCTCTGTAAACATGTCCCACTGTCTTCATACTACCTAAGTGGGAATACTTGGGAGATATTCTGCTCTGTGTATCCAAAAACACTTTGCTGTACAAAAAAATGTACTATATTCAAGCGCTCACTTCAGTGACAAGCAGTCTGAGTAAAATTCACATTACTTCCAGTTCTTAGAAGAGCAAGTGAAGGAGAAATGCAGATGTTAAGATCTTTTGATCCGAAGCAAAATGTCAACTCACATGCTTTCAAAGAAATAGCATTTCTTCCTAAGACTTTCAACAATGAAGGAAAGGAAGAGGTGATAAAGAAATCTACAGAACAATAACATTTGAACACAATCAGCTTTAAAACGAAAGGAAATGTGCTTTGGTGGGACCTCAAACCTGGTTTTACATTCACACTCCACTAACAAAACCTGCAATGCAATAGCGGAAAAAGGCAAACACAGAAGCAAATGCCAAGATCTCAATCATAACCCCAAAGAACCAACAGAAAAATGCCAGACTGAAAAGAAAGCTAAATGGTTTGAAACTTGCAAGTAGATTTACAAAGGATGAAATTTCACACATTCAGAATTTACAGATATTAGCTCCAGAAAGACTATTCTTAAGACTCAAATGTCTCCTTGACCTTCAAGACTTGACCTATCTTTTTCATTCAGCTGGTATGCACCAGCAAGTCAAGTAGACATTTCCACTTACTTACATGCACCCTTCTGCAATACCAAAAAGTCTGTCTGTAGTCTGCTTTTGTAGGTAATACATAAGAACTTCTGTAACAGAAAAGGCTTTGACTAAGTTTTATGATTCAAGTTAAAAGCCTTGAGTCATTTGTTCACCTTCAATTACTCCAAAAACTCTCTTTTGCATCTGAAATTCTGTTCTTCCTCCTTCAAGTCACTTTGGTATTTATGCTCTAGAAAGACTCCTGTACGTACACAGAGATCTGAAATCTGTCAGAAGTCAACTAAGTTCTCCTGTCAAAGCCCACACTCCCTGAAAAGCAATCCAGAGGAGTATTTACCCAAATTTCTTCTGCCCATTCAGATGACTTGAGGGCTACACAAATCTCCCCTCCCAGAACCTTACTGCAGGTTACCAAACACTTCAAAGCAACAGTTCTCCCTTCACCTTGTGGGCACATTTTGGTGCCACAACTGCACATAAGATGAAAGGAATCATCATCCAAGCACAGAGAGGGAAAACCTAAGATGGACAAAGGCAAAGAAAATGGTTCTTTTGTTTACCTCCTGTCACTGACAGGTTAAAGTACAAAAGGAAAGAGTCAAGCACAGGGTTTGGGGTTGCATAAAGAGCCTATTCATCACATGGTAAGAAGTCACATGCATTTCATTGTGTCAGCTTAACAAAGTCACAGTAGGAGAGATTTCTTTAGGAACTAACACTGTTGGAATTACAAAGGCAGTTAAGACACAGAAACCTAGGACAGGAGAAAGGATGCTGTCCCAAAGACAAGGCAATCCAGGATGCTACAGGAGGGAAGCACCTGCTGAAAAATGCCTTATCAACACATAGTGTAAACCAGAAAAAGGAAAAGAGGTTTAAACTGCTGAAGGAACAACAAGAATTATGCAGCTTGCTTGATCCTTTTCTCATCAAGTGCTTATCATGCAGACAAATGTTACTCTTTGTCTCCAAGTCACAGAAGGCTCACCACTCACCTGCCACTAGACTAATTTCACATTTAAAGACAGCAAGATATGTATCTAATCCTTGAAACCGGTACTGGGAAGAGGGGATAATCTATGGACATATTTGCATTTTAGGAGAGAAGAGAGAGTTATGGAATAAAATACAGACTAAGAGGTTCAGGCATAAAAAGGATATTGATGTTACATTATTTCTGTCCTCTCATAGGAATTGTTATGAAATTGGCAGATTAACAGCACTGGTAGAAGGATGCAGCTGTGTTATTATTATTATTTTGAATAAGTATGTTCAATGTGGCTAGCAATTCTCTGCCACATGTATCTACTGAATGAATTTACAGAAAGTAGGAATTTTAATTTTTAGTTCACAGTTATGCAACCTCACACATAGGTTATTGGTGCCAGGGTCAAAAGCCTCAGGAAAGAAACCTTTTAGAAGTAAATCTTATTTCTTAATATCATCTTCATTTTGTTAGCAAAAAAAAAAGGCTTTATTACTTATGAGGAACAATATTTTGGCCCATCAAAATCAGAAGTACATAGGATACAATGCAAGCTGTGAGGAAGATGGAAATTAATTCTGAACAACATAATGACATGCTTCCATGCCTTCCCTCTCAGAAAAGACTATTAAAATAATTCAGCAAAAATTCATCAACTACTACTGCTTACTTCTACAAGTGGAGCAGGAAGTGGATATACAAGTAGGGAAAGGAATCTTGTATAAGAGAGTTTGGAGAAGATTTTATATAAGTAAAGAGCAGTGATGATATAACCAGGGTAATAGGAGGTACTGGGAAAATAAACAATGTCATATAATCATAGGATAAAAATACACATATTTTTACACTAATGTCTCAAGTGCTAGGCCCTGTACATTTTAGAATACATATTTATTATGATAAAAGCTTCTCCTAAGTGGAAGCATTTAAAAGCATATTAAATGATGATGGTGGTTCTACCATCAAGACACTACACAGCCCTCATCCAACGCAGAATTTTTACCATCAACTCCATCGTGGCTGCATTTAGCACTACAAAACTGATGGAGTGGGCACTACTTGCGACCTTTTATAAGGCCATGTTTTGCCTGAGCACTATTGCTACCTAGCCAAGAACAACATCCTTACATTACTGTTATCTAAACATGAGCCTCTTCCAGACCAGAGGAAATTCAGGCTTTTGAACTTGTAAGTCAGGCTAATGAACTAGTAGGTCTCTCTGCTGAGACAGCTGCACAGAGCCAGAATGCACAGCAAAGCAGAAGAGTGAATCCGAGCTGACATTTGAGCAACAGCTGTGCTGAGGCTTACATGAGGCAGAGGAAGATGTATTGCATGATGTTTTTTCCAGATTATTTGGAACATTGCAGAATATCACATAATAAAGGCCATTTGGCAAGCCAACATTGGTGCTTCTAACAGCAAAGTGTTTTGGGATGATCCATTAGAAGCATCAATTATTCAGCCTTTTAAGGCAAAAAACAATTTAAAGACATCATACTAACAAACCCAAGAAATCACAGAGGACGCGAATAAAAGGATGGGGAAAAAAATTCAAAATATCAGGAGGCCATATACGGCAGAGAAAGTGATGCAGATTAAGACAGAACAGCAAGGTCCAAATGGCAAAAACAAGTTTCTGTGACAGCACTTTAGAAGACCAGGAAAGAGAAAAGCAATCAAACACGAGACAGCCAAACATTTGTAGTGAGCCAAAACAAAAACAACACAAACTTTTGTTGTATGGATGAAAGCAAAAAATCAAAAGGCAACATGTGCTACAAATGCCTGAAAAAGAGAATGAAAGTATTTCAACCATTTCACCGCCACTGATTCGTCCAGATAGTTCCTGTTTAGCTAAGCAAATGTACAGAAAGAATGAAAGCACATAAGCAATTATGGACTTTTACCTTGGATATTCCATCCACAGGCTACAGTTAACTCTCATTATTCAACTAGCAAAGTCAGAGACAAGACAGAAAACAGCCTTGAAAGCAGAACACACACCAACAGATAAACATGTAAATTCAAATTATCTGCTAGCACAACCTAACTTTGCTTTTTCTAACCCGCCCTGGCCAAGACTTTCCACCTTAAAAACATGTTTCACAACCTTCCACAAAATGGAAAAAGACTCTGGGTGTCACCCTCAGGATACTGAGAATGTCCTAGAGAAGTTACAGCAGTACAACTGTGAGTGCATTGGCTTGGCTGACTAGGCATGAATACCAATCCTGACTTCTCATTACAAGAATGCTCAGAACTAAATTCTGTAAGGGCTCCAACTCATCAAGCTGAGAAGGCAAATACCAGCTCTCATGTCAGCTGATCCATGATAGTGAGACCTGCACATACCCAGAACCTGTGGCAAATGCGATTACCGCCACAGCCCAACATACATTAAGTAGCACCAGCATGTTTTTGCTGCTGGCTAAAACCACACAGTTGCTGTGACTGAGCTGATACAGTGAACTCGTTAATCCATTATAAATTGGATAGCGAGCCTAAGACGAATGCCTCTTCCACTTAACTATGCTGATATCCATCTGAATATACCTGGGAAAAGCATTAATTACAGCTCTGGAACTCTCTAACCAGAAGGTACTTTAGTCCAGTGCTTGGACATTGTCTTTGTAGAACACCTAATTAAGCTGTGGACACCTTTCTGTATGCTGTGGCTGCTAAAAGAAAGCCTTAGAAAGGCTCAAGTACCAAAAACTTACTGACATTGCCACTGGCTCAGAAAATCTGGGAGCCACCAACTGCTGAAGACTGGGAGACTGTCCTAGGCAAGTAACACAAGGTGCTTCCCTGTGTTTTCGCTCTTCCTTGTGAGTCTGTTACTGGCTACTGTCCAAGATATGATGTCATGCACTGTTCAGTCTAATTCCAGCAAGAATGCTTGCAAACAGATTTTTCTGTCCTAATCATCAAAAAGATACCAATTAGCCAAGGTTCTGATTACATGCAGCAAGAGCCAATACTTCTCTTTTCACTTACAATTAATTGAAAATTACAGAACAAAAATAATTTTGTATTAGCAGCATCTCAGCACAACACAAAGCAGTACAAGTCCCATCTCTTTGAGGACAAAATAAAAACAAAAAAGTCAGTAAAACTAGTTATGTCCAGTCTTGTCACCCAAGTTCCCATATATTCAACTGAATACTTCTGCAATCTGCCTGGGATTATTACAGTTATTTAGCAGGCATTAAAAAGTTGTAGGTTCTTGGTTCATACCAAAAGTTATTTAAAACACTGAAGCACTTACACCAGAACTCACTTTTTCTAGCAAACCTAACAGGGAATCAGTCATAAGACTTACATTTTCCTGGTCAGAAGACACTGGTAGCTCCTCTAGAAGAAGGCTCTGTTGAGAGCTGTCCTCTTCAAAGGCTGCCTGTGTTGTTGCAGTGTCAGACATGTGTCCTCTTCTGAGCCGCAGAGCTGGCTCTGGAGAACCAGCATTATCGGGTTCCGTTAGTTCGTTCATGAGATGCTGGAAGCCTTCTCAAATATTCTCTTTCCTCTTGGTTCAGTTTGGCTGATTAAGTCTTGGCTCTGAAAGACAAACAGTTTGTGTAACTCAACTGAAGTTAAAAACAAGAGTGCAGAAGTTGGCTGGAAGGAGAGCTTGCTTACAAGCTACCAAACAGCTATGACAACTGCTTTTATATGTGCCCCAAATCCCCCAGGATCAATTACACAGATTTCTACACTGCTGGATAATGAATTCTCATCTTGAGACCACTAACAGCTTCATACCCTTACACAAGTTAAACACAACTTTGAAAGATGACAGAAAGTGAGCTTCATAAAACAGTAAATCTACAAAACCATAGCCAATTTTTATAAATCATTTCTACAAAATTGCAAGCAGCAGGCTGTTAATATTATTTAGAAACAAACTACTTATCACAGGTACTCTACAATTACTGTATTTTTGCAGGTATGAAGCTCATACCCAAGCTAAATCATCCAGACTAGGTTTCACCAAAACTAGGACATCAAGTACTGGTAACAGCAATCAAGCAAAGCTCAAGCAGAGCTCAAGTAGCAACTAATTTTAGACAGACTGCAAGGAGGGCAGTAGTACACAGAGTGATTACGCTTCCCTTGCTTAAATTAACATGGTCACAATCACTGCCAGGAATGGGTTTGTACCTCAACTTGTGCAAGGAATTACAGTAGACAGATTTAAACATTGTTCATTCCATCAGAGCAATCAGAAACAGGTAAATCCCCCAGGAAACAATAACCCATGATTTCTACTCAGAAAAGTAACTGCATTTTAGACTTACAACACCACAAAAAAGGATTCAGGGTAAATTTAACTCAAAATGCTAAAGATTTAATCAAATGTACAGAAAATGGATGCTGTTAATGTGAGCCCTCATCAAGAGTATTATTGGTTGCCCATTTGTTTTGCATATCCCTGTGTAGTGTCACTTTGGCAGCCAGTTCAGAGAAACCTGTTTGACTCTGGCAGCCTTGGGAGGCAAAACCTCCAGAGAACTTTGCAATCTGAGTGCCAGAAAGCATCAGAATGCATTATGAGAATGAAGCCACAGCTGAGGCTTCAGAATCACTCTGAATGACAATCTACTAGTTTTGCACTAATCACCCGGTGTCATTCTTATTACTGCAGCACCTAAGTGCCCTGATGTGACTAACACACAACATTAAGGCAACCCATTTAACAAGTTTTAACTTGCCAGTATGCATAATTACATTGGAATTTTAGTGCCCAATAAAAGATGCTGAAATTTTTCATAATGTAGGAGGGAAAATTAAAAATATAAGATGGGGAATTGATATTGGCAGTTTTGTAATAAAAAGTCACCTCCAAAAAGCCAATAAATAATGTATTCTGTCCTTACAGGAACTCAATTCATTTACATATGATCACTGTAAGATAATTCTCAGCTCTGACAAATGGGCTATAGTTAATTTTGCTGCAGCAGTTTGTAATATTATATCCCCTCAGCTGCCTGGAAATCCTCAGAGGGGAGAGCTGCTAATGAGCCAGTAAGAGACTGCAGAAATAAATAATACCTCAAGTTGTCCGAGTTTAGTATGGCACACTGCTTTAATCACCCAGGATGGTAAGGTAACAATGTGACAGGAAAGCAGGTGGCATCCCCACCTTCCTGCTACCTCCACTGCAGGGTCAGCAACCTCCATCTGAGAAGTTACATCTAAAACAGCCACAGCTGTTTACTTGGTAAACATGACAGCCACAGGAGAATTAAGAGGAAGTTTAGCAACATTACGCAGGAAGCTCAGTGAAGAAGTTGAGCAAATAGATTTTAAGAGGAGGAACAAATATTCAGAAAGCCACAGAATTGAAATCTTGACTGGATTTGTCATATTTCAAGCAGCCAAATCATAATTCTATTTTTATGCAAGAAACATGAAGACATAATCACACTGCCATTTGGGAAAACTGATGTAAGAAAAGAAAAAAGTAAGCAACAACAACTACAGTTTGAAATTAAGCTAATGGACCTTTAATTTAAAAAGCAATCTATACGAGACAATTTCAGTACAGTATTATGCCAGTTTTGGATGGGATAGCTGAACACCTGACTGCCTATAGGAAGTGGTGAATGAATTGCCTGGTTTGTTTTGCTTGTATCCACAACTTTTGCTTTACTTTTTGAATTGTCTTTATCTGAACCCACAGGTTCTCTCTTTTATGATTCTCTTCCCATCCCACTGGAGCAGACCGAGCAAGCAGCTGTGTGGGGCTTAGTTGCCTGCTGGGGTTAGACCACAACAATTTGAACCAATTTGAAGCTGTAGCTAAAACCAGAAAAATGCAAGTAAGCAGAGCAGCTGCTTTATAAATAACAGTTACACACAGGCACACCCCCCGCCTGCTATTCCACACATTTCAAACAGGTAGTCAGTAGAAACAGGCCTAGTTAGTTCCCCAGATTGGGCAATTTCATGAGACGTTTAACCAGCAAGTTTTACTGGTTCTTCTTTCAGTCAGATTTAAGCAATAGCATTGCCACTGCCTGCTGCACTGCCACCAATATTGCCTAATGCCTGTCCTTACATCACCTCTGTGACACTGGGGGAGCAATGCTCTGGGACACAGTACAGCCACACAACAGGCTGAACCACACTTGGCCAAGATGCTTGTGAAAGGCTCTTCTAATACCAGCAGATACAAGAATGCCAAGAGACTTTTACATCAGGCCTTGAGGATTTACTTCACCAGCAGTTGCTGCCAAGCACTCGCTAAGGTTAAAAATAAAAGATGTATTTCACCTCCAGCAAGTCAGATTTGCAATCAGCAGTAGAGCTGATCTTCAGAGCTCTGCAGAAATAGAAGTTGTTGTTTCTTGAAATTACAGGGGATTGTTCAGTGAACTAAGATGCTTCCATGTCATTCATGCAGAATCCTCAAAGTGCTAAATATGAGCACGCAAAGGTAAGTAAGATAAAAGCTGATCCAAAAGCATCACTACTGGGTTTTACTTCTTTTAAAAAAATGTACTACTGACTGAACGCAGCTGGAAGGTTCCAACACTGAAATGCAAATAGCCTGAAATATTTGTTCACAAATAAAAGAAAGTAATGAATATTATGAAAAGGAAAGGCACAGGTGGTCTTTAAGTTCTATCATAAAGTTTCTATGACACACAGTTCAGTGAAGGATGACCTTTTCCTACAAAATTAGGCAATCTAAATATGGTCAGTAGCATCTAACCAGAAGATGATGCTTGAACCATTGTGAGGATAGTTACTGCCCCATTCTAAGACTGCACAGTTGACAAAAACAAAAACTAGAAAATGGAAAGCTACAGAACACTTGAGGTCTTGAAAAATATTGTTTTGTGTCTCATTGAGATTATAAATCTCATAAATGAAGTCCTTCAACATTTTTTGTAGCATGCAAATTAAAGGTTTCATTAAAATTAGCTTCCATTTAAAGAGGAAGTTGCCATTATGACTTAAAATCTACTTAATGATGGTATACATAATATCAGCATGTAGATGAATCAGTGAGTTCCTGCTGTGCTTAAAATAAGCTGAGAAAAGCATCTACAGTCTGTTGGGTTTTTTAATACAGAAAACTTCTAAATGCTCCGTCAGCTTTTAGAAAGGACTTAGTTTAATGCAAGCAGGGTTCTGAACACAGCCTATAAACACAAAATGAGGTTTTAGTCAATTCGGTGTGCTGTTGCCTTGCTACACAGCCAGAGAGCAGCCTCAGCTGCTCCCTGCACCCCAGTTCAGCAGCAGACAACCCCTCAGGAGCACAGTCAGCACCAGTTTGAGGCTCAGCCCTGCCATCTTTCCAACCAGAACTAGAAGGCAGTATTACTTCAGCATTCACTGCAGTTGTGCAATGTCACAGGAGTCAACATCCACAACTACAGCATATTTAGGACACTGCTTCACTCAAAGATAAGGAAAGACCAGTTACACAAACTTCATCACCACAGGATAATGCTATCGTTCTCTGTATGACACTCCCTAGGATAAGCACTGCAGTCCTCCCAGAACTCACCTAGCTTAACTGCCTGATTTACTGCCTAAGATAAATGATGACACATGGCAGTAAAGAAAACACATTAATAGTGGCGATCGTAATTCAATTTCAAAGATCTGACACTCCCTTTTGAGGATAAAAGAGTCCTGGATGTTCAGACTACCTCCCACTGCCCCTAAACAAAGCAATCTCTCCAGTACTCCACTCTTGTCAGTAGGTTCAATCATGTGAGCAGCATGAGAATGACCCTCAAAAGGCATTTAGTTCTGTCTGTAGCTGTTATTTGGAAGCAGAATGAAAATTGCTTCCCCCTGCAATCCCCTCTGAATTGCCTTACTGGCAGAAACTTTCCTGTTCAGGTAAGCGATGGCATCCACTGTATGCTCTTTCCTTGCTGATCCTCCCCCAAAGCATCCATTAAAGCAGCATAAACAATGTATACAGTGGATGATTCCTCCTAAGATTAGCTCATTCCCCCTAAAAGACCTTAAGTTATCAAAAGAACAAAAGACTGTCATGAAAATTTCAGGCTACACATTTCTCAGAACGTTCATTAATGCTTAATGTTTAATGAAGGGCTCGAGTGCCCAAAAAAATCTTGTAAGAGATGCTGCATCAATCTACAAACTTCCTTGCCTGTGTCCATGTGCCATGACAGCCACAACCATGCCAGCGGCAAAGCTGAACAAGACTCGACCAAATCCCAAGCTGTCTAGGCAAGCTCTCAGTAACAAAATAGGCACAATTACATTCCCAGAACTGCCAGCACAGGTACAAATGACAGAGCACTTCCACTACAACCCATGGACAGACTGATTGAGAAAAGAACACAGCCTGTATAGGGTGATGGGGAATTTTGTGCCTATGAAACAGCTGATTTTGGCTACCTTGAGTGACTTAAGGTATACTAACTGAAATGCAGTTTTCTTGGCACACCTATTTCTACTATCATCTTCTGGTAGGGAGGTTCTGTCACAAATAATAGCTCACAAATAGTATTGTAAGGCCAACTTGAAATAAGGGATTTAAATATTTTTTAAAATTTTATTTATTTAGCAGTCTTTCAACGATTGAGTTTTTTCAATTCAGGAATTAAACATTCACAGTTAGCAGTCCAAATATTCTCTAAAGCTACAGTCAAAAACAAAGCAAACAAGGATATGTATGAACGGGAGGAAAAGGAAATTCTTACAGGAGACTTTGTTTTCTCAATGTACCCTAAAGGAAAAGTACGAATCAGCCTGTAAAAATTCTTTGGAGGTCATCTTGAACAATGAGGAACAATGAGGAAGTAATCCAACACCTCTTTTCTTCGTGTAATTTCCCTAGATAAAGAGGCATCTACAAAACAAAGATTAGACTCCCGCAGAGGGTCAGTGGCCAAAAAGCTGTCTTTGCAACTTGTAAACTGTCACTGGACGCTTCAGCCCCAGCTATTTCACAGCAGGCTGCAGAGGCAAACAATCAAGCACATTCTGATGCATTTGGATCCAAAGAAAGGGAACAAGCCAGCAGTCTGCCTGCATTATCAAAATGCTTCCATTTCAGAGGATCCCATTACATTGTTACAACTTTTGTCCAATTTGTACTGCAAATTGGACCCCATTTTTTTAACTGGGCTAAGAGTTATGTCAGGGGTTGGCCCACCCCCAGAGCACAATGTCCGGTCCTTACAGACTGGATGACTGCTGTAAATCAGTTCTACTCTTCAATAAACCAAAACCAAGTGAATTGCTTCAAAAGCAGTACAAAACTGAGAACGGAAGTTCAAGTTCTTTTCACATTACATTCCACAAATATGTACAACCCAGACCCAGAAAACTTCCTTTTGGTTCTTTTTTTCATTAAACAGCCTTGTTTTCTCCAAGTGAGAAACATCCCATCTTTTGCTCTTTCATGATTTTATTTCTGTGGCATGCTACTCACACCAACTTGTTTCATGGCTGTCAACAAGAAAAATATGCAGTTCTTCTATGTTAGTAACACTTAGGATCACAGACTGTCTAAAAGTGAAAGACTGAAATTAAATGTCACTATCCTCTTAAATGAAAATTCAGAATACATACCTTTAGCTACTGCCTCAAGGGCATCGAATTCACAAAACTGTTGGGTGAAGATGAAGAAACTAAAGTATTTGGAGCAGGCACTAAAATCCAGAGCTAGACCACGAAACTGAGGTTACATTCCTTTTACCCCTCTAGAGAGAATCTTTGCATGGGAATATAAAGGACACCAAGATAGCAGCAATCCAGAGGCACAAGCAAACCTCTGCCCTTCGTCCTAGGAAGCCTGAGTTTCAATCTCTAAAAACTGAATCAAGATCTTTTACTGCTCAAGAAAATGCTCCAAAGCCTGGAGTTGTTGTATAAAAACAAACACTGCAGCCTTGCTTTTAAAACCAAAGAGGAATATGCACGTTTCAGGCTGCAAACTTCCAAGAGCACATCATTAGGACAGCTGCCTTCAGTGCTTCTTACTGGCCTGCACGGACATGTCTTCATTTAGATGCCATCACTGCGTAGATTTAAGGTCTGGCTGGTACCCAGAGGGGGCAGCTCCACTTTCCCCTGTTTGGGCAATAAATAGCCCCAGAGGTACTCTGATGTTTGTCATAAGCCCTTCCAGATGACTGTGGAAAAACTTTAACCAGGGGAGGGGAATGAGATGATCATTTGCCACCAAAGACACAAATGCCATCAAACACGTAAACTGCACTGGCTCAAAGCTCTGCTGGGGAAACAGCGTGGACAAGGCAGCAAAGGGCAGCATCCCACCCCCAAACGTGTAACTTGTATATTATAGGCAGTATTTTCCCAGCCTATGAAAAACTGGCAGCTATCTGTTGGACCTGACCTTTAATTATTACATAGGCACACACCATGGCCTTTATTACAACCTATTGACCAGGGGGCAGACCACACCTGGCACAGCAAACCAGACACCTTACAAAGATGACTAATTTTAATAGAGGCAGGGTTGTAAAAAGCTGATGCTCTTCCCAGTTTTTGCTCTGCTCTCAAGTTGTACTCATAATATTTATAAGCTTTACTCATGAGGTGGTGAGCTTGCTCATCAGTGTTTTGTTTTGTGGTCGACAGATTTGGTTTACAAAATGCTTGCACTCCTGTATTAGTAAAAAAACAAGAATGAAGCAAAGTTACTGCTTCACCTGCCCTCAGAAATGGCATTTCTTCAGTTGAAAGCAGCACATATCCCTCTCCTCAAAAGCCATAATGTTGTTTTGCCGTGAGTCAGACAAGTCAGACAACTAAAAAGTTGCTACTTTTCTGCAGCAAAAATGCTACAAGAACACTGCAGGAATAGCATTCACATCCACAGAATTGTATCAGTCTAGGATCAAAAAAAATGGTGCATCATCTTTCAGATTCCTTCGTAAAGAAGTAGACCCCCATAACTAGGCTGCATCTAATTTATGCCAATTAGAAGCAGATTTAATCATGTGGCTGAAGTTCCACATAAGACCAGGTAAAGCTACCTATTAATTACTTTACTTCCTTAATGCAATAGCCAGAGAATAAATTCAGTTTTAAAAGATAAATATTGTTGAGAATTAGAAAAAGCTGATGTGAACATTTAATTTCCTCTACATTTAGTGCCATTCCTTCAGATAACAAGTTTCTTTCCTGGTAACATAGTTCAAAATCATCTTGAATTCTGAAACAAGAACAAAGACACTGATATCGTAAGACACCTCTGATGCAATTTAAAAGTAGAAAGGTTAAGTTAATCTTCTACTTTTTACTGTTCTATGACTAAGGAGAGATTTCAAAACATCTGAAGTCTACTTATGAGAATACTGCTAAAATGAAGTAGGGCTGTAACTTGAACTCAAAACACATCTGCAGATCCTGGACCAAGAGACTCACACAAAATGTCATCTTGCTGTGGTTTGTTTGACCAAAATACTTTCTGTTAGTACCACTGTGTTCCCCACAGAGGTTTTTGCTACTCTCTGTGGTCTAACCAGTACAGCCATCCCAATGTAAATTCCAAGTTTCAAACAGTTTAAGATCATAAACATGTTTCATGTTAACTTACAAATAATAATGAAGCATTTTGTACATGCTAGATCTTTTTCATGACTGAACACTCCTTATTGGTGCATTCAGACAACCATTTTGGGATAGGAGGGTATATGTGTATGATCCACGTCTCTTTCAACTCAAAAAAAAATCCCTCAAAACCAGAAAAGCCCCCAAATACACAGTGGAGTTGAGGAAAAAACCTGCAAATGAGCTGGGCAATGAGGAGCACCTACCTTCTAATACTTGCAGTGTAAAAAATATATCGTGTCCCTGCTCTGAAGCAAGCAATTGCCATCCACCCTTTGTAACAGAGCTACACTGCTTTGTAAGTGAATCATTGGATTAGTGACTATCAGCACCATTACAGGAAAATAAAGATTTTTGTTTTCTGTCAAACTATTTACAGAAGATAATTTACAATGTAAAACTCCAACAACAGCAGATTTAGCAAAAAATTCCTCAAGAGAAACAAAGTTTACACTTAGAAATATCTCTTATTACAAAACAGGAATAAAGGTTAATTTCACATAACCAGAACAAGTTGGACATCCAGGTTGCTGTAATCATGGGTAGGACACAGCATTTACTCTAGTTATGAAATTCACAAAAGAAAACACAGCATTATGTGAAGCATTTACAGTAAGCAATGCTGGATGTATATCATAGTTAAGTACTGCTGGCTACCCTCACACCTAGACAGGTGTCACAAGGCAAGATAGGAAAGACAGGATCCTGGAGGAACAGAGGAGCAGGATGCAGTGCACAGGAGTACAGGCATGGGATATGAGACAGAACTCAGCCTTGCCACCAGGAGACCCCACAGAACTCATTAATGCTCAATCAAAAAAGCAGACCTGCTGCTAGGCAAACCTGACTTTAGGGGTAAGAAAGAAATTGTAACTAACGTACATGAAGGGCACCAGATATAATAAATTCAGAGATAACCTGAAGCTTTAGACCAATGAAGGGAAAAAAAGAGGAATAAAATCATATTAGCAAACATACTAAGGAAACACAAGTGGATCCTAGAGAGGAAAAAGAAACAGACAACATCAACATCATACTCCTCCAAACACGTGACTCCTAGGGCTGATAACCTCTGTTACTCTATCCAGCAGTTCAAAGCTGCTGCCCTAAAGACTCAGAGCAGCAACAGAAGGGTGAAAATAAATCCCAGAAAAGGGACAGAAACCAAAAGGCCCATGTGTTTCAATTTTAGCTGTGTTTGGCAACATTTCCATGTATGTAACTGAAACATTCTTCTTAGAATCATCAGTCAGATGTTCATAAAGAAAAATTGAGTCACACTGTTAAGATTTCCATGGTACCAGCAATAAATTCTTGGCCTTGCTTGCATGCATGTTACTTTTATAAGCAGACACATGCACAGGGAGTACTTCCTCTTCGACCATAAACAAGAACATAACAGCAAAGGAGAAGGAATGCAAGACTCCATCCATTGTTGTCTTCACAGGAAAATTACAATAGAACAACAAGGTCTGAAACAGCCCCAGGAGAAACAACCAAATGGGTCACCTGAACTGGTAACATTGACCTGTGACTGTTGTTTTCTACCTAAGGGCCTTTCATACATGTATACACCTTCCTACAACAGCACCTAAACACAAAACAGTGAGCCTGGCATTCACTGTCTGTGCTTTCTGTTAGCACAAAGAATCTCTAAATATCATATAAAACACTCCATTTCTTTAAGAAGCCTTAAGAACAGGAAGGAAACATGGCTGAGTCGATAAGCCTTCACAATCTTAAGAGTAGGAAGGGTAAGAATTTCAGTTTATTTCCTGGACAAGGGCCCAGACAGGAGGAACACGAGCAGAAAGCAAGAACTGGGTCAGCAAACTACTGAATAGTTATCTGTCCTAGTTTTCAAATACTTACTGAAGGTGCTTTTGCCCTAGCCCAGTTGCATCTGTAAGGGGTGTCAACAGATGTAGAACTACACAGATAAACTGTTCTGGAAAGAAGAAAAAAATACCTTAGATTGACACAACATCATGGAATGGTGTCAATGGAATTAGCAAATAAAGGATCTCTCTCTAGGATAAGTTTGTTCTCTCTCTGTAAGAAAAATAAGCTATCTGGTGTCATTTTGATGTGAAGACAAACTACCATATCCACGGGTGTGACCAAGATGCAACACAGTTCTTTAGATTCACCTGATGGGCACAAGAGACACAGGCCAAGCTTCTCAGCAGAGACTGAGTGCTACATATAGCAGCCAGCCACTAACTTGCATGCCAAAGATGTATTCAGCTGAGTTCTCTGGCTGAGAACTCCATACAGGGAGTCACATCTGAAGAGAGAAAAAAAATCACCTTATCCACTTGTATCCCCAGATACACCATTATGGAAAGCACGAAAGGTTCTTCAAGTATTGACAGCAGAGTAGTGGCACATGTGATTTTGGAAAAAAAGGAGATACTGACAGGCTGTAAGTCCTAAGGAAAGTCAATAACCAGTGCTGTGAATTTAATACATGAAAAAAAGCAGGAGAAAAACCTTGGAGGACCTTCGACCTGCCCGGATAACCATGTGTCCTGACGTATGTAGATAAGCAGCTGCAGCTAAGTAAACAAGTAACAAATGAAACAAGCCTTGAACTTGTGAAATCCAAAATCCAGTATCTATTTTTATTATGTGCTAATGTGTAATAGTTTGTAAGTTTTACATCACATTTTACACATTTACCAAATTATCTGAGAGGTTTCCTTTGTGATAGAAAAAAAAAGCTTTATGTGATACCAGAGGTGACCAATTAAAACTGCAGTTAAGATTTCAACACAGCACAAGGTTTCCTAATCTTTGTGTCTGCAACAACAGCACCACTCCAAACCACATTAAGAAAAAGTGAAGATACCAACCACTGCCCGCCAACCAAGGTAAGGTCACACAGTTAGCAGACCAGGCTGAGCAACCTCAAACACAAAAAAGTAATTTTTGACATAGCAATAGACAAACCTAGGAACTTTTTGTTACAGGATGAGGATTCACAGGGAAAATGGACAAATATACAGGGTAAATCCATCAGTAGCTATTAAGCACATGAAGCCACCTTTAAATCTTTGTATACCAGTGCCTGTCTGTCTTATGTTGCTTGCACATTCATGCTTAGAAGCTATTTTCTTCCTTAGGGGATGGGCATCCTCACCAAAAACTCCCTAAAAGAGTTCTCTCTGAGGAAGGACAGCAAAGGGCCTAATGCACACAAACAAAATAGGAAGTAAAATTATTATGAGACAGAACACAAAAAAGTCTGTAGAAGAATGGATGAGGGCTGAAAAAGAAAATTTCCTGGGGAGACCAGGCAAAGTACCCTAAGAATACCAATAGTTCCCCAAAGGAATCCAAGAAGGCAGAAGGCACTACCCTGAGAGGCTCTGGCCAGAGACTTACATAAGAGGACAAGGGGACAGAAAAACCCTAGAGCTGCCAGGTTTCTGCCTTCTCCCCTGAATGGTCAGCTTGGCTGGGACTGGTGGGTGGCCCTGCAGCTTGGCCAGGCTTCAGACTCAAAGGGTATAACTAGAAAGGTCAGGGACAGAACACAGTCAAAGGCTCAGCTGGAGGTGCTGCAACCTGGCACACTTGGCACTCACAGGTCAGGATTTCATCCTGCAGCCAGGGACACATCAGTGAACCGTGCCACAACCACAGCCAGGGCTCAACTCTCACACTTACCCACCACCTCAGCAACAGGGGGACACAGAACCTGCGGAGCACAACCAGCCCAAAGCTTCTTGGTCTCTCTGCTTCAGGGAGGTGTCATCACTTTGAGCATGGGTGACACACAGGGACAAGAAAACTGAGCAAGTGAAGCACAAGAACACAAAGATGTTTCTGCAGCCAAGAGGCACACAGCCTGCTTGGATTGCACACAAGAGGCTGCTCAGAGAGTCTCAAAGGCAGAAGCCTAAGCAGTAACTCCACAAGGAAGGCAGAATCTTGAGCCAGAGGTAGTTTTACTAGTTTATGTTATAGCTCTCCTGGAATTTCAAGGTTCGATGAAATTCGACTTAAAGGAATCCAAACACTCAGTGTGCTCCAATTTTTGTTCATACATAGATATTAGATAAAATCTGTTAACTATGATGTTTAACTTCTAACAGGGATTGTGTTTAAACTGTCACACAGCAATGTGATGTCACTGATTTCTACTGGCAAAAGTCAGAACAGTAGGTGCAAATGGAAAAGAAAAAACTATCCAAAAAAACTCCACCCTATACAAAAACAAACAAAACCCAAATTCACAAAACTGAATAACAAACAAAATAAACCCTTCAAGAATTCATTGCTACAGTTTTCTCCATCCTGTACCTTCCACATGGAGTAACACACAGTAGTTATCTTAAACACTGCAGTAATTTTCCCCAACACACCAAGTACTGCTGACTCTAATTTGTTACTGCTCTCTCACAAATAGTTGGGCTACCTGTGAGGAAGCACAGACCAATTTCTCTCACCTCAAATTTCTCCCTGGTTCTTGATGTTTGTATTCAAACTTAGGAAGGTTACAGTCCAAGATTCCTACAGGAAAGATGTGTAATCAACATGAAGGCTGTTTCTCCAAGAAAACTAAAAATTAGATAATAAATTTACGCAGAGAAGGAAAAAAATCCAAAGCGTATGTGTCCTACACAGCAACTTGTGAACATTTACATCACATTGGATGACAAAATGCATGCCTTCAACTAAATTCACATCCTTCCATTTCTGTAGGCTCACTCACCCAGATAACTTTAACTCCACACAGTTACAGCTAAATTGCATAAAGATGCATCAGCACAAAACCAAGGAAAGCAGGAAATTTTCAACCATCTCCACTATATCATTCTCTACAAAATGTTCAACTTAACTCCAGATGCCGTATCTCATCCCAACTCTCTGCCAAACAAATCTCTGCCTAGGTACTTGTTCAAGCTGATTTATTACTGTCAAATACATTAATCTGCATGTTAATCTGCCTCAGGTCACTTGAAGTTAGTGAAAAGGGACCTTTGTCAAGCCATATAAAATGTTGCTTTTGGTCCACACGGGAGTTTGAAATCAGAGCTTGGGAGAGATCCTCTATGACATAAATATTACAGCATGAAAACAGCAAGGAATGCAGAAGACTTTTCCTGTAATCCATTTCCATTTTCTCTGCTTCACTTCATGGCATGTTGTTAAAGCCTAAAAATTTCCCTAAATGAAGGCTGAGTTTATCTTAAGATCCTGTGTTGCTGGAGTTGTAAAGCACCAGCATGACAGCTTCAATTCATTGCACTCCAGTGGAGGAGGGAAGGCTTGTAATTTATACAACCTACTTCATCCATACTGCAAGTAGTACACAAGGCAGAAAATCTGGCTCCGACCTTACGCACACTACATTATGTACAGCGAGTGCTGGTAATATTTCTATACAAAGCCTTACATCCAACAGTTTAAAACCTCCCCAGTTGCACGGCTTCCTTATTCAACATTTCCAACGGAAAGCAGAACTGGTTTTCACTAGCAGACCACTTGCTTCCTAATATAACCAATTCTCTAGACAACTAACCAGATGACCCAAGATTTCAGTACACACAAATCAGAAGTTCAAAGATGAATACAAACTGTTGGGCAATCCCTGAAAAGAAGCAGTTTTAACACACACATCCTGCACGTTTGCTTAGCAACTGGATCACGATAAGCAGCACAACAGATTGGTACTGGTGTATTACCTGTCACGGTCCCTGAAGAAGCAGTCTCAGATGCAAGTAGCAGCAATGAGTACATTCCCTGTCTTTCCTTTTTATGTTTGTTGAGCAATTAATCTTAAGTACCAGCAATTCTCCATTGCTCCATCATTAGCATGACTAAATGTCATCCTATGTTAGGAATTATGCGACTGTGCTTTGGTCAACCCCAAATACCGCCATTGTTACCTGTGACTCTGAATGTTGTAACAAATGACATGCTTATGAACTGTTCATTTATTACAAAGACATTACTCCCATTACTGTACAATTCATGAGTCCCTTCAGCTTGAAGTGAGAAAGTGTTACCTCAAAACAGGATCTTCAAGAAGGAAGCACTGAGCTTTAAGGAAGTTTTAATGTCTACAGGTGATAGTCTCTCAAAATGTAATGTGATTTTGGGTGGCAGTACAAGAACTACTGGACACATCACACTGCTGAAAGAACAGGAATGTGGAATTGTGCCTTTCCCAGGATGGCCTTAGCCTACAGAAAAGACTCATGTGAGTCTTGAGGCAGATAAGCCCTCAGGCACTTGTATAATAATGAACTATTGAAGCAGAGCCAAGACATGAGTTTTCAGAGGAAAACAGTCATGGGTTCTGCGATCATGCTTTGTTTCTCACAATGACTACTGTGATGTGTAACAAGGGGCCGTTTGATCCAGTTAACCAATCCAGAAAAAGTCAGCTGGAAAGGGCTTACACGAAGGAATGAAAAACTAACATGTTTTGAGAGCATCTTGTACCACCTTTCCAACAGCATTTAAGACTCTGCTGCTCCCAACCCGCGTGCCCTGGTTACTCACAGTCCTGCAGAGCTGTACTGCTACATCAACCCTGACCTTATCTGAGTATTTGAGATCATGGAATATTATCTCTGACAGTCTTGTACATCACCTCTCCTTGCCCTCCCTGACCCCTACCCTGGAGTCCTTCCAAATCAGTTGACATAATTTTCAACAGCATCATGTGCTACTTGGTTGTTTGGGACACAAACATTTATGCCAGAGCTCTGAAACTTGGTCAGTTTCTCTTGTTGTCCATCAAGGATAAGCTTAACTTAAAACTGAGTTTGCCTTCAAGGCAGAATACATCCTACCCTTGAACTCTAGAGCATAGGTTCAAGGCTAAATTAGAATAGTGTTACAGACAAAGTAACTACAACCAATAGATACCTTCTCAGATACTTTAGCAACAAGCCACTTCCTACTGAATCAAAGATTTCTTCTGTAACCCAGAAAGGTTTAACATTTTATTAATGACCTTTTTTCTTTACAGTCCTGGTTGATATAAGAATGCCAGAAAAACACGTATGAAAAATCCTAACAGAGAGAAAGGAGGCTTTAGTAAATTATACTCTGTGTTTCTGGGGGATGATCTAAAAAGAGAACAAATAATTGGTATATATTTATATTTAAATAATATCATATTTATATTTAAATTTCCTCTTCAATACCAAAAATGTATTTGAAAATTGCCCCTTGAGCAATACCTTACAAATCAAGTCTAAGCTACCTAGCAACTTCCTTCCCTGCATTAGTGAAGCTCATAAAAAGGAAAGGATTTTTATAAGACATCTATTATTGAACTAATTCTGTAATGCTGCAGATTTCACATGGTTGCCAATTATTAAAACATCACAGAGCAGGAAGTCAAAGAGCAGTTGCACTTAACCACAGACATTAAGATAACCATGGCACAAGCCTTTTTCTAGCTTGGAATATATAATGATCAGAAAACCACTAAGTAAAGCTTGTGTTGACTTTGTGATGCTTTTCTCAACTTTCAGAACACTCACCTCAGAAAATAATCCATTTTGCTCCCCACTGAAGGTACAGCAGGCAGAAAGCCAACAGTTGGCACTTTGTCACATAGCTACTTTAATAAAAATTATGAATAGACTCTTACTTCTATTTCTACAATCATGTTCCATTAAAATAAAAAACTATTTGCATAAAAGATTAATACTGACAACAGCAGAACATTGCTGTGACCAGCCTTGCAATGCCATATGCCATTCTGGGGAATACACAGACACACAAATAATCCTTGAACCAACAAAATTTGCAAAGCACATTGTTCTTCACGAGCAAATTAGCAAATTGGCTGCATCATCTCATAACGTCTGAAAGTACCAGATTCCACCACCACTAACTTACCTTCACAGCTTTAGTATTTGTCTACATGCCCACAAATTCCACCAGCTACAGAGACCAACACATAAATTAAAGCATTAGGGAAGAAAACAGAAAAAGTAAATCCTTCCGTTTAGACCAGGGAACGGCAACTGCTCAGTCTCAGGAGCAGCCCATCAGGAAAAGCAGTGCAGTGTTCTTCATGACAAAACCATACCTAAGCTGTCAGCTGAGAGATGCTGAAATGCATGTGACTCTTCATCCCAAGTCCTATTAGCCAGCCACTTCCTTTTCCTTGTTCCAAATGCTGAAATCCCTTTCCCTGCAGCTAAAAGCCTGCCAGGACTCTCAGGACTGAGATATAACCAGTCTCTGCTATACTTATTTTTACACTCCATGGCTTTTTCAAACGGCTCCCACTGCTGTCCAGGGGACACTGATACTTTTCTAGTATAAGCAAGACTTAAAGATTAACTGAGGGAATTTTACCACCAGCTAAAGGAATTTTACCATTCAGATTTAATCTAAGGAGCCAGAGTTGGATTTGCTTTCAAAAGACAGCTTTTACTGCTTCTATTCAACAATCTCATTTCCATCACAAGCTCTGCATTTTACAAAAACCAGCAACAATATAGAGACACATGTGATCTTGAAGTCCTTAACATGGTCACACCTCCCAAAATCTAGTATCACCTACCAAATAGTTCGAACAAGAAACCAAAGGAGCACAAGTAAGTGCCTTTAATGAAGTCTGCAGAATTATGTGAAGAAAATATTTCATAAAGCAGGAAGGTCCACGGCTCGTTCCCTCCAGGAACAGCCTGTTATTCAAATATCCATAAACATCCAATTTACTAATACACACTTATGACAACATTTTGAGAGAAATTAAACTTGACAAGTAAAAAAAATTCCTTCGGTAAGGAGCTAAAACAGCTAAAACAGGAACCTTGCCAGAATGCTGTCATTAAAACACAGAAAAGCCCACTAAAGGCTCCTAGCAGCAAAATGACCCTTATCTAGAAGTTGTAGAACTGCTTAACACATTCAGTGATCTCCTAAAAACTTCCACAGCACATAAATTGTCATCCTCTAGCCCCAAACAGAGCAGCATAATTGACCTTGGCTTCAAACAAAGAATGGCAGCCTCTGCAATCCTCTAAGCAGATGGAACCAACATGTTGGGGAAAAAGAGCATTTAATTTGGTTGAGAAAGAGGAAAACTGGATGAACAGATATGAGAAATGGTTTTGGTGTACTTGTGATAAAGCAGCCTAGTGACACCTTATCTTTGAATACATGCAGATAATTACAGATAACCTTAGAAAAACAACCATTCCACAACAACAAAGCACTGGCAGAGAGCTAGACTCTTACAGGATCTACTCAAATGCAGGAAACATTGTAATGTTATAACATCTAGATCTGGGGTACGTTTGCTTTTCATCATTAGGTGAGAAACATGAACATTTAGCATTTTGAGATAAAATACTAGCAGAAAGAAGAGAATAAAACAGAGGAAAAAAAAGGACGTAGCCTTTCCCATAGCAGCTTTGCAATGCACTTAGATGTGCTGGCAGAGCACTGAAATACCCACTTTGAGCATTCAGATATGACTTTCAGCCCATTCTGCAAGTAAATTGTCTCCTTTCTTGCCTACTGTTGTCTAAAGGTACCTCAGTGCCAATGATTACAGTTCTGCCTGTTCCAACACTTTCCTCCTGTAAATAGTGCCTGACTATTTTCTGTTCTCACAAGGGCTTAATTAGTCCTGTTCACAGAGTGCTACAGCAGCTGGCACATCCCAGCAAACTCCATTGCATTTTCACAGCTATTGAAATCCATCTGAACCATGCAGCAAATTTTTCTACACAAACACGTGTCCTGTGAAATTCACATCCACATATATGCTTCAAGACCCCTTTCTGCAGTACATTTAACCACAGGACAGCCCTGAGATGTCCCAAAATCACTGACACACATGCAGTTCACAGAAACCCAAAGAACCCTGCCTGGTCAGGAAAAGAGACGTTCTCCTCCATCAACAGAACAGCAGAGAGCTGCAACTCCAGAATACACGAGTAATCATGTTAAATCAGAAAGTAAAATGTTATTTAGACATATAATATTTACATTTCGTATTTCTAAGCACCTTAATTTTGCCAACTCATTTCAAGTTCTCTGCTATTTCTCAAATCAAGTAGCAACATCATAAGCTGTGTGGCACCTCCTTTCCTGGGAGAGGCTGCCTGCTTATCACCACACCAGCTGCCACATCCCCATGTGGTGAGCAGCCCTCTGGAAACACAAAGTCTGTCACCCTGTCCTGAAAGGGAACCCTGAGGTTCATCATCAAACTGGACTAAGATTATATTTTTATGCCAAACCATTGGGACAGACTTTACAGAAAATATATATAATCACTGGTTAAGTTCAGTTTTACAGTTACATGATGGTCAAAGTCTGCATCTCTCACTGCACAACACAGAAGGCAGGAGGTTGTTCTTTTCAAAGCTCTGTAACAGGAACTGTGTGAAAACAACTCACCTCCTGCTTCTTATTAGCTTACACACAGATCTGCAGCATCCCGCTTCAAAAGTCAAATGTTCCAGTAGTAGGAACATATTCAAATAAATAAAGGAAAGTTAAAAATGTTTTCGGAAATCAGTTTCCTGAAGAATCAGAACTAGCATCTTACTTGTTTCCATATTCTTAAATTTTGAAAACCAGTTCCTGTGTTACACTGGTCTTGACAAACAGACAAGTTCTGCTTTAAAAAGCAGAAGCAGGCAGTCACCATGTTAAGCACAACCAGTTGAAACACATCTTGAAACACAAGGCATTTAAAACAAGTTCTATCAGAAAACAATAGTTTAAAATAACAGTCCTCCCCTTAAACACTGTCCCAAATACTTTTTCATAATCACCACCATTATCTTGTGCAACGTCTTTTCAAATCTACCAACGCCGTCTGTCAGAAAATTCACTGAATGACTCAGACAGACACTTTCAAATCATAAATACTCAAAACGGCTATTTCAGAACTACTTCTGTTCAAGGATTTGAACTGCTGATGGTGTAATAATCCAACGACCTCCTGAAGTTTCTTTATCAAAATTTTCCTCATGCACAAATAGCATGTCCACTGACAAAAGCAAACCTTGTTGCTTTGCTCAGTGTCTTGGACAATACGGTTATGCAATCCAAAACCTGTAAAACTTCCAAAATTTTTAGTGCCTAATATTGAGCATCTTTCATACATGAATGCTTGACACAGCTCCTTGAACATGCAACTGAAGACATGAGATAACAGCGGAGATCCAAGCATTAAAATCACTGGCATTACATGCCCCGCCAATTCCCATTAATTTTCCTTCATCACAGAGCTACAGAAACCCTTGCCTAGAGCAAGAACAAGCTTTCCAAAGCCCAGCCTTCTAATCCTGCGTCCAAGAGTCAGGTTTCCAGTCTGAATCTCACCCACATTGCCAAAACCACTAGTCACTAGCCACTTGCCAAACTTGTAGCAATGTCACCAGCTCAACAGCACCGATCCAACTCCATTAGGGCAAAGAGTGAGATAAGGGGTTGATGGAAAACCTCGTGGGTCTGGCTCTCTTGTCTCTGGAAGACAATTTAAGCTCCTATACCCCTGAGAATATACATACAATATATAAGAACCCATTGGAGAAATTTCCACCAAGAAAGGTTTTGCCAAAAATACACTGCTGTCCTTCACACCACATTATGTTTTCATATCTGATTTGTGTTCAGAAAGTATAATTTTAAAACCTGGGCTGGGTTGGGACGCAGCTTTTACAGCAAAGCTGACAACAACCTTATTCACAACCATATTTAGTCGTCAGCTCAGACAAGGGAATAATTTCTGTATTTTATCAACTAATCTTACACTTCCAACACAACAATGACCTTCTTTTAAGTTGCCTACTAACACACACTCATAGCCTTCATACAGATTTAAGTGTCACAAAACAGATGAAGTTCACACATTATTAATAAGTTATCCCTATAATGCAAGAACCACAGCATGAAATCTTAACTGCAACTGGCTGGCAACCCTACAGGAAGAGAAAAAAAAACGAATTGAAAACACAAACTTCCTTTCTCCCATAAACAAGGCTAGGTCACAGCCAAAGATAACAAGGAAAACTGGCCATGTTTCATGACTGTGCTGCACCCATAACTCCATGAAACAACGCCTACTTCTGTTGATCACAAACATATTTTCCTCTGTTACAGCAGCTACCACAAATCTGAAGTAGTCTCAATAAGGTTCTGCACCAAACAAGCATCTCTACACTGAAATACTACAAAAAAAGCCTCTGAAATCTGAGGATTTTTACAACAATCCTGAGAGTGCTGTGCAGCACACAGCTCTTCACTGACTTCCAGAACAGACCTGTGAAGACCAGAGCCCGGATGAAGCCAGAAATTCAATACTCCCTGACACTGACTACAGCAAGGGAGTGAAAACTAGAGTTTGAATTACACTCTAAGACATCAACTCTTGAAAGCAGATTATGCCAAGAAAGGCTTGCCCAGAGGCCTGCTCAGTTTCATAAAATTCAATCCATTTTTAAAGATACACAGTGTGGTTGTGATACACAAAACAATCCAGCTGCCTGAAAAACTTTAATGCTGCAGGAAGAACACAAAGTTTCTTTAAACGAGGGGTAACATCTAAAAGCTCTTCTGCTGTGTGACAAGTGCATGATCGTTTACATACACAAAGTGACAAAGCCCGTATGACAAAAAAAAAAAAAGTTATCATTTAATATTAATGGTTTTTCTCAAAACAAATGCCCACACATCTACTGAAGCCGCAAAATCAACTGACTTGTAAGGCTAAGACAAACACAAAAAGCAACTAACACTGCTTGAAAACCCCAGCAAAGAACAGCAGCTGTCATCTCTTCTTTGTCTTTCGGGCGATTACCATATGTTTCAATGTCTTTGTTGTTCATCCCAAGCAAACAAGAGATGAATACCTGACTCTCTCAGGGGGAAAAAAAAAACAAAAACAAAAACCAAAACAACTCTTTAAAAAGTTTATTCTGGTGCCACTTGAGAATATCCAAACTGTGGTTACCCTAATATCATATATTTATATTACGTTATCGACTTTGGTAACTGCAGCATTTATAGATAGATACACTTAAAAACACTCTGCTAGAAAAAAAAAAAAAAAAGAAAGAAAGAAAAAAAAAAGTTCCCATACTGTGCAAGCAGAGGAATTATTATTTATATCGCCTCTGTAAGAAGATTTCAGGCGCAGCAGATTTCCCTGCCCTGACAAGCAACAAGTGCACGGAAGGCTATAAACAAGCCCCACTTACGGTGCTCTTGACCCACTTAGAGCGCTCCGCTGGCCTAAAGCCTCCTGCAGCACTCGGCGATGCCCCCGTGCTCTGCCGTACCCCGCTGGCCGCGGGCTCCGCTCGCCGCCCCGGCCGCCGCCCGCAGGCCTAACCCGGCCCGGCCCGGCCCAGGCAGCGCCGCCGCCGCCTCCCCGCCCCGGCACCCCGACCCCGCCAGCCCCGCCAACCCAGGCCGGCCCCGCCGCCACCACCTCCCCTCCCACCGCCCCGCACAGCGGCCGCACGGCCCGGGCGGGGACCCCCGGCCCAGCCAGCGGCGGCCGGGCCGCGCAGACCCCGCGGAGCGCAGCGGGGGCCGCGGCTCCCCGGCGCTCGCTCACCTGGCAACGGCCGGCGGAGGTGCTGCCGCCGCCCCCGTCCCGCGGCCGCCGCTGCCGCCGCCGCCGCCCGCCCGGCCCGGCCGCCGCCTCCTCCTCCGGCCCTACGGCGTCACCATCGCACGAGGCCGCCGCCGCCAATGCGGGACGCGCGGCCGCGGCTGCGCGCCGGGCGCCGGAAGGACGCGCGGAGGGCCCGGCCCGCTCCGGCCCGCGCTCCCGGGGAGGCGGCGCCGCGGCCTCGCAGGGACAGCGGAGCGCGGCCTGAGCTCCGCGGTTGTGCCCCGCAGCCGGGGTTGTGTCCCACCCTCCCGGGAACTGGTCCGTGGGATGGTTGGGGAAAGAGGTCTGAGATACCGGGTCCGACCTGTGGCCAGGCGCCAACCATGTTAGTTAGACCAGGGCACCGAGTGCCGTGTCCACTCTGTCCCTAAACACCTCCAGGGACGGCGACTCCACCGGCTCCCTGGGCGGCCCATTCCTTCTGTAAAGAAGCTTTTCCTAATGACCAACTTAAGCCTTCAGCTGGCGCACTTTAAGACTGCGTGCTCTCGTCCTGTCGCTGTTGTCTGGGAGCAGAGCCCGACGCCCACAGGCTGCACCCTCCTGTAGCTGTGAAGAGCCATAAGGTGTTCCATGAGCATCCTTTACAGCAGGCTAAACACCCCCAGCTCCCTCAGCTACTCCGTGTAAAGCACGTGTTCCAGACCCTTCACCAGTTTCATTGCCCTCGACTGCACTCGTTCTAGCACCAAAAAGTTCTTTCTGAACTGAAGGACCCAGATTTGGACACAGGACTTGAGGTGTGGCCTCACAGGGGGACAATCACTGCCCTGGTCCCGCTGGCCATACTCTTCTTGATCCAGGCCAGTATGCTGTTGGCCTTTTGGCCTTCTTGGCCACCTGGGCACACTGCTGGCTTAGTGACCAACAGGGTCAACTCCCAGGTCCTTTTCCAGCTGGCTTTCCAAGCACTCTGTCCCCAGCCTGCATCACTACATGGGATTCTTGTGACCAAAGAATGGAAGGGATGGGCAAAGAATGGAGTTTCCAGCCCCCGACTGGAAGGTGTTTCGCTTTTCACTGCTTCCTGTGTGCCCTGAGCAGATGGCAGAGCGTCACCCTTTCCTCTCAGAATCGGTGTCAGGGGAAACCCCAGCACTTCATAACAGAGAGGCCACCTGTGGGAACAGCCCAGAGCCGTCCAGGCACAGCACAGCACACTGCAGGGAAGGTTCCCAACAGAACTCATACCAGAAAGGACAAAAAGAATCATGATCAGCAGTTGTAAATGCCCAAATAACAATGATCATACCATGCTCATGCCCTCCATCCATCAGTCTTCTCCTGCAGGACCTGAAGCTGTTACTAAAATATCTTGTTTCTTAGCTCTGTTTAAATTACAGTTTTGTTTTGTTTTGGTTTTTTTTGCACTAGAAGAGAACATTGAGAGAGGACCTGAACGGGGGTGCCAAGAGGATGGAGCCAGGCTTTTCTCAGTGGTGCCAAGCAATAGGAAAAGAGGCCAGGCAGACACTGATGCACAGGAAATTCCACCTGAATATGAGGAAGAACGAGTGACCATGCACTGGAACAGAAAGGGTGTGAAATCTCCCTTAAGGGTGATACTCCAGAACCATCTGGATGCAGTCCTGTGTTACATGCTCTGGGATGGCCCTGCTCAAGCAGGGAGGTGGGAGCAGATGACCCCCTGTGGTCTCTTCCAGCCTCACCCAGCCTGTGATTCTGTGATTCTGTGGTGTGCACATCCCCCGTGTCCAGGGCAGCTGGAGGAGGGTGAAGAGGTCCCACTGGACAGGCTGACCTGCCTGCTCTGGGCATGGCACTGGGCAGGGAGGCCACAGCTGGTACAAGACCAGAAGGATGATGAAAACCAGACAGTGTTCCCTGGCCTGATGTCACAGGAGGCACCTGGGGAGCCTGGCTCGGGTGACAGAGCTCGAACGCCTGTGTCTGGTGTAGAGGCACAGAGGGGGAGCACCAAAGAGAACAAGAACTTGCCCTGTTAAGGAATGGGAAGTGTTGGCTGAGCAGCAGGAAAAACCTAAGTGACGTGGAAATTTCACCTCCCAAAATAGTGTCCTTGGGGAAAATGGTGGAAACCCTACACCTGCGTGTTTTACAGTCAAAACACGAAGGGAACACTGCTCTGTTAGAGGACAATCTTAGCAACTGCCAGGGAGAATAACTGGATGATTTTGAGAGCCTGTCTGTAATTTGTGAGGCTCTGTGTACTTTAATGCTTTGCTGAGCCACACAGTACACTTGTCCCCACACCCAGAAATTCTAGCTCATACCAGTGAATGAGATAGTTAATGGAAGCAAAATTATCCCTATAAATTAATATTTGAGTTGTTTTGATCCCTAATACCCACAAACAAGAAATGCATCCTGCCCATTCCTTAAAACTCTGCTTATAAAATGATGATTTCCTGTTGTCTCAGTTAAAATATGTCCCATCTCACACATTCATTAAAGTTTTTGTTATTGTGAAGGGAGCAAGGTAGTAACTGAACATTACAGTTGCACTCTTACACGTATTTATGGTTTCTCTCATCAATCAAAATGTATTTTGACAGCCGTTGGGCAGTAGCATGGAGAGCAGCAGCTGCAGTGGCTGCTCCAGCTCCACCCCGTGCCTGTCAGATGAAGTATTTCCTGCCCTGTCTTTCAGGATTTCTTCTGCAAAATGGTTCTAATGATTTAAAAATATTTTGAGCTTCATTGACGAAAAATGTATGTAAAAGCTGCATGTCGTTTTCATCTGTCATTTCCTGTCACCATAATTTAATGTGTATGCAGCCAATTAAGAGGAGAAATGAGATAGGAATACTGATTCAATAAATATTAAATAAAAGGAATTTGGGTAATTTATTCTGGTTCAAGAGCCTGGAAATCAAAAAGCAAAGCTGTGCCCTGCAATACAGCAAAACAATTTTTCAAAAACAGAGTTATGAACTGCCTGGGCATTTGCAGATTCCTAGAAAATGTAGCAGTAATAAAATGTTCATTGCCTTAATTCCTTCAGAATGTGTTTGTCCTATATACACAGCCCTGTGATTTGTGGTAGGTCATTCCTGGTTAACTCTGTTGTTCCCAAGCAAGAGAAAACAAATCTGCCTGTGGCAAATGAAACTGACTGGCCAGAATCATCACAGTGAATTGCAGACAGCTGCCACTCTAAAAAACTGGTCCTGCTGTTTGCTCAGCCAAGAAGATGCCAAGTACTTGTGCAGTTCCTTGAAGCTGGGTTACAATTAGCTCCAACAGATGTGGGTCTTCCCCACATGTTTTCATTTTTTCCATTGAGAGGCAGTGTTGTCCTTGCATGGTAATGCCCCATCCTGCCCATCCCACATAGTCCCGATGTTTTGGGAGTCTTGTGAAGGGCTGACACATGGGTATGGCACTCTGGAAAGAGCCATAAGACAGAGGATGATTCAGAATAAAACTGCCTTAGGGTAAGGAAGAGCCTGGACTTACCTTTTTTTTTTTTCTTTTTTTTTTCCCCCAGGTCCTGCAGGAGAAGACTGATGGATGGAACACATGTATCATTGCATCATACTGGGGGGTTTATTATTGTTATTTGGGCATTTAGAACTGCTGATCATGATTCTTTTTGTCTTCTCTGGTACATGTTCTGTTGGGCACAGAAATCTAACCTTTGCTTATCTTCGAGCCAGTTATATTTAGACTTCAGAGCTAGTATGCTCAGGAGGTGGCCCAGTCCCAAAGCCTGGAGCTGGGACAGGCTACCCACTCGACAGTCTCTGCATCCACAAACCTTTACACACAGGGTGTTGGTGCCAGGGAGACAGAATATGGCCTGGATACATCTGCACCAAGGAGATGAGATGCATCTGTGTCCCAGGGATTAGACATAGCCAGAGTCTGCCTGTGAGAAGGGGATCTGATATTATGTTCACATCTGCCATGTGTCTGCCCTTCACAGCCTGCCCTTCAGTGAACCTGACTTCACAGAGTATCTGCTAGAAACTACTTAACCTGAAATGTAGTTAAACAAAAGCTAAATCAAAGTTAATGACCATATAAGCACCTGATTCTGGAAAAGCCTTGCGACAGACACTTGAGAAATGCCCTGTAGTCACTGGAAGGTATTTCCCAAGGTCTCCTTGGGATGTTCTGTGGCTGTGTCAGCAGATGAAAATACTGTCTATATTTCTGTAGCCACAGGTGATGAGGAATTGCTCCCACAGTGTAATTTAAAGCTACTAGGCTTCTCCCTGGATGGGGTCAAGTGAGCAGAGAGACTCCTGCATGTTTGATTTCATGTGACTGAACAAGATCTTCATTTGTGCTTTGCTGAGGTCCACAGGGAACAAACTTTGGTCCATATAAAAAGTTTAAGTTACCCCAACGCTGCATGTCTGGATTCAAGGTGGCTGCTTCCTGAATTCCAAGAGGGAGCAGCAGCTCTGCTACACTGAGCTCTGAGCAGGCACAGACATTTTGGGGACAAAGAATGGGAGCCTCCAAATTATCCAAGTGGCCTGAAGTTCAGCAGCACTAAAAAGTTCGTTTAAGTTTTCTCACAACCCTGTCACCTTCTTTTTTAGCATGATTAATATCAACTGAAAGCTTCTGTTCTGGAATCAGCTATTGCTTAGCTTTCCTTGCAGCAGAGCATACTGAGGCCTCATTCATTCCCACTATAACTTAGGCAGCAGTTGCCAGCTGGAAAATGATGACAGATTTGCATCCTGTTCTGCTCCGTTTAGGAGCCCATGTTCACTGACTTGCAGTAACAGTATATTTGCATAGTGCCTTTAAGCCCAAAATGTTTTAGTTTTACACGACTTAAGGGTGGCCATTTCTATCAGCCTTGAAGTGCAGCGACTTCAGGGTTGGAATGTGGCAGCCAGTTACCAGCCCACAGTATATAATAGTGTACTGTGTGAGGATCTTATCCATATGAAACTGCAGACAGAATTAGAGCAGGCAGAAACCAGGTTGACCTCCCTAAGCCTTACTTTAGCTGCAAGATCTTCAAATGCCATAAATAAACAAGCCCTGAGTTGACCTCTCTTTTGTAGCACAGTCCTTCCTCCAGCATTGTGCCAGAGTAATGCTTTGGTGCTGCAGACCCTCCAAGATTCCTGCTGAGCCCCCCCAGCAACCCCCTCCAACCCTGCAAGGTGCTGCTGAGCCTCTCTGTGCCCAATTGAGGGTTCTCACACAATGTGGATACAGTTGTCTGCCTGCCAAAGTTAATGAGAACTCAATTAATTAGCCCTTCAATTAAACCTTTTTTTAGCCATATTTCTCAAAGATCTTTACAGAAAAAGGAGGTATCCTGTTCCTTATTTTATACAGGACACTGAAGGCTAAAATGCAAAGAAATTAAGTAACTGAAAATTACAAAGCAGATTATCAGCAGAGCTCAGAATTAAGCTGAGCTCCCAGCCCCACACCCCTTTCTATCACTTCGTGCATCAAACAAGGTGCAGCTTAAAATCCACCACTTTTTAATTTCCATGAGAAAGAAGCAGTTCTGCTGCAACTTTCTATTTTACTTCCTTTGGATTTGTATCAAGCCAATCTGGCCGTGCTCTTATTTTATACTTTCTACCACCCTATGGAGGTTCTTTTATGTGTGAGTGCCATTGAAATTAAGTCTGAAGCTAGAGTTTAGTGGGATCAAATTTTCTGGATATCAACTTGCCAGAAAATCTAAAATACTGAAACCTGGATCTTGTGAAAAAAAGAGAGAGGAAAGAAATCTAATGGTCACTTCTCTCCTATCATTATATAGTCCCAGTCCAATATGAACTGCTGGCTCCAAGCAGGCTGCCAGAGGTCTGGAATGCTGGGACAAAAGGCCAAAGCACGTCTTTTTTTCCATCCAGACAACATTTTAGGTGGAAAAAGGACATATCCAGGGACACCCAGATGAATAGCAGCCTTGACAATGCCAACTTTTCCGCTCCCAGAGTTGTTTACACCCACAAAATTAATTGTGGTGCCAAACCGCAAGGGGAGCGGTGACTCCCTAAAATGTGTGGTCTTTATCAGAAAGGCCAGATGAAGTAATTTTGAACTATTAGACACATTAACAATGCCTGAGGGTGTCATACACAAAGAGCTGACACCTTCCAGCACTGATGCAATAAGGATGGACAAGAACATGAGGTGAGGGTAGTGGGAGGAAAGGTCTTTTTCAGATCTATCCAAGGTAGAGCAAATTTTATGACTGGGCTAGAAACAGAGTATCCCAGGAGTGAATAGCTCACACATTTGATCCGATCTTGGGCTCAGTCCAGCTCCCACTGAAGTTTAATGGGAGTTGGATCAGGCCACTGCATTCACATTTTTTCCATGCATGGAAAACTATTTCCGTTACTTTGAATTACAATACTACTGGCTTTGGATTTTATATAATAAAGTAAATCTAGGCCACTGTTTATATTCCAAAAAACTGCATTCTGGGATGCCAGCAAATATATTGCCTGTTGGATTAAAAAAAATAAAATAAAAACTGGACACATTGGTTTAAAAAAACAACGGCTCCTAATTATGAAGCATAATTTCTCTTCCTTGTGCTTTTCTGGAGTCCTCAAATATTTGAAGTATGAAAGGTACATATAAATTCTTCTCTGGTGGTTGAAATGGTGGAATCTGTAAAACTGCAATGTTTTACAAGAAACAGAGGTTTAATATAAAACAATAATCTTCATGACTGGCTCATTGCTTATTGGCATATTTTAAAATTTACAGGGAAAAGAAAAAGCAACACCCTTGCAATGTCAGTAACAAAGCGGATGTGTATTAGCAAACCCTTATATTTTGGGAATTGGCTTCCCTTGATGGTTCTGACTGCAAATGAACTCTGCAGATGCTGAGAGGTACAGGAAATGTCTTGTGCTAGAAACAGCACTTGCTCCCTGCTTTATGAATTGGCTTGTACTAAAATCCCAATGTGATAAGACTGATTAGAAGACCTTGGTAATGCCTTCTGCCCTGGTACAGTTTTATTACCAAGAAAAGGTGTTTTAATTACCAAGGAAAAACACAGAGAAGACTTCCACAGTGAACATACACCCACACTCTGGGAGCAAACCTTCCTGTGGTTAGCTGATGCTGGGGAAGAGCACTGCCCTCTGAAACACAGAGCAGCAAAAGGAAAGAACCTCACCAAAAATAAAACAAAACACACGTATACATAAGCAACAGAGGGGAAGAAATGTCATTGAGGGGTGTTTAATGTTAAAGAGAAACTATATAACTGTGCTGGTGGTGAGGAGGATTTAATAGAGCTGAACAAGGTGACCACCTGCATCCACTTCAGAGGAGAACCGGCAGCAGGATGAGGAGTGCAGCCACGTGCACGTGTGCAATGCTTCTTTCCACTGACAAAATACACTCTGCAAACATCCCTGGCACCAGCAGCTTTTCCTCTCTATTGAAAAATTAAGTTTCAGCATGGGATTTACAGGAAAAGAAAAAAAAAAAATCTCCTCACCTCATGTGCTTTGAGCTGGGCAGATTTCCCTTGGCCCAGGCGGTATAGAAGAGCCAGGTGCTGGCTTCATGGGCATTCCCAGGCTGTGCACTGGTCAGCCACAGGTTGACCTTCATTCCTCACAACAGCAGGCTGTGAACTTTCCTCTACCCCACTGTGGTCTGGGGAGCATCCAGGAATGGTTTAGAAGACTGCAGATTTTAAGCCATACCCTTGTAGCCTTAGCTAACCTTCCCTCTAATGTGACAAAGCCCTTAGACGGACCAAGAATCAGCTCTGAATTTCCCAGTGCAGGATCTGAAATCTGAATAACTAGGACTCATCCATGTCTGGCTGTAATTTCCAATGTGCAGTAACTATTGCAAAATGCTGAGATTTACTCATCAGAGAGAAGAAAGAACCCACTCTTCTTCTTCTCACTGGCTTTCTGTTCGTAATGAAAGAGCACATGCTGGTGTGCTTTGCCAGCACCTCCTCAGCTTCTTCACCCTGACTGAGGCATTTGAGGGGAGATGCACCCAAAGACAGATCCCCCAGCAGACCTGAAGGGATGCCAAATCACCTGTCCTGACGGGGGAAATTTCAAAACCCAAAATGTCTCTTAAATAAGCTTCTTTAATTATTATCACCATCTGTTTATTTATACAAATATAAAATATATTTATATAGATTTATATAATATAGATTTGTTGCTTTGGCGGCTCCGTTCATTTACAGACGTACTGGTCGACGATCTCTGTGCACTTTTTACACTTGACATAACAGCACCAGTGGAACTTGCAGTGGCAGCGCTCCACCTGCACGCTCTTGAACTGGTCATAGCCCCGGCCGCAGCACATCAGCTCGCAGCCATCCATGCCCTCCGAGGTCTTGTTGCACAGCCTGCCCTGCGTGCCCAGTGAGCCCGTGGTCTCGTTGCGGAGGCAGTAGTCCGGGCTGGGGTCCACGTAGACCAGGTCCTCCTGGGTGGGCATGTTGAAGCGGTTGTTGACCAGCTCCAGCTTGCCCTTGCGGCTGATCCTCATGGCCGCGGCGCTGTCATACTTCTCCTTGAGCAGGTCGCCCACCTTGCGGAAATCGGCCAGCTGCAGCCAGCAGGTCTTGAGGCTGCACGAGCCCGACACGCCGTGGCACTTGCAGGCCACGTCTGCCAGCTTGTACACGGCCTGTGGGGAGAGAAATGCAATCAGGCAGAGCTGCGCTCGTTCCTGCTGCACTCGCAGCTGGCTTAATTACAACGGATTCATCGCGCTCTCAGAACTGCTTTGATTATCCCGCAATTTTTGTTGTTTCGCCCTTCAGAGGAGATAAAGGTCTTCTCCTCCCCGTGTTGCGACTGCTGTGTTCCTGTTCCCTAAATATTTCTATTTCTGGCCACACTGCCTGCAAACATGACTTCCTCACCCCATCTTCTCTCCCTCTGGCAGATTTCTGGCTTGACAGCAGGGTCAGAAGCAGGAGAAAAAGAGAAGGAGCCCTTTTTGCGTGGACTCTGGAAATTCCCCAGCTCACAGACCACCACGGGTGTGGCATGTTTTTCCCATTCAGTGCTGAAGAAAGGGGACACATCTGGGAACCAAGCCCATTTCCTACCACTCGCACCAGGATGCCATCGTTACAGGGATACACCTGCATCCTTTGGAAATAAATCCACACCCTTTCCCTTCATGTCTGCCGAGAGGAGCTCGTCCAAGGGCAATGTCCAGAGACAGGCAAGCAGGGGTGGTGGTGGTGCACAGACAGATGCAAATCCCTGGAAGGCAGCTGGAGGTGCTCCCAGGCAGTGCAGGGCTGAGCCAGGAGCCCTCGCTGTGTTCCTGCGCCATCTCGTGCCCAGCTCCCTTCACTAGCAGGGCTGTCACCAGGCAGAACAGCCAGGATTTCAACAGCACACGCAAGCTTCCCGTGCTGTCTTTCCCCAGACACTCCCAGCTACATTTTCAGTAGCCTGCTGGGGCTGGAGATACATCATTCCTCTGGAAATCCAGCATCAAAGCTAGCAAAAGGTCTTGAAAATTCAGAATGTAAAACTCTCCATCAGAGCGAGCACAGGATGTGAAGGGAAATGGTGTTTACTCTCCTCCTCCCCACGCTAGCTGGGAGGTGAGAGAAATACTGAGAAATAAAAACCAAGGAAACTAAAATGTAGGTTGGGTTTGTTCTTCCCATTCATTTCAGAGACAAGTACAAAATGCCACACGAGCCCGTCAGCTCTCAGACACTGCCAGAGCTTGCCAAGCAAGAGCTGGGCATCCCCTCACTATCAGAGCTACTCTGTGTTACAGCAGCTTGATCGCCCCACCCTTGGCTCCTCACCCTCTCGCCATCAGGCTCACATCTGCTCTCCCAAGACCATCCTGTATCCTGCAGTGCTTTTGCCAGATCCTGCACGCCAAGCAGAGATATTTGGCATCAGCTGCAAAATTACCACCAGCTGTATGTGATGGGGGAGAGCACAGGACACGAGAACAAAACAGAGTGCTCTGAAAGAGATGGCAATGTGTCATCCAGTAAGGTTTTCTGCTGAAAAAAAGCAGCCAAACACAGAGGTTTCTTTTTTGTCTCACTCACTGACACAGAAGAAAGCTTCCCAGCTCTCTGCTTTCATGTGCCAAGGTGATTAAGGCAATTGAGCATACTGCAAGCAAAAGCTTCTGCCTACAACAACGTTCTGGACCAGCAGGGAGAGGTCAGAGTTCTCCTACAACAACTGGTTGCTCCTTGCTTAGCTAATGTCTAGTGCTTTTGACAGCTAGTGAAGATTCAATTTGGCTTAATGGCTAAATCACATGGGGGCCAATCCAGCTCCTGAGAAAGTCAATGGAGTGAGTCCTTAAAACAGAAAAGCTTTGGTTCTGCTCCTCAGAGCTCAGTTTACCAAGGCAATCCCTCACGGTGCAATGTAGCAGCTACAAGCTGGGAGTTAAGCACTTGTCTTGGATCAAACTACAACTGCAGAGGACCAACCACACTGTTACTTAAGGATTCCTGCTGTACTATGACCAGACAGGCTACAGCTGAATTTCCTGAGCACCAGACACTTACTATATCCTCACTGCACTGCCAGCCTGCTTGTTATAAGCCTGTGTTAGCAGTTTTTGGTTATGGTTCTGTCAAATCCCAGGCCACTCATGCCTCCCTTGCCCTTGCATGTGTTTTTATAAAGTGTTATGATTCTTCCTAATCCTGGGCTTTGTTCCTTTAGACAAACACTGCAACTCAATCCCCCTCAGTTAATGTCATGGGAATGAATTCATTCTGACTTGGCTTTCGGCAGCTGATGCTCAAAACATCTGGCCCGTGTGGGCAGCAACTGCTCTGGGGAAGGCAGTGCTACCAGTGATCACAGGTGAGCATGGTGCCACTCAGCCCCCCACAGCTACCACCACCCATGTCCTGTGGAGCCAGCCATAGCCTCAGGTGCTAAATGACTCTCCCCCTTCACTGCCCAGATGAGGAGAAAGCAGAGGAAATTGGAGAATTCCTCTCCGACCAGGCTCAGGTCAAGGTAAAGAGTAACAGACCCCACATGCAGTTCTGAGGGCAGGATCTGATTGATGGCCATGCCACTTAAACAGGTTGAAAATGCCCCTAATGGAAGGGCTTAAAGCCCCTTCCATAAGCCCAAGTTCTCTTCCAATTCTTTTAGTGCAAGAATGGGAACAGGAAGAGAATTAATGGGTAATTAGGCAGACTCCCTTCCAGGCTCTTCTGGCAGTGGCTGGAGTGACTGATGACTGAAGGCTGCCATATGCTGACTGGGTAAACAGCATGGAAGGACTGACTGCCACAGTCTGCCAGACAGAGTGACAGATAAGGAAGGGGGGCAATCAGAGAGGCTAATGGAGACCAATTGGAAGGAAAGACAGATGGAAGGAAAGGACATCTTGAGATAACAGCCAAAGACAAACAAACAAGAGCAATAAAGCCAGAAGCCAACCACCACAAGGACTACGATGTGGAGTGAAGGGGTGATGGGGTCAGGACTGCCTGAAAGATAAAAGACCTCTGATTCCCTCCTGTCCACCCCCCCCAGCTCCTTCTGAGAACCACAGAGAGGAGGGACAATCCTCTCTCCTGCCACCAGAACTCCTCAGGATTCAAAACTTTCTCACTTATAGGAAACTGAGTGAAGGGACAGGCCAAAATCTGCCTATAAATTAGAAGGGATCAGCTGAAACCCTGGCTGTGAAAACAGGGCAAGGTGCAGTGGGATGGAAGCTGGTGGTCACTCTGCAGTGCCCACTGCTGGTCTCCAGCAGTCCTTTCTTCCAGCAGGAACTTCTGGGAATGAGGAGTTACATATGCACCTTCCTACTTATAAAACCAGTATCTCAGAAGTTTAGGAATGCAGGACCAGACAGGACCTGCTGTGTTATTAAGTATGATCTCTTGCTATTGTAGGCACTGCTTCAAGTTACATTTTTACCTAAACGCATAGGACGCCCTTTTAAAAGCAATTAGGTTTTCAGCCACTATTATTCTGATTGCCATTCCAACAATAAAATATCTTTTTTCTGATTTCCAGCCTATATGTATTTACTTTATGCCCATTTGCTATTGTGCCAAATTGGCCTTTTGCTTAAAAAGTACTTTTCCTTCCCTATTATTTCTCCCATGAACACAGACATCAGTCATATCCTCTCTCCACTTTCACTTTACTAGGATAAATATGGCAAGCTGCTCTAGCACACTTTCCTAAGAAAAGATTCCTATCCCTTGGGTCTGCCCTAACAAGCCTTTTCTAGTCTGAGGTCATTTTACTTGGGAATATGAGAACACACAATACTGTGGGGCCTCATGAGAGCTTAATACAATGGCATTAGTATTCCCCCATGTTGTATAAAAAGACTTATGTCTAGTGTGTTACAGGATATTTACCACCTTCCAAGCCACATTACATCTGCAGTCATTTGCAGCCAACTGCTGCGACCAATTCTTTCCTACCCTTTTCCTAATGACTAAAGATGTATTTCATGCAAGGCCTCAAATGATGGTCTTAATGTTGTTTTACTGAGTGTCATTAGCTGCTGTACAGAATTCAGATTCTCCTCTGTAATAATGCCTGCCACCTCGGCATCAACAGCAAAGTTCATCAGCCCATTCCTAGAGCTTGTGTTGAGGCTGAGAAACAAAAATCCTAAGGGCAAGTCTTTGATGAGCTCTGCTAATCAAGCTCCATTAAAATCAAGCTACTGATGTCTTTCCTTGAACCAGTTTCTTATCCATCTCACAGCTACTGCAATTTTCATTGTATTTCTCAGTTTAACCAAGAATTTCCCATGGGGAAAATACCTCAAATGTTTCACAGAAGCTCATGTAAATGAGACCTATCAGATCTAGTCTGCTTTTAGAAAATCAGTGATGTTCCAAATGATTGTGTGATCAACCTTTGAAAAATTCTTCTCAAATTAATTCCTGAGATATCCAATGCCCCTCACTCCAACTCAAAGACCCAAGCAAAGCACTCACTCATTTTGGGTACCAAAACATCTCTGCCTTTAGACTCAGTTCCATCCTCATTGTCTGTCTTCTTCCTTCCAATCTCCTCCAATTTGCCAAGTTCAAAAAACTTTTGCTGTTTATTTTATTACCTTTTCAAGATCTGACTCAGCATGATTTTTCCTGTTCTCACCTCCTCTTTCCACTTCTTGACCTCTAAGACAGAGCTTTTTGCTATTTGTTTGCTTTTTTCCCCTCTCCATTCTTAGTAGGCTCTTGGTCTATTCCTAACAGCTTCTCTGTGGCAGTTATTCATTCAGTGAGGTCTGGATATTCTTCCTACAACTTCTTTTTCTCTTGCTGGCATACAGACTTGTAATGGCTTTAGCATCTTTGACTTGAACAAGTTCCAGAACTCCTCCACCTTCAGTTCCTCGACTAAGCTTATTAATCAGCTCCCTTAGTTTATCAGAGTTTTGTGCTCTGTTTTTTTTAAATCCACAATCTTAATTACACACTGGTTCATTTAATTTAACCTAATCTGACTTGTGTTCATTTAACCTTCGTTACTGCAGTTTATTTGGCACCCCACACTAGGGACCACACTCTGTCTCTGGACCCCTCAAGGCTCTTGGAGTCTCATGTTCACTACTTGCTTTAGGCAGGGTATTTATTTGTAGTAATCCAGGTTCATGCTCCAGATATGCAGGATGTTCAAAGCAAGTAATGCAAAAAAAGAATGTCACATTGAGGCTACTACTCCACCACACACACACACCTATTTCTAAGCAAATGCAGAGCAAAAAAAACAAAACAAAACAACCCAGTCCCAAACCAAAACTCACTGAGTTACACAGCTTTCAAGTCCAGTTTTTCACCTACTGTAAATTTATCTCAATTTGATTTTGCAAAAGAACCAGGAAGCACTGGCAATGCTTCAACCTGTCACACGGATTTCACAACCAAAAATATTGAATAAATCATCTTTGGTGTCAAAATGAAGCTGAAATTACACAGAGAAAAGACAAGACATCCAAGGGAAAGGAAAGATAATTCAGTAACAATTAGAATTAAGAAAGGGCAGAAAACTGATAAGGAAACTAAGGATATTAGTTAGGGATGTGCAAAAGAGCAAGACTAAGTACACTTAATGGGATTTTTTAACATGAATTAGAAATAAAATTAACCTTTGAAAAGCTTACTTCTAGGGAAGAATGCTAAAAACTTAGAACACCCTGGGGAAAATGTATAAATGTACAAGTTAGTATTCCTGTTCTACTTTTAGAAAGAGGCAGGATTACACAGCTGCACTGCATATGAATGATGCTACACCTTCCAGGCTATTAATCACAGACAGAGGAATTGTGTGAAAAGCAAAAGTGCACACATTGAGTGCATACAGAAGGGGTATGGGAAAAAGGAAAGGGTACACTAAAGTGACAAGAAAATTTATTTGATGGCTGATGAGAACCTCTGAAAGTGAGAGAGTCTTCAGTACTCAATCTAGTTTGACAAGAAAGAATGGTGAATAAATTACAGTAGATAAATACTTGTATGCCAAGGAAATTCTGATTACTAAGAGGGTTGAACTGTAAAAGTCAGAAAGAAAATTGACTGTAAGCCAGTGCCAGATAAATTCAAGTGATTGTTAGGTTCAGAGTTGATACAGTGATTAATGCTGGTATCATACTACAAAGAGAAGTGATGGATTCTCCATCACCAGGGGTCCTTAGATCAAAACTGTGAATCTTCTCAGAAAACGTCTGTCACCTAAATGCAAACTATTTATTGTGCCCACTACCAAGGTAAGTGAGCAAGGCCTGAGTTTCAGAGATAGTAAAGCTCCTGGCCTTTTATTTCCAAAAATCTAAATGATGGTAGTAGAAGACAACTCTACATGCCAAAAGGTTCTTCTTGTTACCACCAGTCTATCACTCTCAGAGCTCTGGGAAGCTGATTTCTTAGACATAAACCTTAAAAATGGGCCATAACAGCACCTAGCTTATTTGGAAAGGGCTTAAATGCCTGCATACGTGCGCCACACAGTATCCCAACAGATCCCAAAACTTAGCTGGCAAAGGAAGCCAGACACTAAAACCGGAATACTGTCAATATAGTCTGTAATACTCACAACAACAGAAAATGTGACCGTACGCTTTTACTGGGGCATCACTGGCTTAGCCCCCATCCAAACCCCAAGGAATTTGCTATCCAGTAGTACAGGGGGCAAAGGTAAAGGGGGTACCAGCACTCCTCTTACCCTGCGGCCAGCCTCGTTGTTCTGCAGGTTCATCAGCATGCGAGCCTGCTCCTCCGAACCTCTCACGTAGTTCTTCTCCCTCTCCTTGGCATCCACGAACTCCTTGGCAAAGCGGTAGCCGTACTCCACGTTGTCCCCGCAGCCACCCCACAGCCAGTCCCGGGGCAGGTCCTTGGGCCGGGCGGTTCGGCTGCAGCCGCACGAGGACAGCTCGCCCTCGCGGCACGCACGGCTGATGGCATTCACCACACCGGCGGCGCTCACCGCGTAGGTGAAGGCGGTCTCGCGGCTACCTGCGACACGGGGGCGACAAAACATTAACACAAACAGGCTCCACGGTGCCGCTCCGAGGAGGTGCACAGAATTTGCTGGAACTAAAGAACATGATGGTCAAGCGCGAGGGTTCCATCCCATTCTGGATAGCGACTCCAGAGGCAGGGACTGCTCATCCTCTTTCCTCTTTGTCATGGTTTAGGGCAAATTTGGGAGGAAACCTCTGAATGGGGTCCCTCTAGGAAACAGATACAAGCAGTCCCTCCCCCAACTGGTTCAGGGAAATATTCCCTCAGAGAGACGTGGAAAAAACTGTTTATTTAACAGGCAAAGCAGTCCCCAGCACAAAAATGAACAATACCAAACAAAAAAACCTCTCGGCCCTCAAAGAGATGACAAATTCAGAAGAGGACCTTCTGTGGGTTACAGCCCAGCTCACTCAGTTTGTTCTCAGTCCCTCCAGCACTGGGAAATGTCACAGCGCAGGCCAGGCCTGGTGTGCCACAGGTGTGAGCTCACGGTGCTCCTCTGGGTTTTCAGTCCAGAGCATGTTCAAACAATTCCAAGAAAAAGGGAAAAAAATTTTAAAAACCCCCACAGTCCAGGGAGCTTCTCTGTCTCAGCTAGCGAGAAAAACTAACCAAGAACAAAAGGAGAGCTCTCTCCTGCTGTCCACTGCAGACAACACAGTCTGTGTGAAGGATGCAGGGGAGTGAGAGCAGTCTCTGACAACAAACTGCACCTCTTCTCTCCCCCCCTCACTCCTGGAATCAGTCTTAAAGCTGCAGAACTCAATATTCAACACCAACAGAACAGCCACTTGGGGATATAAGCATCATAAAGTCACCCCAAGACATTCTTTCATCTATTTCATTGAGGAAAATGCAACAGGAGGGTCGTTCACTTGCTGAAAATACAGCCACTGCATTTGGCAACAATCATTAAGAACAAGTAATGAGGTTGGGTCTGTGCAAAAGGAGTACTCTGGTTAAGCCAGTTACTGCTCTGGAGTGCCTCTCATTTAATTGGGACATGCAGTCTTTGTGGGCTTCTCTTCACTGAACTCAGTTTAGTTTACATAAGGTCAGCTCAAAATTATTGGTAGACAAAGTAAAGTAAAGTAATTTTTACACGGCAACATCAAGGCAGGGGTTCTTCCACTGCCTGCAGAACCAGAGTGCTGGAAGAAGTAAAACTCCCACATAGACCATAATAAATGAAAGACTTTCCATTAGCAGGTTTACTAGGGACTGCCCTGCTTGGCATGCATGCCCTAAACAGCTCAACAGCTGAGCCAAGCAGCTGGATCAGGTCTCCAGCTCAGTATTCCTGGCAGGGATTCAGCCCCAGTGTGACCGGGGCACCAGCACAACCAGAGCACTGCATGAGACCAAGCACCAGGAGTGCAGAGTGTCTGCAGAGGGGGAGAGGGAGAAAGAGGCAATCCACACCTGCACTCTCACCACATGTCTAATAAATGGCTGAACCAACACATTCAGAGCCATTGTGCTCATCACCAAACTTGCAGGTGATAAAGAGAACAACTGCCAAAGCTTCATTAGAATAAGCAATCTAATTGTGAAGGGCTACTTATACCAAACCCCAGCAAGATGCTCTCAAGCAAATTTTAATGACTTCAAAGGGCAGATCCTCAAAGAATAATTTATCACCACCTCAAGAGGCTCTCAGTGCCAGCTCCCTCAGCAGGGCTGAGCTGACACATTTGGTGTGCTCTTGTTCCAATTTGCACGTGCTGACAATCCCTAATTAATAGCAGCTTATCACCAGCTTAGCGGTAATGATCCAAGACAAAGGCAAGCCTGCAAATGGCATCCACTTTGTAGAGCAACTTTTGATTTTTTACCCCACCTAAAAGAGATGAACACTTAAGGATTTCTGCTCTGGAACACAGCTGATAAAATGCTACAAGACACAAAATACAGAAGGGAGGTCCTTACTTGCAGGTCATTAGAAGAGAACTACGCTCACCAAACCTCCCTGGTCCAAGAGATACAGAGTGACCCCTAGTTAAGATAACTTACATGAGACTGGCCCTTAAGGGAGTTAGGGTAGTTCTTCAGTAACCAAAATCAAGCTTTTACTCAGCCAGTTTGTTTTGCATGTTATGGGTAGTTTATGGTAACAGTGCAATGTACAGTTTTGCCCCTACCTGTATGGAGAAAGCCCTGAGGACACACCAATCATCCTTTTAAGGACAGCACTGTCTGTAGAGATTAGAGAAGGACCTCACACTGTGACAGCTCGTGCAACAGAGCCTGCATGACTCCAGGTGCTTAGCATCCTTACAGCCTGACTGAGATTCCTGAAAAGACACTGGGATTTACACTTTTACTGTCCGTGTTTTAACCATCTCCACCTGCCACATGTAGCAGCACAGCTCAGGCTTATTTGGGTTTTCGCTCATCCTCTCAAAGTTCAGCACGGCCCCACACCTCTGTGCTTTCGTCTCAAAGGAGTGGGGTGTTATTCCCGAGTTAGTCGTGGTCTCTCACACAGGGCTGCGGTCCCCGGAGCTCTGCTGCCCTCCTGTGCCCGCCCGCCGGGAGCCGCGCCCGGGCAGCGCTGCGCTCCCCGGATCGCCTCTGCGGAGCTGCTCCAGAAGGAAATGCGACGAGAACGGACCCCGGCGGGGAGACAGGCACAAATGAAAAATTAAAAAGTTCTCGTTTCAACTCCTTGTTTTTAAAAGCATTACCCCAAAGTTTGCCGAACTCGAAGAAAAACAAAGGGGAAAAATCTCTCTTTGTTCTCTACTTTTATGACTGTCTTTTTTTTTTTTTTTTTTCCCTTTTAGCAGTTGAAAAGGCAGAAGAGATAAGATCGTTGGCTCCAGAAATGACTGGACTAACCTGGAAACCCCAGGCTTGCATTTAGGATTCCTCTGGAGGAGATATGTTCTCTCCTCCCCTGAGGAAATTCTAACATGACCTTTTGGGGTGCTCAGTCCTCTCCCCCTCATAAACGCAGCAGTGAGGAATGTGTCTGCATATAATGTATACAGCTACATATACACCCACGTGTGCAGTCCAAAATCTGTATTGACAGAACAGGAAGCAACTTCAGAAGGATAACTTTTTACATCATTAGACATTGTTATTGAATAAACCACATTTAAAAGTGAAGAAAAAGTCTCATAAGAACACACACACCAGGAGAAACCAGTGCTCCAAAGCAGCTACGGGTGCCCCTCCAAAAGCTTTGTATCACTGGACTGCCTCACTCCCATGAAAAGCACAAAATGAAGGTGTAATGATTAAACACAGACCGACCAGCTCTCCTGCTCCTGAGCTAAGTGAAGGGGAAAGGAAACTGATCTTCCAGGTTTCTGAGCGAACGCTCTCAGACAGATCTCCCAGGCTTTGGCCAAGTCAGGCTCTCCTCCCCTCTCACAATCCAGTGCAGCTCCAGAAATGGTGTAATAAATGCCATGCCCACATCGGTGGGTGGGCAGCAAGGGTTGTTGGCACACTATGCACCTTCTGGGTCCTTCTTATCTCCTTTCCCCTCCCTCTCCACAACAATCTGGCATGTCTGTGCACTCTTGCAGATATTCTGGTCTCCAGACCTTTCTCATGCCATTGGCACAGAGAACAGAAAAAGGGCTGTGGTCCAGATTTGGGGCTCAGAGGTTGAAAATAGGAGACAGACACACAGTATGAACCCAGGGAAGAATGACTTTACATCTGGCATAACCCAAGAGATTGAAAGGCTTTGTCTTCTTCCCCAGTGTGGAAAATATGTTTGCTGAAATGATAAGCAATGACTCATTACAAAGCAGGAAAATGTAAAAGCAAGGAAGGTGAAGCTATTAAAAAGAGGAGAGGCAGCATCTCCTTCCACAGCAGCTTATCACTGACACAGATAAGAGCCATGAATCACCAGAGATCCTGGAATACCCCAGGACACCTGCTGCGACATTTTTCTTTTGTGCAGTCTCTTGCTGGAGTATAAACATCTAAATGTGCCCTAACTGACCAGAGAATGGTTCCAAAACTCTGTTGGGATAGGTTTTCAAAGAGTGGGAAACTGCAGGCAGTTCACTTCAGACACTTCAGCAGATTGCTACCACAGAGACAACAGGACTCAACAAGCAAATGCACACAAATACACACAAACCAAGGAGCAGGACTGATGGACACAGCCATCACACACCTCTGTCTTCACCAAAACACAAAGAAATCTATTCCCAATCTTAACTCGTAAGATCAAATTCATTTTAGAAAGGGGAAATCCTCCCACTTCCACTATCTGTTCTAGTTCCTTCTTCCTCTACACATTCTGATTCTTCTTGACAGCTTTTCATCCTTCAGCTCTGATCTTTGCTCTCTTAGTTCACCCTTACTTCTCTTCTCCACGTGTGGACCCTCTCATCGCACCAACCCAGAATTGCAGGAAGCTATTGGAGAATGAGGATTGCTCTAGAAGCGGAGGTTTCTATTTTACTGCATCCTTGTGGAGTCACAAGTATGTCTTTGGGGAGAACACTCAAACACTGTTGTTTAGGAGAAGTTACATGAGAAGGAGTGACATCAGAAAGGATAGATGGAGGTCTTTTTCCTTTGGTGGATGAAATTTCAGTTTTCATCCCCCACAGTTTTAACAATCTGGGGTTGCCTGCAGCCTCATCGGGCCACCAGCCTTCCTATCAGAAAGTGAGAGATCAAGGATGCACAGATGCCTTGGATTTGTGACAGGAACTGGAAGTATATTTCTTTACACTGGAAGTGTAAAGAAACGGCATTTCCCAAGGGAGTACCCCAGAGAAGAAGTGCTGGGGTATGAGCTGGGCAGAAAGGGAGGAATCATCTCTAGCGGGCTGAATTAGGAATTCTGCAAGATTGAGTAACACGTGCAGAAATGTCCCTAGAATTCTTTAGAATGACACGTGAATTTCAGGATCAAATGGAAGAGATCACAGGACTTTGTGCCCTATCACCTAAACACCCCAGAGGTATTAAAGATGCATCTCTTGGTGTCCTGCTGCCTAAGCAGTTTCTTTGAGAGTGAAACCAAAACCAGTGCAAGCAGTACTGGGGGTACAGGAGCTGAAGGTGTTTTTCCATCCCTCGAGTTCACAACCGAGAAATAGTTCTGATTCTTCTGTGTAAATGATTGGCTTTGTGGGTGGGAAACAAAACCTTCCGACAGGGGTTGTGGAGAGTGAGTGAGTGAGTGTGTGTGTGTGGCTGTTTTAACACCTTTTCTTTATTGGCCTAGCTGTCGGACATATCAAACCGAGCCCGGATTTCTCAGTTTCTTGCCATCAGATGACTGCATTTCAAAAGGAGCTAGGACAATGTAGCTAGGTCACACCTCAATTCAAGCGCAGCAATGGCCTGTCAATGCGCCTCTTATTGGGCAGGAATTATAAAAATCTCTTAGGTTTACCCAGAAAGTGGCAGCACGGGGAAGTAGGGGAATTTCCATGCCCGGAGAGCCCGTATTTCCCACATCCCAGGGCTGCATTCCCTCTCTGAGATGCTGGCAACGATAACACGGGGCCATTGTTCCTGCCTCCAGCTTCTTCCCTCATTACCTTTAAAGCAGCACACCAGACAGAGGCAGTTCCCCTTTTTCTGACCTTCCCGTGCTCCTCCCTAAAAGAAACGGTGTCCTGCTCGCCCCCACGCTGCCCCTGCTGTGGCCGAGGTGCCATCGGTGCCACCAGCCAGGCACAGGCAGCATTCGGGCAGTGCCAGGGAATGGGACAGCTCGTTAAAGGCAGCTTTGGGAGCCGTGCTAATGGGGCTCATCACTGAAGGAGGGGACAGAGGCACGGAGCAGAGCCCGGCACTTCCCTGTACTGCTGCGTGCACTTCTAGGTGCTCCTACCTATTTTCATCACCCTGCCAAAGACGGAAGTGTTGTCCACCGTGCTGCAGTTCCACCGCCGCTGCCGAAACTGGTACTGGCACTCCTTGATGGCGCTGCGGGCCCCTTCCCCGATGAACACCATGTGCTCCTGGTAGAGCTGGCAGAGCTTGCGCTGCCCGGGGGACAGCCCCGGCAGCTGGCTGCACACCGGCTGGGCGCCGATGATGTACATCTCAGGCCTCTGGATGGGGTTCATGGCCAAAGACCTACGATGAGAAAAACATCCCAGGGAGTCTGGAGGGAGAGGCCCCCTCCGCGAAGCGCCCGACACCTCTCCCCACCAGCCCAGCCCAGCCCAGCCCCGCTCCGGGAGCCCGGGCGCGTTTCTCATGTCAGCTGCCTCCCTCCACAGCTCTGCCAGATGCGAGGCTTTTCCAGGGCTCCAGCGGGAGCAACACTGTTCGTTTGCAAGCCGAGTTTAAACACAGAGGACACCCGGGATGGGGAGGGGGCAGAGAGAAAGCTCGGCACTTTTCCCCGCAGAAGAAAGCGAGCAGCTATTTTACACCGCGCCAGCGAGCGATGCCTGCCTTTGAGCCAGGCTATTTTCCGCTCTTCGGGGGAAGGGGCTCCGCGGCTGCTCCCCGGGCTTTTGGCAGCGGGTAGGAAACCTTACCCATTCCACTCCCTACACATTCCCCACATCCTAAAGCCCGGACGGCATTTCAGCGAGCCCGTACAGAAGGAGCGCAGAAATGCCTGGAGGAGAGGGGCTGCGTCCGACCCCTCCTGAAACTGGGACAGCGGGAGGGGAGGCGGGGGGAACCTGGAGAGAAGCGAGCTGCTGCGAAAGAAGCCCGGGAGGCAGGGAAGTTCCCGAGCCCCGGACGGTCCCCGGACAAAGGCGCCGCCGGCTCCCCTCACTTACCACCAGGAGTTGGCGTCGGCCACCGGCGAGGTGCAGCTGCAGAGGAGCGCGGCGGCGAGGGCCAGCCTCGGCCCGGCCATGGTGGGCTGCGGGGGCAGCCCCCGCGGAGCCGGCCGCCGGGACGGGGCGCCCTGCGGAGAAACGCCGAGTAGAAGAAGAAGAAGAAGAAGCCCTGGAGCGGGGCCTGCGTGCGGCGGGGGCGCGGCGAGCTCAGCCCGGCTGCAGCCCCCTCCCACCCCGCAGGACCCTCCCCCGGCCGCCGCCTCCCGGGGGCTCCGGCGGCGGCCCTGCCTCCCGCCCGCCCCCGGCCCCGGGGCAGGGGCCGCGCTGCCGGAGCCTCCCCGTCCGGCCCGCGGGGAGCGAACAGACGGCGGGGCTGTCCTCCTCCCGGGGCCCCCGGCTCGGCTCGGGCTTTGATGCCGCCCCGGTCCCGCGGTGCCCGGAGCCCCGCAGGTGTGCGGGAGCCGGCGGGGCACATCAAAGCGCCGCGCTGGCCCCGCTGTCTTTGTAATGCAGAGGCGGCTCGGAAAGGAGCTGCCCCCTCCCCAAAACGGCCTCCAAAAGGGCCCCACGCCCCGGCCCAAGCCCCGTGTCCCGGGCGGGGGGCTGCGAGGCTCGACGAGTGCAGATAGGGCTGGCACCGGAGCCTAATGGCTTTATGGGACAGGAGAAAAGCTTCAAAGGCTCCTCTTGTCCAGACACCCTGTCCCTTCCCCGCTGGAATCACCGCGGATCTCAAAGGCAGGGCAATGGAGCAGCTCCTCAACCCTGTCCCTCCCGGACACGGGCAGAAAGCAAATGTGGGCATCCTGCACTGTGCAGGTATTTCTGATGTGCCCCTCGCACCCTGCCTCTCTCATGTAGTAGGGAAACAGCCACCTTATCACACCACCACCGCTGCCTCCATCTCTACAAGGCTTCCCACTGTCCCGTCCTACCCTGCACCACACGGTTTCCACCTCTCTTCCACGGAAAAATTCCCTCGCACCCCATCCTCCTCACCAGGCTGGTGTCCCCACAGCCCTGCCCCTGCACAGCGGGTCCCCAAAGGCAGGCTGAACGTGCGGGTCCCCCCAGGCTGCGGGATACACGAGTACCCCAGCCTTGCCGTCTGCCCAGCCAGAAGCACCCGAGACATGAATCACCAGCCTCGGCAGCTCAGGCTGAAGTGTATTTTCTATCGAATTCCTTGCACCCGCCACGGTGGACTTGCTGTGTTTGTTTGCAGCACGCTTCACTTCCTCCCCCATCCAGATGTGCTGTACCTGCAGCTGGTGGCCCATCTCACCTGGCAGGCAGATGTGGGGCTGCAAGTGCCAGAATTAGCCTCAGGACAAAAAAGCCTTGTACGACCCAGCACCTCAGTGGGAGGGGAGTTTTACTGCTTGGGCACAGCGGGATCCATGTCTGAAGAAAACAGGGTGACTTTATTCAGATCTTCTATATATCCTCCCTTTTCCTCCTCCCACAGCCCCGAGCGTGACGGAGGGATGGCAAGGTGTATGTGTGTGTAGCCACGCATACATGTTTTGGGTCTGTTTCTACAGGGAATAGACAGAATGGAAAGTTTATCTCCGTGAGTCTGGGGAGGAAGGAAGTTGTGTATGGATGAATGGCTTTTCCATGACAAACAATGAGTCTGCACAGACATGGTGTGATGTCACCTAAAGAATTTCCAAGCCAGCCTCAGATACAGAAAACCTTTTCGCTAGCAGAGATGAGAGCGTCCCACCTTTCCATCTCGCCACAGCCAGAAAGAAGAACTAGGGCAGGGAGAAAAAAATAAAAGACCTCACTGTCTCACACACACACAAGGCATGTGCCATGTAAATAGATGACATGATGGGAGAGTGCATCTCCAAGCTTTGCCCTCACCCAGTGGATTCTGAGAAAGGAGTAAACCATGGCGAGCTGCCCGGGTGCCTCTCCCAGCCAGGAATGTGAGACGGCAGCAGCTGATGAGGCAGCTCCACAAATACAGGTGATGTCAATGTCCGTGTGAGCTTCTCTGAGCACATGTGTGCAGTCGCAGCACTCACAGGGCATCCAGGACACACCATCAGGCAAGCCCTGCACTGGTGGCTCACTGACAGCACCGTAGCGTGGTGGAAACAAAAACCTTGCCAGCCAGGAAAGCCTGGGAGATGCTCACATGAAACATGGCACTAATTAAATATCTCATTTTAAGCATTAATATGCTTAATAGGCAGACAATGATTAACAGAAGTAAAGTGTTATGAATACTGCTGGTAGCAACCTGAATGCCAACGAGCACAAGCAAGTGCTTGCAATCTTATTTTGAAACACAAGACATAAGTATTGCTGTATGGGATAAGATCGCTTCTCCAGCCAGCCTAATATCCTGTCAAAGGTGGCAAATGAAAGAGGAGAGTCTCAAACTCTGAATTCTGCCTAAAATCTACTGCTAGTGAAAGGAACTGCCATTCAGATAGTATGTGAATCATGGAAGCAAGTCCTTTTCAAGGTGCTGGAAATAATTTCTTCATTGGCTGTGTTTATGACCTCAGATAAAGTGATAATAGCAGTTGAGGCATTGCTGCAGGGATTTAGGCTTGGCCAGCAACTTCCACACCAAAAGCTGAAAAGTACTTGGCTGGTGGTCTGAAGAATACGGTCTTCCCCTCTTGCGCCTGTTTCGACTTGCCACCAAAATCCTGAATGAGAGGTTTTGATTTTACAAATAAACGGCTTGGGTTATCTTTTAAGCCCAACTGCAGGGCTGGTTCAAACAGCTTTGTGAGGTTGTTTGCCCAAGCAGAGCTGGGTGGGAGGCATCAGTGAAATTTGGTGAGGATGAGAGGTGGGATGAAGTGGGGCTGCTGGTGGGCTGGGATGAATGGTTAGGGATGAAGCATCAGGTAGGACAACCCAACCTCACTGCAGGCAGACCACCCCACCTGGCCATCATCCCTGTCCATCCTTCCCCATCCAAGCAACTCCCACTTTCATCCCAAACCATCCTTCCCCTGCAGCAGCCCAGTCACACCAACTCAGACCACTCCTGCTACACTAGGGGATGAAGGAGCAGGAGGAAGAACTCCAAAACCACAGGTTGCTCTTACTTCTGTGGAAAAAGTCCCCATCCCACCCCTTCCAGTGGGCAAGGATCACTCAAACAGCAGAAGTGAACCTGCTTGAGCACTGCAGGTCTGATGCTTGCACCCAGAGCGTAAAGGACCGCCTGGGCCAAGTAAGGAGCTGTTGCCTGAAAACAGGACATGAATCTCAACCCTTAGATTAAAGGTCTAACGCTTCTAGAGGGCAGAGCAGCAGCAGCAGCAGCAAGCCTTCATCTTTGTAAAGCCCTGGCATTCTGCTGCATTCAACAGTCTGCTGCCCTAGGCAACTGTCTACTGTGTTGGCTGGCTGCCTGAAATTTGTACCTGTGTTTGCCTTTGTTCACTTTTCAGAGGTGACAACTGTGCATGAAGCATAAATTTACACATCCAGTCTCCAAAGTCACAGCGAAGCAGCTGGAGAGCTATCATGCTTTCCAACACTGTCCCTGCCATGTTTGCTGGAGGGAAGCTGCAAGACTCCAAGAAAGGGAGGTCATGTCCATGAGATCACTTGCAAAGATTTGGCAGACCGTGAAAAGAGTTGAACCCTTGCTGGAAGACAGCCCTGATAAACGAGAAAGGGAGGGTTACTAATGCAATTCCTTGTTCTACCCTTATTGTTTCTTAAAAATTCGGGATGTCCCCAAATGTGACACAGATCTCTATCGAGTGCTATAAGGAGTGTTGCAAGGAAACATCGCTTCCATGTAACTCCAGTGTTCCTCATTTCTGCAACTTGTCTGATTTCCTCTGGTCTGGGCAGAGCTGGACATACATTCTTCCTGTAATGATCATCTTTTGAGTTCCTGTTTACTCTTGCAGCTTGAGTGGAGTTCAGTGCTTGCTTTTAATGCCTCACAATGTCCAGTGCATCCAGAAACAATTATTGCTTTCTCTGACACAAGGCACTTACACAAGATGTGAAGGGCATTCACTGAAGCACAGTCTCCTCTGCCTAAGGAGCCAGTAGAGATGCACTGCTCAGTGTCACGGTTTAACCCCTCTTCCTCCTCCTCCAAGCCCCTGAGCACAACACTGTATGGTCTGGGATATCCCTCTGGCCAGCTGGGATCAGCTGTCCCAGCTGTACCCATTCCCAGCTCCTTGTACACCCCCAGCCCCCTCACTGGCAGGGTGGGGTGAGAGGCAGAAAGGCATTGACTCTGTGCAAGCCCTGCTCAGCAATAACCAAAATATCCCAGAGTTATCAACGCTGTCCTCAGCACAAATCCAAAACATAGCCCCATACCAGCTATTATGATGAAAATTAACTTTACTCCAGCCAAAACCAGCACACCCAGGAAGGAGGCTTTCCATGTGCTGCTCCAAGGGGAATCCCTGCCCTCTGGTTCTGTGCCATGAACCTGCTGCTGACAGCATCAAGAGATGTATCATAACGTCCTGCTATCCATCTGCTTCTGGCAGACAGGCTTTAACCACAGTTCTTACTAAGACTTCAGGAATCTCATTAAAATCACATACTTGCCCATTCAGCTGAACCAGTTTCAGAGGGAGTGTAGATTAAAAAAAAAAAAGGAAAAAAGGAAAAGAAAAAAAAAAAGCCAAAATCACTTGAAGCTAAATTGCAGTCTTCACACAGAAACCTAAATCATCTTTTATCTCACCACTCCCTGACTAGTCTGGTTCTGTGCTGCTCCCCTGCTGCCAGCCTGTCCTCTCTCAGCACTGTACCACCACACTGCTGTACTAGTGTCAACCTTCCCAGATCTAAATGTGTTTATTTAATTGTACTGCAGTTATTACTTAACCAGCAACTGGAGCCACCTCCACAGGTCCAGCCACAGCTGGAGTGTTACAAAAGGTGTAATAAAACCTTCTTGAAGTATCCCAGCACATCAGTCCTTCATGTCTGCCCTTTTGTCTTGACATTGCCTTGCCTCACTGAATTGTTACGCACTGTCTCTGCTGGAAAGGCAGATAATTCCTGCTTATATCCTGCTTGTTTCTTTTGGTACTTACAGACTCGGTTTTTATCTCCTGATGTGCTCATGCACTACCTTTTTCTGCATCTCATCACCTGTCACCCCTGCTGACAGATCCAGATTTCTTTTCACCACTACCATGCCCTTTCATTTTTCCATGACTCCCCTGGCCAATGACATCCAGCCTCATTGTCACCAGGGCATGTAGTGCAGCAAATGCCAAGATATACCTGCCAGTCTCAGCAGACTCAGTGACAGCTGGCCCTGAAGTGCCTCACCGAGGAGAGCAAGAATGGAGGAAGCTTGCAAATAAAGCAGAAATACTCCACAACGAAGGCGGACAGACATTAAACATTTTCACCATTTAAAACCTGAATATGTGTAAAGGATAATTATTCTACGAATACAACAATTTCTCATTCGTGAAAGATACAGAATATATATATTATAGCCTAATGAACATTGTCATTTTCAACACACTATTTCATGACAGGCAATGAGCTCACTTGGAGCAAGACCATCTCACCTGCTACAAGAAAAGAAGCAAACTCCAAAGATTAATCAGGACATGATCCTCCTTCCTCTCAAGAGGATTTAGTGGTACTTGTCCTCACTCTCACAGCAGATTAAATCCTAGTGTTGAGCCAACCTGGTCCACCGAGACCAGCACAAGATGTCCCAAGAGAGTCAGCAGAAGTTGCATACACTGAAACAAAACTGATTTTGGTTTTTTGAAATCAAGGAAGAAGCAACACAGACCTATTCCTGCAGGTATATAGCTGTCTGGAAACTCTCCACATTTATGATATTCCCATGGACAGATCCAAGCCATCCGGTTCCATTTCACATGAGAAATCTATTTGCATGTTGGCAGCCTCAGTACTAAACTGAGAGTCCTAAAGCAGGACACGTCTAGCCCAAATTTTGCACTTGTTCCCACGACTACTATAATGCCAGGGTTTCTAGGGCTGCAGCCATCATCCATAATCACAGACTGAAATCTTCTGAGCATCCTCTATTTACATGGGAAAGTCCCGTAAGAAATTAGACCAGTTCTACTATGTATAATTATAAATCTAACAAATCACTAGATACATATATTTGAAAGAAGTACCAAGCAATATCCTCTGCTGACCATTCAGCAGCTTATTTAAGACGCCCACGGTGTCCCAGTTTCCTTGCCAGACAAGCACCCCATCTTTTTAAATTGCACTAACAATTTCATCTTCAGAAAATGTTCCCCAGGACCCCTCAAAGGAGGCTGAAACACAAGCCCAGACAGGGTGAGGAAGCCTATGCTGCTACTCCCCAACATCAGATTTCCAAGAATGAAAGGCTCCATCCCTTAAGGCCATCTAGCTAACATCCAGCTTCCCCAAATGTCAAATTTACACTCAGGATTAACCATCCTAGAGGGGAGTAAGACATGAGAAAAGCAAAAAGAACATTCATCCCTCCTTTGTTTTCCAGAGGCCAACCCTGGGAGCTGGTTTGCTACCTGCCATATCTGAGCACGGCACAGACCCCTCAAGCAGTGACAGGAGGGCAGCCCTGGTCCTGCTGGGGAGCTGATGCTGCTGCAGGATTTGTATGAGAGCTCTCAGCTCAGATTATGGTGGCTATGTGCACACACGTCAGCCCTCTTTGAAGGTTAGGAAGCATAAGAACACAAAGTTCTCTGACAACGTGAGCAAGGAGGCAGAGCAAGGCAATCCAAATCAAAGCAACTTCTCTGCAGAGATTTTAGGACAGGCCAGGGGATGGAAACAGTTGGATGACTAAACGTTCTGTTCCTCACTCTGCTCTTGGAAAGCATGGAGCACCTTCATCCTCCCTGAAGGGGTGTCCAGCTCCCCCAGTCCCAGAGGAGCAATCCCAAACTGAGATTTATGTCTCTGCATCTCAGGCCTGGAGTTAATTTTTGCCCTGGATATATATTCCTTTTAGCTTGTTCCATACTCTGTAATAATTACATCAACTGCCAAAGGAAATCAAATATTCAAAGTACAGTTAAACTGTTGCTGCAGTGGTACTTAATTCTCCAGGAGTGAAAGACTGGAGGAAATGGAGATGCACTGTTTACTCCTGTGTCTTGGATATTCTGTACCTCAATGCAGGTCACAGGGACCAGATCAAGACTCCCCTGTCAGTTAAATCACTGCCAGGAAAGCCTGACATGGACATTTCGAAAAGAAACAGTAAACCATTGAAATAAATCAAGATTCATTATAATTCTCCTCCTTCTTAATAGGCTCTTCAAAGATGTTCTTACAATGTCTATTCTAATAAAAATAATAATGGCCAGGTTTTCCTCCACTTTAGACTTGCAAAACAAGCACATATATCCCTTAGACCCCACAACCCTGAGAGCCACTATTTTTCCCTTACCTTACAGAAAAGGAAAGAGACGTGCAGGAGGGGGTGAATGACAGGTTAAAACAGTAAATCTGTTTTCCTCCATTCAGTAAAGCATTAAACCAAGTGCCTGAAAGTAAGTATATCCCCACTCATTTTTTGCTGAATCAAAATTAAAATCTGCTGGCTTTTTCCATTCTTTGTAGCATCAAATACTTTTGCCATCAATTAAAAGTTGTTCCTGCTCAAATAGAGTGGATTCAAATACAGAACATTTTGGGAATAATGCCCAAGTGTATAATTGTACCATCTTCATAGTTTTCACAAACAGTTTCCAAACTAAACAAAAAACCTTTTTTAAAAAGCGTGCTTACTGTGTTTCATAAAAATAAACTTACAATAAAGGATGAAACACTATAAATAAAGCCCTGTCTATATCAGGAGATTACACCAATTTAACCAATTTCAGAACTTATCTTCTATACCGTCACACTTCAGTGAAGGAATTTCCTGTTAATTCTGGGTGCAACAGATTTAAGCTAAACCTATTCAAACTGTCTGGGGAATAGACTGCATATACATTTGGAGATAATTTTATATCTCAGCTTCATTCTAGTGCCAATCACTTAGGTGCAATTTGAACTGCAGAAAATAAAGGTATCCTTTACAAATCTTGCGTGTAAGTTCACTGCCACAGGCTGAGGGCACAACAGAGAATGAACATCAGCCTCCTGGACAGGAACTACACATATCTATGGTGCTGCCAAAGCCCCTGTGTTATCAGGGCAAGGCCTGAAGTGCAAGAACATGATAGCAAAAAAAGGAAAATAAAAATCTATGTGTTAAAAAAATTTATAACAAAGCATTAGTTTGAAAGATGGCTCTGTGCAAAAATTACCTGATTTGTAACAGATTAAGTTTCCAGTATTTGTGCTAGCATTTGCTGCTTTGTAAATCCTTCCCAAAAAGGAAAAACAGAACAACTGGAAAAGTAACTGAAGCTGCTCGCGCACTTTACTCAAATTTGTTCATTTTCATTGACTTTCCCTCAGTTTTCAAAGTATATTATATAGATATTTTAACTGCCAAAGCTATCCAAAAGCTTTCCAAAAAAAGCTGGGCTTTTTTCCTGCTTCTCTTGCCAACACGAACTTTAATGTGACATTTTGGTACAGACACTAGAATAGCATCCATCTCCTCCTCCCACAGCTCTGCCTGCCCAGCAGGGCTAACGAAAATTAAAACTTGCTTTACACCAACACAGCCGGTGCAAGTTATCACCAGACCAACTTTCCACCCATGGTGAGGCTTTCTGAGCACATCCTGCACTCCACCAGTGGCAATCTCATCCTCCAAAGAGCTCAGCCCACACCTAGACTCCAAAACAAGGAATCAGATTTCAGAAGTGCCTGTGGAAAACTGTGTTTTTCCTTTCCTGCTTTGGAGATGAAGAATGTTGTAGACACCAGAAACATAACTCCAAGGGGTTAAATTATCTGGAAAAAGTAGGTGCTTATCTAACACCTCATCTATTCAGAAAGCAGTGTACAAGCCCATGAACGGACTGGCACCAGAGAATTTGGCCCTGAGTGGTTCTGAGAGTCCAGATGGTAACACCCACATTTTGCAGCCCTTCAAACACAGATTTAAAAGTTTCCGTTCCCACAGCAGGTACAGCTGGGCTGCCCAGTTCAGATCCTGCAAACCTCAGAAAGGGACTTGGGTACTTTGACTTCTAATGCCAACCAGTTTTCAATCCAGTTTGCTGTGGAGTGTGGGTTGATGTCATCTTTGAAAGATCACACACCTGCAGTATCATATGGTGTGAGACTGTGACAAGGTCTCAGAATCACACCCAAAGAAGGAAATGAGCAGGTCATGAGTGAGTCTCATTCCTGGTGAAAATTCAGAGGGAAGGGCTTTTTCCTCAGAAGCAACCAGTGCTTGGAAGACTGAGGCTTTGGCCTCTCCTGTGGCCAAACTCTACCCTGGGCACAGGGTGGACATCAGGCCAGGTGCCCTGCAGCGACAGAGCTGCCTCCCGCCCCACTCACACCTTTATGCTAATGGCGTTTTCTGGCCATAGAACATGTGCATAAATATCCTCCAGTGAAAACACATAAATATTGTCATTTTTCAGTCCATGCTCACACTAGACCTTGTGCAGAACTTACCACACATGACTGAACATTCTACAGGAGACAGTATTTTAAAAAGAAAGAAATGTGTTTGTTTTTCCCTTGAAACTAAAGGGAAAACACATAATCAATGGGAAAAATCCAGGGGGTTAAGTTCTTCCAACTGCCACTCAAGTAGAGAGAACTAAAATTATCTATTTTACACTACAGTCCAAAAGAATATTTACAGTCCTGGAGATTCTTTCCCCAACCTCTTGAACATATTTATTCTCTCTGGCAATATCGACTGGACAGGACTAGGGAATTTATGTAGGTGGAACAGCTGTACAACTGGAATGCAACCTTTGCTTTACTGGACAACTACAAAGTTCTTGCAAAGAAAAATGTGTTTGTCCTGCAAAAAAACCCCAGAGAAGATAGGAATTGCTCGTCTTGCAGGAGAGGGAAGCATGCTGCATTGCATAGAGGGGTTAGAGGCTTGCTTGCAGGTGTGGACCTCAGAAAGCTGCTGTATGAGGATATGTGCACCATCCTTGCAGCAGGCAAGGTGTAGGATGAAAGAGGGAATTGCCTGAGTCTCTACACTGCAGGGGAAGCAAGAAATCCTATTAAGGATTTATGCTGTTCCAGCAAAACAACTTCCTCACTTGAAGCAGAAGCCAGCTTTTTCACTGTCTTGACTTTGCTCGTGCTGACAGCATGCAGTTCTTCGGTCAAGCCCAGTGCCAGCTTTGTACACAGAGATTCAGCATCAGGAAATGGGCTAGCAAGGCTCCTACTCCTGCTCTCAGTCACAATTTCATTTGCGTCTGAGATGTACTTCCAAGACTTTGAGTGAACAGCCCTCCTGTTTCTGAACACTTGTAGGGAGAAAGAAGTAATTTACTACATGAACAGGTTTGAAAATACAGTGATGTGCACATTCAAAAATATGTTCTAGAGAAGGCATGTATGGGAGATGTCTGAGAAGACATTTATGTAATAATTACAGTGTGTTTTCATTTACACAGTGTCTCCTCCATGCACAAGGGAATCCAACAAAATTAATTAAATTAATTAAAACCACATATCCTTACAAATAAAAGGATAGAGAGAGAGTGTTTCATACAAAGGTTAAACAAAAAAATCTGTTTAATATCACTTTGGGGATTACAGGAATTGGAGTAAAACAAACACTCAGAAGAAACTTTGAAGGGTTGCTTCAGGAAAAGCACGTGTGTGCCACCACATCTGCATATTCAATACGTCTTGCTGAGACTGCTTGGGGAAAATAGGAAGCTGGAAATTTTCAGTGTGGGAATTAGATGGAAGAATGTGAACCATTCTAAACAAAACAGAGTGGAGTTGCCAGCTGACTTGCTGAAATGCCAGTGCTCTCTAGGATCCCTTGAAACAGAGCTGAGGACTGGCCTTGCTGCTCAGGGAGTGGGTATGGAGCCAGGAGATCTGGGCTGGATTCCTGGCCCTGCAACAAACCCAGCATGTGACCCAGCTGGGAAGTCATTCAGCTCTCAGTTTCCAAAACCTGATTTCATGGCTACACTTCTGGGCACCTAGCGTGAGACAGTGTGAGCCCAAACATCCCAGATTTCAAACAAAGTTAAGCTGCAGGTACTCACTTCCCATCCATGAAGAACACACAGCTTGGGACTTAGTTTCATCACAGATGAAGCAGGGCTAAAACCTGCTTCAAAAAGCTCCAGGTATGTCATGATTAGACATCTTTTGCCAAAGGAGAGGTGCTATATGCAAAGGGCTGTTACTGAGTTACCTGTTGCTTCCCACGTCCTGTGGCAACTATTGCCACCCTATAAATATTTTCACAGATTTCAATACATCTGAAGATTTTTGTTTATGCTTCCTGCTTCAGGGCATCAAGGAATAATCTGCTCACAAAAGGATTCACTGTTCCAAAAGGAACCTAAAGAATACAGATCAGGATTGCTGGCAAAAAGCATGGAACAACAACACTGACAAGACCAGGAAAATAGTAGATCTCAAGGATGAAATAGTGGAAAGACAGACACTTTTCCACACAATTTAATCAGCATATATGCTGGGGGGAAAAAAACCAAACACAAGTAAAAGCCATGTTTCTAGCTTATATTTTTCTGTGTGCACACATTTTAAAAAAAAACAGAACCATCAGAACTAGAGAAAGCTGTATTCTCATTGTACATGAGGAGGGTCTGGTGACACAAATTAATTTACATTATACTGCAAGCAAAGGTTTATTATGGGTTTTTTAATGGAAAGTGTAAACACAAGTTGAAAGAACAATTGTAAAACACAGATCTTGTTCTACCCATATATATTTCCACCTCCAGCATGGTGAACTCTTTACTTTCTTCCTGCCCTGTTTGTGTCTGCCCTTAATTTTACCCCTGCATTTCCAGAGAGGATTTTTGTCATGCACAGATAGATAACACATGTTGGTGAGTTTAGCTGCCTTAATGGGGTTTTAGAGTTTCCACATGAACCCAAGAACAGAAGCAAGAACAAAAGAAGTTTCTGAAAGGGACACCCTTTGCAACCATTTTTATGTGCATCCATTGTAGTTGCACCGGATAACTTTCAGAAAATCAGGGGAATTTAGCACAAACAGTTTCTGCGCTGTTACTTCTAGGAACAAAATGTAGCCTTCCTTTGGCCGGAAGCAATCCAAATCCTCCATTAAGTATCACATTGTATTTTGTGTCTTTAGCCTGCCTTCGTTATAAAACTATGTTCTAACTCTCACCTTTGTGCCAAGCTCTAGCTATGAATCTCATTTGCACAGCATGTTTCCAAAACAGTATTGCCCTATTTTTCACTTTTCCTCCAAGAACTTACTTCAGAGCTGGTGCTCATAAGGCAGGTGACATAACTTGGTCCAATTCAAGTGAATTACCAATTTTAGAATGCCATTTACTACCTGAAAATGTGCTGGTGGCCACAGTCCAGAGAGGGAGGAGTCAATAGTTAAAAGTAATGCTGCAGTATTGCACGGGTACAAAAATTTTGTGTTTTAAGAGCCCCACAGCTACATCAGTACCTTCTCCAAGCTGAGCTTACCCTCTTGTGAGTTTACCTTCCACTCTCACTTTGGCAAGAATATATGAATTACTCGTCCCTGGACCTCACCCTGAGGGCCCCATGCAAGGCTTGACTGGAAAGCCCAGTGACTGATGTCTTTTCTTCCTTGTAGGTTCTGACAGAGAGCACAGACAGCAGCTTCCCTGACAGCCAAATACCCCTTACCCACAAGCTGGCAGTAATGTTACACCTGCCCTGACTGCATGGAAGCCTTTGGCACAGAGAAGGAGGGCTGGAGCATCTCCCCATCCCAGAGTGAACATGCTGGCTGTCAGCAGAGCTACACACACAGAGCATCCATCCACCTCTACCTCTGCTACAAAGGAAGATTTTACAGACCTGCTGCTGTAACAGGTACCACACGGCATGTCAGAGTTTCTGCTGTGACTGCAGGGGCTGGCTGTCCCTTTTAGCTCCAGTTGTAGAGGTCCCAGAGTTCAATCCCCAGGAACAGCTTATGAAAGCAATTACCACCTGAAAGGTCTCTTTGTTTTTGTGCCACTGCTTTTAATAATAACGATTGCATCAGATATTTTCTGCCATCTTGATCTTCTTTGGTACTGCTAACTAAGAAATGACAAAGCCCAACACTTAAAATAGCACCCAATACAAGGAACGCAAATGCCCGGGTTTGAGGTTTTATATCCTGCCCTCCCAAAGCACTTTCCCTTTGATGATTTCAACCACTGAGTACCAAGCTCCACATAAGCCCTGAAGGGTGTGACATGCATGGCCAAACCAGGGAATCACCTGCGGGCAGGGGCCCCGGTCTCCTGCTCTGAGCACCAGACAGTCCTGTCCCATAGGAGCAGACAGACAGACATGAGAGGCATACAGCATTTGTGGGAGTTGTCTGGACAATCACAAATTGTTTTGTTTCTTCAGGTAATCCTTTCATTTATGCTTGGTTCAATCTGTTACAGCAGCAACAATTGCTGGCCAATTTAACTGCAAAGCTGGGAATATAAGCCAGACCTCCCACACTTCACACCCTCTGACCATTCCCCCTCATATCAGAGTTATGTTCTTGTCAGCTACCGACTGAAAAGTTAAAAGAAGACCTGAAGAAAATACACAAATCCCAAAGGCTCAAATCTATAGCTGGAATCTACACCGAGCCATTAGCTCTGAATTTTGCCCCAGCATCTAACCATATATCCACAGTACATCATATTTTGAACAAACCACCCAATTCCAGGAAATACGTGGCAGATGAGAGATACTTTGTGTGGAGCAAACCACGTAATCCTAAAATACAGCCTCATGTAGCACCTATTAGAGACATAAAGCCTGCAAAGTTCAAAACCCCACTTTTTTAAAAGGAAAGCCTCATAGTGACCTAGTCTTCACAACAAACTCAATAGGCAAAAGGACCCCAGCATTCCAATTTCCAAATAACCCTTCTAATCAGTTACATTTTCTTTATATGCTCTGATCAAAAAAGGAAAGATGGAGAGAAGCATGAATTCCAAAGGGAATCCATTCACTGAACAGCCTATGCTGATTTGTTTATGTGTGTATGCATGCACACAGATATGCACACATGCAGCACAGAATCATTGAAGAGTTTTGTTGGTAGCCTTGGAAAGGCCACCTAGTCCAACCCCCTGCAATGACCAGGGGCATCTTCAACCAAACCAGGTTGCTCTGAGTCCTGTACAACCTGACCTTTAATGTTTCCAGGACTGCAGCAGCCACCACCTCTCTGGGCATCCTGTGTCAGTGTTTCACCACCCTCAGTGTAAAAAACTTGTATCCAGTCTAAGTTCCTTCCGTTTAAAACCATTAATTATTGTCCTATTGCAACAGTTCCAAAAGGACCTTTTCTGTTTCATTCATAAAGAAAAAAAATTCCCCAAATTGTATTTGAAGAAGCTTTAAACCCAGTTTAAGATCATGGGTTATATCAAACTTAGTTGATTTTTTGTGGTCACGCTTCAAATCTGATGAAGAAGGTCTGGAAGCCAACTTGTTAAGGACAACTGCAGCCCCATGGAGTGTGGCTGCTTAATGTTTAAATGGCTCAAAAGAGAGAGAAGGGTTAGCTGGACATGGGCTTTATTGTCCAAGTGTTTTTGTGTCATTTCTGTCCTGCAGTCCCAATGGCCACTTCTCATAGGCAAAAAAAAAAAGCCAAAGGCTAAAAAGATTCCTGTGGATAATTCAAGTTTTTCACTCTGCAGCTGGCAGCTGAAGCTATGAAAATACAGAAAGCACATGGAGTAGGGTGGCAGAAGAAAAGGAAGGATAAGGAAGGACTCTGTTATCTCTTAAATTACTAAATTGAGCCAAAAGTTATCCTGCAAATTGACAGGCAAAAGTAACAAACAAGGCCAGGCTGAGAAGGGAGCTAGAAAGAGACCCGGTGGATGTTATACCCAACCATGCAATAAAAGATGCAGGACAGACAACAGTGCAGCTTTATCAGCACAAGCTGCTTCCAATCATAGAAGCCACGAGTGAGTTATGTGGATCCTCCTGAACCCCTGCCAAGCAAAACTGTACAGCCTCCACTGAACACCGGTGTAACTGGAGGAAAAAAAATGAAGCATTTATCTGGCAAGTGCTTTCTAGAAGAGAGCGTGGCTGTCGGGAGCCGCTTGAGGGGCTGGAATGCTAGAGATGGTCCAGGGGATGGAGCAGCCATCAGAGTGCAAAAGAGACAGGCAGGGATTTTTAATAAAATGCATTTTTTCACACAGTGATAACCACCTCCTATTTATACCACAGGAGATCATGAAGAACATGGCACATATTCCTTTACTCCTGGAAACACAAAGTCAACTGAACAACCACATGACAAATTGCCCCTTTTCATTGCACTTGTCTTTTTAAACCTCTATTTCCAAACATCTGTCACTTAGACTGAGAAATAAAAATCTGATGGAATAGTAATTTCTGTGCCTTCCTCTCCCCAGATCAAAACTACAGTAGATTAGGATTATGAATCCAAATTCCAGGCTGCTCCACTCAACATGTAAACCTTAACTGTTCACAAGAAAGGACAGATGGCCTAAGTCTGTAACACGTGAAAAAGAGAATTCAGAGTCTCCAGAAAATGCATCATCTACTTCTAACCTCTGCTAAGAGGCATTACAGACACAACATGCTAAGACACAGAAAAAAAAAAGGATTTCACAGGTACGCTTTTCTGCCTTGAAGAGCACACCCTTTCCTACTCCCCTTCAAATGTGGTTTGAAAGGCTTAGGGAGAGGAAATACCACATTATTTCCATGGTAAGAGTCTGCAGTTGAGTTTGGGACAATACAGTGAAAGCCTTCATTAGCACTCTTTGAGAACGACTTGTAGAACTTGCTTGTAGCTTTGCCAGTTATGAGTAATGCAACAACCACTAAGATACACCAACACTTCTGTGTCACATTTCCTTCACACATTGCCTGATGTCTACTGGACTCAGCCTTCTTGTGAGCGATCCCACTGCCTCCAGACAAGGAATCCCTGCCATGACAAGTCCATGAGATGCCACACCTTTTATGTGTCCTCACTCCAGGGAAATTCTCCATTTCAGTTGCGATGCTCTGCAACTGATCTGAGCACAGCTGATCTGCAGAGAAAAAAATATATCGCTCCTAACCTTTTGCCTATTTACCTGGTGGTTAACCAACCTCCCAACAGCACAAACTGCAAAAATAATGCTACAAAGGCAATACACACTGGGCAACACCCCAGTACAGTTCCTGTGTGTGACTGCAGCTCCACAATCACTGAAACCAGGTCTACACATTGCTGGATCACCCAGGAGCACAAATTTCATCGGGATCAGGCCAAGGCATGTGATCAGGCTGCTGCTGATCAAGCCAGAGCGCAGGATGCGGGGCCAACGCCAATCCTGCTCTGGCCACATGCCAGGCACAGGGGTGCAGACGATACCTGATCTGGCTGGAGCTGAGCACAGTGACACCTGAGCCGGCATAAAGTCTGCTAGTAAAAAGTTAACCTGTCAAAAACTTCTTGAATTAACTTGAGCAGGCAGGGTGAATGAATACCAGGTCAGCGCTTCACATCATGTGGCCACCCCATTTTGGAGCCAATAATAGGAGCTGCACTGCTGGCTTTTGTGCGCTGCCAAACCACAGCCTAATGTCGATAGTGATGTTTATATGCATGGGGAACTCGGTGCAGGATCAGGGCCTCAGAGTCCTTCAACTCGCCTTGCCTCCAACTCAAAGAAAAAAGGAAAAGAAAAAAGCAGAGTGAAGCCTAAACGTTTAACCTCTAAGTAGTCAACAGAATCCAGTAATATGGAATCTGTACAAGAAGGCGGAGCCATGACTGCTTTTGTAGTAGATAAATTTAAATTATTATTAAAATAGAGCCTATTCATTCAGATTAGTGAAGGCATCAGTACAACAAACACATCAGCAACTAGGCTGATTTGTGCAGTATTTTAGTAAGCCAGACAGTATTAAAAACACACCTTGTCATGTTGAAAAAATGCAAACTTTATTTTTTCTTTACTGAGAAAGGGCATTCCTGCTCTTCTAAACTGTGTTGAAAAGCCTTACCTGATCTCCGGAGGAATTTTAACACTGCTACAATATTGCCCAGTGCAGAGAAGTACATAGGTACCATTACACAAGGCTAGAGACACATAGGAAACAGGGTTTTCAAACATTCTTTCTTGAAATTGCTGGAAGTCACTGGAAATTGCTTGGTTTATGTGAGTACTTCAACACTTTTCAGAGCTAGTTCAAGGAGGCCATTAGCTGAAAGCCATTTCCAGAAGATTTTCCATCTCCCATTACAGAGGCCCTAAAACGGTCCATGCAGAGATGTACGGCAACCTTGACAGCTAAGCAGATGTCCGAGCTGTTTACAGCCCTGTCCTGTCGCTCCTGCAGGCCATGGGTGACAACACAGCACCCACCATGGCTTCTCTGCACTAACAGGGCAGGAAGCAGGGAAAGAATCGGGATGAATAATGCAGTAGGGAAAGTACTGCCAGCAGCTCAAGGGAGGTGATCCTGCCCCTTTACTCAGCCTTGGGGTACTGCATCCAGTTTTGGGCTCCCCAATACAAGAGAGACCTGGAGCTCCTGGAGAGGGTCCAGTGAAGAGTGACAAAGATGATGAGGGGACTGGAGCATCACTTATGAGAAAAGGCTGAGAAAATTGAGCCTGTTCAGCCTCGGTAAGAGATGACTGAAAAAGGACCTCATCAATGCCTCTAACTATCTGAAAGATGAGTCAAGAGGATGGAGCCAGGCTCCTCTCAGTGACACCAAGCAATAGGACAAGAGGTGACGGGTATAAACTGACGCACAGAAAGTTCCTCCTGAAAACAAGGAATAATTTTACCGTGTGGGTACCCATGCACTGCACCAGACCGCCCAGAGAGGCTGGGGGGCGAATCCCTCTCTGGACACTCAAGAACGGCCTGGCTATCACCTTGAGCCATGTGCTGGCCCAGGGTGCGCGCTGAGGGCCCTCGGGCCAGGCCTGGAGCCGCGGTGGCGCCCCCGGCGGCGGCGCAGGGCAGCGCTGGCCTGGGCGGGAGCGGCGGGGGCGCCCCGCGGCCCGCGCTGTTTCCAGGGCGACGGCTCGCCGTGTTCCGGACCGTACCATTGCGCAAGCGGCGCGGGTGAGGGCGGGCGGGGGAAACAGGCCGGGCCCGGCGCCGCCTCCTCCCCGGCTGCCTCCTCCCCCCGCGCCTGGCCGCGCCTCCCCTCCTCCCCCGGGCCGGAGCGGCGCCGGGCCCAGCAGCGCGCGGTGCGGAGCGGAGCGGGCGGGCCCGGAGCGGCAGAGTCGGTACCGGCGGCGGGCGGGCCGGGCCGGGCCGCGCCACCCCCTGCCCTCGCTGCCTCACCGCCGGCGCGGGATGCGGGCGGCGCGGGGCCGCGGGCTGTGAGCGGCGGCAGCGCGGAGACAAAGGGAGGCGGCGGCGGCGGCGGGGCTCGGCGGCCGGCGCTGGGCACGGGGCGCGGGGGCCGCCGCCGGGGCGCGCCCGCCGGGATGCGGCGCGAGGCGGCGCGGCCGCGGCAGCAGCGCGGCGGCGGCAGCGGCGCGGCCCGCCCGGCGCGGCGGTAGAGGCGGCGGGGCCGGGCCGGCGGTCGCGCAGTAGCGTCTCCCGCGCCGCCCGCGCCGGCGATGTGAGGGCGGCGGCGGCGGCAGGAGGAGCGCGGCGCGGAGCGGAAGGCGGGCGGGCCCCGGGCGGAAGCGGGCCGGGCCCGGCGGCGAGGGGCAGCAGCGCGGCGCCGGCGGGGGCGGCCGGGCGCGGGCGGGCGTGCGATGGAAACGCATATCTCGTGCCTGTTCCCCGAGCTGCTCGCCATGATCTTCGGGTACCTGGAGGTGCGCGACAAGGGCCGCGCGGCGCAGGTGTGCACGGCCTGGCGGGACGCCGCCTACCACCGCTCGGTGTGGCGGGGCGTGGAGGCCAAGCTGCACCTGCGCCGCGCCAACCCCTCGCTCTTCCCCAGCCTGGCGGCGCGGGGCATCCGGCGGGTGCAGATCCTGTCGCTGCGGCGCAGCCTGAGCTACGTGGTCCAGGGCATGGCGGACATCGAGAGCCTCAACCTCAGCGGCTGCTACAACCTCACCGACAACGGGCTGAGCCACGCCTTCGTGGCGGAGATCAGCTCCCTCCGCTCGCTCAACCTGAGCCTCTGCAAGCAGATCACGGACAGCAGCCTGGGCCGCATCGCCCAGTACCTCAAGGGCCTGGAGGTGCTCGAGCTCGGAGGCTGCAGCAACATCACCAACACCGGCCTCCTGCTCATTGCCTGGGGCCTGCAGCGCCTCAAGAGCCTCAACCTGCGCTCCTGCCGGCACCTCTCCGACGTGGGCATCGGGCACCTGGCGGGCATGACCCGCAGCGCGGCCGAGGGCTGCCTGGGCCTGGAGCAGCTCACGCTGCAGGACTGCCAGAAGCTCAGCGACCTCTCACTCAAGCACCTGGCCCGCGGGCTGGGCCGCCTCCGCCAGCTCAACCTCAGCTTCTGTGGGGGCATCTCGGACGCAGGGCTGCTGCACCTGTCGCACATGAGCAGCCTGCGGAGCCTCAACCTACGCTCCTGCGACAACATCAGCGACACGGGCATCATGCACCTGGCCATGGGCAGCCTGCGGCTGTCCGGCCTCGACGTCTCCTTCTGCGACAAGGTGGGGGACCAGAGCCTGGCCTACATCGCACAGGGCCTCGATGGGCTACGCTCGCTGTCCCTCTGCTCCTGCCACATCAGTGACGAGGGCATCAACCGCATGGTGCGGCAGATGCACGGGCTGCGCACCCTCAACATCGGCCAGTGCGTCCGCATCACCGACAAGGGCCTGGAGCTCATTGCCGAACACCTCAGCCAGCTCACGGGCATCGACCTCTACGGCTGCACCCGCATCACCAAGCGGGGCCTGGAGCGCATCACCCAGCTACCCTGCCTCAAGGTGCTCAACCTGGGACTTTGGGAAATGACTGAGAGTGAGAAGGTCAGGTGAGAGGAGGAGGAGGGTGCCCTGAGACCTCCATCTCCTCTGGAGGGACTCACTGACTGACTGACTGCTGCAGAGGAGGAGAGAAAGAGAGAGAGAGGCATGCACAGAGGCATGCTACCCACGCACTCTGGCACTGCAGGGAGGAACACAGAGAAAGAGGGTATGTCCTCGACCCTTCTGTGCTGCCTACCTGTCGTTGCTGTGGAGGAGGAGGAGGAGGAAGGGGGAGCAGGAGGACAGAGAGAAAGCACCTATCCATTTTCCAGGTCATGCCTCAAGCTCCGTGCTAGGGAGACAGAGCTCTCCCTTCCCACAGCATCCTTCCCTGCGGAAGAGGTAGAAGCCCACACTCTTATGCACTGGGGCTAGAGACACCCCTCTATCCCCACTCCCACATTCCATCCCCTCAAGCACTAAGGATGGATAAAGAAATACCCTTGTTCTGCCATGTATTCAGAATAGATTATTTTTGGTTTATATAAAGGAGAGTGGGAATGGAGATGGGAACAAAAAATAGTAACAGCAGAAACGGCTTCCTAGCTACACTTGTGTACCCAGCCACCCAGTCATCCTGCGCTGGGCACAGACACAGCTTGTGATAAAACAACCATTCCACTTCTGTGCTTGCCCCTCCCCTGTCAACACATTTGTGACACAAATACTGCTCCGTAGGTACACTGATTCCCCCCCGCCTTTTAAATCTCTGTTCAGTCTCCAGTTTCATGTTATTCTCTGCTGTGGGTGGATACAACCTCCCACTATTCCAGTTCTCCACTGCACTGAGACTAGCCATAGCTACAGCCTCCCCTTTTGTCAGTATGTTGTTTCCGTGTCATCCTGCACTATGGGTAATGGAAAAGTCCAGGCACTCCATTCTCTCTCCCCATCTCTCCACGGGAGATGAATACACCATTTCATCCTCCTGTCTCTGTGGGGACTGGACACAGACCCCCACTCTCTTAAGCCTTCCTGTGCACTGGGGGACACTGAGAGTTACTGAGACTTGTCTTCCCTTTCATCATTCTCTTTTTCTCCCCTCCTCCTCCTTGGCAACAGGGATAGACATATCCAGCCACATATCCATTCCTCTCTGGGTCTGGGGGTGAGCAGGTAGAGAAGGGAGTTCTAGCTCCTGTCTACCTGGGGGACATGAGGAAGAATCTCCAGCTTCATTTCTGCTTCATTTGAGATACTGTGACCTGTTTTTATTTTTAAATGCATAAAAAAAATTACTGCTACAAAAACAGCCTCTTACTCTCCCATCTATCCCTTGCTTACATCCTGTAATTGATCCCAGTTTTCCTCACTCATTCTCCCCTTTACAGTATTCATTTTCTTAACATGGTTTTATTTTTAAAGACATATGAAGTTGCTGTTCTTGTGGATTTTTAAGTACATTTTTTTTCTGCTGAATATATTCTATATATATAAATCTATATATGATGTCTGGCTACCTCGTTTTAATTTGTTACTTTTTTTTCCCCTCCTCAAAAGCCCTGGAATTCTTACAGGAAAGAGATTTTGAGACTGAAACATTTTTGTGCCTAGACTGGAATAATGCCCCTTGGGTTTGTTCTTATTTTTGCCTCTCCTTTGCCCCACCCCTTTTTTTTTTTTTTTTTTAATTGTTAATTTTTTTTTTAGGCTTACCCTACTGTGTCCCACCTTCACATTCTGGTTGTGCCTCTCCCTCCCTCCTCACTGGGAACTGGGGACCCAAACTGTGCTTCTGCATTTTTACTCTTCTAGCACAAATATGTAACGTGAGAATCTATGCTGAGGATTGGGCTACTGTTAACAAAAATGTGTAAAATGCAAGTTGGTTTTTTTTTTTAAATATATATATGAATATATGCAAATGCTTTCCCCTCCCCTCCTAAGCCACCTACAAAAGGTCACTATGCCAGGCTTCCTGTTTGTAGGTGGAGAGGAGAGCTGGCCTAGGGGCCCCAGGGCTGCCATGTGAAGGGGAGGAGACTGAAGTTCATCTGTCTTATCTCTGTTCTGTCAATAAAATGGAGCTGGGTCTTTAGATTATTTTTTAATTATTATTTTAAAGAGGAAGAGTAAGTTTGGGTTTTGTTTTTGTTTTGATTTTTTTTTGTTTGTTTTTAAATACATTGGCTTTTTTTTTGCAATCTCAAATCCTCCACAGTAACAGGCCAGACCACGGAGTTAACGCAAACCCAGAGACCCCTATGGATTAATTGTACTGTTTGTGAATTTGTATAAAAAAATAACAAAGATCCTCTTAAAACATTTTATATTCTTACAATAAAAGGTTAAACATATTTATATAATAAAAGAGGAAATATGAAGTATGTTTTTGAAAAAAAAAAAAAAAAAAGCTGTATCTGTGTTGTTTGTACTTATTGAAGACGTGTATCTGTTGGGTTTGGTAAGAAGAGCCTTGTGGCCGATGGTGGTATTTGGGGCTGGCTCTGCTGAGGGTGGAAGAGGAGAAGGAAAGGAGGGAGCCTGATGCCTCCTGTGCAGGATGTTGGGTAACATTACCACGAGGAGTTTGTAAGGAAGGGCTTTGGCAGGACCAGCCGGGGCCACGAGGATGCTGGCAGCATCCCTGGGGACAAACCCAGTTCAGCTCAGTCTGAGGTCAGACAAACCTAAAGTGCTGAAACTTGCTAGCAGCTGAATCGACTACTTGGTGACAAAGGACAGCATTTGTGGGGAAGGGGGGGGGGGGGGGCGGGAAACGCCCTGCGTTTAATTTTTTTTAAATTTCACTAAAAAATCCTCCACCATGAAATTTGTCTGATTTCAACTGTGGCCCTCCCCGGATGGAAGACCCATCAAAATAAAAACATTTCCCAGCAGTGACAACCACCAAAAAAACCCTTGCCCTTGCAGACCTGGGAAATCTGAAACGTCTTGGTTAATTTCCACCGCCCAGCCGAAGATTAAAGAGAAAGTAAGTGGGACCGTGTTAAAAAAACAAAACAAAACAAAAAAAAGTTTGAATAATCTAACGTGTCCTTTGTCCTCCACCATAATCTTTCTCCTCAACGTTATGACTTTTAACCCGCTGCGGTCCCTTTTTAGCTTGCCCGACGTGGGGTGTTTCATTGTTGCTGGAGATGGAGCTTAAGCGGTGTTTATAGGGACGCCACAAAGCCCTTCTCCCCCAGCCCGGCGGCGGGGCTCGCTCGCCCGCTGCCCCCTTCCTGCCTCCAAGGAGGGGGAATGCGAAATGGTGGAAGAAGGCAGAGCCATTGTTCAGCAAAGTTAAAAGAGGAGCTGTCCTTGCTTGCTTGCTCAGTCATGCATACTCAATCTGGCCGGGCCCGGGTCCCTATGGAAAGGAGGAGGGCGATTCTTCCCCTCTTTTTAACATTCCTCTCCAGGCCTGGCTGTATTTAAGCTGCTTTCCTCCGCGCCGAGGAGGAGGGAGGGGGATGGTCTGAAGTTCCTGTACATTTGCATTTTAAGCACTTCCAGCGCTGAGCAGGCCACTTTGTTCCCGCTCCAGCCGTCGTGGCTGGGTGCTGCTCCAGGTGGGATGCTCTCCCACAGGAGATGCCCTCGGTGCCCGCACCTGCCTGCCCTGCTCCACCTCTGCCTCCACAGGTATTTTGGCTGAGGCTCTTGCTGCCAGCTCTACCCACCTCACCTCTTTTGTGTCACTGCTGCATTTCAAAGGGGAAAGTAGTGCCTGACTCCAGCCCTCCTAAAAACAAACACCATCCCCTCTGCATCCTAAGGACCTGGACTGTCTCAGGGTCTGGAATTTGGGGCGTGTGTTGTTCTATTCCCTTCTTTCCAAGACTTTCAAGATTTCTGCTGGCAGTCCATTCACAAAAGCTGCATTGTTCGCTTTAGGGAAAGCCACCACAATTGGATCTAATTGAGCCTGACACTATATCCATCTTCCTCTACTTGGAGGGAGGTGTTGGGGTCTGTATTTCCTGCATTAAGAAAAGAGTTTACAGTAACTTCTTGATGGAAAAAGAGCATGTATGTATGAGTGTTATAAACAACAGGAATTCCAGATCAGGTTCCCATAACAGCTGAAAACGTAATTGCTCCTGGGGTCAAGCAGCAGTCCTAGCCAAGGATTGGGAATGATAAACCTCTCATAAAGTAGGTTTGTTTCTGCTGGGTTTGGGTGAAAATGGCATCTCCTGATTAAGCCCCATGTTCACATGGATAACAGTGGGACATTTATGTTTCTATATAATGTGTGTGTGCTCATAAGCTCCGTAACCAGAACTAGGACAAGATTTTTATTTTCCTAAAAAATCCCCTGAACTTTTTCTCTCAACTTATGAAAAAAAAAACCAAAACAAAACATACCAAAAGCATTGCCCACATGGCCCAACATCCTCTTCTGAGAGGAACACAAGCCAAAGGAAGTTGCCAAAACCAAAGCCACCCTGAAGCCCAGTCCATAGACGCCCCAGACTGTTCCCTTCCTCTCATGCTCCACTGTGACAGCACCTCCTCGGACACAGATGCACACCAACAACCATAGACCAATTACCACCACATAACTTCTCAGCATAACCAACCACTCTTGAATTTTTGAATATGACTCAGTTGGCAAATGGGGTAGAAACCCATAAAAACCACTCCACTGCTTGGAAGTGTCCTGCCTGTGTCAGTGAGCCCACAGTGCCCCAGCAGTGGCGCTGGTGCCAGCTTTCACAGCTGTGCCCAGCAGAAGTGGTGGGGCAGCAGGGCCCCTCGCCCACACCTGCACGGGGCACGGACCTGCTTTACAGACGAGCAGCTCTAAGGAGCAGAGCTCAAGAGGTGGTGGCAGGAAGCAGAGCAGAGCAGGAGCGATGTGGAGGGGGGATGAAGCGACTGAGAAGGAGAGGAGGCAGCCAGGGAGCAAGGGGCAGCAGCTGGGGACGCCAGCTCACAAGAAGTCCTGCGTGTGTGTGGGGTCCCTGGTCTGCTGCAGCAGCTGCTCCCCTCGCCAGATCCATGGCTGGCTCCTCTCCCTGGGAGATGGGAGGAAAAGCAGGCTCCACCTGGGTCCTACTGCCCTTGCACTAGCACACGGGAGGTCCATGCATGACAGATTTATACGTTTTATACCTTCCTGCTGCACGCTGCGGGTTGGGCTGAATCAGTTTGTCATGGTGGCTCTGGGGTCCTTTGTTTCACGGTTATAAATAACGGGGTCACGGGGCAGCTGTCAGCCAAACCACCTGGGGCCTGTGCTATGGCCAGAGGTGATCTCTGTGCTAGGCAGCACAGAGCTTACTGCTGAACCTGCCCCTTGGGGGTCAGGGAAGGGTTAAAATGAGACTTGGGTGGCCAAGACACTCGCAGATTTTGGAACCAAAGCTAGAAATTAGCACAGGCTACCATTAACAGCTCAAGGGGAGACGTCCCTGGATCTGGTAGCCTCTCTACGTACACGTGTGGGATGCTCCAAGCAACGTGAACCCTTTTTTCTGTTTTCTCTCTCTCCCTCCTCTACCTTAAATGCCACTCTTTCAGCCAGCAGCTCTTTAACAGTGCCTTCTGTGGAGGAGAAAGATAAATGGAAAAACTCGACTGGGTAGTGTGGGCTGGACCCCTCAGGACATCAGTGAGCCAGAGCTGCTGGCTGGGCTGCACTGACACTCCCTACCCTGGCCAGCCAGCCAGGCTGTCCTGCTCAATTCCCCAGCCCCAAGCTGCACGGAAGAAAGAGCTGGAGAGGGTTCATCATGCTCCTGTGCCAGAACTTAAGCCTCTAGCCACATTTGGCAGGGATGCTGGTGCTTCTCCCCCTCCTTTAATTAAATTTACCATATGCACTAGCTCAATGACAGCCCAAACTGAAATCGCATGATGGTGATTTTGAAAGATCCAAATCTCATCTGTCCCTGCAAGATGAATGAAAATGGGATTTTCCTAAAATCTGGGGTGTTTCTTAGAAAAGGTGTCAAAAGTTTAGTACCAGTGCCTGGACACACACCCTGAGCAAGTATTTCCACATGAGAGGGTTACTGAGACATAAACCAAACTCATATTCTGCTACAGAAACTAACTCAGATCTAGAAATGGGAACCTCCTCCTAAGTTATTTTCCTTCCTCTGAGTCTTGTTTCTCTAGGCACCGTCTAGTGATTTCATGATGAAGCAATTTCCCCTCCCAGCTTCGGGGGGAAAAAAAATCCCAAACAAATTTTATCTGAGCTTGGTCCTGTTCCTCCCTGTCCTTTGCCTCTTTCTCCCCCCAAATATCCCAGGTTTACAACCCTTGGATGTCTTTAGGGATTTGGCAGTTGGCACACAGCATCACAGGGGCACACAGATGCTAGCTCTGCAGTCAGCAGCCTCTCTCCTCGTTCAGTGAGCTGAAATGCCAACAAATCCCTGCCATTATCTCCCTTGGTGACAGCTGTGGTGGCACTCTGGGCTCCCCAGCTTCAGCGTGAACCAGGTGCATCCTTCAGTGTCATAGACTCCCCCTGTCACACACTGGGTAGAAGCCTTGTGAGGCACCACAGGTGAGCTGGCTCCCTCTGCTCCCCCAGGCTCCTGGAGCTGCCAGGGATGCAATGCCTCACTTGGCTCCAGCAGATCTCCACCCGCTCAGCCAAGGCACCCTAGCAAATTGGCCAGGGGTGATGGATAATGAGATCCCTCGGGCTGCTCACCCAGGAAAAGCAGGAAAACAGATGGAGACAATGCTGCTGCCTGTGGTGCTTGTCTCTGCGGTCGCACGGGCTGGGTGGCACATCCCCATCCCATTCCTGTTCCTGATCCCAATCCTCATTCCCATCTTGTTCCCATTCCAGACCCTGATCCCCATCCCAATCCCCATCCTGTTCCTGTTCCTCATCCTGATCCTCATCCCCATCCTATTCTCATTCCCAATCCCCATCCCAATCCTCATCCCTATCTCGTTCCCATTCCAGATCCTGATCCCTATCCCAATCCCCATCCCATTCCTCTTCCCGATCCTCATCCCCATCCTGTTCTCATTCCTAATCTCAATCCCATCCCTCATCCCCATCCCGATCTTGTTCCTGTTCCCAATCCCCACCTTGATCCCATTCCTGATCCAAATCTTCACCGTCCATTCTCATCCCATTTCTGTTCCCGATCCTCATCCCCATCTCGTTCCTGTTCCAGATCCGTATCCCCATCCCGCTCCTGTCCCCGATCCTGATCCTGTTCCTTTTCCCAATCCCGATCTCGTTCCTCTTCTCGATCCCCATCCCCATCTCATTCCTGTTCAGATCCCTATCCCCATCCCGCTCCTGTCCCTGATCCTCATCCCCATCCCATTGTCATTCCCGTTCCCCATCCCCTTCACCATCCTCATCCCAATCCCTTTCCAGACCCCATCCCATCCCATTCCTGTTCCTGATCCTGTTCCCAATCCCTATCCCGTTCCCGATCCCTTTCCCCACCCCAATCTCCCTTTCCCCTTTCCCGCAGCGGCACCGCCGGCTCTCCGCGGGTGCAGTGCGCGTTCTGCCCGCCAGGCGGCAGCATTGCCCGCCGAGTGCCGCGCCCGGCCCCGCGCGTCATTAACCGAAATCAATGAACGGCAATTAATGAACGGCAATTAATGAACGGCAATTAATGAACGGCTCTGCACCCGCACCGCGCCTACACGCGGCTCTTAGGGGACACCCATGGCATCAAGTGGGAGGAATGGGATGGCTAAAGGGTTCACCTGTCCAGCCCTGACACGGACCTGCACGGTGCGGGAGGTGCAAAGGGATAGGGAGCTTAGGCTGCTCATCATCATCATCATCACCATCATTTGGTGATGTGAAGGGTCCTGAGAGTTTGCACCATAAACCAAACTGGAAAGCCACACCTGGCATAGCTGAACTGGGAGTCAGTCACAGAAACAGTGAAGGGTTTGGGTTGGAAGAGATCCTAAAGATCATCTAGTTCCAATCCCCTGCCATGGGCTGGAACACCTTCTGCTATGAAGGGCTTGCTTTAAGTCCTATCCAAACTGGCCTTGAACACTTCCAGGGATAGAGCTTCTCCAGGCAACCCATTCCAGGGCCTCACAAAAAAACCGCTTTCTTCCTAGTAAGTAATCTAAAACCAACCCCTTTCACTTTAAAGCCATCCTCCCTTGTCCTATCACTACACATCCTAGTCAGAACTCCCTTTCCAGCTCTCTTGCAGCCCATCTAAGCACTGGACAGTGCTCCAAGGCCTCCCCAGAGCTTGCCCTTGTCCTGGCTGAAAAACCTCAACTCTCTCAGGCTGTCTCCACAGAAATGCTCCGGCCTTCCTGTGGACTCGCCCCAACAGGTTCATCTCCTTCTTATGTTGGGATGTGCATCAATGCTCCCATCATGCGAGAACTTTACAGCCCAGCCTGAAGAGCTGTTCCCTGGAAACCATCCATCCTAGACTCAACACTGCTGCCCTAAAACTCCATCATTTGACATCTGTAGTTTGACAGTACAAAATATATAAAAATCTATCTATCTATCTATCTATCTATCTATCTATCTATCTATCTATCTATCTATATCTATATATCTATTTTTTATTTTTTTTAAAGCATGCAAGTGTGAGAACAGTAATGGCGCAGGACCAAACTTAAAATAAAGCTTAGATTATTTTATTTCAGTTTTGTTGTGCAGGATTTTGCTGTGTTGTTGGCACAGTTACTCCACTGGATGCCTCTGTAGCGATTGAAATATTTGGAGCTGTATGTGTGTCCTTTTTGGCACATAAATTTAAATAGTCTTTTTTATCCAGTTCCACACTGCTGCTACAGGTACAGTGATGGTGTCTTTTTCAGAAGCAACTACACCTTATAATTTACAGAATTTTAATAATTAGCTTCTGCAGACTCACTACATACACAGACATCACAAAGGGAAAATCAGCACTAATGAAGGAAGAGAGGTGGAAACAACTTGACTAAAGCAATGTCCCAGATCTGTGCATGGCCAAGCAGTGCCTGGCGTCCACCCCTTCCATCTCCAGTCCTGGTGGAGCAGCACAAATGGAAATGAGCTTTCCAGCCCAAAGTAGTCCTGGAGAGGGAGGGTCAGGACAAAGAACACCCTCTTAAGTCTTCCACACCAAACTCACCCAGCAGCCTGGAAATGCTGGAGTACAAGTGTGGTCTGTGGAAGAGCCCCCAACAGCAGGAGTTCCTCCAAGAAGCCACATCTCTATCTCTGTGCAAACTCTTCTGCTGTCACAACTTTTATTCCAGGCAATGGAATTTAGGAAAATCCTGACCCAACAAATGCAGTGACACTTCCCAGCACAACCACAGGTACAGCTCTGCCTGCAGCCCCCCCGGCTGCTCCCTGCATATCTCCACCAGGACTGTCCCTGTAGCAGGGACCACCCCTGAGGATCAAAGGCTGCAAATGCTGTGTCCCCTCATAGTCGCCCTTCCCCAGAGTCACCTGCCCATCATCACAGACTTGCCCAGACCACACTGAAGGCCACCTGGGCCAGGGTGACTTCTGCCCTCTACGCCCAGACCACACATCCCAGCAGTGCCTGGGCTGCCCACTCCCTTCCCCTCAGCTCCACTGGGCTCAAATGCAGCGAGCCGGGGGCACATCGGGGGAGCATGGGGAAATAGCATCTCCCAGCACACCTGCCAGGGAGTCAGTGGGACAGGGGAGGCTGCATGTGAGCTTCCACCCTGTCCCTAGTGCCAAAAACAAGCATGTTAAAGCTAATCTACCCCTGTCTCAGCTCAACTGCTTTTCTGTGACTAAGCCCCTTATAATGGTTTTACTAAAATCCCCTTTTGATGGAAAAAATCCCAGCTGGAAGTTTCGGGCAGCGGCACAATGTGCAAGTCTGCGTGTCCCTTTCCCCGGCTTCACAAAAGCCTCTAATCGAGTGGAAAATTTGCTGGAGGCCAGAGGTTTAGGCCTGCAATTATTTTTTAAGGGATTATCAGGAGAGAATGGCGGTACTTACGACCCTCCCTCTCTTTGTGCTCTGCTCTGTGCCGCTTTCAGATGGACTCAGCCAGAAACCTAAACCAGCGCAGCTGGATTCAGCAAAACCAGGGCTTGGCTGGGCAGCTTGCCTCCTCTCTGTCTCACAGGACAGATCCCAGACTCCAGGTTAGCTGAGTCCCACTCCAGCAGCATGCAACGAACTGAAGTGCCTTTCCACAGAAGCAGACTTTTTTTATTTTTTTTTTTTTTAAGAAAAGCCTGAGAAAAAGCAAACGATTCCAGCCCCGTGAGCCTAAGTGAAGTGAAAAACCAAGGAGCCAGAAGGGATGAGGTCCATGGGACAGGCTGGGCTTTGGCTCTGCAAAGCTATTATGCAGGAGGTCTTACACAAGTTACTCGCAGCAAGCTCCAAAAAAGACTTGGCATGGAAGAGGCACGCACTGTAACACCCAGCTTTTGAGGGCTTTGCTCCAAGGGTGGATCCTGGCACTGGAGTCCTCCCGTGTGCTTTTGTGGCCTCTGAGAACAGCCAGACACCGCTAAGGATCCCAAACACCTCCTTGCCCGGGTATGGATCACTCGTGTCAGCACCCTGAGCGTGGGCAGGCCAGAGGAGAGGCATTGCTGGCCCTCCTGCCCCAGGGCTCTGTGCCCTGCTCAGAGCTCCCAGTGCTCACACATGGTGCAAAATCAGGTGCTGCTCCTCTTCCATCAAATTGCCACCTCCCCAGCCATAGCCAGAGGGAGCAGCGCTGTTCCCTGCCTTCAACAGCAGCCTAAGGAAGCCCTGCTTTAATCCCTGCCTCCCTCCACCTCCAACCCATCCCTTCTGAAGAAGGCATGAGCTAACCACAGGAAAAGGGGCTTCTCTTCACTGTTCCCATGTAAGCCACGCTAGAGTGTGGATGATTATTCCAGACTCAGAGCAAGAAATTAAACATGTGAAGGAAGCAATGGCTGAAGACCTCTCAGGATGTGGCACAAAGCAGCTGTTGGCTAAAACAGAGAAGCAGCTCATCTTTTGAAAGACGTTTCAAAACAAAGTGGCAGCTGCCACTGAGTTGTTATTTTGGTGTTTGGGTTCTTTTAAAAATTTTTATTTTTAATCTTATCGTGCCTGCATGTGCTGGGTTTGCTCTGAAAACACCTGGGCATGCTGAGGGATGCTTGACTTCTGGATGCTGGTCAGACTCAAGCACTTTCAGGCAGGAATTTAAAGTAAAAAAACTCAGCACCCAAAGGGTGTTAAACAAGAAATAATTTTTAAAAACCCCAAACAAGCACAGAGAAAAAGTTAAATGAGGGATTCGTGGAATTATGATGCTTCAAGGAGTTAGGTGGTGCCTCAGCTGGGGATTTTGATTTTGCAATTTTGAATGCTGCCTAAATGTCATTTGGCTTTGTTTTGGTGTTTCCTTGGACCAGATTTTTTGCCCCTCTCTACCTCATTCTCTCCATCCACATGGACACTGTTTTTGCAAGATTTTTAGACAGTAACATAAAAAGACAAATGGCCAATGCTTCTCAAAACTGCTCATTAAGGCTGATGTGCTTTGAGACATTCTGAGATGCTCTCCAAGACAGCCTTGAACTGCAGTGTCCCAAGATAAGGAATGCAGTCACCAGTAAGTAGCAGCACAGGATGTGACCTGTGTGATTCACCAGTGGCACCAGAAATGTAAGATCAGGTGAAGAGTCAGCTCCAGCCCCAACTTCTCACCCAAATAAATGGAGCCATGTGCACAGTGCCACAGAAGAGCCATCCTTTACTACCTCCAAGGAAGCAGATCTTCCCCCAGCCTGCTGTTCCCGAGTACCACTGGTGAGCCTTGCTGTTGGAGTACTACGTTCTTCTGCTTATACAAAGTCTGCTGTCCACAGATAACCTTGAAAAGCCCTGCTTATAGTATCAATGAAACACCGCGGACTTCCAGAGACCAGCACCCAAATTCTACACAGAGGTAGGATCATATATACTTGCATCATTTCTGAAAAGGGTTTATCTTACCTGTATATAGCCTGCAGCCCCCTTACTCAACCACTTCCAGTTTACCTCTAATAATTTTTCTCTCCATCTCAAATATTTTTATTTTTTCCCCCAGATTAAGATGTGTTTTTAATGTTCTCCACAACTGGCAACATAAAGCAAGCTGACAAGTTTTCTGTTTCAGCCAGCCACTTGCATCCTGGATGAACACCCCTTTCCCTGAGTCCTGGCACTCAGCTCCCTGCAGATGCACCTCAGATATTTCAACTCCACCTCTCTGAAGAGCCCAGTTATCATGCTGCATTGTACAGGTGGATTCCTAGATGTATGATAAACATGTCTGGAAACTATTACTATCCCCATGAATACTTGTGAGAGTTGAAACCAAAATCCCAACAACGTAAAGAGATTTACCTCACCAGGGTGTTACAAAGATTTCATATGCTTCAATATTATAATATTGTTAAGGTATAGATAATAATGAAGATGCAACTTGTCATATGCTCTCAAACATGCTCATTTCTGGCCTGAAGAAGGGGCCCTGCAGACAGAAGGGTTTCCAAACACGTCTGCAGTCACTGCTCTGGAGCTGTGCTGTGTCAGACAGGCTGGGTGTTGAAAGGGCTGTCTATATGTTCAGCTGCATACTGTTACAAACATTTAAAGAAGCTGCTGTTTCCAGAGAGGAAGGACAAGTTATTATAATTATGAAAGCTGGGGGGTTTCCAGGGCTGCTAGTGTGCCAGCAGAGGATCCAGAGCCAGGACAGACAATCACCACAGGAGAATCTACAAGTGCCTGAGGACCACCTACGCAACATCTGCGTGTCTCACGCACCAGGTGCTGCTCCCTGGAGCACATAATTTGGGCATGCACTCAGTGTGCCACTCCTAGCAGCTCCTGGCTTCCACCAGAACAATGTCACACACTGCCTACAGCAACGTGCAGAGCGTTCTCTGAGCCCAAGCCCAGAGGAATCTGTCATCTACCAGGAATATGTGGTGTCAGTGCAAATCTAGCCTGCAGCTGGAAATTGGCAGGACGTGCTTGAGGTATCACCCTCACAGAGCAGGAACAGAAAAACTGCTTTGCCCACAACTACCCAAAAACTGAAGGCAGTTTAAGTCACAGACTCAAAAGGAGGCACATAGAGAAGTCAGGGGTCAGGCTCCAAGAGAGAGACAGATTCAGACTCCAGAAAAAGGCTGCAGAAAGTTCATCCCAGCAGCAAGTGTCATACACTGCACATGGATGTGCTTGCTCTTCAGAGCTGAATGCACCTATTGCAGCTCTGGTCACTGAGTCCATGGAGCCTTTACACTTCAAGGATGGGAACATCTCTTCCTTATGCATGAGCTGTTCACAAAAGCTAAGGCTGAAATCCTGGCAATAGTTCCCCACTTTCTATAAAAGTAAAAGAAAAAAAACCCACCCAATACAACAAAAAAAAAAAATCAGAGTCAAGAGTCTGCTGCAGCACAGAATGTAAAAGTGCTTACTCGTCTTCAGGAACAGATTATATTTGTTCTATCAGGCTGAAGGTGACCATGGAATGGGATTCAGTACATGGATGCATTTCTGGAGGATCTTTATTCTAATAAATGTGCAGGGGTAAAACCTCTGTCAATACAAATCCTATGGAAAACATTGCTCCTGTAGACAGAAGAGAGACCAGTTCTGTGTACTCAGGCACTGCATATATGAAGATATTTTAGAGCCCTCTATACTTAGCCATTGTGGTTTCAATCTTTCCCAGGCCAGAGGTAGCTGTGTAAGCATATAGTCAGCACTGACTAAACAAGTACTTTTGAAACCATACTATTACTACCAAATTAGGTTCTATTTTTTTTCTTTTTTCAAAGGGGAAAATCTAGACTTCAAGATAAAATCATAAAAAAGCTCACAAAACAAACAAACCAACAAGAAGAAAACAAAACCCAAAATGAAACCCCCACCACCCTTCTAGCCCTTAAAGTGAGTGGGTTTTTTCCCTCACTATCTCTTTTCATTTAACTGCAGTCAGACCACTTCAGGTCGTGCTTTCACCTGGCCTCAGCAGGATGGCAGGTCCAGGGACACCACTGTCCTTTAGGAGCCACGTGCGTGACTCAGGCACTGCAGCTCCTTCCTCTGAGTCAACACTATCCCAGTGCTCCAGCACCACGCTGACCTGTTGTCTTTCAGAGGAAATAAATGGGTGCCTGACCACACTGGTGGCTGCTAAAGACAACACCAAGCTTTGCACAAACATTGGCATTTGGCTACGTGACCGCTCCCTGGCATGTAATTACATTTCTGCCTTCCTCCCCGCTCTGTCCTGAATTGTTTCAATGGCTGCTGTGTTTCACCCAGCCCTAAACGCAATCTGAGGCTTGGAGGAACAGCTCCAGCACTGCCCAAATTGAAGAACCGAGAATTTTATTGCTGACCCCACCTTTGGTCGATGCATGACCTCAGCATGTCTCTCCTACCTCTTCCTCTCCCTTGCTTTCCCCACATGCAAAAATGAGATCACAAAAGAATCTCTTCTGTAAAACGCACTGAAAGACGCACAGGTGGAAAACCCCATGTAAGAGAGCACCATAAAGGTGAATTATGTGCTATTAATTAGGTACACTAAAAAAAATTCTGGGACTTCTTTTTCAGTAGAAAAGGTATTAAGGAATATAAGGAATATTTGTGAAGAAAGAAATGAAGTCTTTGGATTTTATATAATCAAGACCTATGATCTTTCTTTAATCCAAGAGAGTCTTGGATTAAGGACCAGACAGGTATTTCTCCCTTTGATATGAGGGAGTTCAGTGATGCCTACACTATAAGAAATTCTCAAAAAGTGCTGAGCATTAGCTGGAGTTTTTTTTCCCCAACTCAGCTGCCTAGAATTACCTGAAGAAAAATCCATCCTGTCCTTCCCTAATCCCAGGGCTCTGATCACATCCTACATTTGCTCTGGGGACTCCATTTTGGAGCCATGTGACATTTACAAGACACATTCTGAAAAGGATTGGGCACAAGCTTGCTGAAGCTTCACCAAAAGGTTTGTGAGCCCTCTCAGCACAACCAGGAGCAAGTTACAGCTTGGCACTCTATCTTGCAGCTTGGGCAAGTAAAAAATACGATCCAACTTGGAAGCTTTGACCAAGACACTACCTGTGCCCCCTCCAGGTCTGCTCCTCCCAGACACAGCCACCAAGAACTGGAACTCAGAGGTGCAGCAGTACCCGATTATTTGGGATATCTGCTTTTGAGCACCCTCTGCTGGATATCACCATTCTTAATCCCCTCCAGGCCAGCGATGCTGGCAGGCTACCTGTGATCACCCAGCAGGATCATAGGTATGGATGGGTGATCCATGTGGGGTGTGGAAGCAGGGACCACCCCTGGGAAGCCCTGGCATACAGTGCAGTGTGGATAAATCAGTGTCCATGGAAAACAGAGCCCAAAGACACACCCACCACCAAGAAAAGTCAAACCCAGCAAAAGCCTTCCCCACCCGACTGAGCTGCTTGCAACTCACTGAGTGTGAAGGAAACACGCTGCTGAGCAAAGATGCTGATGGGAACACCTAAAATGCCTTGTTGCCCAAGAGGATGGAGCTGCCCAGGCTCTGATGATGTAACATTTCCTCCTGCAGCTCCGACCTGCAGAGGTCACCTATCCACCACAGTGCTGGAGCTGATGGCTGGCAGAGGTAACTGAGACAGGCCAAGGTGGTTTGACAAGATGAGCAATTGTAACCCTGAATTCACAGCCCATGAGGAAAACAACAGCAGCCTCATATCCTACATTTCAGCTTTGAGGTGATTAGATAGTTGTGGCCACCTCTGATCCCAGTAATCACTCAATGCAGAGATGTTCTGCAATGTAAGGCTTAGGCAGTGACTCCTCTAAGCTAGTGTCCAGTGGCAGAGGTCTCAGAGGAAGGCACTGCCAGTTTACAGGGCCAGCAAGAGCTTTTATCTGGTTGCAGCTGGAAAACTGTAAAGGAGAAGGAAGCCCCATACCTTCTAAATGAGCTAGAATAAAACTAATAAACCATGCAAGATTTTAATCCACTTATCTAATGCTTTCTGCATTCTGCTACGTAATTATTTATGTGCTGTAACAAAAAAATAATTTTCACGTGTGTCAGATGTTTTACTTCAATTTCATGGGAAACCTTGTGTTACATAAAAGTATACACAGGAATGCCTGGTTTACTTCTCTGTACTTCTAAGTTTATATACTTCTGTCACGTTGCTTTTTATTACTCTTCATTCTAACGAAGGATGCATCATCTTTTTCAGTCTTTCCACACCTCTAGGCATTTTCACCACCTTGCTCTGTTAAATATTTGTAGCAGGGTGATCAGAAATGAATGCATGATATTTTATTTTTAAGACCAGAGTCCCAGAGAATCTCTTGTCCTTCCACCAAGGAGATCCCACACATCCCCAAATCCAGCAGCATTCTCAGCCAAAGCCAGGGGAGAGAGATGGAGGAAGCAGGGCTTGTTTCACCCTCTCACACTGCAGAATTCAACACCACTGGAGGAGTTAGACACTCCCATCCCATGCCAGCCAGCTCAGCTGTGCTAAGGCAAGCCAAAAGGCATTAACCCTGCTCCCTTCTAGGAAACAAAGTCTCCCACTCATTCCCGAGGAAAGTTAAAGGTACTCATTTCTGAGGGACTTGTGGGGTGGGTAGACACAGCACAGCTCTCCAAAGACAGCTCAGAAATAACCTGGGAGGATCCCAGATGAAGGCTGGGTGTCTTCTTACATCTGTCTGGTTTCCGAGATGGAGTGTAAACAGTGGCACATTAGCTTAGATTAATTACAGGCTGCCGGTGCTTTGCTTTCATGTAGTGAGCTCTGGGAACATAACACCGCTGATAATTAAATAGTGCCTGGCCATCAAAGGGCTCCAAAGCAGCCAGCAGAGCAGGCAGGCTGCTCAGGCAGGGCCGCTGGGGTGGCACACAGCAGCAGCTTAGCAGGACACAGGAACACAGCACGCTTGTTGAGGAAATGAGAGATTTCTACTGAGACTACAGAAGCAATGATCACATGTTTTACATTAAGTGCTGAACAGCCAGACCTGGGCAGGATTAGCATCAGTGCCAGGAGACCTTCACCATTTGCACACAAAGTTCTATATCCCATGAGAAAGATAATTTCTCCCATGATATGACTCCCTACTTCTTTTTTTTTCCCTTTTTATTTTTTTTCCTGGAACAATGGCACAAGAATGAGCCATTAATGACTGAGGAATAAAACAAAGTTATCTCCTACTTTGTTTTCTGCAAGGGTGAGAAAATACAGAACCAGTGATAGAAAAACTCATGGGAGTGGAGTTAATTTTCTGTGTCACCACACCCCCTCCCTTCCACACACACCACTGCCCATCGGTTATTTGAGATTTTGTTCCAGGCTTGCCAGTGTAATAACAGGGTCAATACTGGGGTATGATGATCAAACCTCCCTTCTCTTATGCCATATCCCATCTAGGTTACCACATCCCTGTTCATTTCCTTTTTCATCCCTGCCTTCTCCAGTCCCAAAGCTGCTTTCCTGTTCTTGCCCCATCCCCTTCAGCCAATGCCCACCAAGCTCAGGGAAGACCACGGCTGCTTTGGCTGGGATGGATGAATGAATTGCTCCTGTAAGGTTGGGCTGCCCCCCAAAACCACAACCCTGAACTCATCCAGTGGGTTAAAATCACCAAAATTAGAGGAAGCCAAAGGGAGAGCAGGGGTTGCCAGGAGATTTTCCTGCCCACCACAGCTGCTGGCACTGCCTCACATTGCCCTGCTAAGAGGGAACCTGCAGTTCAGGAACCCAGCATCCCAAGGTCAGCTGCTCTTTGCAGGCAGGATCTAGGGACTGGGTATGTTAACATACTGAAACACACACCACATCCCTTTAGTATTCCCAGAGTAACCCAGGAACTCCAGCTTGGCCATCAGCAGCACTACCAAGGGGCAAAAACCTCGTGCTGTCCTCAGGAGAACCACAGCAATGACAGCCACAGGGAGAAGGGCTTGAGGGGGAAAGAAGGAAGGGAGCAAACTTCACACAGGAGCTACACTGATTTTTGAACAGTTAATTGCATGTTACTGTGGTTTAGTTAATAATCTGAAATGAGACACACACTGTCTCCTCACCCAGCAGAGGCGTCTTTTTGACACATCCTGCAGACTGCCATTGTCACACAAGGAATAAAAATTTCATAAAAGCCATGAATATTAAGTATGCACCAAGCAATAAAACACAAAAAATGAGATAGAAAGCTACCAAACTTCTACAATATCTGTCAGTATTGTTCAATTACTTACCACCTTCCTATGAACCATGGACAGTCAAAACAGCAGGACCAGATGCAGAATCCAGAAGTGAAGCTAAAGAAAAGAACTCCTCTGCTCTCTCACACTCCTGAGTACCAGAGAGGATAAACTACCCACAAGTATCAGTGGTCAGGTGAAGCTCACAAAGGAAAGGAGCCACTCAGGCTTAACAGAAGTCACAGAGGTTGGGTTAACCCTATAAATCTCAGTCCCCAGCCCTCACTCTCACAAATGAATCCTCCAAGTGAAATCTGGAAGCCTTTATTGCCATTAGCATTGAAGCACATATCCCAGAGCCTTTGGATCTCTCACTTTAGACCAGGACTCCAGTGTGCCACGAGCTTTCAGTCTGTCTAGCTTTGGTCTGCAATGTGTGGCTTGTGCTGCAGGAACATTCGGGGGTCCCTATGTGCTAGGCACTACAGAGCACGAGACAGAAATTAATCCCCAGAAATTAACTCCCAGATAAATGTAAAATCTTATACTGAAGAGTTCTCTCACCTCCTCTTGCAGAAGGATGACCATATAGCAATACTGGCATTCCTCTCACTTACAGTGGCATAAGGGAGAAGACTGAAAAACACATTCAGCTGCCAGAGATGTGACTGCAGCATGTCAGATGTGCAGGCAGGAGAGCTCATGGAGAAAGAGCAGGGATTCTCACCCTCTCATTTGCCTGAATATGTCCCCCAGAGTCCCAGCAGATTCATGTCACCAATGCAGCCACACTCTCCCTGCTGCTATTTGGGTGTAGCAGAGATGACAGCGAGCTCAGGTGGGCTGTGTCCACCCCCTGACACCTCCACATGCCAGGAATATCCTCCTTTCTCCTGAAATCACTCCCAGAAACAGCAGACAAGCCAAAAAGCAGAACCAGAAACTGCAAAACCCAAGCCCTGTTTAGTCACCAAGCTGCATCTGCTCCTCACACATTTTAGGGAGGAATAATTCCTGTAGCACCACCAGTGAAAGCCCAAGGGCTCCAGTTGTCAGCGTACTGCCAGTGCTGGGGCTCTTCCTGATATATTTAGAGCTTGCAGCTCCTCTACTCATTAAGCCATGATATTTGAGCTGTGACTTTCACCGCTGCTTTCAAGGTAATCTATCTGAACAAGCTCTCAGACTGTAAATCTGGCAACTGAGCAATAAAAATATGGTTGCCCCCATGTGATTTTGTCGCTGCAACGAGCTTGGCTTTTTATTTGTAGAGCAGGTTTTATGTCTGTCTTGCAAGGACAAACTCCTGACCAAGACTAAAAATCTTGGGTGAGACAAGTGACCAATGCATCTGACCCAAGGCTGAAAATAAAAGCTGGCTTCCCACCTTAGTTTCCAAGTAAACTGCACCAAATGACGCAGCACCCCATACTGCATTTCACAGGCAGTACAGATATATTTAGCCCAGTATGCCCCTCCCAAAGCACAGTGTGGGGCACAACTGGCTGAGCAGAAGCCAGGCAGGAATACAGGGAAACAAACCAGGCAAACCATCCTCTTCTACTGGGGAGTGTGGCTCTTGTTCACTTGCTTTGTTGAACATAAACAAACAAGCAAAACCCCAAAACAAGGAAACCGCACAAGAGGAGTTTTATTTTCGGGTCAGGCAGCAAACCCAACAGTTGTAATTAGGTCCTGGAAATTAGCAGTTTAATTTATTTGTGTTGGTGGGTGTTTTTTGTATTTCCATCCCAGAGACAGAAAAAAACAGCATCTCTCCTTTCCCCAGAGGCTTGTGAGACAAAATGGTGTAAACTCCACACAAGCATCACTCTATGTGGACATGGAATCTCCCTTCATAGATGTGAAATGTGGAAAACAAGCCACTTGAACAGTCATACTTGGGTGCCTGAAGAAGCACGCTGGTTGCTGTTGGGATCCAGGAAAGTGCCTGAGGGAGAGGAATTTCAGAGGTGTAGAGACAACTAACTTGCAAATGATTTGGTGTAATTCAGAAGACACCTCAAGATGTTTCTGGGGGATCACCCCAGGGCTGTGGGAGGGTTAGAAGATAAATGCAGCTCTAGGAAGCTGAGGTTTTGCCCTCAGGGCCATGGGAAGTGATCTCCTGCTCAGCCTCCATCAAATCAGATACCAAACAGACCAAATTACTGTGATCAGAAGGCAGAAGCTGCTGGGGAGCACCCACCAGGCAGGGTTTTGGGGTTTGGCTCCAGCTGGGTGTAGGAGGTGATGAACCAGAGATGCTTCCAGCCAGAATGCTACAGGAGGGCTGTCCCCCTTCTCCAGAAGGGCTCTCTGCCACACAGGAACACAGGATATTCTTGGCTTCCACGTGGGGCAACCTCCTGTCCTCAGCTGAAGAAATTACACAGTCACACAAGACTTCTCAAATCAGGAAAACAATATATTGCATGCTAGAAATGAACCAAGAAATCACAGCAAAACACAGCAAAGCTGTGTGAACAGGAGTATCCTACCAAGACCCCTTCAGGCAGCTTTACCTAACAGGGCTGGCTTTAGTTCAAGTCTTTGGGAAACTCTCACTCCAAAGAATGAACTTTGAGTTCTGAGCCCTCGGAGCAAAACACAGATCCATTTCTCTTATTATTCTCCTCATCCCCAGAAGGGAGGCAAGGTGGAGTCAGGGAAGATCCGTGGCAATGATAAAACTTTAATGTCTGAGTAACACTACAAGCACAGAGACCTTTGATTTCTCAGACTTGCACTACCTCATCCTCTCCTGTGACAATTTAAAAGTGCAGTGGCTGTCTCCCAGACTTTCACTGCTTTCCCCTAAAGTGTGCTCTCTTCAGGCCTTATATCCATTCCTTCTCTCAGCCAAGAGAGGCCAAGCAGAGCTTTTTGCTCCTGTTATCTCTGCCCCAGACAGCCAGGAGAGGAGACCATTATTTAAAGAGGTGCAGAGTGAGACTGGGATATGATTGTAATTATTGGCCCCTTGGCACCCTACAGCAGAGAAGTGAATAACCCTCCTCCTGCAGGAGAATTGAGCAAACCTCTTTTTCTTATCTGATTTTTTAAAAAGGAATACAAGACTTTTCTCTAATTAGAGATAAAAAATTATTTTTAAAAAATCCTGCAAGCAATTCTTGTCTTATAGGTTGTGTATATATCACTGACAGTGTCACCCAAACACGCAAGAATGACAGGCACAGCTTCTTATCCCTGATTGGGTAAGTGCAATGCTTGGAACCAAATTTATGATGCAAATATTTGAAGTTAGGATGTCAAAATTCAGGTCTCTTCAGTAGTGCCTGCTTTAGCATGCTACCACTGTAATCCATAATGAAAATCACTTGTTAAAATACAAAAAGCATGGTGAGCTCTTCAAACACAATCAAATACCATTCTTCCTTGAAATCTTGGCCAAAAAGGTTAATGTACTCCCCTAGCTCATCACTAGTGATGTAATGTTTGTAACAGTCCCACCATACACCAGGGAGATTTCTGTGAGAACAGGCTTCTCTCCTTCAAGAACAAGTCTCCCCCATTTAGATTAATTGATTTCACACACAGTTGTTTATGTGTGTGGCCTCCCTTGATTTTCTGAGCTTTCCTCATTCCAAACAAAACAGCTTAGGGATGCAGATGGAGCCAACTGCATTTGGGAAGAGGGGAGCTAACACCTCAAAGCCAGACAGAAAAGGACATTTCTTCCTTCAGAGATTTTTCTCTGGATGACACTTTGAGTCAGCCTGACAAAAGCATGCTTCTGGGGAATACCATAAAACTGCTTCACAGACACACTGCACAGAGCCCGGCAGGAAAAACCTCCCCACAATGGTGGGAAGGGGGAAAAGTAACTTCTGAGGAGAAAGATATATGGCAAGCTGGGAGATTGCAAACAATAGATGACCAAGAAAACTGTCTTAAATTTTAAAACATCCTGATTTCATAGAACAGCTTGTAGCTAGACTGGGAGAGCTGCAGGATCCTCATTTGTGCAGGGAACATCTATCAGGCAGTTGTGCAGAGCACTACTAAACGCTGGTTCAGAAGGAAATTTTTATTCTGAAAGAAATCTGGCTATAAATCTGAAAGCACAACACAGAGCAAGAAAGATTAAGTGCCCTCAGCCTCTCCAGCCATGTGGACACACCACGGGTTCAATCTGCACTGAATTACAAGTCATCACTGACAAAGTATTGAAGTAGCCAGCCAGCAAAACCAGTGGAAATATACTTTTGTGGATCTGGTCAGAGAATAGAATCTCAGCTCCCCAAGGAAGGGCTGGGATTTCAGCATTTGCCTGCATCCCAAATAGGGATGAAAGGTCCAAATATTACACTATTTCTTAGTATGAACAATTCCAAATGCTCTTGGTTTGAAAATGCAGGGGTGGGAAGGAAGATATTATTGATTGAAACAAAACATTCAAAATGTTTTAGCAGAATTTTCTCTGTTTACCAACACTGTAAAAATGTAGGAATCCTGTCTTCCATCACCACGTTCCAGCATTTAAATGGTGGCTACAAAGAAAATTGAGACTCCCTTCTTACAAGGAGCCACATGGAAAAGATAGAGGATAATGGGTACAAGTTACTTCTGGGGAGATTCCAACTGGGCAGAAAAGGAAAATTTTGCACAATGGAAACAATCAGCCATTGGAATAATCTCCCTAGGGAGGTGGTGGATTCCCCAACATTGGATACTTTTAGGATTCACTGGGCACAGTGCTGGGCCATCTTTTTCAGGCTGTGCTTTTGCCAAGAAAGGCTGGATCAGATGATCCTTGATGTTCCTTCCAACCTGTCTGTGATTCTGTGAAAATGAAATGTTGATCCAAAATGAGAGGTTTTGGGATGTTGACCTGAAATTCAAACTCTTGCTTTGGATTTCAACATTAAATGACATTTAAGTCAAAATGTCAATTGGAAACAGAAATCATTAGGTTTTGAAACATCACTACAGAAAAGCATGTTTTTTCTTCTGAAAATTTCAATTTGTAGATCAAACCATGATTTTTTTCTGGGAGCTTTTTTTCATTTTACCAGCTCTGTTTGTTTGTTGTGCTGCTTGAGGACTGGACATTTGCTCCAGGCATACATATGTCTGCAGTGGGATTATCCACACTGGAGGGGCACTGGAGATTCCTTATGTAAGTCCAGGAATACACCTGCACCCAGGCTTTCTTAGGAACCTGAACTATTACAGAGTAAATAGCTCTTTTAATTTAGGGAAATGGTCCCAGTTGTCAGATGAGTAGCAAACAGAAACTCACTTTGCACACAGAGGAGTGGGGTCTGCAACACTTCTGGATGCCTTCCAAAGCATCTCCTCTTCATCAGCATCCAAGATTACACATGTCTCTCCAAAGGCTGGCTTTGCAAAACCGTGGAGAGGAAAAGGCAAGTGGGCCTCTGGGAGCATCAAACTGCCTCTAAAAACTCATTACTTATTTAATATTCCTTTGCAGAAACAAACCCTACAAACAAAAGCCTAACTCCAACCTCAGTAAACCACAAAATTTCTGTGCAGACACCTTCAGGCAGGTGTGCAACTACCAGCACACTCTGCCCAATGCAGGAACAACCAGGCAAAGCCTGCTGTAACAATGACAGAAAGCAGAAATTCCCTAAAACCTACTGTTTCCCACCCATGGGACAAGGGCACAGCACAACAATTTACAGGGACTAGTCACAGATGCCACTCATCAGGACAGTGTGGCAGATCCACCCAGCACAATGCTGAGGTATGCCAAGGGAAAGCCTTGCCACAGCAAGAGTGACAGGACCAGGCAATGGATTTGATGTGATGATGCTGGTATTAAAAGCCAAAGGTGTCTGTACACAGGGACAGAGCAGCAGAAGGGAAAAGGAAAATGTGTTTAGGTGGAGTCACAGCTGTTGCCTGAGCAGACCAGCAGCTTTTGCCTGAAACCAAATGGAGAACAGATTATGTTCAAGCAGCTCTGGAGCCTTTAACATCAGCCCAGCACTTGTGAGTTGATGGACTTTCTGGACGTCAATCTACAACTTGTCCCAAGGTGTCAGTGAGCCACAATTTCCACAGGACTGGACCCCATCCCTGCTCCAGCTCCCAGCAAACATATCCTCTTGCTCACAGCTCTGCTGGATAATCCTTCCCTGGATGTGGACAAAGGATTTGGGCTTTGTGAAGATCACCACCTCTTCTACCAGGAGTTACTGAACCAGCTGGGAAGTAAGAGGATAATATTCCTTGTTGTCTCAAGGAGGTGCAGGAATTGGTAGAGGTAATAGGAAAGTTTCCCATGCCTGCTCCATCCTTTGGTGGCCAACTTCCATCTGCTCAGCTGGGCATGGACTGCGTGAAGCACAAGGTTTGCCAACTCACATCTCATCCAGGTTTATCAAAAGCAGCAACAAACTGATAGAACTTCCTCTCTAATGTATTTCAAACACATTTCCTAGCTCAGCCTAAAGTAAGGCTTAGGTAGCACAAACTAACTCTGTCTAAACGGAACTGCTGTTCCTATTGCTTCTAGCTTGGTTTTATGCTTGACTTGAAAGCATTACCTGGCCTCTCTAAGTAGGGCCTCGTCCAGACTTTCAAGGTTACCCCACAAAAATTTTTTTAGGTCAAAAAATGAAGTAAAAAAAAAAGAAAAAAATAAATACACACTCCTCCAAACACCACAGTGTCAGCTGTGCCCACAGAAAATGCTGTGGCTCCCCTTCTTTCATGGACTATGGCACAGACACAGTCTAACACCAGCAGCCAAACTCAGACAGTAAATTGTTCCTGGAGTGTGAGTCTGACTTAACTGGCACCATTTTCTTGGAAGATAAAGAAGTTCTATGTGTCTTGGAGATGAAAGTTTGGGTTGTTACCTGCAATGGGGTTTTATACTGGGGTACAAGTGTTGTGGTGCAGAAATACAGACCCCTACATCTTCTCAGCATGCCGTGGGAGAGCTTTTGAACCTTCCAGCAGGCTCCTTAGAAAACAGCAGAAATGCTGAAAGAGCCTGTGCAGCTTCAGTAAAAACTGAACAAAGCCACTGCTGCACTTACCAAGCTTACCCAGCTGAAAAACCTCCTTGCCATTCATAAAAAAATTATTAGAAGTTCATTTTGAACGCTGGCAGGACTCCCAAACAGCTAGTTAAGAATAGGTGGAAATGGGGAATAGTTATAAAAACAGAAGAGAAATTGGAACAGGTAATTGGTCATAATTCACAGGAGCCCTCACTCCACTCTACCTGCACCCCAGGCTGTGAAATCTCCACAGGTGGAATAACAGCTGCAGCCACCCACAGGGCTGCAGATGTTGCTGAGAAACCTGGTTTGTGCCCACCACACACGGGAGCAAGAGCTGACATTTTGGTCTTAAACCAGAAACTTCTATTGCAGTGTAAAGAATAATGGGGCTAGCCCATGAATATCTGCATCATCTCAGTGTAAGACTGTAAAGCTTCAGTGAGTTTCCTGAGATACAAAACTGGGCAAAAGTGACAGTGGTGACAACCACAGGACACTACAAACCTTCCCAGCTGTGACACAGAAATGATAATGGCAAAATATTTACTAAACACAACCTTGACATGTTGCCAGGACCAGTATTTACAACAATTATTAACAAATCTAGGCCACAGAATACAATAAAGGAACCCGGAGAATTGGTCGAGCCATAAAAATAGAGGGGAAGGGAAAGGAACTTCATTTTCTTTTGTACAGTATCAATTTATTATGATTGGAGGCAATTTTGAAGTACTCAGGAACACCTCAGGGAGTAATGAACCCAACAGACACAAAATTATTTTTTCTGAAAAATGTTCTATTAATGAAGACATGCTTGGGCTCATATGTCTCTCTTGACACTGTGATACAGAACAAAAGCTCAGAAAGGTTTTCCAGCTAAGCAAGGGAAATTCTTGTTTAATTTGCTTTACAGCTCCAACTTGTCCATAACAGAGGTGCTACAATGCTTCAGGACTCAGTTAAACAATGGTACCAAACCAGCCAAAAAGCTAAATGGAGAACAACTGGAAAAGGAAGACAAATTTAGAGAGACCACTGAAATATTAGTATTCCTGTGACTTTTGTTAACCCTCTGCCCTCAATGATAGACAAAAACAAATCTGAAACACATGTTCCACCCAATCACTTCAGTTCCCCTCATCTCCAGCTGAGATGGGAGAGTTTGCAGAAAATGTATTTTCCCTCAAATCCTTTAAACAAACCAAGACTTAAACTTCCTATGTGTTCCCAAATCTTTCTCTATATGAAGACACAAAATGTTGCTCTGCTTTTCTTCCCCTAAGACAAAAACTATCAAACCCTTCGAGCCTTTCCTGCAAGCTACTTAAAAGCACAAATTAATAGAAACCAAGAGCTCTTTACCCATCCCTGCACGCAACAGTGCCATGAACTCTCCAGCCACAGACCAATTCCCAGGAAAATTCACTCCATTTGAGCATCCCTGGTACGTTCTGCATTAATTCAAATCATTCTGTTCTGCTCCAGAGGCCAAGTTGAAGCTTTGCAAAATGGACTAGTCACTTTGAGTAATCAAGTCCAGACTACTCAAGAATGCCCAAGTATCCAAAATAGCTGAACCTCAGGGAAAAATGGGACCTTTGACAGTGTTTAGAGTTGAATACCCCAAATCACCAGTCATGAAAGCCCTGGCCTGGGTTACCTTTGCCCTGAATATGAGAGTATTAAACCCGAGGCCACCGGGTTAGCTCAAAGAGGGGCAGAGGAGGCCAGGACTCAAACCATCTCTCTCATGTGGCAGACCACAGCATCAGCTGCAGGCATGCCTGGAAACAGAGATCAGTCAGGGGTCTCTTGCAGGGTTATGCAGGACACTAATAGTTTGATCCCAATGGTTTTATTTAGATGGAGAAGGTTGCCAGGTTGGGCCACATTTACTGTCCCAAACTCAGAAATCCTAAAGAAAGCGAATTCTATCCAGCCTGACAGAAACAGGAACGCTCCCTTTGCTCTGCCTGTCCCTCTCTCCTCCTGGAAGGTGAGGGGCACACCACTCACTTCTCACACAAACTCACACAAAAGCCAGCTTTGAACAAAGCGAAGTAAGGAAGATGCCTTTGCAGGGAAGCACCCACTGCTTCCCCACTGCTGGATCCCTGCAGGAGCAGAAAGAGGCACTGTCCCTTCAGAGCTCAGCATGCCTGGTCTCTGGGAGCAGCCACAGCCAGGGAGGAAAACTGTGGGCTGCACTGGGACAAGGGGAGATTTCCTGAAGCCTGCTGCAGAATAAACACTGAGAGTCGGGAGGACAAGGGACCCTCCAGTCCTGAGGGCTGTGCAACCAGATTTAAAAATAAAACCTGCAAGAGGGAGAACTGGCTTGCCTGGGACCTTGAAAGAGGCAGCACCGGCTGAGGAGAGGGAGAGAGCAGCAAACCACCAGCCCCAGGCAGCCAGGAAATGCAGCAGCAGCCAGAGCCACAGCCCAGCCACAAGAGAACAGGTCGGCTTAGGAGGGATGGAACTGGCTGGGGAGTTAAATTTAGACAGGTAAACATTCCGAGGGGAAGAGATGGGGTTCACACAGCCCTCGTGTCTGCCCGGGACAGCCCCTGGGGACAGCCCTTCAAAGGCTGCTGGGGTGCTGAGGCACCTCAAATAGGGGCCAGTGGGCTGGGAGCACACACCTCTGCGGGCATTTTCACCCCAGCATTTGCTCCAAGCATCCTCCTGCCTGGCAGCATCCCCAGCAAGCAGGAAAGCTGCGGAGAGAAGCATGGAGGACACTGCAGCCTAAGGAAAGGTGCAAATCCTGGGTACACAGGGTACAAAGGGACCTTGCAAAGGAAATGTACTGGGGCAAACCCAACCAGCATCAGTGTGGCCATTTGGGTGCCTTTCCCTTCCAGAGGAAAAAAAAAAAAGAGTGAAAGAACCAAAATGAAGGAGTTAGTCTTGCAAACTCAGCCAGCCTCTAGAACTCCAGACCTTGTGAACTGGAGGGGACACACAGCAGTTCCCCCCAGCCTTGCCTGCAGCCCCATGAGAGCTCAGTGCCTGTTTTCCAGCTCCAAGGACAAGGCAAGGATCCATCCCCACAGGCAGGCACCCTACAGCCATGGGCAGCCAGCAGCTGTGCAGTCACAAGGCAGGGACAGCATCCCCGCTCTGGGATCTGCCCCAGGAACCCTGCACTCCTCCTCTCAGAGCAAGGCAAGGCTTGCCTGAGCTTAATCCAGTCCTAAGGCAAAGCTTGGAAGGGGGCAGTAGATCACAGGGGCTGCTCTCATCTCTAATTCCATCCGTACAGTCTCAGCCAGTTGTCTCTGCAGCAAGTCCAAGAACTTGCACTTCAGTAAAAGTCCCTTCCAAAGAGACACCCCGTCTTTGCTGGGAGGTTTTAAGAGCTGGAGAAGCAAACGCTGCCTTTGGTCATTTGTTCTGAAGGTTAATCACCCTGCTGTGAACAACACTGCCTGTTTCTAACAGAGCTTGAATGCCCAACCACATGCCTTAAGTTCCCCTCTTGAATTAGAAAGCTCTCTGGGCACCAGCTACCTTCAGAGCTGCTGAAAGCAGTCAGGTATCACACCATAATGATCTTTCTGAAATGCTACCCAGGTCCTCATTCCTTAAATCTCCCATCAGAAAAGGATTTTTTCAGTCCAGGAGAAATTCCCCTGTGCCCTCTCTGCACTGCATCCAGTTTAAATAAAGTCTGTGTGCCTTCTCCCAGGAAGCAAAGTCCCTTTCTATGCAAAAGTGGAATCAAATCACAGACTGCCCTGTCTTACATAACGTGCCTTGGCTGTCCACATCCTGATTTTACAAGTATTGTGTTGAAAAGTCTCCCTGAAATGCTCAGAGTATGTGTGTGTGCATGTGTGTCCAATTTATTTGGAAATGATGAAATGGTTTTCACTCGAACTTTGATCAGCTGCTAGGGAAAAAAAAATCTTATGAATAGAAACAATTTATATTCATTAAATGAGCAATCATGCAGTTTTCAGAAAAGAGCTGGTTTCCCTGAGTGCCTTGAAACCCAAACCAAACAACTTGAGGACAAAAGACTCAAGATGTGAAGCAGTCCAGAAACAGAGGGGCCTACTGGGCTAGAGAAGGTGACAAATAGCTTAAAGGTAACTTTAAATTTCACAGTATTTGATCTCTTCCTCGAAGAACAAGCTCCTGGAGACTTCACTATACAAAAATGTTAATTTTTCTTTAAAACAGTGGACCCCCAACTTCCTAGACCCAGCTCTTTTCAAATTTCTACTTTTTTTTCAACTGATGTAATGAATTCTGGCAGATAGGGAGGGAAAGGGCTGAGAAAGAAGATTGAAGAAGGGCTGGGAACCTGCAGCCACAACTTCAGTTTCAGCTTTCCTAAACAGAGATCAGTCACATGTGGAAGGACATTTTCAATGTCCATGCACCAGAGGCAAGGGAAAGGACACAGGGGCTGCTTACAGCTCCTGAGAGGTGTGCTGATACTGCAGGAGCCTGGAGAGACTCCTTTCCAAAGGGAAGGGATCTGTTGCAGAGACTCCTGGGCACAGAAACGTGAGTGAGCAGAGGAAACCCAAGGCTGGAATGGAACCACACATTTCCCCAGCTCTGCCTCCTGACCTGCACTGGCAGCTCATCCTCGTGCTTCTCTCCTCACAGACGCTGTTTTCTTTAAAGAAGGATAAAACCCCGAGTACTTGGGCTAGTTCTTCTGCACATGTGGCGACTCATCCCATACACTGGATGTTTGGGGTGAAAAACATTCCACCTGAACACCTGCACAGCCCAACCTTCACCTTGGCTGCACCCAGGACACTGGTTTAGGAGGAGCCTGTCTCTCTCCTGCCAGCCATGAGAAAGCCCACTTCTTTCTCTTCTGGGAAGAAGAGCACGTACGCAGCTTGGCTCTCCATTTACAACTGCACCAGTGTGACACAAGACAGGCACCTGCAGGTGAAACTGCCACCATCAGAAAAAGGGGTCCCCTCGTGCCAATGCCCAGCAGCAAATGTGGGAAGGAAGGGCCGTGACAGGCTCACACTTGAGCACTGGTGTGGTGTGAGAGGCACTGGAGATGTGCATGCACCAGGCAGATGGAAGATGAGTGTAAAGGAGAAGGAGACCTCGTGTGTGCCCAATGCTGTGCTGCCCAAAAGCCCTCATAAATGGCACCAAGAAAGAGCCCTCCACACCTAGGCAGATAAGCAAGCATTGATACACACAGTCCTTGCGTGCAGGTGATGTGGAGCAGAGCAGAATACACTGGAAATGTGCAGGTGCACACAAGGAACATGATGCACGCACACACACAAGGTTTTGGCTATGAAGAAATTGAAGTGAGAGATTAAGTGCCAGTACACGTGTAAGAAATAGCTCTGTAACAAAAAACCCCGACCCCAAAGGTGAACAGGTGAGTATGTGGGTGCAGGCAGCAAGGCAAGAGTGATGATGATGATGATGATGATGATGATGATGATGACACACTATAAGGTAGCCAGGAATGCATTCAGAGGCAGGTGAAAGTTGGATAAGAGAGACTTACAGGGACACTCACCTGATGGCAGAGGAAAACTATCAAAAACATGGGGCAATGAAGCGTACCAGAGTACACAAAAATGCGTTTGGGGAAGCTGTTTTACCCATACCAGTAAGGGAAGTATTGCACCACAATTCCCAGAAGAAAAACCAAGTTTCATAAAAGAGCGTGTCTGTCATAGACATAACTGGGATGCTCATGCCCTGGTACTGTGAAACTGGGCACACTTTCACTTCTCACTGTACTTCCAGGAGCACAGGGACCCTTTCCCACCGCATGCCACGGCTCACGCAGCCACCCCACAGGGGTGAGAAGGACTCTGTGGCTGCTCCCAGGAAAGTCGCTGTGCTCACTCCCAGGGAAAGGATCCTCATCTGTCAGTAAAATCCCTGTGCTCACAGCAAGGTCCACCTCACTGGATTAACATCTGTTCCGTGAACTCTGTCTGTCATGCCTGAGGAACATCTGTTTCACCAGCACAGCGTCCCGCAGGAGCATCCCCCGCTCCCCAGCAGCATCCCGCATACCCGAGGGTGGCCCCGCACACCCCGGCAGCGTCTCTCCCGACCCCGCAACTTCTCTCCCGATCCCGCAACTTCTCTCCCGCCGCAGTGGCCCCACCAAGGCCACCCCGCGAACGGCACCAGCCCCGCGCTCCGCTACCGGGCTCACCGGGGAGCTGCTGCCCGGCGGCCGCGGCTCGGCCCCCGACGAACCCTGCCCGCCCCCGGGGTGCTCGGGCACAGCGATCTCCGCCGCCCGGCAAAGCGCGGCCGCGTCCCCCGGGCTGCGAGCAGCGGCAGAGCCCCGGTGCCGCCCGCGCCGCCTCCTCCCGCCCCTTCGGGGCCGCACACGGAGGCGTCCGGGACGACCCGAGCCCGCGGGTCCGCAGCGCCCCGACCCCTCCCGCCCCCCGGCCGCTCCTCCCGCCGGGCCGGGGCCGTTCCTACCTGCATCTCCGGGCGGCGGCCGCAGGTGAGCGGGAGCCCGCGGCGGGCACGGGGCTCCGCGTCCCGCTCGGCGGCGTCGCGGCGGCCGCAGACCGCGAGGGGACGCACCTGCCCCGGGGGCCGCCGCCGGGCCGAGCCCTCGCCGGCTGCCGGAGGGGAGCAGGGCACGCTGCCGGCGCTGCGCTCCCCGCGGCCGCGCTGGGCTCCGGCAGCGGCGGCACCGAGCGCGGCTCCCGGCCCAAGTTGGCGGCGGCGGCAAGTGCCGGGCCCGGGAGGTGCCGGCGGATCCCGGGGGCTCCGGCCGCCTCCGCCCCGCCCCGCGCCCGCCCCCCGCGCCCTGCACCGCCCCGCCGCGGGCACCGCCGCTCCGGGGATGGGGCGAGCTGCGGGGGGCCGGCCGGGGGCTGGCCCGGAGGCGAGCTGCGGGCCCGCTGCCGTCGCGGGGGCCGTGCTGCCGATGGGGACAGAACGCCGCGGTCCCGGGCGCCGGAGGCCACCGGGCTGGCTCGGCCCTCGCGGCCCCGCCGTGCCCGGAGCGCAGCCCCCGCAGGATGCTCGGACACTCGGGTGTCGCTCCCAGCGCAGCCCTGGGTTCCTGGCCCCCGCCAGCGAGGGCTTTTGACCTGGTGACCCACTGCTTCATCTCAGCAGGGATTTTCGACATGTGTCTCCCAGTGCGGGTGGGCGGCTGGGTTGCAGTGAAGGTGCGAATGAGGCAGGGCCCGGTGCGGGGATGCTGTCGAAGCAGACTCGCAAAGTTTGGCAGAGGAGACGGTGCATGAAGCTCTTGATGGGGCTGGCACTCAACAAGCACATCCATCCCTTGCCTGCAACACCAGGAATCACACTGGGGGCTGTCCCCCACATTCCTTCCCGTAAAACTTCACAGATTCACAGCCAGATCCCGTTCTCACTTTTCCTGGCAGAAGCAGGAGTAGCTGCACAGGCATCAGCAGGATCGCCGCGAATTTCTTTGGTGTAACTGCAAGCGGTGCCAAGCCCCCAGCACTGCCGGGCAGCTTCGGGCGCAGACGGGATTTACGTGCCCGCTCTCCGAGCTCGGTGGCAGCTCTGCAGCAGCCAGAAGCTACACTTGTGGTGTCCAGCATCTCTGGCCCCACATCGTCAGGCATCCAAAGTCCCTGCGCAGCAGGAGCTGCAGAGCCTCACACACGGTGCAAAAAGCATCTTCTGCTCCTGCACATACACAGACTCACACATGTAAGGATCCAAGTGGAATTCCATCGGGGAGGTATTTGGCCCCCTGGAATTCCTCAAATTTCTACTGGCTTGGGACAAAATGCAGCTTGAGAGACCCACCCTGACACAAGCATCTTGTTTCAAACAGCTCTGAGCCTCCATTTGGGTTCAGAGTAGAAATACGTGAGCATTTGTAGAGGAGCAGGTAAGTGTTTGAATGCAGGCTACACATTACAAGTAATTGAAGGCTCCAACTGTCTTAATTTATGACCAACTGTGCCAGTGTTTCCCATCACTGCAGTCACTAATGACACTTTCTTTTAATGGGAATAGGAGACAGAGGAGGTACAGCTAGAGGTAAATAGTAACCCAGTGTTGGTGGCAGGAAATAAGGAGCCATTGTCCTCAGTGCTGTGTAACTAGAAAGATAATAGTTGGTACAGCAAATGCCAACTAATTAGAGGGCAAAGGATGTCTTGAAATTGCAGCTGGCTGCAGGAACTTTTAGATGCCAGCTTTTTTGCTCTGAGGTAGAGCCTGTTTGCCATCCCTGCTTGTCTGTCCAACTTCTAACTTGCACATTAAGGCTGCAGAGAGGAGAGGCAGGGTGCTGCTCTGGAAAGCCAGCAAACAGCAGGGACCCCTCCTGGGGACCTGGAGGTGTGAAGGGGAGTGTCACAGAACTAAGGCTCGGTAACAAATTGCTTGGTCTGTAGAGTAATGTGCTTTTCCACTTTTGGTGCTACAAGGGACAGCTGGCCACAGCAGGTCAGCAGGCCAGAGATCCTCATCTGTCCTCACAGGAATCCTCTTGGGGCTGGCACTGCTTCACACCCCAGGATGGTGTCTTACATCAGGGTTACAGGGACAGATGGGGAGGCAGAGCTGCTGGACCACCAGCAGAGGTGGATGGGCAGCACTGGATAAACGTGTTCCTTAAAATCCTCAGCTATGGGCCATAGGGATTATTTCAAAAATAGACCAGGTTATTGAAATACCATGCTGGCCTCAGCGTAGTCCATGAGGAAGATGGGAATTCCTGCAGCTTTAATCCATCCTTGATGTCTCCACTCCTGCTATGGTGGGACAAGATACATAACGTGTGTGTCAGGGCATGCTGGGTGCCAGGAAGGGCAGGAGGGACAGCTGGGGTGTGCGTCTCCAAAACAGGTGGGAGTGATTTCCCAGCTGGCCTGGGAGGGCTTCAGGAGAGTTGCAGTGGCCTGAGCCAGCAGGAACAAGGTGCATGGCCCTTCGCAGTGCTGCCATTGCTGAGGACAAAAATCCCCACAGAATGAGTTGGTCGTGGTGCTGGTGTGGGTGGATGATGACAGGAGACCACCAATTGCTTTATCTTACTGTGTCCTCTCTGCTGAACTTTGTTTTCTTCCTGGAAGGAAAAAAAGTTGATTGCCTTCTTTTATCCTAGTCTCTCCCACAAGATTGATTTATCCTCCACCAAAATTACACACTATGGGTGTCACTCCATAGTTTTTGACCACTGAAGCTATTTCTTCATCTACAGAGCAGGGAAGATAAGAGAAGGGCACCTGTATTCAGCCAGAGTGATCCTTACTAGGTGCTGGGAAGTGGGCCACCAGCTGCCAGTAAGGAGGGGCTCATGCCTCCTCTCAGCTGCCAAAGGTGTTGTCCATGTGCTCTTTACATGTCCCAACATGATTAAGCCTTGCTGATTTAATAATGGGCAGCATCCACAACTGGATCTGGGCAGGATGTGGACTCCAGTCCATGACTAGAGTCTGGGATGTGACTAATATTGGTGGGAGACACTGTACAGCACACCCACGGAAGATGTTCCATCTGCTCCATTGTGAAAAGCATCTTAACCCATGCAGCTCCCCGGACAGCACAAGCTGTTTTATTTCTCTTCAGCTCACTGGAACATTCCTGTAACTCCAATTGTCCTCATGCTCCTCCTTCTCTTCTACTACAGCAGTGGATCTTGTGTCTCTCCCCTCTGGTCTCTGCTACCACTAAGCAGGAAGAGGGTGGGGAAGTGTTAAAACTATTTGAGATGTGGAAATACTAAGTTCACTCTGCAGAGGAGAAGAGCAATTTAAAATGTATTAAGGGATACAAATCCCTCTCAGTTAAGGGCAGAATATATTGAGAGGCAGGACACCTTATCACTAGAAACTCAGCCATGTGGCTCCAACTTCTCTTAAGCCCAGTCTAGCAGTTCTGTGGTGCTCATAAGCTCTGATCTCTGATCCTGTGTGCCCTCTGCATCCAGGATAGAGCTGAGGCAGAGATGATGCCTATCCCAGGACAGCTTTCAATATTCACTGTGCTTCTTTCATTGACATGGACCTTTTTTTGTCCTTTGCAACTTGCCCCTGGTGGGGGCAATCCCCGTGCTGAGATTACTACCAGTAAAAGCAAGTGAAAGGAAGTGAATTTGTGAGGAACTGGACACACTTCCTACAGTGAGATTGTTACGAGTCAAGGTGGAATTCGTGGAATAAAAATCTGGAAATGGAAAAAAAAAAAAAAAATCTTGAGCTCCTGCCAAAGGAGGAGCTTTCCAGACAAGCTACCTGATCTGACCTGCCTTGCAGGTGTGAAAACCTTCATTGACCCACCCCCACATTCTCTACCTGCCCCTGCAAACCCCAGAGGAAAGCATCGCCTCATTCCCAGCCACTGCCCTCGTGGGAAGCAGCCAGTTTCCTTGGGGCGTAAAGCTCATGACCTGAGAATCTGTGGCACTCCACAAAAGGAAATATAGGCTAAACTTCTGAAACATTTTCTGAAGTTGACGTCTTCCAAAATGATGGAATTGTCTGCCCAGGGACACGTGGATGCTCCACTCCTTGAGTCAGAGAGGCAGGACCCGACAATACAGAGGAGATGTCACTGCCCCTGTACCAGGGAGAGACAGCAAGGGGGGAGAGGAAATACATTAGATGACTTGAATAATTTCCAGCTCTAATTGCTATGATTTTGCAGTAGTTTTCCCAGCCCCAAGTATAACATTAACCATCAAAGCACGATTTCACTCATGGTCAATTAAACCAGGATTCATCTCGCTTGACATCACCAAGAAAAATCCATCCTGGACTCAGGAACACCCTGCTGAGAAAAGACAGGAGCCAGACAGGGGCTGGTCACTGGTCATCCTGTGGGATAGGCAGAAGCTGCTTCCTTTAGAGGTGGACATCTCCAAGTATTCTCTTCCCTTCTGCCAGCACAGGACACAAAGGGAATGCTGCAACTGTATGATGTGCAAACACCTCTCCTCACCTCAGTGATGCACCAGTAGGGTCCCTGGGATTGATCTTCCCATCTGGATGGTCCTGCTGGCTGGGGGTCTGCTCCAGAGGTCAGATGGGGACAGCCTGAAATGCTGGCTGACACGTGCAGCCCTTCCAGAGCCAGGCTACCTCTCCACATTCAGTGGCATTCAGACCTGGCAGCTGCCTGGCTTGCCTGTCTCCACCTGAGTTGGTAGCAAGGCTGGGGAGAGCACAGGGAGTTCAGGTCTCCTCATTTAGCCCTTTAATCATTAGACAGGCACTCCCAACAGCGGGTTCTGTGGGCTGGCTGAGTTAAACTGTAACTGCCCCCCTTGGTGGCCCCTGCCAGGATCCCTGGCTCCAGGGACCAGGCCACACCAGCCTCCCACTGAGCCCCACCAGCCTTCAGTGCTGGCTGGCAGGGACAGCCCGAGCACAGGATGGTGTGGGAGAGCTGCTCTGCATCCCTGATGGCATAGGGATGGATAGGGCCCTGTTGGGTTTTGTTCCATGGAGCTGGGACAGCTCCCCCATCCCTCCCTCCTATGGGCAGATAAGCATCACCTGTCCCATGGCACTGCTGGAAAAGGGGGACAGGAGATGGCCCTGGGGCCAGCCCAGGGTCCCAAGCCTTGCCACATAGGGAGCCAGCTCCCTAAAGAAAGGGGATTGTTCTTCTGATAATCACTGAGATTTATACCACACAGCAACTTCAGCGAAAGGAGGAAACAAACACAATTCACACATTACATCCAGCTTTTCCCATGGAGCAGGGAGGTGTGTGGGGTCATGCCAGGGGAGAGAGGCACAGGATGGGCAAAGAGGGTCCAGCCTCCTCTCCCTGCCTGGCCCCACAGGCACTCTTGCAGGTGGGCATGGAGGGCAGAACCTCACAAATCGCAAACCTGGGGTGAGAACCACTCCCTGGGCTTGCTTGGTGCCTCTGCGTCCCTGCTGGCTTGGGCACTCCCGGCTGCGGGGCCAGCCTGACGCCCTGATGGCCCTGGGGACACACAGGTGACACAGCTGGCTTCTGAGGAGGGTGGCACGTTCTCTGTGGCCTGGCAGGTGGAAGGGAAGGAAATGAAATGTGCTGAGACACCAAGCCAGGAGGGTGCGACCAGTGCCGCCCTGCCACCAGTGCCACCCTGCCACCAGTGCCACCAGGCAGGATGAGTTTGGAAACATCACTGTGCAGAACAGCACAGTGTTAGGAGGTGTTAGGACTGTGGGGCTGCAGAGGGAGGATTGGGGCAGCAGGCAGGGAGATGAGATCTGTGATATAATGTGTGTCTGCCATGTGTGTGGTTGCTGGTGCTGCCTGGGAGGGATGTCACACAGCCTGGGGACAGGCACTATTCACAGCTAGTGAAGCCATAGCACATTTCCTGGTTTTATTTCTGGGTCCCACAACTCTCAGGGACAAACTGGAGGGTGTTAGCAAGGCTCTGCAGCTCCTGTGCTACTCTGACATCCTCCTACAAACCAACCTGGTGACAATAAAGCCTTCGTATGAAAATCACCGTGTTTTGTAGGCACCAAAGTGCCCTTTGATGATGAATGCCTTTTCTTAAGGGTCTCACCTTCACAATGAGAGCTGAAGGGAACACAAATATAGTCCATGGATACTGTAACTTCTAAACAAACAAACAAACAAATATATAGCATGGGTAATAGACAAACACCAGCGCTAAAACACGCCAAGTAGACAGAGATGAAAACTGCAATAACCAAAGTACCAAAGTGCAGTCACAAGATCCAAAGAAGGCAGAAACCACATGGCAATTGATGGTTTTCTTCTAAGGCACTCAGATGTTGTCATGAATATGGTCCTGGAGCCCAGCCACCAAACAAAGGGCTGTACATGGATACTGATGCTCCCATGGCACAAGCAGCCCTTGGCACATCTCAAGGGCTTGTATGTATTTACACATACAAGGAATTAGAGATGTAGAAACCAATGAGTTCTAACTCAGAATCCTGTCATGTGCTCTTGCAAAGGTAAAATTAAAGACATGGAGTTTCCCCATGTAATTTAAGTGCAATTGTGTATGTGTTCTGTATTTTCTGTGGTTTACATCCCGAGGTGATGATTCTGAATTTTCAGCTTGAGACACAGATTTTCCAGGATGTGCTCAGCACCTACCTGCTAACACCGCTTGTGGCATCTGAACTTACACCAAATCACTAAACGTTTCATCACATCCTGGGACTATAATTAAACACACCTGCAAAAAACCAAAGAAAAACTCCCCAAAAAACCCAAAGCAAAAAAATTCCCAAACCCAAAGAAGCCAACAAAAGGGGAAGACACCATGATTCATGCCCCAAAACATATTTGCTCATGTGCTTAAATCTTGTTTTTCACTCTGGCAGGATTTTTTTGTGGATTCAATTCTTGTTTCTGAGCCTTTGCTGTACATTGAAGCTACATTTTTCTTTATTTCCCTCCAGCAATGAGAGCTGGAATTCTTTTTTTGGGTGTCTTTTTTTTTGGTAAATGCAAATGAGGACCGTCTTTCCATCACAGGGCTTCGGGGGCTGTGTTTGGAAGAACCAATTGTCATAGAAGATTGTAACCTTGTGTTTTGACACCCTTGAAGATATGGCTTGTATATAATCCCTTTTATAGCAGCATGAGTAACGTCAGGCACCGAGTTCTGTGGAGAGCAAACAAGCTTTTGTGAGGTTCAGAGGGCCCAGATCTGCCTCTTGTGGACCTTCTTGAGGATATAAAATTGGGCTTTAGGGGGGACCACATCATTCATTGTCTGTGAGTTACAGGAACCTTCCCCAGCATACAGCACCTGAACCCCCAGGCATCTGAGCTCCATTTAGAGCCTGAACTGCAGCTGGTACATGCTGACAGAGCAGGGGGAGCTGGCCTTTGACACATCTTTGGCTGATTTGCTCTGTATTTTTTTCTATTTCCTCACCTCTTCTGGGTAGAGAAGGCGTTAGCAGTTAATGCAGCTGGTGCTGCAGTGAGGGTGTGTGTCAGGACACCTGGACAGCCCAGAGCAGCTCAGTCTTGGCTCCAAGCTGGGCATGAAGTGGTGGCTGTCGGTGACTCTTGGCACATCCACACGTCTTCCCAAATGATCCGTGACATGGCCACTGCACAGTTCCAGGCTGCAGCACACCCACAGCGCTCCGTCCTGCCTGGACCTGCCTAGATATCATCTGCAGATTGCACATCTAATGATGAGCACGAGCAACAGAGCTGTGCTGAGCAAGGCCTCTCACCAGAAAAACAAACGCAGGGAAAGCTGGCATCATCCTCTGGAAGCTCTGTCACTCCTGAGCTGAGAGCGAGCAGAAGAAAGCTCTGGCTCAGCGCTAGGCTGGGTCACTTTGCTGCACGGATCCAGGACTGGTTTCACAGTGAAGTCATCAGTCCCATGTCACTCATGCAGAGGAAGCCTCTGGGTCATCCCTGGTGCTATTTGTCTGCAGCTCCATAGGTGGCTTTGATCTGCTCTTCTGACAGATGAGCATGGACCATTGTGTTACTGCTGCTGTTGTCAGGAGTCATCGCTTCATTAACTAAAGGAGGAAATTAGAACCTCCAACCACAGGGGGTGAGGAGCAGCCTTTCCCTGGCACCTTGGGCACTTTGCCTGGCTTGGGCTTCTGGGGGAAGACTGCCAAGGCTGCCATTGCATTGGGTGCAGCCCATCTTCAACATCCACCATCTGGCACAGTGCTTGCTCCTGAGGTTCAGTCTGAAGCCAGCAGCTACTGCCTGACCCTGGCACCCCAGACTTGTGGGCTGGGTGAGGAGCCAAACCCTCCTCAGGTCCATGAGGAACCAGGGGTGACAAATATCAATCCCTCCCTGCCACACCAGGGATGGCTGTGCACATCCTGATGGAAGATGTAACTTGCATTACATTTTGTTGACAAATCCCAGTTTTTTTCATTTCCTCCAGGGTCTAGTGAGGGATTTAATTTGGATGCAAGGTGTCATGCTGCTGCCAAACTACCAGGAGAGGACCCTTCAGAGGGCACTGGTAGGAAGCTTGATCTGTGATGTGCAGTATCACTGCAGCCATGGAGGGTTTTGAATGCACAAGGGAATGAGTTTTTTATTGTCTTTATCTGTCCTCAAGACAGTGTTTCACACTTGTCATATCACTGGGGCAGGAAAAAGAGTCATCTTACAGTATTGTACTAGAGATGGTCACAAGGGAGTCTGCAGGAGACACCAACTTGTTCCCACCTCCTCCTGAAGGAGCAGCAGCACCACGTGCTTTGGGGTAGCAGTTCCTGGGCTTGCCGTGCCTGCCAGATACCTGAAGGGTGTCCAAAAAAACCAGCAAACCCCTGGTGTATAACCACTTTGGATTCAAAAATAAAGATAACAGAAGTGGGTGCTGCTTTCTGAGACATGCAGAAAGTTGGCAGAGCTGAAAAATTGGGCACAGCTGCCTCAAAGCATTTTGCTGGTTTGTCATCTGAGGAGACAATGGGAGTCAGAGTTATTGCTGCTGAACAGATTGCTGCAAGTGAGCTGAGCCCTGGCAAGTGGCAGGCAGCGTGCTCCTAGCCCCACACAAATCTAAGGCAAGGATGGCAGCTGACACAGTGGCTGCCAGCTACCATTGTCCTCTCCAGCCTTGCTGAGAGCACAAAGACCTTGCCAGGGTCATACAAGATCCTCACTGGAGATTCTTGGTTTTCCACACAAAACTCTGTTGTAGGGCCTCCTCTGATGCAGACAATCAAGATATCAGCAGGAATTCCCACTCATCCTGGTTCACTTTACATCTTTGGAGCCCGAAGAGTCTGTGAAGACATGAGCGTTCACCAGTTGTGCCTGGCACAGCAAAGAGGCACCTTTAACCTGTTAAGAGCTTGGTTGCTACTTCAGCTGTGTTCTGCTAAAAATGCTTAAACAAAATATGAAAAGAAAAAGGGAAAAGAGGGTATCATGTACAAGTGTCATTCTCATGGATTTATACACAAGAGAGTAGCTCCCCAAATAAACTCCTTTGTAGAGTCAAAATTATCAAGAAGGAGTCACTCAGGTATCAGATTGGGTGAGAGAGCAGCAATGCAGCAATGATGCTGTGCTACAGCTGAACCTCCCTGGCTTTGGTGGGTGCCATGAGTCTGTGGAAGTTCCCTGGTTGCTCCTGCTGCTCAGCCCTGGCTCCCTCTGAAAACCACCTTACACAGTCACCACTTGGACTGAGAAAACATACCTGAATCCAAAACATGGTACTTCATAATGAAGGGTATCAGCAAAAGTGGCAACAGTTCAAAATATCCTTAGAAGGAACTTTCTCAAACTTGGATAACTACCACCACCACCATGCTCATTGTAACTACTAATGCAAAATTAATTAAATCATAGATGAATGGCATGAACTGCTGATTGAAGTCATGTGGGGACTAAAAAAATGAGACACTGAAATTAAACTTACCTCCTTCTGCACTTTGCACTCAGTCTTTAAATCCCATGTGCATGTATTGCACATTGTCCAGTCACTGAGTATCTGATGCAGCATTTTGGAGCTCTTTGCAACTGCAGTCTACAAGAGTCTGCAAACATATGCCCCTTCTGTGACATGTCAGTCACTTCAGCTGTCAGGTAGTCTCAAATATTTCATATAGGACTTTGGGAAAGGCTTGTGTTGCTGCCAGGAACAACCTGGTTGGGAAAGTCAATGTGCTTTGTAGACAACCATGAAGAACAGAGGAAGAACATCCCTTTACCTCCACTTTGATGTCAAATTGTATCTCCAAGTCTTTGAATTCCTGACAAGCCTCAGGCAGTCTATGGTGTCTTATCATAGTTAATGCTCAGCTCTGTGGCTGAAGAAACAGAACTCCTCTTTGCTAGGTGAAGAGTTGGATTATAAAACCCACCAGAAATAAGTGGGGGCAATTACAGGTCAGAGATATGGGTATGGGGAAGTGCTGGAATGCCCAGGGAGCAACAGCCCTCCTAATGTCTAAGCTACCACTAGCATGAGGGACAATTTAAAGCACCAAAGTTATGAGAGGTTTGTGACAGAGAACTGGTGGTCTTGGATGGCAGCAGTGGTAGGGTTTGTACAATTACCAGTTCAAAGAAATCAATTAATCCTGCACACATAAATGAAGGAAGGCTCTGGCAAAAAAATAATTACATAGTACCTCATTGAAAATTGCATCATGGACATAGTAGGCATGAAGTCATGCAGATTTTCTAATTTCCAGACCTTCGCCATTGCAGGTTCAGCATTCTTGAAGCATGGTTTCCAGTGGGCAGCTCTGTATATTTATATATGATCACACAAATGGGCACAGACACATATATGCATACGTGCACTGCAGGGCATTGGGCTATAAGAGGATACACTGGAGCTAAAACTAGCTTCTGTGCATTATATAAGAAAGGTTAAGAGTGTTCATATACATTCCAAGACTTGTGGTTCCCCAAAATGGTGTGCCCTTACAGAAAATGAAGGGTTTACTCAAGCTGAACGAAAATCCTTCTAGGATGGGTTTTGAGCTACAGCAGCCACTCATCCTTTTTAGCAATACATAAAGAAGCCAAAGGTTTTTTTAACTTGCCTTGTCACAAGATGTGTGTCCACAGACATTCTTGGAGCTGAATTCCCACTGAAGCAAGCGACAACTTCATACAAATGGGCTGCAGTACCTGGGCCTAAATATTTAACTTCTTAGCCAACCTTTTAGAAAAGTTTTCATGTTTGCAATTGTAAACACTGGGAAAAGCTACTGCTCATGTACTTAAAACCAGATGGATTTAAAGCCCACGCCCTGAGAATCACTTGCTGTAACCCCACAGCTACACCCAAGATGGTCCCAGCTGTTCCACTTACATGTTATAATACATCACCAGGATATTCAGAATTAAGGTCTACCAACACAAGCTGGATGGCTCTGTTTGCTTATTTGCATCTAATTTTAGTATATCCATATACAAAACATTTAGTTTCCCAGGTCATATGCCCTACTTTAATTTGAGGGTTTTTAAAGGCATTAATGAAAGAGGACTTTGGCTATTCACCTGAGATTTCTAAACATCCCGAAGCCCAGTGAGAAGACCTACTTGATGTCTCAAAATCCCAGTCTAAAGGTCACTAGTCACATACAGATCATTAGCATGGGAAATTGGCTTTAATTACTGTTTTGAGGCTATCTGGTTATCTTTGAGCTGACTGATGCACCCCTACTGCTTCAATCCACATAAGCAAAAGGCATCTGCAGCACAAGCGCAGCAGATCCTGTCAGAAATAGGAGATCCTAAATATGTAGCTTCTCCTAGTGGATCGCAGATGTGGTTTCAACAGTTTCCCTGACTGGTGTGATTTAGAAAAGCAAGTCACCCTGGCTAGAGCACTGCAGAAGGCCCATGTTTCATCAGGAGCCTGGGCAAGCCAGGGGCTGTGCACACCCCTACGAACCTATCTGCAAAGAAAAATGTTTCACATCTAGGTGTGCCTGATCCCACGGCTGACCATTTGCTGTTTCCACTGCTGCCTTGCCTGTTCAGTGTCACAGAGCTGCAATCAACACAATTCTGTTCAGATGCCTCGTGTTTTACTGCACACTGCATTAAATGTAACCTGATAACGCACAAAAGGCGTTTGGCATCTTCTCTTTTCAGCACGAACAGTGTTATTGTTATGGGCCATCCAAAACATGAGTCAGCCTGCCGGGACATGGCCCTGAAACTCACCAAGCAGCAGAGCCAGCGTGGGCTGCAGAGCTCAGCTCCGCTCTCCCTGCAGATGTGCTGCTCTCCCTGCAGATGTGCTGTCCTGCTGGTGCTGACTCGGACTCCTGACCTTTCACTACTGCTTTAAAAAGTACACTTCCTTCAGAAGTGGTGTTTGTGCCATTATCAGACTGATGGGTACCTTGTTGTGCAGCAACTGGTTAAATTTATGTGGCATGTGGTCTCATTCAGCTATCTGGACTGTGCTGCAGAAGCCAGGCACACCCTGGCCTGACAGGATTCACGAATCCCCTTCTCAGCCAAAGATGTCTGAGCGAACATAAACCAGACTGGGAACCAAAGGGCTGATGGACTCTTCCTTTCAAAGCTCCTGAGACCCTTAATCCCCACACATCCTTTCTCCACACGCTGCTTTACATGCCTGATTGAAGCCCAAGTGATTGAAATCCAATCAGCAAAGGGAAGGGAAAGTCCAGGCACTGAGATCAGGATGCCTGTTCTGGTTACATATGTAGTCACTTGTACTGAAACAAGTCAGGACCTCAAGAGCCTCATGAAATGATGAATCGAGGAAAAGCAGAAGGGACAAGGCCAGCAAGAAAGCCCAGAGAAAAACCGGCTGTACAGACAGACAAAAGGAGAAAGAAATTGGTTAGAAAGTGCCCCAACCTGGGGAGGTCTGTGCTGTCAGGGCTACAGGATAGCTGCGGAAGATCTGGTGGAGTGTGTTTAGCACGGATATTGTTCTACCAGTGGGACCCAGTGCTGTGATACTATTCTCTTTAGAACAGTCAAAAACACCAGAAAAATGAGATTTTTATAGATTTTTATATTACTCAGGCAATTTCCCATGTCATCAGCACTCGTCTGGAGACTGGACACTGGGTAGAGCCTGTTTCTGCCGGCACTGCAGGGAGCACAGATCATCTCACCTCACAAAGCCATGACTCTGCTCCTGAGGGACAGGACCCACATCCAGGTTTCACCAGGAATATGTTCAGTAGGACAGTCTTGCTGGCCTTCCACAGCAAGGCTTTCTAGGCACGTTGCTCTGGAAGATGTGATCCTGACACTGACTCAATACGGGTGGAATTCAGTCACCCATTAGCAACTTTTAAGTACCGACTTGGAAAATAGGCAGGAGAGACAAAGCTGACTGTGAGAGTAGCTGTTTTATATCCACTCACCTGACCTGTGAGGTTCAAGGGTATGTGGCACACCTCTGTGCTTGCCAGTCCCTCACCTTCACCTTGCAGGCAGCCCCAGCTGTGTCCATGAGCATTGCCAGGCATGTGGTACAGCCAAACCCCAGCAGGCTTGTCCCACTGGTGCTGGTAGGCAACAACTGGGACCTCAAGCCTGGTCTCAGGGAGCAGTCCTGCAGCCATTCAGCCCTCCTACTTGCTCTCCCATCCTGGGCATGCAGGAGAGAACACCAAGCAAAAAGAAAGACATGAAAAGAAAGACATGGCACGGAATTTTTAAATAATTTTATAATTTCCTGATGAACTTAGTCTGTGAATAAAAAAAGAAGAAAAAAAAATGAACAAAGTGTTTATATTATCAAGGCAAAGTTGAATATAACACATTTTCTTTGCAATTTCATTATCCTGTCAGTTAACATGACTCCAGCAATAAAACACATACAAGTTGAAGGCAGCGTGCGCATTTGCATCACGGACACCAATGTCTCCCGCTGCTGTCATTTCCAAAAGGAATTCAAGTACACTAGATCCCATCCCTAAAGCCTGCCTCCCCCCTCACTAAAGTGCAACATGTCTCTTCCAAAGCAAATGAGGGATCTGTGTCTGTGGAGCGGATGGAGGATCCCAGAGAATTCAACTCCACAGATGATTTGTGAACTCGGTGTGCAGCTCTCCTCATTTATTGCCTTGGAAGGAAACGGCAAGATACTGTTTTAGTGGGCTTGGAGCAGCATGTTGGGCTAGCACAGAAGTTATTCCCCTGTTTGTGGTCCCATTGGATTCATCCTCCTCCAGCATCTGAACAAATAAAGGCATCTTACACTAAAGCATCCCCAGTTATACTGTAATGAGTATGTAATGAGGGGCCAAATGCAGCCACTCCAGGGAGGGAGGACTTGGCCTTGTCTGCAGGGAGCTGGGAAGATGGGGCAGATAAAAGGAACAGTGCCTACTTTTAAAATTTGGCTTCGAATTTGGTTTTTAAGATAACCACATTTTGTAACAAGTAAGAGTATATCATGACCAATAGATCATTTTTTTGCCAGTTTCCAAGTGAAAGAAACCAGTGTTTTGAACAAAAAGCCCTACCAAAGCACCTAGAGCCTAATGGGAATATCTGCTTAAAAGCAAACCACACTGACTTGATTTTCAAGATCTGAACTAAGCTTGCAAAATGGGGACCAACAGCATATGGATGGTTAAGTCTGATAATAAAAATACATTCACTTAATGCAACTCTTTACCTATGTTCATTGGTAAAGCCATTTGTCAGGGCTCTTTTTGTTAAGCTAACACACAAGTTTAGCCTCATGTTGTTCCTTTCAAGCAATGCAAGTCTGATGTAACCAGAGCAGAAAGTGGCTGCTGGTCCTTTCTTGCCCCATAACATGCTTGGGTATGTGACCAACACCAGAGGCACGGAAATACAATTTTGATAATGAACCTACACACAACTACCTGCACTTGCTGATCTGCACTTGCTCATGCCTCTGGCATCAAGAGGTGGGATGGAGAAAATAGAAAATTTGGCCAAAGCATTTGGCCCATTCACATCAGTGGTTCCCATCTTAGGGGACACCTGGTGTTGATAACTGCTACCAGAAAAGATTGACTTCAAAATGCTGTTTCATTCCACCCATTTCTGTCTTACACATGTACAGTATAAACCTGGGAAAGGAGGAATTTATACAGGGTTTGTAACATTTCCTAAGAGGCCAAGCTGCCTTGGACCTCAAAAGCCTGTGAAAGGCAACTGGTTATAATTATAAGCCCACAAATTCTTTTCTGTACAATCCCGAGAGGAGGAGTCATGGCTTTGTTGCTTCTTTACTTGAATTCCTTTTAATGAAATTTGTTTTTTATATATTTTTTAAAAACACATCTTTTTCAGTTCTACTACTATCTTTGTTTCAATCTGACAACAGACACACATTGTTGGTAACTGCCCCAGCCTTAGGACCACACAGACAATATTGACAAGCAGAAAACAAAACAGGAAAAAAACACCCCTGAAAAAGTCAGGGGAGATACTGATGACAGGGTTACAGCACTCACCACACACACTGGAAAAAGTCAGGATTTCTGAGTTTATGCTTTTGACACTAAAAAGTTTTGAAACAGTTTTTCTCTTTTTTTTTTAGTTTTAAAAATAGTCAGCGGACACAGCCATTTTGTTCAGAAGGATCTGCTGTTGTGTAAGGTTCCTTCCATTGATGTGGAAAAAACAATTAAAAACATAGTTTTGTTTTAAAAAAACCTCTGACACTCCTCTTCCTCACCACACAGATGAGAGGGGTCAGCAGAGTTGGCCTTGCCAGGCATGACACCCCTGATGCCCCGTGCCCAGCCCTCCCACCCTGCCGGCTCCGCTGGGGCAGTGTTGGTTATCCACAGCCTCTCCAGGTCCCTCTTCCACAGTGCAGGCGTTGAGCTGAGGAGAGGCTTCCTTCCAGGATCAGATGCCTTGATTGTACTCTTTCCCTTTAGCATTTCACTGGAGTCGTTGGAGGGATATACACATGACATATGCAGTGCCATTTTTGCTTTAAAATGGTCTCAGTGCATGACTCTACATCCTTTGTAAAGACCCCTGCAGTGGCAGCGATTGGCAATTAGTACAGGAGTGGGGACTCAACCCTGCCAACCCTCAGCAGATGTAAAAAATTCCCAACAAATTGAGCGCTAGCAGCAGAACACGTGGAAATCACAGGGCAAATGAAAAGAGATGCCCCTTTGGTTCAAAAACCAGGGTTATCTCTACAAGACTGATGACATTTATGCCCCCTTGTGCAAATTTCAGAGCCCTGAAGCACCAGGAAATTTTCTAGAGAAGGGATATTCCAGCCGTGCAATGAGAAACGGCGCACGCGGCTCCGCGCATCACGTCGGACCTTCACTTTCCATCCCCAGGACTTGGCAATAACTGGATACTCCAAAGAGGGTTTGGCATTTTCTGCAGTGAAAGCTGGTTAAAGACAGTCAAAATGAGAGAGAATACTTCGAGAAGCTCAGAGCTTCATTTGGGAGCATGCCAATGGCAAACAGTGCTCATGTTCTCACTCTGCAATTCTAGTGTTATGTCCTTTTAGTGTTTTACATGAGGTTGGATTCAGAGGAAAATATGGACTTGGACTTGTGGATATCATGAACAAGTGTGGTTGCAGTGTCAGCTTTTACAGTGCACATGGGCTTCAGGCTTCAGTTATTTTTTAGCCCAAACCCTGCCAAAATCACCTACTTAATTTTCTACAAACAGCTCCTTGAGTCCTCACATCTCTCAGCTTCTCTACAAATGACAACTCAGGAGAAAAAAAAAGTAATATTAAAGCAGTTAAAACTTTCACAGCTCCTGTAGCAAATGGAACTTCATTCAACAGGAGAAGAAAAAGCAAATTTCCCCAGGGTCTCTGGGAAGGGCCCCTGATTTCCTAGAGCTGCTGCACTGCAGGACCACTGGGGTAGGAAACTGTCTGCATCTGCCTGGCCGCTGACACTTGGGAGCAAGATTTTAAAAGAGCAGTGGTGGGTTAGGCAACTGCATGAGCATTGCAGGGTATGCCACACATGGCTTGTGCTTCATACGCAATTCCATGATGGGTTATGAGAATAAAATCCCTTTGTTGCCTTAAGGCCAATGGTGTGGTACACCGTAAGAGTGAAAAGAAAAAGCTTTCAGTGGTCACATTCAGCATTAAATCGTGGCCAGCAGTACCTCCCAAACTCCAAAGTTCCTCAAGCTATTCACCACAGGATCTCTGTCGACATCGGATCAGACAGATTACCTTAAACAGTTCAATGGAGATCAAGCTGGATCAAGACTGTTCCTAAATAAGATCTGCTCCCTCCCTGAAAGCATTTTACAGAGGTCTAAGATCAATCTTTAAGATGAGAAGCCTACAAGACCTAGGAGATAACAGTGGTTAACGAGAAAAACCACCAGGGCCCAACAATTCAGATGGAAGGAACAGCAGGTGTGTGGCTGGCAGATAAAGGACCAAATGGCCAGTGTGAAAACCAGCCAGGCTTGACAAATCCTCCCTGGGAAGAGGCTGGGAGATGTGTAAACAGTGAGCTTCACCTGGCTGCCGATGCACAGATCCTGCACATGCTGCCATGACAGCACCAGGCCTTTGGCTGGGGCACTTTGAACTACAGAGATGCAGCCACAATCTGAGTTGGAGATGCTGAAGGAGCAGCAGCACTTCCCTGTGATGTGTGGGCAATGCAGTAAAGCCAGGGAATTGAAATAACAGCCCAAAGTGATCGCCCCTCGCTCCTATCCCCTCCCCCTGCCCCTGCCTCCAGCAGAAACGCTATCAAGGAACATCTCAGTAAGAGGTTTACAAGCAGGAGTCATTTGAACCATCGATAAGGGAAATTCCACAGCTTCTCACAGAGGAAGGATTGTTTTACAGCAGGGAACCAGGGCAGCTGGAGATTTGACCATATAAGTTAATGAGAGAGTCAGGAGGGGTGGCAGTGGGCGATGATGCTGGGCTGATGGCTCTGATGCTTTTACAGGCGGCACTAAATTCCTTGAGTGAGTAATTAGGGGTGATGAAGAAAAAGCAAGAGGAAAGATTTCAAAACAACAGCTCCTACCAAACGTGCTGACTCAAATAATGGGACCAAAGGGGTGGTTCTGGGATGAGGCAAGGCCCAGCAGTGTGTACAGTCACTGTCTGCTGGCTTTCCGGCATTCCCCCCTTCCGCACATTCAGGTTCCCATTACTCTCCTCACACATGACACAAAAAAAAGCTTCACACACAGGCTGCTATTACAGGAAGAACTAAAGCTAGTTCTGATTTGCAAAGCACTGGCAATCCCAAAATTAGAAAAGGAGTGATTCACCTCTTCTTTTGAGACTTACTTCTTCCTAGACACCTTGGCTATGAATGCAGCTCCTTCTGCTGAATTATTACAGTAGAATAAATGGGGATGTGATTTATTTTAAATCAGCGAGTTTTCAATAGAGTCTATAGGTACACAAGGTTACAGTTTTGCCCAATTTTCAGTGCTTGTTTCGAAAAAAACTACAGGGTACATCTTCTCTTACTCATACTTGTGTTGATCTCCTTGTTGGACGCAATTGGTCACTGCTCAAGATAAAAACAAGGTGTGAAAGGCCTACAGGGTGAGCTGTACTGTGGATCTGAGAGACATAAAAAAGGCATTTTTCTTGAAAGGGCCTGGAACATTTTCCTTAGCATAACCAGCTTAGTGATTAAGCTCAAAATGTAGTAAGTCATATGCAATTAAACTGCAGGCTCTGTCTGAATGGGAAGTTTACTGAGAGGATTGATTCATAATTAGCTAGTGACCAGAAAACCAAGATTTTTTCCACTGCTGTGTTGCTATTTGGTCTCCTTTTGCCTTCCCTTTGCTTTCTGAAGTAATATGAGCCAGCCAAAGGCAGCAGCTCCTTTAATGAGCACATGGGGACAAGCTACAGGGTTCTGTCCTGCAGATGCCCCCTGACACACATAACCACTGGCAGCCAGGAAAAATGTGTCTCCCCATTAATGCATAGTCCAAGAATGAACACCCAAGTCCTACTCATAAAACAGGATTTCTGACTTGCTACCACAATGACAAACTGACCTGGGATTTCAGGTCATATTACCTATCAGCAGGAGCTGTAATGAGTGTCAAATGTGGATGGGAATAAAACTAAGGCCTCTCATATACACAGAAGAATTGCACTGGTTTAAGTAAAGCTGTGATTTTACACCTGTCTACTCAGCTGGGTGCCTACTCCAGCAGAGATGCTCCTCTTCATAAGGGTTATTGCCCTGAACTCAAAACTCATTCCTTGTCAATGTAAGCTAAACCAAAATAAATTAAATTATAATTATAGTAAGAACTGTGCTACTGATTTACCTAACTTAGCTTTTAAATTATACTTTTAAGCTCAATGATGCAAATTTCTCATTTACAGAATGCCTAAGACTATTCTGATGACAGCTAGTGCTCACAAAGTTATGGCCTGAAAAACTGGACAAACTATACAAGTTAAAGCTGGGAACTGACCTAGTGCTCACAAAGTTATGGCCTCAAAAACTGGACAAATTATACAAGTTAAAGCTGGGAACTGACCTGTTGAGCACACCTGCTCGAAGGGAGAGAGCTCTCTATAAAGTAAGAACTTCGGAGACACAGACCTATGATGAGAAGCCTCATCTAAAACCCCCCAAAATTCAACAGATCAAAAAATGTCCCACCTAGCACTTCAGAGTCAGACCAGTGAACAATAAAAATCCAAGTTAAGTAAACAGAAAGTACCAGTATGCCTACCTTTTTTCCAGCTGCTAGATGAAATGACTAACAGGAGCAAGGAAGGAAACTTTCCTTTCCTCACTCTGTTATGTAAGAAAATAAGAAGCATTGAGACAGGCAGCAAGACCTGAGCTAGCTGATGCTGGCCACCCATGAGCCATAATCAGAGCACACTCAGGTTTGGTTTTAGCACTATAAAATTCAGGCTTTCAGCTTTCATGAAAATAAAAACAGGAATAAGGAAAGAAGATAAAAAGGAAAAAGCAATATATTAATGGAAGGAGAGGGCTACTCTTCTGCAACCTCATGGAGAACTAGAGCTGCTTGTGTTCAGTGGATCCCCTCTTCTTTGCTCAGTAGACTTGGAAGAGCTCTGCTTAGCTGTATCCATAAGTCACCACCAACAAAGTCAATGGGGAATTGGATTCTAAAGTAGAAAGGCAGTGAGAAGATGAATATAAAAACAGCTGATTAATCATAGACTGGAAGAACCTAGAGAGCATGTAGTTTTTAGAAGGGTTTTTTTTTTGCCTTTTTTTTGTTGTCAAAGGTGCACCAAAAGTTTCTATTCCATGCTCTGTCTTTCACATTGCTCTCCACTCCCTTGGCTCCGTGGACTGACTGGGCTTGGCCACTGGTGTGCTGTGGTGGCTGAGGTCAGGAGGACTCCTCAAGGGCGTTGACGACCTGCTCCAGGATGTCGGGGCAGTGATCCGCGATCTGCTGCAGGATGGCGTTGGCGAACTCCTGCAGCTCCACGCTCTCCCTCTCGCCCTTCTCCAGCTCATTGTGCAGCTGCAAGAACACACAGAGACAGGTCAGTCCCCCTGCTCTGAAATGTGTGACAGTCCTGCCTGGCAGGCTTGGCTACACCATCACTTTAGGAGGGGAGCTAACAGAGGTGACACGTGCTGGGCACTTCCAGCACCTGCAGCCTCCCTTGGTGACTCCTGCTCTCCATCGTCTTTGTTTTTCATTCTACAGAACCAGGTTTGGCCATGTCCACATGACTTAACTAGTCCTGAATACACTGTTCTATAATAAACGTAAGAAAAACTTTCTCTGTAGAATGTTTTTCTGAAGGCAACCAACCATCTTCCAGGAGCAATACAGCAGCTTGCTAATGAATTGCTTTAAATAGTTTGACTTCCATTCATGAACAACTGGATGTTTTACTTGAGAATTACTCCTGAAATGAAACCAATAGGAATGTCACATAATTATACATAATCCACTCAGAGTTAACCAGAATTCAGTTTTTCCTGAGGAATTACTCATTTTCAGAAACTCTCTTTCCTAACTCAGTCAGAAGATGACCATACACAGTTGCAGTGGAACATACACAATTTCTGTTTACTAACTCTGCATTTCCTGTTGGGTCATTCGTTCTTCAGATCACTATAATTGGCTCAGAACGGGGGACAGAATTTCAAACTTTATATTATTCACTCTGTCTACAGTTTATAAACAGTTTCTCCAACAAGTGGTGTCCCAAACTGTGTCACACAACATATGCAAACACAGCTTTTAGCTTTGACCCTAATGCCATTGCCAGATTTAGGGGCCCACAGAGCCTTAATAAAGAGCAGGAAACATCTGCCTTCAGTAACCTGTTTAGTTGCTCAGCAATTGATAAAGTCCATGCTGGCCTGTGAACTGTGCAAAATCCCAAGGAAGGCAGTAATTTGTGCAAGCATTTTAGGGATTTCTGTACTCACAGTGGTCTAAGGACCTCAGAGAACAAGGACAAGCAGAATCCTTTAGTAGGTCAGATGATATGGACAGATAGACTGGATAAGCTTCCAAGCAAACAGCCCTGCTCTATACTACATATAAAAAAGCTCTTATATTTTCAGTGATCGGATTTTCTACAATGAAGTATATCCCCTATGAATATAAGACAAGCATATATGTAGCAGGTACATAAACTTAAGATGGCTTCTGAAGCTTATTTCCAGCTTCTGAAGCCAAAATTCTTTGTCACTTTGAGCTGTTGCGAGTAACTATCTTATCTTATTTGAATCTTCTTTTAAATTTTGTGTGGTTTTTAAAAATCTAATATTATCTGTCAGTTCTGTAACATTTCTTATTCCTAACTGATTAGTACTTTTATTGGAACTCTACTATGTTAATACATGACATGGAAAGAATGTCAAACTGGCATTTTTCATGCCTGAAGGGAAAAGTGTTCATCAGAATACAAATTTCTTGATCTGTGTTTTGCACTTGTGTAACACTGCTCAAATGCAGGTTTTAAAAGAGAGAACTATTAGGCAGCAGCACAGCAGGGATCATTTTACCACTTTAAGAGCACAATGTGGTGGCAAAGGTTAGATTTCTACAATTAAAATTCTAATCAGATACAACAGTATGTCTCTGTTTAGTGATGGTATCAAGCAAAGCACAGCAGATTGTTTCTGCAAGAAACACTGCTTAAAAACAAACAGCCTAAGAACGACTATGGAGTAAATAAAAATGCTTTTTAAGGAAGTTATGGCGCAGGCTTCTGTAGACACAAGTGTGAGAAAGGAAATTAAAAGGGCAAGCATGCTACACTGTTCCCTTTACTAGGCAGGGTAGCATATAGTAAATTACTGGGGCTTTGCGTGCTGAATGTTAGTTTAATGTGTTCTTATATGCTTTGTTCTTACTGGCTGCTGTACTCACAGAACAGGCATAGGAATCCGAGAGGGGCTCCTGCCAAGAATCACAATGCAAAGGCAACCTGATCCTGCTCTGTGGAGTGACATGAGCTGGGAAGTGGGGAAAAGAGAGGGAGGGTTGCACTCTGGGCTCGGGCAGGGCTCTGTGGGAGAATGGGGGCTCAGCAGTAACCTATAATGGCTCAGGAACAGCATGCTGTGGATGGCTGATCAGCCTGGTTCCAGCAGGTATTACTCAGGAACATGCAATGGATGGATAAGCCTAGGAAAGGTGCAGTCAGCCAGCAGGATTGAGACAGGAGCGGTGCTGGATATTAAAAGCCAGGGGATTGGGATTCAGGGACTGCCTCTTGAGTCTGGGGTTGTGAGCCTGGTGAGATCCAGCAATGCAGGTGGCCCCAGGTACAGCAGCCTGCAAACCACCCCACCACTGGTTCATTCCTGGGAATGCTCTGAGCCCTGAACTCAGAGACACGGCTGCCTTGTACCTTCTTGGGCCAGCACAAAGATTGCATGGTGCCATCCACCAGAAGGATGAGAGGCCATGGAGCTGGGAGAGAGCAAGCAACAGGGGAAACAGCAATGTTACTGCTCTCTTTTTCTTGGCACCTGCAGGGGTCCTGAGCTCTTGGTCCACAGGAGGAGAACCAGGAGAGGGCAGTGTTAGCAGGCAAAGCAGAGGTCCTGCACCACCACCACCTGCCCAGCCAGCATCCCTCTTTCTGGCCTTTTGGCCAAATCCTCCAGGTGAAGCTCCAGGAAAGAATAAAGCAATTAAATTAATGAAACATAAGAGCATCTGCAAGAGACTGGACTTCAAAACTGAAAGAGGGTTGGTGGACAAGGGAGAATCCTGCAGGATGTTTTCTTCAATGGGGCAATACTGCAACATCAGTGAAGTCTCAGTTTCTTGCTCTATTGGTCAGCATTCATGTATTTATAAGATGCCTTATAAAATCAAGATAAGCCCAACAAAATAAGATCATGCCAAAGCTAATAAATCAAATGCAACCAAACAAAAGTAACCAACTCAACCAGAGGAAGAAAATATTTCCAAGAAGAGAGTTTTTGACCATCAAGAGTCCAAAAGGAGATGGCTCTGAATGCTGAAGGCCAGCAACAATACTTTACAAATTAGTGCAGACAGAAAGTCTACACAGCTGGCTGGCAGATGTCTGTGATGAAACATCTTTGGAAAAATAGCAATGATAGCCTTGAGTTCAGTTTGCTAGCTTCAGAACAGCTAGATTTCACAATGTGATTCCTGCTTCAACAAAGACATCTTAATTGACGCTATGGCTGGTGGCAGCACTTCTAGATCAGGGATATCATCTCCATTGACGTCACTCCTCTCAGCAGCAGCTGGGAGCAGCACATGTCAGTCCTCCATCAGCCAAGGGGAACATCCAGTTCTCAGTTCCATAACTGGATTCACCTGCATGTATGGAAGCCCAGATTTTAGGGAAGTTTTTCTAAAAGTATTAATATCAGTTCTGCTCCTGGTTTCCTAGATTTTCTCTTGTGAATGCAAGCTGACTTCTTGTTATCTTCCCCATGCCATTTTTCTATGAAAATAAAGAAATGTGAACAATCCTTTTTTGTTGGCATTTCCAGTTGAGGATATGAGGAGATTCATATACTTGCCTCACAGAAATGGCCAAAAATGAGTAGGCAAAGCCAGACATGTTTTTTGTCTAGTGGATGACAAGTAAGAACAGAAAGCTCAGGAAAAAAACGGACAGCAGGGACCCCAGAAGTGCTTCATAGTATTCATCTTTGGACAGAAGAACAGAAATGGCCTTTAGCATCTCAGGGGAAAGAAAGCTTGCAGATAACCTGCAATAGGTTCAGACACTTTTCAGCACTGCTGCCTGCCTTCCTAGGTTTAGAGCAAGTTCTGATAGGAATAATTTTCCATTTATAGTTAAACTCCATCACTGAAAAATAAATCCCTAACAATTGAATTTAGCTTCCCTGTTCCAATATATTTCAGAACTTATTTAAAGATTAGCAGACATTCAGAGTCATAGGAATGATACATATGAAGATAACTTCATAGTTAAGAAATAGTTTTATATGCAAACTGTGTGAATTGTGCTGCTGCTCTGCAGAAGCTTTGTGGCCTCTGGTTTTCCCATAATGCAAAATTAAACTAAGATTCTTTAAAACTTACTTCTACTCCCCAGTGTGATTTTTGCCTCATTAACAATTCCACTGATGAAAAAAGACAAACATAGATAAACTGGTATCTCATCTTAGACTATGGACAATAAACCTGAATATAAAATACGAAGAGTTTGTAGAGCAGCACAAAAAGAAAGTTGGTGGAGTACTTCTATATGGATACAATACTGGGATATAGAATTATGTTTCTCCAAAGTTAAGTGTTTCTGGATCAGGTTATGATTAGTTCAAAAAACACATTTAGACCTTAAAGTAACATAAGTAAGCATCAGTAAGAAATTACACTGATTTAATCTAAACCTTTGTTTTGTCTCAAGTTAAACTCTACTCAGGAAAATGGTCAAGAGCTTTTGCATCTAACCAAACAAACCAGTATAAATATGTGTGTTGGATGCAGTGAGAGCTAATTAGATATAAATCTTTATTTCTCAATTAAATACCTATAAAAGAGCCAAAAGAAAGAGTTACGAGTATGGAAATCTAGTCTGACAAATTTCAAAAACAAAAAAAAAGAAAACTTTTTACTGTAAATTCTTAATTTTTTCTGCTCTATGTGGAAATTTGGGGTTTATGTTAGGTCTTTCAAAATATTAAAAAAAGCATGCATTTAAAAATTAAAGTAAAATTTCAAATGAAGCAGTCATGTCTTTTTAAACAATAGCCACAATGCTACAACATCGCCCATTTTTATTTGTGTATGGAATTACTAATTTTAATCAAAATATATACTATCCATCATTAACATTAACTATTCCTAACTTGAAAAGTGAGACCCCTCTCATTTTTTCACACCACACACACACAAAAAAGCTTGATGATATCCTGAAATCAGTGTTTTTCCTCTTATGTCTCATTTCAAGTTAGGAATTGCTAATGTCCCTGATTGATAGGATGCATTTTAATTAATATTAGTAATTTCATTGAAAAGTAAAAATGATATCACAGCATTATGGACATGGCTAACTTACAGATAATGTTTGTGATTTTAACCAGTATTTAAGAACTATGACGCTGTTCTCATCCTCACCCAAACCATTAAGTATAAAAGTTTAAAATACTTTAAAATGCAACAATTTTAGAGAGTTCCCATACCCACTGCTTTCTCAACCAAACTCAGGAAATAGATTTGCACATGAAGAAGGATATAAATTATTGCAATTATTACTTCTAATTTCTAACAGAGACCAGAAGTGGACTGTTTAACTTTAAAATACATTATGCATTCCCATAAGATTACAAATTAAAAATAAATGACATAAATCAAGTGGGGGAAGATAACAAGCTAATAGAAGAGTAGTCAGAGAAGGAAGACAAGGGTTAACTCTGAAGTAATAGAGTAATTTAGAATGACTAAATGCAAATCATAGCAGAGTAATTTCTTTACAGAAACTAAGTTGAGTAATTCCTCACAGATGACACCAAAGAACACAAGCAGAATCTGAACAAAGAAAGATGTTTATAAAATGGTTATTTGTAATTTAAAGTTTATCCCACTTGAAATATTATTTGTATAACAAATCAAAATATGTGTTGAATATTTTCAGAAATTAGCAATCAAATATGCAATTTTAAAATGAAATTTGACAGCCACAGGTATGAGGTTTGGTGTCCTTTTATACAAAAAAGCTTACCATTGCTCTGTGGAGACTGAAACGTGAAGTAAGTGCAAAGCAAAAGTTGCTCCTTGGAACCAAGCCATGACTATTTAGCTGACACAGCATGTTATGACTGCTACAGCTAAGTGACATTATCACCTTTTTCCTTCCCCTGCTTCAGGCAGCTGAGCAGAACAGACATTCCTGATTTCTTGGGAGAGGATTAGTAAGCAGGAATCCCTAGAAGGTACTTTGGCTGAAGCTGGTACCCAGGGAGAGGGAAGACAACCTTCCTGCACAACAAACAAAGGCTCTTTGATGATCATAAAGATTTTTGAGAAGTCTTTCTCTCTGTCACTCACAGCAAAGCAGCCACAGGTGCAACACTTGGCAGAGGGGTGAGACAAGCTCCCACAGCAGGTGATTTCTGAGAGAGCCTCTAATGGAAATGCTCCTGGCCCAGGTCTCCAAAACTGCTGCTGATGCCAGGTCACAATGCAAATGCTGCCAGAAAGACCTCTGGGGAAGTAGGGAGAGCGTGCAGGGAACAAACTGGTGCTTGGGGACCAGCAGAAACTGGCAGGACCCCCAGCAGCCTGAGGAAGCCAGGACGTGGCTGGAAAGAGCCTCTGATGGCAGGGAACCAGAGGAAAAAATGCCTCCTACTCTTAGGGTTAAGAAAATTATTTTAATTGTATAGATCTTCTGTTGGTAGAAGTATTTTTTTCAAATATCACTGCAGGGCCTATTGAAAATAAGAAATCCTCTGTAATACAAGGTTCTGCACATTTACAGCTGGATTTGAGGTGCTAAGAAACATTGCTGATAATCCTTAAGCCATTAACAAATCTATCACTGCTACGAGAGATTAGACACCAGATAGAACCCACTCCTAATATCTGGTTGAACTGTTTCATTGGCTCTTTTTACTTTCTCACACTGCTGCCTCTCAACTCCAGTGCAGTGCACCACCTCTGACACACTGAAGTGAGGATTTTCAGCAAATTCCAGTTTCTACTCCATTCTTTTCTTTTGTACAGGTAAGAGCAAAACAAAACCCAAACTATAAATAAAAGTGTGGACTATATAATTATGTTCTTAATGCCATTTCCTTTCACAGAGGACTAAAATCCTGCAATTACAGGCAACTGTCTGAAATGTGAAATGGAGCAGTTGTTCTGCAGAGCTCAAGGATATTAACATAATGATACCTCTAGGACAAAGTGAAAGAAAATATGGTACTTATTAGAAATTGCTAGGATAATGCAATTATTTATAATAAATGAATGGAATTTTTATTTCTTAAGTGTCAAGACTTGGAACATTCCTCCTTCCTTCTGGTAACTTCAGTTTTTTTCATAAGAAAAGTCAAATAGGACATGAACTGGTTGAAGGATGAACTGAACAGTTCCAGAAACAGTACTGGGTAGCTTATTTGGGGACATTGGGTCAGAACTGGCTAAAGGGACATTTTCCACCACAGGAATAATTTCATGATATGGTTCTGAGCACTTTAGATCCTTTACAGTCCACAACTTAGTCTAGTATATTATTTTAGATTAGATTTTGAGACACCATGTACTCATAAATACTGGCTTCAGTTCTTCATTACAAATGGATCAAAATTTTACCACAATAAATCAGCCTTATAAAATGTGTTTGACAAAATGCCAACAAAGAATGATAAAGCATCTTGGCCCCACAGCTTGATTACAATCAATCTTCCCCAGGGATGTGGTCACAGCCCCAAGCCTGGCAGAGTTCAAGAAGTGTTTGGATAATGGTCTCAGGCACCTGCTGTGATTCTTGGGAATATCTTGTGCAAGAACTGGACTTGATCCTTTCCAACTCAGCATATTCTGTAATCAGTTGAAGTCACTAAGGACTATCACTGAATTTAATGGTAGTGTCAAGACACTATTATAGGTAAGAGGCACCAATTATTAGTCAAACTTTTAGACTACAGAATTATTTATGTGACAACAAATTTCCCTTAGATCCGTGGTGTTGATGCTGGCAGATACTTTTCCAACAATTATTTGTACATTAGTTTCTGTGGGTCATCATGGATGCATTGGAAGAGTGAAAAGGTTAAATTTACTTCATATACCAGCTGTATTTACCAAAAGAAGCCACAAAAAACTCCTGCTGTTTGTACCTGAGCCTGCCCAGCAGGTATGAAAGATCTACCAAGTACAGTAATTTCACGAATACAAGCCGCACCAATTTGACTAAGATTTTGCTCCTAAACCGGAAATGCGGCTAATACTCAGGAGCGGCTAATATGTGAATAATTTTCTGACATTTACAACCTCAGAAGTGCCAGCCAGAGTGCCGAGCCGAGCTGCTGCAAAGTCGGCATTTTGCAATTGTTACAAATTGCTACTCTGTTGCACCACAGGTGGAGCCTGGCTGCCTGCAGGCAGCACGGGGGGCGGGGAGAGAGGCGGGAGAGCTCCCTCCTTCCCTCCTCTACCACAGCCCGGGGGAGAGACGGGGGGCCCCGCGCCGCCATTGCCGCAGCTCGGGGAGGAGAGGGCGGACCCGGGCCGCCACTGCCGCGGCTCTGGGAGGCGGCGGGGGGCTCCGTCCCTGCCTGCCGCCGCCGGAGCGGGGGGGGCTCCGTCCCTGCCTGCCACCACGGGGCAGCGCCGGGCCGTGGTGACCGAGCCCAGTGGCAGCAGCGGCTGGCCCCCAGTGGCCCCGCCGAGCGGCAGCGCCGGGCTGGGCTACCTGGCCCCATCAGCAGCCCCTAGCGGGCCGAGCCTGCACAGCCTTAGCTGAACCAGTAAACCCCGCCCTGCCGCGGCTCTGTTACTATTTGGCAACTTTGTTGCACGCGGGTCCTCGCTGCGAACGACAGAGCGGCTTATATTCAGGTGCGGCTTATTTATGGACAAAGAACGAAATATTTGCCAACACCCAGGGATGCGGCTTATACTCAGTGCGGCTTGTATTCGTGAATTTACTGTATATTGGCTATGACGAAATATAGCAAACCAACCTTTGTCAAGAAAAGTTGCTGCAGTGGGAAATAACAGTTTCAAATGCAGCAGTACGAAAACAAATTATTAACTATTTATAAAAAAACCCCAAAACAACCAAACCAAACTAGGCAATCTCATTGGTGAGAAGTGGATACCTTGGCATCATACTTAAGTAGTATTGGTGCTGGTTAAATGTATCCTCCCTAATCATGTTAGCACTTCTTAACATTCTAGGGGATTAATTTTTTCCCACTGAGGCTTGTAAAGCATTATCTACAGAAGATCATATTAGAAGGGACAGGAGTGAATTTAATGCACTGGATTTGAAGTAATTTACAAAACTCATTAAAATTCCAAAGATGCAAAATGGGTATTCTGTGATGGGCTTCTGCAAATCTGGAGAACTGATTCCCACCCCCCATGGGAATACTTTAAGCACAAAGGAAACTCTGCAGCTAGAAACAGAAAAGCTCCATGGCTTAGATGAAAAGTCTGCTTGGTAAATTGAAATATATCATTAGTTTGTCTTTTGCAACTGAAGCTTCTTAAATGCCATCTGAGTGAGTCTGGGAAAACAGAAGAGACAGCTACATTTTATTTTAGCTGATGTTATTTATGCTTGGGAATCTTGAATGGAGAAGTAACTTTAAACAACTGTAGTGACAGCAGTGTAGAATTACGACAATAATATGAGAGGATAGAAAAATAATTCTCTTCTCTTTCCAGAAAATCTTAGGTAATGCTCTTTTCTCACAATTTCTCACAATGCTTTCTTTACTATGTAATCCATAAATGCTGCTAATGGACTAGCAAAGTTTTAATGGGAAATATTATTTTTGGGCTTACAATTCAGAAGAATGTGACAAAGAAAGCCTTTCCTCTTTTCTTTACCCATATCTCTTGATCAAACAGCAAATACCACCTGTCTCCACAGATCCTGATTACACATGAACACCACCACAGCTATAATTAATGAGGTAATTTATTTCAGTGATATCCAAACTTTGCCCATATCCAATCTCATTTCCAGAGGTGCCTCCCATACATGCTACAGGTTTTGTCACCCACTGCTTCATCCCAATCTGACAGACAAGGTGGCTCAAAATAATATGCCTCATATTTTGATTGATACCATAGGAGCTGTAAAGCTTCAACAGAGGAGGATGCCATGCATAAAATGAAGAAATTTTAATCCTGTATCAGTGATTACAGAAGCCAGGAGGCTCTGAAGGGAAAAGGAATGTGTCATGCCTATAGAGGCAAATGTAGATATTGAGGGAGGCATACAGCACATGCTGAATCAGTAAATGTATGAAGACAGGTACAGAAAGAGAGCATGACAGTCTTGTTACAGGCATACTTATCTCCAGAGGTCTGCTCTTTCTGAATTTTCAGACATGCTTCTGTTGTTTCCTGCAATTTGGCTGCTCTCTCCATTTTTTGAATCAAAATTCAGTCTTGAAAGTTCAAGGAAATTAGTTTTAAAATCACAAAGGAAGAAAACCAGAGCTGAAGTGTTCAAGATAGGCTCAAGGTATGTTCACTGACCCACAAATTCCCTTTGAACTGTATAGGCCTTATACTAGCTTGTGTGCACTGGATAGAGTTTGGTATAAAACATACGAAAGCAAATAGTGAAAGACTTGGTATTATAATCAAAAGTCAGGGTTAAAAAGACAAAACTAGTCACTTGTAGTTCTGGTATAAGCTCCTTGTAGTAGCTTAATTTGAAGAAAACAAAAAATAAAGGGCATTCAGTAATAGAGGACTAGAATAGTAAAGGCTGTGGGGAATGGTGAATTATAGTCCAGAAACAAAAAACTGCCAATGAAGGGATAAAGGAAGGCAAGACATTACCAGAGCTGGGAGAAAGATTATTTCAGTAGACGGTTTATAACTAGATTGACAACCTCTTGTGGAGACTTTATCTGACAAACTCCTATTAAACCCTTTCAGTTCTATATTCCAAAACTCCTGGAAATACACAGTTGGGTTTCTGAAGTCACTATGTGTGTGTATATAAGCATGGGTGTATCACATCCAGCACACTGAATCCAGTCTTGATTCAGGCATGCAGGTAAGGTGGGTTGAGCAGTAGAAATTACTGTAACAGCAGGTAAGGACACTGCCTTCATTTATATAAAGAGACTCATAAAGATGTTGATTAAAATATAAATGGTTTATATAATTAAAGATTTAAGATCTTGATGACTACATTGAATTACAGAGAGCAGCTAAAATTTGTTAACACTTAAAACACGGCAAAAGCGGTATCTTGCCATTTGATTTCCCATGAGTGTGGAGATGAATAGCCCCAAGTACAGATAAAAGAACAGATAAAATTCCATAATAAATAATAAAAAATGGCAATGATTAAAAAAATTTTTTATCAGCTGAAGAGCTCATCTTTGCTACCTGCTTCCACCACTCACTCACTGTTTCACCACATTTTGGTGTGGCCCATGAGTAACACCTAAATCAGCAAGTTCAGGTCGTTTTGAGAACTTGAGCCCACAAACTCACCTGCTCCTGGGTCATCTTGTGCAGCTCCTTCTCCCAGGCTGCCTGGTCATCATCCAGGTGGTAGGAGGCAGGCGGGGTGAGCCCACGCAGGATCAGGGGGTCGCGGTCGTGGCACAGGGCTGTCAGATGGCCGATGTACAACTTCAACTTGCTGCGGTTCTGGTCAAGTTCTAAGAGGGGCTGAATGATCTGAAAGAACAGAGCAGAGACAGTGAGAACAGCCTGAGACCCAAGCAGTGATGTACAATCTTGTTCAGTTTCACAGTGGAAGAAACCTGAACACTCTTTCCCTTGTGCTCCTGTCCATCACGTACCAACCATCCAGAAACCAAGGGCACTGGTGAAAGCATGCAGTGATGACAGCTGTGTGATTAGATTGGCAAATCACAATGATATGGGTGAAAAATGAAACAATATTAAACTGAATGCATTAACTCTACTGATGATCTAACAGTACTTCAGTTTAACTACTTAAAAAAATAGATTTTTCTATTAAAAGGTGTCTGTCCACAACTTGTCCAAAAGGCAACGTCAATACAGATTTTCAGCTTGTTTTGCCAACAAGCATTTCATTGTAAATTAAGTATGCCATAAACATGGTCTAAAGAGAATAGTTTCAAATGATGCCAAAACACAACAATTCTAGGACAACCACATCTCTACCGTTGAGACTGGATAGAGACATATCGTCACCAAAAGATTAACATTTGATTTTTTTATAATGTTTTACATAGTTAAGGTACAGTCTTCTATAGTTTTTGAAAAGGCAGTGACTTTTACTAAACAGGCCATAGTCTATACAGCAAACTAAAAAACTGCTATCAAAGGATTTTAATAAAGTATTATTTTATTTCATTTTACTTTACCCAATCTGAATCTAATCATTGTTTCTCAAAGCAATCCAAACTAGAATCATCCAGATCCCATAAAAAGTATATGAAGAACCATTTCTCATTTTTTTACAAAAACATAGAGCTCAAGTGCGTAAGTGCCTCTACATGGCATCCTTTGCTGTGGCCTTCCACAGGAATACTGCTTCATTTGCTCTAGATGTTTGTGGGCTCATATTCCAAATCGCAGTAATGCAAACCTCTAAGGTTTGCAGCTGATGAAAAATTAGGGAAGAACTGGGCTTAGGGCCTCCTTTCCATAAAATGAGGTGCTGGGCAAGTAGAGCTGGGAAGCTTTGCCAAAGTTCTGGCAACTTCTGTTCATATTCCCAGGCAGAGGCTGCACCTGCTGTTTGTTAGTGGGCTGGGGATATCTTTTCAATAGGACACCTCTGACCCTGCTAATGAATAAGGAGTGAGATAATCTCTGAGTCAACAAAACATGGTGCTGGCATTACTTTCAACAAAGACTCTGGCTTCGACCCCTTTTAATAAGGCTGTCAGGGCTCACTTTATTTTGTTTCTAACACAGTTTTACATGCATTAGTTTCTATAGAGTGTGAGGATCTGAGAGGCATGGCTAAGCAGCTGACTAATGTCAGGCTTTGTGTCCTGTCGAGCTCAGCAGCCCATACTAGCACATCAGGGTGCTGCCACAGCCATGGACAGCCAAAAGAGAGGAGACAGGCAAGAAACCTGCAAGAGAGAGAAGGAGTGAGCTCATGTGCTTTACTAAAAACTTGGGCAGCCTTGGGGCAATCTCTGTTTGCAGATATAAACACTCATCTAAAAATAATGCTTTTGGATGAGTGGAAAAGGAGGTGGATGGAGAACTCGCTGAAGGGCAGATCCCAGAGGGCTGCAGTGAGTGGCACTGGGTCTAGTTGGAGGCCTGTCACTAGTGGTGTTATCCAAGGGTCAGTACTGGGCTCAGTATTGTTTAACTTATCAATGACCTGGATGAAGGGGCAGATGCCTCCTCAGCAAGTTCACTGATGACACAAAGCTGGAGTGGCCAGTACACTAGAGAGCTGTGTAGGGCTTCAGAGGGACCTTGATGGGTTGGAGAGATGGGCAGGGAAGAAGTGTCTGAAATTCAGTACAGACAAGTGCAGGGTCCTGTACCTGGGGAGGAATAACCTCATGTACCATCACAGGCTGGGGCTGACCTGCTGGGAAGCAGCTCTGCAGAGAAGGACCTGGAGGTCCTGGTGGACAACAAGCTGTCCATGAGCCAGCAGTGTGTCCTTGTGGACAAGAGTATACTGGGGTGGATTAGGAAGAGCATTTACAGCAGGATGGGGGTGATCCTGCCCCTCTGCTCTGCTCTGGTGAGGCCACACCTGGAGTGCTGTGTCCAGTTCTGGGCTCCTCAAGACAAGAGGGAGATGGAGCTCCTGGAGAGGGGCCACTGAAGAACAACAAAAATTATGAGGGGACTGGAACATCTTTCTTATGAGGACAGGGTGAGGGAGCTGGGCCTGTTCAGCCTTGAGAAGGGGACCTTATCACTGTCTGAGTGTCTGAAGGGAGGGTGTCAGAAGATGGAGCCAGGATTTTGGCAATAGGACAGAGGCAATGGGTAGAAACTGATGCACAGAAGTTCCACCTGAATATGAGGAGGAATTTCTTTCCTGTGCAGTGACCATGCACTGGAAGAGACTGTCCAGAGAGGCTGTGGAGTCTCCCTCACTGGGGCTATATCAGAACCTTCTGGATGGCCCTGCTTTCGAGCAGATACCCTCTGTGGTCCCTTCCATCCTTCAATCTGTGAATCAGTGACTGCAGACTGCAGCAGGGCTGTCCTGTACACAGAGCAATAGCAAGAGATATTTTAATAGAATCAACACAGTTACATTTCACTTCCATCACCAAGCAAAACTGTCTTTAGCCAATTAGGTTCATCAGATATGGTTATTTACTGAATTTGCACTATGTACCGCAATTTGATATAATATCTGTTACCAAGATTATGATCTGAAAGTGTATTGCCTGTGCAGGTGAAAACCAGGGATGCTTCTAATTTAACAGATGTCTTTCCTATCTCTCTTACCATTTGGCTTGCCCTCAGAGGGCAAAATGATGGATTATCACATCTTAAGAAAGTACTGTTCTATAAAAATGTAATAGTCAATGTCTAATAACTAGCTAGATAACAACTATCCCAATCAGTGTAGTAGCTGCCTTGTATTCTTTTTGGATACCACAGTCTCTTTAGTATCCATCAGATACACAGACTCCAGTCTGAAAAAAATCTGTCTGGATAACCTTCCTGGCTATTCTCTGTGAACAGAAACCCTTCTTGATGAAGAGAGAGCAGAACTATCTAGCAAGTAAGAATGGAAGATTTTCATAAAACAGTTGAATTTGACTCCTCAGGGATAAACCCCCTTTTGAAGCACATTCCTTCTGCACCCTTCCCCCTTTTACATTGAGCTGGAAAAAGGCCAAATGAGGCGTGTGAAAGTTCTTAACTAGCAGCCCTCCCAAAGCTGTTCATAGAGCAATCATTCCCCTCACTTGGGATCCATTAAACACTGCCAGTCAAGTAGGAAGTGCCCTTATATCTGCGTTCCTGCCATATCTAATTGGAACTGGCCACTTAACAAGAGGTACTGTGCTTCCCACACAGCAGAGCTGCCCCTGCCTTATCTCAAGAGGGTGTAAGAGCATTTGCTAAGTGGAAAAGCAGGGCAGTGCTGGGTTCATAGCCCACATCGTGTTCTCATGATCAGCTCTGAGCTGCAGAGCTTTCTAGGAAAACAGTGGGTAAACAGACCAAACCCAGGAATATCTTCTAAAGCAGCCCTCATTCATTAATTGCCCTGATAGGTTTAGGCCATCCTCATCAATGCATGGAATGAAGTCTGCTTAATGTACCCTCAACTTCAGAATATTGCTAATGGCCAGCTAAGGTTGACAGTGTTTCACTAAAAAAGGAAATCACCACAACTCTGAGGCAGAAATGTGAAATGCCTGACAAATCTCTCATGCAAACCCAAACCAACTCAACCAATTAATAAAGGTATTTGTGAACATATTCCAAATTCAACTTGAATTTTTTTTGCGATTTTGTACATATAAAAAAACCCCATCTTTGACAGACAAATGTGAATCTAATTGTAGTTTTACAAGTCATTGGGGCAAAAGAGCTTTAGAATGAAATAACACTGCTCCTTCTATGGTAGTCCTGTTGCTGGACAATGGTCAACTGACATAGGGGTAACTGAATTTCAAGTTTTTATATGCTAAGTCTCTGCATTTAAATACCTATATATACACAGCAGTGTCTAGTGGAAACATGCAAAAAATACATAGGTGATTATTTGGAAAAGAAAACTAGCAAATGTCCACAGACATCTGCAGAATAAAGAGTGAGTTTAATCCATGTGCAGTTCACCACAACCACCAGCTTTAAATTATGCCTTCTCCAGGCAGAAGGGTTAATGACCTGACCTTTCTCCCTGCTAACAATTCATTTTTCTCTGAAGGAAGCAACCCCTTTTCTTTTTCAGAACCAAGTAATGAAGTTTACTAATTTCAGAGAATACCTTCTACATTTCTACTTAAAAGACCTGCAGTTGCCATTTGCAACTGCATCAGTTGATCTTGTAAAAATTATCTCCTTACACAACTTGCTTTACTTGTCAGAATAATGCATCAATGTGGAAGCTGATCATGGATCAACAGCAGTTATCTTGAAAAAAAAAGGAGAAAATAGCAATTTTTGACACAGCAAGGGCAATATAAAGTGTCATATGTACATTTGGCACTGACAGGACTGCTGTCATGCCCCCCTATTAGCCCCACTGCCTTACTTGCACATACTTTGTGTATGAACAGAACCCTAAAGGGCAGAGTGATGCTGGTAAGTGGTCTTCATTTTGCAATCAAATAATTCAGTAATTTTTCTTAACTTACCCCTGAATCGCTAAATATCTGAGAGAAAAAAGCCTCCCTGGAAGTACAGCTACATCAAGAAGAAAATAAAATAGAACCAACAAGTAATCTCAGGTGTCAAAGTAAACAATGTGAGGTAAAAATGACAGTGTTTTTGTATTAAAAGTGCTACAAAGAAGTGTAGGTGGAATGAATCTGAAAGTTTTCAAGGAATTAAGTAATTTGAGAAATGATCTAGCTTGCCACCCTGGTCTACACACTGTGAGTGTTCATTTTAAATCCTGCACAGCACAAAAGAAGAAAGAATTCTGAAAAAAATCCAAGCAGAAACCCAAAGCACCACCAAACACCTCCTCAAAACTTCAGACTAGACATAACAAATAAGTTTGGAAACACAGTGCAGGTAGTCCTTTATCTCCTATCAACCACATCTGTCATGTGCATGGAAAATTATTTTCAGACTTGGTTACACACAGTTTCAACTATGCTACCCAACAAAACCCACTTCCCAAACTACTACTGCACAGGAGAAGATGGGGCCAAAGATTGTGTAAACACATCTGTTTGTTAAAAAGAAATTATTTCTAAAGGACCTGACAAATATCTGTATACCTCCCTGTATCTGGGTTTTATTATAGATATCGCCAGACAACGATATTTTGCCTCTCTTGCTAAATATCTTATATTGGGAGATATGAAAATAAACTAAGATAGTGAGTGACAGTCTGGAAGCATTTGCATGGCAAATTGAATTATGCCTTCTTGCTCAGACCATTTGTGTTTGTTTGGCAACAAACACAAGGGTTCAACAATAATATCGTAACCACTGAATGCAATGGAGTTTTATGAGGCATGAATTTGGCTCAAAATGTGCAAAGCTTTCCCAAAGTCAGAGCAATTTATCACTGATGTCTTCCCTTCATTATTTTAAATGGAAACAGAAGAAAGTTCTCAAAAAGACACATCTTGACCCCAGTTCAGTTCAGCTCAGTTCACTGATACACAGAGATACTTGGTTTCTTCAGAAGATCCCCACACAAAAGCTCAAGGAGAAGCTCAGTATTCTTTAGGTTTGTTTTAAAGACAAAAAAAAGAAAAGGTTTTGACTTTAACCTTCATAATTTTCTCCTCATAAACCAGAACAATATACGTGAAGAGCTAAAAGAGATTCTGGCTATTTTGACATAGCTGTCTTACTCAGTTCCTTTCTGACAGAATCAATTAGGAAATCATTTTTATATAGCAAATTATTTTTGAAATTTTTATACACCATGAACAAATCCCATGGATTAATGATTTCCAGAGTTCACCCTCTTCACCTTGGGAAAAATCCAGACCAGAAAAAAATTAACAGAAAAAACAAAGCAGGGAAAGGAGTTTTGTCATTAGCTCCCTCTGTTTAAATAAAATCCTTTCCCCATCATGTAGGTGAGGCAGAGAATTGCAGTGGGTTGGTAGGGTTCCTAAAGCACTCAAAACCAGCAAGTAGTTCTAAAATATTTTTAGACATAACAAATCCAGAAGTGCTTTCCATGACACTAGCAACTTTCATTTATGTGGGCTGCGGAGCAAAGTTGGCAGGGAACCATGTGAGGAACAGCAGGGATTGCTGGAGATCAGAACTCAAATACTGATGTGAGGAGCTTGTAACTGGACCAAGGGGAAAATGAACTTCTGGGAATGAGATACCTCAGCAGAGCTAAAGGGCGTGTTTACACACAGCTTGAATTTTACCTGTTTCCTCAATCCCTTCCTTTCAAAGGCAAGGGCATTCACTCCATCCCTTACTCCTAAATAAACTCAGTGCACTGTGCACACCTCACACCTCTTTATTATTAAAATCTCCTTTGTTTGAACTTTTTGCCCCTGTAAGTTGTGTTAATTACCAGGTTAAATTTTGAATAATAAATTAAATTATAGAAAGCTGTGAAACTGGGTAGTCAGACTGATGATACTGACAATTATCATCACGGAAAAAAAAAAGTAGTCCCACAGTAAGCAAAAATAGTTTAACAACTGTTTGCAGCTTGTACACGACACTGTGGATTTAAACAGCATTCCCCGATCCAACTTTTGTAGGTGTAACTAGGCAAGTTTTGATTTCACAAAATCAGTCAGATCTTATGCTGATTCCTTCTCTACAAAAATATAGTACCTTGGGAATACGTAAGAACAACCAGCATATATTTTTAATGCATTGAAGCTTTCTAGCATGTTGTCTATGCAAGAGTGAACGAGAGTACACACATTTCTTGCTGTGCTGTATTTTGTCTGTTGCTTTTTCCTATTACAACGGATAAAAGGAAAGTGTCTCACACTCATGCCTTTTCCTGAAAGAAGAACATCGCAGCAAGGCACTGGGAGAGTGTGTCCACGGCAATGTTGATGTGTCAGGGTTGCGCTCTGCTCTCTCCCTGCTGTCTGCTCCACTGCTAATGCAAACCAGAAGGTATTTATTTCCTAAGTAGTCTAGCAGAGAACACAATCAGTGCTTTTCCTGTTCAGATGAACTACAACCTCCCTGTCTGTAGGTGATAGGAATCTTGGTCTTGTTCTTCTCTAACTCTAGGTCTTCATTCTGCTCTCTACCTGCAAAGACTTGTGAAAGTTTATCTGTCTTTAGAAGTCTTTTTGGAGTTGCTTGTTCTACATTCAAATGCATAAATAAATAACACCTATTTAAATGCATATATATAGTAGTTCTTATCTAAAATTACTTTAACAATCAGATGTAGTTGGAGAGCTCATAGTGAGCTCACTGTGAGATGGAACTCCTGATGTAAATCCTGACATGCCCATCAGTCATTATGAGCTCTACCAGCCAGGAAAATGCAGTGTCTAGATTGGCTACATGCCCTTACAATTCTTATTTTAGTTAGCATTCTCTGGAGTTTATTTTCATAGCTAATACACTGGAAAGCAGGTTTGGGATTGATTATTTTTCTAACACTGTTCATCTCCCGTCTCCCTCAGTTTCCTTCCTCCTAACTGACAACTAAAAGGGCTTGGCTGCAGCTGCTTGTCCTCTGTCTCTGAGTGTCCTGTCTGGGAGTGCCAGAGCTCAGAATAACTGGGAGATAGCACAGACTACCACACAAACTGCAAGGAACAACTCTCCTGGAAGTGGCCAGAAACAATATAATGTTTGAGTGCAGAATTCCTACTTGATACAAAGACCAAGCCACTAGTAGAAGATTATATTCAGCTGCAAATCAAAAGAGAAAATAAGACACAGACCTGGCATAATCTCATCTGGCAGAAATGAACGATGGCCTTTTTGCAATTGTTTTGCTGAAAAGCACAAATCTCTACAAAAAGAAACCAGACATCTGTTTTGAATGTTTTAGACTGTAAGTATCTACTTGTGTTCTTCTTTGATCTGCAAGAATAATAGGAAGACAGTGATACAGTCCAGTTACACCTCTGTTGTGAGTGTTTAATTCATCCCAGAGCTGCAGATTACAAAATTCCATCTGGAGACCTTAGTTTTATCATTCTGGGATCAGAAAGAAGACGAACAATGTATCAAGATCAGTCCTTTTGTGCTCATAGATATAACATTCTTGGACAGAGAACACATTCATTCTGTATGAACACATTCTTTCTGACATATATTAGTTATTAAACAGTAAAATAATAATAATAAAAAAAAAGCTAACACAACAATTGCTCTCCAAAAGAAGGAAAGGACCAGGAGCAGAAGCTGACTTCTGACAAGTTTAAGCAATGTGAGATTATTTCATGTAGCTGCCTTCAAATTTTGCACAGGGTATGTCTCCAAGGAAGCACAAGACACTTTCACAATGCTTCCACAGACTTGGATGAAAAATTGTAATAATATCACTATTATACTACACAATTAGATTGTAGATTTTTAGAGAGGGGAAGAAATGACTCTTCAGAAGACAACAGATGACAGAAAAGAACAAGAGAGTGGTCTAAAGAGCTTTGTCCAGCATGCTGGAATGGCAGCTCCTAGAAAATATGGGTTATTTTCCCTTTTCTTGGGAAGGAAAAGGATCTTGGAAAAAAAATAAGAAGTAGTAATAGAGTCAAATACAAGTCTAACACAATTTTGGGAACAATTTCAAAATGAGGTATTAGAATCACCATCGTATCAGTTTAACAAGACAATTTCCAAATATCGCACAGTAATAATACCTTGCACTCATACAGCACTTTTCCCAATCAGAACTTGCACTTTTACAAAAAACTTCAGCTCATTTTACAATTAGACAACTTGAGACAGGGAGAAAGAGAACAAGTGAGTGGTTGGAGACAATACCAGGAAAGAATTTATCTTCTGAATCGTGGTCTAGTACCATGTCCAGTAAATTACAATGTAATATGAGTCAGGTATGAAGGCCTGGTGGTTTTGACCATTTTACATGATCTAACAATATAAAAGACCATATTGAAAATAAATCTAGTCAAAAGGCTTATGAGGTCACAGTGTAGTGAGTGACAACACTGAGAATTTCTGAAGTGTGACAGCAGGACAAGCAGCTCTGTACAAATTGTGTCTTGTGGAGAGAGGACCACATTTATGTACTGAATGAATGCCTGTATAATTTAAACATGGAACTCACCATGAAAAACTATTTACTTCACTAAAAGAAATCAGAATCAAATAATGTAGGAAACAAAAAATCAGTGTTCTCCTCAAACTTCCCAAAGTATAGACATTTGTAGTGTTGTAGTGATCCCGATGAAAACTTCACGTAATTTGACTGCTCTGGTAAAGATTATATTAAGCTTTGTGAGATGAGCCAAATATTTTTCTGTCAGGACTTAGCCCCTCTTTCCACCACAGACATCACCTCTGAAATCGTAAGTGTTAAATTTTGCGAGTGCCTTCAGTGCTCAACTCAAAATGCTTACTGCTTCTTACTTAAAAATCTGTCAAAGTATTACAGAAAAATGTCACAAAGGAGAACCCTTTTGTCTACAATATTTTTATGGTAATAGGAATTGCCAATATTTTCATCATCTTGAAATATTCCCATTTTTATGCACTCCAGTTCCATGCTAGCTCTTTGACCATTCCACTGTTGCTCTAATAAGCATAATAATAATAATAATTTTCAATTAATGAATGCGTGAGTGGATGAAGCAGATTTCTGAACCACACCACACTTTCTCCCATTTTAGGTAGCACAGCTGTGCTTCACAAGACAACTGCGTGAATTTAGCAGCTTGGGAAATCTCTGTATGGAAGCTTTTATTTTCCTTCCCCCATGTGGCACACACCTGGCACAGATTTACAAGGAGATACACCCATATACACATCTGTCCTTTTGCATGTATTATCCTTGATAAAAGTTAGTAATAACAAATTAAGCCATTGGCCAGAGCACTTTAGCATATGAGAAAGACCAAAGAGCATCCTCATGTGAAATCACACCGGAATTGACTTGGATGTAGAGGAGGATAGAGCTCCATCTGGGGAATAAAAGGAGTCATAAGAAATTCAGACAGCAAGAAAACGAGCCTAGTGAAAAATGCTAGGAAAGACTATTTCAGGATGAAAGATGGTATTTACATTGAACTATAAACTGAAATGTAAACTACCATCCTCAGAAATTACAGGGAGGGTGCATATGTTTATGAACAGTGCTCCGTTTCAGGGGAGCTCTATCTGATAATGCTGTCATGTATAGACTTGGCACAATTAAATACAAAATTCAGTCAGTTCCAGAATGCTGGAGGGGAAAAGTCTTAAGATGTAAAGAATGAAAAAAAAACCCATAGTTTTTTGGTCTCCATTTAATCTTCAATATTGACTAGAGGTGATTGCATACACAGACCTGAAAGAAATTTAAAAAACAAACTAATTGCCAAGTCCCATGCTATTAGTTACATTTTATCATTGTAATACATAAATTTAATTTAGCACATGCAGGTTAGGGACTCTAACTTACATCATTTTAGCTTTTACAAAGAGAATAAGGACTTTTTAAAAAATGAACATGGAATAGTACTCTGTTGGGAATAACTGGCTTGGGAAGCATCCATCACCTTTATACTTTCCCTGCTGACGTATGCACGACAATCTTAAGGCTGACAAGGTTCTTTGATGAGATGTGTGGAAGGTAAGGCTGCTGGCTGACTCATTATTTTGACTGGGATACTCTCTAACAGCTTTCCTGAGGAAAGTGTCTCAAACTGGAGAGACAAGCTGTATTTAATGTCAACCATCCATTAATTCAGAAAACTATGAAAAAACCATAATCTTAGCACAGTTGCATTCTTAAATGCATCACCACATGGGAAAGATACATTTCAGTGTTTTCTACACAAACTCCATGTCTGCTCCAAAAGGGAAATCAGAATTATTCCTACCTTCATAGTGAGTGTCCTCTTCTTTTTTATCATTTACTTACCTGATCTCCCCTGTTTAATTTCTGTGCTTCAGCTGATCTTTACAAGCATTATCTCTAAAACTCTTAACAACATACACGAGCGCACAACCATTGCAAGAGGGGTGATTTAAAAAGAATGTGAAATCAACAGCGAGTGAAAATTAATGAAGCACTTTATCAATTTCTCCGCTAAAGAGATTTTCTCAGTTCAAACCCCAAGGCATGAAATTCAAGTTTGACACTGTCACAGTTGGATTAAATTTTTCAGATGGTTGGCTTGTAAAGAGGGATTTGATCCATACAGTCAGACAGACTGTAAATCTGTACCTAATCGAGCAAGTGTAAGAGATGAGAGTGCCTTATTCTCTCATGAATGTTTTACAAATCTAGTACAAAGCAATGATTTTCAGAAATGCAGAAATTTTCAGTTTTCTTTCAAGTAACTGATAGGAAAAAATAAAATTCTTAGAAAAAAATGCACAGAAACTCATGTGAAATGTTTTTTTCCTAAAGGGATAAATGAAGAAGGAAAAGGATGCATATAGATTTTTAAAAACTGTCATCAGTCATCTAAAATACTTTTAAGTACTTCAGAGAAATGTATTCTGCTTTAAAACTGATACTCCAAGGCACAAGTGAATCCTGTGTACTGTAGTGATTTGACTCCTGGCCAGCAAGAGGTTTTTTTGCGAAAGAACAGGTGTGAGGAGCGAGGCTCCATCCTCTGTACTGTCTTCCCTTTTGGAAATGGGAGTTGTTGTGGGGACAATTTGACAGCAGAAAAAAAATAAATTGTGGACATGGACACAGAGAACCAAAATGTACTTTAAATGAAAAACAGCTCCAAATTTCTCCCCCATTGTTTTGAAGAATGAGGGAGATGGAAGGGAGAGAGGAAGGTTAAGGGGATATTCCTCTTCGCCTTCACATTTATAGACAATTCATACTCCTAGTCCATCTAGAGAATCCTGTATTGTGAGTTGTTAAATCTCTGTGACTAGTAAGGTCAGTGTGCATGGCAGTAATCTCAGCAGCAGATCTCAACATGCTTAAAACCTTCAGGAGGAACATTATCTCCGAGCAAATTCTTTACAAACCAGAATCGAAAAAGCACACATAGGTTTGGCTAGGGTGCAAACTGCTTTGAAAAAGAACCTGATTGAAAACATTTCCTCCATGAAGTCAATGATAAATGATATGAAAGACATTTCCTGTTCTCTCGTACTTGCACAGAAACTCAATTACATGCCCTGGAAAGTTCTCCCCACAACATGGTGAAACAATGGCAGGATGATTAGAAGAAGAAAATCACAAAGTGCACATAACCACACGAGAAACACTCTCATGCAGAGACATGGAAGCAATGGGAAGGGAGCACAGCCAGGTTTCACACAGCACAGGAGCAAGGTGTGGGAGTGACTGCTGGAAACTTTTCTATTGGCAGGAGAGGTTGGTTCTCACCGTTCTGAACAAAATGGCTGAGTTAAGAGCATCTGACTGGTTATGCCCAAATACCCTCCTCCTCATCCTAGAGGTGCACAGGTGTCAATGGGAGGAAAGCCACAGAGCAGCAGGGGAATGAAATAAAGAGTTGGTTAGTATTTAAAGCACATATGTAAGTACAAACAGTAGTACAAAGTGTTTCAATTCCTCACACAGTATTCTGAGCTACCCTGAGGTAAAGCTTGCTTTGCTCCCTTGTAGGCTTTGTCAGCATTCAAAATGCCCCTTTGCAAAGGGGAAGTGCAATCAGAGCCTCCTCCCACCCCCTCTCTTCCCTACTACCCTTCCCTGTGGGTTCTTTGCAAGAATTTCCGTAAATGTCTACATTTTATTGTGTTTTTACGTGTTATCTTTCCACTTCATCTGTGAACACTATGCTGCATTCATTTGCAAGCATGTACTAAAGTTACATGCTGGAAATGGCTTCAGCTCTCTGTAGACTTCAGTGTAGCAACAACAGATATTCTAACATTTGTGCCAAATTAAGATTAGGAAATCCATTTAATTTTCAGCATTAATAATTTCACTCTGCTGAAAAAGGAGAGTGAAACACCAAGATCTTCCAAAAACACTTCAGAAAATTCAAGCCAGTGTAACGTACAGTGGAGGAAGGTATTAAATCAACATGCAAAGGCAAGTGCCCTTGAAAATGAGAAGTTTTCTGGTTGTTTCTTTGTATACGCTTCTTCTGATACATGAAAGGAGATTTTTCAAGATCTATTTTTGCAGGGTGAACAAATAATTGGCTTTTGCCATTTTCCTCTTGTACCTTACTCATTATTTCTGTGTATCACTAGGCTGCTACTTAAAGGTCTAGAGTGAGATGCTTCCCTTCAGATCTCACCAATTTCTACATGTGTCAGAGGACAAAGAGAAGCATTCCTTCACCCCATCGAGGCAGTGATTAATGATGGCTAATATTTTAATTAAACTGCAGTGGATGAGATTACAACATGGGATGTTGGCAATTATGTTGGCATTTTCTGTGCTACCCAAGGGATGGTTAATCTCTCTAATAGTTATCAGCACATGGCTGTACTTTGTAAATGCCACAGGAGGCTCCTCACTGCTTTGGAGATGGTAAATTGATTTTCCTTCAGTTCACGGCCCATTGAGTTTGTGAGGGAGCAGTCTGTACTCATTTGGCACCGAGGCTGGGATTTCCTCATGGGAAATGAAGGGAACTGCTCATATGCAATCCATAGATCAGAAAGCTGATCCTGGAGCATGATTTCCTGCTACTGAAGACAAGAAACAGTCCTGGACACTCCACACACTCAAGCAGTAAACTTGAATGACTAAAATCTGATTATGTCATACAGGACTCAAATCTCGCATTTTAGGAGAGTGAAGTTTTTGTTCCTTTTCAATGAACCTCCTCGTCTCCACCCACCTAACAACAGCTTGGTACCAGCAACTTTCACATTTCACAAGGCTCATTCACATTTCAGGAGCTGTACACAAAGCCAACACAACGGCAACATCCAGTTCTGGTTTATAACTGCATTCTGGAATGCTACTTTTGTTCCAAGGTACTGCAAGCATGTCAGGGAAAACTACTTATGACACAAAATTATCAGCCCTCACAGTAAAAATTGCTTTACTTTAAAAACAAAGGAGAGAGACATTACCTGGTCAGGGGAGGGCTTGTGGTTGGTTTGGTTGGAATGGGATGAGGATTTGAGGTGGTCATCCTCATAGTTGTCAGCCATCAGCTTCATACGGTTCTGAGTCTATTAAAAAAAGCAAGAAAAAAGAATCTCAGTCTGCCTTCTAATGTTATCATGGGGACTAAAGGGAACAGGGTATTTATACAACTGCATGTCCAAAATCCATACATGGGAAAAAACTAGACACATGCCTAGACATCAGTTGGTATTAGCACAGAGAATTGGTGAAAACTGTGGAGACACATTCCAACCTGTTCCCTCTAAGGCTAAATTAGTTTTGCAATCATCTGACTTGTACCTACTAAAATTTGTGCTGTACAACAAATTAAGTTCTTCTTATAGGTTCTTGGGATTACAGTTCAGACACCAACTTGGAGAATAATTCAATGAAAACATGAGTTAGGTGTCCCTAAGCCAACTAAGAAATCCCCAAGAAAGCCCTCAGAAAGCAGTCAGTTTTAAAAAACGAGAAAGTAAACAAGCTGAAAATAGGTTATGGCTTAAGAAGTCCCTCCAGTTTCAAGATGCAAATCAGTTTTCAATTGATACATCAAAGAACATAAAAATTCTGAAACTGGTCAGAAAAATGTGAATTATACAAAAGCCATCCTGTCAGGAAATTAAAATTTTAATAAATAGATACTGGGGAAGAAAAAGTAGCATAATGAAGGTTTATAAAATTAAAACCTGGACACAGTCAAGTAAAGAATTAGTAAAGTATGAAACAAGTTTCTTTTTCTTCAATTTCTTAGGAAATTCCAAGTACCAGAGGAGATAGGATTTTTAAAAAGACACAATAGAGTACAAATTATGTAAGAACAAATTGAACACCTGACTTTAACAATACCATTCTAGGTAAGCAATTGCAAAGAACATTAAAATACATTACCTGGCTGTGTCTGCAAAGGAGAGTGTTAGTGAGATAAAGCCCTTTGAACAGACTACCCTGAAATGAGGTCCCTGAGCACCTACAAACACATAGAAATAAGGAAAGAAATGCACCTGGAACAATGTCCCACTTCCCCAGCAGGGCTCACAAAGGTCATTCGGGCAGCAATGATGCTCTGTGGGCAGCCAAAAGACCTGGGTCAGGGCCTTCCAAAGCCGAGTGCTGCCTCCCTTGCCATTATTTGGGTGCCAGGGTCATTGGGAGCTCGCACATGAAGTGGCCCCAGAACTGACTGATGGCATTTCTCCTCCCAGCTCAGAAGGCACAAAGAGCCCAACTTTGAGCTTTGTGAAATCCTTGTTCTCTAAGGAAGTCAAATAGCTACCCTGACCTACCTTAGATAGGATACAGAGTAAATTATCTACAGTTAGACAGATGAAATCATCAGATATGCACTAAAATTAAACACCTTAAATGAAAGCTCAAAGATCATAGAAATGCCAGCTGCTGATTCAATCCCTTCATAACTCTATGGTTTCTCACTGAAAAGTTAAGTTTAATGACCATGTCAAGGCTAGAGAATGCAGATTCTACTCGTCTCTATTCAGATCACGAGAGAGAAGGTTCAGGGTTTGAATCTGGATTTGATTTTATTTTGGAATAATTTAACAAAAGCTAATAGTAAATTGAGCTTAAGCAATAAGCAATTTAATCATGCAAAATTTTTATATTGTTTGCTCTGCTTTGTCAAGTAAGTTCTGAATTCCAAGTCTGACTCATCATTCATAAATCACTACTTGAAACATGCTACATTAATCCTTAAACAACCAGCATATTGTAAAGGCACTTTCTTAATATTTATTGTTCTATTATATTTAAGGTTGTCCGTTCAACAGTTTCTTCTTTGCAATGAGAGCAATTGATATTAAACCATTTGACATTTCCTTGGAAATTTATTGTTTTGATAATAAATAATAAATTCTTACACGACTTTCTCTGTGTGTGTGTGTGTGTGTGTGTGTGTGCAGAAAATCTACTGAAACCCAGATGTTTAGCAGAATGATATTACAGCACATTCAACTTTCCTGAGAGAAAACATAGCTCTTCTTAGATAGAGGCAGCATGTCTTATATTATGTGAAAAAAAACCAACAACCCAAACAATGTTAGCTTGTATAGGTAGAGAATATAAACACTGTAGAGAATCCCAGACTGGGTGAGGCTGGAAGGGACCACGGTATCTGCTCCCACCTCCCTGCTCCAAAGCAGGACCATCCCAGAGCACATGGCACAGGACTGCCTCCAGAAGTTTCACTGGATATTCACTGTGAATTATTCACTGCAATAATTCACTGGATATCCCCAGTGAAGGAGAGTCTACAGCCTCTCTGGACAAACTGTTCCAGTGCATGGTCACTCAAAGGAAAGAAGCTCTTCCTCATGTTCAGGTGGAACTTCTGTGCATCAGTTTCTGCCCATTGGCTCTTGTTCTATTGCTCAGCACCACCAGGAAGAGTCTGGTCCATCCTCTGCAACCCTTCCGGCAGACATTGATAAAGCCCCCCCTAATTTGTCTCACCTTGAGGTTGAACAAGTCCAGCTCCCTCAGCCTGTCCTTGTAAGAGAGATGCTCCAGGATGCTTTCATTATCTTTGTCACTCTCCACTGGATCCACTCCAGGAGCTCTGTGTCCCTCCTGTCTTGAGGAGCCCAGAACTGGACACAGCACTCCAGGTGTGGCCTCACCAGGGCAGAGCAGAGGGGCAGGATCATCCCCATCATGTTGGCAGTGCTCTTCCTAATGCACCCCAGTATACCACTGGCTCCAGGACACACTGTTGGCTCATGGACAGCTTGTTGTCCACCAGGACCCTCTCCTCAGAGCTGCTTTCCAGCAGGTTGGCCCCACGCTTATCTCTGTCAAGCCTGGTTGTGCCCCTGACCCACTTCAAATCCAGTTTAAAGCCCTCTCAATGAGCCCTGCTGAGTCCTGAGCTAAGATCCCTTTTCTCTTCTGATACAAGTGGGCCCCATCTGCTCAGTGCTGTATAAACTGACCCACGATCAAAAACCACAAAATGCTGCTGTTTACACCAGCCCTGAAGCCAGGTGTTCATCTGCATGACTTCCCTGTTTCTTGCTCCATCATTCCCTGCAACTGGCAGCACAGAGGAGAACACAACTTGTGCTCCAGATCCCTTGGCCAGTTTTCCCCAGTTTTCCTCCTTTTTGCTGGGACTTTGTTGCTGCTCACTCAGAAAACTGTAAGAGGGTAACAATCAGTGGGCTGTACCAGGCTGGGAAGTTTCTTGATGATGTCTCTTACCCACGCCTCAGGGAAGCCACACACCTCCCACTGGGTTGGGTATGGTCACCAAAAAGCAGAGTCCCTCAGAGAGAATTCTCAAGTCAAATTGAAGAGGTTGTGTGCTTCTGTCATTTGAATTCAAATAGAACAACATATTATTAATATTTTGCAGCAGGTATTGAGAAGTGGCTGATGTAATTGGGCTCATTTAGCCTGAAAAAGAGGAGGCTCTTTTAAATTACTTGACAGAAGGGAATAGAGGACATGAAGCCACTGGAGGGGATAGGACAGGAGATGATATATGTAAAATGAACACAGAAAATTCTGATTAGAGATCAGGAAAATTCTTTTCATAATGAAGTGCATCAAATGCCAGAACAGGCTGTGGCATCTCCATCCTTGAAGATGGTGAAAGTACAGCTGGACAAGGCCTTGCAAAAGCTGCTCTAATTAGTGATGTTCTCAGCAGGTGGCCAGACACAGAGGTCTACTCCAACCTAAAATGTGCTGCAATTCCTATTATTTGGAATTTACATCAGATTATTTGAGATTTCAAAGCTCAGCTTTTCAGAAGAAGCACAAGATAAATTCCAAAATACCTCCTACTTACCAAATACAGCTGAGTTGCTCAGCTCCATCACAGCCCTTTGAACATTTAAACCCAAAACAACCTCTGCAGTGTCCTGATGATGACAAGCCTATGGGATCAGTTCACCTAGAAGAGTATTTTCTATGTTCTCTCTTTAATTCAACCTGAGCTCCCACTGCAGCTCCTGTTCATTGAAGTGTGCATGTTTGTGACAAGTCTTGGCTAGAAAATGTCAAAACCAGTATTGTGATTTCATTAAAGGACCAAATTTGTGCATATATTGTTGGGATTAGGCAAAAATCAAAATAGAGAAGAAAAGCAACTTATTTCCTGATGGACACCACTAAGAATTGCTTTCCAACATTTAAAGTTCAAGCAGTGTTGCAAATAAAATATATAATATTATAATATTTTACAATTCTTTTTATATCAAACATAGAAATAAAAAACTTCTGCTTAGGACCGGACTGCTAATGACAAACTTTTGCTTAGAAATTTTAAAAATAACTGTAAATACATGAACTGAGTTTCTCTCCTATTGTTACTCCACAGAAAAAAAAAATTGTCCAAAAGGATGGAAATTTCTAGAGCAAATGGCTGCTGTAATGATTTAAAAACAAACCGTTTACTTTTCTGTGGGGAACCACTCCAACATCCTGCAGTCCTGAGCTGGTTTGTCATGGTGCTATTATACAATCCTCTCCCACCTCATGAGGTTATGGCTCAGATCCTAGGGCAAGCATTTCTACATCACTGTAAAAAGTATGAACAACAAAGTGGTTTAACCACGAGGTCCTGTGAGAAAATAAATGAGCAGTGCAGACAAATCAGATGTGTCAGAAGTGCTTTTGTCTAAAGCCTCCAGAGTTGTAAGCAGAACTAGCAATGATAGGAACTGGATGTCAGATTCAAATTTTGCTTATAAAAAATACCATGTACCCTGACAGGTACCTTCTTCATGCATGTGCAGAAAAAATGCTGGAATGAAGAAAACTGGATAAAAATCCACAACCCAATAGGTTTTATAATTTTTCTTCCCAGAAGGTACCTTCATTTCACTTTTTTCTTTTTTGGACAGATTCCATAAAATTACTCCTAGCCCTCCAATTATACCTTCCCCAAAGCCCCCACAGCTTGTTGAAACCTTTAACAACGCTCTTCTTTTCTTCCAATAGCCACCATGCAAAAGAACAGTCCCAAACCCTTCAGACTGGTGTAAATTCTCAAAATTACTCAAGAGCCACCACAAACTCTTCAGCTCCTGACTGAAAGCCAGGAATGACTGTGGAGGCCCTGGCTCTGCAGACCAGAGTCTATGAGCTGCAGGTCTAAAGCTCAACATTTGCAAGGGTACTGCACCTAAAAACAACTTCCCTGTGTCATATATTAGACTTTACTCTAGAAATATCAGATCTCTCCCACCTCTCCCATTTTGCACCCCAGAATTTCTGCAATTATTCTTTAGGTCCTTTGATACACTTACTGTTAATGCCTTTTTCACTTCCTGTCATTATTTAAGTCTTTCTTTTTCTCTTTACCTTGCTACAGCAGGCACTTATATTAAAAGAAAAAACAGCACCAGGAAAAAAAATCAGATAAACCTGTTTTAACCATGAATATGAACAATCAGCATCAGAATTTCTTTAAACGTGCTCTCTTTGGTTGTTTCATGGCCCTGCCATGACTTCACTGTATTTTCATTACTTTTTTTTTTCCCTGGGTACCATATAGTTCACTTCTGCCTGTATTCTACAATCACTAAATGTTTGGCTAAAGAAGAAAATTACCACAGTTGAACTGCTTCTAACATAACCAACACCTGAGAACTTTCACTTCGAACTGCACATGTACACTATTTCACCTGCCAAAACTGTAGCCATAGTTAATCTTTAAAGAATCGCTCAGTTCCTCGTTCATGGGGGTGCTGCTTCAAAGCACTCTCTCACCTGCAGGCTCCTGAAAATAAGTTATTTTATGTTCACTGGTGTTCACTGCAGGTCACACTGGTAGCTTGCTTGTGCACCTCAACACTACAGACCAAATTAATAGATTTTATCACAGTTAAATTATGACATGAGAAAAACCAGAACTGATGCTGCTCCCGAAGTTTAGAGGAAAGTCAGAGACATGCTCTGCAATACAGCTAGTAAAGCCTAGAGGAGTGCTGCCCAGCTCTGACAAACTCTTTATTGTGGAATTCCACATATAAATTTAAAACCCACAGGTTTAACTGCAGACATTGTTTATAATATATTTTACAGAATGTTTTTATTTGAAAGGTTGCACGAAGTTGTATGTTCTAATGAGAGTACATACCTTTCTTAAGCATTTCTGCAGGACAGCTAGTGTTCTGGTAACCATTACCCTGGAAAGCTTTTGAAACCATGTTTTATTCATGGGGATCACACGTTTCTGTATCTCTAGAGAAGCTCTCTAAGAAACAGCAGATAGCAGATCATGAGCTGTGCATTCTCTCTGTTAATCCAGTCTACTTCATGTGCTCATTGCAGTAACTTCCTCAAAGAGTTTGCAACAAGTCTGTTCCTCCACCATGAAACAAAGCACAAACCATGACATCATGACTCTTTTCTCATTTTTTGTAGAATATTTGCGTGGGGTAATTTTGGTTTTTCTAACCAGTCTAAACAAGCTTTATTAATCCTTTAATGTAGAGTTTAAAAAACCCCACATTAAGTAAATATTAATAGAATGACTGTACTTGTGACAAATGAGTATGTGGTGGAGGCAGTGTGTCGGTGCATTAAAGGAGTTATCCCATTTTAATCTGAGTTGAATGTTTCACTGGAAGCACATGCAAAAGCAACAGATATTTAGAATGTTTAGAAACATTTTTGTCCCTAATAACATAGAAATATAATAGAAAAACTCAGACTTTTCTTTGGAAGTGTGGGCCAAATTCAGTATCTCTGAGAATTATGCACTTGTGAAGGCTTTCAGACATTTCTACTTGTGAGAAACCTGCAGTGAGCCATAATCCCTGTTAGTGTCCAACCAGCTCCCTACTGGAATCTGGCTGTCAGAAACACAGAATAATCCTTGTTATTAGTTGTTATTTGAATATGATGTCCTGCATAGCTACCTTGAGTATATCTACACCTACCTTTAATATACTACCTTGAGTCTATACCTACCTAGAGCATTAGGACAATGAAAGATTGTTCAGGTATTTAATTCTGCGCCTCCTTCCCACTCATGATATTTAATGAAACAGAAGACATTTCTCAAATTTGTAAAGAGATTGCACACTGATGGCACAGTTACCCTCTTGCTTGTAAGATTTAAAAGACACATCATCAATTAGGTTTGGCTTTCCTTTTGGCTATGTTTAAGATTAGCAACTCAGATTGTTCCATTAGCAGCAAACCAGCATGAATTCCAATTGCATAGACATGAAACCCATGGCTGTGACTGCATGTCTGTACATGCTGGAGCCTGTGTTTCTGTGAGCGCAGCAAAGAGCATGTGCAGATGCTGGGGTTTGTCAAAGCTTGCCAGGATTTAACACAGTTTTACCTGAGATGCTGCCTTCTGCATTGGCTGCTGGCAGTGTTCCAACAATATTACCTTATAAAGTGAAAGATTTTATCAGTCCAGCTAATTTCTGTGTTTAAAGATGTCATTTTCCTGATTATCTCCCCACGTGATAATTACTGAGAAGCTTCATCCTGAAGAATTCATACCTCTACAAGCCTTTGAACTAAACTAAAGAAGGCAGATCATCTAGATATGGCATACTCTGTGAGACTTGACATATGTAGACATAGGTGGAGGGGATTAAAAATAAACTTGGAACTGAAATTTTCCCTGTACAGGAATGTGTCTCTTGGAACTTAGCTCCTTAGGAGATGAACAAACTAACCATGGAATTACCCAGTGACAAAGTTTATTGAAATCTATTGCTCTGATTCCTGCACAAAGAAAACCAGTGACACACAAAAATCAAAATCAGACCTGCATTTAGGATTCCTTTTTTTGTTATACCATACAATCATTATCGTATATATTCCTTTAGCTGTCTTTTACTCTCTATAGAGATACCTCAAGTTGTGTTTAAGACCAGTGGTAATAGAACTGCCTTTCTCAATTACTTGTTCCACAAAAGCTGGAACCTGCCCAGTCACAGGTTTGAAAGGAAGCTAAAAATAAAACAATACCTCCTCTCATGGTTAACTACTCAGGAGCAAGACAAGTATGTTATTTCTTTGGCATCTTTCCACTGCATGTAAAGGTCTTAGGTAGAAATATCATGAAGGTGTGTCTTCCTGTATCTCAAAGATGTCTGAGCAAGTGCTGCAGTCTGAGGACATTTACAACCATACAGTAAAACTAATTTGTAGAGAAAGGATGGGCTATGCATCAAGAAACTACATTCAGGTAGGATCAGCAGGACAAATTGTAACCCATAACTACATCCTCAAAGAATCCTACCTCTCTCAAACAACAGAAAACCCAAGAAATTATTGACTCAAATTGATCTGAAGACAGAGTAGCAAACAAAATGAATTGCTATTTCAATTATTAATGTAAAGTAAGAGAACTGGTTATGTTTACATTCCAGTTTTGAACAGATAAAACCTCTAGGTTTAAAATAAGCAGGTATTTTTTGGGTTATAAGCCTGCCCTGTGGTGCAGTTTGTTAGGGCAAATCTGATTCCATGCCATGGAAGACAAAGGTCTTGCTGCAGAAGAGAATATAAGATCAAGATCTTTTGCTGCCACGTGCCCTTAAAAGAAAAAACTAATTGATTTAAATTAGCTTAACAACTATTTTTTTGTTAAATTATGCTGCTACATCCACTCTCAGACTACTGTGCGTCTTCAATATTCTTTCATCAGTAAAGAAGTGATTTCTTTTGCAGACAGCATGGCTACCCTTGAAGAGCATGTGAGTCTGCTTTACTACCCCTTCTATATTGACTAATGAAATCTGTGTGGTTTGGATTTGTATTCTCCATCTTCTAAGCATGGCCTTCAACCCTGTAACAATCTCTTCCTGCAGCCTGCCTCCCCCGTGGTGTCTCCAGGCAAGAGTCAGCTGGGACCAGTGTGAAAGTACGTATGTTCTGAACAGCCAGCCATATGTGTGTGCTACAGCCAAACAAAATACAGCACAGCTCAGTTCTCCTTACCTTCCCCTGTGTGGGAGCTCTACTCTGGGCTCTTTTCACCTCTACCCAGCTGTGGATGTTAATCAAGTTTGTAAATTACAAAATCTTTGAGACTTCTTCTCCCTGTGTCAAATTTGGCTGAAAATGGTCAATGAATTGAAAAGTTACTGGGAAGGAACTACAGCACAGCTAAGCAGAATGATGGCACTGTCATTTAAGCTCTTCTTTGGAGTCCAAATGAACACATTTTGTTGGACTTGTAAGAGTCTGGATGTCTGGAGTCAAGATATCCTTGCACTAAATGCTACACAGAAGTGTAATTTTTTGGTACATATCTTTCTTTTGGATTCTGGGAGACTGACCTGGTACAAATTCTCAAGTGATCAGCAGCAAGCAAGCCTCTCATGATTAGCTCATTGTCTGCTGAATGTTTAATAGATACAGTTTATTGTCTCTTAAATCTACTTTGATACTTACCACCAAACACAACTCATTTTGAGAAAAAAATGAAATGCTATTTCTATAACAACGCAAAAGGAAATACCAGTCTTTGCCATGTTCCTCATTAATCAAACTGCTGAAAACTTCTGATTGTACTTGCCCCCTTGCTCATTTTTCCCCTTTCATTGTGTATTGTGCGTCCAAACTAAAAATTTAATCTTATGTTTTACAGAACAATAGAAAAACAAAGACAAAAAAGCAGCGAGAAAAACAAATTGAAATATACTTTAGAGGATAAACTCTTCTTAAAATCTTTGACAGCTGGTAACATCTTTTACAAAGCAAAACAGAAAATGTATCTCAAGTTATGCTGAAGTTGAAATACATACCAACATTTTATTGATCTTGTGATTACTTTAAATTGTGCAATTTAAGCATCAACACTAAGCACTACAGACAAGGTTACTCTTAAAAAAATCTATATGAAATCTGAATGCAACCCCCTTAAATCACCTATGTTATTTCCTACAGAACAGGCAAATATTTATATCAAATACAGAACAAATTTTGCTTGACATCGTTGATGGGACTCCTGTTTTTTATGACTATTTGCCTGAAGTTTCTCCTCTTTTCACTTTTGCTTCACTCCACACCCTGCTCATCTTACCCTCAACTACCTTACTCTGTCCCCCTTCCCTTTGTTATTCTATTTGGTTCCCCTTTCCAAATTAAATTCACTTGCATATGCTCAACTTCACAAAGCTGCCTGTCTGACCACTTCAGTCACTCTGCTTTTGTCTCAGTCTTTCTCCTGGTCTGAAACAAGAAGGTTTCTCAGTCCAGTGGTATCTATGAACCCCGACTGGCAAAACCTCATATAGGAATTTACACACAAGATGCATCCTACTGCAAAACCTTAAAAGCTAGTCACGATCCCCTGGCTCAACAAAATCATTTGTAGGCCATCTGCTCATGTGTGTCTACATACACCTTTCCTAGCTGAAGTGATTTGGAAGTCTTCCAATCTTTGTCTATTGTGACTGCGTTGTTATAATAAATATAGTAAAAGCACTCTTTTATCCAGCAATTTTTAATTTTGGAAAGTATATGCCAGTGTTTTGACCACAGACCTTTTATTGTTACATATTGTTATATGACTCACCACTTCAACTGCATTTCCCTGCAGCTTCAAAGAGTTGTTAATAGCAAACCCCCTCCCATCTATACATGCTGTTCTTGGCCAAAAAAAGGAGTTATGTACAGATACAAATTCCTAGATGCTAAAGTGATGTGAGCTGCTCAGTATCATCTCAGCACAGACTGTCTGTGACTGCCCAGAACCCAGTTCTGGGTGTATACACGAATGGATCTGTGTCTACATGATATAAACAGTGTTGATAGCAGCTTTTAAAAAAACACACAACGAAACCTCAGGACTACTTGCGCTTGTTCTGAAATTAATTTTAAAAACTGTTGCGTATAAAAGAAAAAGAAACGCAGTATTATTCTTTTTGTGCTTTGCTTTCATCTTGAAACCAGGCAAAATCCTGCATGGTAACTGCTGGAGGGAAGAGTTGAAAGGGCACTTCCTTTGACAACCAGCAGAGCTTTGCTACCCCAAACTAAATAAAAGTCAAGAATTTTTTCTGTATGGTCAATTATTAGGTTTGACATGCACCCAGAAGTGCCCTGCCTCAGCCACACAAACACACAGACATTACATTCCTGTCTGTCCACACCATGTGTGCGTGTGGTCTGCACACACAGGATTCCTGTCCATCCTCACTGTCCCTGTGCTGGCCCTCCGAGAGAGGATTCCTGCCTGAGTACATGGCAGCACATGCGCAGTGCACAGATGGACAGATGATTCCTGTCCCTTCGTCTGCTGTTGCATGAAGTACACAACCAAGGAGAACCACAAGAAAACAACACCTTCCTTTTTCTTTTTTCTTGTTATTCCAGCAAGGGTTGATTTTTCCTATCAAATCTGCATCACAGTTTAGGTACTAAGCTAGAGAGACTGAAAAAACATTCAGTTTTTCTACTGTATTTGTGCCAAAATTATTCTTACCAAGGAGTGAAATTCTCTTATTCTCTACAAAATTCACGGCACACAATGTGTAGAGATGTGCCAGTTTGGCCAGATGAATTGCTCTTAAGTGCATTCTAGTATTCCTGTCTTTGCCAGCTCTATTCCTAATCTGTTGTCTTTCTGTGATTTACATTATATGATGCCATTACGTATGAGTAGAGGCCCACACAATGGGGCCAATAAAGCACTCTGTAAAGCTTAGAAAAAAATTCTTAGAGAATTCTCTCTGCTCAGGACCACTAAAAGAAAAAGATCTGTGGAACAAGACGAGAAAAAAGCCAGTCACACCTCTGGTGAGTTTTTCTTAACAATCCTTTTACTGCTAAGTCATTAAACTTAAGATAAGTGATTCCACTTGTTAAAGAGCCCTGACAAAGCAGAGGAAGAAACAGAAAAGCTTGAATAGAGGGACAAGAGCAACCTTGACTGATTGATTTGCAATTAGAAGACCTAGGAGGAAACAAGGAAGCCTTCATATTTTTAGGCCCTCTTCATATCACAAACCAGCTTTCTGGCTGACAGTGGAGAAGGTTTTGGTAATCAGGAAAGGGGGAAAGAGAAAAATCTTTTCATAATCTGATAGTGATGAAAAGGTCTAGGAAAATAAGGAATTAGTCTTAGTCTGCACTTCCCAGTCTGTAGATCCTTCCTACCAAATCTGTGAATTATTAATTTTTTTAGTGTAGTGCCTCCATATAAGATAAAGAAGACACTTGAAAGATGATTGAAGATCTGTATACATAAGTAAATCTATTTCCCCTTAGGGAAAAATAAAAAGCAGGGGAAAAGGTACATTCCTTAATACTTCCAGAGAGCAAATAAACTCATGCAGGCTTCCAAGTTTCAAGCAACCTGTGAGTGTGTGTGTTCTTAAAGATCACTATATTGCTTTTATTATTTTTTCAACATCACTACTGTCAGCAGTTGGCAGAGGTTTGGGTTGCTAGCTGTAACAAAGGAGGCAAAGCCAAGGCTGCATCTACTCGTGTTTAGGAGATGGAGGGCACGCTGGCTTGGTATCATAAATTATGGTAATGTTTCATGTTAAGATGAAAACAGTGAGAAGAGCAGCTTCTGAACTATTAAAAGGATTAAGAGTGGTACATCAGTGAAACAGAATGTTTAAAAATGCTAAGTTTCCCACCCCAAAGAAAAATCCACTGTAAAAAACAAGAGATACCTCAGTTGTTCAAATCCTATGGAGAAACTTGCCTGGAGTCAGCTGTGAGACCTCAATTTATTTTTTGTTTACTCAACTACAGGAAATACTTGTATTCACACTAAGACAGACAGGCATTGGTGGTAAACAAACAGAAAGAGAACAAAGGACTGGGTTCTGTGACTGTAAAATTGTACTAAAATAAAGAGAACAAAAGCTCTAATAAAATGGATACCCCTTAACCAGGGCTGTATTCCACATAAAAGACCACTGTTTCCTCCAGGCACCAGTCCTGGGATGAGAGTCTAACACATATTTGGGGAGCAGAGCTTTACAAAAGTTGAGAGACTAACATTCGCCTATACTACTGATAATCTGAAATTCTACAACATGTAATTGCAAAGGTAAATGACTTGCATTTGAAATTGGGGGTACATAATCAGCAAATTTTTCTTATATTCACATGATAAATGTTTGCAAATAATAAATGACAGCAATCTTTTGATAGCTGAGTTTGAGACTTATTTTGTTTTCATGCAAAATCTTGGATTAATCCCTAGAAGCACTTCTTGCTACTGCAAAGACTCAAAACCCTTGATAACACATTCAAGGAAAAAAGGGCACACAGGAAGGGTGCCTTTATTTCGTGTTCTATACAGGTCTGCTCAGGGACAGCTGAACACAACTGTCCTAAAGACAATCTGCCAAAACCACTAACTCATGTTTGACAGCATTGTCTCCAGACTCTCATTCAGGGAAGGACTGGAAGCAGAATATCCTTCAATACCAACTTTCTCATCTTGCACCTTTTGGAGCCGGTAGCTGTTTCCAGACTCCCAAGCTCCCACGTTAGGAGACAGCAGAAAAATCTCCATCCCCTCCCTGCATTCATAAATGTCAAGTGGCAAACAGAAGACCTCCAGGGAAAACCTGCACACCTCTTCTCTGTTTGTATTTCTTCATCTTAGAAAAGGGCTGCAGAAAACAGCACGTACTTAACTAATGCATCACTTGTTCTGCACCTAAACATGAACAAGAATATTTTAAAGATTTGGATTCTTCAGAACATAACACCATTAATTTAGCAAACTGAGGGGAATCTGTAGCCACCAGCATCACTCCATTTGCAGAAGCGATCACAAGTAGCTGAAGTCTAATTTCATAAATCCGTGTCTCATTTTGACAAACCTGATACACTGTCGTATCAATTTCTACAACTTGGTATGCAAATTAATGAAGGATTACTATCAAGAAACTAGTCCTAATTGACAGCATCTTAGATTTCCAACTGCAAGATGAAACCTCTATTTTCCCCTGCCTGTGTACTGGACTAGGCCCCATCTGACAGTTTCAAAAAAGGAAATTATTTTCAGAATTTAATGAGTTTAATACAGTGGATGAGAAAAAAGACCTGTAGACTGAGAGGTATAAGTGCATAAGCTCAAAAATACCTGAGATCACTGTTCATCAACAGTTCACTGTTTACTGAAGCTGAAGTTCATTTCATGCAGTTAAGACTAAATTTTTTCCATTATCAATTTTTAAGATGGTGGGGATTAAAATTCTTTTGCAGACAATGCATTTCTCTCTTTTCAAGCAAAAAAAAAAAGCAGTGATTTATTGTGTTACTCCCAAAATAACACAGCAAAATCACAAATATGCAATATATTCTATCTTTTAGATCATTTATTTTCATTACATATTCTAGGTGTACAATCCTTTCCATCATTCATTCCTTCTTCAAGTAAAGAACACATCACTAACACATTAAGTCATACAACTGTTAATCTCTAATTTACTTGAAACCTTCTACATATTTAGTTTATGAACCCAATCAGTCACCTCATATCTCTGACCTCACCTTCTCCTTACATGTTTTTGGAACACACCTTGAATCATCTATCACCTCACCAGTTATAGGTCTTACACAAATTAAAACCAATACTAAAGCTGGAAAAATGCCTTTCAGCTTTCTGCCACTACATTTTAACTATCAACGTGTGAATTGGTTTTTATAAAAGATAGTTGGTAATGTCACAGGTTCATTAGGCTTTACATCCCAAGACAAGCAGCCACAAATAAAATTCTACTTTATAGCTTTAGTATGAAACCATTCAGTGTGTTGCATGTTCCCTGAGGAATAGTACCATTAAATACAGGAAAAGATAAGCATAATGTACTAAGTTAGCACATTTTGAATGGAGATTGGGTAAAGGGACACGTGTGTCTCCTGGACAATTGTCACTGTCAGGTGAAACAGCCCAGATGAACAGGAATGATTAATTACAGAAAAACCTGCATCCATGAAATGGAATGAAATAAAATGGATGAACAGCTGCAGGAAATGAAATAGCTGTAAGGATGCTTACACACCCATCTTCACCAAGTTCAAGTAAATAATTCAAAATCTTCCTGAACAATGGGTCTACATGATGCAATTTAAATGTAATCGTAAACTCACTGTATTTTCTGGTCATCCTTCAGACATTGTCAGTTCAAATCCCAAGAGTGATGCCAAACCAGCCCAGCCACAAGGACTAATGGCTGGGAAGTCTCAAATATTTTACCCCTGAGGCACATCCTGCCCTGGACAACAATAAGGAGCAGTTGTGCATGGGTCCTTCCCAACTACCCACAAACCATGGAAGTTAAGCAAAAGATGTACCCATAATCGTATTCCTTGAATGAACAACCATGGGCAATCCTGAGCTGTTCTAAATCACTCTTTCTGTGATTTTGCATCTATCTCATGACTCACCAGCTTAGACAAATATTGTTGGGAACTATGTTTAACATAGTATTTGTAGCAAAGAGACAGAATGAATTCCATAAATAGCTCTGTTGAATCTATGTATCATAGAGAGCTGTTCTAATACATTCTCTTTATTTAACTGGAAACCACTGTGTATCAGACTGGTGGTTTGGACCACAAAACCACAGGAAACCACTATATGGTACAACAGTGATGTCAAATGACAGTGATCATTTTTAGATAGCACCAGTGTCCAGCAGTACTATTCACAGACAAGAAATGATTATTTTTCAGGCCCAAATTAGATCTTCTACTGCAGTCTTCTGAGGAAGTCTAAGCTCAGCCAGTATTCTCACCTCTTTAATGCTCACTTCTTTAATTCTCACTCTTTAGTGCTAACAAGCCTGGCTCTCCCAGGGGAGGCCTAACAATATTTCCTGATATGCAACACCACCCAGTCGGTCACTTACAAGAATGGGATACAGGGTGTCTAAACTGCTAACCTAGACTTGTCCAGCAATCTTGATTTTCTAGAGAGGCAACGTTGCTTAAATAAGTTCCTACAGGAGTTCATAAGCCTTATATGAGAGCTACTGTATATGTGGTACTACTAAATGTTGTTGGCAACTATCCACTTAATTTATTTGTGCAAGTTTTTAGTCCATGAAAAAGCTGTAAAACTTGAATATGAAAATCTCAATATACGCAATAAATGTGGAATATTTCTAATGGAGTGAAACAGGTTTTTGAAATCTGAACTCAAACATGGGAAATATTAGTCCTTACAGTATTTTAAAAAATGTTACAAATGTCTAGAAAGAAAGGGTACCAAGTACTGTATTGTCTTCTGAGTTCCACAAAACCTCCACAAATATTAAAGCCCTCTCTCTCAGTGAGGCAAAGCACCTTCCTCTTCCAGCAGACCTACACAGCTATAGCCTAAAACCTCCAGGCTGAGCTGAAGGCACAAACAGAAAGTAGACAGAGCTGTTTGCAGCAGTTCCAAGAGGCCCAAAAAGATGCACTCACATGGTTCCAGCAAGCAGTTCCCTTCCCTGGCATCGTGCAGCCAGACATAGCCAGGGCTCCCTTAAACATACAATTTTATTTAGTCATGCAAGAGGCAAAGGGTGAAGGTAAAGAAGGAGGGAGAGGGGAAGGAGTATAAGTAAAACCAGGGAAAGATGAAATGCTGCCCCAGAAAAGACTGCTGACGCTGCACTGAGTGCTGTTACTGTGCTAATAGATGCTTAAAAATGATGGGAAAAAAGTCTGGAACATATGGCAGGGAGAAGGTGCTTTCTTTTAATCTGTGAGGGCTCCTGGTGCTATGCTCCAGGAAGCAGTGCTCAAGGGCATGACAAAGCCTTGCTTTCTGTGCCTGCTCGCTGCTGTCAGGATGCTGGGGTCTGCTCCTGGCAGAGACTCCCCCCTTGACAGAAACAATTACTGAGGAGCAAAGCCTGGCAAAACAAGCAGCGCTGTGATTGATAATCTGGGTGCATTTCAGCCTTCGACAAAAGCCACGATGCTTCAATTTGACAGCTGGCAATGCTTGATGAGGGCCAATTAGTGGATATATATTAACTTCAGCCAGAAGTTTATTCTGTTTCTAGTCCAACAGCTTCCTGAATAGGAAGTGCACAGAATGATTTCCCCCACTCCTGCCTGCTCACATGTATGCCAGCTACACTGCCAGCAGAGCTAAGAACTACATATTTTGGCACCTTTGTGTATTAAAGCCAGTAATTGAAAAGCTGCAAGTGACCTTCCAGACAACTGGTGGTACAAGAACCCGAAAAAAGGTGACTTTACTTTGACTCTACAGACCAGTGAATAGGTGAGTCTGAGACTGCACTGTGCATGTAACAAATCCACTGCAAGTGATGATAGTTCTTGAAATGCTTCATTATTCCTTAAAATATTTCTGTCAAAGTACATTAATCTGCTTGTTGTTGCTTCAAATTGGTTAACCTGGCAGAGAACACCAGAACTTTGAGTACCTTCTGTTCTGCCCAGTTCATGAAGAAACCTCTGACTTGGCACCCTCAAATTCCTGTACCTGCTCTTAACTTTCTTATCACAACGTTTTCTTTCCCCACTTTTACATCTATTTTCACTCTTGCCCAGTACAAGCACAGTAATTTCATGACTATAAGGGGCATCCTATTGACTAAAATTTTGGTCCGAAGCCAGAAGCGTGCCTTATAGTCCAGTGCGCCTTATATAATGTACAAAGTTGTGAAATTTGCCAGCCTGGAAGTGCGAGCCGTGAGCCGAGCCGTGAGTGGGGCGGGACCAGCCAGCCCCTGGCCAGCAGCAGCCGCGTGGGGAGGGAGGGAGCGGGCAGCCCCCGGCCAGCAGGAGCCACGCGAGGTGGGCGGTCCCGAACCGCCCCGAGGCCCCCTGAGCTGCCTGCGGTCCTGAGCCGCCCTGAGCCTGGTGGGGGGCGGCGGGGCCGATCCGAGTCTGCACAGCCCCAGCAGGAGAAAAGTGGGGCCGATAGGAGCCTGCATGGTTCTGGCAGGGGAAAAGCGGGGTCGATCCGAGCCCGCATGGCCCCAGCGGAGGGGGCGGCGGGGCCGATTCAAGCCTGCACGGCCCCAGGCACTCTGATCCGCCCGTTGTCCTGAGCCGCCCCAAGCTGCGGGCGGTCTCAAGCCGCTGCAAGCCGTGGTGGCCCTGAGCCACCCTGAACCGCAGCAACCCCGAGGTGTGAGCCGTGGCCTCCCCAGGCTGCGGCTGTCCCGAGCCCCACCTTGCCAGCCGGGGGCGGGTGGGAGTGCCAGGCTCCGCGCATGGGGAGGGCGTTTGGGGCTGCGTTTAAAGGCTACACCAATCTGTGAAAATGTTTGCAAATTCAGCACCTGCCCGTAAACTCCATGATCGCAGGATTCCGTTACTAATTTGTTACTTTGTTGGGTGCGGCACGGATCTTTGCAGCAAAAAAAAAAAGTGCGCCTTATAGTCCAGTGCGCCTTATGTAATGTACAAAGTTGCGAAATTTGCCTACTCCCGGAGGTGTGCCTTATAGTCTGGTGCGCCTTATGGTCGTGAAATTACTGTACATGGGTACTGTGTTACAGAGATCAATAAACAAAGATGGATCCAAGTGCCCTGAATCTCATAATTCATTTCAAATATTAACTCTTCTTCCTCAGCTATAAAGAAGCCACCACACTCAGACAACTTACATATTCCTAGACTTCCTAAGTTCCCTTCTGACAGTGGTTTGAGAGATGCCTCCTGTCACTGAAGGAACCTCCAGACTGCTGGAACTTTTTGGAAAACAACAAGGGTTCTGTCACAGAACAGCACCACATTGAGCAATTACCTGCAGTGATTGTATCCATGTCACCTGAAGAAGAAATTTACTTGCTAACAGGGTAATCACTCTCATCAGACATAGTTTCAAATCAGGGCATCTAGGGTAAAGAAAAGACCAACTGCACACCCTCACAATCTGTATTATTTCACTGGGCAGGGTGGTAACTAAAACTGCCAGAAGTGTGGTCATGCTGATACAGCTCCACAGCAGCAAGAGGAAAACATTTGCCTGTGGGTCTCCTTTGGACCTGTTTTTCATTTTCTTGTTATAAACAGAAATTACACCAGCCAGTGGAACTTCAGCTTGGAAAAGTTCACAGCAGAGGAGTGTCAGGTGTCAGTGTGCAGAGTTTCCAGGGAAACAAGTAACAGTGGAAAAATATAATTTTTGGGGTGAGAAGCTACTCTGGAATCTACAATTCTTTCCTTTTTCTCATGATCCCATGAACCACATTTACTTGGGAAACCTGTCTTTGCAGTAACTTGGTCTCATAAAGAAAGCCAGTTAAAAACTTAAAGGGAAGAGGCACAAAGTAGAACAGAAAAAACAGCTTTGGTACTTGCTTGCTTACATGAAATGTATATTCAATATTGCATAAATACTATTATTACTAGTCAATTATTAGTTATTTGGCCATTACCAAATAATTCCTCTCCATTTGTGGGAACGTTAAAAAACAGCCCCTCAAAACCATGCTGGCCCACAGAGGAAGGCACAATCTTGATGAGGATATAGAAGCAGAAGGGAACAGCAGGTATGAAAGACTCCTGAATGACAAGGCTGACTACAAAACCCACACTTACAATAGCATGGGGTTTCTTATCTCCCTTTATTTAAAATAGAAAGGAGCTCTTTTTGAGTGAACAGCAAGAGTGTCTACAGCAAGAATATGACAGGTAGTAAATATTTTTTTTCTATGCCCCTAATTAAAAAAAAACAAACAGTAATGAGCCCAAACTGCAGTAAGGGACATTAGATAAAGACAGAGAAGATATAAAAAAGTTTTCCCAGGACTGAAGGTCTCCTTCACTTGAAGTCTTTAAGAACAGACTACTAAGGTCTAACTGGATGAATCAACTCAGTTGCAGAGGGCTCTCTCCTGAGGCCATACTATCCACTATTTTTCATTAACAGTCTGCATAACAAAAGAAAATGTATGTTTATTAAATACATGGAGAAAGCTTAAGCTGGGTGGTTCTCTGAGCATGCTGAAGTATAGAATGAAAACTCAACATGTTCTTAAAAGACTGAAGAGCTGATCTGAAAATAACATTTATTTAGACAGCATAATGAAGCATATTAATCTAACCTGAAGTCACAAATGAAAACGTTGAGATCCTGTCATCAGTAACACTGAGTCAAGCTAGTGCCTGGTAACTTCTGCTATAATAATAATAATAATAATGAAGCATTATATAATAATACAAGTGAATACGGCTACTTACAAACAATTAATTTGACTAACACTCCAGGCTGTCAGAAAATACTAATGCTGTTCTAAAAATTTTAACACTATTACTTCACATTTATGGCATGGCAGTTACAGAGATGCTGGTCAAGTCAGGCACCCACTGTGCTACATGCACACTGTACAAACACAGAAAATGACAGTCTTTGCTACACGCAGCTCCTAGCAGAAAATTCCAGCTGTTTAAGACTCAAAGCCCACAGACAGGAAAACCTCAGCCTCTTCAGATATGCCTTCCCTTTACCCCTCAAAACGGTGGAGTGGTGCTTTGGTCTGTTACGATAAATATTAAAACTTAGCTTGACAAGGAAAGGGATAAATGGCAAGCAGGCTATTTCCTAAACAGCTGAGCAGTGGCTGTGTTCCACCAGGCAGGCCAAAGCTGCCTGGGTCCCTGCCAGGCTGGTGTGACACTCCAGTGGGGCCCTCTCTGCGCCACATCTGGACCTGGTTACACAACTCCAGCTCGCGGCTCTTGCATCAGCCTGGCCCCTCCAGAGCAGCAGCCTCCCAGCCACTGCCTCTCCATCAGCTACCCACACAGACACAGTGCCCTGGGAGGAATAAATTGGGACCACATTAGCAGGTGACCCTCGCCCTGCAATGGCCCTGCCTGTCTGATGATAGAGGAAATCCCTCATCCAAACTGACAACCAATATGAAACAGGCAGCTGCATTTACTGGAGAGCCTGGTCAATGCCGAGCGCCTCATTAGGAAATGGGCTCTATATTGAGGCACATTCCTGCAATTCAGAGCCTAGAAACTCTAAATTAAAACAACATTGATGCCATATCCTCTTTCCAAAATGCTTCTCTCCATTCAAACTTTAATGCACATACTTAGAGAAATTAAAGAACCAAAATGTCTTTGGCAGGACCCCTTCCCCCTCTTGTGCAGCAGTATCCTTCCCATGTGAGTGACCAGGAATGTGACAATGTTGGGAAAGGGAAGAACACAAGGAATGACAGCAGAGCCCTCCAGATTCTGGATACCCTTCCCTTGGTGAAACTATGTGTCTTCACTGATATTTTTAAATAAACAAAATCACAGGAAATCCTTTGAACAAGTTTTTCTTTTGTGAGTGTTGTACCTTTCTACACTCTAAGGAAGGTCAATTAACAGCAACTCAGCCCATGGTAACCCGCACAAGCAATGAAAAGTCATGATCCAAATCCTACTCTACATGCTTGGATCCATTCATACTCACTACTGCAGCATAGTCAGGAAACTGCTTTCCTAAACTACTCAGTCAGAAGCTTTTCCCAGCCAGTGAGATTCAGCAATGTTGGTACCACAGCACGCACAACTCTTCCCACAAACCACCTCTTCCCATATTGCTCAGCATTTCTGTCTGCATCCTACGCACGCAGAAATGGGAATCTTTAACTCAGCTGTGTCTGACCACCAACTGAAAGAGCTGCTTTCCCACCACAAAGCCTAAGCATTTCCTAAGAATGGGATGGACTAAAATACCAAATACTTATCAGGGAGCTCAACAGCTCTGAAACACCAGTGACTGAGGTCAGGATCCCAGCTCTGAATCTGAAGGGTTGAATAAACTTTTTGGGTTCCACAACTGCTTTTCAAAGTCGTCCAGAATATCTTAATTTGTGGCATCACTTGCCTTCCTTGAACAGCTGTGTTTAATACATCTTCAAGTCTGAAAGGTTTTTCATTCACAATTTCTACTGTAAATTTAAGAATTATAGCTAAACTTGTAGGAAGTTCCTGAAAGGTGACATGGTTCTGTGGAGCTGGCAAACAGATGGACCCTTGTTCTCATGATGCAGAAAAGGGTCCATGTAGAGAAGGCTTAAACTGAGGAAGTAGCGGAGTTTTCTTGTTGGAAAATATGAGGCTGGTGACCTGGAACAACTGAAGAGAAGTGCAAGGGCCAAGTACACAGAAAATTTGCAAAGCATGTAGAAAAATGAGATTCCCCTTGACTACATCAGTAATGAAGATCCTGTAAAATCTCACAGCCATCTCTTGTGACCCATCTCCTATTTCTGGAGCTGTCAAAGTTGGTGTGATTTGAATTTATTCAGAAGAAGTACATACCAAAACTACTGGCACTGAAAGAAAATAAATGGAATTTTAGATTCTCTGCAACTCATAGATGTGGTGAGTAATACTCTCCTATAATAAGCAATGAGGAGTTCTATCAATGTGTTGAAAGTTGCACACAAAAAAAAAGAGGATAGAAGATGACACATCCTTAAAACACAGGGTAGAATTTAGGGAGGATGTGTCAAATTTCTGTTTGGTCAAGTAAATATTTCTCAGGTATGTTTTAAATATAGTTTAGATTGTAAACATTTATTCTGCCTTGGGGATTGTGGATGCACTGGAGAATACCTGTGAATTTACACTTATACTACACATAAAACTTTTATTTATACTATTGATAGCACAAGTGTGTTGAGGAGATTGCTTTCTGCTTTCTTCATTATTTTTAAGATAAAATCTTAAACAGTCTTAAATGGTGACAAGTCTTTATAGATGTTGGCAATTTTGGAATCAGAATCTTCAAAGGCATTTCAACAGCCCGATGAATTATCTGAAACAGGACTATTGTTCCCACCTAAGACCATAATTGGCTTCACTACATACCAAGAACAATCTCAAATTAATCTCCTTTGCAATTTTCGTTTATTTGGGAAATTAAATATCCCACACAAACACAGAAAAGCACTTAGAACATGCATCCTTAAGAGAAATGGCCATATCTCTTCAGGAAGAGTTTATGATACTGCAAGACTTAACAGCACTGAAAGATAACAATAGGAACTACAATGTTTTAAAAATTATTTACCTGAAACCTAAGTCATTACATATAAGCACAACATTAATATGTTCATTAAATATACACAAATTTTCAGCAGAAAAAGCTCACCACAAAATACTACAGATTGTTCCAGTTACTCACAAAAGATAATCAGAAGGAAACTGGGAAGGGCAAGGGGCATGAAAGCCCTTGAATTTCATCTTAGGACAACAAGAACTAAGAAGTGTTCATTTCTCTTGGAATGAGTGGTACCATAAACCACAGCTGCTGCATCAACAATTACCTGAACAAAGCAAGTACTTGATATTCCTATGACTACTTCTGATTCCTGCTTTAGCAGACCACCTGGCTGACCAGGGATAGTCACTACAACTGTTGCTCAAAAGTAAATAATACAAGACTATAACCTATACTTCTTGCTCATTCTGCAGCTTCTACATAAAACCCCAAAAGTACTGTTCTTAAATTAAACCATAAATAATTATCTTAAACAACATGGCAAATCACCTACTTGTCTTTGCTAAGGAAGAAGCACGGAAATTCCTTATCACAATGCCCTGTTTTTGTCTTATGTTCTCTGACAGCAACAGAAATCATCTGGTTGACAGATGAAATGTTGCACATAAAACTTTATGAAGATGGAAATAGCGGCACTGAAGAAGTTGATACTGGATTGGCAGCAGTGTATGTGCTATAACGAGGAATGTGGCAAGGGAATAACTCAGGAAAACCCACCAGAAGTGCTGAAGTGAAAAATCTACACAGATTTTTTCAGATCCTAAATCTCTTATTGCCAGGGATGCCTTTTGCTTCCTCTGTGTTTTAGTGGCAATGTACTTTTCACATTGCATTCAGTACTGGAACAAAATATTAAACGCTTGAACAGAAACACATTTTTAAAATTGTTATGCCAGCACAGAAAGATCTTAGAAATGGAAGAGGCCAGAAATAGGAAGGGACCAATCTACTCACAAGCACGAGACTTCCCAGAGTCTATTCTAGAAGCTGGCACATGGTGCTCCTGTGGCAATCAGAAATCACAGGAGAGACTGTGGGGTGTAACATTCATATTTGAGCTCTACAGCAAGGGAGAGCTAATCTCCCAATTAGGTTTCTCCCCCAACAAGGCAAATACAAACCCTCCAGAGAAGTATCGCCACTTTTTCCTGAATCTATTTTCCTGACTATTTGTGCCTGTAAAAGATAATAACCAATGTCCTCTTCATTCACAATTTCCTATACATCCTATCACACATTTACTAGTCAGGCAGTAACACAAAGAACCTTTCCTCAATGCTGAGTCCAGCAGCTCCTTTGAAATGGCTATTTATGCAGTTTCTGTCCTTACGTACAACAGGATTATACATTATTAGTTCCATAAACCAAGTCAATAATCCCACATCAGATTATTAACTAGATTTTAACTAGTCCTGTGGCACCCACCTGCTGCTTGAGCTGTTGCACAAGACGGTCCTTTTCTCGTTTCAGTGCAGCCACTTCATCCTGAGTCTTCTTCTTAGAGGATGAAAGCTCTAGCAGAGCAATATTGGCATCTTTTTCACTAATGGCAGCAAGAAGGGCTTCTTGTCTGGAAGCAACCCAAACAAATGACATTATTATCCTGCAAAACTTAGAGGACTTCTCTACAAATATTTGAATATACCATAAATGTTGTACCACTGTGCAACTCTGAAAAGCAGTAATAAATATTTTTGTCAGGGCGACATGTCTGTTGGTGGAACAAGAAGTCAAGACCCACACACCTCCCCCTAAACAACTGTGCTGATACCAAATTGCAGCTTACAGGGTAAGAAAAACACATTATGTTCTTCTGCACTCACCTTCTCAGTTTTTAATTACTATTCATTATTACTCTGGTTGAACATTTTCCCATACTCTTTCCCTGTAGCAGGAAACTCTTACAAATAGAATTCAGAAACATTTTATACATACTGGGAAGAAAGGAGATGCAGATAATCACAGATAAAACTGCAGTTCCTAAAGGAAGCCAAAGGATTGATTATGTTAGGGAGAGCAACCTTTTCTGTCTTTCAACCTTAATTTGCATCTTTAGCTGGTGATGTGCAACAGGATTTCCAAGAAAACCTTGGCCTTATTGCCTAGTAGTGTTGGCTTTTCTCACCTTTCTCACCTTGCAAAGAAGGAATAAAACAAGGTCCTAAACGTATGGCATCACAGAAGAATGATGATGGAAGACATACCAGATACTACACATTTCTTATTTGCATTTCATCTAAAAATAAAGTTGCAAAGGCACTTAAAGTTTTGCTGCAGCGCTCAATATCAAGAACTTTATCATCAGGATCCCAATTGAACCCACTGTCTCAAAAATACGAAAAACCCATGTATCTCAAGAGGGAAAGTTGCGTTTCCACGAACAAAATTGTTCACCAACTGACAGGACAGTGGACTTACAAAATGGACTTTCTGTGTGTGAAATTTCTCTCTGGGTTTACACAGGTGTTTCTTGCACAGTCCAAGCGAGTTAGCTTGCTTTAAATGAACTACCAGCATATCAAAAATCTCAAAGATCCAGTGTAGAGTGTACTTGGATCCTCCCTAGATCAGATCTAGAAAAACATTTTGTTTCCTTTTCAAAATGTAATACCATAAGGTAAAGCAAATTGTTTTAGATACTTCAGGATAATCATAAAGTATTCTAAATAGATTTATGAAGAAATACAAACATTCTGGTGACTTAATGGACGCAAAGAGTAGAAGAAAGGAAAGGGTGCACATCAGATTCCCAGATGCAGCGTCAAGATTGTAGGTGTGGGAACAATGGATAATGGGTGTGTTATTATTGCCATTTTGTTTCTGCTGCTTTTGCTTTATGGAAAAGTATCCAATTTTGGATGTCTGCCTGAAACATGAAAAATACCAATAGGGTGAAGTGACAGAACATGATCCATGACCTCTGCTTTTTTTTCCAGCTATCGGTATCCTGGGAAAGACAGGCTGGCTTGGAGCTCTGGTCATTTTCACTTTCTTTAGAGTAATCTGTTTTGATTATAAAGAAACACTTATTCTTTTAATAGTAAGCCCACAATCGTCGCTGATGATTCAGGAGCAGAGCCAAGAAAATCTCCGTAACTCTATCTATGGAGCCATTACTCTGGTATGGAAATTGGGGGTGCCTCAAATAGCATGTAAGCCATACACCTTCTGCAATCAAATCCTTTGTTGCCCATCTCTGCTTCTTAAGTGAAAACCCCAAGGCCAGGAAAATAAGATATGGATAGCAGTCCATCACTTTTCTGATGAAAAATCTTTGCCTCCATGTCTTAGAAAAGAACTTCCTACTGGCCAAAACTTCAGTGCTGTGCTGTGACAGGAGGGTGCTGGTCAAGAAGTGGGGTGAAAGCCATTGTGACTTTCTCACTGTTTTCTGGAACTGAAACAAGGTGAAGTTTGAACAAAAGCAAGAAAAATACCCTGAGATAAGTGCATTGTAGCTGCATTTTCTACCTTAGCAAGCTAAACATAAACTGCTCCATGTGGGAGAAGTGCAGGTGTCACTGTCAGCTCTGCTGGAAGGGACATGTCTGTAGTGGCAAGCTATTGTTCTCAGCAGAGTTTGCAACTGCCAAATGATTCCAAGACCATTAAAAGGGCATATTGAGAGCATGACAAAAGAGACTTACATCCCTTCTTGAGAGCTTAATGCCCAAGAAAGCCAGCAGAGCATGCTGTGAGACAGGTGATGTGTCAAGGACAAACTGGGCTGTGCCAATGGTGGTAGTAGCATGTGAACAAACCTATCCATCAGGAGTGCTGCAGTCAGTCCTGGAGGCTCAGGCACTGCTGCAGGCTTGGCTCCTTCAGCAAAATGTTTCTCCTCAGTTCACAACACTGGAGGTCCTGAAATGTTCTCATGAGCAGGTAAAACATGCAGCACAACCCAAGGATGCTGATCTTTTCAAGTGCTGGCTAGGGCCAGAGTCATTGAATGCTCACTGAAGTTAATTCAGGTATTTCAGATGCTGGTATTAGTGTAGCTGTGCCAACATCAACTCAGCAGGGGAAAACTGCCTATTTATCTCTCCACTAGAGCAGGCTCTGCAGCCTCAAGTGAGCTGTACAGTGGCTTACAAGAGGGAAGCAGACTCTGTAGCAGACTGAATACTACCAAAGGAAATCTGAAATGGCCACAGTGTAGAAAAATCTACTGAAAACAGTTTTCCTCCAAACTGGACAAAAAACGGAGATTAGATTTTTCCTTCTATTTATGCTGAAGCCCTTCACTTAATGTGGATTAAGATCAATACAGACTAGAGGGGTATCAGACCAGTAGGTTTAATTCTTAAGAGACAATGGTGGATATAATCTCAAGATCAGTATCAACATTATCTGCTCTGTTTGCAGTCTTCAAAAAATAATGCAAAGAAAGATGGGCTTACCTTTTTAAAACAGATAACTACAGAATAGCTAGGCCAGCAGAGCATAGAGATTTGACAACATACAAAAAAAATACTGTGCAAATGCATGTCTCCTTCAACTCTTGAATAGAACTGTCTGATTTGGGGAAGATGACTGGGCAATAGTGTACTGTTACACTACTACTAATTACTAATATAATAGAATCAAATTGTCTTCAAATGGGTTGCTATGGCACTTGGTTTCAGAAGCCTACATAATTCCTTCACAGCCCTTTCCTAATAAAGGAGAAGCCTTTTGGAAAAACACAAGAGGAGGTGAACTTTAAAGAGCAGTTTTGTATTTTGCAGTACTGTTCCCAGGGTCATAGCACTAGAATATTTATCAGTTGTATAATTAGAAAGAATAACAGACTGTAAACAGCACTGAATTAATGATGCTTCAAAACATAAAAACTATACATATTCATTAAAAGAATATGTTTACATATGTCAGGGAGAACACTTCTTCTACATAGAAATTACATAAATATATTGTTCTATAAAATTTAGTTTCAAATTATGAAATTTCTTTCTATCTGAAGTATTTCTGAAAGTGTATATAAGATACATAAGATAATACGAAATATTATTGATAGCAGTAGTAGCTTTGATTTTAATGTCACAGAGGAACTGGGGTAATTCCATCAGCCCTGTGTTATAGGATCAACTCTGTTTTCCTTCTGACTGGCATTAAACTAAAGTATTTAAAAGAGCTCAGGCAGCTAGAAGCTCATAGCATTCCAGTCACTTCCAACAGAGATTATTGCACTTCCATGAGGGATGATTAAGCTGCCATGTTTTCAATCCGGCATATTAAGATGAACTGTAATTATGGCTGTTGTGCCTTTAGTACATAAGAAAGATTCTCCTGTTTTGTAAACTATTTGCTCACGGTAAGGGCGTCAATTACCACAGAACGACAGAGGTGTCAGTCATAAGGGACTTTTTCCAGTTGTCTGATTTTTTTCCACTGCATTTACTGCAAGCCTACAGAAAACGTTTCTAAAAGCTTTTAATGCTTTTCTATCAGAGACATTTGTCAGACTTACCCTGGTCAATCACCATCACACTAAGAACTGCATTATTTGCATATGAATTAAAGACCCTCCCATGATGTGACAACAACAGAAAGAACTTGCAGGCAGACAGATTTGGATACAGTACTATAGTGTTATGAGAGCTAGACAGACAGGCAACAGCCTAGAACATAAAAGCACTGGGACAATGCATTCAGTAATTTCATGAGTTTAGCAGAATGACAGGGTTTGGGTGGGTCACACTCAATAAACTCTTACAAAGTAATTAGGAGTACACACTGATTCAATGGGCCAGAACCCCTGGCTCCAACATTGTCCTTTTCATCATAAACTGTGTTTACCACTACAACAGTAGTTCTGAACTCCACCTTCTTACCTACTTTTTTTTTTTGCTCATTATAGAACATCTTCAGAAAATTAAGAAACTCTGACTTGCAGTACCTCATAGGGAGGAGACAGTCCTTGCAGAGCTCTGGGTATCAGGATTTGGTTCTTAAAAATAACCTTGAAAAAGGCAATTATACCAGTGAATGACATTTCATGATGCTAACAGACTAGTAACTCACTTAATATGCAAGCTGCCAAATTCTGCACTGGTTGTAATTTCTGCAGCATTTAAGATGCAGCTCCAAGTATCCCAAAGTGAGCAAACTGCTATCCAAAAGAAACAGTAGCTACCTCTTACTGCAAGAGAGTGGGAAAAAAATTTAATTTGGCAGTAGGTACTACCTGCTTTTTTTCATTACAGCTGGGAATAATCAAACCTCAGGCTGCAAATTAATTTCCAAAGCACAGCCTTAAACCTTCAGATAGAAGGGATAACACCACACTCCTTCCATTCCAGTACTTGCTTTCTGAATCAGCATGTCACATTTGCCTGGCCTGGCTGGCACATCAGCAGCCATTCTAATCTCTGGTCTATGCTCCTACAGCTACCAAAACAGAAACTGAGAACTCAAGCAAACCAAATGAGATGAAAACAAGAGGTTTTTGTCATTAGCAAGTTTAAGCTTTCTGAAGCTTTCCACCGGTCTTTTCAATGTCATTGCATAACTGTGACCACAACTGGAAAATAAGATAAAAATACACACTCTTTGTGAATATAGGTGTTTGGTCACAAAAGTGATGTCCCTTTAATTTTCCATTATAAGAATGGTGTGATAATAATCAATGTGAATTCAATGACACAGGAAGCATTACCACTTGTACTGCCCTTGCTTAACAAAGATACCGATAATATATTTAGACTTTCCTACACATATTTCTTCCCACATCCCAATTGTCTACAATCACAGAACTCCTCAATAGGATCGATAAGCTATGCTTTTTAAAGTCCTTTCCTCAACATGTCTGATAAAGTCACAATTAGTCCTATAAATATTTTATATTACCTTTCCCATCGATGTTTTAGCCCCTTCTTGTACTTAAGCTTTTCATCTTAATTTTATCGCTTTGGCACCACAGGTAAACATTTGCAATTCCTAGTCCTGCTCAAGTCTCAGCTCTGAGCATTCAGAACTGCAGTGCAGCTAAGACTGCATCTGCCAGCATATCTAGAAAGAAATCTAGCATTTTCACAGAGAACTTTCAAACATACTACTCATTTCCTGAACTATTTTTATTGATGAATGCTTCAGTGAAAACCTGGTTGCTGCATATCACAGCTGCTAAACTGATAGTCCATGAGCCCTATCTAGGTGTCTGTGAAGAGTGGAAGTTCCCCAATGTTGTAACCCACTACCCAAGATGCATTAAGAAAGGTATGTCCCTTGACTCCTGTGACCCCTGTAATACCTATGGACTGGCCCTATCTCCTCTGCTTTACCCTACTGGCAGGATGCCAATTCCCCCTCCCCTTCCTGATCCCTGTCCTTGGGAAACTTCCTCTTTGCCCCCTGGAAGCCATGAAGAAATAAACCATGGAACCCCCTGAGAGAAAAGAACCTCTTTATATCTTTCACCCTTGTTCATGCTGCTCTAGTCCCAAGCTTGCTACAGATTTACCAGGGTGCAGGGTAAGCTTCAAACAGAAGTAACACCCCAAGATGGCACATTTCAGAAGGAACATTTTAGAAGGAACTTTCAATCCTGGCACCCAATGTTATGGGAGACCAGACCCTATGAAGGGTATAATTTTTTTGAAGACAACCTTCCTTGTTTTAGCAGCCTTCAGTGCAGAATCTGGATGAGAGACAGCAGTACTTACAAGGCTCTCGAGTTGCCCAGAGCTGGATTTTCTGAGAAGGAAGTTCTGAAAGGGGCGTCCTTTCTTCATCTGCAGTTTAACAGCAGTGCAGACAGAGCACAAACTCAAGGCATATTTTTCATCCAAGCAACAGAGGCCACCAGAACACATCCACCAGGTTTTAAAAACTGACCTTATAAGAAAGGCAGCTTCAATTTCTTTTCCTGGGACACAGTCAAGTACAGGTTGAGCTTTAGCTTAGCATGGGGTTTCACAATCTGCTTAAGCTGACACAGGACAGGCTCTTGCGGCAAGAGATGGTTCTGCCCTCCCATTCCCAGGTTCCTGCCCCTCCCTGGTGTCAGCACCACTGGCTGTGAATCCCTGCAGCCTGAGGAGTCAGTTAAAACCCTGAATAAACACGAGGAACCCAGATCCGACCGCAGGTTCCTCATCCCTGGAGGAACTGCAGAGCTGCAGCCCTTCCTGACGTTGTGACAGTGTCAAAGCCTGCGCCGCCACAGCCGGCACTGCCAAAACGTAAGAATGGAGAATGAATCATGGAGTTCACACTGATTATAACATATCAAACAACCACAATTACTACAGTGAAAACAATTGTCTTGATGTCTTGGTGAATCTGGCCTGCGTTGAAAGATGGTAGAAAGAAATTTTGGCTTTATCAAACTTTGACAGTAATACTGCAATCTTACTGTGGCTTACAGTTGTTTGAAGAAAATTATCCAGTCTTTATACTCAAATCAAACAGAGAGAGCATCTACCTCCTTGCTACATGACTACCATGTCATTTCTGGTTAGTATAATTTCTCACTTCTGCATCTGTCTCATTTCCATGGCTAACAATTCTGACAGGTGATCATACCTGCCTTCCTCTATATTTTATTAGCTCACTGGAAAACGAGGTAAAGGCATTAACTTAGTTTTGGGACCATATTCATACTATCTCTATTCTCAGTGCATTGTGGTTCTACTTCTTTGCCTGATCTTTTTGTAGCAGTGGTTATGGTATAGACTAATTATTACTTATTTTTATTTCTTTTGGGAGGTCTCATTCAGCACAAGCTTTCACAATTCTCATTTTATTCCTACAATTTCTGCTTCTCCTAAATATCTCTTTCGCTTGACCAATTTTTAAGGCTGCTGTCAATTCCATTTTGGATACAGATACAGAGTTTTGTAACTTTCTTAAACTTTTTCCTCTTTGTTTGGGATGCAAAGACCTTAAAGTTTTGGACTTTTGATTTAAATAAATGCCCTGCTTTCTCTTAATGAACTCCTGTGTTCTTCTGTCCAATTTACTTGCTACCTAGTAGTCTCCATTTTTCAGTCTATTATGTTAAAATTGGAAACTTGACTTTTCCAGCATTGCTTTTTTGTTTGAATATAGGTTTTATCAATTTGTGATCACTACAGCTGAACTCAGTTTTAGTGATGATTTCTTCTCTAGTGTCATCAGCACTTACTAAAATCCTGAAGTCTTACACCATTACATCTTGGTGATCCAGTCATTATTAAGTTAGCAGGACTGGCAGTTTCTCTTATTTGCATCCAATAAATAGATATATCCTACAAAAACATATTTCTCCATTATTACTTACATTTAATACACAACATTATACCTTCAATCCATAGCAGGATACCATCAACTCTCTTAGTGTAACTTTTATGATCCTTACATTATTTTGACTCAAATCAATGCTATAATTTATACTCTCTTTTATTTCCTCAAAACTCCAGTATAATTAATATACAACACCCTTTCTTTCATTTTTAGCTCTTCTGAACAATTGCATCCACATTCCAGCTCTGAATATTGCTCTATTTCTCACTAATTGCTGTTATCCCAGTGACATACCAGATGCATAGAACTACTTCATTTAGTTGTTCTTTTACAAACACCTAAATATTTTTCCACATGTACCATTTCAACAATTTTTTAATCAGAGCTATGGATTGCTTTCATTATTTATTGTCTATCTGACTACAAACCTGGATGTGCCTTGCCTAACCTCCTAGTCCTTGTTCTCTGAGAGTTCTTCTGTACATTTGTTCAAGCTTCTCTTCCAGAACCACTGTGTCTGATTTCTAAAAAATATTTTCTTCAAGGTCAGACCTTTTTAAATTAATTCTGCAAAAGATGTATTTGTGCTTTGGTGGTAGTAACAACAGCAGCACTAATCTGATCTCCATTCCATCCTAACCCTAACTGTACCTGTATTTCAGTCGTCTCTAGTTGCTGCTGCTGCCCAAGATAGGAATTTAAAAAAGGAGCACAAGAAATGCCAAGAGTCTGGATAACATGAATTGCAACATCAGGGGGAAAAGAGGCTGGAAGCAGTTTCATTAAACACTGAGGCATCACTTTGCCTCCTGCTCTTGGTAGCTCCAATGACTGCTGCTTAAGTAGTGCCAAAAAGAAAGTGTTTCTAAGCAAGCAGGACCTGTTGAAAGGATTGAGGACAGAAATGGAGCAGGTGTCAGGGGCTATGGATAAAATTTGGATATACTTAGTTCTGTACAGAAGGGGCCTGAGAGGGTCTCATTTCATTTCCTTTTTCAGATCTGGGTCTGAAAGCAGGTGTAGCTACTTGCAGTCCCTGAGTGCAGAAAATTTGTTTGAATGGGCATTACAGCATTTTCCGAGTTCTGCTTGAAGCAATTGGCATTCTACACTAACTAGGGAGCATCCTACCACTTTCCTTTCTGTTTTTACCTCTACCAGTGCCTGTTCTTCATGAGATGAAACCAGAGCTGCATGCAGTAAAAAGTTTAAGAGACTGAGCAGGTGTACCCTGCTCCAGAACAAGCACTGTTAAGCCTGATCTAAACCATGCAAACAGACCTTTGACAACCCTTTATCAGATCCCTGCTAAGCATAGTAATGATACACTCCTATTCAAAGCCCTTTTTCATGTACAGATCTAAAGAGTTTTATTGAAATAAAGAGAAGCTCAGCCATCTTAAAGCAAGCTGTTGCTGCCTGTTTTGCAATGAGACACGAGGTACATGAACTTTAAGCAACATACAGAGAGACCAAGTCATTCACATGTGACGAAGTTGGAAAAACCTCAATTTAGCATTCTAGCAACCAACACCTTTTTCAACGGAACAAATCTGAAGCCGTGTTTATGCTGTAAACAAAAATCCCACGCAAAATGCCTTGTTGATCACAGATAAATCACAGATCTGCTGATCACAGATAAATTTATAGATCTAACTCTTAGCATCTTAGAAAAAGTAATAAACCCTCAATTTCAAGGCTATGAACCAGAAGAAACAGAATTAAACTAGCTTGTATCACACAAGAACCAGCTCTCCTGAGAACCTGCATATATGATAGATAAATCAAAGTTCTCCTACCTTCTTCTAAGTAACATCTTGCTTATTTTGGTGAAGTTGACCTTCAATTGGTTGTTCAATTGGTAAGAATTATCATTTGGTATCTTCTTAGTTGTTAAGATATATGGCATGGTTAATTTCTTGCAAAAAAAATCTTGCTGAATTTTAAGATGTTTAAATTTTATCTACTTTATAAAAAAAGAAAGCAAGTAAAAAAATAAAGGGGCAGAAAATAACTGCAAGGTAGGGTGAACATGCATGATGTGGACAATTTCTAACCCTGAAACTATCCTTAAGAAATAGGTGTTTTGGACATCAATAAAATTTCTGAGCATTTTCTGAAGCATACAGACTGATGAATTTACAGGAAAAAATCAGGATGCTTCACGCAGAACAAAAAAGACCAAAGTGCTAGATTTTAAAATTAACAACTGTCAAATGCAAAACATCTAAACAAACAATGTGAACTGGAATAGAAACATGGTTTAGAGGAGCTAAGAGTCAGGAGCTACTCTTCACTCCTGTTATTTGTGATTCAACCAAAAACACATCATTTAACTACCTCTGTAAATGCAAATGCTTCTATTTACTAAAGAACACACCTGGTAACATCTGTAAAAAAAAGGAACATTTTGAGCCGAAAACAGTCAGGTCTCTTTCTTTATTTTGTTGTTTATTGTCAGTTAAAAGGAAAAAAAGGATTACCAAAAACTTGCACACTTCAAGATGCCTTATTTCTGCTAGGAGCACCACGATTGCACTGAGATTTTTCATTTTTTCACACGAGAAGGCCACAAAACTACAAAGGAATCACCTGAGCAGCAAGAGGATTCCCCAGCAGACACGGGGCAGAGTGGGCAAAACAAGTGGAACTGGTAGCCCAGAGCAAACCTGCCTGTATGGATTTATGGCAGCCTCCCAGTTCCAGGCCCATCTGGTTGGGAAGGGGGAGGCTGGGAAGACCATGTGCCGCTTACATTTTTGCCATTCCTGCTGCGGTATGGCGTGAATAAATCACGGGGCTGAGGTCAGAACAGCCAGCCCATAAAGTGATTCATGGGCCCAGCAGCACATTCCCCCAGGACTATGTACTTTATTACAGTAAACCTCAGAACAAGATACAATTTCCTGTCTCAGGGAGCAGCCTTTAAATCAGGACACCTGGACAGCCCTGCAGCTTACAGAACAATGGGTCTGAGCCCCACCACTGCCTCTCCTCGCTGGCCCTGCTGCTTTCACCCAAACACCACCTTCAGAGAGCCTCCTTCTGCTGCAGTAACTGTGGTGACAACACCATGCAGGCAACACACTGATATAATCCTATTCTTCAGCCACAGCTCCCCACCCAAGAAATAAATACTCTCCATATGTTGTTTTTTTACTCCATTTTAGGTCTCTTCTGCACTGTAAAAATTTGACTCAAAACGTTAAGGCAACAGAGGAATTGAAAGGGAAGTCATTGGTTTCTCTGTTTGCAGGCACTGGAAGAGTTTTTTTCTTCTTTGCAAGCTAAAGAATCTGACATGCAATTTCGGTCGTAATATGGATGTTCTCACTGTGATCAAGGGCTGTGATCTGAGTTTTGGATTTGGCATCTGGAAAGCAACTGAGGTGGTGACAGAGATGATGGTATTGTTAGACTCCTGAGAAATCTCCCTCCCAGCTAAGAGCAATGTTGCTCTTACACCACAGGTTACATTTCCAAGAGAAAGAAAAGAGAACTCATTTTAAGCCATGAAACAAAGCAGAAGGTATTTTCCACTCTCAGTGTGCTGTGGAGCCTTACTTCTCTAAAGATTTCAACCACACAGACCTTCCAGGCTGTAGAGGAGCAGCCTGCCATGGCTGCTTTGTATTCCAGATGTCCCTCAGCTAAGGGTGAGCCATGTGCTGACTGCACTTCTGCTCTCCTTGGAAGCAACAGGACACTCTTCAAATGAGAGCTTCCCATGTCCACACAAAACAGGACAGAAGAAAAACTTGCTTTGCTTCCCTCAGATCCATAGTGGATCACCAACACCAGAGCTAAACTTGGGTACTTTTTTTTCCAGTATGCATCATTCACGATTAAGAAAAGGGAAGAGAAGCTTCCTTCCCTTCAATCATTTAAAGGCAAGATTTTCCTGCAGCTTTGATGACAGTAAGTCATTCTGTACAATCACTACAAACAGTGGGGAAAAATCCTGATGATTTTTACTCTTTGTAATTCTTCAGGATCTTAAAACTACATCCATAACAAGGTAACATGTCCCTGGGAAGCTGCTTCATGGAAAACAGACACACCTGAAAGATGTTCAGAGGACAAAAACATAAGAAAAAGTGATAGAGCAGAGGAAGTTTTGGGAAAATTTAGATGAGAATTCATCAAATACTGTAAGTTAAGAATGCTATTAAACCGGTCAAACTGAAAAAAAAAAAAATCTAGGTAAGGAAAGAGGAGAAGGAAAGGATTGATAAAACAGATGTAAGCAGCAATAAACATATCTGATTCATCCAAGATTGAACCTCCTGAAACTATTTGTTTCACAGTTACTTTTCCTACAAGTGAAAACAATTGTGTGGAAAATAACTTCTTCCACCTGCTTATTTTATTTTGTTCTATGCTACTTAAAGGATCTCCTTGACTTCTGTGGATTGTTTCAGAGCTTACAGCAGGCAGAATTAAGGCTTACTGATTTTATCCAGTTTGCTTTGCTTTGCAGAATAAACATTTACATCATACCCAGTTGCTTCCAATCGTTATTCTGGGGGGCTTAGGAAAAAGACATCCACTTGGGACTGAAAGCCATGAGGAACTGGCTGCTGTCCTTCTGAGCTTGTCCCAGTGGTTAATAATTTTCACTGTCACAGTCTTATGTCTTTCTATTTCCAACACTTCTGTTCTCAGTTTCTGGATAATGATCCTTGTTTTGACTGTCTCTGCTTGAATAAAGTGCTTTAATATTACTATTATGTGATTTTCTAGATATTAGGACTATACAGAGGCTTGTGACAACTCCATCAACTATCCTATAAAAGAGATCTAAAATCTTCACTCTATTCATGCTCATTAATCCTATTTTTATGCAGCCAAAGTCCTGCTGCTGCCAAGATCACACTTTTTTTCCATAACATGGCCAAATCCTTTCCAAGTCACTCCTTTCCAGATAGTGCACAGTAGACTTCATATTGTTCTGATTTATATGCTTCATGTTCATAGGCACTTGGTGTAAATGAGCTTGCATTAAGGAGCAATTTAAATGGCCCTACATGTCTGCTCTCACCATCAGGGGAACACTATACCATTTTCTGTATCACCTGCAATGTCATTTTAGACTTGCTTCCAGCTCACTGATCAAATGATTATCAGCATCAAGCCCAGCACAAAATCTATTAAGCTCAAAAGTAAACTTCACAGTTGAGTTTTAACTGTAATGGGAAAATGCTGACAGCTAATGCTCACTTTAAGCATATTGTCTATACAGCACTAACAGAAAACATTAAGGGACTCTTTTCAAGGGCATGTAGTTAGTGATAGCACAAGGGGTGATGCCTTCAAACTGATAGAGGACGGAATTAGATTGGATATTAGGAAGATATTCTTCACTGTGATGATGGTGAGAAGCTGGCACAGGTTACCCAGGGAAGCTGTGGATGCCACATCCCTGGAAGTGTTCAAGGCCAGGGTGGGTAGCACCAGGATGGAGCCTGGTCTAGTGGAAGTTTGGAACTGGATGATCTTTAAGGTCCCTTCTAACCCAAACTGTTTTGTGGTTCTGTGATAAAGTTGGGAATTGGTCTTCTACAGAAGATTAATCATACTTAATGCAAAAAGTTACTTATATTAAACAAGGTTAGGATTTTTTTGACCAAACTTTAGAGATAACCAAGGAACTGTATCACATTTTTTCGACATTACACATCTTACACAAAGTAATTTGACTGGCATTAATTAAAAGCCTATTCTTTATGCTATCAGAATATTCTATCAGCTTATTCATCACTCTGCTCATGAATTGTAACAGTTAATCAATTCATTAGCCACACTTTGCCTGTTATTCTGCAACACTTCCAGGACTTCAGCTTTTCCATAACTTCTAGAATTTCACCAGAATTCCAGTATTTATTAAACTTTCAAGGAGCCAAAATTCCCTTTAGCCAACTTCTCCAGTGTTCTTAGATACCAGAAACAATGGTATGCTACTCCCAACACATGTGCAACTTCTTCAGCAGCTCCCTATGTTGGAAAGAGAAATATGGAATGCCACAGTGCCTTTCTAAGAAAAGAAGCAAAACCATTTCTGTTCAAGTCCTATGTGATCCCAATTAATAATAAAGGATGGTACAAACCAGTAAAGTAACATTTTAGACATACTGGAAATACTTCAAGTGGCCTAATAAAGTGAAAAAACATCTGTCTTGATTTTGTTTTTTTCCAGTGATTCTAATTATGCTGGCTATTTTACTATCAATAGAAAACAGCACTTGTTTATAATTGAACAGGGTTTTTGAATGCTGGCATTAAGAAAAAAACAGAGGTAATTTAATCACTATAGCAAATACAAATGGTCTCCTCTCAGAAACCAAAGACAAAATTACCACAGACTTCATATAGTAAGAGCTGTATTAAGGGACAAGACTCTCACTTCCTTCCAAATGGCTTCAAATATTCAATGGACGTTCCCAAAAAACGTTCAGCATTTCATCTATCTACTTAAAAAGACATACAAAATCATAGTTATTAAAAAGCTCTGAATATTTTAATGTTGCAAAGTGAAATTTGCAGACATTGAGAAATGCAATTTTAGCTCTACATGCTTGTGGGAATGCTTTATGCTGCCTCAGTCTTCTGTTAAATGAATGTATACAGGTTTGGCCAAAGGACCTGTCTTTCATTTCATCTTCAAGACCTCATTCACATGACATAGTAACACTTCAGGGACTATGGCACGACAGCACCTTAAGTTGCTTAGCAAAATCATCTTCAGATAGAACAGAGATTAGCACTGGCAGATCCTAAAGAATTTTTTGGCTAATCATTTGCAGCAAACTGCTTAACTGTGACGGGTGGAGTGAAAAAGCAAGTTTTGATTTTCAGGTTTTGTCCAGAATGTGTCATCCCCAATCCTACTTCAAAAAAATCTGACAGCTAACATTCCATTATTAACATGATTTCACTATGAAACAAAGTAAGGAAGCAAAAGGAAATGCAAGTTGGTTTTTTTTTTCCCTCTAATACATCTTGGTTTGTTACTTACTGGTGCAATAGGAACAGGGGAAAGTTAAAGGTAAATGGAAAAAACGTACATATGAGAAACATCTCCTATGTCCTCTCCCCTTGAAGGCAGTACCCTATTTAATCTTCTATTTAAAGGTAACCTTATCACAACTGTGTCCATCAAGACATCTATTTGTGGTCTCTGACCTGAGAGCTCATTTGTGCAATGTGCCAGGGAGGCCATGAAAAGCCGAGTGAAGTGCCAAACTCTCTGGTTGTCCCAGGTGATGCTCTTAGGTTCCAGCAAACACCAAGGGATCCCTTTTTCCCTGCCCTAGAGACAAGCACATCCTGTGAAGGTATTACCTGGGGTGTGGCATGGCAAGCACAGCCTAGCACAGACCTGAGGGGATTAACACCTCTGCCTTTCATGTGGTTGCAGAGCTGGGACTGTCCCTGGCTGGCTGCAAGGGAACCCAGTGTCCTGGCAGGTAGGAGAGCCCCTCATCCTGCTGGGATGGGTACATGCTCACAGCAGAGGTCACTCTGAGGGGAGGAAAGCAAAAACAACCTTGCTGGAACAGACACCATCCTCACAGAAAAGCCACTCATTTATGTTTTCAGTCTCATACACCTCACTGCAAAAGATTTTGAAGTAGTTGATTTAAATATAGAGCAGGAGACTGAGGTCCAGAAGCAGAAATAAAGTACCCACACTAAATATAACTTATTCCAGCCTACAGAAAATACTTCTGAGAGTAATGGCCAAAAAGATCCTCTGGGAAAAAGAATGTTTTAGAACAAGGGGGCTATCACACCATAACAGCTTTACAACATTAAAGTCAATGACTGTTTTTCATTAATATGGCTGGTCAATATTATTTTGTTTAAATTAGCATTTCACTATTTTTGATGTCTTGAATTAGCTGTCTAGCTGTAGACATTTTCTTTTCCTTTTCCTCTAGTTGAGACTGCTGAAAAGAGTGAAAGAGTGAAGAATTCTTCTACAGAATAATTTTTAGCTTCTATTAAACCCTTTCAGAGCAAGAAACCAAAGCAGGTGGAAGAAATAAAATGGCAGCTGAGAAGAGATCCCAGACTCTCCAAGACAGGCTCAAATGGGTAGCAGAGGATGACTGTGACCTCAGAGAGTACATTGCTTCCTCAAAAAAATGTGATTTATCACTGATGAGCCATGTAACCAGTATCAGACAATGTGCCTCCCCAAAGGACACAGACAAAAGCTGTGTTCAGATTAACATACTCTCCTTAATTTTCCATGTACTTGAATCACTCCAAGCCCTGAAATATTCTGCAGTTCTCCAATTCTAAAAAAACAAATTAAAATCCACCAACTTCAAATGAGTGTGTATGACACACACACTCAGCCATGCATGGGACTTCAAACAAGCACATCTGAATGAGACAGTAACTCTTCCTAAATCTAAACGGCATTTTCTTACAAAATGTGAGAACTTTTTCAGGTTCAGAGTAAGTAAAGGAGGTAGGTCCATGCTACTCAGTAATTTTGGGAGGGGAGGGTGTGGGTAGAAGAGAAGGGGGTTTTCAGTGCAATTTGGTTACAAAGCTTGTTTGCACAGGGCTGTGCTGGCCTCATGGTGGCTATTCATAAGAGATCCCCAGAAGAGCTGTAAAGTCTGCCTATAGCCCAGGTGCTCTAATTGCTGTCTGTAAAAACAGAGCTGTTTTCTCAGCAAACATTTCAGAATGCCCAATGCTAAGTTGATTAGTTAGTGGGTTTCTGGGGAGGAGTATAAGGATGATGGCTGAGAGACAGAGCAAAATTGATGACTTGGAGACAAAACTTGGATTTCATTAAAACACTCCAGAGAGTGTTTAATTTCTCAAAGAGAATTCCTGCCATTGAATAGGAAGCAGGGACTAGGAAGGAGTTATTCCCAATAATGTCTAATTCCCACTGCAAGGAACATTATTCAGTTCAAGAACCAGAGAGATGTTATCAGTACAGAATCCAGCTCAGGTGTCCTTTGAGCACGGCTGTTCCTACAGAGATACCATTACCATGGCAGAGATGTCTCCCTTTCAGTACACCCAGTGCTCTCCCATTGAGCTTCTGAGGTTTCTCCTGAGCACAGGAGCTTTGAGGGTCTCAGAGCATGCTGACTCCACATCCAGGCTTCTCTGGGTTGGTCATGGGGAAAGACAGACCAGGTTCCCTCAAGCTCCAGCAGCACCGATCACACAGAGCCCATTGAAAGCACTACATGAGCTCATCTGGTGGATCTGGATGCAGGCTGAGCCTGTGCAGGACACCTGAGCCTGCCAATGCCAGAAAAAACACTTCTCATATGGGAACACTGGGCTGGGAGAGGGGGATAGCAGGAGGAGCTGGCACGAGGGAAAAAGGAAGGAAATTAAGGGCATATAGCACAGCAAGGATTCAGCCCTCTTGTGCAATTAAAGAAACTCTTCACAGACCCTCAAAGTGGCAGAAGGCATTAGTGGTGTGTCCAGGCTGTGACTTACAGCTTCCTAACTCTACAGCCTGGTTAAGGAGACAGATGGAACTCATCCACGGCCACAGCAGCCCCTTACAGACCCCTTCAGGAAGGGCTTGGAGAAGCAAGCTCATAATGGCTCTTCCTGTACATTATCTGCACTCCTGTGTTTCCCATTAGTAATCACTGCTCCTGAACATCCACAGTATTAAAGCAACGTTATTTGTACCGCTCAGGTTACATCAGTGTCAACGCTTTACTCCAAGTCCTAGGGTTTCAGGGGTTTGGAATTTTGCCATTAAACTTCCTTTCAGGCATGGCAAAGTGCGGCTCTGCCCGTCCTCATTTCCCAGTCACCTTCACACAAGGATTTTTGCAAAAATCCCTCTGCAAGCTTTTAAGATGTTTTTGTTTTTCTTGAAGGAGAAATGTCTTCTATTATTACTTTTGCTATTATATTTGACAATTTGTTAATTGTGAAGTCTCAAAATGTACATTAAATGATAACAACAACAACAAACAAAAAACAACTAAACAACAACTAAAATGCAACACTTTGCTTAATCCAGCGCAGCACTAGAGTTCCTGCTAAAGTGCACCTCTTCATTTTAGTGATAGCTGACATATCTAACACTACAGAGGGCAGGATAATGGGTAATGTAGCTCAAATACAAGCCTGTAGATCAAATAGTAAAACCAAAAATAGCAACATTTCATGATCATGTAGGAAAGAACACTGAATTGATAACAAAGCTTAAGCACTGCAGTAATTTGAATAAAAATTCTAATGATGCAATGGATTGATATTAAAATTTCTGAAACTTAATACCGATTAACTAATTTCATGATTTTTAACAACACCCTGAGGAATACAAAACTAATATTACTCTGGTTTTTTCAAACTAATGGTCATTATAGAGCAGTCTAGGAATGCACCTGTGAAGCAGACATCATGCCAAAAGGCCTTCAGCAAGCTCTCTGGCCCACTTGAAAAGGCATTTATTTATGTTATCACTCTCAGCATTGCCTCCAACCAGGCATTGGCTGAACAAGTGCAATTCACCACCCAGAATGACAGGCACAGGGTCCCTCACAGCTACTGAGCCTCACACCTGCCAGTGAATCAGTGTAGGGCAAAGAAACGAGGAACACATCAATCAACAGGAGAACAAGAAAAAACCTGTTTTGTTCCCAGTTCTAAATCAAAATCAAAACTGCTGCTATGAGAAGATCCACCTGCAAAAGTGGGATCTGCAGCCCACAAGTGCTGATGAGGATACACATTTAAACCAGGCAATTGCACACCAAGTTCTACACTGTGAGAACTGAATGATGACAGAGTGGGGACACGGTGCTGATCACCTTATTGACAGCTGCTTATTGGAAGTTTGTTCCAGAACACTGCCCAGGAATTGGGAGATTTTGTCTAGAAGTTCAAACCCACACTGTGGGGTGCTTACTGGAGTAATCAGGCAATATGATGTATTTTAGGATGACTTTTTGTTTCCTGTGCAGAAAGAAATACAAAACTGGGACTCTTTACTGATAATACTCAACAAGGTTCTCGTTTCATATGAAGCTATTTTAAGTATTTTCTTTTTTCATTGTTTTGATGTTGCACTTACAATCTTTTTGCCATTAAACAATCTCATACCAAGTCAACAAAATAGTTCCACTTTAAGAAAGTGCAGAAGACAGTTCTGTATTTAAAAAAGGAACAACAGGTGGACTCTGCAAAGTCTCCTCTGTGAATCCAACCAAACGTGGTGTTTAAAAGTTAGTCTTCTGCACTCCGAAAACAAATACATCAGATGTAAGAAACTGCCAGAGGAAATATTCTGTTCCTCAGGGTTAGTTTCTAGATTAACCACTGGTTTATTCATTGATTCTTAAGGAGTAAGCCTTCAACTTCCCCACTGCTTCAAACCATAGTGACCACAACTGCGTAACAGAAGCTGTTCCATCCAGAAGGATTCAGCTGTTCCTGTTCCAGAATGATCTGAAATACCACACAGCTGAGCCTGGACTGCTGTGGTGACCAAAACCAAGCACTGCCAAAATTTGAAGCTAATGCCACTGTAAAGATGGAAGACCTGAAGAGCAGTGAAGTGTAATGAACTTTGTTAATGCCAAAGGGCATTTTGTAACAGGATAGGAGATTATGCAATGCAAATGCAACTCGATGGAAAAACTGGATCCAATTATAAATACAGAATTTTATTAAATAGTTTCTAGCACATGTTGAAGAACAATAGACTAACTTGTTGATTTCTGTGCTAGAATTTGTTTTTCTTCCAGCTAAGTTGCATGCAGACGTTCCTCCTTTTGAATCAAGGGGCAACCACACTACTAAAAATCATCATTCTGTCTTCTTTTATATGAAGTTCTCAAATCAGCCAAGGTTATCAGGGTTGCACATTCCATGATAATGCCAATATGTCTGAAATGGAGCCTACAGCTGACTCCTGAACTGGCACAGGACCTGAGGGCTCCAGATTTAACATAGCAGTGTACCAAAATCAAATACATTTCTATAACACAGACACACTGTTAGATCAAGACCTTATACCACCTGCCAAGAAGCGACAGCATTAAGGATTTTTGTGTCTCTCAAAAGAGACAAATAACAGACTTCATGTGGCTGTTTATGGATATCCTTTCAATCACATCTTAGGGCATAAAAAGGTGGACAACATGAATTACTGAATTAACATCTTATCATCTAAATGGCTGCTATTCACACTGACCTTTCTAATCCTGTTTTAGCAGAGTCACCAAGTTCATTCCCGTGCAAACAAAGACAACCATACCATATACCCTCTTTCAAGTGCAGTCCAGTTTCTCTTCAACCACTAGCTACCAGATTTCCATAAATGACACTGCTCTGCTGTTTAACACACCAGGATTCTAACCAGAACCAGATCGGGGCCCAGGGCTTGAATGTAAAAAGATTTTCTGATGCAAAAGACAGGGATTTAAAACTACTCTCCTTGAGTTTTGAATTTGTAGTTAGGAAGGACATTTCCAATTACAGTCACATCATGCTGCAAGTTGTGGTAGCATCATACATAACATGGGGAAAAGTAGGTAGAGGAATTTTTCTTATGAATTGCCTTGAATAATAGGGATTCCTTTGTATTGAAGAGGTAATAACCTCCCAAACACTCTAGAACTCTTAAATGGCATGCAAATGGAAATTCCTCCATATGTTCAGCAACTTCTAGTGAAAACTACACAGCTCAAAATATCATACACAAGAATCTGAAATACTGCAGGCAGCACCACTTAGTAAAATTGAATAGATGTGAGATTGGCTCCAGTCATTTCTGTAGCCCCTCAGGTATGATGAATATAAATTCTTACGTTCTTACACTTCAGCAGATGAAAGGATCTCTGCGCTAACCTTTCTCACCCTAAAGCTGCTTCCTCTGGATACAACTTGCACTGCCATTTGTATTCACATGAACAGTAGCAAACAGGATATGGTGGGGAAAGTTCACCCTGCACAAGCTGAGATGCCTCAATGCTGCAGCCACAAGACAATAAAAGAGATTGGTTGAGATTTTTACAAGTTCTGACAGCCAATTCCACTACTGCTGGCTGGCTCATAGGATTTAAATATCTGCATCTCAAGTTTTATAACTTGCCTCCCTAAGGAATTACTAAGCTTCTTTCCAGAGACTGTTTAGAAGGGAAACCATTCACTTTGGAAAAGACAGGTCTAATGCCCTTGCTCTGGGGGCTCTGGTTTTGGCTTAGACCCCCTCTGTTCCCTGTCAGACACAACAAGAATGAACCTGATTGCTGTGAGTCAACAATTCTAATCCATAAAGTTAAAACATCAGGATGCCAAGGACCAGGCTTCATTCACAAGCCTTACTGTGTCAGGCTCTTATTTCCTGAAATTATTGGAAAAATCTGAGGTAAAGCAAGATAAAGTTACAATAAGGAGGAATAAAAACATGAATGCAATTGTAGCAAAAGGCAATCAGATAGATATTTCCATTACAGGGAAACCTAAAGCAAACTTAATTTTTAGGTTGCAAGGAATCAAACTGGGTGATCAAACTTCTTAAAAATTGTTTGTAGGCACTTCTGAAAGAACTCCAGATCTGCTTCCTCCAATCAAGTCTTGCTGTTTTCACCAGCAATCAGGGTAATTGAAGTGACCTCAACTCCAACTAACCACTTAGATCTGATCCACTTCGACACTTGATAATATACAGAAACACTGCAGAAAGAGGCTCAAGAGAAACAGGATTAAAGCCATATGACAAAAATATCTGTAGATTCTTAGTGTTATACCACACCCACCTACGGGACAAACAGAATCCTGCTGCTTTTTTTAGGCAAAAGTCCACGATTTTCTCAGCATCTTCCTTGAATGATTCCAAATTCATTCAGGCTCAATGATGTCTCCTTAATTTCAGTACTCTGTGTTCTACAGAACACATTCTGTAATTTCAGCCCTTCAGACCTCACTGCCATGCTTTTGTCTTGGTTGCATTTCTTCAGTTCTATTATAACCTGTAACACTGCCTATTGGCCTAGTCACTCACACTTTGCCAGCACTGAGAATTACAGTATTAAGGATATTATCAGCACATCCCTATCTAAGCTCATTCCAATATCCACTTACGGGCCTGTCGTCCAGGAAACTGTCTAAGCCATATTTGATCCTGCAGACACTCTCTCCACAATGCAAACTTCTCTGTGGTCACAGAGCCTCAGGACCTGCTACATAAAGAAGTGTCTTCCCATGTTTAAAACATATTTGACACTTAGCAAAAGAGTAAAGCCTCCCCATGCAGCTATGACCTCCTGTACCAGCAGCCTTATGCAAGAGTTATAACCCAACATGGAAAATAAACTCCCTCTTCCCATGAAGAAAATATTCCTTGTCACTCAGCAAGTGGCACAGTAGTGCATTAGTAAGCATTGTTACGCGCTTGTAATTTCCCTGTAATGAAAATTTTAAATATCATTTGATGCTCTATTGGGTGTCCATGATGAGGTGCTGGCAGCAGAGGGATTGCAGGAGCCTCTGGGAGAAGAGACCAGGGCTGCCCTGTGCTGGACACAGCTGGATCCTGATGGCTCCTGAGCATCCACTGCAGGACACCCCTCAGCCCAGCTGATGTCACCTCTGGGAAAACATATTTTAGAAAGGGCAAAACCTGCCACATAGGTAAAGGAAAGGGCATGGGGTGCAAAGTGTGAAAAACTGCATTGGGAAGACCAAGATCAGAGAAGGAGGAGGGGAAAGAGGTGCTCCAAGTACAAAGTACTGATCTGCTGAAGCCCATGGACAGCCCATGGTGGAGCAGATAGTCACTGCTGCCCTCTTATAGCCTACATGAGAGCAGATTTTTTCCTGAAGGACTGCAGCCCCATGGGGAGAACCCACACTGGTGCAAGGAAAGAGCTGTGTGTCTGCAGAAGGCTCTTAGAGACAATGGATGAAATACTGTGAGGCTACTTTGCTTGCTCTGCTAGATTTGAGGGAAAAGTCAGGATGTGTGACACACTGGAACAGGTTTCTCAGAGAAGCTGTGGATGCCCAGTCCCTAGAACTTTTCAAGGCCAGGCTGGATGTGGCTTGGAGCAACCTGGTCTAGTGGAAGGTGTCCTTGTTCATGGCAAGGGGGTTGGAATTAGATGACCTTGAAGGTCCCTTCCAAACGAAACTATCTAGGAATTCTCAGAAAAATGTTTACTGCCCATACCCACCCCAATCCCTCCCTGCACTGAGAGAGCAGAGGAGTCTAGAGAGCTGGACTGAAGAGGAGCATATGAAATGGGACTGGAAAGGTGCTGTTTTATTTTTTGACTTGATTTTTCACTACCCAAACCTTTAATTGGCAATACATTCACTTTCTCCAAGGTGAGTTTGTTTTGTCCATGACAGTAATCAGCATCTCCCTGTATTTGCCATGATGCATGAGCCTTCTCATCCTATTTTCTGCTCCTGTTGTGTTGAGGAAGGTGACTAAGTGGCCCTTATCCAAAGTTAACCCACCACAGATATATTTTTATGTTCCAAGACCAGCTCAGAAATATACTTGCAACATGAGAGGGAAAAGTGTCATTGGAAGTAAGCCCATACATCCTGTGCCAGAGGTGGCTTTTAAAGCTGTTGGTAAAGTTCTGGGTATGAACTGGTGCTCAGAAGTGGATTTCCTTAACTCCTCAGGCTGGAGGAGGAAAAGATCAGCTTTTTTAAAAAGAGACTGATTGCAGTCATGGGCATCCTGGAATGTGAAGAAATGACAGAACTGTCACTATGCACCCTGCACAGAAGGGAAACTCTGCTGGATGAAGGAAGATGCAGTTGAGCCAGTAGGGAAGATCAGTGGCATGTGCTCTTCAAAATTAAATCCCCAAAAAGCAATGAACCACAGCAGGGAAGTGCACTCAAACAGTTTACTTTTTACTTGTTCTATGTATTCAGTATGGAAATGTTATTTCTTAAATGCTGCCTCACCCAGCACCTCTACCATGGACAACACTGAAAATTGTGGTGTTAAAAAATTAGCTTCAATTCTAGTAAGATACAAGGATACAACAATCAACTCTTCAGTTTTAACAAGTACTCCTTTTTTTTTTTTTCCCTGCCAAAAACATTTTCATGCTGTCTTTTCTCCTACTCAGTCAAAAGCAGCAGTGATTTTGGTTCTATGCCATCACAATAATCAGCAATACAAAGAAACTTAATCACAATGGTTGCAATGTCAATACAGTCCTGGAAGAAGTTAAAGGTTCTGTACAACTTTATTCAAAAGGAAATGTTTCCTAGGCTTAAGTGCTTCCCTTTAGCTCTACAGGATGGCATGAAACATGCTGTCACCCTATTCCCAAACTTCCTGTGGAAAGCAGCCACCTGGGTTTCTGAGGATAATCTTCCAGGACTGGAAGAACATTAAACATCAGTAAGGAACTAAAGCAGATTGGATCAGCATCTCTGAGACACTCTGACTTGTGAGAATAGTCAACAAAAAAGAGAAGGGGAGAAAAAGAAGGACTGAAGGAAAAAGTACTTCCAGGTAGAGAATTGGCATTTTCTAATCCACAATCAAGTTAAAAACCAGTGCATTCTGGTTTTTAAGACTCATAAAGATAATGAGATCAGGATGACATCAGTATCCTTCTAAAATGCACACATTTAGTTGTTTTTCTATGACAATAATTTGTCTTCTATCAAAATAGTTTCTAATTTAGACAAGAATAGTAGACACATACCACCAAGTGAATGTAATACAAAGTAAGGAGTAGTATGGTCTTACTAAATAATTACAGAAGAGATGACTGAATTTTCATCTGTTCAGACAAGAAATTTTGAATCAGTTGCTTTAAGATACTTTAGGAGAAATTCTGACAATGCTGATCTATCAAAACCAAAAAAAGCCCTTTCCTGAGACAGATTCAAGAATGCCATTTGGTAACCTTCCACCCTTACTATTAGAAGAAAAGGAACATTTTAAGATAGAATGGCTATAAGATTCTTAGCAGTTCTGTTCAGTGTCACTTCTGGCTTTGAGGAAAAAGGGGTTCATGGGACAGATTGCTTTTTGAGACTAGTGGGCACTTCAGAAACCCATCTCTTTGTATCCTAAAATTTTGATTTTGAACAAATAGCCTTTCCCCTCAAAGTAAAAAAAAAAGAGAAAACATACATCAATTTTAATTAATTTGAAAACTGCAAACTGCAACTATAATGCACATCAAAGAGACTGCTTTTTGCTAGTCGTAAGTAACAGTCCATGGTGCCAACTCCTTGGTACCTCTTCCACATATACCAGGTTAAAAATAATCCCCTCCTCCTCTCATGAATCACAACATTCATGGTACAGATGAGGCACCATGTAAGCAGCAATTCCTTCTGTAGCAAAGAAAGTTGTTGGAACCCTGACCATACTAGATGATGGGCACTGGTACAGCTAACAAAGCACAGCAGTTTGTCAATTAAGAAGGGACACATCTAACCTGAAAGTGGTCAGGTACTTTAACTGTGTAAACAGGACTATTTGCATTCCCATGTTTTCAAATACTGCTGAAAGTCATGTGAACAAGGCAGACGAAGTAAGAAATTTTGAATTTCTGCCTCTGAATAGAAGGGCATATGGAGACATCAAATAAATTGTATGAAAATATTTCAGTTTTTCTGCTAGCAATTAAACATGCAAATTATTTTTTTATAAGGTTTTGACGTGTTTCCCAACATCCCTCAGATCCAATCCCACCCATTATACTTGTTGTCTTTTCTCAAGGCTGAACTTACTTATTTTTTCCTTTTAGGATTGGTTTGTACCTACAAAACACATCCCTGCAATTGACCTAGGCAAGCCCATGAATGCAGGCATTGTTACAGTCATATAGACACACTTATGCAGAGACAGCTTGGGCCTATGGGCTTAGGAAAAGAAGCTGTATCAATTTAAGTCATATTTATAATGACAAAATTGCATTCAGCCTAAGGGTCACACTAACGATTGTGCTGAGTTAGCCCTTTCTGGTAGGATCAGAAGGGGGGTAGGGGAAGAAACACCTTTTACCAAAATAGTTAAAATGCTATAAAAAAAAGTCAGTCTATGCAGCCCGGGCCTTATAAGGAAGTGTTTTTAAACATTTATTTCTTGAAACACAAGGTTTCAATCAACAGCCACCGGAGACTCTGGGGTCACGATCTTCCCTCTCAATATTCTGCACAAAGGTCAGAGAGCTTTTCCCTCTATGAATGAAGTTGCCTTCCAAACACTTCAGCTACAGAATAAACAGCTTCTAACCCAGCTTGCAAAACTCAGCATTGTTGTCTACAAAAAAAGACAAAGTCTTGCTAAGATATTTCATGCTTGTACTCTCTGCAGACTCTTTACAAATTAAAGGCCTGTAAAACCTTGAACCTTTATTGAGTCTGTCAGCAACAAGTAAGTTGAGAACAACACCATATGTCAATGTAAGAACCCTGGTGAGTGCCTACACTGTACTCCTCAGCTACCCCAACGAGCTTGAAGTGCTTCTTACACCTTGACATGGCAGTATATCCACACTGTGTTAGCACAGACATATAATGAACACTCATGCTTGGCATTAGCTGGGCTCGTGTCAAAAGTAAAATATTGTGAGGTTACAGGCAATCTGGAACATGTTCTAATGAAAGACAGAGGTTTAAAGAAAAAAGTAAGGAAAAAAAATGCTTAGCAGCATTTAAAGCAATGAAGGGAAAACAAAGCAATGCCTTTAGGATGTATCTCAAATCCTGATTGGAATATTCCAAGGATCAATTTTTACGGTCAAAAATGTTAGTAAGTGCCACCAAAGGTCAGAACTAAAATGGAAGGGGTGTGTTCTGCACAACCTCAGATGGTATTTTAAAAGAAGTTATTGTGCATTTGACAAGCACTCTTGCTGGTGCCACCACCACTGTTTGGTTGGGTTGCCTGGTGCCTGAGCTGCCCTGCTGCAAATGTCAGTGTACGGATTTCTTTCGCATCCACCTGCGATAAGTTACAATACTGAAACTTGTCCAGGAACGTATACTTGTTAATTTTGCTTTAGATGGATTCTATTAAAACGTGAAAATCTTGGCAAGGACCGGGGTGAGACTTGCCCACTGTCTGGGTCCCTTTCCCACCCAGCCAACAGGGCAGACTTTTTAGTTCATTATCACCTCATCAGTGCTCCTGTCAGCTGCCAGCAGTGAGAACTGGACTAAGCCACTCACTAATTCCTGGCCCTCCTGCCTCCACTGAAGCAGCAGTAAATCCAGAACAGATGGATGCTCTTTAACCCTCTCAATCCAGACACTTACTTTAATCAGTCTAATCAACCCACCCAACTCAGAACGAGGAATGAGTGACAGACACAGGATGATGGTGGCATGGAACTGTTCCAGCACAGAAAACACCACCCTGCATCTTGGATACTCTGCTGATAAGGAAGGCAGCTGTCCAAAGGCAGGAGGCCTCTCAGGTCAGGAACAGGACAAACCTTCTAGGAAGAGGAAAAGCTGAAGAGGGATGGGTTATAAAGCAGGGTAAGTTCATTACACATAGAAATCTCAGCACATTACCCAAGCTATGCATGAAGACCAGAAGGCAAGGGGTGGCTTTTGGGTCTCCAGCTGAAGTTGCAGTTCAGGCACACCAGCAGCTTGCTGTCAGTCATCTCCTTCCCACGACATGAGACATAAGTTTCAAACCTTGCCTGGTGCTGTCTGAGACTTATGGATTGCCACTTCAGCGCACTAAGCCAGGAGAAAACTAACTTCAGAAAAATGTGGACATTTTATTGCTATGTTAGTGCTCTAAATTAGTGCAGTGGAGTTCTGTGAGTTGCAGACACAGCACAATGGAGGACCTGGGAGAGGGGAGCAGGAGCACACGGGTCTGTAGCTCAGCCTGCCTTGCAGTCAGACCACAGCTCCTCATGTTCCCAAAAATTTATTTTCAGTTTTGGCCTGCAGACCGTAGAGCACAGCTTCATCCACGCAGCAGGGCAGAACCAAACATTGCATGTGAAGCTTAAAATGCTTTTTAAAGGGAATTTTACTGTATTGTAACATCAAGAGGAACTCTTCTGTTTATTTTCATACTCATATATTTCAGTAAGACCTAAACAACTGTGAAGAACGTGGCTAAGCATAATACTCAGAAAGAATGAATACTTTTTTCAAAGATTCTCTGTATGATTTTGTATTCCCTGGCCTGCTACAGAAGACACAAACGAAAAACAGCATTACAGTGCTCTGGCATCTCAAATAGTTTTAGACACTTAAAGACTTCCACCAAATTATGAAAAAAGACAGAAAAAGTAGTTGCACATTAATTTTAGAGCCTGGAAACCTAGAAAGGGTCTTGGCTGAGGTAAAATTACACACCTAGAAGAAGTTATGAAAGCCATTTAGAACAACCACTTTCAGTCTTGCCATTCTGTAGCACCTTACGCATAAAAAAGGAAAGACACACAGGAACAAATTCAAAGTGTAATAACAAAATGACAGCATATCTGCAAACTCAAACTCTAGACCTGGAAAAAATCCCAAAGTGGTAGTTCTGAACACAGATCAGCACGTGGCATGAATTGTTAGGAGCACAAATGCAGCTTAATAGTACTTCTCCCAATCAGGCTATTTTAACCTCAGAAGTCCATGTGATTGCAGCTTCTCTCTTTTGTACCTTTCCTACAAGTATACATGTATATGAAATATAAGAAGAAAAATGAAAGAGTCAATTAGCCTCTTGCCCTGTATCATGTAAACAATGAGTCCTGTTTGGGCCTAACTGAAACCAGTTTCCTGAAAGCAGGAGAGGTTGACAGGCACAAAATGAAAAATAAAGTTTACAAAGAAATAGATTTATCACTTTTACAAATAGGATTGATTAAACCATTTAAGAAACATCCTGCTCTTGCATCTTTCACGAGAAAAGTGTGTCCTTCTCTTTGCATTTTTTTTTTCACTTATAAGCCATACATACAAACTTTAAGCTAGATCTCTGCAAGATTTTGCATTTACTTTTATAACTGACAACTTTAGAAGTTATGAATCAGGAATATATAACATCCCAATTATTAACTAACACAATTCATTCTGTGTTAGTGCAACATCCCAATTATTGACTAACTCATCCAATTATTAACTAACATAAAACATTTTGTTAGAATTTTTAATTTTGCTCTTTAGCCAACACAGACCAACATTTGCAGGATTACACAGTGGTGCAGAACACGAGAAAGACTGTTTTGGCAACTTGTCAATGAAACCAAAGTCCCAAACAACTTTAAGGACACTGAAAAGCTTAGTAACTATAAAAAAACACATTCAAAGCTAGCTTTTCCTTAAGGATGATTACCATAACAATCAAAAAGACAAAAATATAGCTGAGTTTAGTGTAACTGTGAAACAAACTGGGAAAGTACTTGTGCATGTGGCTGTCACAATTCTATGAATTTTTGGTGAAAAGACAATTGAAGACAGAAAAATTATCTAGCAAAATCAGATAAATCTACTGTTCTTCATTAAATAATAATGTGCTAAAAAAATTACACAAGAAAAAAATATTGATGTAGGTTTGTTGTTATTTTTTTTCAAGTACATAGTTCAGCCATGCAATGAGCTATCAAATACACTGCAGCATCCTCAAAGGAGACAGTGAAAGAGGCAGTTACCAGCCGTGTTTTAGGAATAAAATATTCTTCCATAATGTGAAGAAGAAACATCTCATTAAAAGACCCTTTCAGTCTTAGTGATGGTACCCTATGGTGTTCAAGTGTTTTGGGACTAATCATTTCAAAGTTTACAAGCAAGTCCATGATCCAAAGTCATGAAAACAATTACTCCTAATCCCAGTGAGCCTGGGAAGCACTGTGTTCCTGAGTGAGGAGCAGAGGGCTTGGCTGAGAATGTGACCTTTAAGTGGGGCTCAAGGAGATGACAGAAGTTCCGTGCAAGCTGTGAGGTCTTGCAGCACAGAGTGTGCTTACAGTGTCAAGTTGTGGGATATTAGAAGTCATCTTGAAGTGATGGAAATGTCCTGTCAGTGTTGAGAAGCTGCCAGAGCAGACTGCAGAATTGTGTCTCTAAGTGATGCTGATGGGAACTGTGATGATTCAGTTTTTCTTAATATTTCTTGCCTTGGGATTGCACTGCCCAGTTAATGGTATCCAATTTCACAAGAGCTGCCCTAGGGTATGAAAGACAGGAGGCCAACAAAATCCAAGAAAGATCCATGGCTTTCTGAAGAGGCACCTAAAAGTGCAGTGGGGTAATCTAGTGCACCAGGAATGGCAGTAAGCTCCTAAATTCAGACAGCACAGCACTGTTCTCCCCAGAAACCAACAAATATGGGATCAACAGGTGCCTCAAAGCTGGCAATGAGCTCCTTTCTTATCCAACATACATCTTGTGTGTAAAATGGTGGAAGTCTTACAAAACATTTTTGGAGTTCAATGTAAATCAGAGACCAACCAAAGAAAATGAAGTGGAGACTTCAGAAACAGAAGAGATAGGAAAGAATCTCTCTGTGGTCCACTCCTGGTCTCTTTCAAAAACAATCAGATTCAAAACAAAAAGATTCAAAACAATCTTCTCAAATGAACATGGAAATTAATTTTAATATTGCCCTTTAAACAGCACTTGAATAACACCCCTTTGTTAATCTGCAACAGCAAACGAAATACTATTTTGGGAGTGCAAGATACAGTTAAATTACTTGAGGGTGGACTAAAAGTCACTCTACTACAAGCAACTTAGACAGTTTATTCACGCCATTTGAATTTTTCTGTGTTGAGTTTCCCTTACTTCAGGAGTTAACATGGACTTTGCAACTGCTTTAACATTCTGAGATGGGAAGTGCTGTATCTTGGCAAGTATCATAATGAGAACTAAGGGCCACGGCATAAACTGAAATTACAGAAGGCTGCACAATTGAAAAAATTAATCGATTTCTAGAATGTGGAGACTATTGTAACTCAATGCAAATTCCTCTTGTTCATTAAAGCTGTAAGTTTGTATTTCCAAGTCCCTGCAGACTGTCACCAACCTCAGCTGAAGTGCTGGGAAGTCAGGTCATGAAATACTTCCACTAGGCTATCCTAACTCTTACCTGAAATCAAAACACATAGTTAAGACATAAACTAAAAAAATGGGCAGTGCACGAATTCCAGAGAGAAATGGGAGCTTTTTTTTTGGTGCATTCCTACAGAAAATATTTTTAAAATATTTTTTCTAAGACTTGTAGGATTTCCTTGGGAATAGAGTACCTGAAAGATAGATTTTGTCCTTTACTATGCATGTTCCAGACCAACCATATCATTATACAGAATGAGAATTAAAGTTTAAATGAAAATCTGTGACTGTTGGTGATGAGGAGTTAAATTTTCCATCATGATGGCATTTCATGATGATTTCATGATGATTTGGTGTTTCATGATGATAGTCTGCTGATTTATGTACAATTGCTTCCTAACTGACTTGGCACCGGGAACAGGGGACAGGGGGTAAAGCAACTCTGAAGAGCCGAGGGTTTTATTCCATGCATCAGACTACAACTTGTCAGCTTTTAAAAAGTATTCCTACATTGAAAATACATTAAATTTTCATTAAATCATTAATCTGCTATGAAACTTATAGAGCTTATCAGAGTCTACAGAAAATTAACTATATGTATTCATAAAATAAAAATTACCCATACACTAGGCAAGTCACACAAAACACAAGTAATGCATGCACATTGCAGCCATGGGAGTGTCTGCATCACAAAAATGTGTAACCACAGCTGGACTAAGGCAGATGTACTCTAAAAAGTATTAGACATAACTTACTACACTACTTACGTATTAACACCACATTGCTACTTTGAGAGTTAGTAAAAAGAAAAGGAAAGTAGAATAGAGATCTGTCAAAAGACAGTGCATCTCCCATGTATGGGAATAAAGTTTTTATGCTATTTATAGCACTGAGATGAAAACCATATAGCTGCCCAAAGCAATTTTTGGCCCTCTAAAACTATTTTCATTAAAAGCCTACAAGTTCTGTTTCAGGAACAGGCAACTAAAGATGAAGTTCTTATACTTAGCTGTATTTAAGTTGCACTGGGGTAGCATTTGCACATCAAACAGAACAAGAAATTCAGTATCTGTATAAATATTGGCAATGAGGATGTATCCATGCATGTCATGAAGTAACATGGGGCACCCTGTCTCCCCAAAACAAGGGCACAAAATGTGAAAAGAGAGGTCTTGTCAGCTATGGTGTGTCCAGACACTCCTGACATCCAATTCCCCACACAGAGACTGTTATTCCCACACCCTGTGTTGCAAAGGAGGCAGAAGCTGCAGCAGCTGGGAGTCCTGCAAGGAAGCCTCATTGGGATGTCATTCCAAGGGGCTGTGCTTGACCCCAGAGCACTGCTCTGTAGTCCACAGGCTTCTTCTGTTTGGGCCAAGCGCCACTCTGACACCCTCTGCAGCTCAGCACCAAACGCCTTTCCCACTCCCCAACAGTTTACTGGCCTTTCTGCTTAAGTGCTGGTTTCTTTTGGCTCCAAAGACAGCCTCACCTGCAGGGTTTCATTTTTCTATTTGACACCCCTGATTTTCCCTTACTGCACAAAAGAACTTGCTACAGTGCCTCTTTCACAACTGCTTCTTTGTAGTCAATGAAAGCCTTAATAATTGTATTTTGATTGTAGAGTTGATTAATTTTGACTTTGTTTAATTTGTGGCCTTTGCTGAGATCTTTGGGACTGAGAATTGGAGAGCACACTGTACCACTGTACTTTGGACACAGGGGGTTTGCCAATTTATTTCTTGCCTCATTTGTCACAAAACCTATGAAACTGCAGTCCAAAGCCAGCTTCATATTTTTAAAGGCAAGGCAAAAATGCATTTGTTTTTCTTCTAAATTAGCATCTTCTGGCTAAATTAATCTAGTTTTTCAAACTCAAAACCAGAGCCCTTACTAGCAATGAGAGTCTAGTAAGCAAGAAAAATCCAAAGATCAGCTCAGCAAAACAAATACTTCACTGCTCAAAGCAACTTGCAGTTATCTCTTCACAACTGTCTCAGTGGAATAAAATTTTTATTCATGACATTTAACTAAATGATCAAACTAGTTGATTGTATAGCGAATACAAACTATATAATTCAGTTTAAGCTCATGCAAAGCTTGATTCCTAGATTACATAGTGGAAATAAACTAGTGTGATCCTGAATTTTTCAACTCAACATGATTTTTAAAGCTGTAGAGTACCAGAAGACTGAAAAAGAGCTGTAGGTCTAGAGAAAGCTACAGCCATATCTATTTAGTGCTTGAGGTAGGTCTGGAAAAGGGGTTTAGGCAACACCAAATATAGTATTACGTCCAATGATTTTTCGGAATTCCCTATGTTCCTATATGCACTAGCTCAAAGACAGACACTCTCATAGTGCTTAGTATCATCTTTTAGGATTCCTAAATGAACAGTTCTGGCCAATTCCCATGTTTTTGATTGCAGTTACATGGAGTGACTTTAACTGACACAAGATATCACCAGACAAACCCAAACCGACAATTCCCGAGTCCTATTGCTATGGAGCTTTCTCACAATTTCCACAGACCTGCAGATGATGCCTCTTATTTTGCCTAAAAGAAATCAAAAATATTGTTTGGGAAGAAAAAAAACAACCCATCATGGATATTCCCATACAGTATAAAGACAAAGACTGTATGTACTGCCAACAACTTGACTCAGTTCTCCATTTTTCTTACTCAATTCCCACTTGTTGTCCTCCAGGATTGCAGGGAAGCAATTACTCGCTTCAGAGGTTATTTCTGTAATTAAAGTAAATTGACCCCACTTTTTTAAAAAAAAGGAATTTCTGTTCCACTCCAGAAAACAGACTGGAGATAGACTTTGCCTTACCTACACCCTGCAAAGCTCCACTGTTATTTTAAAGTCAATAAAAGAGTGACTTGCACATGCAGAGTCACCATGTGAGCACATCCACCCTTTGTGAGCTCCCTCCTTGTATTTTGAACTCTGTTGACGATGTCCGGATGGGATTTACAATTGCTCAAAGCTACTATTGTTCACACTACATTAAATCTACAATATATGCAATGAGATACCATAATATTTTCACTTGGAACTTCTATTAACCCGCAACTTGACTGTATTTAATGAAATATGTAGTGCTCACAGAGTTGATTTATATGCATTACTATTTACAGTTCATGTTTATAAAAGAGGGAAAAGCACCCTAAGGAACTCATGGTTCTTTTGACTGTACAGAAAGTAAAAAGTGCCTGATTTGGTTTAGCTCAGTAACACCCTTGGAAGCCCCAGAATCTTATAGCTGGATTAGGGATGGCGACAGGAATCACTGATGCAGCTGAAACAGCCAGCACAGGAAATCTACTTTTGCTATCAACCCTGAGCCAAAACACTCCTGCATATTCTAGAACAAAAATCAGTCACATTTATGCTTCTTGTGTATAGAATTATACACAAGCAATGTCTTTGCACGCAGAAAACTTGGAAATGTACTTTTGTCACGTGTTGTTCTAGAACTAAGTGACGTGAAGGATTCATACTTCCAAGGGAAAATTACACAGATTCCCTTGAACAGATAAACTTTTCCTTCTTACAGAACTTCTAAGTGTATTTAATTATAGAAAATAAAGGCATACAGAATTAGTTAGCAGAAGGCACTATATTGGTGCCCTTACAGCCATCTTACAAGCAATCTGTTCTACATATTAGTCAACACAAAACCATCACTCTCCCTGTTCCTCTACCAATTTAACACTCTGTTATCTAGAAAAAAAAACCCCACATAATTCTTTTTTCTTAGATAACAGGTTATGATAAAACCAAACTTTCACCAAAACTATGCCCTCTGGGCAGTAAAGAACATGAAATTTTCTTGTGCTGCACCTGTTCCCTAAGACACTTCGCAATAATGACTAGCAAAACTGAGAAAAGACAAGAAGGGTATTCATCCTCTAGAGCCAGGATTGTGTAAGACTAAAAAAAATCACACGTTTTAGTACTCTGTGTGTATATAAGCCAAGATCTCTCTTGATGAGATCTTTCAGATCAATTTCTGTAAGAATGCTGCAGTCTCTTAATGGAATATGAAAGCATAACAAAACCTCTACATTTCATTCTCACTTGAAAGAGGTTTAATTTTCTTTCACCATCTAGAAAACTATGCCACTGAAGGGATCACTTACACTAAAGCCAGTCCCTGGAAAAATACATCCAGACAAATAATCTCCCATGGAAAGGCATGGGAACAAAAGCAAAGTGCAGACAAATTCTCCAGAAGTTAATGACTGGACCTCTTTCCCTCAACTCCTCCCTACAACATCAATAGTCTTAGAAATTACTGAGTGGAGCAACCAGCTTTAACACCACCTGGTGTAGTTTTCAGCAGTTGGTTTTGCTTCCAGGTCTGTCATGGCTCATTAAGATAGTACAGTACTTTCTGTCTGCAAGATTGTTCTCAGGGACCATAGAATTCAAGATAAAATGAGATACAGGGATTTTATCACAAGACAGAACAGGACTGTGACATATCACCAAGGTTTTAGTACCTGAAAAACTACAGAAGGAAAAGATTTTCAAGGTGGGTGAAGAGTAACAACCAACCAGTTAGAAAAATGTAAGTAAACATAACTTCCCAATGCTTAAAGAAAAAAATAGAACACAACAATCTAATTCTATGTGTACTCATATGGAGCATTTTAGGCTTGGCTAAAGGTTCCTGTCTTTGCAGTTCTATCACTCTGTGACTCTTTGAAATTCAAGATTCACTTGAATGAAACATTTGATCAACCAGTTTAGTACTGCTGCCCAAAAATGGGCTAAACTCTTCTGCTTCAGGTCAGCTAGTGTGAGCTGCACTGGAAACAGTGCTGCCAGAACGCTCGTGTCTCAGAGAGCTCACAAGGCTTGTGGACAACGCAGGAGGACAGGAAGGACAACAGGACTCATTCCTTAATTGCCAAGAGAAAAAAAGTGCAAAGGACATTATGTTTTCTCTTGAGTTTTCACCCAAGTTGACAGAACAGTAGAAAAAGGCATCAAATTTTCAGGTAACCAAGATCTTTCAATAAACTTGAGTCTCAAAAGACACACAATACATTTGCATCCTGTATTTCAGCTTTCCTATTGGATTCTGTACCACTCTCTTGGAGATTAACAGAAGTTCCAAGGTCAGTCATGTCAAATTATTTAAAATTAGGTCTGTATTGTTTAGTAATTAGAAATTGATTATTTTTCACATTTCAGACTACTTCAACTGAGTAGCTACACTTTACTGGGGTGACAATATAGAATTAAAATAAACATACATGATTAAATTTTTATACTTAGAAAGGACAAAACAAAATTTAAAAGGACAAAACAATGTAACAGGACACTAGCATGTTAATTTTCAATGTGTGCCTAGAAAAAGGCATTTAAAAAACAACATTCCAAAGTTAATAGAAGGAAAAAGGGACTAACACAGATGCTCTTGTTCAGCTTTGCCCCAGACAGCGATTCCCACAGACACAGAGTGCCCCCTGTGGGACTTCAGCTTATTTAAGTGCACATGAAGTAATCACAGGAGAAGTTTAGGTACCACTGATAGTCTGACACATCACATGATAGTCTGACACACCAAGTGACCCTTGGACCCCTGCAGATGTGACAGTAATGTGCTGCTGCTTTGTGGCACTGACAACAAACACAATGGGATTTCCAACTCTGTAGGACTGTTGATAATCCATATGCATAAACCATAACTTGTTTAAAGACCAGGAAATTCCTTAGTTTCTAGAAGATGTGTGGATGAGGCAACAAGTTATTGTTGGATGGACATTGACATTTTCTTTTTTTTTAGTTCTGTTCACCATGGGTGCACACAACCTGAAGCATTTTTGTTTGGTTAAACTGTTTGCAGGGCTTGAAATTATTTCACACCTCATTTTGGATCAACTGATTTTTACTTTTCTGGCAAAAAAAAACTGTGTCAATTAATCAGTTTCTTTTGGATTACTTTCAACTTCAGCTTCTTACTCATACCTCCAGACAATGCTGCTGTATTGCTGGGAAGATGAACTTTTCAGAAGATAAAAAACCTCAGCTTCCACTGACTTCATTTTCAGTTGTGAGTGTTCATGTGCATGCCCTTGTATTTTTTCTTATCTCAGAGTCAGAAAATGAAGATGTGGACTTCTCCAACTATCAAATATTTTTAAGTCATATAATGCAGGAAAACTGTAGCAGAGATATGGGTGAACAGTCTTCCTGCACATTTCCATGGCCTTTCAGCTCTGAGATGAAGAAAGGAAGGCATACAGTAAACAGCCTCATTAAGCTACAGGTCTGGTTCATTTCTGATCACCACCTCCACTCTGTATCAAAGAAACACTATCTGTGGGATGAATTCATGTCATTAGAAACTACTATAATAAATACTCAAAAGTCTACTCATGTACAGTCAGACAAGAAATCAAAAGATGTTTTCTGACAGCTTGATTTTGAAACATAAATTATTTTCTGCGATAACAATAAATTCATCTGCAATATCCTTGATTATTTTTCAAGAAACAAGAGGATAGTAAATTATTCTCAGACAACTAATAATCCTTCTGTTGTGAGCCAGCAGGATGAAAGATTCAACTCTGAAGTGCCAACTCCACTATGTAAGTCTGCATACCTTGAATTATAGGGCTAGCAGCAATTGCAATTAGCAGGAGAAGGCATAATTCAGTAAAAGGGCTATTGGATCGTTTTCCAGGTCTGAAAGAACAGCTTGAGAAATGCCCCAACTGGGACTTTTCAATCCTGAAGCACATGACTAGGAAGACCCTTCTGGTCCTTCTGACCATAACAAAAGGGCTGTCTATAAAAAAACCATGCAGACACAGTGTCTGTTCCCCTTCCCTCTAAGTGCAGCGTCCACTGCTGCAGATTTGGCAATTGCATGAGCTCGGCCTCAGATTAGACTGTTTGTGCTTGGTTATTTTCACACACTGCCAAAATTTGCTGACAACACCAGGAAAAAAAAAAAGGAAAGTAAAACTGGTGATTTTCAACAGTTTATAACTCAGCTCAGCCTAAGCAGGTTTTTATGGGACAAAGAACAGAGATTTCTCTGTAGACAGCACTTTATTCCTGCATAATTTAAAAGATTTGCTGTGAATGATGGAAACACTAGAACTTCTTAAAGAAAACGTAACAAAACAAAGATCCTAGCAGTTCACTAGTATTTCTCCACAGTAGATCAGATTTGGTGATATAAATAGAGACCATTATCTGCCCCCTCATAATTATTCGCAATGAAGTTTTTTTAAAGAAAATAAAAATATTAGACTTAAAGGAAGAGGGCTTCAAAATACATAGTATTTCTTTAAGGAGTGAAATTTCTTGCTTGGAATAATTCACACTTAAGCTATTCTAGTGCCACATTATTCCCTAAGGAGTGTGAAATGATCTTCTCAGGGTTACAAGGTTAGTAATAAACACAAGTTCAACTCTAAAAAACAGTATTTTAAGCATGTATTTTCACTAGCATTATATCTAACAACTTCCTATTAAAACCCAGAGGTAACTTTCTGGAGTTCCCTTGTTGCTTTAACACTTTCTTTCACTCCATATCTAGAATCTCCTAAAGTAGCATTTCCTAAGCTATTTTTCTCGTCTGCTTCCCAGCCCCACTGGCTGACTGCAAGGTCTAGGTTGTTAAATCTACACCTCTATCAAATCTCCAATTTAATCAGTGCTGGTTTTGAGCACCTCAAACTTTTCCCACTGAAGCATTCCCTAAAATTATTGCTTCACTATCCCTTTGAACACTATCTGTACAACAGCAATTTTTCTCCATAAGAGCTCCAAAAGCAGCTAATTGCTTCACAAAAATGACCACTCATTCAACTACTGTTATTTTTCAGTTGAAATGGGAGTAAATACTTTAACAACATGAGAAACTTTTTGTAAAACTAGGAAACAACTGACTGCTTTTCATAAAAGACATAGGCTAGGAAAGCAGGGTAACAAAGAATATACTGAAGTTTCTGTATATAAAGTAAGATATTTAATTGACTGGGAGTCCTCAGTAGAGAACTGTTTGCAACAGAGCCTCATGGTGAGGGTGAGTTTCTGAAGTTTGGATGCCTTTGGCAGTTTTAGAGAACTTTAAGACAGACCAGCTATGACTAAAACACACTCAGCTAGTTAACTATACAAACGTAATGCTTTTTCCATCTTTCTCTCCATGTGCTGACAGCATTACCATTCTCTCCAGTGTTCTTCTTGCTTCTGAGGTACAATGGATCTACCAGTTCATGCAGTCCCTGATACCACATTTCAGTACAAAAACTTTCCAACAATAACTTACACAGCTAAGAGAGGTCATCATTTAGAAGTGAGTGGTTATATTAAAGGATCTACACAATTCCAAATACATTTCAGGGCATACAGTACACTGTGTGTAGATTTTAATGAGAAGGTTTGGCAGAGCAGTTTGGCAGAAGAAAGTACTGTCAAGTGATTGGATATGGGATACATCTCCAGTTGCTTTGGATTCCCACATCACCTAAAGAGTTATTCTTCCCATCCCCCCATACAGCAACTCTCAAGGCAGTCAAATTTATAGCTCAATAAATTTTTTTATTAAAAATAAAAAGTGTGGCTTTTAAGTACTGCAGTCTTCCAACATCCTTATGCCAGGTCTAGCTCAAACTGTTGTAGCTGAATATGAAGCTGGGGAGGCTTGGACCACTTTACACAGTACATCTAAGTTAAAGTTTCAAGATCTAAGTCACCTCTTTCCATTTTGTAACAGCTGTTTTTCTATCCTTTCATTAAAAAAAAAAAAAGGAAAGGAAAGAGACCAGTGTAGAATAGTTAAATAAATAAATAATGGCTCACAAAACCACAGTGGAGGAACCACTGCTAGTCCTGCCAATAAAAATGTTCCTTCTCTTCAGGGCTGGCTAAACAACTGAAAGTTTTTCTAATGAACTGCTGGCAGCACTATCCATCATTGCAGTAAATGGACTCATGTCTCCCTAAACTAAGGATAACTATCTGTAATGCACAGTCAGAAATTAGGAAGTATTTAAGCCTGAGAGGTTTAATCCCTCTCTTCTCCCTACCTCCTCAAAGCTTGGTTTTATCCTGGCTCCCTTGCCTAAGGATGATGAAAAAAGTTTGACTGATAGAGAACTTCAGACTGCTCCAGTGCTAATGAATTATCAGCATGAGTTTGAAAAACAGTTGAGCAGACCAGACATCTGCAGTCTGATTTTAACATTACAAACACCTGACATGATGTTTATCTTCTTCATCTTTTTTTTTGGTCATTTGCTACACTGCCTCGCACCTTACCTTGAAGTAGTTTTAGGCAGCTCAAAAGCAAGATGGCACATTCCTTAGACATAGAATAACTGAGTCCCAATAGCTGCTTAGGATCTTTGAAGATGCTGTTGTGCAAATAGAAATCTACTGTAAACAATCAAAAGGAAGAAATGTTTTTCAGCTCTAGAGGAAGTATGCAAGTGATGTCAGTAATCCCTGGTCACAAGTCACCTCTGAAGGCTCGACTGATTACAGATAGCTGCTATCTGCAGAGACATATCCATGCAGGGGCTGTCTTTAGAACAACAAGGATCGGAAAGAAATGCAGAGACATCAATAAAACATGCCTACAAACAATAAAACACTAACTTCATTTCCAGGACCTCCTCCAAATGTTTCCTTCTTTCAGCTCGTAGGTTGGTCAAGTGTGTTTCCTTCTCAGCCAAAGACTGCTGTGTTGAGGACAACTTTGCTTTCATTGACTCCAGCTCCTGTTTGACCTTCTCCATGGCCATCATCAGTTCTTCTACCTAAAACATTTTTGGAGAAGACAGGAGAGAAAAATTATGCAGTGTAACCAGCTGGAACTTATTAAATGTCACAACCAAATTGGAACACAAAGGTTACCAAGCATGGGTGCTACTCAGCACTTGTGCAGGCTGGAGGCACCATCCAGTGCTGTGGACAGGACCAAAGCACCATTACAGCTTGGGAATTAACTTAGTTTGGTCACTGCAACATAACCATTACAATACAAACCTTCAACTCTTCTGTATTTCTGTTTGAGAGAATGCACCACAGGGATAAGAGGATGGTCTGCATATGTTGACACTGGCCCACAAAAATGCAAGGTAATAAATGAAACACATTGACAATATACCAAAAGGATAAAAAAATGTTCACTGTAAATGACGCCTAAAGAGAAAATACATGTGCACTTCAGGAACAAAGTAACATTTCCAAAGCAGGGAGAGGAATGGGTTCCCATGAAGATGTGAGGCTACTTCCCTGAAAATACTATTTGAACAATGCTTTTAGGCACGTGTTGGGATTTAGCAACATAAGACATTCAAAGAGCTGCTGATGGCAGAGAAGTACAGCAGAACAATGCTCTCATCTTCAGCAAACTGGAAAGATTCAGAATCAACATGATTATAAGTTCTGCCACATATTTTACACAAAGGAAGAGTAATTTTATTTTGTACTCAGAACAGGTTCTGTCTCAGGTAAAATTTATCACTAATTAACATGCAAAATCACAATACATGCTTAAATCTAGCTACATATAGCATTCAAAAACCCCTGGATGTGCTTTAATAATTTTATAATATAGCTCAAGGGCACACATTACTTTCATTGACTTCTGACACGAAAAAACCATGTAGGTTTTCTCTTTCCATCACAACCAAGTGTTGACAAACAATTTTATAATGTGTTTCAATGGGAGAAACTTAGATGCTACTGCTGCACAAAATCAAGTATTTGTATAAATTTTCGTATGCAAACACAAAGGGACTACATTGCCTTTATATCCTTCCATAGCAGTCAACTTTTGATCCATCCTGGAAATGAATTATTGAATTTACAACAAGCACAATTTCTACTTACATGATTTTACAAGGAGAGCTGAGTATGTAATTTGCTATATAGGTGGTGTAGGAGGGAACATGTAACATGCTTTAATATATCCTGTACTCCTAAAGGCAGAGCTAATGACTCAGGACAAACATGGATAATAAGACTGGTTTTCATCCTCAGTCGGTGACAGAGCAAGAAACACTGCAATTGAGAATTAGGAGATTTATAATAATCTAGCATAGACATGGTGCGTGTTTAGTACAGAAAGCCTTTCTACTTCCCTTCAAATGCAGCTGCCAAAAGGTAGTATTCTTATGCTTAGCAAACTAAGTAAAGAAATTAAAATATGCAATTATCATAAACTATTCAAATGTACAGCCAAGAATTAATCTAGTAATCTACAGACCAAAGGAGAACCTCAGTGACAAGCAGTCCAAACAGGCAAGCATGTATACAATAACCAAACTTTCCCTCTTTTATTAGTGTTTAGTGTGCAAAATAATATCAGAAAATCTGCCAATTTTTAAAACTAAGAGAAAACTCCATAAAATGAAACAGAGAAAATATATTAGGAAAGAATGCAAAGAAGAACTGCAGAAATTATGAACAGCAAAAATATTACTAGGATAGAAACTGATTCTTAGAAAAATGGTGAGGTAATGAAGGTGCACTTATGCATCAGCTGCTAGGATATCAGTTTCTGCTTCCTGTGTGTGGATCAGAAATAGCTACATAGACATTTTCCTTTAAACTGAAGAAGGCACGCCAACTAGAAATCCGTGGGCTTGAACAGAAAACCACCTCGAATCAACAAGCCCCCAGCCAACTGCAACAGTCAAAAGGGCCTGTGTCAATCTGTCAGCTGCCAAGATAAAACAATTTCTGAAGCAACATCTTCTCCATAATCAGGTTTGAAATATTTCTGACAGGCTTCCTCCCACTGCCAGCCATCAAGGTCTGTGATGCTAACACTGAAGGACTGGTTTGCCTGATGCAGATGTGTAGTGTGACAACTCTGAGCTGTTTGGAAGACATGAGGAGACTGGAGCCTGATATCTGGGACAAGGTTCCCAGGAAGAGGTGGTAAGGGCTAACTCTGCAAGAGTATCTCCTGGTAGTGCTTATTGCAGGTACTTTATCTTTTTCTCATTGCTCTGTTTCATAACTCTTTTAATTCTTAGGTTATAGTTTGTATTTTTGCAGGCCAACAGAAAATTGATCTAATCATGTATTAGGAATGCCTGGAATGTGAGCAGCTTTTAAACTGCGCCAACAACTTGGTTTACAGAACTGTCATTACCTTCCAAGCTCTCCAGCAAGGGCTATTTGTCACACAATTTACTAAAGACAAAGTTCACCAAAATAGTGATGATTGAATTCACAGTCAAGACTTCATTATTCAGATTGATCAGGCTGTAGATAGTCCGTGGGTCTATTTCAATAAAACTTCTACAAAACAAAACATTTTATTTGGCAGCTTCTAACTCTTAGTGCAGACCTGTCTCAGTAAGCAATCCCGTGTGAAATGACAGAAGACTCACTGGAAGCAAACTACTTGCAATGCACATCTAATATAACCCATACAAAAAACTTCACATCTACCCTTGAATTTTGTCCCCTGAGAGCAGCTAATTATATAATAAAGAAAAAGTATTTGCCAAAACCAGAGCTCCTGGCATGTTGAGACATTTTTAGAGACACGCTGTTGACATTTTCAATTTAGCTGTGGGTAAGCTTGTGCCCTGTCAGCTGTAGCTAGAAAGCCTCCACCCATTTCAGAAGATGCAAAGAGTCAACTCCAGCTCCTCTTTTCTCTTTGCCCAAATGACAGTGTATAAAGCAAGGTGCATCTTTGACTGTCTAGGACTTAGCCACAATTCAGTTCTCTGTACACAGGCCAGAAAGCTCTTTACGTATTCTGAGCAGAGAACTTAAATGGAAAGTTATTTGTTCACCGTTTTTAGGCTTTAAGTGACCTGACTGGATGACAGCTTATCTTTAAGGAAGAACATCAAGCTGAAATAAGTTTCCATTAGAGGAGAGATTTCCTGAGAGACTGAACAAACTATGTGAAAGAAGGCAAAGAATGTCAATTAGATCAGGATGGCATTCACAGCAGCAGACAAGGTAAATGTCAAGATAGGACAAATACTTTGCATAGTATTACATCTCCGTCCTTAGGAAACATGAAAGCAAGGTGGAGAGAAAGGGCAGTGCAATAGGAGAAGTTTATTTATCATATTAATGACAGTCTGCAAAGAAATTATTTAATTACAAAAAACCTGAAGCTCTTTTCAGGAGCCTATCTGCCATCTTAACCTCCCTGCTCCTACCCGCTGTCATTTCAGGCTCCTGCAACTGCAAATCAAAACCCAGGCTTTAGCACAGACATGGAGATACCACATTATCTCCAAACACGCAGTGGTTCCAGTAAACCTTTCTGGCCACTGGGTAATGTGGAGCCAGGGACTTGGCAAAGGGCTTGGTCAAGTTCTCCAAAAGCCAGTAAAAAGATAGCAAAATTGAGAAAGGGACTGTATATACAAAGTATTACTGAGGCTGGAAATCCTACCAGCCTCTGTACTAGCTCTTGGAATGATTTCTGGTGATCAGGATAGGAAAGCTCCAGTTCCCTCACCTGTAACATGAGAACTAATGCACTGCTAAGAATTCCTGAGAACCAAGTGATATTTCAGACCAGGAAGAATGCTCAGATCAACTGATGTAGTTGTAATTATTTACCTGTTAAAATCGGAGCCCAAAGACTTCAACAGACAGATGGTTCACTAATGGAACCTCAGTTTCCCCAAACACTTCAGGTTGTTTACATTACAATGTCGTGGCAGCTACCTTTTCTCTTCCCATGGTGAGCTCTCCTGAGTGATAAAGCATCACCTGAAGATAACTTTTCTACTGCACAGAAAATTGGAAAAGGTTTCTCTAGCCCTCTCAGGAAGATAGTTCTAGAGCTTAACTTCCTGCTTGCACCTTTTCAGAGCAGCAGAGCATTTCTGGGTTATGAGCCAAGCCACAAATGCATCATGAATGCTGGTAACATTATGTAATTCACTACAGTGGGACTGTGCAACTCTAAAGGCAATGACAGTAATCAGTACAGGGGGAAAAAGAGCACAATGCTATATACTTGAAAAAACACTTGCAGAGGCTCTATTCTGAAATGGTGACCCACACAATCCATGCTTCTAGGCTATGTGCATACCAAGAATGAGGAAAAGGCTAAAGAACACCCTGCACAGACACCACAAAGGAAATTGTTCTAGTCTCAAGTGATAGGATATGAATGCATCTAAATCCACATGTATATGACTGGCATTAAAGAGAGCAAATCATTGGTACACTATATTAAAAAAACTTTATGTTAGGTAAGGTTTTTTCTCACCTGTAGATTATCAGTTTTTACAGAAGAGACTGAGTATCTTGTTTTTCATCTTTTCATAGAACGGTTTGGGTTGGAAGGGACCTTTAAGCACCACACAGGCCAACCCTCCAGCCATGCCCTTCACTAGATTTGGCCCCTCAAAGCCCTGTCCAACCCAGCCCTGAACACTTCCAGTGATGGGACATCCACTTCTCAGGGCAATCTGTTCCAGTGTCTCACTGTACTCATAAAGAACTTCTTCCATGAGTCCAGTCCAAACTTCTTCTCTTTCAGTTTAAAACAACTGGTCCTTGTCCTGTAATTAGAGACCTGAGGAAGAGTCTCTCTCTCTTTGAAGTTCCCTTTTTATACTTCAAGATTACAATGAAGCTTCTCCAGAGTGTTCTCCAGACTGAACAATTCAAATTCCCAAGGTTTCCTCACAGGAGAGGTGCTCCAGCCCTCTGATCATCTTGGCCCCCTCTGGACCTGCCCAAGCAGGTCCATGTCCATGTGCTGGAGGTCCCAGAGCTGGATGCTCAAGGTGGGGTCTCTCCAGGGCAAAAGAGAGGGACAGAATCCCCTCTCAACCTTGCCAGTCTGTAATTAAAAGTCTAAAAGGGCATGACAAAGGGAGCTGACTGTTACACCAAGATCCCAAGCTGGAGATACAGTATTTTAGGTCAAACGTAGGAAACACAGTTTAATGCTTAATTACATACCTGGAATCAGAGTTGTTTTTATGCTTCTGACTGAAGGAAAGAAATTCAAATTCTTTCAATATACACACAGACACAGTAAGCTATGGGGTAGCTGTTTATATTCACGATTGTATCTCAAAATTCCAGGCAGAATACAAAATGCTGAACTTTCAGAGGACACAGGTACAAATACCAACCAAACAATTTTCCATGATCTTTGTATAAATCAATCACTAGAGATCTTTTCAAAACCATCTCAGCAGGTCAACAAGTATATTTAAAATTATTTTTTTTCTAAACATAGAACTGTTTGGTATAAACAAGAAATTAGCATTACAAGACAAAATGTAATAAGAATCAGTACTATTGCACAAAATTAATTAGGCAAGCAAAACATCTTGTAGTTAAAAGCCAGCAGAAAGAGTATCAGAAGTGCTGAAAAAATAATTAACATTTATCAAAGTGTCACTCTCAGATGACAGTCTCCTATTTATCTACAGCTCTTGAGTTAATAAAGTATTTTTTATCTTACTATGTACATTGCTGAAATGATAGAGAGACTTCAAATTTCTGCATTATCTTTTACTCAGTTGCACTGATTAGACTGTAGAGAAGGAAAAGAAATAGAAATCAAAAGAAAGAAAGGCAAAGACAAGAGATCTGGCTCCATGTAAACTTGTTTGGATCCCAGAAAAATTTCCTAGAACAGATGTTAAGACATGGAAAAAAGCACAGGCCAGACTTGGGACTTAGGCATGTAATTTAACTGCCTCCAGTAACATATTACAGGGAGAAAGCACTGAGTCTGACATAACTTGGATTGCCAGCAGGACCAGATGGTTTGCTTAAATCACAAGCTAATAAACCTTTACACAAAGTAAGAGGGAAATGAATTATGGTTTCATCATAGCCCCATTTTTGTTAAAGCCATAGGGTGGCTTTAAGGTACTCTTGAAGACTATATCCAAGACACTTAACTAAATTCTTGGCTATTCCGAGTTAAGGGAACAAACTTCAAATTCCTACAGATACTGGGAAAACTGTAAGGCATAGGTTTTTTAGAGCTAAAAATATCAGAGGAAAAGGAGAGAAATCAGTAAACAATAATAATAAAAATCTTCCTGTCCCTCAGTAATACTGTAATGTCTGATTTGTAGGGTAAGGACAGCCCTCAACCACAGAACAGCTGAAAGCTCTGCCCCAATGACAGCAGAGGAGTGTAAAGCAGGATGGCTCTGTCCCACCACACAGGCTAGAGCCCTGGCTTCAATGCAAGCCCCTCTTATTCAGCACCAGTGTACAGGATGCAGTAATTAAGATGTTTCTGTACATCACCTCCACCTGCATCTCAAAGGGGATGTCAGACCTGCAGCCTTTTGCCACAGTCACCTGTGTACAGCATTAGAGGGTTGTGGCACATTGCACATGGAAAAGGAGTTCTGTTTGCAGTAAAAAGGAGAATTAGTGCTGAAGCTGTAAAAATGGCTTGTGGATTATCAGTTCTCCAGAGAAAAGGCAGGGTCCTTTGAGCATCTGTAATATACAGCAGTAATTTTAAGGATGAACTCTTTCTTTACATTATACTGTGTGGCTTTCTTAAATCTTTGTGCCTGTGTTTTTTGGGTTGTTTGGATTTTGTACATTCAGCATTCCTGATAAAATAAAGAGTGTCTTGGTGTCTTAACAGAACTGGTGCCACTATTCTGTTCTTACCTTATTAAATGGGAAAAAGGAGATGAGCAAGATAAATAGAACAAAAGCCTATGGTCTGAAAACCTACAGGATACTGTAGATGAATGCAATTTTTCTTATCACTGTGAAACTGAGATATTTAGACAGCTGATGTCTCTTATTTCCATGAGCTGGTCTCCCAACAAAAACTTCATTATAATAAGAGCACCTGAGAATAAAAAGGAGTTAATGCTCTGTACTGCTCCTTGCTGTCTCCACTGATGGCTCTAGGCAAGGAAAAGCACTAATGAGATTGACTATACATCTAACATTACCATGCTCCTCCTGCAGAAGCCACACAAATATCAACAAAGAAGTCTCTGTCAAGGGGTTTCTTACTTGAGTATTCATCAAGTGCTTTTTGCTCATACTCTGAGAGTGCTGAGTTTTTGTACGAAGAAAGAGGAATCAGGATTCACAGATGCTTGGAAAAGAGAAAATTCCTAAGTCTTCAGGACTCTGTAAATCACAGCTGTGTCCTGTAAGGATGTTTGGAGGTAGCTTTGACAGCTGTATCTCCTGAATGTGGGCTATAACCTACATAAATAAGCAACAGCCTACTGCTGGGACAACAGCTCTTGAGAAGGAAACAATAATTGCCGCTGCTTAAAATAAACAAAATATTTGAGTCAGGTCTTGAAAAAATCTAAGTGAAAACTGAATTCTGATTTCTACTGAGGAAAAGAAATCTGTTTTAGTCACTGGTATCTGAAGACTGAAACAAGTTGCAATTCTGTTTCCACATTTTCCTCAAGTGAAACCATCATCCAGTGAAATCATCCATTCTCATTACGCTTTTTAATCCACATAACCATACCAAAGGAAGCTGTCCTCTTTTACCTTATATGGATCAACAGTCTCAGGAAACTGTCTTGTGTTTATCTTCCAACAATTCCCAACCCTTGGGAATACAGGAGCAATCACTAGGAATAACTAACAATCCACCTTGAAAAAAACCTGGATTTTGATCACCTTTTAAAAATCTCTACAGAGGCAGAGACACTAGAATGCAGCACGTGAAGCACATCCTGTGCAGTGCTGCACACACTCATTTGGCACAATTTATCCCACCCAAACAAAGCTCTCCCAGATGTATGGCTAATTCATGATATTCCAGCCACAACTCTAAACATGGCCATCTTCGAAATAAATTGCCCTTTCTTAAGGCCACATCTACTGCTGCTAAGGTAGAAGTGAGACTAATTGCCCAAGGATTTCAGCAGCTTTTTAACAGATTTCTGCAGACCGTGCTGATTCCCATTTTGCTGCATTTTAAGACAGTTTGAGGTTAACTAGGATATGTCACTATGGCAGACAGTTTAGATCTAAGTGAATAATATTCAAAGTAAATATTTAATGCTGTGCTACACAGCACAGCAAAGACTGTCAATCTATAGAGCACAGATTGATTTTCCAAAGAGAAAAATTGTGGGATGATGTATTAACTCACTACAAGCAGTGAAAAACGTTATGCTGATTCCATATACAACTTTAACACTCTTTTCCCAAAAGACATTAAGGATCAGGAACATAAATAAATGAAAGCACATGCACTGCCATGTGAAGGTTGAACATGTGGCAAACTGAAGAAGCACAGTCTCATTGGCAAACTCAGAAAAGTTTCCACCTCCACAACCTTGTGGAAGTAGATCTTTAGCATTTTAGTTAACAGAAAGCAAACAGCAGAACCTAACTACAAGAAATAAAAAGAACTTCCACTATTTGGAGCCAACTGAATTCAGGCTGAAATTCAGTGAAGGGTTTGAAGCAATCAGATGGTAAACAGCAGTACAGGAAAGTCTGGAAACTTTTGTGTGACTAGGAAGTATTTCAAATGAAGAGGCATCCTCAATTTAATGAGCCTCAAGCTTGTCACTCTTCTGTGTTTTTTGATATAGGACAATGCTATGGAAAGCAATACAATTTTTTTTCTTGCACTCCATAGACTGGGGGGGGGAACCCAATTATATCAGAAAAAGAACATGTATTTTTCAATTTATGACTAATGTTAAATTAGATTTTTCTAATGCTTTAAGGAGCTTTTCTAATGCTTTAATCTACATATTATTATATCACGCATTTAAGATCACAGAGAATGCAACTGGAAAAGAAATTTAAAATGAAAAAAGCACAGGACTAGCTTAAACAAATATTAACACAAGCGTTTGCATGGGTCCTCACAATTCCAAGCAAGAAATAATGTAACCAAGTCTGCAAGAATTTGATTTTCTCTTGAGCCACAACAAATAAAATGCTGTCTAGAAGTAGGTGCTTAAGAAAATAATGTAACAGGCAGACAGATGCCAAGATAGAGCTTTGTCCGGAATATCTGACTTTAGTAAAAGGCATAATGTGAAATCAGTATTTCTCTATTAAACAATAAAAAGGGATAAAAATACAGACAAAATGATCTTAAAATCAGCAATTGCACCAAATTTATATAAAACAGTTTCCATCAGTATTTCTCATTTCATTAAATGAAAAGGTGAGTTATATGGAGAAATGCTCAATGTATATTTTGCACAGAGGTTTTCAGTGTACCCAGTTCTCCTGAAAGTCATCAAATTTTGACTACTTTGCAAGCTTAAATGAGAGCAACAAATTAAACAAAAACAAAGTAATAATCTCTGGAGGAATTTAAAAGACAGGTAGATGTGGTGCTTAGGGACATGGTTTAGTGGTGGGCTTGGCAGTGTCAGGTTGGAGTCTATGATCGTGGAGGTCTTTTCCAATCTAAACAGCTCCATGAGTCTAAAAGATTTAGAAGTTTTTTTGTCTATAATGTTAGAAAAAGATCTCTGCCTCAAAGTCATTAGGCATGACTTTCTATTCATCATTTCTCTCTCTATTCATTCTTCCCATCTGGAGGCAAAAAGCCCTCCCCAAAAAAAACCCCACAAACAAAAGCACTCAGCACAGCTGAGAAAAAAGCCAGAAAAAATTTTACTCTTCCACTTCTTTAAAGATACATTACTGAAAGCAGAGGGAATTACGTACCAAATTACCTCTCTCTTGCAGGGAGTGTGACTCAGTATTTTTAAAGGAAAAAGTTATGCAATCCACTTAAATATCTGGGGAAAAGTAATTTTAGGGAGATGCAGTGCTCCTAAAAAATACTGCAAAGATAATCACTGGCAGGGACACAATGCACAGTGAACTTCTGTTATCCAAAATGTTTTCTCTAACCAAAGCAGAACAATCAGACAAAAGAATAAAGTAAATCTACTGGAAAACAATGGTAAGATTATACTTTGGGCTGACACTGACTTAGAAAGCTCTTAAAATTTTTTAACAGTAAAACAAATTAAAATACAGGTTTTTAACACAGAATTTTACTTAGTATGAACTAAGTACTCAAATTACTTTGCACATGTACATATATACACACACTCAAAAGCCAAAATGATTTTGGCAGACTTTTACAGAAAAGAGCTTTTCAGAAGATATTCAAGAGAAGTTCAGCCAAAGAAATGTAAAGTTGCTAGAAAAACCTCAGAAAAAATCTCCAGCACCTTCACTCCCCAGCCATACCTTGGATTACTGCCTTGATTTCCAATCTTAGTTCATCAAATTTCTCATTAGGAGATACAGAAGAAGAGACAAAAACATTCATTAAAAGCAAAGTCCAGCAGGTATTACAGAGCAGTCAGAACTCTGATATTTCTGTGGTGCTCAGAAAATATCCACAGGGAAGTGGTTCCTGAAAAATTCCACTTTTATATTTTTCATTTGCAGGAACCTGCAGGAAGTAACTCTGTGTGTCTGAAATTATGCTGTGAAATAACTTCAATTATTTCTCAACATATGTGAGAAAATATTTCAGATCTGTTTCAGTAACAGATCTGTAGGTGTTTTATTTTGCATTTTTAGAAGGTACTTGATAGCTAGCATCCAATATATGATAAATCTGTTGAAAATGTAGTTTCTATTCTGTTCTCACAATGAACTGTAGTTGAAATAGTATTTGCTAGAAAGTTATAATCAGAATGGTGTTCTGATGGAAGTGCAAATGACAGGTTCCATTCCAAACTTGGTGAGAATTTCTGTACAGTAACTTACAGATAAGCAGAAAAGGCTCTTGGAGGCTCCAGATTCAAACCCTTGAAGATCTGACATTCACAGTAGGGAAACAAGAGAGACTGTGAGGGAGGTTCTGGTTGAGTTATTAACCTATTTCATCTTTATTTTTCCTTAACAAACAGATACCAATTTTGAAATAGGGATACGTGATAGAGAATTTCACGAATCTTGTTATCAGCATATTTTACATGTAATGTGTACCTGAAATAATATTAATCCTGCTGAAATAATTTAGAGATAGTGGGAGAAAGGAATGAGCCTTAGAAAGCCCATTTAAACAACACATCACTTTTACAATATCCCATCTTTTTTTTTTTTCCTTAAAAAAGGAAAGCAGAAAAATCTGCCCTGTGTAGGATAAAAAGACATAGTGTATGAGCACAGATACAGCTATTTATAGGTCAACATGCTTAACCTTATTTAAAATGTCCCACTGAGAGCCATAACTTCAAAAAATGTTGACTGAAGGTGTCAAGATCAGACTGCCAAGTTAAAAATTTCAGTTTAAGTAACTACTTAAGGAAGGAAGGAATGACGAGCTAATGGTCATTATTTTATGTGTTTATTTGCCATTACATTTTATGGTAAGGAGTTAAATGTTAGTTGATACTATACAGAGCACAGAGATAGTGATGAGGGGACAGAGATGCACGACTATCAGCAGGAACGCTACTTAAATTTCTAAAATCTTCTGCTTTTCAAATTGGAAGGAAATAAAATAAGCTAGAGAAACTTATGTCGTGATCAGGCAATGCACCATCTCACACAAAGAAACAGGAACCCATTGTAAAGGCTGCAATATGTTTCTGGTAAAAATATTTTCAGTACTAAGCAATCTGCCCCTACAGATCAATGCTTCCTCAGATGCCTCTCAAGTTCTGCATGGGGATTCATGAACCAGGGCAGTTGAAGTGCTTCTCATGAAAAAAATCCCTTCAAAAATAAGACAGTTGTTACCACGAATTAAGCCACTGCTCCATTTCATAACACAGCCCCAGAACAACCTCGGCTGGGGAAACAGCAGGGATGTGCACTCCAGCATGGGGATGAAAGTGAGCAAGGAAAAGGAAGCATGAAGTATCTTGGGTGAGAAAACATTTGTGAAGTATGCCCTCCAACAAGGAGGGCTAAAAATGCCAGTAATCCTACTACTGTGCTCCTTGAGACAAGAACCTGTCACTAATTATTGTTCAACACTGAGTCACAGAACTTGAACTTGTGTTTCACTTCGTTCCACAAAACGGGTCCCACTCTTCCATGATGATCAAAGCACATTTCCAGCATTGTCCTGGGAACAGTGCTGATTAGGACTCAATTCATACAAAGGATAACTTCCTGCTGCAGGAGAAGGGATGGCAAGATGCACCAGGACAGTGAACAGGTTTGTGAACAAGACAGGGCATCTTGTCAAAGAAAACCTCCAACAGTGTTTCTTAGGGAGCAAAAACTACTGCTGTATTTCCAAGCAGGGAAAAACTTCTGGGTAATTCCTTTTTTATCCCCTCGAGGAACATAATGATAGCTTTTCTAAAATAAACTCAGATTTGATTAATGCAGAAATAGTGCCTGAATCTACACTTATCATCTCTAATAAAAAGCTTTATGATAGAAGTGTTTATCTGACAAATCCTAACTTGAGCCTTAAGGGAATACTTACAAAGAAGTCTGCGTAAAACTTCTGACCATCCCCAGAGAGGGCTGAACTAGTGGGGCCAGGCGCAATACAACATGACCCCACAGCTGTGAGTATTTACATAGAGGATTCAGCAGGTGCACCATCAAAACCAGGTGACTACTATTAGAAAGAAAGGCTTGAAGAACTTTCAAGTCTTCCCATCTATGCAAGACTGCCTCATCTGCTTTCTGTATGACAGGGTTTCTGCTGTACAGAGCAGTAGGGATAATAAAGCTATGCCAAATCGAATGGGGGCACTGCCCCCAGTAGGAAATGCCTGATTTTATTCTTGGGAGATGACAGAAAGAACAGGTCTAAAATCCTGAAATAAACAGAAAGCTTTAGCCAGCAGGAGACATCTTGTATACACAGACTGTATATTAACACAATTAACCCACTGTCACAGTTGATACACATTTAGAGGATATTTTCAAACACTGGGTTGAAGACAGCAAGTTTTAATCTATAACAGATATATGAAAACCACGAAATCCAAGGTGGCTTTGTGGACACTGTAATTCAAATCTGAAGCCTATAAAACAGCACAACACCACACACCATGAGATGATGGAGGGTGGGATTACACAACACAAGGCTACAGTAACAGCACTAAATATTGGGGCAGAGGCATGCACAAATGAGATGTCCTCATACCTTGAACCACCTAAAGCCAAAATGGTTGACCTCATGCACTGATTCATTAAAAAGCTTCAGACAGGCAGTGAAGTGGCAGAATGGTAGAAAAGGAGATAAACAAGAGAGGAAAGAAAAAGCATGCAATTAAAAGCAAATTACAATCAGTTACAACAACAACATTTTAAAAATCACACACATCACTCACACTTGGTCTAAGAACATTCATAATCTGTTATATGATTTGTCAAAGTCAATGGATTTGCCATTCATAATATATGGAACATGGAGTCTTGCATTTTAAAACTTTAATAGTAATAATCTGTGTTTGTCTTTCAAAATTCTATGAAGAACTTCCACAGGACATAATTAAACAAAGAGGGGAATTCCTTAAAAGTATTTGGAAGAATATGCACTGAAAAACTTTTGAAAAGAAGTCTCCTCTGCACCTTGGAAAAATAGCTACTTGCCACCACTCTGAACACACCTGACTGTATTTAACCGATACTAGAACAAAATCCTATTGGACACAGTGGGGCACAGCAGGTCTCCCACTGCTGACTAGAACAAGACTCTGCAGATCCTTTGCTGTTGTGCTATTTGTTGCGCATATTTTAGAAACCATAATTGGTCTGAGGTGGCAGTTTAGTTCTGTTGCAGTAAGCCACTGCTGTCATAGATGTCAACTTTTTTTTTTCAAATACTGCTGCTCTCATTCCATCCTCCTTTTCTCTCTCCTCACTTCTGTGTGCACTGCTACATCCAAATTTATTTATTTTTTATGCTATTATGTATCATATCCACCAATCTTTACCCACAAATCTCACTTTTCTTGGCTCTCTTCCTCTCTTCTCAACCTCTCCCTTGGCCCTGATGGTTTATTGATATTCCTGCCTTGTCTCATTTTTAAGATGTTACACCCAATTCCAACAATCTATTTTTTATATTTATATATATGATATATAAATATAATATATTTTTATATTCTTCAAGCATCAGCTTCTAGGCTCTTGAAGAATATTGAAATGGTCACCTTGTCTTGTAACTCATTAATTAAAATATTATAACATCCTAGGCATCAAATCACATACCAGTTTGATTACTTTTGTGCCTCATCATAGAGCCCAATGCTTTGTCAGACATGTTTTCCTTTCAAGGAAATGTAATCTTCAAAGTGGCATTCACTACCCAGTTAACATTTCTATTTCATGCAGTTTTTTAAAATCCTACAGAAGTTTGGAAAGAAGGCATTCTTGAAAGTGAGCTCCATCACACTGTCTAGGATCCTAAAATACAGCAACCAGAATCATTCTCAATAGATTCATCAGCAAACAGCTGAGCTTGACTCAAGCTCACAGAGAGACAATTGCTATCTTCAGGAAAACTTGAATTTTTACGTCTTTTTCATTAAAGTCTCTGATACAAGAATACATGATAAGAAAAACCTCTTAAAATATTTTGAAATGCACTTGGTCAGAAGTGTTGTTAAGTAAATAGCATAGACAAGGAGATTCCTCCATTGAAATGCAACTAACCAAATGCTCCTGCTTGCTTATTACCCCAAATATAGCCAAAAACACCGAAGTGGTTCACAAAAAGTAAAAGTGCCAGTTTCAGCTACTGCTTCACAAGCTTTAACAAAGTCTCACTGATTTATTCACAAATTAGGGTATGTTTACTTGATGATTACTCACCTGAGCTAAAATCAGGCATGTCCATGATTCTTCAGAGTTATCAGTGGCACAAAATCAATTACTGCAAGTTGAAAGTTTCTACCAATGGCTTCAGTACACAAGTATGTATTTTCTGTGTGTATGCTTGGCTCAAGACAAGAGATTTGTCTTTTTAACCAGCTGCTTTGCAAGTGCAAAGAGACTGTGGTCCATAAACAGAACCAGGCTAATAAAACCCATTGTCTTTCAAATATATTCAACGAACAAGACAGTAAATCTACGTATACCTCACACACAGGAAGGCAGCTTTGACAGGCAAGACAGATTAGAAGAGTTACTACTGAAACCAATATTTCAAAAGCTCAGGGTACCTTATATTTTGATTTTAATTTCAAGAAAATCTTACCTATGAAATACAACTTACTATGAAGGCTTTGCAGATTTTATGAGTGCTGTTACCTAACGGTGGAACAGACAACAAGATCATCAAAGCTGTGTTTCACGCAGGAAAGCAGGGAAGTTAGTACTTTACTCTCTGGTTACTTTCCTAGGAGGACTACCAGCGACTTTACAAGATTGCAGACCTGTTTCTCAGCATTGATCCTGGCTGACTCCTCTTGTGCTAGCACCATTTCCCGCTCTGCAGTTATCTGAACACTTTCTCTGAGTGCCTCTTCCAATTCTTCAATCCGATCATCCTTTTTACGCAGATTGTCCTGGAAAATGACGGGAGACTAGGTGAAGATGACTTGTTTGGAAGTACAGCGTTTTAACCAACCAAGTTTTAAGCCAATCAAAAATGTGCTTCTCCCTCCCAAGGTGCAATTGCAGGCAAATAATCTTCACACAAAGGAAAGAATGATGAAGAGATGCAAGAGTAAGAGGAAGATCACAGTAAAGAGAAGGAGAAAGCCAGTGAAGCAAGATCTCAAAGCAAGAGGGCTTGCCCGGTGTGGCTATACCACAGTCTTGTCAGATTATAGAGCACAGAAAAGCAAGGATTGTTGGAAAATAAGGATTAGTAAGCAGTTCTGAAGAAGCAGAGAAGCCAAAAATGGCAGGAAGGTAGCAGGCATTCAGAATTGCCCATATGCTCATACATTCAGCAGCAGGTGTGGTAAGAAGGGAAACAGAGCACTGCACTTTGGAATTTGCCATTTCCAGGTTAAGAGGGAGAAAAGCAAACATTGACCCAACAGAGTTTTCCACTGTTCAGATTATGACTTAAAAGAAGTTTTACACCCAAGGCTCTCTAGGAAATATGAAGGACTCATATGGGCTGTTTGAATCTAAGACATTGAAGTATCAAGACTCCTTAAAAACTTAGGGAATTGCTCTTTGATTAAGAGCATCTTCACAGTTGTGAGGTCAGATGTGCCTTATATGTTCAGACTGCTGAAGAAAACTTACACTGCTCATCAGAAAATATGTTTTATTGTTTCTACAAGCAGCATAACTTAAAAAAACACTTATACAAAATGATGCTATTGTTATTCGTAAGGGAGACTCTCCTAACTTTAGTCTTGCAAGGAAAATAAATGTGTCTTTTGCTACTGCAGAATCAGCTTCACAGAAGGCTGCAAAGCAGACTGTGCACACATGAATGCCCTGGATCATGGCTGCTTAACAAACCCACCTCAAGGGAGCAACACCAAAAGAGTTTTGTACCACATAAAGAATAAGGAAAAGGAAGACTGACTTGGAAAAAAATTGTCCTTGCAACCTTCATAATGAAAAACTTAGTCATTGGAGTTTAACAAATGAATCTGATTTATGCCTTGATTCCTGTTTCTAGCACCATATCCCCAAAGATAGTTGTACAAAAACCATTTCTGACAGTCTCAAAACTACCCCTTTAAATCAGTTTCCAAGGAGAGACACAAAGCTTTATAGCAGACAAAGTAGTGCAGGACAGTAGCGCAGTAGTGTCCTTTGTAGCGCAGGACATCTGGCACCACTGCCCTGTTAAAGAGCAAGGCTGGTGCTCAGCTACCAGCACAGGCAGCAGGAGTAGTTAGGCTTTGCAAGCAGAGCAGCCTTCCGCTGATGGTTACATTCCAAGGTGGATTCACTGGGCAAGTAATTGCTGTTTTCTAAAGAAACAAATGGAGAGATCTACATTTCAAAACCAGGAGTTGCTTAACATGTTTTCACATTTTCAGAATCGTTAAGGAACAATGATAACATCTTCCAAAACTAATTCTTTGTTATGATAATTGTAAATGATGTCTCGTCAAAAAGATGAATAATAAGGTTACAAAAGGCTCTGCAAGGAATACTGACCTAGGAAATATTTATTTGCCTATCTTCGTTACAGAGTAATTATGAACTTTACTCCTTGATATCTCATTCATGGACAACCAAGTGAATGTGTAGTTCTGTGTGTCAGTTAATGGGAGTGGGAACTGTACATTTGAACAGTGGCATTGAAAATGGAAACTCCTTTAAAATAAGAATGCAGAATAAAACATTCTAACATAGGTATATCCGCTCTTCATTCCAGGCAAACATTTCAGAGGTGACTTCAACACTGTATTAAACATGACACTGTACAGTGCTCTATTCAGACAGGTGAACTCTTGAGGGACAGGAGGAAGAACAACTGGCGACACCAAAAATACAGTGCCACATTTGAAAAATCTATATTCATATATAATTACTTTTCCTAATATAATACATAAAATTTTACATATATGATAGAGGGTTAAAAGTTAAAAATCCAGGCTGACTTAGAATGAATTGCCTAGAAATGGTGAACTTTAATACTAATAACCACCCAGTAAGGAGATACTGAGTAGAAGTTTTTCCTGTCTCAGTCAAACCTGGCTAAAAGATGTGCAATTTTACTCTTCTAATGGTGTCATGATGTGTGCAACCACCTGACAAAACCACACAAATGACTGGCAGGAGAAGCAGGTTGATGCATAGTAAGGTAGCACCTCCATTAGTGCAACACAGACCCAAAACACTCTTAAAGAATTGTTTCTAGCTCACTGATTTGTGACTAACTGATTAGCATTTGAATTACTTTTTTTTTTTAAATATAAGCTCCTGTCTCATATTAGTAGATAAAAGTGAAGTGAACCTTTTGACACACCAGCATGTTTTTTCAACTCTTCGGCGCTGAACTCTAAAACGTGACAGGCTCATGCTGACCTGTGCTGCTGCTGCTTTCCTCCATTTAATTACATGAATATTCTACCTTAATTGTGATAACATTTAGACTCTGGGAAAAAACCTATCAATTTAAACTACAGTTATAACATTTTTACTACAGTGACTATTCCTCTGAAGCAATTATACCCATGGCAAATCTTCCTGTATTTTGATAAAATATCAGAATGATAAACAGTGACAGCCTCTCTTTGGGAATCTTATAAAGATGACTACTCAGAAAGAAAAACATTTATTACTTACCTCTACAGTAACTGCATTCTTCAAGGTATATTACCTATCCAAATACCTCTGTGGCCCTCCTTCCCTTACCCTCCTGCATCCCATGTGCATGAGATTGCACAGCAGAGATGGAATTAGACTGGGACAGAGAAGACAGCTCTGCCTTTATGCTCACTGGTGGCAGCACACAGAAAATGAAAAACCCATTTGACACTGTGGGAGTGCCAAGAGTTCAGGCACAATACATTTTTTTGCTACCTATGTTGTGATCCAGTTGCTGATTCACATGCAAAATTAATTCCATACATGCCTGTCTGAAAGTCTGAAAGGAAAAGGAGGTGTGACTGACGCACATTTCTGGGCTTTTCCTTTCACTTCAGGAAGGAAGTGGTGGGATGGCCAAGTGATGCACGTTAAAATGATGTATCAATTTAATCTATCCTGCATTCATGTGATGTGTAATCCACCATGAAGTTTTATGGAAGTGCATGAAATAGGATACATGCTTTCACCAAGGCATTTAGGTTCAATTAAATCTGAGGTATCCTGGCAAACTTCAAAATCCTTGTCCTGAACTACACAAAGATCTTTATGGCCTAATTTCACTCTTGGAATTAAGGTGGATTTTTCTAGTCAGCTCCTGGGGAAGATTAGTTAACAGTTTGAGAAGGCAATGAAATGATTCTTTTAACTGCTGAAAGCATTTCTAAGACTAGAGAATCACCTGGTACTGAAAGTATTTTATCAAAAAACCCTGTAAATAATGCAATAGCACATTTTACCTGTGCCCTTGCATATATCAGATGGGAAGAATGCAATGCTGGAAGTGTTTTGCAGTAGGAATCAATTACTTCTTAAACAGTGAAATCATTACATCATTACAAGCCCTTATTCCTGTGAACTACTGCTTTTGCAATAGTATTTCCTCAAGAAGCCATGATCTAGATAAAGAACTTAATGACCTCAGTGCATTCTAGATGGAATAAAACTCTCCCTAGAAAGAAAACCCCTCCTTTGTAAACTGACCTTCCATGGGGTAAGCGGAATCCGGGAACTCAGCTGCCTCAAGTACTACTTAAAGCTTCCTCATGGATACAATCATTTAGTTCTTGAGACAACAAATACTTCAAATATTTGGAGACAGTCCATCCACAAATGTTAAGATTTTTTTTCCAGTTGAAAATATGGGGGCCTGATTAACTGTAACTTTAAAGAGCATGCTGGTTAATTAGAGGAAAAATTGAAATATTCTTCAAAGACTTTTCAAAAAATCTTCCATAAAGTTCCCTTGCTTCCTCTTTTTGGCCATTACCATAACCAAATAGGAAGAATAATTGGTTCTACTTATAGTCAGCCCATTACTAAGGACTTCTGGTTTGCAGTCTCAGATATCTACCAAAAGACGCCCAAAGACTCACAAAAGTATTGAAGCTAGATTTCTGCAGTGTTGATGGAACTACTGAACCTGGAACAAAAGATGCTCTGCTCAATACCTACTCCTCAGAAGAGGACAACTGGTGAAAACAAATCAGTTAGTTAAATAATGCCTGCTTTTCTCTGAAAAATATCTGCAAAAACCTGCATGTCTTCCTAAGAAGGTCCTGAAGCTCTAAGGGAATATACAGTGTGGTGCTACCAAAAGGAGGTATAAAACTTTCATTTGATTTCAAGAGCAAACAATCATAGGACCTTAAAGCTCAGGTAAGCATGGTGGATCTCCCTCATTCAGTTCCACTTGCTGATCAACTACTTCAATTCTCTGAACAAGAAAAGCACACCAAATTGTAACCCATAAATGGGGAAATACCTCTTACACTGATGAGACAATACCTTGACTTTTGAGGTTTTCAAGAATATACATCAGGTAAATGCTGAAGGCCAGAACCCCATGATACAAAACCCAAATGACAGTTATGACAGAATCTAGCTCAAAAAGAGTGTTTGGGGTCCTTCTGCAACTCATCTGAAGTAACAGAAGTCCACATTCATTATCATTTCCTGAAGAAAGTGGCAACATAAAAACATCTCCCAAACCTCCAGAAACATATTTGCTTGAAAAGCAGAATGAAAGAAGATTTTATAAACTCCTGAAGAAGGAAATACCTTCAGGGCAGTGTGTAGCTTGGAACCAAGATGTAGCATAAACCCCAAACAAACTCAGATCCAACACTAAAGACTCTGCAAATAAATTAACAGAGAGGCAAATTACCATGTAAAGCTGCTACAATATATATTGCTGGGCACCAACAAGCAGTGGAGTTACATTAACCACTGATGCTAACACTGGCTGCATACAGCTGTCTCGGTGTTCTCAATTGCTAAAATTAAAAAAACCAATGTATTGGGGGTTATCTGTGATTGGGGAATAAATCTCTGGCTGTTAGAAGTTGAGTAAATCCAAGTATTAGGTTTATATGAAGTTCCTGTTTCTCACAGAGCAAGATGAAGAGTGTTTTTTGTAAGCACAGCAACATCAGATGTAATTACCAGGAGCTGCTGAATGAAAGGAGCAGTCTGAGAGCTACAAAGTACAAACTGCCAAGTAGGAGCTCCTTGATCAACATTTCCTCATCTTTGGAGATCAGACCTGAGATACACAACGATTATGTCATTAGAACAACATATGTCAGCATCTGGAGGATTGTATCTGCCAAATAAGACACATGGATTGGAATTCAAGCCTGACAAGTTACATAAATACAGAAAAAATAACTAAAGGAGACAAAAGGAGAAAGACTGAAGTAGAAGAATTTAATTCCAGTAGGAGTTGAGAGGGAAGTGCAACCAAAGCTAGCCACAGCACTGACGTGCTGTATTGAAAACATGAAGAAAAACAGAAGAAAGAAAAATAAGTAGAAAAAGAGAGTATGTGTATATCCAGAGTTTGTGTGCACTTGTGGATCATCAGTTGCAGAAAAGACAAAAATATATTTACAGTAAAAAGAAAAAAGGGATAAATATTATTTCTAGTCATGATAGGTTTAATATAACCAGCCCATTAAGATTAGCATGGTGAAAAAAAACCGTACGGAAGCCAACGCTTTGTGAGAAATGGCCAGTGAAATTTTCTTTTTAAATAGAAAGGTAGAAAATGGAGTGATGTTTCAACTACACTGTCCCTTGAAAATACTCAAGAGTGATGCAGGACTATGAATGATGCTGCCAACAAAAATAAGTCCTCTTCTGTATGTGGGAAGGATGCACATTAAAATACATTTACATGGGAACAAACCCACTCAAACCCATGAAAGCTGGGAAAGAAATGTATCCACTCCAGTGATAGAGTGCAATAGACAATAACCAGATAGATTCAAATTACTATCAATAGATCTAATTTAAATGAAACGGAAGTTAAAAAAGGAGGGGAAAAAATTCTAGTGAAAATCTAATGAAAAGAAAGGCCTAATCTTTCACATTGTCTTTTTCTTAGAAACACATAAAAGCCTTAAAAAAACTCATGCATATTGCTATTATTGCCTGACAACTGCTAAATTGTATACAAAAATGTGTAAATAACTCCAGCCATTCATACTTTTTCCTTCCAAGATATTTTGCATCTTACCACCCAGGTGTTTTACTTTCAAAAAGCTTTTCCAGAACATGCGACACTTTTGTTCAGTATCGGGAGGAAAGTGAAATACAGAGCCTGTGATAATGGTACAAAAGGATCTTAATCAACACTAGCTGAAGGAGAACAGAAAGGAGAAGGGGCAGTTCCAGACACTATTACAGGCCCAGAGAAAGGGCAAGGCAGCAGTGGTTATTCCTGTGGGAAACTGGCAATGTCCTTTCCTGATAGCTGCCATCTCTTTGGCACTTCTTTCCCATTGCTCTAAGCTTGGTGCTCCCAGCACAGCAATCACTTATGAATCTGGGGCTTGTACAGGCACTTTTCATTAGCAACAACCCAGACAGACCCAAGCACCTTGCCAACACTAACAACCAGGTTTACCATTTAGCAGCTGCACGGGGTGCCAGCAGCTTTAACATTTTGCTCCGGCTGTTGCAAATCACCACATTTGTAGTTTTTAAAACCTAGAGGGACAAGGTTTCTATCAAACCACAGCAGGTCACTGCATGGACTATTGAAATGAGACCCAAAGCTGACAATACAGCTGTGAAAATGATGTGAAGTGAGCAAAAGCAATAGATACCTCTAATTGTTATGGGGTTTTGTGGGTTTTTTGGTTATTTGGTTTGTCTTTCTTTTTTCGGGGATGTGCATGTTTTTGGAGCGGCTAATTGGAAAAATGCTACTGTAAAAAGATTTGTTCTTCTCTTATAAATCAGTACAATGACTCAAGGCTCCTAAATTGATACAGGATTACAGAAAACACCAGCAGCAGTTCTAACTAACTGCAATATTAACACGAAGCTCAAACCCCTTTGTTATTCCCTTGATACAGCCTTATTTGTCTGAACTCTCTTTGTAAATGTCAGTCCTGTCATCATCATTTTGCTAATATATCACAAGTCACAAGACCTACCTTTCTTTGCTCATTTTCAATCCTTCAGCAGACAAGACCATCAGAGTACCACACATGGACAGCTATAAAAAACACTGCTCTTGTTTTCCCTTTTTTTCATAGATGAATATGGGACAAAAATTGCTACTGATAAAAACAGCATTGAAGAAATGTTTGCTGAGCACTTGATCCCACTGAATCTCTTCCACTCCCTCAATTTTGAAGCGAATTCCTGCAACCATGTCTGGGTTTTGATATTAGCCTCTGATGCCTCTTTCTTGATATGCATCATAGTAGAGCAGCTTTTGTATTTGTGCTATGAACTGCGTCCTTTAAAGCAGCCCTCTATCAAGATCCTATTGCTAATCACAAAACATTATAAGCTAAAAAAATCCCTTTCTTCATTTCACTCCATGAAGACTTTCTCCCCATCTTCAAACTAGAGATCAGTATAACAATTTCCCATCAGAAATAAATTATCGCTGATTTTTCATGCCATCCAGGAACATCCCAATGCACCCACAATCCCCCTGAAAGTCAGATGCATCAAGTGAAGGTAATTTCCAGAAGATCTGCCCTGATATAACATGGAATTGAGCTACAAACCAGAAATAAACATATTAATTTGGGGAAATGCTTGGCTTAAGACATTAAAAGCTGTTCTCATTATCTTTACTAGTAAATGTCTGATCTGCTATTCCACTGTATCCAAAGAAAAAGGACACATTTGAAGAAAATGAGAATAGAATAGGATACAGAAAATGTAAAAATTTGACAATTAAATAGCAATCAGGAAACAGTGAGCTTAAAAATACTGAAATTAGGTGTTTGAAAATAACAGCTTTTCATATGTGCATTTGCAGTGTTACACTGACAATAGCTTTTAATAGGCAACTTATAACATTCATAAAAATCATCATTAAAATTAACAGGCTTAAAACCCAAAAGAATGAGAAAATGAAAACACATTCTGAGAGATTCTCACTTCTTTATATAAAAATTCCAATTGTTTCTATAAAAGAGTGAACTAGTTCAGAGGAAAGGAAAAAAACAGTTATTGTTTCCCTCCAGTCCCAAATATTCCAAAATGATTCTCTATTATTCTCAGTGGTATGAAGTACTCCCTGGCTCTTGTCTTCACTCATTCTTTTCCATGTTCAAGTATTTAATTTCATTTAATATCTGTCCGCACAGAAGCCTGTACTTATGTTTACTATTTTCTTCCTTGCCTTTACCTCTCCTGTTTTCCACATCCATTTGTGTGGTGGATGGTAAGCATCACTGTACATTCACAGGGGGAATGCACTGCTCACACTTTCAGTGGCACAGCAGCATTCTCTGGTTTGCTGTTTTTAGGCAGTTTAGTAAGCAAGATTAAAGAATAATACAGATTTAGACTGAAATTAATTAGGCTTAGTACTATCTGAAATGAATTAGAGTACAGTAATTTCACAATTACAAGCCACACCGATTATAAGCTGCATCTCCGGGTGTCGGCAACATTTCGTTCTTTGTCCATACATAAGCCGCACCTGATTATAAGCCACTCTGTCGTTTGCAGCGAGGACCCGCGTGCAACAAAATTGCCAAATAGAAACAGAATCGCGGGATCGCGGGGTTTACTGGCTTGGCTCGGGCCGCGCGGGCTCGGCCCGCTCGGGGTTGCCAACGGGGCCAGGTGGCCCAGCTCGGTGCTGTCGCTTAGCGGGGCCGCTCCCGCCAGGCTCGCTTGCCCCGGCCCGGCACTGCCCCGTGGTGGCAGGCAGGGATGGAGCCCCCCTGCTCCCGCGGCGGTGGCAGCAGGCGGGTACGGAGCCTGCCTGCTCCTGCGGTGGCAGCAGGAGCCCCCACCTCGCCCCCAGGCTGCGCTGCCTGAAGGAGGGAGCCCCCCGCCTCCCCCCTCCCTCACTGCCGGCATGGAGCCTGCCTGCACTCGCCGCACAACAGAGTAACCAATTTGTAACAATCGTGCAATCCCGGGTTTTACTGGCAGGTGCTCAGCTCAGCACCCTGGCTGGCACTTCTGGGGTTGGAAATATATTAGCCACTCCTGAGTGTAAGCTGCATTTCCGGGGTGGGAGCTAAATTTTAGTCAAAATCGTGCAGCTTATAATTGTGAAATTACTGTAAATATTTTTAAGGAAATGCTTGAGTATTTGTTCCCACAGTATAGAAGTAAAAAAAAATTAAAATTCACATGTATTTTTTCTTTTAAATAAGTTTTGAGTTCTATCTGAGGTTCCCATTATCGCCCCATCTCCTTTCTTCTATTGTGCAAAAGAAGAATAAAGGAGAACAGCAATTTTATTAAACAATAAGACTATGAAATGACCCATGGTAACTGGGCATTTTTATTCTTGGGGAGAGATGAGTTAGAAACCACTTTCAACACAGTAGAAAAAAAAAAAAGTCTTATGAGAGACACAAAAAAAAAATCAAGAAGAAGGAAAAAATGCAAATTTATTACCATTTCTCAGGCTCATGAAATAAGACACCAAAACGAAAAGAGAGCTGTTCTTCCCCTTCGATGTGCTCCTATTGTTTGTCTTAAATCTGGCCCTCAATGTTTTCTACTCTCAGGAGAGACCTCCTCACAGGAACCACACCATGTTGTCAACAGCTACATTAATCTCTCTGACAGCTTTTAGGAAAGCAGTTTGAACTCAGATACTAATGTTGGGGAAAAAAGCCTATGCAAAAAACATCCAGTGGTTAAGGCTGTTGGCACACATTCAGCTGTGCAGTCCTCACTATACTCAGTTTCTGGCAGATCATGAAGAGTACCAACCCTTCCCTTTGCCAAACAGGCAAGAGCACAAATAGCAGGTTTCATCTTCCACTGACACATCATGTTTCTGCAGAAAAGACTGGGTGAAAGTGTGTCTGGGGAATAATATTCCTGATGGATCACAGAAGAATGTTAGGATGCAGGGAGTCTTCTTTCCTCTTAAAAACTCTCAGGCCTTATAATGGCTTTCTCTCAATACAAATCTCAATCTGCAGTTAAGGGAAATACTGGGATAATTGGGAGACTGCCTAATGCTAGTTGTAAATAGTGACTTCCACAAAATCTTTCCAGCTGTCTGTTCAAAACTGTAGAGCATTTTTACATTACATAAGAAGACAAAGTCAAACGGCTCATCTTTTTTGAAGATGTGAAAGCAAAGAATTCATCTAACCTGAACATAATAAATGTATGGCAAACTAAACCAAACCATAAAGTGAAAACTGATAGAGCAGATGGCTTAGTGGCTATCCAGGGAAATGCTTCTCCATTTCAACTGCCAGGGCCCTTCAAGCTTCCTTTCTGTAAATGTTATGGTAACAAGTATTCTGAATGGAGCACTCTCTCCTGGTCAGACACAAGAGAAGGTAATTCCTTAACAAAAGATTTAATGTCATAAACATTGATTATGCAGAATAACAGATTCTGTCTCTGTAAGAACTGCCATATCAAATTAAGAACAAGGTCATGTATTTATTCTGATACTCTATTTTAGAGAAAAAAGCTGAAATTTCTTTCTACAATTAATTTCTGAGACAAATCCTTTTCTATGTTCAAAAGTGTGTATTTTTTGTTGATGCTTCAGCATGCAATATTTCACACACAAGCAAAAATCAGTCAGACCTTGCAAATAATTCATCAAAAAAATGCCGTCAATAAAACTGGAGACACAACTGTCTCCACAGTTTGCTTGTGGATCACAGCTCACATTGTAAGAACGTTAACACACCAAAGCCTAACGAATCCAAGAAAACTAAGAAATGAGAGGTAAATATAAAGTTTTTTAATAGTCACCCCTACTACCATATACTTTTATGCAGCTGTTTGGAGAAATAGGTATTGGATTTCTGCAAGGAAAAGTTGGAAACTGGTATTAGAAACAGATCCAGGGAAATACTCCTAAGTTTTAATATGTATGAAGCTTGCCTTGATGAGCTAGCTTCCTTTAAGTAAATAGAGAATTACTGTCTTGCTGAGTCCACCAGGCACACATGTGAAAGCATAAGAGATAAAAAGGACTAATCTCAAGACGCTTTTCTTACCTTGTTGAGCTTACTGGCATACTGTAAATAAATTTTCATGTTCTTCCTTGAAATCCACATTGTACTTTATTATTTCAAAAGAGAAAAGGGGAGAAACCTTTTTTGTATGACAGAAGCTCATGCTTATGTGTACTGCTGTCTCACTAGGACGGAAATCCAACAGCGCAACTTTTACATGAAAATACCATGTAACAATAGTGGCACTCGATATTATGAATTTCTATCAATGTGTAGTATTTCTCCACTGTGCAATGAAGTTTTCAGTCCTTTTTCTGTGTTGCTGAAGGATAAAATGTTAAGGCACTAACTCTGTGAAAATGTCTAAGCCCTTCTTCAGTTAGAGAGCATTACAACTGAAGAAAAACTGAGTCTTGTCTATAATTACTATATTAATTCACACATATGGAATGAAATGAGGCTGTCTATCCATCATTCATGCATTATCTATGCTGTAAAAGTATATGTATCCAGGAATGCTCAATTACTATTTTTAATTCCCAAAAATAGCTACAATTTAAATTAATTCCTCCTCACCTCCCCTCAAGAAACCTCCCCTCGCTCTAAGTGATGAAATGTTTAGCTAAAGGGTCATAATTTTTGGAACTTCTCCCAGACATTCAAAACAGATAAGAAAAATCTCTCTTGACAGAGGGCTGTGACATGATCAGAACTAGAACTAGCTTTCTTCAAAGCATCTGCCAGGGTTAAATATGTGCCTGTATCTACACTAACTGCAACACACTGTGCTGAAAATCACAATCCTCCAAATACATACAGAATGAAAAGTCTGTGAACACTCTATTTTCTGTAATGTATTGTAAAAGCTGATGGAAACGAAAATTCCTACTGGGATATTATATCACTAATGAATCATGATGCATATTGATGTCTCTCCTGCATATGTTCATCCTGTTTCGCAATGAAAAGTCAGCTGTCACAGAATCTCTGAGAGAAAGAGTTGGAGGGTAAGATGAGTCCAAAACTATTGGCTACCACTGCCCAAATAAAAAAGGAGGAAAATTTGCATACCATTATTTCAATTAGATTTTTATGAGGTGTAACTGATCTTTAGAGCCTGTATTTGTTCATAATCGCTGCATTTTCACTAACAGAAGTCCCACAACACAGAGAAGCAGACAGTAAAACACTGATTCACATGATCTCAGAACCACATTTAGTGAAATTATTGAGAACAATATTAAGTTTCATCCTACTTAGTAACTGACAAGAAAAAACTCATCCTTTCAAAAAGTACTAAAAAAATTGTTTAAAAATGAATTGTGACGTGAATTGGTATCGTTTCAAAAACTGATGCCATGAGCTCTGTCCTGGAGAACAGGATGAGGATGACCTAGACCTGAATGCAGCCTTAAGTGAAATTAAAGCCACTTGCCTAAGTGCTGATGGCACCTGCTCAGGCCCAGGGAATACTAACATCTCCAAGGCTGGCAGCACAGGGAATTATCCAGGGACAGGGAGGCCAAAACCTCTCCATGATGTAACTAATGGCTAAAAAGGTCTGGGAGAGGAAGAGAGAGAAAAAGAACATTTCGATCTGAGCTTAGTGAGCAGACACATGTTTGATATGTCAGATTGTCCTCTGGAACAAACCTTGCAGATGCAAGATGGCTTTAAAGAATAGATTTCTGCCAGGCTGAAATGGAGCAGCTGACTGCTTTGTGAGCTGTAACGTGTTGAGCTGTACACTCATCTGGCAGGCAAGACTGGAATCTGCTATGCCAGTGATCTATATGGAAATCAGTAATTAGCCAAGAACTCCACACTTGAAAGTCATTTATCCCAGGAAAACATCTAACGTATTTAACCAGTATAACCAATTTACTTGAAATCTGATCATGCCTAGAAAATTTTCAAGAAGATCTTGAACTTTAGGCTTGGGAAGGTTTACTTTAACTACTTCTTCAGAAATTTTGTAGTCACTGTCCAAAAGTAAATTCAGAGATTAATTAGGAAAGCATAATCTTGCTTTACTAATAGTCTAATGAGAGTGCAGCATAATTTTCATTATGGCACAGTCAAGAGATGTCCACCCCACCTTCAAATCCAATCACAGCATACCAAGAGGAAACTCTTCAGTAATTTAAGCTCAGATGTACAGGGCTCCACTTGGGTTTTCAGTTTTTTGTGTTGGCACATGCTGTGGTGCCTCATAACAAACAGTTAACCACAACAGATTACTTCAGCTGGAAAGGACCTCCAGCAACCACCCAGCTCAGCCTCCTGGCCAGCTCAGGGCTGGCCAAAGTTAAAGCATGTGGTTGAGGGCATTGTCCAAATGGCTCTAAAACACTTGGCAGTCTCAGGGCATTGTGGCTGATATTTAATGAATTTGGAAGGTTCATTTATGAGATGAGAAGGTATTTCCTTATCTATCCATTTCATTAAGCTTTGCCTGGATCATGGTAAAAACATCACTGAACATAAAGGTGCATATTTGTTTAGATTAAAAGTAGAGTTCTTTCCACTGAAAAGATAGGTTTTTCCAATATGACAAAAGAAATACATTATCACAAGAAACAAACAGCATATACTTGCATCTACAATTTTTGGATTAGGAATATACATTAAATTATTTAAACTTCGGTGTGGAAAAAGAAAAGAAGAACTAATAAGTTTACTTGCTTTCTACAGATGCTCATTAAAGCACTCAAACATACTTACACACCATCTGGACATATCATTTGTCAGCAGCAAACAACTGATGGATACCTGCTGCAACACAGATTCAATAGTACACAAACCCACAGAACTGATATTCTGAAAATTCTGGAAACACTCTGGAAGATGCTAGAGTGATAGAACAAGAGAATATGCATACTTTATTTCAGAAACCACCTTGAAGTATCCATTCAAATATAATTAAATTCCAGTAAATGCTACCTTTCTAGAACTAAACAGCATATCAATTATTTTTCATAATAGCCAAGCTTTAGTCACTTCAAGCAAAAATTTTCTACTCCAACCCAACTGTTTGTTTGTTTTTTCATCCTGCTTATAGACCAGACACTCATCAACCTCTCAGATCTCTGGAGAGTTGTGGTTTAAGGGAACCCAGGAGGAAAAGACAAATTTGGAAAGCCATTTATCCACCTCACTAGAATTGAGACATTATGGTTTTCATTCTTCCCCCACTCCCCAAAATACCAAATTTCCACCAGCAGAGCTCTGAGAATAAACGAACATTTTGTTACTGGATTCAGGAAGAAAGAAACCACAGGCCTGTTAGGGAGAGAAGAGAGGGAAAGGAAGAGGGAGAGGGAGAGGAGCACTGTGCGCTTGGGAGCATGTTTATTTGACTGGATTGCAGATGGTCAACCAAAGAACATGCAGATCACATATTTTTAAGCATTTCATAATGTCTTATTATTAATTCCAGCCAAAACCACCAAGACCAAAATTATCTGAAATTGGTGCTTGTGTGTCCTGACCTCAAAGCCAACAATGGTTGCATTAAAAAAAACGTTAAATATCTACAGTTCTCTCAGGTTTAATTTTTTTAATCGATTACAAGGCAGTGCCCTTTAAAAGTCTAGAGAGAAGACAGGTCTCCACAACTAAGAAATGTGGTCCTGGGTAAATTTTACTTCCAGGAAACCAAAATGTTGCAGTCCTTGAGAGAGGGAGGCTATAAGCAGAGGGCTCTTCTAAAGGAAGGAGCTTTTATTGAACCTGTCACTTGTCATTAAACACTCCATATTTTACCTTAGCCTGATATTTTCATTAGAGCATACAGACCTTTTTCATCTGTGAATGAAAGCATTCCCTTCAGCCTTGTGCTGAATATGGGGAAAGGTTCTCTAAAATCAGCCCACCCAAACAGGACAATTATGTTCACAAAAGCAAGAAAAGCACTAGGGAAAATCAAGTAACATTAATACCATGGTAACTTGCACATTTCAGTGTTGACTATCACATCACACTTCAATCTTAAATTATTTAATGCATTTAATAATGTCTATTTTTTATGTCAGAAAAACTTGCATATAATTATATAGAAAGCACAGACACCAGTGCAGAATACAACACAACACAAGCAAAGTGCAAAAATGTATGTACTGTTCTACAGAGATGTCTAGTTGGAAAACCTGAGTGGGAAAAGGTAAAGATATTCATGTTATTCACATTTTAATATCTATGACCTCTCAACTGCTTAAAACACTTTATAAGTAAAGAATTGGATAAAAAATTGCAAGAGCAGCTATACATTGTTAAAGAACTCTGATATAAAGCAGCACCATTTTTTCCACCATTTTTTTCTGAGCAAAAGCTGTCTCATTTCTACCACCAAAACTGTACCATCTCCTTGATGTACCAGACACTGGTGTTAAATAGTTTTAACAGGACTTAAAGTTCTCAGTAACTGAAATATCACTCTCTGTCCATTGCTATGTAGTACAAACATTTTACATAATTTATTGTTTTTTAAAAAAACCCCAGTGGTTTCAGTATGCGAATAGCAACTGAGAGAAAACAAATTTCAGGCTTTTTTCAGCATATTACTTATGTGAAGAAGATAGAAAAATGAAAAGGGAAGGAATAATTGGGGGTAGAGCCAGAAAAGGAAGCCATCCATTTTAAAATCTCTAAGTGCTGCATTGAAACAAAGATGATGGTCTGATGGAATGGTGTCATTCAATGAATACACCATCTACGTAATTGCCAGGCAAATGTCAAGCACCAGCTGTCCTTTCAGACTTGAAATATAGATTTACTCAAATGCAGATTAGAGATCTAACCAAATATTGTAGTAGCTTTAGGAATTTTTAAAGACATTTCACTAATACGAGCGAGATTGAGTTATTTAAACATACCTGCCACATAACGAGAGCCTTGTGAATTGTCACAGCATTACAGCCACAAAACTGATTAGCAGATGTAGAAATCCCACATTCCCACCTTTTATAAAGGTCGGTAGTTATGAAATCATTTTCAGACACTTAGAACTTAGCTATTTCAATGTTCTGTACATAGAAGAGCTGATGGAGAAAACCACGAAATGGTGCATCTGAGAGCGTTCCTCCATGGACACGTTTGTGTGGTTCTTGCAAAGTTTTAGCTGAAAACATCCCCCCAGCATCCCACAGAACAAAGTAAAGGAGTATCTGTTTGGAGAGAATTTATCTTTACTAGAGAACTCTTAGGATGTATTCTGTGTCTTCACTGTAAATGCATTAAGATATTGGCTGACAAAAAGAAACAGGATTTAACCTAGGATAACAAAGGAAAACACCAAAGAAAGGCTTGCTCTTTGAAGATTAACAAAATTAAACACTACAGGGTAGGGTACAGTTTCCATGTTTATTTTCACTCACCAAAAAGAAAGTTATTTTTGTAAATTAAAGAAAACACAGTAAAAATGTCTATTATTTCTACACTTAGCATCATGGTATCTTTGCTGTATACTCCATGCCAGTAGTTTAATATTTTTATGACAGCAATTGAAAACTTACCGTTTGATAAACCTCCTGCAGCTAATCTCAAGACACAGCACACTGAAAAATATTTGACTTGCTTTTATACCAGTGACTTTCTTATGTCTGGGCAGATTTGAGGTTACCAGATAACTCTGTGGGGCAACACTATGATCATTTCAGAAATAAAGCCAACTGACCAGTAAGCAAACCAAGAATTCATGAGATAAACAAGGATGGCTACACATAGAGAACATGGTCCTCCAGTTATCCCACAACAATTCCAGCTTTCTCTAAGAATACTTACTTGGTTATCTTTCATTTACTGAAGAAAAGAGCTCAGTATAAGGTAGAAGCAGCTGGGAAAACACACAAAACAGCTAAAGCAAAAGGCTGTTAGAAGAGCAGAGAAGAAAGAAACATCACACCAATCTCAATACAGGACTGATACAATTATTTCAACAAAGCACTTCATAACCAAGTTGACAGTTAAAAATATATTTTCCTGTTGTGAAAACGGACTAAGATATGAAGGCAATTGTGAGAGGCTGCTTTCTCTGAAATGCTGTAGGACAGATGTGTCCTTGTAAACAATCAGTAACAAAGTTGTTAGGTAACAGCTATGAGAACAGATCAGAAGGCAGAGTGAAGAGTCTGGCTCATTATCCCAAGTGCATTAATTCAATCCCCACGTTACCTGAAGCTGTTGGGAGCTATCGTTAAGGTTATCCTCTCGTCTCCTGGCCTCCTCCAGCATCTGTGCACTCTTCTTTTTCTCCACTTGTTCTTTGTGCTTCAGATTTGCTACTTTCTTATTTTGATCTTTAACTTGCCTGCAAAAGAGAGAAGCACTCAGAGCATGGTCCAGAGCTGCTTCTGTCAGCCTTGGCACTGGGCAGCTGGGCCAGAGAACAGTGGCACCATCAAGTGCCACTTCCTTGGTGGCACAAGGTCACCAGCACCAAACCCATCCTCAAGCATCACCCTCAATTGCTAATTCAGCCAAAAGAAGGCTTCATTTTGCTCATTACTATTAATCTAAATAGAAAATTTCTGAAACAAAAGCATTATTTTTTATTCTGTATAAACTATTACTCAAAAGATGCACCTGTCCTCTTCTGACTTTGGGGAAGAAAACTCTTCCATATTCACACACACACACATACATATAAAACCACAGACATCAAATAACCTGTTTCCCTTTGGGTGCCACTATTTCTATGTGAGGAAAACAGGAGTGAAAGGAAAAACTACTGAAACATGACTGGAATATAGAAGACTACCTACAAGAACTAGGCAATCTGTTTCCAGAAGTAAAACAATTTATTTTCAACCTCAAGATCTACCTGTTTTGAGGGATTTCCTATCATTTCTTTTTACACAAACAAGACACAACAAGTAAGAACAAACTATTTGAGCATAATTTCCTTTTCACTTGCACCTATGGACTATTTTTGATGATCCTGGCAGCTACCATTGCCTGCAGACAGGGTTTGGCCTTTCAGGGCATTAAGACACATGGAGTATTGAATTTAATTACAGACCCTTTAATCTCAGCCTCCTGACCACAGAGAACTTAAGTCTAAACTTTTAGTCCAATCAAAACAAAACAGGCTAGCTTTGCTTCCTCAGCCCTTTTCTCCATAATTATATCTGCAGTTTGGATTTTGGAATAAAAGACAGATTCCTCGGTTGCATGATTTCCCCAAAACATCATGCAAGTAGTAGAGACGGCTCTTTAATTTACTGTTTAGAAAACAGAATGATATACCAGCTTCAGATCTGGTATGTTATCCACACAGACAGGGAAGAATGTTTCTTCTGTGTTTCAGAAATACTTTTAGAACAGATCACAAACAACCCTTCTTTAATATTTTCTTCAGAACTCATAACAAAAGTATAATCAAGAACGTATCTCTTTGTGACATATTTATGTTCCAATTATGTGGCATACAACTAGTCAGTGTTTTGAGCTCCTTCAAAAACATGTAGGTTCAACTCTGAGCTCTGCTTTTTTCCACTGTAAGCCCACTGAAGCTGGGAAAATTGTGAAGACAGCAAATTTTCCTTGGTGCTAAAACAAACTCTTAGGGTGAAAAAGTGCTGATGGCCTCTGGAGACCAATAAAAAAAGAAAAGTCCTTTTCTGATGATGTTAAAAAATTACTGGCATACTTAACAACCCTGTCCAAGAGTTACAGCTGATTTGAGTCAGGATGCTTTTTAAACACAACCAGTGTAATTGTTGAGTTATTCTAACCCAGTGCTGCACATTGGCAATGGGCACATTGCCCAGTTTGAAAGCAGACTTGCTCAGTGATTAAACAACTCATTGTACAATAGAATGTACCAACTGGCACCAACTCAGCTTGTACAATAGTTCTATCTATCCAATAAAATAAACACAGAAAGTACAGATAAGTTGACACAGAAAATGAAAATACGTCAATTCCATATGAGAATTTTTACTCAATTTTTAAATTAATATTAGAGGAATTAAGTATTTTCTCATAAATTTGTAGAGCTAGATTCACATATTGGAAAATTGACCTTTATTACTATAACCAACTAACTAGATAAGAGACAACAATATCAACAAAGCCTCAACCCTCACCAAAATATGTCTGAAATAGATAATGTCCTATGTGGTAAAAAATTTTTCCAGATAAAATATGCATTTCAAAGGATGGAGTAACTAAAGAATATGCACTACTGGCATCCCCCTACTCATGTCTGAACTAAAATTAATGACATTCTAATATATTAGGTAGATGTTTTGAGGCAAAGACAAGCTTTACTGAAGTCTGGAAATTACTTAGTGCTTGTAATACTGAGATCAATCTTGATAAAACCTTTTACTTTACCAGGTTGTTCAAAGCTCCATTTAACCTGGCTTTGAATCATATGCAAGACACAACTATCCCTCCATATGTTTGATGGCAACAAGGAACAAAAGTTGGGTCATAAACTTTTCAAAATATATAGGTATCTATGGCATTAACTAAAATTTCCCCAACTGTTAATTTATGAAAACCCAAATCTCTGAACTCAAAAAGGCCTGGAGCCATTTGATACATGAAAACACATTTCATCGCATCTCAATGCCCGTGGTACCCAATGAAAATTCTCACTTTTACAATACCTCATATAGATAATCATGGAAAAGGTTCAGCACATACAAGCCCACAGCCCTTTGACGTTTGCACCATCAAAGTTCTGTGAAACTGAAGACTTCATACTGTGGTTCTGTAAAGAATGCTCTTCCTTCTCTGCCAGATAACTTTCACTCTTCAAAGCCAGTCAGAGAATCATATTTTTATATATGCAAACTATCTTTTGAAATATTTATATATGGACTCATATTTTTAATGTCAAGAGACCTCAAAAGCTTGCTTATTAGGTTTCACTCCATTCACTGCTCAGTAAGACAGTTCTGTTGCTATTTTAAACACTGCAGTTAATACTGATGATTGTCATAGAACAATTTCATCTTCACACCACCACTGAATAATGTGCAGAACTGGACCACATACTTAACTGGAGCAATAAAATAAAATACAGAAAGTACGTGCCTTAAGTTAGCATGCTGCAACTGGTACATTTTATGAGAAGACAGTCAAGAGGAAATTTCTTCATAATATATGTGCACAAGGAAGCTTATTAGGAAGAAAGAAACAGAAAGAAAGAAACAAAGATCGGCAAGTCCCCCAGTTTGAGAGCTTAATTTTGTAAGTTTAATGTTCTTTTAAATCTTTTGAATGCAGTTGCACATATACAGAGCACATATCCCTATCAAAGGGACATTAAAGTTTTAAAAAAATCCTTAATGTCTATGAGTACTTTTATTAAAACTGAAAAAACTTGCACAAGATTAAAGATAGTAAAAGGAGAATGGCTTATGTGTAACGATGGCAAGAGCTTAGAGGTTTATGAATGTTTTCTAGAAAGCACTACTGTTTGCACGTACAGCAAGAGCAAACAGCAATTTGCAATGTGCATGTGGACTTTTCATCATAAAATAAAGAGCTAATGAACTTCTGAGAGATACAGTACATTAAAAATATTACCATAAATACACATTCCTACTGAAACATCTTTGCAAAACAGGACTACAAAGAAGAGAAAGAAGTCTGGTGATTCTAATTAAAGCTGGAGAGCCAGGTCACGTTCAGTGAGATAAAGCTTTAAAGAAGATACCAACTGGGACCAGTAAAAACAACAATAAAACTAACAAAAGCAAAATACCTCATCTCAGAAGATGCTTATTCTCAGAGTCACCTCAAATCAAATAATAAAAACATTACATTCATATATGAAAGAAGAAAAATTCAGTGAGAATCTTTATGTTGAATTACAGTGAAGAATTCCACTCATTTTGGACATAACAATTTCTTTTGCATTTTTAATGGCAATTTTAAGATAACTACTCTTTTTTGACAGTCCAGCTCCTAAAACATTTTGCTCACAAAAGTAAAAATTCTTTTCCATTATTCTGAATTTTTCTCCATTTCACAGTACATCACGTCAAGTAGTGTTACAGTGTAATGTATTAGATAAAAGGAAGTAGAATCAAATTCAGGCTTCTGATTTAAAAATATGAACACCAAAGTCTTTCAACTGAAGTCACGCCAAGATTTTCAGAATAAATAATTTCCCATCCTTTGATTTTTGGTACCCAATTTAGGCCATGTGCCTGATGAAAAAATCCCCTAAAATTTCCTAATTTGGACACTGAAACCAACTGTTCATATCTATGGCTTTACTCATTCTTTAATGAAACAAAGCTGCATCACTTAACAAAAGTCACCTTTACAGTTCTCTATGAAATTCTTGAATTTCCAGTGGTGACATACAGCCCAACACCATGGGGAAAAAAATCAAATAATCACAGTAAATAATAAAAAGTTTCAAATGAGAAGATTTCACATTTTAAAATTATTTCAAAACAGGAAGACAAATATAAACAACAGAAGACCAGTGGAGCATCAGGTATTCCTGAAAAGTGGCAAGTCACTGCTACCCATCAGACTCCTCGGGAAGACCTTTCCTCACTAAGAAGACCAATTGCTACATAGGCCCTTTAAATTATTAAGGCTTTTATGAAATTATTTTTGTCTGTACTAATGTAAATATGTTTTGCATTTTAACACTAATCTCCTTGTTTTTTACTGTAATGCATATCAACATATATACAGCTAATTCTCTCCTCGTATGGATTTCCATACTATGCATTAATGTGATGTAAGCTATCATCTGCAACTGGTTATATTTTCTGACAATTTCAGATGTTATTCATACAAAATAGAAGTTGATAAAATGTTAACTGACAACATAAATAAGTTAATTTGAATTTTACTATTATATTTTAACATACTTTTCCTTCACATTTATGAAGCTAACACACAACAGTGTTTTTAGAATAATCCAAGTTAAGCAAACATTTAGAATGCTTTTGAACCACCACAAAAGCTTGCCTGCAATGCTAAGTGCACACACACATGCTGCACTTCACACAATGAATCACACACCAGGAACAAACATGCAGATCCTGTGCACTGCTGTAGAAACAGCTTGTTTTATTCATCTCAGCACTCAGTAACATTTCTGTATGTCTGTCAGCCATGTCAGAAGGATTGCTGAGCTTGAGCCTTTATTGCTGTAGCATTACCACCACCCACAGGACACTCCACTGGTGCTGCAGGTACTAATCCAGATGGATAGATGAACTCCAAATGCTTTAAAGAAGTAGTCAACATGACTGAAAAAGCCTACACTGAAAACTGGATGCAATGACCTAATAAGTTCTTTAGTTTTGAATTGTCAAAGTTCCTTGTGTTATGAAATATTAGGCTCTACAATGTATTGTGTAGAATTATAGAATATTTCAAGTTGTCAGGAACCCATAAGGATCATTGAGTCCTTGCCTATCTCCAAGCACTTTGTAGTCCTAAGAGACACGGAGAAACATCCAAATTACAACATTTACACCAAAATTTCCTTTCTCACTTCTTCGTTTTTAAGGTCTGCCCCCATAAAATATTTTAGATGGCTATATCCTTAACCATAATTTCTGAATTTAAAAAGATCATTAATTCAGTGACACAGCTGAGTTGTTTGGGTTTTCTTGCTTTGTTTGCAGGGTTTTTTAAGTTTTGGTATACAAAGAAAAATATTTACATTCGGGGGCGTATAGCAGAAGGAAACCAAGGAAAAACTCTTCCCAAAAATGCTACTTTGTTTTGAAAATAAGGAAAAAAACCGGTTCTGAAAGGTTTTGATTTGGCTTTTAGTTGCTCAAAACTCAATTCACCTTAGTTAGGGTTAGTAACCAAGTCATGGAGAATAATGGCAGTGTTTGGAAAGCCTAATTGCTTAACCACAAGAAAAAGTAAGTGATGAAAGGAAAATAAATAAGCAATGAAGGAAACAGGACTGACCACATCACACAGCCACATCACCACAACTGGATGTGAGATTGACAGTCAAAGCGAAGTTGTCAGGAGCTGAACAAAGTTCTTCCATCTCATGCATTCAAAAATTAGGTTGAGGGGAATTACACACTGCTGAAGAGCTACATGGAATTTTGTATGGCTGGGTTGGGTTGGTTTTTAATGACTGTGTTATCTGGGCCTTTTCTTTGGCTTTGGCTGTACTTAGCAGTCTCAGCTTCTCAACTAGTTTGTCACTACTTTTCAACGTTGTAACAAGATCAAAAATTGTGCATTAAATTACTACCTAAAAGAAACAATAATTTCACTATGCTTCAGAAACTTGGTTTAATATTACCACCTCTGCTGCACATTGCATCCAAGCTAAGAGAACAGCCACCACACTTAAACTGCTCTCGTTGAACTGCACAACACTCAGCTACCTCTTCTGCCTGTGAACTTCTCCCAAAACCTCTCATCATTCTCTCAGCTCCTTGCTGTTCTGAGCCACTTACATGACAAGGTAAGGAAAGCCAATGAAAATATTACCAGATCCTGAAAATTTAACTGGGCTGCTGCATGAGTCAAATTGTCCCATGGTGACTTTAAGAGATGGGGGATAGACTTCATTTCTTGAGGCTAGGAAACTTTGATTTCTAAAAACAAAGCGCATGTTCAGGTCAGCACTGAAGGAGGCAGGAGATGAAGGCTGTGGAAAAGCAGTTTGCCCCATATTTTGGGAACAGGAGACTAATAGTGTCAGAATCAAAATGTGTCAAGTCAAGATTTCAAGCAGATCTTGACTTTACACTGACCACTGTCTTTCTTCAGTGGTAAGAATTATTTGCATGATATAATTTGCACATTTCCTGATGCGGTCAGCACATCAGCCAGCACATCTCTCCCTGTAGCTGAAACAACACAAACATTTTCATCCACAAACAGCTGATGGGAAGATACGAGATAGGGGAGCACATGCCAAATGAATCTAGAAACTCAATATAACAAAAATGTTATCCTAACCCTCCTATAATTTAGAAACACCTTGGAAAAGACATCTATCACCTGATTCATTAGCAACAGACAAGGTTTACCAAGTAAAAAGGTGGCATAAGTTATTAATGCTACATGGAAGGTTTCATAAGAGAAATAAACATCATCAGAATTAACCAGGGTGCTCTCCAGTTATGAGACAGAAGCCCAGCTACATACAACAGCAAAGTCAAATGCTGGTGTCTTAGTATTCTCAAAAAAAAAAAAAAAAAAGGTAAGAAAAGAAAAATTGCCCCAACCAACTGCTAAAATTGGGGGATTATCAGTAGAGATTAAACAAAGTGTCTTTGTTTTAGTGTAAGAAGTCCATATCAAATCAAGTAAACCAAAGGTTTGCTTTCAGACAGGGCCAAATACAAGACACTAAATATGTCTGGTAAACATCTATATCACCTCATGTTTTCATTAATATCCAACTGCAGTTTTGTAGATAAAATCCTTTGCACCTATTTGTCCAGCTAATGTGCAGCTAAAAAAAGGACGAGTAAAATGAATCTGCAGCTTCCCAGCTACTTAAATTCTCAGCACCTATTTCCTAGGAAGCAAGATCCGCAATGAAAATAACGAATACATTACCATTATTTCATAACTGGTGCAAGATTTTATATCAAACTTTAGCGATTAAATATCAAATTAATTATTCATCAGGTTCAATAATTACTTTTGAAAGCTGAGAGCAATTGAACTAGAAAAGAAATCTTTAACCTTAAAAACGTGCAACTTTTAGTTTTTATTGTTGCTAGGAACATTAAGAACACAAACTTCAGGCAAACTCTCAAATAAACCTCTAACACAGTGGTATGGGTGTTCCTTTGTTAAGAAAAATACTAATACTTTAAGGACCTTAATAAAAGCATTCAGTAGTTCAACAAATAAGTTTGTTTTCTTGTATTTTTTCCCTGCTTTTGTTAATTGAGCAAACAGATGCAAAGCCAAAAATGACATTTATAAAACAGTTGATTAGGCTTTGGTGTGGATTCCTTCCCCCTGCAACATGCTGGGTTAGTTGAATTTGGCCCTAACAGTGTGGGAAGAAGTCCCAGTGGTGCTGTTCTCTTTACCTTTAACTCCAGCTCACAAACCAACTGCCCTGTGAATAGATCACACACAGCCAGCCACTCACTGCTCAGGAGACCTGCACCATTTGGCTGAAAAAAGTGTTTTCTAAACAGTAATAAGGTTTCAGAGGGTATTTTTGTGATCTAAGATAACACATGTCTTTTTTAACTGCAGTCCCACTAGCCAGAAGAGAAAACAAATCACAATACAGTGCTGTTTTCTTTCAGACGGGCATGCCATCTTTTTAATTCCTTCTAGAACAATACCCAATACAAACAACAATTCAAAACAAAAATCATATGTAAAAGTCAGCCATTGTAACCAAACAAAAAGTAAGGAGAAGAAAATTTTAAAACTAGGTACTTAAGAATCATGCTACAGTAGCCTGAAACATCTATGTGTATGTAAACAAACTATGAAGAGAGAAAACCTCTTTCTAAAAAGTTGCAGTAATTTGGGATAACAGTTGAACATTATTATTCTGTCCTCTTGATAGCTCTATGTTAAAAAAGCAAGATACGTCTCACATATTTAAGCTGATAAATACTGAAAATCCAGTCTTCAAGAAACAAGTATTAAAATAAGCAGTTGCTAAAGACAAAACTCTAAGCATGACAAATGCAGTACCTCAGTGCACCAGGATTTCTGATGCAAAAAGAAATACGTTCACAAGAACATTCTGAGTCCTGCTCTTAGGAAAAGATGTAAGGAAGTGATACTAGCAGGACCACTGTGAAATAATGTAAACCTGTCCATTTTGGGGCTAAAATCTTGATGATTTTGTGTCATTGAGATGCTCAAATACAAATCTGACATAATTTAGCTTATCTACTTAAAACAAAAATTGTTTTCAAGAAGAACCTTTTTAAAAGACTTTATACACATAAAAGTGTTTACTCTGTTAGCTATAAAGAAGTTATACAAAATCTGATCCAAAGCTGGCCATTGCCAGAGACTATACTAGGAAAAGCTGATTGAAAAGCCATGTTATCACATTCATCAAACTGTACCTTGCTGTAGCATCTCCCTCACCACGACAATCTGAAATAGGAGGGACACAGCTCTGTTTTGGGATCCACTGCTGAGACCAATTTCTGGCAGTGAACACAACCCACAGAGTCTCTCAGAATGCACATATGGCACATTTCTTTTGGGTGCTCAGCAAAGTTATTAAGAGTTATCTTACATTCTGAATCCCTGCCTTTCACAGCCCACATCAGTATGAAGAGTGCCTGCTGAGATGGTTTGTTACAGACTTTTGACTGCCTGGAAAATGGGGAACAGCAGCATTATTTGTAATAAATAGCCCCCACAAAGGGCTGCACAGAGTATCTGAAGGTGCAGATGGCTTAGTCCTCCTCCTCTGATACAGCTGCAACCCTGCCTTCTCAGTCTGGCATACACAGGAGAACACAGTCAGGAATATTCTGCCAGTTTAGTGAACACCAGTGGGTTTCTGGAGAACTCAGTCAGTGCTGTAAAGCAACATGTGTGTCTCTCTTCATTAGAGGTCTCTCTAAAAGCCCTGGTAAACCATGGACAAGGTTACTCCCTCATGCATTTGAGGAGGGATTTCTACCATTCCACAGTACATGGATCTGATACAGAACAAGTATGTCCATGAGTATTACAAAGACATACTTTAATTTTTAATATATGATGAAGGAGCACATTAAAAGAAACCTCTGGTGACAAGATGCTCCATGTGTCAGATATCTGAAATACACTCTCACTGATACCCTCAGAGATCAGAAGGTTGGCTAAATAAATTAGCTCAAGTTTGGAGTATGTACTCAGAAAAATGCATTCTTTATCTAGGCAATTATACTACTCCAGTGAACTACTTTTAACTTGGTGACCTTGAGACAAATGAGGCAAAATTAAGCTTTTAATTGACCTGATCTCCCTATCAGGGCAACTGCCTTGATGCAGGATGTCATTGAGACATTTTCTGCCTCCCTTCAGTGAACTAATTTTCCAAGTAGTTGGGGAACACTCCTAGTCATTAGGAAATATTAGCAAACAACAGCCTTTGCTATCAAGAAGATTACCAACACAAATGCAATATTATTTTCTACTAATCGCTGATCTTTTTATATGAAGGCATACATTGGAGGTTGAAAGATGTCAACAGAGTTGAAAATCTAATTCATATTCATGAGGTTATGGTCAAAACAGAATCCAGAAAGACAAGAGGAGCTTTCCAGGCCCTTTCTACTTAGAAATAAAAATTCTCTACCTCTAATTCAAGAAACAACTATTCCAAGGTGCAGAAGAAAACACACATCATGCTCCTACCTCTCTGGAATTTGCAGGAAATCAAATTAAATCCCTTTGAAGATGATGTTAGGTCTTTTCCCTATTGACTGCTTTCTGCTTGTGCAGACTGGTGTAAGGAAGAAATTAGCAGTGTGCAGACCCTTTAAACAAATTTAAAAATGTAAAAGCTATGCTGCTTTAAATCAAACTCCCTAAGGCTCAAAATAAGGCTTTTCCTGTAGATATTGGCTAACTAAAAAGAGGTATTTATATATATTTTTAAAAATTATAAAGAGACAAAAATGGACACGGGAAAGATTGCACCCATAATGGAATTCATATCTGCTCCTGAAATTTGGGATAGAATGTTTATGCCTTGTATTTAACTTTAGAATACTCTTCCAAAGGTTTGGCTTTTGTTCACACTTTAAGGTTTTTGCTCAAGTTACAAAAATGCCTGAAGTTTGAAGCTCTTAAAAATAGAAAGCAGCCTCCTTCAGCTGTATTTCAGCTGTCATTTGTTCACATGATCCAAGCATACTGAAAAAGAACATAGAAATACGCAGTCAAAGGAAGCAAACTGTCAGAAACCATGCCATGCCCCAGTTCTCTGAGCACCCATCTGCACATTCCCTATTAAAATGGGAAACCTGTGCTGGAAGCAGGAGATATAAGAAAGGGAAGTAGGCATGTCATGAACTAAGGAGAGAAAAACCTGCTATTTCCATCTTTCTGCTAACTTTTATATAATGCCACTGCATGGTACCTCCAAAAGCTCTGCCTGTTGCTTTTGCTGTGGGGAACAGTCCCTTTGACTGGGACATATGATAATGAAATATTTCCTTTAAGAAGAAATTACATTAAGTGTTGCAGTTATACATGTGTTCTATTCCAAATACAACAGGAAAATTCATTATTTTCACATTCTAAGTCAGTGGCCACTTTTGCAATATAAAGTGTCATTTTGCAGTACCCTACTAAAGCAGTGACTATTATTTAGTGCTTTCTCTTGTTTTTTTTCCATACAAAATGGTCTTAAAGTAAATGATGAAAAAAACCGAGCAAGAGGAGAAAGGGCTAAAAGAATGAAAAAAAACGAGCAAGAGGAGAAAGGGCTAAAAGACAATTCCCACTGATTTGAGGTATCAATCTTTCAAATATGTTGACATCCTAAATACTGAAAATGTGTTTGCTGCCATGTATTTTATATACATTGCTAGGAATTAGTAATTTTAAAAATATATTGCTAAGTTGTTTATTACTAATTGAAATTGCTAACATATTCTGCTGATTGATTTGTGAAAGTGAAAAATTACACGTTGAAAAGTGAAATGAATGTATCTAGTAGCTGGTTTTAAGTTAACAACATTAATACATTTGGTACAATTACATGGGAATTCAGGGGCATACTCTAAAACCAAAAATCCTACCATCTGAAAACTAGGAATGCACTTGTTTTAAAACACTGCAGATTCAAGGACCTAAAGTGAAAACATAATGTGGACTATTATAGAGCAAGACAAGCTTAGGGAAAGATCCAAGGATGAACACAATAGTGGTGCTCCCAAGAGAACACATTTTCAAAGGTACAGCATCTCCACTTGTAGTATGGGAAGAATCCTTATTCTTACACATACTTGTGGGGTAAAGTTGCATTGTGTCATTTCTGTTTTTAGCTCCCAGCATGTGGGACTTCATCAAAAGTGGCATGAACAACTCAGGACACTGAAAAATCTAGGGCTGAGCAATACAGGAGAGGAGGAACTAGTAGCAAAGCAGCCTCACTTTTCTGTTGGGTTGGCACCTTTTGCTTTCTTTGTCAAGGCTGGCCCTGAGCACTCCAGTTTGGCAACTGCTACTTGCTGGCAGCTGTAATTTCTAGGATGAAAGAAGGATCTTGTCCATTTACAGAGAGCATTTTCCCACTCAAGTTTGTAATTCTTGGTTACTTTTGGTTTCGTATAAAAAGAATTAAGTTACTTGGAATGGTGAAGTTAATTCCAAAGTGCTTCAAGGAAGGAAGCTGGAACTAAATCATTCCAAGCCTACTGCCACCCCAAAACGACCAATGTGCTTGATCCCAATTTTTATCAGATCTGTTCAGATACTTAAGAATGTTCCACGTAAAAGCACTTTACATTGGTAGGAGTGTGCTGGGTCACTAAAGGGATAGGAAGCACTTTACCCCTTGGAGATGGGAGTTAATTACTCAGCAATGAACAGAAAGTGACAAATGGAAATGCTTTGTTCTCCAAGGAAGTGAAAAAAACCCATTTCTTTTAATTAAGAAGAATGGCCTATCTACTGGATAAGCAGGAAATTAAGTAAGTTACTGAGAGCTTGATTAAATCTGTCTGAATTGCCTGGGGTACTTCAAGAAGATTATCTAGAAAAGCTGACATATTCCAGTATGAAAGGGCCCTCAATTGTCTGCAGATGAAGAACACAGTTATGCAGAAAGAGGGAATACTTGAATACACCATCCTGCAAGAACAATGACATGGAAGAGAGCCATAGAAAAGAAAGGGAAAGGGGGAAGAAAGAGCTTTCTAATTTAATTTTAGCCAAAGAACGGTAAGCATGTTTTTATCTTGCAGTATCTGTAATAGCCTACTTGGGATTTCATGGATAAGAAATTTTGTTTTCATTTTGCAGTAAAGTGATTAAGAATGATTTCCAATTAACTGACTGATAGCAATAGAACTGTTCACTGATGAACTGCATAACTGTAACAAACATCTCTGCTTATCTAACATATTCTTCATGCAAAAGATGAGGAATTATTTGCAGAGATGATGCATAGGCCTGTTAGGAAAGCTAGTTTCACAGGAATGAGAGTGGAAAACGTGAGCTAAATGACCAGTGAAGTAATGCTCTCAATTGATAAATAAAGCAGTGAAAGGCACATGTGAAACACGATGGTTTGAATGCCCTCATCTGAGGCACACCTTGTGTGCAGGTCAGAACTGAAACTTGAACTTTACAAGTAACACAAGAACAAAAGGTTCCAGTTCAGGCACTGGCACAGACTCAACTCCAATGGTGTGACCAGTAACTTCCCAGCTAGCTGAAAATCTCACAGCAGAAAAATGCTGCCCCAACAAGTGAGCCGAGAAGAAAATGCAGGGTCAACTATGCTCTATTTCATTTGCTCAAAGCCTGAGCAAGATAAAGGATGTGACAAAAAGGGATGGGAAAACTGCAAATGGAAGATGGTCCAAATGATGAGACATAAGAGCAAATTTGGTAACTACAGAGGTGAAACAGTGAATCCTCTCCCTGTCAGATTAAAGGTCACTGTCCCAGTCACCTCTCGCCAGAAAGAAAAGCTTACACAGAAGATACACAAAATCTGTGCAACAATTCACAATTTTATCTTCCCTGATTCTGTTAACAATAAAGTCTGAGAGTATCTGTGTTTACAGATGGGGTAGAAGGGGAGAGCTGTATTAGAAATCATGAAACAAAAATGTCTGAGTAAATTACTAGACAAATCTATTAAGACCACTCTGACCTACATCACAGAGATACTTTATTCCAGAAAGCAGCAATTCTTCTCAGAATTGTTTAAAAACTGAGAGTACATATAAAAATTTGCAAGAAATAAAAGTGCAGTGGACCCCGCTCCCCTCCTCCATCCCCACAATTTTTCTTCTTTCTTTCCTTACAGTTTTACAATGCTATGAAATAACAAGACCATTTTTTTTACCCTGTTTAATCAGAACACTATTACGCAGAAATTCTTACCAAAACCACACAAAAACTCTAGAGCTTAGGCATGAATACAGTTAACTTATCACAGAAAGTCAAAATTATGGAGTAATTCTCTTTGAATGGATGTCTGAAGATCAGCTGGTTCAACAGAGTGCTCAAAACAAGGCCAAGTGAGAGCAGGTTGCTCCTAGATTTGTTCAGATGAGTATTGATTATCTCCACATTATCTCCAGTGCTGAGGACTCCACAGTCCCCTTGGGCAATGTATCATTACCCAACTGATCACAGTTTTCCTGTCAATTATCTCAATGGGACTTATATTGGAAGAAGTTGCAGTTTGTGTCTGCTGCCTCTCCACCTTTTACTCAACATGTCTGAGAAAGTCTGACTCTGCCTTCTCTAGAAATCTTGGAGGTGTATTTTGTCTCATCATCCACATCACTAAAAGACACTGAACACTGCTGATTCCCCTCTGAGCCAGTCATTTCATCACTGAATCAATCAGATTGGTCAGGCTTGATTTGTCCTTGTAAATCCCATACTGGTTGTTCCCTATCACTTTCTTTTCCTTCAGGTTCTTGGAGGAGGATCTGCTCCAAAAAGTTCCAGCATGTGAAATTACACTGACTGGCCTGCAATCCCCCATATCGTTGTTCTCATTCTTCCTAAAGATGGGTGCAATGTTTGCCAGCCAAGGGGAACCTTCCCTGACAGGCACAGGCTTTTGAAAGTGATAGAAAGAGTCCTTGCTATGACATCAGGTGGCTCCCTCACCAAACTAGTGTTCATCTAGTCCAATTCAATCAACCTGCATACTTTTAGAAAAGACCTGCAACTCCGTCTAACAATCCTGTGGGCAATAATTCACTCCTGCACACCTTCCCATTATGATCTGAAAGGAGTCCTTACCAGGATAAAAGGAGGAAGAGTAGATACTGAGCTTCTCATCCTGTTCAGCAACTCTTTAAGAAGTCCTGCCTGACTGCATTCTCTGTAAGTATCCTATTACTGCTGAGTGCAGAGCCTGTTAAAGCTTTTGGTACTGTCACTGTCACTTATGGAACCGTTTGCACCAAGACTATTTTATCATAGACACATTCAGAATTTTAGCAGAAAGAAAAATCTAGCCATTTGAAGGGATAAAATTTTGCACAGAAGCTAATCTAGCCATCAAAGAAGGAAAAATAACCTTCAGATTTTATTCCTTAGACTAAATGTGATGTGACGCGTATGGGTTAGTCAAAATGTTTAATGTTGCATGAAGTTTGAGTGATCATTTCATTTAATCTTCTGATGATGACATGCTATGTAATTTGTTAGCTTTGGGATACAGGAAGATAAAGACACATTTTAAAATGTCTTCTAAAAATAACTTTGTCTTTCAATGTTTCAAATAATATGGTAAAAAAACTCACCTTTTTGTTATTTCTGAAAAAAAGGGAGTTGTGAAGGATTTCTCTCTCAGAGCATTTGACTCAGACCTCTTCAAAATTCACAGCATACTGTTACACAAAAATCCTCCCTAGTGCCATGTCATTTGTCTTTGCAATGTTACCTCAGTTCAAAATCCCACTGGCAACCACTTTGTGAATATGTGTGATGAAAACAAAGGAATAACACATAGAGAAAAATGACTCATCGTTTTTTCATATAATAAAATTAATTTCAGCAGGTAGTAGGAAATGAATCAGGTCATCTGAGACTGTAGAAAAGTGAGAATTCTGAGATGATGTACAGGTGTGAATAATTTTGATGAATTAAGATGCAGTCAAATGAGGCAAGAAAAGAGGACCTTTGACAGAAAAGGTACAGATTCCACTTGAAACAGAGGAGGAAAATAATCATCATCTGATAATCACTATACCGAAAGCAAATTTGAAAGGCTATGCCAGTGACTTGTTTGAAGGAAAACCACAGCTCTATTTTGTAACCTACTCATCACCACCAGGCCTGATGCCTTCATTTTTTCCCTTCCCCACTATCACCTCTAAGATGCAGTATTTCTTCTCATTCACAAGGATCAGATAACTCTTAAAAAAAGAGTACTTCTTAGTGTAAATAATTCCACAAAGCCATTTTTGCTCCAAGTAGAATTACAGGAAACGTACATTGAAGAGAAAACAACTACTACAGATTGCTGTCTTTTGGGGACAGCCAAGGAAATTTAAATGGAAACTTCTTTGAAGATGTTTCTGTCTCTGAGCTAAAACCACTGCTGACTCAACACGCTTCAGATATTTAGCACTTCCTGACATGGTTAATGACCAACATTGTGGCAGAGTGAAGACCTGGAGTCTTCTGGAGGTATGAAACTAAAGATCCAGCCACACTGGCAGTGAAATTTCTCCTGATTGCCCTGGCACACTGTCACGGCTTCCTGGAGGTCTAGCACATGAATCAGTGTGCAAAAGCATTTCCAGCACAGTGAAAAGCCCACAGGTACCATAGACTACTACTCTGCTGTTTTGGTTTGACTTTTTAAAAGAATTATTGAATAACACCCTGAGTTTGCTGAACTTGCTGAACATTTTATGTGATATTATCTGCTATTTTCTTACAGAAGGATGAAATTTTAAATATTTCCTTGGTGGTTAGACAAGTTCTGTTTAATATATGTTTAGGACTCTGGAAAAAAGACTGAAATAATCCTCTCAGATTTAGTATTTTGTTTTTACTTTGATTTTATAAGGCTACACTTGAGTTGCTACACTGACGTTTAATTTTACATGGACACTCTTAGCAGACTTTTACCTGGATTCATGCCACCAGCCTGTACTCATCTAATCACCAAGCCACTTTGCTTGTGGAAATAAAGTTTACAGTATTTCATTATTACTTCCTAGAGCATCAGATTCATTTTGGTACAGCAGAAAAATACAGAAAACTTTCTTCTAAGAAGTGGATTGCCTCCTTTAAAATATGACAGACACTACAATCAATTACATGATCCAAACTAACAGAAAATCTGACAGCAGAAAGCAGAACACTAAAAGACAAGCCTCCTGGGGGATATCTCCTGTCCAGTTAAGCTGTTTGTTACCTAGTGTGAGGCTGGAAATCTTAATTCTACACTATCAGTGTAGCTCATTCTTCCCTTAAAAAACTATGCAGTTGCTCAATATACTACCTGATAGTCAGTCTTTTTTTCTTTATCTATCTCAACTTTCATGACACATATTCAGAAGAACAGCTCAGAAGAACTGGAGCATATGAATTTATGGTATTTTTAATATTAGTTTCTCTGCTGCTGCAGGTAATGACATTGGTATAGTGTTATTTGGCCTCTTACTCTTGAACTCAGCCAGCATTGGGGAGTTGTTTATGTGAAGCTGTCATCAGCAGAGATGCCTAGCAAAAAAAATTCTTACAGAAAACTGCTTTAATCCCCTTGCTTTCCAAGACAATTTTATCTACTATGAATCAGCATGACATCCACTCCAGATCCTTAAGACTTCTGAGCAGTAAATACTCCTCACAACAGCAACAGTGACGTGGATTCACTCAGTGTGTCAACAGGAGAGAGATGATGAAAGCTTAATGGACAGATCAAAAAATTCAGAGGTATTGCACTGATTACTGTAAGCAAAGCTGTTCTTGATGAGAACAGAAATAATTCAGAAGATTTCTTCCTATTAGAAGACAGACATACCTAGCATGTTGTTGGCATTTTCGGTTCTTTTACAGGAGACACGTTTGCTTTGATGTCTGAAAAAACTGCTTTACATCATTCAGAGAAAAATACAGTTATGCCTACCATAGGTAGAATGTAACTTCACAGAACAGCTATTTCTTCATATGTTGCAATCAATAGTAATTAGGCAAACTCTGAAATGCTTAGAAAGAAACTAGTGTACTTCAACCACAGTAATTTTCCTGCTTGCCCTGAGGAGAATCCTTTTATTTTGTTTCTAGTCAGCATAGATTTTGTAGTTCCAAGAGCAGTCACTCCACCTACTTCCTTACACTCTCAATTTATTTTAACAAATAAATGAAAACTTCAGCAACTCACCATAATAATTTTAGAAATGGAAAAAAAAAAGTAATCCAAAGTAATTGATAAACTGACTAGGAAACTGTGAGGACAGAATCTCTACAATGTCTTAGAAAACTCCTCCAAGTTCCTAATCCTAACACTTGGTCACCTCAAATCACAGCTATATCTTCTCTAGCCAAAATTTACAGTATGCTCCAAATGTGAGAAATGAAAGTTAGGGTTCCATTACTTATGAAAAGAGAAATCACACCAGGTCTTAGAAAGGCCACAACCAAACAACACCCTAAAATTGTTTCCCCTCTTATCATTAATTCCAGCATAGGCACAGGTATTGATAAAACCCTATAGCCACATGGACTGAAGTCAAAAGAGCTTTGACAGCTGAATTCCATAACATCTAGGACTTTTTCAGTCAAAGCACAGCAAGCTCCACTCATGGTGGTAACTGGTAAATACAGACTGGCCCACAGAGTCCTGCCCGTGCAGCAAAAGGCAGAGAGGTTATTTCAGAGGAGAATGCTCACAGGGCAGGAAAAGCTCCCTGGTAGTTGTGATTTTTGGGATGTGAAGGGGGTCACTCAAGGCCATACCTCCTCTCCCCAGTAATTACAAGTATGCCAGTATGACACACTGAGTATGGAAGGTATTGATGGATAACAACAACATGATTAATTTCCAATCTTTTTCCAGTTTGTGGGAGGAAGAAAAACAACGCACCCAAGGCCACAAGTGCAGCGCCTGTGCCAAACCGAGGTCACGACGCTGGCTGACACAATTTAAAGGCGTCAGCAGCATCACAGCACCGGGGGATTCCAGCCACCACCACATTTTTCAGTGCTAACCATGAGCAGCAAAGTCGGATGTTGGTCGATAACTCAGAATTTTAGTCATTAGGTAGTGGCTTTCTGGGCAAAGACACTGCCTGAAACAATTATGATCATTCCTTCTTCAGGAGTCACGGATGGTTTCTACTAACAGACTTTATCAGCAAAGGCTAAAATCCAACATGGTTGCAGAGCTTTCAAAGGCAAATGATAATGTCCTCTTACTTTTATTATTTAGGCTACAGACGTTTACTCCGAGTTACTCTACTCAAATCCCAAAATCTGTGGTTAGCAACTGCCTTTAAAATATTAAAACAGAAAAATGAGCCATGGCTGAAAGACTCAAAACATATTGTCCCTGAGTAGTTTTTCTTCAGTGGTTTATCACTCTGTGTCTTCCACAAATCCATCTTCTTGCTAATTTACTTATCTTTAACCCTGAGCCCTTGGTTCTTTCTGACAGCACAGCACATTCAAGCTGAACCCAAGCGAGTTCTGCAACATCACTGTAAGGTTTCAGGCACAGATGCAACGATAAAGATCCAGCAGTTAAAGTCTGTACGACCAGTATTTCAAAGGAACCACTTTTGCACTCCACAGCATGTGTATGTATCACAGAACATGGCTAATAGCCAATCTCTCCTCTTCTTCAAGTAACAGATAAAACCAGTAATATTTAAACTGTCTTGCTTCAGCTTCCTACTCCTGCAGTTTTCTCCCTTTAAATACTTCATTGGTTAGTTTCCCCCTTCTTCCCAGTGCACAACAGCATTGATTTACAACAGTTTGATATAAATTCCTTCCTTCTAAACATGTACCCTATTCAACCCATCCTCCTACACAGACTTAACCAAATCTCTGATCTTTTATTTTGTAATCATGTAATTTGATGTGCAATCTTCTGTAAGATCTCAATTTTAGCTGAATACAGTCTTATAAATACCCTTTTAAAAGTGGATACTGACCTTGAGGTGAGGCTGAAGGCAGCAGCAAATCCAGGAAAGAGATGCGAAAGAGAAAGAGTTAAGAGTTTGTGAAAACAGAGTCCAGAGATAAAGCAGTTCAAGAATAAAGGACAAAACAAGCAGATATAAATCAGGTAATGACACACAGACACACAATCATTCACAAACACAGAGCTGCATGTTTTATAGACATCTTAAAAAAAACCACCAAGAAAAAGAAATAAGAGAAAAAAAAACCCTTTAGATTAGATTACACCATTTCATTTAGAGGCAACTTTCTGTAGAGAAAATAGTCTCCAATATGTAACAGTTGGGAAAAGAAAATAAGCCATCTTAAAGAAAACTCTGGATTTACATCACATCACATCATTAACAAGTACCCTTCTTCCAGAATTCTAAAGAACATTTTGAAAATAGAGTTTGACTATCTGAGATGAAACCTGTCTTGCTTTACATCTTCTAAGGGCTTATTTTCTCTCCATGAGCAAGACATGCAATTTTTTCACGTTTCCTGCAGATCATCCCAACTTGTCTAAACAGACTAAATAGAAAGGGGAAAAAACCCCAACCACCAAGTAAAGTCCTTGAGACCTAAAGACTTGTTAAAGTTAAAAGCTCATCTTTCTTAATTTTGACATTGAAGTTACAGCTTCCAAAGAGAAACAAAAATAGCAACTCTTTTCCTGCCATATAATTCTCCTGTATAAGGTGCAATCTAAAAACAATAATGACCGAACAGGTATTTTTTGACAGTTCTCTCCAACATTGCTCAACAGCAGAACTGACCAAGACAAAATGCTGGAGTCCCCTGTATAACATGAGGTCCCATAGGTTCATTATTGCTTTTTTTTCCCCCCAAATGTCACCAGTATCTTTCAGAGGCATCTGCATCAATTTCACTGATACCAGCAAGGTAAGTCAACAAGAAACCATAAATACACATCTTTTCAATCTGGTTTTAAATTTGATGATTTTCAGCCAATAGAAGAGAGGCAAAGGAAATGTACTTCTGTCCAAAGTAGCAATTTGGCTTTTACATTTTTTTGTACTTCTTCTATGGCAAAACTTCACTCTAAAAAGGCAGGATATGGGCTGGATAAAAATATTTCTATAGGACAGGCTAACTGCTATATTCTCTATTACTCTTGGTATGTGGAGGCATGTAAATGAAATTTGAAGTCCTTATTTATGGCATATATTTTACTATCAACTGTGTAGGGTACTGGATTTGTACAAGCAGCTGTTGTTGGTCTGTAACAGATTAACTAGTGCAAAGGTACTTTTCTTTGGCTTCTGAACCAACATTCTTCAAATCAAGCTCTTCAAGGACAGCTGTTGTAAAGACTGAATTATTTGGGGATTTGGGGAAAGATGAGACTTGTAAAATGCCAAATACCACATCTTAGTGTTTGATCTTGAAATAACTTGAATGTTCCAAAAGCCTTGGTTAATTCATACAGAAAAACATGTAAGTAACAATTCTGACTGAAATCCAAGACTACAAACAAATTTAACAAAAGGGAACAAAAATGTGAAAATAAACAGTTGCTTAAATATGGGAATAAATATGGTAAGGAGAAAAAATTAGGACTTCTCATTTTGTGTTTCAGGGATCCTTTGCAATTCCTGGTTGTGTTGTAATGATGTGATATTTTTTCTTCAGTTTAACAGTGAAAACCATACAGGCTATAACTCAGAACAGCACAGTAGAATTTAAATGGACCATACAGTTCTTCCAACTGCTATTAAAGGCAGCATCTTTTGCTGGCACAGTATGAAGTCAAAACAGTATGTACAACACTATGCTGAGGTCACCTGCAACTTTGTGTGTGCTACAGAAGTATTATCTAACCAGCTGCATGGGTTTTAAACAGAGAATAATTATTGCTACATCTCCATTTTGTTATGGAATATTTTTTCTTCCAAAGAAAAATACGTTTTGTGTACTGGCTAGTCCCTTTTCCAAGTTTTTGTTACAGAAATACAAAATATTTTTAGCAGCGTGGATTTTTAGAATAATATTCATAATATTTATCCAAACAAAATAAGGATTATGTCTGAAAGCACAATAAAATTTGAAGAAAAGTCTGTAAGTGTGCTGTCACTCAAACTAAAACCAAGGCAGACACCTGAAGCTGCCAGCTATTGGGAAGTAAATGGTGATCTGCCATGGACTGGAGGTGAAGCCTCAGTTCATGGGCTACATCAGTGAAATTGTACAGAGGAGCACAGCAAGCATCGGTCCCAGGCAGCAGCCCCAAGCAAGCAGGACCAGGTACACACCGAGACATGCTCATTACAGAGCAAAATCACAAGTTTTAGTCTGCACTCTTTCCCCTGGAGCAAGAACACGCACTTGCAGCATTCCTTACAAGATTCAGCAGCAGCGCTCCTGCCCAGCCCCATTAACTGTGCACTCTGATGCAACAGTCACACAGGGAGACAAGACAATTGCAATGCCAACTGGCAGTCTCAGAGAAACCCACTTTGAAATACCATCTCGTGAATTTTAAAGACAGAGCCAACTTAAATCTGATCATTGAGTGAAGATCAACAAAATGAGATTAAAAGCTTATGCATTTTCATTAAGAAATCTGTATTTTAAAAGCTGTTGGTTATTCCAGCCACAATTTTTCTATATGCTTGTCTATTACAGGGAGTGGAATGAGCCTGCTACATTTGTCTCAGATGTACTAAAGATGTAGTTTATGTAATGATTTTCAGTCAACCTTCGAATTCCCCTTGTTTGACAGTGAGTGATTGTGTATATTTATTACTCTGTCATTCCTTCAAAGCAGTCTGACAGAGAACAATAGGCATTTGATCTTCCTTGTGCCTGTCAAAGCAGAAAGGCTATTTATGTTTACTCCTTTTGACACGTTTTCTTGATAAAAAGAATGATGGTTGGTCTTTTTTCTAGGTTGGTATTTAGAGGGATAGGGAAGAGATGGAAAGGCAGAGACAGAAGGTTTGTGTATGCATCCATGCACACATGTATGCATGGATGTAAGAGCCACAGATGGCCACAATAGAGCAGTAAAATTACTATTTCACTGGCTTATTGGCAATTTCTGCATATTCCTTTTGTTCTTTCTGTACTTTAAGACAATGCCAGGATCTACCACTTTCATTTTTGCTATATCAGTTGTATAAAATATAGATTTGGTGGGTTTTTTTTTTACTCCTTTCACACTAAGTTGTGAGTATGGATATTCCCATACTGCTCAAATATGTTGACTAAAAGCTACAAAACAGCTTTTGAAGAGATGTAGAGAAGGCAGGTAACAATGAAACTGATATGCAGACGAGGCTCATTATTTACATGATGCTCTTTCTCCTCACGTTTATAATTATTTTAATTATATCACAGCTCTTATACTCTACTGATCTAACAGCTGGATTAGGAAATATCTGCTAAACAAAATCCATTATTGCTACAATATAAGGCAGATGACAACTCATACTCATTACAGATAATAGGCATGAGAGGGAGTGCTTGCAAACCACCCTGGATTTAATGATAAAAACAAGCAGGACTTCAGCACTACAGAAAATTTGGCAGGAAAAGAAGCCTTCAAAAAAGTTCACAATCAGTACTTCTCATTATTGATATTTCTCTAGGGCAGGGCCCTTCCTGGAGGATCCAAGGTCAGATCCTTAGTCTTAGGTTAGCAGACAAACCATGCTTTCAGACAGCCCACTGCTGAACTTAACAAAGGAGATGGTCTGCACTCAGTTCCATGGACACAAATCACTGCTTAACAGTGTCAGTCCTGCCTGCTTGAACACAGATATAATACCAGGTGGAGGGGGTTCACTGAGGGGGTAACACAGCCAGCTCACTCAGCCACAGCCTGCACCAGCCCTGACCTCTCACCATGCCAGGGGCTGCACTAATTGGGCTTCTTTGACTTTGTATTTTAGAACAGCTGTTCCTGCAGCATCACAAAGTTTCAGTTTCTCCCAAAAAACAGGAAGAGGGAAAGAATGGGAAATAAAGGACAGCTACATAAAGAACAAATAGAAGAAGGAGACACCATTGTATGAAAAAGGTGAGGATGAACTGAGGACGCACTGTAAAATCACTGTGATGGGGCTTTTATTTGGTGCTCTGTCCAGATGGATTTGCAATTACTGGCTGTGCCTCTGTGTCTCTCTTTTATTTTCTTAGATGTAGTTTCAAAAGAAGTTAGTCTGAGTGTTGCTCTTAAGGCACTTTAACAAAGACTGGTTTCCAGAGGGCAGACAATTGCTTTCTGAAAATCAGCATACTTTCAAATGTCTCAAGTTAAATACCTGTAAGCAAATGTGCCTGCATCTTTTATTCTTATCTGTTTAAAGAAGTTGTGTAGATATGAAATGTTTTTTGTTTCCCCCCTGTGCAACTTGAGTTGGGACTTCAGGTGTGATGCTGATCTTTTACGAAGATAAAGCAAGACTTAGAAAAAACAAATTACTTCTTCCTTTCCTAGCTTGGAAATTATGAAAATCTTAATATTCAACAGATCTGTGTGCTCAGAGGTGGAGCTGGGCTAACTATGGGTCTGACCACTTCTTTCCATTACAAAACCCTGTCCTCAGCTGCTTGCCAAATATTAAAAACTTGTGCTGCAATTTCCCATGACAGGTTCAATCTAACTGGGGATTTTTGTGGAGAATTTCAGCTGTGTCCTTCACAAAAAGCAGCATTTTTATGGGAAAAAAATCTTCATCTACAGTTAAAGACAATATCATTTCATATAAGATGTGAATTAAAATTACAAGGCAATCTTCATTTCAGAATATCCTAAGTTGTGAGTGTTTGATTAGTTCCCTTAAGCTACAGATTTTTCAGGGAAGTGGGTGAAAAACACAACAACAGATTCTGCCTTGTAATAATACCATACAATTATAAGATAAATACAGTTGATTTGCTTTTATGTTTCATGGCACCAAAATGGATTGAAGTATTTTAAAATAATTGTTTCAGGTTTTCCGATGCCTGAATCACAGTTTAATTTATTTTTGGAGGACTGCAATCAGTTAAGACAATACAGAATTACAGCCATACCACTTCTCAAGGTTAATTTTAATGGTGATGATTATGACTTTATAAACACCTTTCATTAATTTGACAATGTATCTTTTACTTTAAATTATTTATATGCCTTGATGTGGTTCTTACTTAGGAATGCTCTAAAAAACTATTTAAAATTCACAGAAACAGCAAACTTGAAAACCAAAGAATTATTCCAAGATATGAGTAGCAGCTTGAAAGAATTTCAGCTTCAAACTGTTGACTTAGAGCATAATTTACTAGTACAGTTTCCTTTACACTATTCTAGGCAACTGTAAAGTTGATGGAAAATACAGCTAATTTCTCTCTCCATCTATCCTTCACAGAACACTACAGAAACATATCTGTCTCAAAGAGAGAAAAAATAGGATACCGCATTCTACTGTCCACATTTTTTCAGCACTCCTCTGAGATCCCCCAATGTTTTTTAATCTTTTATTTACTGTTGAGAAGAAATATTTAAGATAAGGAGTATACCTTTTGGCTGCTACAAATCAAAAGTTGGAAAGTTTCTTCTTGAAAAGGGCATCCTTAAATTCTATTCAGGAAAACTCTCCAAATTCTCTTCCTTAAAATAGCCACTAATTTCAGCTCTCTTTACAGGACTGCTGGTATTCCACAGCTGAGTGCTGTCTTCCTTGGTTCCCAAAGCAAAGTTTCCTTCAGGAAAAACAGAAGCCCTGTGTCCTTACAAGAACCACCTACTTTATACAGGGAGTGTGCCAAATGAAAATCAATTTTAAGCCTGCAACTGGAACCAGGACATCCATATATGTTCACTCAGTGCTCACTTCTGTACACAGATACACTTCTTGCCACCTCTCAAGTACAAAGCACATTATGTGCACACCAATAAAGCTGTGTATAAACTACTCTGAAGGCTGTGATGGCTGTGTCCCACATAAGAAGCATTACCTTTTGTTTAGTTTCTTATTACAGGATAGTCATCACAACAAAACTCAATAATAAGTCAATACTGACCTCTATCAGTGACACATTTTAGAACACTTGAAGAACACTGAGTTTGAGCTGCTTTTCAGGCAGAACTGGTAGCAAGAGATTGCACCCAAAGGTAAAACACAGCAAGAGAATTAGAATTAAAAAGCAACAGCTTCTGTCAGGTTTGAATCAGGGCAAACAGTAACAAACTTCCTTTGGACTGTGGTCAGAAGCAGCGCTTGTACTCGACATAAGCAGGTCCTGTTGAGCTAGTGAAAGAAGCAGCATTGCAGCAGCCCCACACAGCAGCAGCAGCAGCGCCACATTCCAGCCCAGAGGAGGAAACAGAAGCCTTGAGGGCACTCACTTTCCCAGGAAGTCCCACACAAACCCCCCTACGTGTTGCGGTGCGGGCACCAACACCTGGTAGGGAGGGTGCAATTTGCGGGAGCCGTGCTTTCTGAGGAAAGGCACAGACACAAACATCCCCCGACAAACAAAACAAAACAAAACAACACAACTCGGGGGAGCAGGATGGGACAGGGGGGAGGGAAAAGCAAGGAAGGAAAGAACACAAAATGAGAAGTTACAGAGAGACAGGAGGTTATGGAACAGCAATACAAGAAGCAAACAGTTAGTTACAAAGGAAGTGAATAAACAGACAGCTACAAAATCCTCAACACCACTGCAATAGAGGACAGAAACAAAACTTACAGGGCTGTTCACCACAAAAGAAATGTGGACTTAGGGCCTACCTTCCCATAAGAAAAAGCAAAATCCTCCCCACACCAATGCACTTGTGCTTTCAACCTTGTGTTCACTATAGAGTATTTTTCAACTTCTGCATAGCATGCACCATACTTAGTATGTTCTAATATCTTTTGTCTCAAAAGCAATGTCTCCCACTCAGTAATTGCAACAGCTACTGAAGAATGGAAGCATTCCCTCTTTATGTTAACTTAAGCGCAAGGCAGCTTTGCTTGCACTGCAAAGGTTAAAAGAACAATTTTCTGCTTTTAATTTCATCTTCCTCTCCCTCTTGTCTTTTCTCTTTCTCTGCTCCTCTGTGCATACCTCCCTAACAGGCGACACATCTGTTCTGTGGATGAAACTGTGATAGCATTTCTCTCTCCCTGACAGCATATGGTCTAGCTGTCACACTGAACTAGCAAAACTGAAAACTACAGAGAAAAGAGACTCTCTCTTGGAAAATCCCATTTTTTTCTAGTGTAGTTATTCTCTGTATGTGACTTTTTTCTTCTCATCTTGTTGCACATGGAACACTCACTGTTCCTGACAGGCACAGCAATATTTGCTGCTTAGCTGGCTGACAATTGCTTCTGCAGGCACTAAGGCTCTTCTTTGCACAACACAGTTTGATCAGCTGTAAAAGCACTAGAAGACAAGATAATTTCTAGCTCACTCTGCATGGACCATAGTTTAGGAAAGACTTTTAAAACACAAAATTATCTATTTTTTCCCCCTGGATACCAAGACTCTTCTTGCTCTAAAATATGCATGTAACATGCCTGAATATATAGGTTCAGCCATGAAAGAATATTTTATAAACAAGCATTGTAGATAAAAACAGGACCAACCTATACATGAAATAGGCATGATAAAATCTCTGCTTTGTGCAAAAACCCACAACAAGAAAGCAAGCTTTCAGGGAATACCTATTCAGGGGAGCAGCTGAAAACAACTAAGGTCAAATAGAAATTCCAACAATTATTCAGAAAAAGAGAAATTACCAGTCAAAAGCTCACCATAAAGTATCTAGAAGTTTCTATGTCTTTCTCCAGTGCTGTTTTATATTACAGTTTCACCTGAAAAATCATTTCAGGTGTTGATACCTGGCTAACTGACCACACTAACAGCATCCAGATTAGACCTTCAGATCATGAAGACTTTTTCTATTTCCACTTAGAGTGGTTATAGAACATGAATATTCTTAGATTTTTCTCCTCCCCTTGATTTATTCAGCTGCTGGAAGTCACATGACTTTTCTTTTACACACTTGAAATACCTATTCTAATTACCAGAAATAAGAAAAAAAAAATTTCATCTTATCTCAGTACCGTAGAAAAGATAAGTTAAAAAGAGAAGAGGACCACTCAATTTTTGGCAAGACTGAAGATCAGGTGGTCAGAAGGAAAGGATAAAACTGAATAGTCAAAGTATTTACCAAATAGTTAGGGAATGGTACCTAGTCATTTGGGGTTTTATGCTTTCATGGTAAGACTTTAGCCTGGGACTGAAACATCAAGAAACTATCCTGTATTAGGAAAAAAAAGTGCTTTGCAGATGTCTTAAAATGCACCTTATCCAAGAAAAAGCTTGCTTTCTAACTTTTTGAAGATGGTGTAAATGCTTCTATCTATAAAGGAGGAGACCCATCCTAATTTCTCTTGTTATTTTTCCTTTGTAAAATATAAACTTCTTTGTTTATAGGACACTTGTGTCTATTCAATTTTTGATGCTGTAAGTCAAATAATGATTCATTTCTGAATGCTAATTAATTAAAAAATGAGCTTGCATTAAAAGTTTATGTAAGAAAATTCTCTCCCTGCCATTTTAATCTCCTCTAGGAATCAGGCTGAGGAACGATGCATATTTCTGACTTTCTTTTCCTAAACAGTAGTTACTTCTCCATAAAGAGAAAAAAAAATTTAGGCACTTTGGATATGTTTGTTCCCCCTATCTTACTTCTGATAGAAGCTTGATGCTTGTACCTGTTCCCTGGGCAACTTGCCTGCCCTAAAGAGGATGACACGGGGATGGGGACCCTAACAGGACTGAAAAAAAAATCACACAGACAAATAACTTGCAGCTTTCTCATGTCTATATTCTTTCACCAGCCTGCTGCCTGAATGTTCTGCTGATTGCATTACGTACCAATGGGCGAACAATGCACCACTTATGAAAAATGGAAAGCCATTTTAGAAGAATATATCCTGGCTTCTGGGTGTTCGTGCTTATGCCACAGGCATGAAGAATTTCGGTTAAATAACTTATAGAAAACTAACAGGATTTTGCTTACAATCACAAAGAGAGAAGAGACCCAGTTGGCAAGCTGAACTGTTCCAGAGCTCTGTACATTTCAAGGAAAAGAGAATGGACTCCTGAGAAAAGAGTTTTTCAAATCATTCAGAGGGGCCCATAATTTGACAATCAGCAAGCCATGAAAAATAACCACTGATTGCAGAACTTTTAATGTCCTCCACTTAGTTGCTCTAATCTTCCTGACACTAAATTGTAGAGTAGTTAAAGAGTGAAAAGACAGAAATTAGAAAGGCTATTCTGGCACAAGGCAAATGGGAATAATCAAATTTCCATTTTGCTGCTTCAAGTTGGTGATTTTCCATTGGGAATGGAAAAGTAAATAAAAAACCCCAAACAGGTATTACTGCCCAGAAATCTGTTCTTGGGCCACTGTTAAGATGAGAAAATGACAAAACAGAATCCAGTTCAGGTCTTACCCAAGATCTACCACCTACAGTTGTGATACAAATGTCATTAAATCATAATAAATTCTAATTTTTTTCTTGGGACACTATAGTCTTGAGCCTCCTGGCTCCAAGAGAAAGATGGAAAATGTTGAAAAGTGCTGAATCAAGTTTTGTTTGTACAAAACCAAATGTGCTCATCAGATTCACCTGGGCCAAAGTTTACCTGTGTCCCACAAGTTATGAGGCCACTTTGTCAGAAGAATCTGAGTAAATAGTATCACAAGCTCTGAAAAAATCATTTTTCTTATTTGTTTTTGTGAGAGCCATGCCTAAGGAATTAATTATATCGAAACAATGAACTATTTTATAAACACACCAAAATGTCAGCAGTTTTTCTACCCCTGCATTCCCTTACAGCTCTATCTACCCTTCTAGCTCTACCTACGTCAGTCCTATTTTTGAGAAGTCAGGCAAGAAAAAGCACATGGTGAGACATCCTTTTCCTAACAGTGTAGCAAATAAAGGATCAAAGACAGAAAAACTCTAAGCAGACTTTCCCAAAACAGACACGTTAAGGTTTTTAAGACAAGAAAAACAACATATCTCTAACATTTGTCAGCTCTTTTGGTTCCTTTTCTAACTTCACACCATTCTCACCTTTCCAGTTCTGCTATCTTCTTATCCTTGTCATTCTTCTCATTCTCCATCTCTTTCAAGATCTCCAGAAGCCGATCCACCTCAGCCTGAGCCTTGCCAGACTCTTCCCGGTACCGTGACACCTCCCTTTCCAGCTGCTGCATTCGGTCGCTCAGCTCAGGACTGGCCCTCGCCTCCAGCGTTGCCTCATGAGCCTGTGACAAAAAGATTCAAGAAAAAAAGACACTTCATTCACATGAACATGTTTTACAGACTCTCAGACAATTCCAAAACGCTATCTGGATACCTATTTCAGAATGGTAAGATAAATAATTACACAGGGATATGCAAGGCCTATGCTATTTTTAAGTATGGGGAAATACTCTGCAGTAAAATAAATATTAAAAACAAATACAATTTTTTTTAATTCAACCTAAAAAAAAAGACATGAAACAGAATCAAAAAAGGAAAAAGAAAAATTAAAAAAAAAGTTTAACTTTGAAAGAAAAATAATAGCAAGCATGAGTGTAAAATTTCCTAAAATACACTTATAAAACAATGATAGGACTACAGGTTCAGTTAAGGTACTTTTAACCTATATATTCTAGAAAAAGAAACCACAGGTTAATAGCCTTCAATAACTACATCAACATGCAAAGTGTCACACCTTTGCATAGATGGTGCTGATGTGCTCAAGCCCTTGCTAGTTCTGTGAGCCACACAGACAGGGTTAATAAACATGGTTACCTACTGAAATTATCTTTGCTTAGTTACCTAGGAAATACAGTTTTCAAAATCCGGCTATTGGGACAAATGTACCTCCAGACAGGATTACACGATCCCAATGAAGAGATTGTTTGGGGAGGTTTTTTAATGGCTTGGTTTGTTACAGAAATCACTAATTTATTAGTAAAACTATTTCAATAGTTTCCAAGCATGTAAGAGACAGGAAGAATGCAGTATTCATGCTGGAAGTTAAACCAGCCGACAAAGGACTATCCTTTTTCTCTTACCCTGCCCCTTTGCTCTTGGATCTTGAACTGCAATTTGATATCAATTAAAGCTATTTCAAAATTGCTGAAAATTGCTTCAGGAATAGCAAGTTTGATAGAGTTATTCTGATGATCAGAATTGCCTCCAAAACCCAAGGCCTTGATCTTCTCAAAACAAACCTACAACAGAAAATAAGACTACAGACTTCTTCCTTCTGTGTGCAGCTGTGGAAAGTTGTTTTACAAGCTGCCAATGTTCTGCTCCAAAGCACACTCAGTCTAGATCTGATAGTATAAGACTGTTGCTTTTAAAGGTAATTGGAGAGAACTGCAGCAGTAAAAAACTCAGGGCAGAAAGCTGCTGCTTCCAAAGAACCAAATAACAAAATTACATTTGGCTAAATCTGTTTAGTTATTCAGTAAAATAAGACTGGAGGAAAATATCCATTCATTGACCCCAACATTTTTACCTTGAAGTGTCTAGTTTTTAATTAGATTCTTTAAAGCCAAGGCCACATTCTAGTAGAATCCAGGAGACTTGTGGAGCAGAATATTCTGGAACTGTGGAATGTCTTGATGCCTGTCTTTAATGGGAGTGATCTTGGAATGGCTTTGGGTTTCACAAACAAAGGAAAGGTTTATGTTCCAGGGCCTTAGCCCTGGAGCTCTTGTCTGAGGGTCAATACTAAGCTGTTGTGGCTTCCATTTTTTAAAAAACAAGAAATCCAGAAAGTTGATTAGCTGGACAGTATTTTATCCTACAACAAGATGCCTGGCACTCACCAGGTCTCCCACGCAAGTGCGGACAAGAGTGCCCAATAACCAAAAATCATGGAAGAGCAGAACCCTTTCCTGAGATCATGCATTTAGGAACATTTAAAAGGTTCCCCACTTCTGAGTGACTTTACAGTCAAACCCTGACACTCCTGTGTCATTGAACTGTTAATACTGAAAACCCTGGCCTTCTGGCTGAGACCTGCCCACACGAGCATCCCTGTGAGCCTGAAGCCTTTGGGAAGTTAGGGTTGTCACTGCTTCCAGATTCCTTACTGCCCCATAAGCACTTCAAATTACACACCCTTGGAAAGGGCTCTCCACAGCAAGTGGAAGTGTAATTAATGCCCTGCCAAGAGGATGCAGACTCCAGGAGGATGTGGCAGCAGTGAGACTGACAAGTGTGTCAGCTCCACGAACAGCTGCGAGCACCAGGGGACATACTTGGCTTTCGAAGAGCCTTGGTGGGTGTTTCTGAAATGCTTTTTTGGAATTTCCAGCCTGTGGGAAATCTGAAATACTTTATTTCATTTCCTTTTCAACTACACCTTAAATTTAAAAAAACCCCTCCAATCCTTCCTTCCCAAATACAGGGAATTGGGAATACTGTTTTGGGGGCACCTACATATTGACTGAGGGCATCTGTATTCTCCTAAGAGACAATATGTATAGAGTTAAGTCTGGTTTTCACCAGGCAGAGCCTGAATTTTTCCGCACTGGATTTAGGTATGTTTCCAACATCTCAAACTGTTTGCTTTAACAAATACTCCTCCAGGCTTTTTAAAGTCATCCAAAATACATGATCAGATAATCACAAAACTTCTTTTAAAAGAAAGCAAAGTTAGGCTGTTAGCCTAGCTTATTAGACTCACTAACTCAAAAGAAGTTATGAGACCTAATGCAATTTGACTGTCAGAACAGTCCTGATTTATTTTACTCTGTTAATAAAAGCATCTCCTCAACAACCCAAGAGACACTACTGAGAAGAAGAAATAAATTTTCTTTTCTAGAGAATTAGCCAACAAGTCAGTGTGTCTGGTTCTTATAGAACCAAAGGGCTATTTACAGGACATAAATTATTAGTTAAGACACATAACACATGTTATTTGTATATAATGCACACAAGTATGGATACTTTCACCTAACACAAAGAGAACGTTATGTGATATGCTGTAAACTGGAGACCACTTCCTGCACTGTGAGTTACTGACTGAGGGACTTTGGTCCATTTTGTGGGTTTTGTACAAAATACGTGTTTCATGACCGTATCTAAAATCCTACTGGATTCATTTATTGTATAAGAGAGAAAACCAATGCATTTAGAGGTTTCCCACAAACTCACATCAAGATCTGGAACAGATGAAATTGGCTACCTTCCCAATGCAACACTGTGCAAAATAATTCATCTGTTTTTTTTTTCCTTTAACCAAAAAGCAAAACAGAAATAATGAATTCTTATATTCACAAATAATATTCCTATATTCAACCCTATATACAACTTGCTCCGCCCATCAAAAGTGTACAAAAACTCCAAAGCAGAAATTTTGTTTTTGAAACACAATCAACATATAAAATGACAAATGCACCAAGAGTTTCCCCTGTGTTAAGAGACTATAAGAAGTGTATTTCCATAAGTTTGACTCTCATCCCTGCCTGACACAGTATTTGTAAATCTGCTGCCTTTTAATACAGTTACAAACAAATGTCATAATGTATAAAAGACGTATGATAAAAATTAAATAAATTTGAAAAGCAGCTTACTGAGGGTGAAGGGAACACTGCACTTTCTCATCTCCACAGGCCACTGAGTTTACCTGATTAGAGGCTATTTAAACCCTTTAATTGTTTCTCCTGACCCTGTCATTATTCTCTGTGTTCCTGTATGGTATCAAACAGGTGAAATAAAGAGCATAGCGATTCATCCTGCATAAGAAACAGTCGCATTTTAGCTGGAAACCAGCGCCCTCTGAAGCTCTGTTTTTATTAGCAAAGCTCATCTCTCAGTATTAATCTTTGGCAGTGTGAATACAGTTTCAAATTCTAAGTGGTTGAGGACTGAGAACAGTTTAAGTTTACTACTCTGGATATGCTATCCCAGTTCTTAAGAGGGACTATAAACTAAGAGGTGGTTTAACAGCTTTCTGCTTTCCTGCTCTTAGCCATCATTTCCCATCTGGAATGTGGTAAGTGATGGGGTGACTGCTTCAGGTACCTACAGAACACAAGAAAGAGTGATTGTTCCTCAAAGAAATAAATGTACCCTTAACTTCTATTGCTTCCACAGAAAATCAGCTGACAAGGCCAACTTCTACAACTAAAACAAAGATAACCAATGTTTCACAGAAATAACCAATATTTACAGATGGAGAGGAGTGGAAGACAAAACACATTAAAAAGAATTTTCTAAGTTGATATTTCTTGTGCCAAAAACCTCTTTTTTAAGAGGTAAGATAATCTTACACAGCTTCAAGTGTGCCAGAGACAAGGGAACAAAACAATAGCACAGCTCTAATTTAAAGGTTCTAAAACGTAAATAAAAATTCCAAACATTATGACCAAGACTCCAAATCAATATTCCTAAAATATTAACTAAATCAAACAGCAAATAATTCACAGCAAACACTTTCTACTTTTACCTATGAATTAAGACAGTAAATTCAGTTTAACATTTCACATACAAATGCTGCCAAGAACTTTTGGCCATGAAGTAAAAGTTCCCAAGAACCTGAAATCCCATTTTAATCCACCCTCCTACCTCCAAGGGCGCCTCATTTCTCCTAAAAATAGTACATGCAAACATAAATACAAAAATATATTATGATTATTTACTGCAAAAGAAAAAACACTTTACCCACTTTCTCTACTTTTCCTACCACAAATGCAGAAATTCAACTGATAAAACATTTGTGCTGTTTTCTACTGTGCCTTTTTTACTTTTAACAAAATTGTAAACTTAAAAAGCAACCAGAATTTCTCCTCCTTTAGTTCCAAGGCTCTACACAGCCCAAATGGTGAAAGAGCTTTTTGAAAAGGCTATAATGGAAGTAAAAGGCTCAGGAAATTCTCTGATATACTATGTACTGTAAACTTGAGTCTATCACAGAGAGTTATTTGCTGTCTTTTAACCTTCTCAACATGGTTAGTCTTTGTTAATGGAACTGCAAATTTTTGACACTGAATAAGCAAGTGTTCAGTTGGAATCAATTCATAAACAAATTATTTTCTTTATGAAGAATCATAAAGACAGGAAGACACCTCAAGAGAGGCAATTTCCATTACTTAAACAAGTGATCTCTTCAGAGAGACACAAGTTCCCATGGATGCCATTAAACATTAACAATTTGCTCTCTTTGCATTCACCCCAACACAGAATGTGCAAAGTCAGGAGGGAAAGGCCCACAAGACATCTCTCTTTGTAAGTGTATTTTAACCCCCTACCTGCATCCTCTGATCTGGCCCTTACTCACCTGACCACAGGCTGCCACCTTTTTATAGAACAGAACACAAGTAATGAGCAGACATTTAGCACCAGTTCTTGGATATTCAATGTATGGCTGTACACATTGTTTATTCTGAGCTGCAACATGACATTAAAAGAAAGAATTCCCCAATTTTCTTTCTGTCATGCTAACCACAACTAATCACTTCTCAACATCACAGTGGGAAATGAGGATGCATTATTATACCTCCTGTGCAGGGGAAAAAACAAAATGCAAATATATCCTGCCTTATTGACTCAGTACTTTCCTACTATAAAAAAGTATTTTATCATCTTATTCATCTAGATGATTAGCATCTCTCATATATATCTGGCTCACTCTTGGAGCATTTGTCGCACAATACTGAAAATAGCAAAACTCTTGCAGACAATAATTTAGTTATGAAATGCTATACAAATTACCTCACAAGGAAAAATGAGAAAGACCACACAGTGTGATTTTGGCCATTTCCTAAATTTTGAATATTTAATTTTTCAAAATGAGCATTATCTTCACAAGTTTTTCTGGGAGGGGTAGAGGAGGAAAGTTTAATTTTTTTTTTTAGGTGCAAGAATATCAGGTAGAAAACCTCTCCAACTTTCCCCTGCAAGAGATGATGGTGAGAATGTCAAGCACCATCATCAGGATGGAACATTAAAAGCTATCAGAGAGTCATAGGATGGTTTGGGTTGAAGGGTCCTTAAAGATCATCTCGTTTCAACCTCCCTGCTGTGGGCAGGGACACTGTCCACCAGACCAGACTGCTCAAAACCCCACCCAACCTAGCCTGAACAAAGCCTCTTGTACCTTATCCTGTGTGTTTGCTGTATCATACTGGAGAATAAATTACACAGTTTGCTCCCATATATTATATTTTCTGACTTCAGAGTCTCAAAAATTTTGCATGCTATTAAAGATTTTGTAAAGAAAGTGCTCCCCTGACACAAATTCTTCTGCCTATTTGCACCAACTCAAATCTTTTTGTATTATATCTCATTTTCTCAACTCCTTATCAACACTATTTAGCCAGCTTTAAAGAATTTCTGATATGGGATGCCACAAAAACTGAACAATTGCAAGCCCCAACAATTCTCTGATTCTCAAACAGTGATTGTCAGGATAGACAAGTCCATTTACCCTGCACATTGCCAAGAGTAACACAGGTATCAGACTCCTGAAAGTTCTGTAACACCACTTTTTATGCACAGAGCCACAAAAGAAATCTCTGATGAAAACCACCTTGGATTACGTAATTTACAGTGTCAAGATATTATTATACAAACACTCCTTGACAGGAGTGCTCTTTGACATCAAACAGGAGGCTGGAAATAGGATCCAAAATTAAACTGACATAGGACCAGCAAGCTGAATGGTTACACAAGTTTTTGAGCAATCTTTCAGTTGCTGCAACTTAGTTGTTATTTCTGAAGTGCTGCTGTGCCCAGTGTTACAGAACACTTTCATGCAAGAAGTTTGATTTGCGTGGAAATTCCACCTTCTTGCTGTGAAAATGCACACACAATGGAGATGACAGAAAAGCTACAGGACATATCAAGCACCAGCAGCAAGGGGAAACATAACACTGACACAATATTAAAGGTGTCCAAACAAAAATGCAGTTACACCAAGGTACCTGAACAGAAAGTTTTTTTGGAACATGACTGGTCAGACATCCCACTGCTTTTTGTTTGTATCCATATTGTCCATACCCACTACTAAAAGAATTCACCAATACACTCTGTGTTGGCCCAACTATAAAAGCACAAGTGAATACACATGCAACACAAAAAATTAAATGTGCTGGCAACAGCGTCTCAGATTGCCAGGGAACTTACTAGCTTGGATGGATGACTCAATAAAACTTCAGGGTGCTAAAGGGAGAAAGAAGACAGGAAAAGATGGAGAAAATTTGGGATAGGAACAGTGTGAGAGAGAAACAGAAAAGATGCAACAAGGAAAGAATTTAAAATAATAACTGCAGCATTAATTTACTAAGACAACAGAATCTTAATTAGTGGTTTTAGCATGCATTACTAAGCAGCTTTTGGAACATGAGAAACATGGAGAGTTACCCTCGTGCAAGTTCCAAATTTCATCTTGATTTTCCCATTTTACAGATTTGTCCAGCCCCACGTGTTTAATGTAGTTCTTTGTTTGGGTTTACAGATGAGTTTCACAGATTGAGAAGAAGTTTAATTCCTAGTGTTTCCCTTGTATCAATTTCAAGACAGATGAATGGTTTAGAACACTAATTCAGTAACTGACACTATCTGAATGCTGAACACAATTGCTGGGTTTTTACTTTTATTGTTACAAGAAATCCTGATATCCCTGGTAGCCTTTTTCTTTCTATGTTGAATACATCACTTATTGTCTCTTAAAAAAAAAAAAAAAAAACCTCAGCTGAGAATGAAAACCAATCTCATGTACCAGTATTATCAGCAATATTTTCAGCTGTGGGAAAAAATCCATGTTCATAAAATAAAAAGCAGCAGAGTCTATATTAGACTAGCCAAGCTAATTCTTGGGAAGACAGAACTTGGATCAACACTTCATTCAGTCTTTTTTTTTTTTCCTTTTTTTTGAAAGATACTATTCTCCTGAATTTGAAGAAAAAACACCACAGCAGAAAAGAAAAACAAACAACCTCTGAGTGAGTCTGTTGAATGTAGAGGTATTTTCCTGGCAGGAAATCACTGCTAACATTTTCTGTTGAAAAGTTTCTAGAACTGCAGCAAGGGGAAGTTTGTTCACATATGGTTTTGACTCTTTTTCCTCCCTAAAAATAAGGAGTTTATCTATAGGGAGAAAAACTATGCACTGGAAATGAGCAAAAATCCACTCATCTTTCCTGGAAAAGCTTCTAATATTAGTGGTCTCTCCCATATTAGAAAAACCAAATGAAATAAAGTATAGTGGCTGGGAAAGACAAGACAGAAAATGCAGGGAAAAGAGTACCCTGAAGAACAACAACTAAAGGAAGACTTTTTCACTATAAAACTAATACATTAAAACAGTAGTCTGGACAAAGATTTTCCTAAAGAAAAGAAAAACCACCACACAGCATAATAGCATTTCACAAAAAAACAGGGAGAGAACCTCCTATGTGTGATTTGCCTCTAATGATTCCATCTGAGCCAAAATGAAGACAGGACACCAGGCCACGTAAACTCAACAGGGATTTATGAGCTGCTTTCAACCTTCAGAATCTCCCACTGCATCTCCTGCTGGCAGCAGGTGACAACTGAGCACAGAAGCAGTGAATGTAGAATAATCAGAACATGAGGCACACAGATTTGCATAACCATGGTATTATTGTTTGAAAAAACAACCCCAATATGAAAAACATGGCAGTTTTAGTCACCAAGTCAAGGATCAATACAAAACAGCTATTAGTGAGAAGAAGAATAGCAACAACAATAAGTGGATACTTCAAGTGACACACTGAGACTGACATTGGCTAAAACCAATACCAACAATTTTTCAGCACCCCTGTGCTCCACCCAGTTAATATTCTTGTTTAGTGTAAAGTTAAATCCCTTTCACAGAAGGGGAAGCTTGCATGACTCATGATTTCTTTGAGACTCACTGTTTAAGAGGTTAGCAAGAGTTTTTTGCAAGGACTACCCAAGTCTGTTTATTTAACAGTAGTCCAGTTCAGTCTCTTCTGTCAGCTTCTTAACTTCTAGGGCTACTAGATTTGACCACAAGTACTCAAATTGTTCACTGGGAACACGAGGCAAGTGAAGCCAAACTGATGTTAGACATATCTCCATTCAAGCTGTGAGGGAAGAACCTAAAAGAAAAAGCTTTTAGCCATTTACTCTTAAGGAGCTACATGAGAGCTTGCTTCCTGCATGTGTCTCATGCAAATCTGCACTAAGAGAATGCAATAAAACTCAAAATAATGAACCTCTAATTCAGTTTTAAACTAAATGCTCTAATATAGCCATTAGTTTTAAGGTTAATTATGACAATCTTTTGCAATTGTTAACAATGCAGAGGTGTCAAAATGAGTTTTTAGAAGCTTTAAAATGGAGCTGGATTATCTGTCATAATTACTTCAAAGGATGAGAAGGAACTACGTAATCTGTCTCAAAAATGTCAAACTGCCTCAATAAATATCTGCAATGCATTTAAAAAGTGAAAGCCTTTATTTTTTTTTATTCTATGAAAGCTACAATAAAACCCATTAAGAAATTAAAAACAGCTGGAAAAAATATTATTAAAGAAATATGCAAACGTACTACTGGCATAAAACATATTCAAGTAAATGTTTACTATATTTTCTTGAGTAACTAGGAGTTACTCCACATAGGTAATGGTAGGCTATCCCATTTTTTTTTGGCAGTAGAACTGAAATCATCCTGACCATGATTTAGGTAGCTTCTTTGGATAAGGAGATGCTCTAACAACCTCTGGCAAATCTTAGCTACAATAGATTTTCCAACTCTTTACCAGCAACCCAGGATGAAACTGCAACTCATGGCAGGAGAAGAGTCCTTCATTTCTCTGTCCCTCAGAACAGATAAAGGTCATACACAGAAATTTAAAGTGTACCTCATGAAATTACAATATGTTAATCAACCTCTTCATCTGTACTCTGGATTATTACAGAATCTTGGATACTTTTTTTTTTATCAGCACCCCCTGGCAGGACCTTTTCAATAAGAAGTCCAGCAATGTATGAGGCCTTCATTTATTTTCCATGTCCATTTAGCAGATGCTCCTGCTAAGTACAATTCTGAAATATCCACTGAAAACAGCCTGTGAGACCAATGTGCACAGCTGCCTTTTCTTGCTACTGAGCTCTGTTGATGCTGAGTAACAGAACAGCTGATTTTGTGTGATAGAATGAAACAGGACAAGCACGGGTTTAGACATGCATGAACAGAGTTTCATTTATACCATTCCCAGGTGTATTAACACCCAACTTGCACCCACAAACAGGAATTCTAAACAAGTCTGAACTGATTACTTTAAATCACATATTTCACAGGTGACATATTCCTCCCATTCGTTTCTATGCTTTCCTCTGGGCAGGGCAAACCCTGCACCTGAATTTATCACATTCACAATTATAAGCATTGATAATTGGTATGTGAAATGTTTAGCTGCTATTTTTTTAGCTGTTGCATCAATTGGCACTACTGCTGCTATGAACTGTACTGAAGCAGACCAAGCCTCAAACTCTTAGAACCTGTTAACAAAAAAGCCAGCAGCACTGTTACTGCATGTAAGTAAAATCAAAACTTAGCACAAGTATCTGAAAGTTACTTTCTGACAGGCTTAACTTGCAATATGGTTTGCATGCACACACCTTCACAGTTCCTGCTTAAAAGAAATTCAAAGAATTTGTTCTTAAGACCCCAAGATTTCTTTGTAGACGTGGGCAATGTGTTTAGAACTGTATGCTTACAACACAAATATAAACATGCACTAAGATTACCTTCTTCAATTGTGTTTCCATTTTCAAACATTCTTCCTTTTTCTGTTCTAATGCAATTTCCAGTGTCTTGAGTCTCGAATCTTTCTTCAGTCCTGATGAAGCTAATGATGAAGCATGTTCCTTAAGATCCAGTAATGATGTCTAAATTAAAAGATGTGAAATAATTACCAAGTAAGTGTAATAGTTCCTTTTCTGTCTTTACTTTCCTCCTGTCCCTTCACACTATGTTCAGGATCTAATTTAGAACAACATTTTTTTCAGGTTGTGTCATTGACTTAAGGTTGCTTGAATCAATTCACGCATTCAGGATCAAAATAAAACCTCATCTAAATTAATTTCAAAATAATTTTTAAAGATGGACAATTTTTTCAACTGGAATGTGTGCTCCAGTGACAGTGATGTTTAAGAAAAACTGGTTTTCAATAAAACTGTATTTAAAATCATATGTGGTTAGAAGATTTAGCCACTGAGAGAGCTGAAAGCATTTCTGTATACAGCTTCCATGGGGTAAAAGTGATTCATAAAACCTTACTCCAAAAGATTTATCAACTTTTCTTTCTAAACAATTTTTGTGTTTCCCTTTTTTTTCCCTGTCAAATGCTGATTTCCATGTAGACAAAATCTTAGTACTTTCTGGGTTCATATTTTTGTTTTGTTTTACTGTGAGGTTTGAAAAAAAAAAGATTTTAAGTACACAAGAGAGGAACAGAGAACATTTATATTTCTCTCATATAATTAAGGTAATTTGTCTAGCCAACTGGCTCATTACCAACAATCAACCTAATTAATCAAAAAAAGACTCGAGAGTCTAAAGAACTGGTTGTGTGGTTTGCATAAAGGAACAAACATTATCCTCATGCTTTTGGCACCCACTACTCTGATCAGCCTCTGCTCCTCCCTCCCTGCATTCAGACTGGGACAAGCTTGTTCCCAGTCCCTGAGCACAGCTCAGTCAACGCCATCACTGACCAGCAGTCAGTCACCACTAACAAGATTAACTTGGGATGGCTGCTATCCCTGAAAAGGTGGTTCTGAAACACTGATGCTTTGCAAATTCTCAAATGATGTACTCTACCAGAGCAGCTTTGTTGAAGGACAATTACTATAAAGGAACAGTTTTCTTCATCCTGAATGTAACACAAATACAGACAACAAATAATTCTATCACAATAGATTGGTGTTGCTGGTCAACCTCTTTCTCTGTGAGATCTCCTTGTAAAATGCTGACTCTCTCTTTCAGGTCCTTAATGTCTTTCTTGTAGTTGTCGATCTCTTCCTGTTTTTCTCGTTCATCTCTGTCACGCTGCTCCTTTAAACGCTCAATGGTCTTTTCCTGACAAAAGAAAGCACTCTGTGAAGGAAATCCCTCTCAGTCAATTCAGCTCCTGAGGCTTTTGATCACAACACTTCTGGCACACTTTAAACGAGGAGAAGGAGTGTATTGCCATTTTCTTTTCTTTACAGCTGTAAAGATCCTCAAGAAGGAGAAAACTTGAGAAATCTATGGGATTCGTGGCTATGAAATACCAGAATTTCTGGATTCTTGAAAGTTCAGTGGTTTTACACTGCAAGTCAATTCATCTGGTTCTGATTATCAAAATTAACCTAAACCAGGATGTATTACATATTGTTTCCTGACTTATTTAAATCTTATTTTTCTAAAATGTACAGTGGTTCTGTAGAGAAGAAGGGGTGTAGTGGCTATGTGATGCTGGGATTTATATACAGTAAGAAAAGGCAACAAAATAACTTTTTGGTACACTACATATCAGTGGAGCTTTGGATATCTGAAAGAATGCAAGCAAATTCCCCACCCTCAGGTGAAGTTTAACCACAGTTCATAGAATCTAACAGACCAAAGGGGCTGTAGCCCTGCTTCTCTGGGAATCAAGAAAAAAACCTATAGTTATCCCAAGAAGCTGTCGCACTAAAAGAGAACAGGACAGTCCGTCTGTGAGCCGGTTACCTCCCGAAAATGGAGCACTAAAAAAGGTCAGTTTATCGGGATGACGATTGCGGTCCCGCGCTGGGAACCGCGCCGGGCCCGCCTCAGCGGCGCGTCCTGCAGCGCCCTCTAGCGGCCGACGGACCCGCCCGGGCCGCTCCGCCCAGAGCGCGCACCCGGGATCGGGAATGGGATCGGGATGGGCACGGGATCGGGATGGGATCAGGCACAGGAACAGGATGTGCACAGGCATGGGATCGGGTATGGGATCGGGATGGGCTCCGGATCGGGCACGGGATCAGGGTGGGCAGAGGAATAGGATCAGGCATGGGATCTGGATGGGCATGGGAATGGGATCAGCACGGGAACAGGATCGGGATGGGCATGGGATCAGGGGCATGGCAACGGGATCAGGCATGGGATCAGGATGGGCATTGGGATGAGCACAGGAACAGGATCAGGATGGGAATGGGATCAGGATGGGCACGGGAACAGGATGGGCACAGGCACAGGAACGGGATGGGCACGGGAATGGAATCATTATAGGATTGGGATGGCATGGGAACGGCACAGGAACAGGATGGGAATGGCACGGGAACAGGAATGGGATTGGGATGGGCACAGAAATGGAATTGGGATGGGCACAGATCAGGATAGGCATGGGATTGGGATGGGATCGGGATGGGCAAGGGAATGGGATGGGCATGGGAACGGCACAGGATCGGGAACGGGATCTGCACAGGAGCAGGATGGGCATGGGAAGAGGATCGGGCACGGGATCAGGATGGGCATGGGAACAGGAACGAGATGGGCATGGGAACGGGATCGGGCACAAGAACAGGAATGGGATCGGGCACAGGATGAGGAACGGGATCAGGCACAGAAACGGGATGGGCACGGGATCAGGATGGGCATGGGAACCAGAACCATGCCTTCGCACAGGGCAGCAGTGCAGGAACTCCCCAAGGATCTTCCCGTGCTTCCCACACTCACTTTTTCTGCCAAGGCTTCTTCCAGCGTGGTCAAGGCAGTGTCAGTGTTTGTGGTGTCAGCCTGCAAGGATTTCACTCGATCCTTTAAGCTGCTCATCTGCTTCTCCTTGTCTCTCAACTGCTCTTGAAGGTTTTCAATCTTGAACAAAAGGAGTCAATTTTAAGACAACAGCAAGGAAAGGCATCCAAAATCATCTTAGGGCATATTAAATTATTGAAATTATTCTTAAAGCAAATGAAGCCTAGTTCTTATAATCCCACCTCAAAACATCCAGTGATGTAACCAAACCCAGCAAATAACAACGAGGAATCAGTAAACTTTCCTACAATCAGGAATAAATTCAGAGCAAGCAAGTTCTGAACAGTATTCACAAGAACAGCACAAAGAAAAACTATTACTCCAAATTTCTGAGGACGTTGGGCACTGCATCAAAGAAGGATGACCAACACATTAACAAAGAAACAAAATAAGGAGGGAAAGAAAGTGATAAAATTCTTACTACATACATAAACTAAAAAGCACTTGATAATTAAAAAACTTGTGAAGAAGTTTTGTTTTAAGTATTTTCTTTGGTACCATCATCATATTTTTTGCTACACTGACAAGTTGCTTGTGCATCTTACATGGTGGCTTGCTACATGATAGGCCACCACAAAGTGCCATACCCTGGGTGGAAAATGCACCAGCCTTGTTTTCTGTGGGTGTAGAATGCCATGTGTTTAGGAGTTCTGAATATACCTTTTAATACACTGAGAAGACCTAATGCCAACCCCCTTTCATGCATATATACACATCAAAAGAAACAGACACATTAACACGATAACATGTCAAAACCAAATTTATCAACAAAGGAGTAAACTGTATACGGATTTCTCAGCTGTTTCCTTTTTGTGTTGTTCTGACAAGTTGTTCTTGCATCAGCAAGCACACATGATAAACTAAGGAATGACATGTGGCTTGTAAGGTACCCAGCTCCAAAACACTTGCAGCAAGATCTCTTTCAAAGACATTTGTAAGAAATATTGTGACCAGACAGTCCTAAAGGCTACCTAGTCCTGTATTCATAATGATAAATTAAAGCATTAACTAGCCTTTTGTTTCACCTATTAGGAGACTGGAAATACAGCAACTATACTCAGGTTTCACTCTTCAATGCTGGAAAAACAGTTCTGTGGTTATAGAGCAAATAGCTCTGTGACACACATACATCTGCATTGAAATTACATCTTGAACACAGTAGAACATGGGGATTGGTTTATCTTCATCATTCATTTCTATTAGAGAAAAAAAGTATTAGACCTTGAAGTTTGGGCAAAACGCTACATAACAAAATTAAGGATCACCAAAAAACCATAACCACAGATATATCATGGCAGTCAGAAAGAACTGTAACAATTGAAAATTCCTTTTTTGTACACTCATATCAGTTGTTTAATGCCTTGTGAGCACACACCAGTAGCCTATGGAGCTCCAGAAAGAAACCCACTAGCTCTGACTGAAACATTCTGGTGCCCACATGCAGGGCTGCCCAGGAGTGGCTGCTTTTCACTTCAGCAGCTTCTAGTGCCATCAGCTGTCTAGACAGGCTAGCTGTTTGGACAGCTAACCATGAAAATACACTACAAAGAAGGCTGAGTTATTCTTAGACTCGTGTTTACTTCTGGAGGAGAAACACTCTGGCCAAAGGCTCTGGCTGGCCGAAGAGGGGACAGCGCAGAGTGGCTTTCTGCTGGGAGCAAACTACACACGAGAAGCAGCTGAATAATTCAACTTCAGCACATATTAAGGTGCTTACCAATACAGTACAAGCATTTATTTGCACAAGCCCAGTGTGCATTTTCATGTTTCAATTACACTGTTTGCTATGACAACACTATGTATGACTGCTGCACCTCCCCACTGCAACTGCACCCTCTGCTATTAAAAAACACCCAAACCAAAAATATGACGTGTATGGAGTGTGAACTTGTCTATTCCTTCAGTCTACATGCATATTTTTCAGTCTGGAGCAATGAATGGTGGGGTTTGTTATCATTGAGGGAGCAGCAGGTATGCCAAAATATTACCAGTCATATTTAGGCACTACCTAAAAACCCCACTGTAGCTCCAGCCGGGCATTTTGCAGGGTCGGATAACTGAAGGACCTGATCCTTGGATTACAGGAAACTGGAACTGGCATTATGGGTCAAAACTGAAATATTTCTATAATAATAGATGCAGAATTTCCCTATGAAATCTCACTCAATGGTAAACTGTCTTCATTCCATTTTTCTCCTAATGCTGCAATACTGTAACAAATAATAAGTACAGGTTCTCCACAATGATAGAACCTGAAGAAGGTGAATAGTTTGCACTCTGTCCATATAGTTAAGGAAGAAATTTGCTCTTATGTCCTTGAAAGCAGTTTGAGAATCCTTTCAAAAAAGAACAGCAATGCATTCCTAACACACACACACACACACACACACACACACAAACAGGCAATTCTGAACAAATTCTCAAATAACTGATGAAAATGAAACAGGTAACCAGAACAGGGCCTCTTTGCTACCCATGAAAAGATGAAATAAACCTTAATGGAATCTCCAAGCCCTGTGGAACACAAGAGGATTGAAGGAGCACTATTTATTCTTGAACTACTCAGAGAGGATAAATCTCCTCAGAAATTTCCACAAACCTAAGGAATATATATATATTTTTTTTTTTTTCCTGCTCCATATTTCTTAAAAACCCCAAAAATAAAAAGGAAAAGTATATACTAGTTTTAATTATTAACATTTTTTTTTCTTGCCCTATTTACTTATTTTGTAGGGTAAAGCCAGCAAGTTAGCAACATTATTCTTAGTGTAAAGGCACACAAGGCTACACTGGCATCATCTGCTCTGCATGCCAATTTTTCCATCAATAATGATTTACTGAAATATTTTTTCCAACATTACCAGTTGTCAGGCACTATCATGTTTCATCTTGGGTGATTTATTCTTAGTTGTGTGGAACTGATTATTTTGCCTTCCAGCCCTGCAGCGCAGAGTAGAGGCAAGAGAAGCTTCCTTTAGCATTCTGCTCCAAAGGCAAGGAAGCATTCCACTTCTTGCAAATACAGACTCAGTGAAAAGCCCACACAAATGCAAATTAAAAACAACCCAGGGATTCAAACAAAACACATCTAGTTAAATAGCCATCAAGGCCACTTGATTCCCAGATTCCTCTGGTTAGAAGTTACTAGATCCTGGCTACCATGCTTCAGCCAAGAAATTCTTCCATAAAGAGCGTCCACCCTCTTGCCATGCCCTGGGGCACGAGGAAATCGAACACTTAAATACAGTTTCTATTCTATCAGTGACTTCTGAATAAATGAAGTGGGTTTGTGGACTGCTCATTAAGCCCCTTCCACAAACAATTTAACACTTGATAGTATTTCTTCAGAGTAGTACAGGAGCAGATGTGCAGAAGAGCATCACAGAGTTCTGATAGCCTTCCACTTCTTTGATCCTAGCTCTCCCCAGGGGGAGCAGCAGTGTAAACAGGATCTCAATAATCAGAGGGGTTTCAGAAGGTTTCTATCCCATTCCTGTGGCACAGCCATCCAAATAAACAACAACTTCACATAAGCTGTTACTTTTCCAAACAGTTCTTGCTTGGTTTTATAAAGGCACTATTGGTCACTCCAGCTCCAGGGTCAATGACCACAAGGAGATGATGGATTATCACCAATCACAGACAGAAATGTTTCTTTCACATCAGGAATGCTAACATAGGGACAAAAGGTGCATTTTTGGAAGGAAGAGTGGGTGAGTAAACAGGCATGTGATGACAGAACAGCTACAGTTCTGTCTAGGTCGAGACATGCCACTCCCTTTTATGTAAAATTACTAATATAATAATCAGAATTTGAGAGCCTACAATCATACTTGAATTACTGGAGCCCCAGGGTATTTTAGAAGCTGAAAAAGATGGGCTTGCATCAAAATCAAATTGACAACATAACAGTTAAAACAGACATGACTGCATAAAAACATTGAAAAAATACTGCTGTGGGGAAAAAGGAAAGAGGCTAGTGAGAGATCACCTTAAGTACTCAGAGACTGTTTAAGAAAGCTGTACTACTGGATTTATAATAATTACTGTATTTCATGTCATGTTTTGGAGAACATAATGGAAGTCTACAAGATATTACTTTGGAGTTTGCTAAGACTAAGCTCCAGTTTCACCCATGTCACACTGAAAACCTCACCATTATAACTGTCTTCCTATTGTAAAAGTACCACTACAACAGTCCTGCAAAAATGAATGAATGGCAAAAATGTGTATTTAGTTTAGCATTAACAGATTCTGTGAGTGTGAGAAGTAAGGTCTGTCACATGAGTGAATATCACTCATAGTACTGTACTGAATCACTACACTGAAAGTAATGTTCCTGCTATTAATTTTAAAGGTTAAATTCCCAAGACTAGCAACAATGTGATGGTTTAGGCAAAGCATGTCTTTTTGTAAGGGTGAGATTTTAAAGTTCAGGACAGATCAAACAATTTTCCTTTTTTCCAATAAGATTTTGGCAAATGCAAATCAGAGTTTCATCCAAAGTTCAGCTACACTCAGAATGCTTTTGGTTTGGTTTTTTTTACATTTCGATCCAACCAACTGATGTTAATATGGTCACATTGTTGTCAAGTTATATTCAGAGATTCTTGTTCTTGAACCACCATACTAAAAGTCATCCCAGGGAACACTGGATTAATTTTTATTTTGCTTCCCAATAAAGTTTTCTTTTCACTGCTCCTCTATTTCAATGCTTACCTGGAACACTACTGCCTTTGCAGAATCACACTGGAATATGGTGCGCTTTGGAATTGTCCTGATGTTGCTGACTTTAAAATGGTGGGATTTTTTAACACTTTGAAGTGATACAGGGAGTCTTAGATGGACTAACAGAAGAACATACTTAAGAAAAAGAACCAGGCTAGATGTGTGAGGACAGCATGGAGGAGGACAGGACTAAAACTGAATTTTAAATGGCTAATCTCGAGCATTCTGGTGCATCTTACACAATCATATAGATGAACTGCTACACAGGGTCCAGTTAAAATTCAAAACAGCTCCTAATTAAAAAAACAAAAAAACAAAAAAACCCAAAGTTGCTTGCTTTTTCAGGTGATAAAATCATTCTGTCATGATTACACATGTGATCTCCAATCTGTAAAAAGCTCTTTGAAATTAGCACAAAGCTCTATAGACTTTACCCTTACAAAAAATTACTTTGTTGAATGCACCTTAGAAAGGACTAAGAATTTAGTTTTGTGACTTCTACTTAAAGTAAAACCTTAATTGTCAAATAAATAGATGGTTCACAAATAGACACACTGCTACTGCTTCAAAATGAAGAAACTTGCAGGCAGAGCAAAAAAACAATCTAGGAACTGCAGGACACTTCATGAAATTAATGCCTTATTCTTGATCTAAGCTTGCAACCAGGTTGACTTGATAAAAGAATGGTGTGCAGGAGGAAGTGCTGATTCAAGAAAAATTGACTTAACTTGTACAGACAGTTAATTTTTTTGTATCTCTAGTAAAGGAGCAACAAAGCATTGACACTGATCCAACAGACTATTCTCTTCCCATTGCCTTCTCATAGAAGGGTGCTTTGTAAGTATATTTATACCAGCCAGAAAAACAGTTAATGTATGTTTACATAAATAATCGCTAAGGACATCCATTTCTATGCCTTTGTTTTCCTTTGTCCTCCTTTCTTTTGCATACCCAGCCACTCTCCAATAGCACCAGTTTGCTGACAGATCACTGCAAAGCAAAATTAAGAATGCCCACCTTAAAGTGAATTCTAGTATCTTATGAATAATAAAGGTTTCTTCTGCACTCTCACATGCCCTATAATAAGAAGTATTTAAGCAGATCTTTCAAAACATATTATCAAAATATTACAGTAAATTCACGAATACAAGCCGCACTGACTATAAGCCGCATCTCTGGGTGTTGGCAAATATTTCGGTTTTTGTCCATAGATAAGCCGCACCCGAATATAAGCCGCTCTGTCGTTCGCAGCGAGGACCCGCATGCAATTAGTAACAGAACCACGGGAGGGCGGGGTTTACTGGCTGAGCTAAGGCTGTGCAGGCTCGGCCCGCTAGGGGCCGCTGACGGGGCCAGGTAGCCCAGCCCGGTGCTGCCGCTCGGGGCCGGCCGCCGCTGCCACTGGGCTCGGTCACCCCGGGTCGGCGCTGCCCCGCGGTGGTAGGCAGGGACGGAGCTTCCCCCGCTCCTACGGCAGCGGCGGCGGGCGGGGACGGAGCTTTCCCGCGCCCGTGGCGCCGGCGGCGGGCAGGGACGGAGTTTCCCCGCTCCTGCCGCGGCGGCGGCGGGCGGGGACAAAGCACCCCGTCGGCTCCCCGAGCCGCGGCAATGGCTGCGCGGGGCTCCCGTCGGCTCCCCGGGCCGCAGCAATGGCGGCGCGCGCTTCCCCCCCCCTCCCCGGGCCGCAGCAATGGCGGCGCGGGCTTCCCCCCCCTCCCCGGGCCGCGGTAGGGGCGGCCCGGGTCCCCCCTCTCCTCCCCGGGCTGCGGCAATGGCGGCGCCGGGCCCCCCCCCGTCTCTCCCCCGGGCTGTGGTAGAGGAGGGAAGGGAAGAGCTCTCCCGCCTCTCTCCCCGCCCCCCGTGCTGCCTACAGGGAGCCAGGCTCCACCCGCGGTGCAACAGAGTAGCGATTTGTAACAATCGCAAAATGCCGACTTTGCAGCTGCTCGGCTCAGCACTCTGGCAGGCACTTCTGAGGTTGTATTAGCCGCTCCTGATTATTAGCCGCATTTCTGGTTTAGGAGCAAAATCTTAGTCAAATTGGTGCGGCTTGTATTCGTGAAATTACTGTACTATCATGTTTGCAATCCTCTTCTGTTAATAAACAGCTTTAATTTCCTTCAAACCTAACACAATCCTGTCACTCAAGTTTTTTTGCTTTTTCTGAAAACTCATACTGAGCAAGCCTCTAAAGATACTGCATCACAATTCAAACAGGGAAAAAAAAAAAACAAACCACTTAGGACCCCAAGAGTTAAAACTGATTTTTGAGTTAGTAAATGTCCTGAAGTTCACATTTTCAGGGGAGCCAATGTATAAGTTGTTTTTAAGCATTGTCTCAGCTCCAAAGCACTGCCTAGAAAATATTACACATTATTCTAATGTGTAATAATGTGTAGCAATGACTCACATCCTCAGACAGCTGTAAACCATTTAAATTTAGTTGTGGAATTGCTTCATTCTGAGGAGATTCAATAATACCAATGGCCTGACCCAGTTAAAAGCAGAGTGTTTGAATCCAAATCCTGCCATGGACACTGGTGAGTACAAGGCAGGGGGTTTCACCTGAAGGGAAGGCACTCTTTCTAGCCCACTGATGCTGGCTGTGTCTCAAAGCACACAGATATTAATATGAATGGACAATACTTCATGTAAAATGCAATCAAATAACATAAGTATAAAACTTGGTCATAAGAGATTTGATTTGGCAATATGTGAGCCACTTGGCTGGTTACATATGATTAATTACATAAATTATAAAGAATTTTTAATGGATTATCTCAGAGCTTCTCTGGGTGACCCCTTTTGTTGGTATGCATCAGGTAAGAGACTACAGCCATCATCCACCACCAAGATTTGAACCTTGGTTGTTCATCAAGACAATTTGTTGGTTCCAACTTGAGTCACATACTTTCATCCCCACAAGTAATTCAAAACAAAACACTGCTATCATAAACACCAAAACAAATAGCTTAAACTCTGCTGCTCCTCTTCAATGAAGTTTAGATATTACTCATTTATTTCATATATATTAAAATGTCATTATACTGAGAACCATAATTGAAATCATCTGGCAATTAATTTCCCAATTTAATTACAAATAACATCCATTTTGTTGAAATCCTGGCCTAATCACGCAGAATAACATCATGCTAATTCTCCTTTCAGCTCTGTCCTGACATTATGAAGCAATCTCTAAGACTGTTTTGCAAAGTTTTACTCCTATGACCTACCAAACACCAAAAGGATTAAAACCCAACTATTCTTGGTTTTACTCCTATTCCAAGTCTCTGAATAGGCTTTGACAAAAATGTGCACAGATTTGACTTGGGAAAGTTTATTACAGAGAAAACACAAATATTACAAATTGGAATAATTTCATATTGATGGATCCCAAATGTTCAAAAAAAGAAAAACCTAAAGGACTTTATTGTGCAAGGCTGATAAAAACAAGGGGGAAAATTGAACTTAGTAATTGTTAAGTTAGATCTGATATTCTGTTTTGTAAGAAGCAGAATAAAACGAACAAGTTGCGACATTGCTTTTAGAACACCTTAAGGTTCACAAGATTAACACTTAAAGTAACATTTTAGAAGTGTAAAGAGAAAAGGATTCTACACTATCAATTAAACTTTTTACTTGGACAAACCGTATTTCATTGATAATTACTGTGAAACAATCAGTCCTAGTTCCATGGCAACTTGATCTCTGTTACTCAGCAATACTGATGTTTCTCTGACTTGCTTAAAATTTTGGTTTTGGTTCCACACAGAACCAAATACTGATACCTCCCCTGTTAGAGACACACAGTACAGTGCTACATATCACACCCTCATAGCAGGAAAAAAGGTTGAGAAAAGACACAAAGAGAGGAAAGGATGAACTCCTCAGAGCACTGAGAGAGCCATGAATGGAAATCAGGCAGCAGAAAAGACCAACCATTGAGGCAGACCAATGGATAGGATGGGAACATGGGATTTAATGCTGATTATAAAGGAAATCCTCACAGCAAACTGAACTCCATTTACATTATCTTTTAGGCTCGCTCAAGCAGAAGGCTGTACAACTGGAACAATGATTTTAAAATAAATTGGATTCAGACACTGAATTACTTTGCCCAAATCACTGATTTATTATGATCAAAGATACACTGTAGGGTAAAACTGTCCTAATCCTGAGGCAAAAGCTCTGGAAAGGAGGGATGCTTCTAATCCCAGTGTTAAACATGACCAGTCAGCTGCAATTGTCCTGCTTCATTCTCCTGGAAAGGACATGGAGTGATGAACAGCAAAGGATTAGGAAGAAATACTGTAAATGCTAAATATGTGTGTATGTGTTCATTTTTCGGCATTTAGCTATCACTGCTCTTACAGAATTACTTCAGAACACCATGATAGGTGACTAAACATCAAACTGTCACATTAGTTACTGGTCCACACTCATAAACCCCTAAACATTTTAAAAACCTGATGTATTAAATCAGTACCATCACTTGCTAGAACCTCTTCATCATGCAGAGGAGCATCCCAAGTAACAAATGCATGCTGTCCTGAGACAAAGGGACCTTAGTTTCTCTGCTGACACTACTCCATGCTGGCCACTTTTCTTACCTTGTGGGTGAAATCACTGCTTTGAAAGCTGTTAATACACTTGTGCTTTATGACAGTCCTAAAGACTGCATAAATTCGTGCAGAGATGCAGTTTCCAAGACTGTTTAGCATAGTGGGTTCAAAACTCACTCCTGAATCCAGGAAGCTACTGATTTAAACTGAAAAATGACTCCTTCCCTGTTCCAGCAAAGATCCCTAAGTGGACTAACACCATCACTAATGTCTGTTCCAGACAAAACTCAGACAAAACCCCCAGGGGCAGAAAACGCCTGGTGAGCAAAGTGCTGGAAATTGTGATGCCTCGTAAGCCAGAGAGTAAAGAGAAGCCATGTGAGGAAGACTGAGGTAAGCAACCTCAAAAATGGCACACACCCTTGCTTTTCCTGCCTCCTCAATCATGGGGAAGTTGGTGTTTGTCTTGCATGACAGTGAATATACCAACAAAACTTATTAGCTTTATCTTGCCAGAAAAACTACATATTAAATTCATAATGAAGGCAAGGGGCCCCAGAGTTGGCTGTCTTCCCAGATCCCTCCAAGAAACCAGAATTTGTCAGTCCCCCTACCTATGAGTAATGTCCCATCTTGCCAATCAAGAGGTTATCTCATGGCCCAAGAAGAATATAATATTAAAGTAACTTCTCCTCTTTGAGGAATACTAGAAAAGTTCCTTCCGTAAATGACAGATTTGTCAGATTTGCTCAGTTGTGGTTTCAGATCATACCAGAAACTGCAGTGGAGTTTTCTTGTAACTGAGGTGTGGCTATCAATCTTTTGTGACACTGTTAGAGCAGTGTACATCAATTTAAAACCCTTCCTCATCCAGCTGCAATCACTGAACTATAGAATCAACATCAGTAACATCACAGGCTGCTGTCTTTGTGTGAGCCTAGTTATCTATAAGGGTTACTTCAGGGAAAAAAAAAACATCACTTCAGTTACTAAAGTCAACTAATAATATCAATATAAATGGACAGAGTATTCCTTACTTTAGTTCTCAAAATAAGAAACTGCCTTGCTATCTTTCACAGAGAGCAACACTTGATTTTTTACAAGAATATTAGCATACATCTAGGAATATAGGTACATATCCTACATATAATCCAGTTGTTTTGATTTTTACTGTGGCACCACAAAATGCTCCAAAAAAAAAAGGTAATATAAAAATAAGGAAGCACATTTTCCACTTAAAATTTCTAAATTACAACACAGGTAGGTATAAAACCTTATTCTGAATCCAGTAGGTTTGTATGCTATAGATGCTGCAGTAGCAGTTATAACTGTTCACCAAAAAATTACTAAAATAGCATAAATAGTATATTCCTTGGGTAAGTCCCTGGAAAACTCACTGTCACCTCTACCAGAACCTGCACACTATGGACTATCTGCCGTAGAAAACACTGTCTCAAGCAAAGCTTGTGGACCTTTTAGGATCAATATTCTAACCAGAAAAATGTATGTTATTAAATTGCTCAAAAGAATCAAAGACACCAAATTTTTGGGATGTTCCTGAAGCTGCTGTAACAACCTTTGTATGGTAATAAGTCACTTTTAAAACTGAACTAGCAAGGAGCTTAAAAGTGATATGAAGAAACTGTGCTATTCTCCTGCTCTAATACCATCTTATTAGTTGCATATTCATGGAAGAAAAAAAAAAACAACCCCAAAACCACAACACATCATGTCACCTGAGCTGGGTTGCAATTACTCTGAAAGGTCTTGACAGATTGTCAGAGAACTGGAAAGTCAAAACAGAAGAATAAGAATCCTACTTTCAAAGTGGTCATGGCTCACCGTAAAATGAAATTAATTCTGTGTTGTGCCCTAATTTTCCATGCGGAAATTAAACAACTAATCTACCTGGATGGCAGAAATAGAAAAAAAAATCTCACATTTAATTATGCTGAATGTGAACTCACATAATGAAGCTTCTTAAGTATTCTTTAGCACTTCCATTGCTACCACAATTAGTATTTTGAGAGAGATGAGGGATTAAAAGCCTAATTTTTCCTCTTATTCCTCTAACTGAAGAGAGTATTATTACACAAAAATCCCACCCCAGATGGCCAAGTGGTTCTAAAAGTATACTGGTGAAAAGAGAAGCTACTGCAGCATCTTGGTCACAAAGAGTAACCAAGAAGCCAGAATAGCTTCTAGAAATCTCTAAAAGGCACAAATTTCAAGATTGTTTTGTTCAGTGGTTGCCAGTAAACCTGTAACAGAAAGGTCTGAATGAAAGGAAAAGCAGCAGGAGAAGAGGTCTGATATTCCTTCAGGGACACAGAGACCCAAGTTCCCCACTGCCCTCCAGGACACATCTTTGAGGTCATGTCTGTCAGACTGAATAAAGAAGCTGACACAAGCCTGTGGGGATGTTTGGTCTTTTTTGTGGCATTTAAAATCTCTGGACTGGGTTTAGAACCAGTTCAGCGGCCTGACTTGAGACCAGGAGTAAAAAGAGCAGAGGTACAGCTCTAACAGAAACTGTTACAAGAAATACTCCTGTAATTGGGCTGGATAAGCCCCAGAGTTCCTGCAGAAAATGACCTATTTCATCAACTCTAGCTGAGCAGGAGGTGCAGTACAGTAGTTTCACGAATACAAGCCGCACGGAGTATAAGCTGCACTTCCGGTGCGTTGACAATGTTGCTGTCTTTGTCAATAAATAAGCCGCACCCCGAATATTAGCCGCACTTTCGTTCGTAGCGAGAATCCGTGCGCAGCTTTCACAAATTTGCCAATTAGTAACAGGATCGCGGCATAGCGGGCTTTACTGGCTCGGGGCGGGGCCAGGCAGGCTCGGCCCGCTCATGGTTGCCGACAGGGGTGGATGGCCCAGCTCGGCACTATGGCTCGGCTGGGCCGGTCGGGTGGTGCTGCCGCCGCTGCCGCCAGGCTCCCTGCTCCCGTCTGCACTGCCACTGCTGCGTTTGCTTGCCCTGCGGGCGGTGCTGCTGCCGCCACCGCCGCCAGGTTCCCTGGTTCCCCGCTCCCATCTGCACCGCCGCTGCCGCGTTTGCTTGCCCTGGCCGGCACTGCTGGCCCCCGCACCTCCGGGCTCCCCCACGCTGCTGGCCCCGGTTCTCCTGGGCTCCAGTGGACTGCTAGCCCCGCTTCTACCGGGCTTCTCCCTGCCGCCGGGCTTCCTGCTTCTGCTATCCTCCCCTATGCAGTTTGGCTCCCCTGCACTGCCAGCCCTGCTTCTGCCGGGCTCCCCCGCCCTGCTGGCCCGGGCTCTGCTGCCCCCCCTGCCCCGCCCTGCTGGCTCGGGCTCTGCCGCCCGCCCCCCGCACTGCTGGCCCCGCCTCTGCCAGGCTTTCCCACCTCTGCCGGGGCTGGCCGGGCTCCAGCTTGGCTTGGGGCTGCCGCGGGCTCTCACTTCCGTGTTGGCAGCTTTTAGAATATTGTTCATATATTAGCCGCCCCCAAATACTGGCCGCACTTCCGGGTTTCCACCAAAATTTTTATCAAATTGCTGCGGCTTGTATTCGTGAAATTACTGTACATCCACCTTTAACCTCCCTGCAGAATCTGGGCTGATGAGCTGAACCTGTACTCAGCTTGTGCTCCTTTTTAAATGTCCATGATTCAAGCACATTAAAAGTAAAGGATTAGCGTGCCCACAGAGGCAAAAAATCATCTAGTCTGAAACAGGAGAGCACATGCACTCCCAATTTGTAAATGAAAGTGCAGCCCATCTCTGCTGGGCCAGTCTTTGCCCTTTGCTGCTGAGTTATTCTTTGCTATCCAGTTCACACAAGAGAGACTCAGAAATCCTGCATGTATGACCAAGCCATTGCCTGCAGTGTGGACACCGTGGGACTTTTATGCACTAAATGCCATCCCAGAAAGGCTCAAAGTTGAGCCTCCATTTTATGAATTCTCAGAAAACCATATATTCATTTGCTTGGTAGGCAAGTTGAAGGTCACACCTTGGGTGAAACGACCATAAAACTGAATTAGATCTTTGAAAATGAAGTTTTTTCTCTAAGATCTCTTATTTCCTCAGGGTTATGGCAGAGGAGCTGTCTGAGTAGGTAAGCCTATTCAGAGAAGAGAGGATAGAAAGGGAAACTTTAAAGTACAAACACTGCACTTCAAAGTTAGGAATACTAAACCAACAGTGCTGTTGTAGTAACTATGAGCACCACTGATTTTAAACAACTGAGTTACACATTTTGTTGGCAGTCCTTCTTTCCTGCCACACAGTATTTCTAATCATTAAGCATAAGATATTTATTCTGATTTCAAAGTTTTCTGGAAAGCAGAGGACATTGATTTCCTGTAGAGAAAGGCAATGCTTCTTATTCAAAAGTGCAAAAAATTCCCTAATTCTAGCTAAACAAGTCAGCACAGCCACCAAAGCAAAAAATAAATCTCTGTCCTTCCTTTATCACAGGTCAATTATCACACAGAGCATGGGGAGCTGCCAAAAACACAACACTGCTATGTTCAGACACTAAAACTTGCATTTTATTTGCCTGCAGCTGCATTGCACAAACAAGGGAGTGTTAACCCTTCTCCCCAAGACAAAACAAAGCAAGAGGTGATTGATTCCCTGTTTTGTTTTTTCTTTAAATGTACTTACTATTGCTTATCTTTTGTCCCAAATGTTATTCCCTAAAATGCTTTGATTGCAAATATATTGATTTTTCTCATTTCTTTTCACCCTTGTCTACCAGCACAGATAGACAGATGTAGCAAAAAGAGTATGAAGCACCATTTAATGTTTTTCAGGTTCAGATTTCAAATTTGCTCAGCATGGACCCTATTTTGTTTTCAAAGATGCTTCCCCTGGCTTTGAGTTCTAACAACTCAAAATGAGATATTATGCAAGATCTATTTTCAATTAAATGAGAAAAAAATAACCTCAAAGCTCTATAAAACTAAGGTTTTGAATTAAATTTTCAGACACAATGCCAAAGTCTCCAAATTTCTAGCATATGCCCTACTTCTATTGTCTAAAATAAAGGTACTACCAAGCAGCATCACTGTATGAGTTAGAACTGGAAAGACTCCAGGATTTAAAATATGAAGCATGTGGTTTCCTCAGCAACCTGGAAAATGTATTTTGGTGCCTACTGGGTATCAGTGATGATGCCAATTGTCATGTTAATTTTTCAGATCTTTGCTGTTCATAATCTTCTTCTGTGTCTTTTAACAGATCTCTAATCAGCCAGTAAACTTTCATTGCTTTCTTCACCTTGATTTGGATGACTAAAAAGTACACTTTATAGTTTACCAGCTTTAACTAACACAACAAAAATAATGGTTCATAAAACAAACCATGAGGTGATCTGTGTTAATCAATCCAAACAGAGACCCTAAAATAAAGAGTGTATTTTAAATAATCTTTTGTTTCAACAGCAGTAATTTAGGATAGCACAGTTTTGGGCACCACACCAAACAATTCCTTGTCAGTATAACTAGAATAGGTGATTACACATCTAAAACAGTCACAGAAAATTAAAAAATCATGAGGTCCAAATATCCATTCAACTGTGGCTACATTCTAGTACAAGCAATCTCTGAATTTCAAAAGAAGTGAGCAACTCTTCTTAAATGGCCAAGTTATGCAACTAATTAATTTTTAATAAAATCTGTTATTTTCAGATCTTTATCACTTTAGCTTTTGCTCCATATTTTCTATGTACCCAGCATTAAAAAATATTAGTGTGCAAAATGTAGTTGATTAGAATCCAACTTCAAAAATGTCTGAGTACCTGCTGAGGAACGAGTACTTGGTGAAAACTGGTTGAATAGTATCTACTAAACAATTCTTAATTTGGTTAAATTCATTTAACCCACTACATCTTTACCCTATATCTTCTCCTAACTGCTGCTTCCAAATACATATTATTTCCATACAAAAACAGTAATGACACTTTACAAGAAAAGCACTTTTTGTACGACGTGCCTTTCATGATCTTCCACTCTATTCAATTAAAATGCTTGATTACCATTTAAACCCTGTTAGTAAACTTAAAAAAACCCACTTACTATCAGATAACTAAGCCAGCAAAAGAAAAACCCAGATAAATTACTGCCTATAATATCTATGACCTCTGAAGAGACTTTAAACTGGACCTTCAGATTTTCAACTAGAATATAAGACTAAAACCTGACCTGTCTGAACATACCAGTTTGTAATCAGAGGGAGGAGTAAAAAGACTATTGTGCATGGAGGCAAATGTTTAAAGACTGCTTTTTTGGGTTTTTTTGTTTGTTTGTTTGTTTTTTTTAAAGGCAATAGAATTCTGAGTTGTCCTGGAAGGTCTGAAAGATAGCACTTGGATAAAGCAGAAAACAAGATGCGCGCTTTAGTAAGATGCACTTTAGAAATGCAAAACCAGAAAAAAATAAATCACACTTTACAAGTATTAAGAGAAAAACATTTATGAGAGGAGCTACAGGCTTCTGAGTTTCCAGGGAGAGGGCAGAAATAGCTATCTGTGCAGTCATAAAAGGACAGCCATATATACCAGACAAAAATGAGACTTCGTAAGTTCTCCCTAACACCTGAAACAGATTTTATGCAAGTTCTCATAACTTCCACAATACATATTAAAAAATCAGACAAGTCCTTCCTTAGGTCTTTTCTCAAGCTCTGATTTTCTGTGGAAAACTGTTAAAGGGAACAAGAAAATGCAAAGCCCTATCTATAGAAAAATCCCACATCTAGTCTTCAATTCCAGGTCTGGACAAGAAATTGAAAACATGAATTAAAGACATCAATCCTTGAACTTTAAAGGCTCAATTTCCAGTTATTTACCCCAGGCTATACAAAAAATAAAAAAGAATTCCCTATTGTACCACAAACCTCAGATAAAAAAATTGTCACCTGGATTGTGCACAAAAATATTCTCAATCTGTGTCTGGACAGTGCACAACCAATTTTATAAAACAAAAAGAAACACAGCAAAAAAATCAGGGATCTGTGTTCCTAAAAAGATGAACAGTGAAGACTGGGAATTAGGGTTTCTGCTCTGGAATTATTAATGACTTATTTATGGTTGAAGTCCATGCCTGAACTTCCATTCCCACGTAACATTTGCTGTAACAGAGCTGAACATGACCTAAACCCTCATGATTTACAGTTATAGACAAGAAGAAAAGGCATTGGCCAGGAGTCAGAAATTCATCAATATTCTGAACTATTAATATCACAAGAAGTCTGTAGAATTGTTTAAAGGTCTAGGGAAAAAACAGAATAAAAAACCCCACATCCTCAGCCTAATACACTAAATAAGAACTCCAAGAACAGCTTTTCTAAGGATATAGAGAACAAAAACATTCTTCAAATTAAAATTTCTTGCAGTACACGCCTTTCATTCTTTTTCCCTGTGTAGAAGAAAATTGGGATATATTGTGTGTGCAATTTGCCAACAATCATCCATAATGACATCCATTGCCCTAGGACTCCATGTCCTTTGGGAAACTTCTCCAATTTGTCTGACATGGTATACATGTTCTTTTTTTTTACCCAGACCTCTCCCAGTTCACTGATAAGTTTACATTTTCTTATCCAAAAAGATAAGAAGGATATTCTGATTATCCTATTCTAGCACTTCCCAAGAAATATTAAGCATGATAATACAGCATTTCTACAAAAGTTATACAAAGTCCTTCACAAACTTTCCAAGTAGGTTACAGAGAAATCAGCCTAATTGCTTCTACTCATACAACCCTTCATTCATTCAGTCACATATGTCATGATCAGCCAGTGCCCTGTGTTTCCAATCAGTTTAGCTTTGGTAAAGTGCTGGGTGGGAAATGATGGATATATAAAAATGCCTCAGCCACTGGTAATATTAAAATGGAAGCCGAAGCAGCACATGCAATCACTGAAAGGCAACAAATTTTGGTTTGAATTCTATTTTTTTCTGTCAAAAATTCAAACTGAAGTTCATCATCATATTCCCACTACATCAATGGACTCAAACATGATTCTCTAGAATGTACATTGGAGTTCAGACTTTCTGACAGCCTTGGAAGCAGAGATGTACCAGAGGTGTTTGTGTGATTTAGAGCTCTCCAAGCTTACCTTCTTCTGCAGAACATTAACTTTGCGTTCCTTCACCTCCAGCATGTCCTTGAGGTCGTGGATCTCTCCTGCTTGAGTCCCCTTCTCCTCTGCCATCTCCTGGATCTGCTTTGTCTTCTTGTTCAGCATTGTCTCCTTCTCTTCCAGACGTAACCGCAGTGCATCCACCTGAATTCAAAATGCACAACAAGTTTTGTTTAGCACTGAAGGAGAGAAACCTCAGGGAAGTTAAACTACACTTCCAGAGGGGAAATATTACAAATACATTCAGAAACCCTTTTCTTTAAGAATTCGACAAAAATAAGATGGAGATAAAACAGTTACCCTAAGTGACAGGAGACTAAATAGTAAAAATAATCAACTGTGTTATTCCCAACGAGATGAGAATACTGCTCCTTCTTGGAAAACCTCAAATCATACTTCTCACACACAATTCAGGCTTGTATCACACACAAAACTGATTTTTTTTTCCTCAAAGTAGAACCAACACAATGTGTTCTGGAGAAGTTGCCTCACATGCAGGGAAACAGACCCCTTTATTTGAAACATTACTAATAATCAGAGAATAAACATTGATTCATTGTACCAGACAGTCACTTTACATTCCAGGTTTTGATCACAGTAGTAGCTGAGCCTAAAGATAATGAAAAGAGAACTCTTTGCAGCCACTGCAGATCACAACTGCAAAGAGGTTACCTTAGGATGGCTAAGAATATTTTGGCTTAAAAAGCAAAGTAATAGTTTAAATATAACATGTTTTCCACAGCATTCAGTGTTATAGTAAAGGTAAAATTGAACAAATGACACAGTACAGGATATTGTGGGTGCAATTTGGACACATAAACACACTTAGAGCTCCCATGGCCAGAGTGAATTTAGAAACGCACTCTGTGGTGACCTCAAACTTCAAAACTGCATGCTGAGCATCTTTTGCTATTCCTTCTGCATTTCTCTTCCATATGTGAAACAGAGCTCACAAGACAAAGGAAATGGGAGAAGGAATCAGAGCTACCTGAATACAAATTTGATGAGAAGAGTAAGGTCACCACAGAGCACAGACTAATCTCCAAGACTATTGTGGAATACGAAATCCAACACCACCAACCTGCTCACAGTACCAAAAGAAACCCACTGACCCCTATCCACTCAGCATTCAGACAGAGCTCAAATCTGCCAGCTTGGCTGCTAATCTTATTTGACAGTATCAGATTTGGTTCCCCTTAGCTGAATCCATTACAGGACATCAGTCACACAGAGCAAACAGGCTGATCAATGAATTTCTTGGTCCATCTGCACAGCACAGACTAGAAGAGACATGAAGTGAAAGGATGACAACCGCTGGACAATCCCAGCTGGGGTAAGAATTTAGGAAATTACTCTGCTTATGTTATTCTGAGCAACATTTAGTTTAACATGTTATTCTAATTCCATTTGATTTTGAGTTACTAATGGAAAAGCTGTCTCTGAGGCTCTGCATTTCCAGTGTTCCACTCACAAAACCCTCTGGTGCTCTGTCTCCCAATCAGCACTGCAATCCCACTGTCACCTCTGTGTCTAGAGCCTTCTCACTTGCACATACATTATTAAAACCACATTCCTGACCTCTCACCCAGCAAGTGGGGCAAGGAGTGTGATCTGCAGGGATATTAGAGTACCAGGTCTTACCCAAATATGATTTATAGGATGGATAGTGTTTGTGATGAAAGGTTTAGCAGGTGGATCATGCTTTGTCTTCTTTTTTAAAACACATAGTTCTATAGATTGATTAGGTATGTTCTTCCCTGGGAATCTTTGATATTAAAACTAAGAGCCACTTTTTTATTATTTCTTGAAGGGAAACTGAAAATCTCCCTCACAAGAAAATCCACATACTCTCAACAGTTGTGTCACAAAACATTTGAGACAGTCCAGATGCCTACAGCACAGTGTTAAGTGAAAAGAGAACATCTGCAAATAAAAATTTATCCACAGAATGCTTTCCATTTTCTGACTGATTATTCTCTTTGAACTCTATATTAGCTTACGGTTTGGGGTAAATTGCATTCCTGGTTTTATTTGTGTGAGGTCCTTGCCTAGGAAACCATAGAAAACACTTTCAAAAGTATTTTCAAAGGCTGGCAGGACACACAATCATCACCTTAGCACTATTCCTGGCAGAACACTGCACTTGTTTATTCATGTCAGCTCAGTTTATGCATGGCATCCTCCCACAGTGACAAGAATTGAGGTCTGTGGGAGTCAGGTGATGCCAACAGGAACAGAGTCAGCTCAGGATTTTCTCAGTACATGGAAATGATCAGGCAAACACTACTGAGGTGTTGACGCCCCCTCTCCTGAAATTTGTGTCTTGGATGGTTCTGTACAAGACTTAAATTTCTTTACTGTGAGAGTGATATATGAAAAACTGTGTTGGGAAGCACTGATTTGTCTTCACAGAGTTTTCCAGTAGCTGCAAATAACATTCTATGTCTCTGTTATAAACGTGTCTAGCCATACATTAAACACGCAGAAGTCCAAACTTCTAAGGAAAATTAGTCCATTAGTAGCTCCAATTAGTACCAGAATAAGCACAATAAACAAAATAATACTTATTATAAATCTCATCTAAAGCCTGATTTACAATCTTGAATTCTGTAATGACAGTATTAGCTTTCAGAATATTCCCAAACTATGGGAAAATCATTTACATTTTCTCAAGTCCACAGTGAGTTTAAGACCTCACTGTGTTTCTCACTGTGCTCCTGAGTTTCACAAGTTTGTGTTAATAAGACTGAGAGAAAACAAGGGTTTATTTCTGAATTTTATCATCATCTCCACTGTACAGTAGCAAGCAGGTTATTCCAATCCTGGTGATTCCCACCTGGGTTGAAGAAGACATCAGTGATGCCCACAAAAAACAGCACACTCCTCTTTTCCTGAGTGAGTCTTCACATCTACCTGACACCTGTTCAAACCATGGTTGAACTATAATTTAGATCAGTGAACCAAACCGCACTTCACTCAGTGGTATCAGAAGGTAAAACCTCCCCCAAGCTATATTCAAGCCCCAACTGCTCTCTAACAGCAAAATTCTGAAGTTTAATTCTCTGTAGGTATGACAGCAGAAGGAACAGATGGAATACCAATCCTGAAATGTGTGTTCAGAGCCTGCAAAGGTTTCTAACAGAAGCCAGTCACTTCTTACAGCAGATGTTGAAGCAATTCTGTGTCAGCATTCAGAATTCAAAGATCACTGAGAAATGCACAGAGACGTGAAATTAAAATTGGTATGTGAGGTAAGAGTTACTTTTTACCTACTGTAGCTATTGTTAGGTGATGTCTCCAGTATGACTATGTTTTTAAAAAGGATCACTTTCATGGCATTCCATTACTAACTGGCAAACAGATATAAATCCAAAAAAAGGAGTTAGGTCTTTTTACTGATAGCATAGTCTGTAAGTAAGACTTTAAAGCTATGTTTATTGACTGATTTGAATGCAATGGTAGTTCGCAAGATTTAATTTAATTCTCTACTTTTGACATTGATCTTTCCTTTTAACTAGATTAGAGTTGACTCTTCACCTCCTTATACCAATTGCAGCAATATCCAGGACGGTGTGTAGATGAGAGTGAATTCTCAATGAACACTTAGCTCCCAGTTGTCCAGACAACTCAGATTACACAACGCTGCCATGGAGCAGAGGTGCTCATGCCTGGCTTTGTGCAGAGCGTGTTTGGCTCCTGCCAGGGTTACAAACTCAGTGCAGGACAGATGTGCTGATCCCAAAGCCTGCTTGGGTCACAAGTTAGTTCAACTGTTCTTCCACAAGCTCTAGCACAAGACATGAAACACCTGAACACAGTGACCTCAGTTCTGTGAGCTCACCTCTGTGTTTGCAGGTGCCAGCACTGGGTGTTCAGGTAGTTGGTGAGAAACACCCAGCTCCCATTTGGACATTCCTCACTAAATGGAATCCACTCTCTGCAGAATCTACTGCAGTTTCAAAATGCCAGTATAAGCCCCAATAAAGAAAGATCCTTAGATAAATTTATGTTCTAATGAGACACTCAGAGCAAATAAAAACTTCCACATGATTAGATTCATTTTTCTACTGAATATTAATCTAAATTTACCACAGGAATAGACCAATTACAGAACCATGCCAGTTTGGGCAGTATACAAAAATAAAAGGAGAACATTCTCACTGGTTAAAGCAACTTCCCACTGAAGCCACAGAACTTCTGGCACTGACCTAAGCTGAAGAGCTCTCTGGGTGAAAACTTTATATGGATAAAGCCTTAATTCCAACACAAACACTGACTTATTTTTTGTTTTGTTTACAAAGTGACTGTACAATTTTACAGCTATTTTTGTAAGTTTCTACACAAATTGAAAAGCTTACCACAATATCCTCTCCACCCAATAGCCCTCAAGATAAACACCTCACAAACAGCTCACTGCTGTCTGTAGTTCTAGTGTGGCAGGTGGCAAATCCATTTTTGAGATACTGTAATAACACTTTCCCCATCTGTGAGCAGGTTCTTTAACAGAAGACTAAGTAAGAGGTAGAAGCTTATGGAGGTGTTCCCTTTCCTTTAAAAATGTTTATTTAAATATTACTTTTAAAAACTGATCCCCTATGAAGATATCTGACAATGTGTGTCAGATACTACAGTTCTCTTCCTCCTCACAACTCTCCCTACGTGTCTTGAGAGAAGCGTTTTAACACTGACCAGTGCTGACAAGAAGTGAGGTCAAGCAGAACCTCACATTCCTACCTCACTCCCAAAGAAAACCCTTGTTATATCCTTTCCTTTAAAAAAGCCAAAATCATCACAGGATGCAAGGACAAATATCTCAACACTGTATGTTTTCAGCATGTTTCAACCCTATACTTAAGAGGATTACCTGAGAACACAGAAAAAAGTCAACTGTGTAATAATTTAATTGTTGAGCTTTCTGACAAGAACTCCAACAAGGATCAAAAAGATGAGATATCTTTCAAAAAGTATCAATGTCTTCTTGGAAGGAGGAAGTCAGTTCGGTTTTGTGGTGCTACATTAGAACTTCATTTGGAAGAACAAATATTCTCAATGATTATTTAGTAAAACTACAAGTTAGAGAGCAGAATAATTTTCTGTATTGAAGTACTTTGGCCTTTAGGTAAAATAAAATCAAGATGTTCTGAATAACTATCAAGAGTATCTATCAATGGTATATAACCCAGTCTCCTTGGTTTTAAATATTCTGTTTCAATTCTGGACATTTTAATTGAATAAATAAGTTTACCTACCATAATAGCTGAAATTATGACCCTCTAGTGAAGTATTTTAGCTTATTAATAAATTTTTTTCAAGAACTTCATCTCTCATTGGTAGAAAAGTATTACTATTTATTACTTAAAAGTGAGAAATGTATTTCTAGTTCTGTAGGTTTGTCGCAGTACTGCACATTTAACATATCTATGTTCTTTTACATCATTGCAATGGAGCCTGCATTTTACCTTTGAAAATGTTTATTTACCTAACATTTATTTTGAATTGTATTTTGAAATTTAAATATTTATTTTAAATAGACATGTACTAATCTAGGGTACTCCTGAACTAGCAAAAAGGAATGAACAAATTTACAGGGGTTTTATGATTGTCAACTGGAACACTTTCCCAGTTATACCCACTAATGCAATCTCAACTTCTACATAAATCTGAGAATAACCAGAAAAGTCATCCCGGAACATCAGAAGATATTTACTGTGTAACTTCATTCTTGCATGTCCACAAGGTCAAGAGCACCTAGAGATTTACCAATTTTGGCTAAAGAAAAGCTAAATTAGGGTAAAAAGATCAATTCTCTTAGGCTTTTTTCATAAGGAACCTTCTGCCAGTGTCACCCACAAATTTCCTGCATGTCTTTCTCGCAGTTCCTTTGGCTTAGACTCTTTCAGCTCTAACCACCAAGTTTTTGATTCATCACTGCCATCTTTTGGACTTGCACTAACATTACAGTTTTCCAAGCAGGGACTGAAATCCTGTCTGCACACAATATAACATGCTTGCTCTTCCAGAATGTCCAGAAGCAACACATTCATGCTACATTTATTATCTGTTTGACACTCTCATATACACCTGAGTCTTACATAATATGGGAATTTATTAAGCACTTGTCATCAAAAACCAGTTTAGAAGATATTTTCCCTTTACCCTGGAATATGCATAACAAACCATCAAAGTCCCTATTTTAGGCTTACAAACAAGAGCTCCTGGACTTGCTGACAGTAATGCTGAAGCCTCTGCAGAGTATTTGCTGTTAGAATAATCTTCCTTTTTCCTCTCCTCTAGCTACAAGGTCACAGCAAATAAATCCCCCCAGCTCAGACACTGTGACTTCTAAGTCAGCCAAGCAGTTATGCACATATATTTTTCTTCAGATCAATCCCCTGGCCTAGAGAATCAAACCTATAGCCAAAGATACCAAGTGCTCAGAACAAGCAGTACTGGAAGGTTGTGGGATTCTACAACCTAAGAACAGAAGAAATAATGGGTTTTCTCTCTTTCTCTGTGCTCAGTCAGCGAGTACAGCATTGCCCACTTCACCTCTGTCTGCAGGATGGCAGCTCTCTGCTCTTTAGCTGTAAGAGATTCTTTGAGAACTTCAATGTGCTGCTTGCTGTCAGAGAACTGATTGGTGAGGGTCTCCAGCTTGGTCTGCAGGGCCAGCAGCTCGGTGTCCTTGCGTGACAGCTCCTGTTTCACCTGGCCAATCTGAAAAACACAGAAAGGATGGGCAAAGGGAGAAGCAATTTACACCTTCCTTACAAAAATTACTATAAACACATAATTATCAACAAACAGTAGGATGCTCTAAATTGTCCCACAGAGTTATGAAGCTTCCAGTTATCTTGAGTGAAAGGCTGGCAAAAATTTGTGTCATGAGCAAAGGATACAAGGAGGAAGAGAGGGGAGCAATGTCAACAATTTTTCAAGGGAGTTTCTTTTGTTATTCATCTTCCAAAAGATTGACCAAAGCCAGAATTGTAGCAGGGGTAAGGTTTCAATGAAGATGAAACAACTGCAATGACAAAGTACTACCAGCCTGTAATATCAGAGCACCTGCAGGTCTCTCAGCAGCACAATGTTTGCTTTGAAATGTCAAATCAGCAAGTTGCCCTCCAGCTCCTCACCTATCAATCCAGTCTCATGCTTAGAGAGGATGGAAAGTCACCCTTACTTCTCCCACTATTTACAAAACCAGCATATTAGTCTATGAAACACACTTTAGTTTGTGGAAGGTTCTAGAAGCAGATGCAAATATTCATCAAAATAACATGGAAACTGTGGAATTGCATTTTGTTGAGAGGAATTTCCTAAATTGAATTTAGTGAATTAAATCAGTATAGAAATGCAAATTTATTTTAACAAATATACATTGGATTATTATTTTAAAAAAACAAACACTAAAAATAGGGAAAAGAAAGCAATGATATTAGTTAAAATCTTAGGTGCAATCATCAGTCAGGACAATTTTTATTAAGTCTGAGGAAAAAAAAAGTAATAAAAGACGACAGGGAAGTCTAAATGTTTTAAGTCCAAGTTTGCAACAAACTTTCTGGTTTGCTTCCTGTCTCACAGAATAGCCCCAAAAATACATTGTACACTGCTTCAAAACAGAAATTAAAGGACATCACAAGATTAAAAAATTGTCCAAGTCACTGTTCATGTTTAAAAACAAGGCACATAAATGAAATAATAGTATAATTTATATTTTTTGAAGTTTTTGATTAGAATAAATGTGCATACTTATAGAAACAACCGATGAAAAAAAAACTTGGGTAAATGCAGCTTTATATTGACAATAATGGGCAATTAAATGAAGAAAACTCTTCACCAAAAAGTATTAAAATAGTATCAAAATACGTAACCAAGGACTCCTGTGTTCCAGTGTGAACCAGTGTACGTGAGGGAATGGAGAAGAAGGAGGACATGCATTTAAAAAAACCTCTCAAAATTATTTTATTAAATGGAACAATGAAAAAGTATATAAGACTTTATGGAACTACTCAATTCAAACCTGCTAGATTGATTTTTTTCACTTTTTACTAAAAGCAAATATGCACAGAGGATGATTCTGCCATCTATTTCAAGTCACTCCAGAGGTACTGATGTCAGCAGCACTATTTCTGCTGTCAGTCACCAGTTGCACAACACTGCCAGGCACAGGACAGCTGCTGGGAAGAGCTGCATTATTTACAGCTGTTTACCTTTTCTGGAGTATCTAAACAAAAAAGCCTCCTGAAAAAAGCTCAGATGACACAAACCTTTTCAATTAGTAGGTAGCCAGTATCAGAGTAAAACCTTCTCAAAATGACAGATTGTTTTTGGGCTCATCTCTTCAGAGATGTTTACCACATTTCATTACATGAAGGTTCCCAAGAACCCTGGGATTCTTGTCTCTAGACAAGATTCTTGTCTCCCATTTCAGAGCTGCAAGCCCACACTGCCAAAGTTCGTGTCCCAAAGTTCTTTAGCAAGAATGCAGCACACACCATCCACACTTGCAAGAGAAGACAACAGCAAGTGCTCACATCTCTCTTCTTGATGAGAAACCATGTTCACACTTTGGAGTGAAACTCTGACAGGAATAACCTAAATTCATGCTGCTAAAATTGAGCAATCAGTTTCAAAAGCATTCAGCATACAGATTTCACTATTTTTTGTGAAACAATGTTAAGAGGGTTCAACACAAGTTTTGAAATTAGGTTTTTTTTACTAGGAAAAGCAAATCTCTTTGAAAGTCTGTCCCCAAAATGGGTGTTGAATGCTTTTGAAAATCTGCTTCTGTAGAGAAGACTATGTTATTGCTCAAACAGCTGATACCATTAAAAAACAGCAACAAAACGAATACAGATGTTCAGCTGGAGAGTGATGTTATTTATGGACACCAGAACCATGTCAACAAAAAGGCAGCTACAAGGCTGAGCAGGCTGTTAGTTCTACTTGTTATATCAAGTCATGAAGAAGGTAAGAGAAGAAAGCCAGAAGAGCTAGCAAGCCCCAGTGAATGGCCACTGCACACAAAAGAGAGATCTTACTGCAGAGACCTCAGTCTGGAGACCAGTCACTCTTTTTTTCAGGTCCTCCCCTTGAGCCTCTTTGGCACTTAGCTCTTCCTTCAGTTGCTCTACCTGTCACGACATTGTTATGCTTTTAAATATTTATGATTTGTCAGCTTCTACTCAGCCTGTTTCAGTCCAAGTAGCTGAAAGTGGTAAAGAACTGAACAGAAGGATCAACACTGGTCACTCCTCTTCCATTCTTCATTAAGTCTTCTCAAAAGTTGAATGTCTGTGTAATTTCATATATGCTGCCAGACAAGAATTTGATTTTGAAACAGAAGATACATAGTTATGGTTATGTTTACATATGTCAAGTATGTGGCACTTATCCCAAGGGTTTTGAAACTGCAGTTCATAAGGAAATTACGACAGGAAAAAGGATATATTTCAGCATAAGAGAAATAATGTTAATTGTCAAGCTACAGCCACAAATTACTTATACAATACAACACTGAAAAAACAAATGCTGTGCAATTACAGAACAAGTTGGCAGGATTGGAGATGGTCATGAGTCATGAGCAAATAGATACCAAAAAGGAACAAATTTTCTGCAGGAAAATAAGTGAGCAGATCAGGAGACAGAAGAGGTCCAGAGATCACGTAGCTGAACAGATCTACAGATGCACAGAGGGAGAGGACAAGGGGAAATTGAAGAGTTGCTAACAATGAAAGAAGGAAAGAAAGATGGAAGGAAGTGGTGCTCAAATCTCCTCCCCCATTCCTAATTTGAACAGGGTACCCTTCAGTTCCTAGAAGCAACACCATGGGACAAGAGCACAAGTGAGAACAGCCGTAGTTATCTCGAGGTGTTTCAGTGAGCTGGGATGAGGCAAGAGGAAGGAACACAAACTCAGTACAAGTATCTACTTCAGGGCAAGCAATGCTGCTTTCTCCCAGACACTGCACCCAGCATTCTTTCCTAGACCAGTAATTTCAAGTAAGACAAATGCAGCGAGTTACAGCTGCTCAGTACCCAGCAGAGTAATTTTCAACATTTCCTCCAGAATTTGTATACTGCTTGCAAGGAGTACACATCAGCTAATTAAGATAGCCAGGACTGTTCACAATATACTTCAATTTACTGTGAAAGAGGGCCTGAACCTTGACTTAAAAATGTTAGGACCCACTAAAAGACTGAGAAACAAAGAATGGATTGACTTCTGCCTAGAGACAGTTCAACAGCCAGGTCTTTACACCTGAGCACCAACATCTGTCACTGCTGTATTTGTCCTGTATTCCAGCCAGCAGAAATTCATGTCAGCACACCAGAATTGTAGACTCTACTCTCATGCTGACACCACTACTGGAAGGAGAGTGCAATGGAAAGTTATTACTGTGACAGTTCACACTCTTCTCAGCTTTTATACAATGATAAGGCCAAAGAGTTATACAACAACAGCTGCAAAAAGCAATATCCTTTTCTCAACAAACTACCTTTGGAAAGACTTTAGAGCAAATAAAAGCTGAACCAATATCGGATTAATAATGGTCTAAAAATAAAGGAAAGGAAAAAAAGAGGGGAAAAGAGGAGGGAAAAGAGGGGGAGAAAGGGGGGAGGGGGAGAAAGGGGGAGGGGGGGAAGGGGGGGAAGGAAAAAAAAGGAAAAAAAGGATAAAAAAGGATAAAAAAGGAAAAAAGAGAAAAAGGGAAAAAGGGAAAAAAGGGAAAAAAGGGGATAAAAAAGGAAAAAAGGAAGGAAAAAGGAAGGAAAAAGGAAGGAAAAAGGAAGGAAAAAGGAAGGGAAAAGGAAGGGAAAAGGAAGGGAAAAGGAAGGGAAAAGGAAGGGAAAAGGAAGGGAAAAGGAAGGGAAAAGGAAGGGAAAAGGAAGGGAAAAGGAAGGGAAAAGGAAGGGAAAAGGAAGGGAAAAGGAAGGGAAAAGGAAGGGAAAAGGAAGGGAAAAGGAAGGGAAAAGGAAGGGAAAAGGAAGGGAAAAGGAAGGGAAAAGGAAGGGAAAAGGAAGGGAAAAGGAAGGGAAAAGGAAGGGAAAAGGAAGGGAAAAGGAAGGGAAAAGGAAGAAAAAAGGAAGAAAAAAGGAAGAAAAAAGGAAGAAAAAAGGAAGAAAAAAGGAAGAAAAAAGGAAGAAAAAAGGGGGAAAAGGCCAAAAAGGGAAAAAAGGGAAAAAAGGGAAAAAAGGGAAAAAAAGGGAAAAAAGGGAAAAAAGGGAAAAAAGGGAAAAAAGGGAAAAAGGGAAAAAGGAAAAAAAAGGAAAAAAAGGAAAAAAAAGGAAAAAAGCATAAAAATAGAAAAAAGGGAAAAAAGGGAAAAAAAGGAAAAAAGGGGAAAAAAGGAAAAAAAGGAAAGGAAATTAGGTGTGACAATAAAAAGAGATCTTGGGCCACTGATCTTACTGAAACACCATCAGAGTATTTTCAAACTGGAATTTAAAATTTCCTTAAAGATTTTCAAGTTATTTCACTGGTTTCATGGCAGGTATTAAACCAATTCTGCTTCTCAACATTTGACTCAACCCAGACCATTCCTCCTAACTAAAGCAAGAACATTTCTCAGCTCAGCTGAACACAGGGCTGCTGCCAGTGTTCTCAATACCTTATTTTTCATGAATTTGGAGTGGCTGCGGTACACCTCCATTTGCTTCATTTCCTCCTCACGTTCCTCTGTGCTCAGGGCTCCATTTGACTTCAGCATCTGAATCTCCTCTTCCAAATCCCGGAGGCCACGCTCCATGGAAGAAATTTTTGAATCCTGAAAATGATTAGAGGAGACAGGTAAAGACACACAGATTATTTGTTAATGTATTGCTGGAGTAAAACAGAAGGATACATGTCCAATAAATCACCTGCCCTTAAAATTTACTTAGGAAGTTCTTAGAGAAATTGGTGTTCAACTCTTTACATCTGAGTGCTCAGTTACTCATTTTTCAATTTATTTTTTACTTCTCAAGGAAAGTAAGAGTTTAGTACAGAAAGAAAACATGGCTCAGGGCAGGAACACCATGTAGGAGGAAGAAATAAAGGAACACAAAGAAAAGTTGCCTTTTCAAAGCCAGCACAAACCAGAGACATTTAATTCTAAGTGAATGGACAGCAAAATGTGACTGCAAGAATGGCAAAAAAATGAGTTTTTGTCAATTTAAGTTTAGTCAATTTAAGTGGGGTCACAAATGGGCAACAGCAAGGCACCATAAGCAAGGAAAATGTGCAACAATCAAGTTTTGATTGGATAAAGCAGAAAAGGGTCTCTCAAGTACTCTGATATGTACAATGTAATAAAACCTTTCAATGGGGTAAAAATAAGCACCTAGTGAAATAAAGTCAATCAATCAATCATTATTCTCATACTTTTACAGGGTGATCAGAGGTATTCCTTCATTGTACTTGGTTTACTGTCTCTTTACAAGTCTTTTGTATTAGGAACAGCAAGGACAGATTGACACAGCACACAGAGATTCATGCATATTCATGATCATGGATATGTGTTTAGGAACTATCATCTCTTAAAGCAGTCTATTTCTTCTTATTTCATTTCCCCAAAATATTTAGTCTTTCCTGAAAAACAGAGCAGATTTGAAACTACACTACAGACTTTGATAAACCAAACTTTGTCTGATAAGCAAAGCAAAGCTGAACAAAAAGTTGATTTTTACATATATAGGCTTTCATTCATGACATGAGTTTTTTTTAAAGCATCATTATAAAGAGCTAAATGGACCTCTTGCTTAATGTTTAATATTCAAGTTAAAAACTCATAAAGTAGATTTGTGCAACAAAAATTAGAGGTAGTAAGGTGAAGTGACACGTTGAAATGCTGACAACAGTATTTCCCAGAAATGCCCCTGTGTTTCTCTTTTGTAGTAAAGACACTTAATGTTACCAGACGGTCAATTAATTTTCATTACTACGGACCACAAAGATGACTAATAAGAGTGACAACAAATGAATGGTTTAAAAGTAGAAAGATGGGATATAAATAAAGAGAACACTCATACACAATGGAAAAAGTTGCAGGAGAAAAAAGGAAGGAAAAATGAAAGAAAATAAAAAAGGATGGATACAAAATGGAAAATAACAGCCTGCAAAGACAGTTTCCAATTTTTCAAGTCTATTTGTCCAAACCCTGTCTGATGTACTTCATGAGCAATACAACATGAAATATGATTGTACAAAGCTGTGTAAACCACACACTTGATTGTGGCTCCTGAGCTCTTGGCCAATTGCCATCAGTCCATTAAATACTTAAGCTAATGGCTTAAGAATTCAATCACAAATTCATCTGGAAAAGTGAGGTTTATGATGGCACACAGGCATATTTCTAGCTACAGGACCCATTCATTAAGTGGGTGTCGAGTTTGCTAACTTTGTTGATATACAGAATTCAAAGTAGTTTTTCAAATGTTGATAACACAGAAAGAACCCACATTATAAAATCCCACAAATCTTTCATATTAATCTACCATTCCCATTCTTGTAATATAACAAACTTCTGGTTAACTGTAAGAAATCTGTATCTGCTGCTGCAGGCAGATCAAGACAAGTTTCTACTGTGTCTGTCTCTTCAGTGATCAATAGTAACAAAATAACAATAGATAATAAAATATTATAAAAAACACACTTATTTTAAAAAACAAGACTGACAGAAGCACATGATACTCGGTAGAGTCATCTTCCATATTAAAACCCATTTTCCAGAGAACTAATTCTGCTGCCCAAACACAATCATTTACCTTCATCTCAATAACAGTTTGGAGAGCTTTTGTCTTGGCTGTGTCGGGAGTGTTCTCAAATCGACGATGGATTTCCTGTACCAGCAGAAATGAAAGTAAGAGTTAGACTAATGGCAGTGCCCCAGTACAAATATAATTACTAGAAGCTTCTCTTTCTAATACAGAGCATAACTCAATGCTGCTTTTTGATGTTGCCAGTTCACACATTTCATCACTTCTCGTATCACAGAAAGGATTGCCAAAAGCTCATTCAACAGAATCCCAGCCTCAGTTAAAAAGACAGCACAAAGTGCACCTTTGATTACTCTCTTACTCAAAATAAAATTGAAATGACAGTTGGGTCAACCACAAAGCTCTATCATCTGCCTGCTAAACTAACCTGAACTCTTGATAATTTCTCATGGAAGACACATGCATAATGCACTTGACTAGAGGCTTACTGAAAACGGCAACACTGTGGTTTCTATTTCAACAAGTTATAAGGTGCAGCTGTTGTTAACTCTCTTTTTCCAGCATTATTTACCCCAGAGTGGCAACATTTAACTAGACAGGATGAAAATCTTTCTCAAGGCTCTTGGTCTTGAGCACAGATGAAAACACATGACTGTACATCACATTGCTCTAGAGGCTCAGGGGATGCAGACAGGAGGATACAAAATCCATGTGATATTTCTGTTGATGTAAGTTCACAGAAATATCATGCTTCAGACTGCTTGCTAAGGGATAAAATTACAGAAAGCTGAAACAACTTGTTCTATCACATAAAGCTGGGGTTTCAAGCCAACATGTGTAAAAAGAGGAGAAACAACACAGAAACATTAGTAATCTTTGTCTTCAAACAGTATTGTCCTCACAGCACACTCTAATGTTAACTGCAGGAATGTGAATTCTGTTAGAATGTTAATCTTACATGCCATAAAAATACTTTGGTGTCCATAGAGCACAAACTGTGATGTCAGTTAACCTAATAACATATTGTCTGCCCATCCACTCCCCTCAAACACCTGAAAGGCAAATCCCAAGAGCCATCCATAAATTTGTACTTTCAATAGACATGGTGAAGAGTTAAAATTTTGTATGGCAGTCATCCATGCAACTAGCTCCACATGAATAATTATTTGAATGAAGAAAGGAAGAGTTGCACAGTGCTTTTCAAAAATACTGAAAACACTGCTTGTAAGATTGTGAAGTTCTTAGACAGCTCTCAAGTGAACAACATTGAAATGTGTTGTGGCATGACAAGGGCCACAAGAATCTTACATAAGTTGATGCCTGTGAATGGTAATAACAAGAAAATCCAATACAAGGTTTCTCTGGTTTAAAATATTGTATCTGTGTATTTTCTGAGAAGCTATTTTTACAAGTGTGTTTGCAGTGTACAGTGGTATTCTCTGAAATAAAGGAAAAATCCTTCTGAAAAAATAAACCTGAAAACCCCTCTAAATACATTTGTTTCTCCTAGAGTCAACAGAGAACTTGAGAGCCTCAGCACAAATACTACTGGCACCATACAGACCAGAGTGGAGCAATACCATTATTATTCCACTTACCTGTACCTACATTCCCAAAATGGATTTACTCAAAGAAATTAAAACAAATTCTTGTGAGTTTTTAGCAACTGAGAAAACAAAGGAAAAGAAGGTCAAAAATTAACATGCCATAAATCTATTGAGGACACTGAATTATTTTTGAGTAGTAAGGTAATTTTCATGTGTGCAGAGACTGTTTCTGACCTGAGAATATAAAATCAGCTACTGTTGTGGAAATGGGATAGGTGGAATAGGCAGCAGGAGAACTGTGTGTCTGCAAGGGCTGCTGACACAACAGTGTCTGCTTCCACCATTGCTCAGAGTTTTCCCAAAGAGAAAATTATTCTTGAGAAATGCCTCTATCTCCTCTATCAGAAGTGATGCTCTGCACTTCAGCAAAGGAAATGTCCTACTTCTATGGCCTGAAGTAATTCCACTGGGATTTGGATGACTTAACCTGCTGAAAAATAACACCTCCCAACTCCTGACTGCACAGGAAGGGCTTAATTTTGGCAACCTGCCTGTGATCCTGAAGAGCCTGAAAAAACACCACAGGCAGAGTGAGGCTCTCTGGAACACAGACTGAAGAGTGGCTGCTGAAGGAAAGCAGTGCACAGATCCCCTTCTTAATCATGAAATACAGGCTGCATCCATGTCTTTCAGTGGCAGAATGGAAAAATGCTAATATAGCAGATCTCTGATTTATTCAGATTCTGTTGTCAACACACAACCCCATAGATGGATGAAAATTAAGATGTGAACCTGTAATACAGGATTTTGTGCAAGAGTTAAAACCATAGGGCCACATACAAATATCAGAATCAGAAAAGCAGAAACCAGAAGTCCTTCATTCCTTGCAAGTTATCCAATCTGAAAAAGTAATACTTTTTCCTTTACTTTCACACATTAAGAACTTTTTATGTAACTGCTGTTGTTTCCTAACAGGTTAGTAAAATTTAGCATCTTTGCATCTTTGAGTGCAAACTAAAATTATTATAACAAGGAATGGCTCTTACAAATCTTTTTTATGTTTTTATTGCTTTCATGTGTTCAATGACTCCTTCATTTAAAAGTGATAGCAAAAAGGAGAACAAAATTATAGTGCAAATTGATTCCAACTCTAAAGCATATTCACAGGCAACAAAATTCCAAAATGGGATGTTCTATCCCAAAAAAATCTTTCAATAACTAGAAACTGAAGCCTAGAAATAGTCAGAAGTTCTTAACAGAGTGGGCACCTTCTCCAGAGTTGGGGTTTATATTTCATCTTAATTTTTAATTAAGAATATCTAGCTTCCTTTTCAAGAAAATCTACCACAGAAAAATCAGCCAAGTAGCTCTGCAGGCAGCACAGTGCCTCTATGAGGAACAATACTCTAATTTTCTGGTCAGCATAATTACACAGAACAGCTGATCAAACACACTGAGAACACTGAATATGTAAAGAATAGCTGTGATAAAGTGATTTTAACACAGTATAAACAAAGTCCATCATGTCTTTTTGAAAATAATTGAAAATTAGAGAATATAGTTCAGAATTGAAGGAGTCCTCAATACTGAGCAGTATTATCACTGTAAATTATACACGTGTGCATAATAATGAGGGTTAGATTTAGTCCAAACCTTTTCTTCCTTTATAACCTGGCCATATCATTCATCATTATTCTGCAGTTGCTCCTGTGTCTGATTTTGCATGGAATTTAGAACAAATGTGAAAGTGCACTTTCAAGCAAAGATGTTTTTGCAGTGGGGTAGGCTATATGCTTAAAAACACAGCAACTTATTTCTCAGTAGCCACAACACAAGCAGTTTCCAAAGCAATAAAGGACGTGCCTTCCAACTCCTGCCAAACTTGCATTATCAGGCAGCACATTCCACATAGAGTAACAAAACCATGCTATTTCATACATTCTTTTTTTAAAAATCACTAAAAAAAACCACATGTAATTAAAAGCACGTTCATGACTCTGTTTTTTTTAAATCTAAACTGTAGTATCCATATCTTTGAATAATCAACTATGATGTCCTGTGCTGGAGCTTTGCACCAGTCATTGGACTGGAGAGTTTTGATTAAAAACTGGTTTTATTCTCCAGCTTTATCCTCTGGGTCTTACTAAGTGAATGTTATATCTTTTGTACTTAAAAGTTTTGTCTCTCAGATGGCTTTTCTGCCTACCTAGATTTTGGCAACCTAGTTCCGGTTAATTACAATGAAATGCAAATGCTACATCCAAAGGAAAATTTCAGGAGCATCCATCAGTATTAAGAATCATTGTTAATTTAAAAAAAAAATAATTAGTAGCTATAGTAGATAAAATACACCTTTAGTCATGTAGAAGGACAAATCATACCTGATTAACCTGATTTTCTTCTACCTGGCTGTGTGGTTAAGTGGGGAGCAAAGGGTAGTCCATGTCCCAAGGCCTCCAAACATCAAATTTGGCAAATATGTGAGTCACAGAGTGCGTAAGTGGTTAACAAAGCAGGTGGAAATGAGCTGGGCGGCTGTCAGGTTGATGAGCAGTGTGAAGTCCAGTGAGCAGTAGCTTCCCCCTGCCAACCCTTCAGGAATGACATGAAGGATGGGAGAGACAGCACTCCCAGCAGTTTACAGATATATGGAATTTGGGGAAGATAAGAACTGGATCAGGCTCCAAAAGCCCCCAGAGCAGCCCAAGTGCAGCCTGGGCAGCATGAGCAAGAGTGCAGAAGCAGGAGTTCCCTGTGTGCAGCCCTTGTGAGACCTCTGCTGGAGCACTGTGCCCAATTTTGGGCTCCCAGTACAAGAAAAGCACCAAAAATCTGAGGAGAGTCTGACAGACACATGATGCAAGGGGAGAGAGTGAGAGAAAAGTTTGTTCAGCAGAAAAGAAAAGGCTTGGGGAGAAACCTGATGCCTTCTAGAATTAACTGGAGGCTGTAGAGATGATGGAAACAAAAGTCTTCCCAGGAGTGGAAGGATTATAGGCAACAGGCAGAATTTGCAGCACTGAAAATTTAGATCTACTAATATGTAAAAAAATTTTACCAGGAAAACAACCAAATGCTGGAGCAGATGCCCAGAGAGGCTGTGGAATCCCCACCGCTTGAAATTGCTGGTTTGAGCAGAAGGTTGCATGAAGTAACCTGTGGGAGAGCCCTTTAATCTGCATGACTCATTTATATAAATATCTTTACTACCTGGTGCCAGAAGGTGACTGGATAGTATCCCAATTGTTTAGTTACAGGATTTTTTAATGCATTGTTTTCAAGAAGAGCCCCATACCAATAATTTTAACTTCTGTTTCAGCAAGATGTAAAAATGAACTGAAAAAAGAATGTGTAAGAGTCCTGTAGAATTTATTTCACTGCTATTAGAGGTTTTGCTACTAAAATTATACAGTTATACAAGTCTGGAAGCAGTAATCATGGTAGCTCCTTTGGAAATTATTTCTGCATTTTTCCACTTGTCACTTCCTGCATTTGCAAACCCAATCAACATAATTCCCTAAAAAAACAACAAAGTGACTATTCATAAAGAGCATCACTTTGAAAGATGTGCTGGCAACACACACACATTGATAATGGAGGGTGCCAGTTGCTTTGAAGCTCAGTTACCCCTGGCCAAAGAAACTCATCTCTGTTTTGTAATTGTATTAATCCATTGAAATGATTATTTCTAAATCCAATTAAAACCTCAGATATTAGGACACTTCAGTTTGTTAACAAAGGCATCACCTGAAGTGAAAATTAAAGCACAGCTTCCTGCTCATCTCAGTATTTCAATCAGCAGGAAACAAAAGCAAAATCCCTCAAAACGTTGGCATTAGAGTAAAAGCAAGGTAAGATGAGAACTAATTCAAACCATCCAATTAGTTATAAGAAGCAAGTCATTGTGTGAATTCAAAAGCTGATGAAAAGTCAATTAAAAATTAAAATCTCAGTCTCGTAGAGCTTCATTTACAAATGTGCTGTTATTAATTTTTTTCTCTTTCCTCTTATTTAAGGTGCAAAAGCACTCATTTTGTACTTAAATTAGGTTCCAACTTGTTAATCATATTTTTAGGACTTTTTCCTTCCACTACAAAGTTTCACATTTTTGGAAACAAAATTTCACAAATCTCACTTCTACTGAACAAAATTGCAGGATAATGTGACCATCTCCAAGGAAAGCATACCTAAGCTGTAATTTGTGAACAAAGCAAATTATTTAACGTGTATTGACAAGGAAGATCTTCTAATATAATAAAACATCAAAAGACATTTAAGTTTTAGCATTTTAAACCCCTAATCCCCAGACAGACTAATGCATTGTTTCACATTATTTTAAAAATCCTATCTGAAGGGTATGGAAGTACTAAAATGAAATAGTTGGAAATTTTCCTGTATGTTGAAGACTAACCCATTCACAGGGAAAAAATTATTTTGAAATAAGTAGTAATTTCACGATTATAAGCCGCACCTTATTATAAGCCGCACATCCGGGTGTCGGCAACTGTCTTTGGTTACAATACAGAGTGTGATAAAAGGTATCTGTTCTATCACCATCTGTTGAGGGTGGGGGCAGTGATCCTGATCTCTGTGGGAGATATTCTGCTAATGGGCCACCCATTGAAACCAGGCAGGGCATTGTTCTTTATCTTTTCACAACCCATCCTTCCTCCAGCCAGTCATTGTCTGCTAATGGCCATTGAGTCCCACTGTGGGACTGATAAAATTACTGCATCCCATTGGAAGTTGCTCCAGCCACGGGGAAGAGCCCAACATTTCTTACCAAGATAAAAACAGAGGTTTTGGGACACTAAGGGAGCCCCTTTCTCTACTGGACTCCAGAGGAAAACCGGATTTTTCCACATCACCACTGGACCTCCGGAGGGAAACTGCACCTTGTACAGGAGCACTGCTCCAACTGAATCACATCTGTCACTGCAGGAGGATGCAGCCACCATTTAATGGGACTGCTACCAACACCCTGCCTGACGGGGTGTCAGGTTGTACTCTGACTTTGTCAGGGTTTGGAGTTTGTTTCTTTGTAGTACTGTATTTCTATTTTAATTTCCCTAGAAAAGAACTGTTATTCCTAATTCCCATATCTTTGCCTGAAAGCCCCTTGATTTCAAAATTATAATAATTTGGAGGGAAGGGGTTTGCATTCTCCATTTCAAAGAGAAGCTCCTGCCTTTCTCAGCAGACACCTGTCCTCCAAACTAAAACAGCAACTTTTCGTTATTTGTCCATATGTAAGTCGCACTTCCAGGTTCGGACCAAATTCTTAGTCAAAATGGTGCGGCTTATAATCGTGAAATTACTGTACAAGAATAATTTACCCCTCATGCTATAAAAAGCATATGAAGGAACCTCCTGAAATGTTATTAATTATTTCACTTTGGTGAGACCACAATTATAATACAGAAAAAATATCCTGACAGATGACTGGAGTTCTGCTTTTTTCCATTCACTTAATACATTATTTAACTACTGTATAAAAATCAGAAATTTGCCGTGTTAGAATAAGATGTTTCAGATTTTGTTGTCTGGAAAAACAGAAAACAAATACATTATTTTCCAACTTAATTTTTGAAGAATTATGAAGCTACCAACCTCTGCACTGAGGAAGGATGAAAATAATTTCATCTATTATATATGATAATATTGTATTACCAATAATTCTCTGTTTAACATTTTTGACTGTCAGTCTTGCCTAAGGTGCCATATAGAAATCCAAACTAAAATGAAATTTTAAAAATTTAAATACATAAAAAATACATCATGCATGCCTTCAAAGTTGCAATAGCCTGTTTTCTCAAATTTTGACCTCCAAAATATCTCTATGTTTTAAAACCACCTGCAGACCAAACAAGCAATTCTAATAAAGACATAATTAAAATTGATTTAAATAACTTCTCCCTTCACCATTTGCTTCTAAAAGGTCAAAAGCATGAAGCAGCAAGAAAAAAAAGCAGAAATTTCGTTTTTTACCTCATCAGAAAGATATCCCCTAGTATAATGGTAGTAAGAGTTCCAGTTACTGAATCTATCTATTCCTGCAAAACAAAACTTCTATCTTGAAGTATCTTATTTATGTTGCAAAATCTTGGCATGGGACAAAAGCCTTCTTTGAGTTAACTCAAATTGCTCCAATTAAAATTTCTAAATCCTCCTCTGAGCGTGGAGCAGAAAAGGGTAAGAATTTTAACACACCCATGGAAAAATAATTTGGTTGCAAAACTTGTCACAGCTCATTAAAATCCAGCCAGACAAGGGAATCAAGCTCTCAGCACTGGGCACAGCTCAGCAGGGCTATTTAGGTGCCACATCCCTCCCTCCTCACTGAGCACCTTGCTGCTGCTCTTGGGCCAGCACAGGATGAAGTTTTGCTAAGCTAAGGCTAAGTGTGATAGCCTGGTGTGCCTGCCTGCTGCTCTGGCCGTGGGCACACAGAGTAAGGAGTGCTGACACACATGCAGTGCCAGCTCCCAGGATCGAGTGGGCACTGCTCGACCCCAAACAGCCACAGAGGGGTCAGTCCATGCAGCAAGGCCATCCCCATAACTGTGATGCAGCTCACAAACAGCACTTTCTGGGGTTGCCACTTCAACAAACACTGAAAAAGGAAAGAAATCATAGAATTTTCTGCCACAGTCTCTTTCCCTAAGCTCACTGCCCTCTTGAACCACACATTTCAGTGCCTGTTTTACATACAAAACCTCTATTTATTTGTTAAGCACTCCACCCCTAACTCCTTCATTCAGCTTTGCATTCAGCTGGAATAAAAATCCATCCTATTGAATGGCCCCAATTAATAAAACATAAATAAAAATTAAAGCCAAAACTGTAATTTACGATCTAACGGTTCCTGGACAAAAAGTACAAAGCTCCTGTCAGTTCTTCCCTCATTCCACACTACCTGATAGAACTGCCTTGTGAAGAAAAAAAAACCTTCACGATAAACAGCCCTCTTTCTGTTTCCAAATAAATGGTTGTGGTCAGCCATCTATACTTCCAGTCCCTGTTGGACTGCCCTTACAAATCTTAGTCTGCCCATAGTACTCCAAGTATTTGGAACACCAGGTATGGATGCAGTCACATCATATTCTTCCCTAAGTTGCACTGACATTTGGGTTATTTATCTATGTAGCTGAGAACAATCTATTTCTAATCAGTGCATCTAGCACTTCAGGGGGTGAGGAGCAGGGAGGCTGCCAAAAAAAACACAGCAAGCTTGGTTATCTTTGGAGGTATGGACCATCAGTGATAATTCTGCAACAGCCAAGTGTGGAACAAAGAGGCAGGAGTTAATGCAAGTTGGGAGCTATTCTGGAAGCTGTAGTCCAGCTGCTGGATTTCATCAAGTATGTCTTCCTGGTATGAAAATAATTTTGTTTTTGAAAGTTAAGTCTAGAATACCAGCAACAAAAATTGTCACTAAGACTCAAGAAGGGGTATTTAAAATAGCAGCCATCTTTTGATAAACTATGAAGCTTAAGCTTGTTTTCCAGGGTACAGGAATGTGATGCAGCCACACTGTTATCTGCTGAAGTCAGGGCATTCTGATGTTCAGTGAGACTTTTAAGTTTTAATTATTTCTTTCAATGAGACAATGTCCTCTGTATCAGTTGCTGAATACATCCTATGCTGGACATAGTAACTTTCCCATAGACTTATATGAATAATTTATTGAGATCCTCAGAAGTCAGGGCAGTTGGGAAAAGCCCAAGAGAGTCAAATTGCTTATGGAGATACCTCTCAGCAGCTGCAGGAGAATCCATTTCATAATGTGGATTTTGGAGATAGATAGTGCCCTGGGATATGATCAAAAATATGTGATGTCTTTTATATAAAGAACAATTAAGCAGCACTGGATTTTTCAGCTTAGAAAAAGAAATAACTTGGAATGGATATAACAACCTAAAACAGTGAGTGGCACACAGTTATAATCTTATCAGAACCACAACTCTGACTTCTCTTAGAATTTATTTTTCTTAGGAAATTTGTACAATCTTTACTGCAATACATGGCAATCGCAAAAGCTTAAGAAGTAAATTAATTCATGTTTAATTTTCAAGGTCATACTGCTGGCCACTGTAACTGCACTGTTTGCCTGAAAAATTGTCTGATCAGCTTGAGTCTCAACATCACGTTCTGAATTACATGTGGGTTTCAAAGTTGGAAAACTGAGGGATACCTTTTTGCTTCAAGATATAGATCTTTAGTATTATTTCCAGCAAATATTCTATCAGAAATATAACACCCTTGTAGAGTCAGAATCAGTAGTAGTAGTTTCTGACATCTCAGAACTTCTTTTGCTAAGAAGTCAAGACTGCTATTAAAATGTTTTAATGTCTTAGGACATGAAAGATAAACTGACCTCCCAAGCTCTTGCGAATCCCTTCGAGATACTAATGCTTCCTTTAACAGCAAAGAAGGAAGAGAAGAGTTTAGCAAGCCTTTATTTAGAGAAGAGTTTAGCATGCCTTTCCAGATACTGGGAACACTAGATATAGAACCATCAAGAAAGCAGATTAATTTCTTCAAGGCAGTTCAAAAATCCCGTCATTAGTATCTGGGGTAGCAAAGGGCTAAAATAATCTACAACTATGAAAACAGAGATGAACGTAACAGAAGGTCAGCTGAGGAGGATAATGCAGACACACCTTGCAGGTGACACACCTAAGAGAGACAACTTCCAGCTGTGAAACATGGGTAACAACTGTGAACCACATCCTGCAGAGCAGCTGGGTGCTCAGGCAGTCAGATGCAGTCAATTGCAAGTCCCTCTGATTTTCTCCAGCCTGCCAGAGCCCCAGGCATGAAGCTTGACTTTGATGCAGGTACATCTGAGGTCACTTAGCTCAGCCTTGCTCAGAGCTCAACACATGGGTATAAACAAAACCATCCCTGTTGTCACCCAGTTCCATAAGGAGATAATATGGCACCATGTTTCTGCGGCTATGGGCGTGCTTGGCTTCATGGCTGGATGCCACATCATATCCATGGCTTGAGCTACAAATGACATTATACTCACCTCACACTTCTCAACAAATCAGGGCTGGGTAAGCAGCAAGGAGTAATTAATTTTAAAACATTTGATAAATCACATTTGCACTTTCAAGCTGGTGGGTCACCTCTACCTCCTCCAGGAAGTAATTTTTACCATAAAGACTAGGATTTAATTGACTGATGATTTCCAAATACACATTAATGAAACAAGAGTTCTTATCCTGCAACATTTACTCATGAGCAGCAGGAACAAATGCAACCACATTCCTAAAAAATTGCACAGCTTCTGCCAGCTTTTCATTTATGTTGCTGGACTTAAAGCAGAAACAAATGGAAGCCATTTGAGGCTCTTCCTGAAATAGTTACAAGAATTGGAACAGAATTGTCATTGGTTGCTAAATAAAGGAAAAACTGTAGTGCAGAAACTCTGGAATCATATTATCTTCACTCCAGACACTCAAGAGATTACTGCTCTAAAAAAATAAATCTGGCCTAAATCCTGGCTCAGAAATGCAATGGGCTCCAGTTTTCTTATATAAATGCTTGCAAGAGCACAAGCGCTATGGGTCAGGCCCTGGAAAACATATGAATAAGAGGTATTAAGACGTATTTATGTGCTGCATACACTCATCTCAAAAAACTCTTCCAAGCCTTGCTTTCCTGACTTCTTAGAGAGGGAGCCTTAAACCTTGAGCACACATAGAACTTTCCAAAAAATGCTGAACCATGACACAGACACCAATGTGCAGAACAGCTCATTAGATTCATACACATGATACACATGGATATCTATGAATTCGTGCCTTCAGTCGACAGATGTAAAATAATCTTAACACAGAATCTTAGCACTAGTGAATCCATGTATAACATATTTATCTGTGCATCTACACAATCCATGCTGAATTACAAGCCTTTTAGAAGTTAATATTAGATGCTTTAGGAGGCTGATGAACAAGAAGAAAATGCATTTAATAACACCAAAAATTGCCCCGACACTGGTGACACAATAACTTGTTTTGAGTTTATTTTCCTTTGTTTGAATAAAATATTGGTATTCTATATAGACTACATTTTGTTATAATTAGTTTAAAATTATTAATAGTGAAGAATGCCTGCCATTGGACTCTTTTAAGGTATAATACAGACATAACAGTAGTTTTTCTGTTTTTAGAAGGATGGTGAGAAGGGGTTACTATGTGTGCAGCAGTGTCCCTTTAAGACATCTTTTTTTCGGCTGTGCATCCAGGGCAGCTAATAGTTTTATCAAATACCCTTCACAGCAAGATGACTGTTTCCATGGAAACTGTAGAGCAATCATCCATTACTCTTGCAAAGATTTCTCTCTCTGCTCATGATGCCTTGGGTTTTAGCTTTCTAGGCATCACTCTCACCTCAACATTGGTAGCTACTTTCTCTCTAACTACAATAGAACAGAAGAATTCATTTTACAGGCTTTGGGTCTATTCACCTCCAGAGCTTCCTATGGAGACTACATAGGGGGCCCACAACACAAAACCCCAAAAGGTACATGCAAGGAAGCCATAAAGAACTTATAAAATAGGCTCCAATTCTGTTGAATCTAATGTAAAACACAGCTTATAGAGTGATGGAAGATTCTTTCCTTACAACTGTGAAATGGGTAAGAGACAGAGAGGAGTGTAAGACTGGAGATGAATGCTGAGTTTGGTCACTCACCTCTCTCAGCACATTGTTTTCTTTTTCCTTCTGTTCAAGAAGGCTTTCCAAGTGGTGGACATGCATCTCTGCCTCAGCCAGCCGTCGCGTCCGCTCATGGTCTTCCTCAGTGGCTTTTGCTGACAGACCTTTACTCTGCAGCATCTCCAGCAGCTTTTTGATGGACTCATCCCGTGCATTTAAGGTCTGTTTCTGTGTCTCAATCCGTAGCTCCATCTCCTCCAAGGTTTTCCGTAGCAGGAAGAGCTCCTTGGCCTGGCGCTCGTGCTCTGCGTGCAGCCGCTGGAAGTTCTCTTCCGTCAGCTCTGCCACGAAAGGCTCGCTGGTTCTGCTGCTGCTGTCCTGCTGGAACAGCTGGTTCAGGTCCCGCTGGATCCTCAGCTCGTCTTGGAGAGCCTGGATAGTCATCTGCATATGCTGAAAGAACAAATAAGTAACATCAGAGGACTCCCTCTCCACTGGAGGAATAAAGAAAACAGTATGAGCAACATCAGACCTCCGAACCACCAAGCAAGAGGAAACCACAATGCCAACAGATCAACACCAGGGTTTTTTAACCAGAACTGAGGTGGAACTGGGTTATACTACAGAAAGTTCAAGTCTCTTCTATGCCTGGCAGAGGCTGCTTAACATTCAGAAGACTCTTGCTTGAGTGATCCTTCCACTTGCATCAACTTGAGAGAGTGACTGTTTCAAACAGGGAACTGTCAGCAGCTTTCAGCAACTTGTGTCAGTACCCTTCCAAATGTTCACCTGCCCTATAGAACAATCCTGCAGAAGACCCAGAATTACTACAGAATTACTACCTTGGCATAGCAGAGGGGCACAGTGCTACTAGAATTTACATGTCACCCCCAAAACAGTGAAGGTCTTCCCATATCTCTACTTCAGCACTAACTCTACACCTAGCACAGATTTCCCATTTGACTTAGAGAAGAAGATTCAGCATGTAATAAAAAAACACAGCTATAGAAAACTGGATAAATGCTGCATAGGGAAAAGGGTTGCATCATAAAATTTAATGCATGAGGATTTTAGCACAGAAGAGAAACTACCACCTCACAAACACGAATATCAAATGAGCAGCAGTAATTTGTTGTGCAAGACACTAAATCCTCTCTCAAGGACTGAATACAGCAGGTTAATATAATGGGACAATACAGGAGAAGCACAGTTTGCCTACAAAAAAGTCCTTGCTTTATATTTAGATAAATTTTTTCTTCTCTGCAAGACAGAAGCATCAAGCCAATAACAGAACTGCAAACACTGCACAAAGATTTGATTACCAGGAATGAGATGCACACTCAGTGACACATTTCTTCTCCCTTAAGTGAAGCAGACATGCTTACAATTTAGTCTGAGTGAGTATGAGTAAGTCAGATGCACTGATCTCTGGGGTCTACATTTATATTACAAAAACCAGTGCTTGCAATACAGCTACTTCCAGTACTCACTAGGCTAAAGAACTAGAACAAGTTATGTTCTATGATCAAGCTTGATGCAAAGACACATTGGTGAGGTCTAAAATGTAAAGATGGCGAAAATTAATCTTATCTATAAATGCAAGTACTTCATTTTACTCAAGTATTTGTAAAAAGAGAAACTAAGAAGATTTGGTGCTAAGCACTACCTCAAGAACACATTTATCACAATTCTTACGTAAAATGCCCTGAAGATGTTAAGAAGTCTGGATGTGGCTCTAAGTGGCTTTGCTCAATTGAGCAGAAGGGTTGGACCAGCTGACCTCCTACCAAGCTCAAGCACTCTGTGATTCTACAAAAAGACAGCAGATAGTCTTTATAGCAGAGTTACCTACTTTTAATCTACAAAGGGCTAGTTTGGTCATACAGGAAGGTGCATAAACCCATTTTCTTTGCAGAAGTCAATATTTTAGATCAAATGCTTTCCCTCCATTTGTGTTCTGGCCTAAGAGCAGCTTTGCCCAACCAAAGTTGCTGTTACATCATCAGCTCACCTAAGACCACACTGCCACTGAAGGGAACAGTCTTGCTATTTGTGCTTCCTTAGGTGGTTGGCACAGGATCAAAACTTCACCTGATGGCTGAAAATCAGCCCCAGCAAAAACCAAACAAAATGTCTTTGCATCCAGATCTCCAATTGACTTGACCGTGTGGCTACATCAGTGCTGATTCTGGTGCAAAGCAGGGCTGGCAGGTGCTGTCAAGGAGCTGGCAGAGAAGAAAATGAAACCATCCTCTAAAGCATCAGCATAAACTGAAATCAGCTTAAACGCAAAGCTCTGTGGTTGGTTTAAGATGCTGTAATTGCCTTTTCTTCTATTTCAATAACACAATACCTGGCAGTTAGTAATTTGGTTAAACTAAAACTACACTTCAGATTACAGAATCTGTGTGACAACACAGCACAGGTGTATTAGGTGAGAGAACAAGCAATTACTCTGTTCTAAAAGGTACATTGTATTGGTGGATACTCAGATTTTCAAGTAAGAGATGAAAAAAAATATCTGAAGGGAATTAATATGGATTTCCACAATGTTTTCAGAGATCACTTCTTTTTAATTAAAGATCTCAGCTTTCAGTTATTGACTGTAATTTGGAGAAATGACAAAGGGAAAATGCCAGAACCATGTCCAAACCTTCAAAGTGAGGCATTACAGGTAGGCAATCAAAACTACTGCATCTGTTCAATTAATGTATGTTGGTTGAGCTGTAAGATAAAACCTACTGCACTCATTAAAACATTTCTCTCATCCGTACCTATACCCTACACCAATAAAGCCAGTAGGACTACAACAGCACTAGTGAGAGAATGTCCTCAAATTTTGTTAAAATTAAACAATAACCCTTCTAGATATAACTTCACAATTCCATAGATGAGTTAATTCCATTTGTATTTGAGAAGCCCTACTTATTCACAGCCCAGCTGTGTGTTGTTCCTCCAGCTAACAAACAAATTCCCACATGCTTCCACCTGGCTCTCCATATACTGCTACTTCAGCATTTCCTTTCTCCCAGGCGAGAAAAGAGCTCCTTCTGAACAAACACATCATCCATTAAATGAAATTATTTCCTCTACTCAATGTTGTCTCAGAATCAAACTTGGGTTATTTATAAACATCAATGGCCTAAATCACCACAACCAAATTCTTACATTTTTATCATCTGATCTGCTGTGTGACATGTCATTTCAGGTTACATAGACAAAAACTGTGTCTCAGACCCACAGAAATTATTTCCCCTAAAAATGGAAATGCCTCCATGGAACTTTTGAGTCACTGAACCAAAATCTATTATAGAATTCAAATGACGTGGAAAAAAAAATTAATACCAGTGACAAACAGGATTTACTGATATCCATCAGTCTGTGAAATAAAGACAAGGGAGTTTGGAATACCTGACAATTGGTCAGCAACTGCCTGTAATTCAGTTTCCCAGGAAAAATGAAGAGGTGGGTTAGAGGAAAAATTAGAGCTGAGCTTATGAATAACTCCCACTGTTCTCTGAACTGCTGCTCAGTCAAGAACAAACTTTATTATGTGAAAGGTAACTGGAAAACACACCACAGAAAATTATTCTCTGCTTTTGACACCCACTCTTTTCCAACATGCAAAATGTATGCAAAATGGATTCTTTTCTCTGCTTTCCAATTTTTTTAATAACTCTCAGAATAATAGAACAATATTCTTTACTAGCTGGTATCATAACTAAACTATTTTTTCAGTTAAAAATTCTTCTCTTCTATACAATTTCAAAGAAAATATCATTTTCCTCCTGAAGGAGCAGGTGAGCTTTACTAGCTTCTCATCCATTTTTCAGATTTCACTTGTAAATCAGCAACTATCCTAGAAAGGCAAAATATTTTCCAAGTTCATGCACCACTACCCACTGATACTTAATTTCTAAGACCTGACTAGACATCTCAAGAAAACTTGAAAATTACTGTTGAAATAGTCTTATCTAGAAATAAACGTGTAAAAATACTTGTAATACCACTGAGCTTCATTATGTCATACTCTACCAAGTAAATAACAACCATGTTTTTGTGAAACAGTTTAATGCAGACAATGTAATTGAAGTCAAAGCTATTATGATGAACCTGCAATTTGCTTGAGATTTATTGCTCTTATCTCAAACCTTGAGGATTCCCTGTTTTTTTCAAGTAATGAAAACTGGTCTTTAAGCCTCACTACAAATTGTAACGGCACCTGCAAATCACAAAGGTATTTTTGTGAGCACACCTCTCTAGTCTCACTGGTTATGTCCAACACATTTTTCTTTAGACAGAGCTAAGCACCTTCAGGCTCATCTCATACAGAAGTCCTAAAAGGACATGGTGCAAACACAACCTCTTACACCAGGTGTTCCTCTGTCTGCATTACTTCCATATACCCAACCAGGCTCTGCATAGTGTTTGACTTTTATCCAGCAGCCCAAAATTCACATCTCTAAGTAGCAGAACACAACTGCATCTTTGCCTCCACCTGCTAGGACTCAAATTTGCATTTCCCACACCTTGGCAGATTGGTGAGCTTCCAGCCTCCAGTGTAAATATACAAATATATATTATAAAAATAATATATATATATGATGGAGAAGTTCCAGGTGTTTGGTTCCCAAAGCTGTCCTGCTGTTGGCATTCTCAGTCAGGGTAATGGAATGCACCTACAGCTGTACTGTGAGTTTGGGAACCTTGCTGCAGGCAGCTCTTTTCATCTCTCTCTGTTGAAGCTTTTCCTTTTTGCATAAAATATTTAAAGATTCAGTAGGCCTGACAGAAAGTATTAAAGAGAGCACAGCTTCTTATTCTAATTGGTAGAATACATAAGAACAGGAAGACCTGAATAGCAATATTTCCAACTAACTTAAATGTTTATCATCTCACCACTCTAAAGGAAGTGGGGGATGTGCATTTTAACTTCCTCAGTCAGAAAAAGAAATTTAATTGATATTCTACAGCCAAGACCTGTATTCTAACCCTACATTTTAGATCAAAAGGAAGCAGCCACTGCTACTACCATGGTTTTGAAAGAAAGGAATAAATTGTGATATGCTTTTTAAAGCTACAGTGTTTAATATTCCAATATTCAATTGTCCATTTGGGTTTGGATGCCTGATTTAGATTATTCATACTGCAGATACTGTCTGTGTAACTGTAATCAGACATACAACTCATCCCATAATTTATTCAAGAAATCTAAATGCCTAAATTAGACCTCTGGGTTCTGCAACCCAAGCAAGGCACCTAAACACCAAACACTTCCATAGCTAAGTTTCCCTTCATCTCCTCTATTTAAATTCTAAGTAGATTAAACCAAGAAAATTCCTTTAATTTTTGAACATCGAGAAAAAAATACAGTATGTTCAAGTGAAGCCTGAAAAAATCAGCAAAAAGAAAAAGAATTTACTTTTTCCCACTCGTTTACCACGGAAAAACACAACATGCAATTATAACCACAGTGGCACAGAAATGTGGCACAATAAGGTGGGAAGCATTGTTACATTCTGCAAAAGCCAACCACTTAAAAATTTCTCTGACACTGGGAGAACACTGAAGACTCAATCATGAGCAAGAGAATGGAGAAAAATGGTAAAGACAGGGAGAAAAAGAGAGATCCTGTTAGAATATTCAGTGGTGTGAAAGTTTCCACCTGGAAGAGAGAGTTTCAAGCCCACCTTCATGTGACCCAAAGGAGGCTCCAGTCAGAAAGCCTAAAATGCTCTTGAGTGGATCTCTAACAAGGTATTCTGACAGAAAAGACTGAGAGATTCTGCTTTCCACAAATATCTGGATATTGACTGAGTTCAAAATTCAAGCTTGCATTCCTCACATGGCAGTGTCATAAAGGGAAGAGTGTCAGGGTCTGTTCAAGAGACCCCTTTAGTAACTCCCAAACTCTATTTCCTACTTGGGGTAATCTCATCTCACTCTTAACAAACTCTTAATCAGAAATTCCACTCCATGGAAAAAAAAACAAACCAACAAAAAACAACCTAACAAGAGTTTTGCTGAAATCAGCAGATTTAACAAAAGCTTCTTATAAATATAGTACTGACAAACTTAAGATATTGAAAATTTTCTGGTCACTACTACTGTTAACCCACAAAGCCTGTACAGAATGAACTTTATGATGCACGTATACATGGCAGTTTTCTGCCAATCTGCTCAGCCATCAGGCTGTTCTTCATGTAGAAAGCACTGTGTGCTTGGACACACACAGGACAGGTGTGCTGCTTTTGGCTGGGGAAGAGTTATTTCTCTTGCTGTGTGGTAGTTAATGGCTGGCTGAGGCTAAACCACACCACCACATTTCCTTTTTGTATATAATATATCACATAGTTCTGTATTTATTTTTCAGGACCCAACCCAGGAATTTAAAAAAAAAAAAAAAAAAACCAAAACACAAGAGCCAAAGTTTAAAAGAAGAGATGAATGTAATTTGGATCTGTCCTTCAGCCAATTGTTTTTACAACTGGCAAAGAAAGACAAGGTACACAAGCTTTCAGTTACAAAAGGCATTGCAGGTCTAAAATGTACTTGTAGCACCTATAAACACTGCCTTATTTTTGTTATTAGTTCACCATGACTACAATGCTATTTCTCTAGAAAGGAAAGATAGAATAATTATGATATATTTTATGTCAGAAGGACAATTCTGTAAGGTCTATTCCTCAAATGTACATCACCAGAAAACAAGAGAATGTAAAGGTGTTTTTCTTATCAGCAAATCCACATGCACAAACTTTTGCATTATGACAATAACTCTCATGTTTTTTATAACAAAAGCATTTCAAACATTTTTAAGAGGATGAGCCACACTCAAAAGAGACCACATGCAAAATGGGAAAGAACAGGATTTGGTCACTGTGTGAAATCACTCCCTCCCATGCTCAAAGGGTTAAATTTCCATTTCTGGGAAATGGATTCTGCTGAATGCTCTGCAGAAGCAAAGGCCTGGCTGTCTGAGGGAGTCCCTGCTGACATTCAGCTGCAGCCCACGCAAAGACATTGGAAAAAGGGCTAATGTCAGGTGTCCAGCAGGGCTGGGAAGAAACAGAACTTGCTGATTCCAGAAATGCCACATATTCCCTCTAACATGGATCAGGGGCTTCAAAACCCTGATTTAAATGGAAATGAGTGGGTGATTTTTCTAGCGTTAAGCTTAGACATAAAATACTGCCATGATTTTAACAGGATTTAATTTGTGAAAGTCAAAGAAAGAGACCTGTAATTTTAAAGACAACCTGATGTTGGCATTATCTCTGAGACAGCAGAAAAGCAAGATGGTAAAAAAGTGCTATAGATAAAGAGCTTAAGTTGTCAGTAATACATCTGTCAGCTGAACTAGTCTGGCACAAAATGACTCATTTAAGGGGGCAGTGTGCAGCAGCCTAATTTCTTTGCCCCTGTTTGTACAAAATAAACCAACCAACCAACCAACCACAAAAAAATAACCAAAACCAACAAAATCAAAAAAAAACCCAAAAAAACCAAAATAAAAAAAACCAAACAAAAAACCCCCAAACAAAAAGAACACAAAACAAAACCAAAAAACCCACAACAACAACAACAAAAAAACACCCCAACAAGTCAACAGAAATGAATTTAGAGTCCTAAAGGAAGCAGATCAGAAAGAGCCTACTAAAACTTGAGCCACACAAGAACCAAAACTGCAATGCAACCAACTCATACAAAGTATACATGTACATCTATGAAAAGGTTGCAAGGTAAAACAAAGTGCAGTATACCAGCCCTCAGTGCTAAATGTCCACATGTAGGGTTTTATCAATGGTAAGCAGCTTACCAAGAATAAAGGTAGGTCGTTTCTATGGTCAAAGTATAGATACAGGCCATTTCTATAAAATATCTCGTGCACAGTAAAAACAAGACTTACTCCAAAAAGCATTTTGTGCTTATTCTAAAAATATATTTCTGAAATTTGTGCACATACCTGTGTGGTAAGAATAAAAGTTCTGATCAGGCATAGGCAAACCTATTTAAATCCTACAAACCACACATTTATTAGTTTTTTAGCTATGAACATAATTCTGACAGTTCTCTGACTTCTTAAGGGAATTTGAGCTCTGTCAGACACCAGAAATGGTCTAGTACGCAACAGAACTCAAAGGAAAATTATTTTTGAGGTCATATCAGTAAGTCCCAGCTACTCAGTGTTTACATTTCCAAAGGTAGGCTCTTCTACATCAGTAGTTTACTGGGCTTCTAAAGCTTTTTCTCATGCAAATCTTCCAAAAATCTACATTACACACCCTTTGAAAGTCAGCATGCTATGATCCTGGAACTCAGAAACTGGGTTCTGTTTAAGTGCCCCTCATCATTCTTGAGAATAGGCATTTTGGGATTAGGGTAAATGTTTGGAATTTCTCATCAGAATCAACAATTTACATACTGATTTAAACTCTATTTCCCACCAGGCTGTCCAAATTGGGTTAGCATTACACTACTTAAACACCATGTTTTATTTATTTATTTACGAGTATGAGTTTTGATTTTTTTTGTTCTTATGCTGCTAAAGAAACAAGAGCCCTTGCATATTTGCAGTTTCATACACTGCAGTAAGGCAACTCTTTGCAGATTCTGTCTCCCCTGTCTGGCAAGAACACATTTCTTTTGTCATAAATTGTGTTGATAAAATGGATCCTTGTGCATGAGGCTTCTGCTAACAAAAAATAAAAAGCCAATATCCAAACATCAAAGTGATCTGTATTCAGGCCAGCCATGATAGAACTTGTAGAGTTCAATCTTATCCCATTTGGCATGTCTATACAACATACCCAATTTTATCCACAGTACAGATTACTTCTAAATTGCATTTGTGAAATCGGTGCTTAAGTGCCAAATTCAGCTTCTGTGAACCTCTCATCCCATGAAAGTAATTATAAATTATTATGGCACTTAGGGGAAAGAGAATTTTAACATTTACATATGTATGAAAGTCTAATATTTCCAAATTAATAGCATATATATGAAAGGTGACTAATTTGTTAATAGATTAGGAGCTTTTCTACAAAAATGCATTATTAGTCACCTCAATTAGGGAGGTCAGCAAATCCATCTTTCCATTAGCTGACGCAAGAAATCAATCCAAGATAAAAGGTGCTCTGCTACACAACCTTTGATCTTGTGTTCAGTACTTTCCAAATATCAGCATACATCAACATGCTCTAAAAAGGAAAAATAGCTGCTGATTTCTATTGAGAGAGCACTATATGAAAAATCGATGCTCAAGAAAGTTGTTGATTACTTTACTCACATCACCCATCTCACCCAGATTTAAACCTTCTTCTATACTAGTTGGTTTGGAGAGATTACAGAATAAATCTCAATGCACATAACCATGTGTCCCACAAGGATATTTTGACCAAAATACCTTGAATAAGGTATTTCATGCATAAACCAACTACCTCTCATGTAAGAATATGAAGCTGGGAGTAGCCTGGATCTTTAAAGCAGTTGAAGATTGTGACTGCTGAGGACTAAATATTTCAAATAATTAGTTTCAATGTAAAACAGCAAGTTTTTAACTCTGCTTGCCCACAGCAATAGTACACTTGGTTCTTCCTGTCAATTTAGAATGTATCCTTCACATGCAAGCAACAGTGGGAGATATCCTGAGCCACCCAATGCCCAGAGACTCTGGATTGGTGACTACAGCAAAAAGTGTTCTTTCCACTCTATGCCTCCAGAAATAGAGTTCTCAGCCAAAAAAAAAAGTGTTTGTAAGCCCCATCAGACTGAACTATCAAACCTGCACAGCAGCTCACCAGTAATTTGCAAACACAGAAATCTATTAATAGTTTGTTTGCTGGCTATTTCAATGCATTTTCCTCAGAAGGGAAGACATCAGATGGCCAGAGATGGCCATAATTGTGAGAATACTGCACACAGGACTTGAAGCAATAGAGTGTCTGATATACAGGATCTCATAAACTACATTTGGCTGTATTCAGACACGTGGAAAGACTCCAGTGGAGTCTTTGCCCAGTGTTCAACCAAGAAGGCGAGAGCCAAGAGCAAAAAAGGCTTCTCGGCAGTAGTGACCATGGGTACAATGAGGTTTTGCCACCTTACAATTCTCCCTGTGATGATTAGATGGCAACACTGCAAGGTAAAAGTCATCTCAGGGAGATGATTAGAGTGCAGAGCCCCTGTATTGCCCCACAACTCAACCCTGTTCCACTGCAAGATGGAACCAATTTTACTGTGCCATGATTATGCTTCTTGTTCTGCTTGTTCAGTCCCTCCAATGTGCCTTCTCCCTGCTGCCTAGCCTACACATAATTTTAACTGTTCATCTTCTCACATTTGCTTCATCATCAATTCTTCAGGGACAGTAAACCAAGTTGCCTGAAAAACGTTTGCATGTGGTTTTCTTGATTTAAGCCACAATAAGGAGTAACTGCAAACCTTCCTACTCACTCAAAAATCCAAAAGGCCTAAAATGATTGCTGAACCAAGAGCAGTACCCAGGTATATCATTAGCTGCTGCAGAGGACTACAGTATGTGCACTGCTACATGAAAAGAATCCCAAAACAAACAAAAAAACCCCCCAAACAAGCAAAAAACCAAAAACCCAACAAAACAAAAACAATTGATTCTCCCTTCTTGAAGTAAAAATTATGGGCCGTTTTGAAGTTATCAATGCACTACAGTCAACCACAATGGCAGCTATTATTTTAAGACTAGTTTGCAAGATTACAGCTTAAAGTTGTCACAATTAAGACAAGTTCTTGCCAGAAGAAGATATGCATCCCCTTTCATCTTGGCAATTTCTTTCCGTTTTGTGAGAGGAAGAGAAGAGCAATGTGAGGAGTAAGAAAAGAGCAATCTCTTTAACAAAATTTACAGAAGCAACAATCGTGGACAAAACACAGCTAAACCTGTGGCTTTTGACATGATACACGGTATTTTCAGCCCTCTGCCATGAAATATTGGCTACACTCACAAAGGAATAGACTTGAAAATCATCTTTTCTGGATATGTCAAGTCTCTTACACCAAGTACCGTTTTGGGAAGACAGGCAGTTCAAATGAATTACTAGAATTTCAGGATAAATTTAGAATATGGCTGCAGCAATCACTGTCCCTGTAAAAGAACATATAAAAAAACCTCTGATCAAAATGTTCTGGCACTTACCCTTATGTTGAATTGACAGCAGCACCTCTGACAGCAAAGCAGAACACAGCACATTACACTCAGTTCTAAAGGAGCTTTGTGTGACTTTTAGGAGGCTGAGTAGCTTCAAGAGATAAGTGACAGAAAAGCATTAACAACTTGGATAGCTCTGGAAATGGGAAGGCCTAGCACAACCCACCTTCATAGAAAGCATTCAAACTTCTGGTAGATGCAGTGATAGATGCAGCTTTACAAGTACAAATGCAAGGATTATCACTATTAAGATTTTTACTAAGATCTTATTATTAAGATCCTAAAATGTGATGGAAAATACCCAAACAGAAAAGTTTTTCCATTCAATTCAGGAGATTGGTTCTTTGGCCCAGACAGCTTCCTGCTAGGTACAAGGACTTTCAAAGCAAGAGGCAGCAGTGCTCAGTCACCCACTACTGAAGACATCAGGTGCAGTGAGCTGGATTCTCAGTTGACATCAGAAATCCATCTGTTCAGAATGTGAACTAGACAAGCTAAAATGAGTGCCTCCAAAAGGACTGACAGCTAGAATGACTTCTGTCAGTGAATAGCTTCAGTCTGTCCTGTCTAACCTAGCACAACGCTCTAGGAATCACAGGAATACAGAAGAACATAAAGGAGATATGACTTCACAGCAATAAACATAAAACTATCCAATACTGAACAGTCTTGCATTGCCCATGGATCAAAAACAGTTGGTATAGACTGTTTTAATAAAATCATTTAGGGTAAATCTCTCATTGAACAAATACTGGCTCCTAATGAATCTTTTCAAGACTTACTCACTCATTAATTAGTACTACATGGCCCTTTAAGCAATTTGTCATGCTGCAGGCTTCTTGCAGAGCACTGACTGAACTCTTGCTTCTTTATAGACCAGGCTGAGTGAGAATACATAACTGTGCAAGATTTCCAGTAATAGACATCAAATGGATAGAAATGCTGGGGAATAAAGTCTTCTTGGTTGTTTATGCAGGCCATCCTGTAACCAAGGGCTCTGCATTTAAACACTGTTCTGAGAAACATCTGAATCTGCTGATAGACCTGTATGAACAACCATAAAGACAGAAAGGAGAACGGAATTCCCTGTTATGAGTTGAAGGCATCAATCCACCAACTGTAGCAAGGGCTTATATTTGGCTGAACAGACAGTCATCTCAGAGCTACATGTTTTATAAGAGTCTGTTAATTCAAAACAAAAAAAAAAAATTGAAAAGGGCTTGTGGCATTGAAAATCTGGAACACACGCTTGTCTAGTGTTAGACATTTCATTTCAGGGCAAAACAACAAGCTGGCTCTGAAGACCCAAATTTTACTCATCTCTTGGACATGTTCTGGAACCTAGAAAGAATTGTGTAAAGGACTCTCTCTTCTCCATCCATCTCAATGCAAGGCCAAAGGAGCAATGGTGGTACTTGTTTAAATGCTAAGTTTAAGGCACATGTCAGAACACCTCACTGTGCCTTCCCATATAAATAAACTCATATGTTAATCAAAAGCAGAATATGGCTTTTTTTAATCATTCAAATGGATGTCTAGATTAGCTTTACTAGACAGAAGATTCATACACTTAATTAACACAAAAACCCTGAATACATTACTAAGAAACCACTCTGCAACCCTGCATTTCATAATCCCTGCGCTTCTTTTAGACTTCACCCAACATTAACCTACGTTTTACTCATCAATTAAACACTCTCTTGGCAACCCTTTTTTTGAGATTCTTTTGCTGTAGAGATTCATGACTGGTTAAAGGATAAGGAGCACATGAAGTGTTCTCCTCTCTCAGTTTCAGGGAATGAGGAGGAAGAAACAGGAAGAGCCAGCAGATCAATACCTGGCTGTGAGCCTGGTGTCGCTGGCAGGATTTTGCAGTTTTTAATTATAGATCAGTTTACATGACAGCAGGCCTGCTGGCAAGAGCCAGGGTACACCTGTCTCAGAGGAGAAACAGGATCTTTGCACAGGAGCCAGCAGGGCTCATTGAGAGCTCTAAACCACATTGGAAGGGGGAAGGGAAAACAAAAAGGCTCACTAGAGACAAGCCTGGGGGCAGCACGCAGCTGTTGGAGGGACAGCACCTTGGAGGTTCTTGTGTCTGGGATGGGATGGGATGGAGGTCCACACAGCTGCAAAGATGCAGGTCACTGATGTGCTAGAAGCCACATGGTGAAGCACCTGAGAATGGGCACACAGGAATTAGAGATGGTGCTGTCCAGAGAGGAGCAGTGGATGGGCACACAGGAATTAGAGATGGTGCTGTCCTGAGAGGAACAGTGGAGATGATGAAGGGTCTGAGCAAAAGTTCCATGAGGAACTCAGGGGAGCCGAGCCTGGAGGAGGCTCAGGGTACACCTGAAGGGAGGGTGCAGCCAGGTGGGGTCAGGCTCTTCTTCTGACAAGTGATGGGACAACAGGAAATAGCCTCAAGTTGTGCCAGGGAAGGCTGGATATTACAAAAATTTCTTCACTGGAAGGGTTGTCATACAGAGCCAGAGCCAGTGGCTGGGTCACCATCCCTGGGGGTAGCTAAAAGAGGTGTAGATGTGGCACTTGGGGACATGGTTCAGAGCTGGACTTGGCACTGATTTTTTGTTCACTTTTTTATTCAGATTCTGTTTTTCTGAGGAAAAACCTCATTAAAATCCTAATATACAATGTTCAATGTAAAAAGACACCTGGTATCATACTATGCTAAAAATAAAAGACCATTATTCGGTTATTTTTACCAGAAAAGGACAGAGCAGCTCCTTTTGATTAAACTGCCATGAACAGTTCAAGAAACAAAGAATCAGCAGCCATTCAACTGTTAATTTAAGTAGAAGCAGTTGAAAAAACAGCTAGTTATTAAATTATTTAAAATCTTATACAGAATAGGAGGGAAAAATCTTTTTAAAAAAGTAAATCACTACTTCAGCTAGTGAAGAGTGATTTATAAACCTCAGCTACTGTCAGAAGAGACTAGATCATGGGGACAAAAACATTAAAAAATTGCATCTTTGCTTGGTCAAGATTAAAATAATTTTTTAAAAAGCCCTGGATAACAGCCAAGCAAATAATGTAATAGCATTTCTGTGAATCAAAAATCACCATCCTATCACTTTCTAACTATTGCTTCCCTCGAATCCTTTGGACAGCAACTGTCATGTTTATGAATGTCCTGGGATAATCAGGATAATACACCACCAGTCCTGAAACACAACCACAATATAAATAGTGAATCAAACTGTTTCAGCAGAAAAGGATTCAGAACAGCAAATAATGAATGAAAAAAGGCTTTCAAGAAAGCATTACCATTCCCATGGTCTAAAGGTCTGAGCACAAGATTTATATGGAGAGGTGGTAACTCTACCAGCTGATAAACAGGAAATGCTCTCAGCACGTGTCCATCATTAGGCTTTGCTCATTTTGCATTAAATCTCAAACTATAAAGCAAATAACAAACACAGTGCATTAATACTGGTTATGTATTTTTAAAATACTATTTTATCTAGTCTATGATTTTTAGAATTCAGTACTGGTTTACTGCATATTGTATTTTTGCCCTTCCACACCCACAGCTCTGTTCACTATCTCACAGAGAGTTAATGGAATGAACTCTCTTCCATAATATCCCTCCCTTACCTAGAGCTGCCAGCCAGGCTTATTTCCTATTGAAACTGAGCAAGATTACTCAGAGCAAAACTTCTTACTCTGTTCTCAGCTTGAAAGTTGCTGCTTATGTCCTTTTCCTAATGTTTTACTTCTCCACAAGCTCTGCTGTGGTCATAAGCTTCTCCTTGGAGATGTTTCTTCCCTAGCCCCACAAAAAGGGGTAGGTACTGCCATATAGATAATCAGAATATTTAACTGTACCCTTGTCTTGGGTTGTAATGCTGGATGTGACCAGAAGTCTGTATTCTATTCACCATACGTTGAAACCAGGTGGGGCAATGTTCTTTATCTTTTCCACAACCCATCCTTTCTCCAGGAAGATATCTTCTGCTAATGGCCATTGAGTCTCACTGCATGACTGGTATAACTACATCATCACACTGGGAAATGCTCCAGCCAGGGGGAGGAGCCAAACATTTCCTACCTAGATAAAATGTAGATTAGGGCCATCAGAGCAGCCTTCTTCCACTGGATTCCAGAGGAAAACCAGACCCTTCTACATCATCACTGGACCTTTGGAGGAAAACTCCTTCTACAGGAGCACTGCTCCAACAGAACCACATCTGTCACTGCAGGAGGATGCAGCCACCACTTAATGGGACTGCTACCAACACCCTGCCTGAGGGGGTGTCAGGTTGTACTCTGTCAGTGTTTCAGGTTTTTTTTTGTATTACTGTATTTCTATTTTAATTTTTCCTAGTAAAGAACTGTTATTCCTATTTCCCATATCTTCACCAGAGACCTCCTTAATTTCAAAATTACAATAATTTGGAGGGGGTGGGGCTTTATATTGTCCATTTAAAGAGAGGCTCCTTTCTTAAGAAATACCTGTCTTTCACACCAAGACAACCCTGAAAAAGCTGTACTATGGTAGCCCAGACAGGACTGGTGCAACTTGGTAACAACTTCTAGTACCTGTTTTAAAGGAAACCTAATAGGTCAAGCCTGTTTCTAATAGGAGGTTTCTGCCTGAGACATCTTCCAAACAATAATTTCCTCGAAACAAATCTGTGCATTACTGATTTAGGCATGATGGCACCTAGACACTAAAGATACTTTAATTTTCCCAGAAGACACACTGAGAGCCTTGCCAGAAAATCTGACAATTAATTTGGAGGAAGAATTTAGCCCCCCCCCTCCCAAAAATCTCTGTGCATCACCCTCCTAGCAGCAGCAGTGGCCATGAGTCACTGCTGTCACCAGGCAGTGGCACACACAATAACCTTCCTGTGCCTCCCTGCTGCTGGCACTGGCAGTGACTCACCAGTGGCTCCACTCAGGCCAAGAATTCCTGGGATGTAGCTCCTGTGCCCACCAGGAGAGCAGCACTCTCAGCTTCACACATCCAGCAGCCCCAGCCAGGTAATAACCATGGTACCCCACATTCTGCCTCTCTGGGATAAACATGACTGTACTCAACCCAAACAAAGGACCTGGGGACTTTCTGACACTACTAAAATAAACACTAAGGATTGAAAAAAAACATTTATGGACTCTCTTATTTCTCTCCCTCTTCACAGCAGAATCTGTATTAGGGTCTCTACTTCAAAAGATAAAACACCTGTCTTAACCAACCATATTTTTAAGGTTCCTAATGAAACATTTCAGAGTCTCAATTTTTTATTGGTATGTGTGCTCAAAAAACATTTTCAGTGAAGGAATATAGCACAAACAGTAAGTCACTGAAAATAAACAACTGTGCTGACACAGCATCTTAGATGAAAAATGAAGTATTCTTCATAAGTGATTTTAATAGAAAAAAACACAATTAGTCTGGCAGAAAAATTCCTTTTATTACTTAGAAAAAAGTAACACAAGAACCTTGGCCCCTTCAAAACCACAGAAGGTAGATTTAAAGATGCAATATAAATAGATAGCAGTTGAGTAATGAATCCAAAGCTGAACCAATGACTCCATTGAGCCACTCAATCCATTTATTACCTTCTGAACGTTGCTACAAAAGTGAACACTAAAATTTATGAATAAGGCATTTCCTTTCCCAAGAAAGAAATAATTAAGTTAGAAATAGCTTTAAAATAAATTTAATTACAAATTACAGTTAAATTAAATCAAACTACACTACAAGTTACTGCAAAAATACATTTGCAAAATATGATTTATTTAAAAATTAAAAATTTAATAGACATTCTGCAAAAATGTGAAACTTTGGAAGCAGCTGTCTTAGATGGGAAAAGGTACTGCTTACCTACTAAATCTTAAGAAATAATGTGCTTCATGTGTTTGCATATCACCATACATTTTAAAAGTATTTGTAATACTTCTAAAGCACATTGCCCATGTATAAGCAGTACTCCTCACAGGAAAGACTGGCTATAACTTAAAGGAACAACAAACTAGAGAAAATACCAAAGTGTTGAGAGTCAATTTCTTGATTTCAGTATTAAAACAGACTCTAGAAATCCTAGGTAAAGATCCTGAACGAACAGGATTCTCATGGGAAATAATGAAAAGAGTTCCTACGTAGGTCAAGAAAGGATGAAAACAGTATTTCCCTGTTAGCTGTTTTTTCATGGATCGTGCTTTTATTAGAAAATCAACAAGAAACATCAGCCTCACACTGGACTTGGGTTTTCTGGCTGGCTTTCCTGAAAAAAATCTCCTCAACCTTAATCCCTACCACTCTTGCATGGGAGATTGCAGCAACACCTCTTTTACTCACAGTGAGTTTGGTCAGTAAGAACAGAGCCAGTCCAGCCCATGTGTTTGCATCTATTCCCAGGAGAATGATGCAAGAGAACTGCCCACAGGCAGTTTAAGACAGGAAACATCTCAGTTCCCAAAGCTGAGCTCCCGTTGAGTGTCCCATGAGTGTAAAGACATAGAATTCAGTACTTCTCTGCCGGATTCTGCTTTGTCTGCGAAGAGGCAAAGCCTAAAATACTGTGCCTCTTCTTGCCAGGAAAACTGTATCAGTACTCAAATTTTTATTTAATAACTACGCCTTCTTTCTAGTAGCAGGGAACCTTCTTATTCTCCTTGCCAACACAGCTCTCTGTCTTTAGCATGTGAAGCTGGAGAAATGACTAATCCCTGTTAGTGACATTTTGCACAGCAGCACTGTCTGAAGCACTCAAGGCAGACACTGCTAACCCTATGGGAACCCCCCAAGTACCCTCCCCAATTGCTCAATTTCCACCACTTGTTCATGAAAAGCCTTCACACTCATCCCAGTCACCACTTTCCCCTCAATCACGTGGATATCCCTGTTTTGAAGGGATACTGTAAGAATAAGAGCTCCACTAAAGTAGGTAGCATATACAGGAGGTGAGCATAAACACAGAACGAACATTTCAGATCCTCTCCATTCATAGTTCCTGCTTTTTTTAAATGACTGTCCACATGTGTCACCACACTACAGGTGGTTGCATGCAACACCTGTATATTCCATGGATTACCAGAAAGCCCTAAGACTGTGGACAGAGCTTTTCTGCTGCCTGGACACTTCCATTAGTGTCATGCTTAGCAAACATATGAATGAAACAGTACTGGCAGCTCTGTGGGTCTCCCAAAGGATAATTTTTCTGAAATGCTACAGTAGTGTTTTTTCCCAAACTACAGAATTCTCTCTCTGTTCTATCACAGCACACCTCAGGGACCCAGAAGAACAGACTTTGAGGAGGAACTGTCAAACCTAGAGTGCTCCCACCGGGGAAAAAAACAAAAAAAGCCCATGCTTTTAAAAAGACCAAGTTACATATAAATATGATGATGAAACTCATTAGAAGGTAGTTCATGTACAATGCTGTCTCTGGTAGGGATAAACAGGAGATTTTGATACAGGCAAATAAAAATCCTTCATAAAAAGTGCAACTCAAACTACCTGGGTTTCAGGCTTCAGGAAGGTACAAAGTTCAACTGTACACTGAAGAAACAAGGCAGAGGGCAGAAGAGGATCATTCCTCAGGTGCCTTAATTTCTACATTCCAGTTTGCTGAGATTACAACCATTAATATACCCCTCTTGTGGAGAGAGAGAGGATGCCTTAAGCTCAAATGGTCAGGCTACTGTCAATACTTGTCTCATGAGCCATTGTGTTTTCCCATCAGTGACTTCTGGCAACCACCAACTAACAGCACAAGACAGAACCACAGGATAGCCAGGGCTGGAAGGGACCACAGGAGATCATGCATTCCAACAGCCCTGCCAAGGCAGGGTCACCGAGAGCAGGTGACACAGGAATGCATCCAGGGGTTTGGAATGTCTCTAGAGAGGGAGACTCCACAACTGTTGCAGTGTTCTGCCACCCTCCATGTAATGAAGTTCTTCCCTCATGTTGAGGTGCAACTTTCCTTGTGTTTTAGTTTATGACCACAAATTCTAAAGAAGACAAATAGCAAAGGTAATTTATTTACTCCAAGCCTGTTGATATTTCATAACTGCATTCCATCCGGATAGTAATTAAGAGTTTGTAATCAGCTACATTCATTTAGCACAATTTAGATATTTGTATCAAATACATTTGCTAATGAATAGATTAAATTTAAAAAGAAAAAAGTTCAGGGCATGAAGATATCTATCAGGAGCTACATCTCAAAAATGCATGTAGGACTCTTACTGAGTCAATCAGTTGATCAACCAATCCAGAACAAGAGACAACATCTGGTCTGAAATGCAGCACTTACATCCTCAGGAAGATGAATGGTGCTTATTTTAGTTAGAGTAGCAGAACTTCTTTAGACATTCTAATTAAATTTTTGAATGAAAGAATCAGCAACAGGAAAATTTCAATCTGTCTGGACAACACAGAAGACTTCACCAAGGCTATCAATTATAAAAATGAATGATACAACAGGATGGATTTCTACATAGTGCACACCAACTGAGGCGGGGGGGATGCAGAGACAAACCAACCACCGAAAGAAGCACATCTCACCTAGAGATCTTCAGCGTACCAGCTGCACCTCCTGCAAAGGAGGTGTGGGGTAGAAATGCTCTGAGATTCAGTTTGGGCATAAACAAATTAAGGAGGTTTCTCTCCTAATTCTGTGCACTGCTCTTTGATAAGCCATTTATAATGGTGTTACTTCATGTTTAGTCACACCATTTATTTACTTTTAACAAAGGATTTGTGAAGTGAGTCTTGGCGGTAGCTTAGTTACAGATCATTCCTCACTTCAGCCTGTAACAAACTGGTGAACAGGACACTATTTTGTGTGGGAACTGAAGTATGCTCAGCCCTTAGCACAATGCTCTGAGCATCCAGATGACAACCACTCTGCAGAACATTCACACACAAGGTAGAGGGGTTGGAAGAAAACTCTTCCAACCAGCAGTGGAAACAATGAAGGCTCTTCAGCACAAGGCACAGCACACCAAAACCTAATAGGCACTGCAATTTCCTAAGCACTGGTCAGGAGCACTGTGAAGAACACTTGGACACAAGAATGAAAGCTCTCCTACAATTCATAAAGAAGGAAGGTTCTCTGGAATCTGAGACAATCCTACAATAATCTCAAATAAACACACTAGGAGATACCAATGTTCTACCTTTGGACATATTCCTGTCCTCCAAGTTCCTGAAAAGGAAACCTGTTCATAAAAGCAATAGTCAAGACATCTGCATGAAAAAATGCAGGTTCCAAACCTGTGAGTATCTCTGTCATGCCAATACAGCTGAAACCACGTCAGACACACCCTGCTTTACCTTCTACAACCCTGTGTGCAGAAGACAGATACATCAGCTGGGCAGCACAACAGAACAGAAACTCCAGGCAGTCCTGAAAAGAGACTTGCTGTGGAACAGGAGAATAAATGTTATTCTCCTGGATTTTAAAGAAGCTGATCTCAGATCCTTCCAAAATGTCAAATGGAAAAAACAAAAACAAAACAAAAAAACAAGTAAAAGGCAAAAAGCCAGTACCCTGCATCCTGGAGGCCTCAGTCATGACAGAGCAACTAAAATGTCTTGAACAAGGATTGTCAGTGTTCTCTGCAAACAGAGTGCAGTCCAATCACAGGTAAGTCAGGAACTAGTGAACCTCCAAGTGTTATAAGAGGGGAAATTCTAAAATCTCTTCATTTACTGAAACTGCTTTGGTCATGTTAAGTCATCACCTGCAACTGATATCTTACAGGAAGAAAAATCCATCATATGTTTTCTGAACTCCCTGTGCCTTGAGAACATTTATGCAAGACAGGCACCTTGAGCAGACCAAGAGTCCCAAGTAGCATGACCTGAACCCTGACCTCGGACCCCAGTAAAAGGTGGTATCCTTTTACCAGATGTACAGTGTGAGTCTGCCTGTCTGCTACTCCTGCAGAGCAACAGGAGGGGTTCATCAAAAGGAAGGGTAAGCAAGAAGCAGGATGTTACATTAATGACTCTTGGTATCCTGCAGACAGAAATTCAAGATAAAGCCAGGAACATGAGTAACCAAACGTGACTGCTGAAGGAGATGGAGACTGAGGCAAAATGAGTCATATGCTTCCCAAAGAACACTCAAAACATGCCAGTGAGAGAACACAAACTGAGCAAGTGACTGTGTAACTGGCAGTCTGCACATAAAAATCATCAACAGATGACACTCAGGTAAACCCTGATGTTTGCCCAATATTTAAGAGGCTGCAGTATGAGATATAATAGGTTCCTCTATGCAGTAAGCTCATCAAAACCCTTCATGGGAGAAAGCCTTCAGCTTGGGCTTATTTATGAGGAGCTTTCTGGGCAGGGGAATCATCCAGGAATGCTTTGAGTTGATACAGTTGAAAGCAAATATAAACAGATCTGAAGAGCTTCATATGTTTTACAGGATAATCCTAGAAGAGAGGCTTCCCCATCCATCCATCCATCCCAACTCCTTTGGTCCATATTGATAAAACCTGCAATACCTGATGAGCTCCCTCTGATCTGAGTACTGTGACAAAGTAATTCAAGGACAGATGTGAAAAAAAGGAATTTTGCCTCCATGTCAAGATTTAAACACACTGATCCCACTCCAGGCTGTATGGAAGCAATAATATCCCACAGGGAAAAAAAATGCCAGCTCCATCCAACATCATCTGGTAAAGCAGCCAATTTAAAAAAACAGCTGTGTAAATAGGCCAGAGCACTATGGAGGGAGCAGAAAGGAGGGCTCTGCACAGGCTCTGATGTGACTGAGTCCAGTGACCACTTGTCACAACAGACTCATCCAGCAGTCTAATCTGGTATGAGGGATACAGGCTTCCCCCAAAGTCTAGGACAGAAGAAAAATGGTCTCAGTCATTCAACAACGTCATCAACTCAGGTAGAAAAGCTGATGTAGACACAGATTATTGTACTCTGATCCACATCTTGGGCTTGCTCATGTACAGGATGGAGCTGAAGACTTTCAAGATGGAAGGATCTACCCCTGATGCCCTGAAGCAAGTTTTGGAAACAGGACCTTACGGAGAGACTGCCAAAGGACTAAACTTCATGCTAGACTCAGTGGCTACGAGTTGAAGGAGGAATCATGAGATGAATGTTTACACAGATCTCAAACATTAAAGATTACTCTCATTCAAGGCCAAAACTGATGGATGTGTCCAGAAAATAATTAAGTAGTCTCCCCTCCCTTACTTGAAAGGCATTAGACTGAAAGTCTTGGTAAACCAAGTATTTCCTCAGGGATCTGGTCCTCCAAGAAAACTAAGTATTTGGCACTCCTGCTGGACAAGGGCATAATGGATGCCATTTAGAATAAGTCAGCTTCAGGAAATGAGACAGACACATGAAAGCAAAGAGAAAGAATGACTTAAAACCAGTTAAAGAGCATAAAAGCTAAGTCTATGCAATGCAAGCTATTGCTCAGCCCTGTGCCACTGAAGGTACCATGGCAGCTGGGTGCTTGAGAGGCACACTGGATGTTTCTTTTACTATCTACAGATCCATTTAAAAAATTGGTTGGGACCTAGTCCAACCTCTTACTTAAAGCAGGGCTAGTAGCTAGATCAGCTCAGCTCCTCCCAAATATTTATCCTTGTACCATAACCCATGGATTAGCAGCTTCATATATATTTCAAGCCTGACATACACTAGCAGAACTTTCCTTTTAGTTGGTTTAAATAGGAAATAAGTTGGACAGCATTTGTGCAGAGACAGTCAAAATTTTCATTCTCACTCATACACACATGCAGTAATTCAAGTTGGAATTCCAAAGCCTGTGTGTACTGCATCTATGTAATAACATTAACCAGAGAGCATCTCTGTTCAGCTAGAACTGTTCAAGGTAATTGAATAAATTAAAGTTTTAGCCTACAAATGTGTATTACATAGCAAAACTGCCTTCATCTTAAAGAAAAAAACAAACCTCGAATTCTCACAGTATGAAAATAGCAAAATGTAAGACTACTGAGTATTCAGATTCAGCTGCTTTTCTACCTCCATGTTTTTCACAATTTATCTTGGCCATGATCAAACCAGTGCAAAAGGAGCAAAGTTACTACATGTAAAAATGTCCATGAAGTCCTTGCAATAGCAGCTTCCAATTAAAAAAAAAAAAACCTACAAAAATCAGTTAATAAATATTTATGCTTTCTAGACCACAACAACACTGCAGTTTTCACCAAAGATCAATAGTACCACATCTTTCAATGCACCATCTCCTACTTTTGCAAAGGCCTCTGCACTCCCTCAGGCAACCTTATTTCCTTTTCTCTTTATCTGTTCTGAACACAGCCAACTTCTATGCAATGGAAAACAGAAACCAGATTAGCAAAAGACAGGTTTAACCAACCTAACAGGCAAGAGGAGCTGAAAGGAAGAAAAAAAAATAATTTACTAGAATAATGATCAGCAGTGTTGTGATCTGTAGGAAAAGTATCTGCTCATACATCAGGCAGTGCAGAAGGAAAATTATTTGATGCTAAGTCAAAAAATTTAAAGAGCCATCAGAAGAGACCTTTGCTTTCCTTCAACTAATATTTTAGACTTCTTGCTACAGATTAATATTACATGCCTAAGAGTTTGCTGCTGCCTTTCTCTCCTCCCAAACTGGTTCTCAAGAAGTGTTTTCATACAGCAAGTAACCAAGTTTTTATTATGGCATGACAGACTGACTTGAAATTTAGCAGGCCAGGCTATGCACAGTTATTCCCAGCAGCTATTAAGGACAAAGCACTTCATACCACTGAATTCTTTAAAAAAATCTTTCAGCCTACACTGAGGGGAAAATAGATAAAACTGACCTCAAAGCAGCTGCTTACCTATCAAAGATGAACATCTCCTGCATAAATCGCACCAGGGAAAAACTGATTAGTAAGCAGTAAGCAATTAAAAACACATAAAAAATACTGTTCCATCCTGAGAAGGGTCTGACTCTCACTGCTGCTGTGATCCTGAAGAAAACCTGTTTTTTCCAAATTCAGAACATTTGTTCTGAGATACATGGTACTGAAGGAAGCTGATCTACCCAGTGAATGCACATTACAGCACTAATGGCTATGAGTACTGCTGTGTAGGTAAGGCATTTGTTATTGCTTCCCTAGTCTTTTTACATCATCTCTTGCTTTCCCTGGATACCCCTTCTAAGAGTTCTTTATCTCTATGCCCGTTTCACAGACAAATATGTATGTTTTTATAAAAATTCACATATATATATATGAAGTAAAAATTTAAAGAATGTTGATTAACAATATAATTTAAGAAATTTTATTACTAAGAAAATGATGCTCCAAAGCACATTAAACTTTCAATACTGCTATTAAGCAACTAGTATCTCACAGGCTTTTTATTTAATGTGGAGACAAACTGAAAACCTTAACTTCTTTTAACATCATCGATGAGACAGGAAGTTTTCTTTCTTCCACAGCTTATGCAAAGAAGTAATAGCTACAGAAATATTCAATTTCTTACAACAACAGATATGCCAAGAGGACTTTGCTGGGGCTCATTTGCTTATAAGCACTAAGTTAGAATTACTGCCTGTGGAACTTTTGAGTCAAGCTGATTCTAGTGAGATTGTACTCGGTTGATAGGAATTTTTTAGTATTATTTTTTATGTTTTGGCAGGGGGGGAAGCCCTCATGGCTTCAATTCTAACCCCAGTAAGCCAGAGCCTGAATTGCAGCAGCTGCATACTCCCCACCTACAAACACAAAGCAGGGCACCATCCATTTCTTCACATATGGATCTTCTGGAACACCCAGCTCCTGAGGTTGCCATGGATCCCAGGTGCCAGCTGAAAAGCTCACCACTCAGACTACCACTTAGTGACACCCTAGGAAAATGCCTGTACATCAAAAAGCGGAACAAAATTTATTTTGGTCATGAATTAAAAATGCCATTCAGAGGCAAATCACACAAACTCGGGGGAGACACATGCCCTAAAGACCTTATTCAAAAGTCACACAACCCATGTCTTTCTCCTGTTGTCTAACTGGGTTAGAGACACAAAAGTCAGAAGAAAGGAAGCTTTTGATCACTTGCCCATCAGCAGCTAATCTTTAACATGTGCTCAGTTTTATCTCTAACTTGCCAGAGACAGAAGGTAACAACTGAAAAGTCTGTACATTTTGTTTAGCATTTAGTTTTGTAATAGGGATTACCATGTCACACCACTAATGAGATTAGATATTTATTTAAAATTTGCATGGATATTCTGAAATCTGTATAACTCATAAAGCTGTATCTAGCACTGAAATCTTCAATATAAACACCTATTATTACCTACTTGTCCATTAATCATTAATTTTTTGTTGGTTTTTGGTAATTACTGCCATTCTCTTCTTGCTCTCCTTTTCCACTAAGTTGGCAGAACAAGGGGTACATGAAAGAAACATTAACTTTTAAGTCAGCCAGCCATATTTAGCAGTTCAAAGTGCTAGTATGAACAGTAAGAAGTGAAAATAACACAGATCCCTGACACGAATAAGTTCATTTTCACAGGGTTTCAGGTGCAATTATTGAGACCTGGAGAGGATTCAGCCATACCTCTGGAATACGCTGTGACTTAGCTGTTACAAAAAACTTACACTCTACCTCTTTATCACTATGAGTTCCCTTCCACATAAAGATACTTGCAGAGGTAAAAGGATGCAAGCTCAAAACGCAAATTGACTTTCAGCACCCAGCATTGTTTGACAAGCAATGAAACATAATTACACAGGCAAGTGCTGAAAGAAGAACTCCTTCCCAGATAAACACCAGCATCAGGCTGACAGAGTAATCCATTTCCTAGACTCTAATGAACAAATATCCTTGAAAAAGCCCCTGACTATATAAATACTGAAATGTTATTGTTGCTTTGTAAATTAGCTGGTAAACACTTGAGGCATTTGAAGCTCACACATTTACTTTTTCTGACACCTTGAGCATAAATTGGCACAATGTTCTACTTCTTCAAGTTTCATGTCCTTATACAATAAATTGAGAATAGAGGTCAGAAGTTCTTTGTTACTGATAAACCTAACACAGATCTTTAATTTGTAAGGACTTGAGCAGCAGAAGTCATACTTAAAGAGAAAGATATACAAAATTAGCAAGTCAGCAGGACCTAGACAAAGGGAGATCCACAAAGGTGCCCTGATGGGCCTCCATAGAGATACCTGAACATTCCCAATATGAAAGAATATACTTTTAGCTTCAAATTTTTAATCAGCATCTTGAATGCTGTGAAACATAGATACCACTGTTACTTCTAAGAGATCATATACGTCTCTGAAGAGGTTAAACATGGAACTAAGTTCTCTCTATATCTGAGATTTAAAATAATAACTGAAAAATATTTCCTAATTTTTTTTTTTCTTCTGGCAGTAAAATTTTTAAGAGCAAAGCAATATTCTGTAGTATACTGTTTATTTTTCAGGACACTCAATTTCTACTAAAGAAATTTTTCCCCTTTACAATTTCAAGTGTCTCTGAATTTAAACTAAAAATCTGCCTATCCCAGCTAAATATAACATAATTCATTTTATCTATAGTGATAAACTGTCAAAAATTAAATTAACTACAAAAAAAGTCACTATTAGAATATAAATATAATATCTAGACCCCAAGACACTGTAGAGCACTTTCTCAGTATATTCATGCCACCCCTTACAAAACCCTTAATCTTGTTCAGCTCCAGACTGGTCAATTAACTGCTCACAGAAAGCTCCAAATTTTGCCTTTTCACATACGCTTGGCTGCATCACCTTATTCCATGATTTTATCACAATATTGACTACAGTGAAACCACTCCTATGTTTCTGAGTCACGTAGACCAAAAACATCTGAAGTATTTTAGAAATAGAACATTTGCAAGTTCAGCCCTTAAGCAGCTCACCAAGACCACATTTGATTGAGGAAGCAATCCAGTCTAACATGAAATTGCAAAAAAAAAAAAAAAAATCAGGAGACAACATGAGCTTCTAATAATAAAGTACTCATCACCAGTCAATAGGAATATTTAGCCCAGCACTTCCTTCTCCACATTTCCAGAACATTTTTAACTAACACACCAAGTTCTAGTTATAACTGTATTTCTGCAGGTGTTCAGGTGCTGGCAGTGGGGTCTCTGCACCAGGAGCTCCACAAGAATCCACCACAGGGCACAGCTGCACCTCTCAGCCATGTGTGGGGGTGCTTTAATGAAAATATATTTGAGAAAGGGCACAGAAGAACACCACAAGAGGAGGTACCAACAGAGGGCATGAGAGAACAAGGTCCGGGAAAGAAGGGGAAGAAGAGAAAGAGAAGGGAAGGTGCTCTGCCCTGGAGCATCACTGCGAAAGGGATAGTGGCCCATGGAGGACTCGCACCACAGCCAAGTGAAACAAAAACAGAGAGCAGCAGAGGAACTGATACACCTTGACTCCAACGTCCTAAATCACATCTTGCCTCACTGAAGGGACCCAGTGCACCCTGTAGTATTTACAAGGTGGGCAAGAGAAGTATCTGGAGTGAAGCTGAGGCTGGGAAGGGAGGAGGGATGGATTCCACCAAGTGTTTTAATGTTTGTCTTTTTTTTACCCAGTAATTAAATATTTATGTTAATCTGCAATAAATTAAGTTGAATTCCCCAAGTCGAGTTTGCTTTACCCATGACAGCAATTGGGTAGTGATTTCCCTGTCTTTATTTCAACCCTGGAATATTCTCAGCCCTGTTCTCCCTGTTTGCTCCCCATCCCTCTGCAGCAGGGAATAAGGAAGCAGCTCTATGGGTCCTGGGCCAGCCCACCACAGGGATGTAACAGCACTATCATGGTAAAATTTAACAGCAACATCATCACATTTAATCCAATTTTCACTTACTATCCTTAGAATTGTGGTCATTCATTACCAAAAGTACTGTCATTAAAGATGAGATATTTTTCAGTGGGGAAACTGAATAGCAGATAACCAGGCATGCTGGTAGTCAGTAAGAAATCTTGATTTCCTTAAGCCACATCTCCAAGGGCCTGAACATTTGAACACTAATTCCTTCACAGCAAATGCAAAGTATAAACAGCACAGAAAAGATATGCATGTGGGAAAGTGACTATGACAAATATGTCCAAAAAAATCCTTCAAGATACCTATCCACAGTGAATTAAATCTATCTAGTTAGTATAAATAATGAACACTCACTGGGCAGCTTCACATTTCCACCAGTCAGGCATAGGTTTCAACCAGTGACATAATCATACAAGTATCTTGTTTCTACATTTTCTTTACTATTTTTATAAAGCCATAAAAAAACGGCCAGAAGAGCAAAATTCTAGCAAACTTAAGCATCACCTCTTAAACACCTACATGAAATACTGAGAACGTAAGAATGAATTCAACTTTAACACAGAGTCAAAGAAAAATATTATGCACCACTAGTTTCTTTTGAGAAAAGTGGTCTTCATGTCCAAGCACACTGGTTATAGAAACTGGAAGTCAGAATTTACCAGATTTTATCTAGGAAGGACACACGTGTATTTAGGAAATATGGATATAAGAAACCATAGAACAATATAGGCTAGAACAACTGGAATTATTCTAACACAGTGTCCTCCTCAAAGCAATGGCAGTGGAGTCAGCTTGCTCAGCAGCTTCCACAATCCAGCTCTGAGCATCTCCAGGATCAGAGATGCTGATAAACCTTGGAGGGTTTAATTACTCTAATGATGAAAATGATGTTCCTTCTGCCTGGCAAGAAGGAACTTCTTATGTTAGAACTTGTGATCACTGCCACATCTCTTCCACTGCACATCCCTGAGAAGTCCAGCTGCATTTTCTTCAGACCTCCCCATTAGGCAGGAGGGAACCACACAAAGATGTCCAGAACCTTGTTTTCATCAGATTAAGCCAAACCAGTTCTTAAGCCCCTCCTTCTATGCCACATATCCAGTCCCTCTGATTACCTACCATACTCATGCCAGAACATCAGCACTGCCCTGGACTGCAGAGCTGGAGACTGGGCATGGAACCCTGGATGTGCTCTCAAATGTAATGCCCATGAGAAACACCAGCAAGCAAATTAGTGCTGCTTCCCACCCTTTGGACCTGCCAGTCCAGCCACGCATTAGTCACATGGTCCCAGTCATTCCAGTTATCCCAGTCATTCTTTTCAAAGTGCAAAAAAGGGGATAAGCAAGGCAGGATACAGCTGGATAGAACAGAACTATGCAAATAAGATCCAGATTATTCAGAAAGTGGTATCAGGTACAATACAGCCCTCAAAACCAAATTTCAGGATTTTAACATCCCAAACCAAGATCAAAGGGAAGCTAATAGCTACATACACATCATCTACTTACAGAGTGAATGTCTCTTCTGCTTTGAATGATAGCCCACATACATTCAACTGATAATAAAAGTATCAAATGTCAAAATATCCACCAGTGTCTTTCATGTGGCACTGACCATTTCTTGTTGAGTAACAGAGATCAGATAAGAGACTCAGAAGTCTTGGCAGCTACACATGACTGTTAAGCACTTCAGAAGCACTAGTTTCAATATGGATGCTCTCTCCACAGACAAGACTGAGATTCTACACTTGTTGACATAAAACAGAGTGGTAGAAGTGTTTATGTCTAACATCAGACAGGTTTACATACAGCAGTAATCAAGCATAAATGATATGCAAAAGATTATTATGGCACTGACTTTTGACTGGGGTTGGAACATAAAACAATAGCAAAGCAACAACAGGCAGAATAAAATCAGCAGTTTCCCTTTTTGGAATTCATACTATTATGGTATCATCCCCTTCAAAGACAGGCTGACAATTCAGCAATCCTAGTCAAGATACTTCTTGTTACAGAGTGGAGGAAAACACCTTGAATTGCTAAGTAGTAATCCTGAAAAATGAGTAATTGTGAATATTTTCTTAGCACAACTTTGGCCATTATGCTGAAGAAGATCAGTCTCCAGGGAGACCTTGCAGTAAATTCCAATATCTAAAGGGGATACATGAAAACCAGAGAGGGAATTTTTCCAAGGGCATGTAGTGAGGAGACAAGTGGTGATGGTTTTAAACTGTAAGAGTACAGATTTAGATTATATGTTAGAAGGAAATTGTTCCCTGTGAGGGTGGTGGGGGCACTGGTCCAGGTTGCCCAGAGCAGCTGCAGAAACCCCATCCCTGGCAGTGTCCAAGGCCAGACTGGATGGGGCTTAGAGCAACCTGGTGTAGCGGAAGGTGTCCCTGACACAGCGGAGGGCTTGGAACTACATGACCTTTAAGGTCCCTTCCAACCTAAGCCACTCTATGATTCTATGAATAAATTACCTGCAAGCTGAGAGAGGTGAATCAATTCTTTCACTAGAGCTATCGGTGGCAATATTATCACTATGAACTTGAAACTCAAGCAAGATGTACTAAATCCTCTTAAAATGGCAATGGAAATCCATCACTGATTTTCTCTGCAGTATTTGAAATGATAAAAATAACATGCTCCTTAGAACAGCTGTGAAACAACAAGTTTTAATTTCTCAAGAAATGGTTAAGAAAGGAAGACCTTCAAATCCCATCTCATCTCTTGAGAAATGTCCCTGGAGATGGAGAACTGAAGGGCCTGAAACTACTACACAGGACTGTCAAATCCTCACACATACACTCTCTCTATTAAGCAAATTCTTTACAAAAGTGGTTTGCTTTCTTGAAACAAAAGTCTCTTTCCCAAAGAGGAATAATACATTTGGGAAGGCGGGGGGGGGGTGATGGAAATAATTAATTAAAGAAACCCTGGCACTAAACCTTGAATTCTGGTCAGGAACAAGCCAAGTTCCTGGGAGTATGATCTCAGTACTGAAGGAGAGGGAGGCTCTCTGAAGAGATTTCACTGAGCTGCACTTAGAGCTGTAACCATTTCAGCAGGTGCAGACAGGTATAGGCAGCACACAGAATGCAGGGTGTGATTGCAACAGTGCTTTTGTAGCTGAGTGCTGATGGGACACAAATAACAACAACACAGGTGTGAGAGATCACCTGAACAACTCAAACACTCTGAATCCAAAGGGAATTCAGGCATGCAAGAAAGAACAACAAAACTTGTGAGGAAAAAAACCAATTTCACCAGCAGACAGTGGAACTACAGAGGGGAAAATCCAAAATGAGCTAGTCAGACAGTGGTAAATCAGTTGTGTGTCTTCAACAGAGACAGGCTAAAGAGACTTAAAGTATTCAAAATAAATGTGTGTTTTTATATATAAACATGTGGATATACAAACTCACATATAAGCATATTTAAAAGAAGTTAAACAGAAAGGAATGTCCTGACACATCCCTAAGAAAAAAGTTGAGACTCAGACTCATAAGGGAAGTAAAAAGGTCTCAGTAAATGCCTTGAAAACCAGAAAATAAAACTGAAGGGGGAAAAAAATTATCATGACAACAGTTCCTAATCAACATCAGGATTTCCAGATGCAGCTGAATGCTAGACTTGAAAAGCTAAAGATATCCATATAAATGAATGAATGTTGAGTGACCAAATAAAGATCTTTGACAAAATGAGCAAAGGTATAAAATTTGCCAGGTACTTACACAAACCAGCATTTTAAAAGATTGCAATAAGGAAGATGAACCAATGGGGAATCTAAATGAGTGGTAAAAGATTAAAAAGTCAGATTGCTTGCTGCATGTTTACTTTACAAGTTTTGGAATAGCTCATGATAACATGAATGCTTAATGGGGAAGTAATGAGAGGCTGCTGAAATCTGTAATGAGACATTACATAAATATTCTGAAATGAACTTGCACACTCCCAAGTCAATGCCAGCACTGACTCCCAGGTACATGCAGGTGCTCTGTGTGTACATAGCAAGGGTTTGGCAGTGGAGGCTGCAGGGTGGCCTCTGTCAGAAGAGATCAGCAGCTGTACCCCTGCCAGACAGGCAGAAGAACCAGGAAGGAAGGAGTGAAGTCAGGCCTGGGAAGATAGGGGACAAGAATGTGATTTTTAGGACTGTTTTTGTTTTATCAGCCTACTGTTTTTAACTGGGAAAAAACCCTACATTAATTTTCCAAGGTGAGCCTGTTATGCCCGTGGCAGTAATGGGTAAATGACCTCTCTATCTCAGAGAGTTTTTGATTTATCTTCTGTTCCTGGTCCTGTTGAGGAAGAGGGCCAAGAGAGTGGCTTGGTGAACATCTGCAGGCTGGTCAAGGTCAGCCCTCCAAAAAAGTTGTGAAGAAATGTTTGTGCCACTGTACAAGCTAAAATCTTGGATATGTTTGGTACATTCAGGGGCAATGAGAAAGATTTGTTTTCTAACACCTAGAAATGTAGTGATAACTCAGCTAAGTCAATTTACCACAGAAGAAAAAAATACAAATCCTGAATTTAGATTTTTTTAACAAGATGTAACAGGGTTTTTTTGCATGTAAGATTTATATCTGATATACAAAAAGGTTTTTTTAAAAAAAATCAGGTCGTTAACTTATAAAAACTGATTAAAGGCATCGTTTTATAAATTGGTTAAATAGACAGTGCATGAAAAACTCAAGTGTAGATCAGAATATTATGGCTTACTATATTCCAAAAAATTAAACTGTAAGGCTAGAGAAAACCCTCAGGAAACTTGGATGGCAAGATTATTGAAAAAAACTAACATGGTCTGACCTGAATTGAAACTGAACAGTGAGCCAAAGGCAGAGCAGCTACAGAACTGTCATAAAGACTAAACACTTCTTGAAGTTAAAAAAAGATCAAGTGACAACATAAGGCTCACCACAAAAACTCTCATACAGATATGCCTACATGTTGATTAATATTTTAAATGCACCAATACCATCTGTAACATAATAACTTCCTCCCTCAGAGACATATTTAAAATAAATGATAGTCATGACCATTAGTTCAGTTGCTTTGAAACAGAAAAAGTATGTTCATAGAAGTTTACATTAAACTTACAGAAAAATTTGAGAAATATGCATTTAGGAAACGAAACCAGTGAATATTTAAAAATAAACCTGCAATAGAATCAAAGCTGAAGAAAATGTGGGAGGCACAGCAAATTAAAAAGGTCTATGCCCTGAACACAGTATTTGGAAAAATAACAGAATTTTATAAGTAACACTGGGTTTGTGGGAATACTGTCAAACATAAGCCTTGAAGTCATCTGGATCCAATGCATTTGACTGCAACTGCTGACTGTAAAGCCTGCATGGTTCATGAAGAAAAGAATACAGTGCTGGCAGGAGTACAAGAGCAATTGCCATCCCTGACACTTCCATTTCAGTTTTAGCAGGCAAGGGGAGCTCTGATGCCTTGGACTGTCAGGGAGGAGAGCACAGCTCAGCTGCTGATGCTCTGCAGTACCTAAAGCAAGGAGATGTCAGAAATACTGTCAACAAACACACAGACAGGTTGCAGTTTTAGCACTGCCAGTGTCCTCAGTACAGTTTGTGGGGCAATGCTTTCGTTGTCTCAAAGGTTACTCAGTATTACTGCACCTTATGCAGCTGAACATGTATTACAAGCCCAGCCACTACGGAAGAACAAGATCTTGGGTTGCTATCAAGGGTTAAGACTGGAAAACTTAGACCATTGCTTAGACTGAAAACCTAAAAACACACAAGACATTATTCCAAGCTATGAAAACAGAGTTAGATACAGTAATTCAGATTGAAAAGGCCAGCATGAGGTGATGTAGTTTAACCTCTTACTCAAGGTTATCTATGAGATCAAACCAATTTGCCAAGAAATTTATCCACTCACATCTTGAACATCTATTTATAGCCATTATTTCTCATCCTTCCATCATACAGCACCCAGTCTAGTTCATCTGCTCAAAAAAAAAAAAAAAAACCCACCTCATTGTATGGGAAAGCTGCTATTAATCCTCTCAGAGCTTTCTCTTCACCAAATTAACCCATTTCATCAGCCTCTTCTCACAGAGCCTGTGCTTCAGCCCACCAGTCACTGGCATCCCTCCTAGAAGATGGCACTGACATCTTTTTCTGCATAGAGCAGACAAAAGTTGGACAGAGTATTCTGCATGTGGCTGAACAAGTGTGAAGCTGAAGGAAATCATCATTGCACAAACTTCTCTGCTGCCACAAAGCATCACTGCCTCATGTTCACCTTGCTGCCCACCAGCTCCCCAAACCCTATCCTACAGAGCTGCACTCCACCCAGTCAGCCCCTAACCTCTGTCTTCCCTAAGAGTTTTTTATTCCCATCACCCTTGTTGAATCTCATGAGCCTCCTGCCCGTTCATTCCTGCAGACTGAGTCCCTATGCACAGCACCTCTGCCCTTCAGCAGATCAGTCCCCTTAGGGTGGTGCCAGCTGAATGAATTTGGTCACCTTGAATGAATTTTGAACCTTGTCACCTCCATCCAGGTTCCCTGAGAAAGATGTGAAACACAGCTCAGCTTGTGAGAGGAACTGGGGAGTGCTGCAGCCCTTGATCATGCTCTGAACCTGATCCCACAAGCAGCTTTTCACCTACCTGGTTGCCACCTAGACCATGGCATTCTAACTAGGAATGACAAGGGTGCTGTGGGAAACAGCAGTGAAAACCTGACTAAAGGCAAGGTAAAGAACAGCCACTGCTCCTTCCCCATCCACAATTCCTGACATTTTACCACAGAAGGCATGATTAACCCTCGACAAATCCATCCTGTCTGTGCCCAACCACTACCTTGTCATTGACATGCTCAGAAATGTGTTCCAAAAGGATTCTTTCCACAGGGACTGAAGCAAGAAGCACCATCCTCTAACTCCATGGCTTGTCCTTTGGCCTGTTTTGAAGACATTCATGTTTCCACAAAGGACACTCCTCCCCAGTTTATTTAAAGAATGACAGAAATAAGTCTTCCAGGGGCATCAAACAGCAATCTCCTCATCCTCAGATTCAGCCTGAAGTCTTGCACAGATCAAGTGCTCTCAAGGAAGCCCTGAGTGAACTCTCTTTGCATTAATGGCTGAGAGTTGTTCTCCCTGAACCACATCTCTGGTCACAAAGGCCTGGGAGATCTCTGGTACCAGAGCAGATTGATACATCACACAAAGATGTGACATTTTGTTCATATGGGTTCTCTCTCTACTTGCATACTGTGGGAGACTGTGGGAAGCCAAGTGGGAAGGATGAAGAAACTGAGTAATCTGTCTGTGGGATCAACAGTAGTCTGTGTTTCACAGTAAAACTCAAGTTCCACAAGCAGGAGCAGGGAAAAAAAAAAATCCCCCAAAAAACAGCCTTCTTTATTCCTTTCCTTAATATTTGCCCAAGAATGGAAACCTTCAAAAAACCAAAGCATAACTTAACAAGTTTATAAAATTGAAAGGAAAATTCAATACTCATTTATTACTTCCAGCCAAACTCTGTTCTGAACATAGATAATGTAAGCAAAGAGTAAGTGATTCACAAGTGTTGGCATAAGCAAGATTGATTTCATTACAGAGTTCATTAAAAAACATGTTCTATGTAATAAAAATACATTTACAGTTCTAAGGTTATATATTTTAATCTTGTTTCCCTCATCCCTGCACCTTAAGGAACACAGTTGTGAAAATCAACCTCTTGCCAAGTCACTCCTTAGTGAGAACAGTTCCCTGAGACTCAGTCCACCCAAAGGATTCACTCTCTAAAACCAGTACCTGCAAAAGGAGACAGTGACAAATTATCTGAATGATCGTGGAAAGACAGTATTTTTAAAACAAATTCCATCCAAGATCTACATAAAAAAAAATATTTGTACAGCTTGGGACTTCCTAATACTTGGGCTGACTCATACTGAATTGACTCTATTTACTATATGCTGACTGCGCTCACATTATTACAATACCAACTGCAACTCCTTTGGTGCAGAGAATGAGGGGTACTAGAGGGAAAAAAACCATCTAGAGATATTTATTACTGACACTTCTCAATGGATCTGGAATTTCATTGCAAAAAAGAAGGACCAGAAAACTGAGATTAATGGGAAAATACAATTAAGACAACTTTTTTTTTCCCAGAGAGTTTCTGTCAGGTGTTGATTTTTGGTTTATTTTTTTAGCTTATGATATCCACACTTTTGTTGCTGAACTGCCTGCTGGGCATTCAGAAGACACACAAATAATTTGTTATGATGAAGTCAACATAAAACTGTGCTTTGAACATGAGGTTTTATAGGAACTCCACAAAAAACAGGGCCTTTCTTGTTTCCATGTTAGCCATGTGTCCAGGTTTAAAGGGACAGTATTGCCAGGAAAAGGGAATTCAGGAACTCGCAGGCACTAAAAAGGTATAGGTTGGGAATAACAGTTCTTTACTGAAATATTTATAAGACAAACAAAAACAGCATCAGCTATACGAAAGAAAAAAAACAGTGACAGAACAGAATGGAATTCAGTCCCAGTCCCTTTGTCAGTCACCGATGACTCTCCGATGGACCAGGGCGGGCGGCTTCTTAGTCGCGGCTGCTGCAGGGGCAGGGGAGGGGGCCAGGTGGCCTCACCACCCCAGGTGGAAGAAAAGGGTGAGAGGAAGGAAACTCTGCTCACCGTGGGCGTCCCAGTTCCCAGTTGTTCAGAGGAAGCAGAAAACTTTAGCAGTCCAAATCCAAGAAGCCTGATCCCAACAGGAGAAACGGAACCTCTCTCCTCCAGTTCGGCCGGCGAGCTGTGTAGTTCTCCTACCCCCAGTGTCCTCTTACTTGCCGAAGACAAAAGCAGGACTCCACCTTTCCCTAATGGGCCATCATTGCTTCAAGTAGTCCTTGGTCTCCAGCTCTTAACGGCTAATAGGAGAGCCATCCCGGCTAGCTTAACATAATAATGGGAAAAAATTTCTAAACCTCGCCAACCCACAACATTATCCACCCCAAATTTTTTCCATGCTAACATACTACATTAAATTAGAACCTTTAAATTACATACATACATGCAGTTACAGACACAGTATCATAGGTAGTTCACCCCAGAACAAGGTCTCCTTGGGGTATGCATCGGGTTTCTCCATCCTTTTGCATCACCCACCAGGTACAACCTGGTCCTTGAGCAAAAACCACCCCACGGACAGGATTGTCTTTGCTGGAGGCAGAGTTTACCCAAACAGTTTTCCCTAGCATACCTCTCATGTGTACCACTGGAACCTTATCCCCATCTGGTGTTCCCAAGAGCTCAGATTGGGCAGGGCCTGCTCGGTTAGTGGAACCTCGGGTATTCACTAACCACGTGGCCTTTGGTAGATTACTTTCCCAGTTCTTGAAAGTCCCCCCACCAAGTGCCTTCAAGGTGGTTTTAAGCAGGCCATTGCACCGTTCGACCTTCCCAGCTGCAGGTGCATGGTAGGGGATATGGTACACCCACTCAATGCCGTGTTCCCTAGCCCAGCTGTTTATGAGGCTGTTCTTGAAATGAGTCCCGTTGTCTGACTCAATTCTCTCAGGGGTACCATGCCTCCAAAGGACCTGTTTCTCAAGGCCCAGGATGGTGTTCCGAGCAGTGGCATGAGGCACAGGGTAGGTCTCCAACCATCCGGTGGTGGCTTCCACCATGGTCAGCACGTAGCGCTTGCCTTGGCGGGTCTGAGGCAGTGTGATATAGTCAATCTGCCAGGCCTCCCCGTACTTATATTTGGACCAACGCCCACCATACCAGAGGGGCTTCACTCGCTTGGCCTGTTTGATGGCAGCGCACGTATCACAGTCATGGATGACTTGAGAGATACTGTCCATGGTTAGATCCACCCCTCGGTCTCGTGCCCACTTATATGTGGCATCTCTGCCCTGATGACCTGAGGCGTCATGGGCCCATCGAGCCAGGAACAATTCTCCCTTGTGTTGCCAATCCAGGTCTATTTGTGACACCTCTATCTTTGAGGCCTGATCAACCTGCTCGTTGTGTTGGTGTTCCTCATTAGCCCGACTCTTGGGGACATGGGCATCCACGTGACGAACTTTCACAGGTAGCTTCTCTACCCGGGTGGCAATGTCTTTCCACTCGTCGGCAGCCCAGATTGGTTTTCCCCTACGTTGCCAGTTTGCCTTTTTCCACCTTTCCAGCCAACCCCACAGAGCATTGGCTACCATCCACGAGTCAGTATAAAGGTAGAGCTTTGGCCACTTCTCTCTTTCAGCAATGTCCAGGGCCAGCTGAACAGCTTTGAGTTCAGCAAATTGACTTGATCCACCTTCTCCTTCAGTAGCTTGTGCAACCTGTCGTGTGGGGCTCCATACGGCGGCTTTCCACTTCCGGTTCATCCCCACGACGCGGCAGGAGCCGTCGGTGAAAAGAGCGTAGCATGTTTCATCTGCTGGCAGTTGGTTATACGGTGGGGCTTCCTCAGCGCGGCTCACTTGTTCTTGCTCCTCATCATCGGCGAGACCAAAATTTTCACCTTCTGGCCAGTTCGTAATTATCTCCAAAATCCCAGGGCGATTTGGGTTTCCGATGCGGGCGCGTTGCGTGATGAGGGCAATCCACTTGCTCCATGTGGCGTCGGTGGCGTGGTGGGTAGAGGGAACCTTTCCTTTGAACATCCACCCCAGCACTGGTAGTCGGGGTGCCAGGAGGAGTTGTGCTTCCGTCCCAATCACCTCTGAGGCAGCTTGGACTCCCTCATAGGCAGCCAAGATCTCCTTCTCTGTGGGAGTGTAGTTGGCTTCAGACCCTCTGTAGCTCCGGCTCCAGAATCCCAGAGGTCGGCCTCGAGTCTCCCCAGGCACCTTCTGCCAAAGGCTCCAGGACAAGCCATGGTTCCCGGCTGCAGAATAAAGCACATTCTTTACCTCTGGTCCCGTCCTGACTGGGCCAAGGGCCACTGCATGAGCGATCTCCTGCTTGATCTGGGCAAAGGCTTGCTGTTGCTCAGCACCCCAGTGGAAATCGTTCTTCTTACGGGTGACCAGGTAGAGAGGGCTCACAATCTGGCTGTACTCAGGAATGTGCATTCTCCAAAAGCCTATGGCACCTAGGAAAGCTTGTGTTTCCTTCTTGCTGGTTGGTGGGGACATTGCGGTGATCTTATTGATGACCTCAGTGGGGATCTGGCGCCGTCCATCTTGCCACTTTACTCCCAGGAACTGGATCTCTCGGGCAGGTCCTTTGACTTTGCTCTTTTTAATGGCAAAGCCGGCTCTCAGCAGAATCTGTATGATCTTTTCTCCTTTCTCAAATACCTCCACTGCCGTGTTCCCCCACACAATGATGTCATCTATGTATTGCAGGTGTTCTGGAGCCTCACCCTTTTCCAGTGCAGCCTGGATCAGTCCATGACAGATGGTGGGGCTGTGTTTCCACCCCTGGGGCAGACGATTCCAGGTGTACTGCACGCCCCTCCATGTAAAGGCAAACTGAGGCCTGCACTCTGCTGCCAGGGGAATGGAGAAAAATGCGTTGGCAATGTCAATGGTGGCATACCACCTTGCTGCCTTGGACTCCAGCTCGTACTGGAGCTCCAGCATGTCCGGCACGGCAGCGCTCAGTGGTGGAGTCACTTCGTTCAACGCACGATAGTCCACAGTCAATCTCCATTCTCCATCAGACTTGCGCACGGGCCAGATGGGGCTGTTGAAGGGTGAGTGGGTTTTGCTGACCACCCCTTGGCTCTCCAGCTCACGGATCATCTTGTGGATGGGGATCACAGCATCTCGATTCGTCCGGTACTGCCGGCGGTGCACTGTTGAGGTGGCAATTGGCACTTGTTGCTCTTCCACCTTCAGGAGTCCCACTGCAGATGGGTTTTCTGACAGTCCAGGCAAGGTGTTCAACTGCTTAATGCCCTCTGCCACTACAGCAGCTATTCCAAAAGCCCATCTGTATCCCTTTGGGTCTTTGTAGTAGCCACTCCTGAGAAAATCTATGCCTAGAATGGGCGGTGCCTCTGGGCCAGTTACAATCGGATGTTTCTGCCACCCCTCTCCTGTCAGGCTCACCTCAGCTTCCAGCAAAGACAATTCCTGTGATCCCCCCGTCACCCCAACAATGGAAACACGCTCTTCCCCCACATGTTCTGATGGTATTAGGGTGCATTGTGAACCAGTATCAACTAATACCCTGTATTCTTGTGGTTCTGATGTGCCAGGCCATCGGACCCACACCATCCAATAGACTCTGTTATCCCGTGCCTCTCCCTGGCTAGAGGCAGGGCCCCTCTAGCCCTGGCTATTATTCCTTTCCTGAACATACATAGTGGAGGTTCCTTCAAGTGGGTCTGACAGATCATCTTCCCTTCTGTAATGCCCAGCACCTTGGTCATGGGAGGTTGAGGCTACCTTCACTTTAGTGTAGCTCCCTCGGTTAGCATTTCCCTCCCTGAGTTGACGCACCCGTGCTGCCAAGACAGAAGTGGGTTTCCCATCCCATTTTCCCATGTCTTCCCCATGGTCACGCAGGAAAAACCATAGGTCAGCTCGTGGGGTGTACCCTTTTCCACTAGCTGAGGGGCGTGGGGCTGTAACCTTGGGGTACGAGGCTCGCACTGGTGCTGCCTTGATCTTCCTGATCTCCTCCCTCATCTCACTTATGTCACCTCTCATGCCCCTCACCTCCCTGATCTCCTCCCTCATCCCCCTCATCTCCTGGACCACGGAAGAAACCTGGGCCTGCACTACGCCATTCATCATACTGTGAAAATCCCTAAGCTTGTTAGCAACAGAGCTCACTGTTTCTCGGTGCTCATCAGCATTAATCATTGCAATGAAGGTGGTGTATTGAGATGGCCCTCGGTTTGCCAGGTTCCACAGCATGTGACCTGTGCACCTGACCTTGTCAGGGTCATTGTCATGCTGTCCATCCCTCCCAAAGAGTACCTCCAGTACCGCCACCTCTCTCAGCTGTTGAATCCCTTCCTCAACGGTTTTCCAATGCACTCTATTATGGTACTCCTGCATTCTTTCTTTGTTGACAAACCTCTCTCTTACACTCATTAAAAGCCGCTCCCAGAGGGGAAGTGGGCCTGGCTCCCTTACGAATATTTGGTCCACACCTGAGTCCTGGGACAAGGATCCCAAATTCCTTGCCTCTGTACCATCCAAGTGCACACCTGTACCCATAAGGTCCCAGACCCGAAGTAACCAAGTTGTCAAAGCCTCCCGGCCCCGTCGTGCAATATCTTTCCGCAGATTGCGGAGATTTTCATAAGACAGGGACTCAGTGATGATTTCAACCTCTGGCTCCCCTGCTGGTTGTGAGGGCCCTCCTCTCTGGTCCTCTTTGTCTAGGTGCCTTGCTTTCATTTTAGACTTCCTAGTTTCTACAGGGGCGACTGCTGCTGGCTGTGAGTGCCCTTGCAATTCAGCTGGACCCTGGGCAGATGTAACACCTAGGGGTTCCACTACAGCATCACTGGATTCTCCCCCTTTATGGCAGGGCTTGTCACCAGCTGGGGAGAGGTACTCCTTCATCATCTGGCCCATCTCACTCATCTGCTTCACTAGAAGCCCCACCCACTCCGGGTGGTTTCTTTCTGAGATGGGCTGTGGGGCAGGGTCAGGCTCTGGGGCAGCATCCCTAGTCTTTGGGGCAGGGTCAGGCTCTGGGGCAGCATCCCTAGTCTTTGGGGCAGGGTCAGGCTCTGTGGCAGCATCCCTGGTCTCTGGGGCAGGGTCAGGCTCTGTGGCAGCATCCCTAGTCTCTGGGACAGGGTCAGGCTCTGTGGCAGCATCCCTAGTCTCTGGGGCAGGGTCAGTCTCTGTGGCCGCATCCCTAGTCTCTGGGGCAGAGTCAGGCTCTGGGGCAGCACCCCTATTTCCTGGAGTAGGTATCAGAGTTGTTATCCAGCTCAATCCCCCGTTATCTCTTAATGTTAAATAGGACAAGCCTATCAGTAACACCAGCCACTGTACGATATCATTAGCATTCAGAGGAAATCTGAACCCTTCAAAAACTGGTGGGGTAGACCCAAAAATTTGGGTGAGGGGTTGGGAGAAAATTTCCCCTGGTGTTATTCCCTCACAGTAGGTGCCATTATTAAAGTAATCCCAAAAACATGCATTTAGTGTGTGGTATCCCTGAATCCATGTACCCGCCGTCCAAAGGAAGTTAAAAATCCATGAATTCCTCACCTTATCAACCCATAAAGCAAGTTCGATAACAGTTACAGTAGCCTTAGTTACAGGGCCCATGCTTATGTAAGGGTTTGCAAATGGGAGATATACATGTATGAACACGTGCAGCCCAAACCAGATTAAACTGGACCACATGTTGCTAGCACACACAAAAAAAAAAACCAGTCTCAGGCAACCGAAGAACTGTTATTCCTTAACCTCCTGCCACACGTTCGGGCGCCAAAATCTGTCCAGGTTTAAAGGGACAGTATTGCCAGGAAAAGGGAATTCAGGAACTCGCAGGCACTAAAAAGGTATAGGTTGGGAATAACAGTTCTTTACTGAAATATTTATAAGACAAACAAAAACAGCATCAGCTATACGAAAGAAAAAAAACAGTGACAGAACAGAATGGAATTCAGTCCCAGTCCCTTTGTCAGTCACCGATGACTCTCCGATGGACCAGGGCGGGCGGCTTCTTAGTCGCGGCTGCTGCAGGGGCAGGGGAGGGGGCCAGGTGGCCTCACCACCCCAGGTGGAAGAAAAGGGTGAGAGGAAGGAAACTCTGCTCACCGTGGGCGTCCCAGTTCCCAGTTGTTCAGAGGAAGCAGAAAACTTTAGCAGTCCAAATCCAAGAAGCCTGATCCCAACAGGAGAAACGGAACCTCTCTCCTCCAGTTCGGCCGGCGAGCTGTGTAGTTCTCCTACCCCCAGTGTCCTCTTACTTGCCGAAGACAAAAGCAGGACTCCACCTTTCCCTAATGGGCCATCATTGCTTCAAGTAGTCCTTGGTCTCCAGCTCTTAACGGCTAATAGGAGAGCCATCCCGGCTAGCTTAACATAATAATGGGAAAAAATTTCTAAACCTCGCCAACCCACAACACCATGTAAACAAGAAGCTTGGATACATGAAGTGTGTGTGCCTTAGGGCATAACCTGTTGCACAAAACTGAAATTGTGCAATTTAAATGATTCCAACATCAAAAATGACATTAAAACAATTTTGCTACTCATCTCCCAACAGCCAGCCCAGTGCTGTAGGGCAGAAACAAAGGAAATGGGCTCAAGCAAGAGGAAACCAGCCCAAAAGAATACAAGAGATGAAATTATTTGGTAAGAAAAAAATATCCATTTTAGCTAAAAATTAAATACTGTACATGATGCTACAATCATTTAATTCTAATAAAAATACTTCTCTAATACATTATACTTCATGTTTTAGATAAGCTCCTATCATCTGGATTTAATGGCACCTGTTAAAAGTGCTATCAAACATACCGGTTAATAGCACCTCTTAATGACAAAAAACCTGACATGATAGACAAAATTCTGAAAATAACCGAGATGTTAATTCAGAGCATGTTAACACAGATTAAAAGGACAGTGTTTTCTACTGGAAACTACATCTCTTTATGGCATTTACAGAAGTTTTGTAACTTGGAAGTACTAACACACTGTCATTACTTGTAATTCAGGTTTATCACACAGCATACAAGGGATGCAAAGTAGCAGTTACACAAGGTAGAACCTCAGCCAGTTACTTTTGAACTAACTGAGATTATAAAACACCAAAATCAGGTAGTCATGTTCTGCCTTTCAATTACAAAATACCTTAACAGTCATTCTGCTGTGTGCCAATATGCCCAATCCACTCCAGAGACTACCATCACTCCAAAAGGGTAACAAGTTTTACAAGTTAAATTCCACTGCTGTTTGCAATACATATAGCTATGAATAAAAAGGTAGGCACCACTGATTTTCATAGCTTAAACAGCAACAACAGAATCCTGGCTGAATGAAAGATTAAGGGTAGAAATATCCATACAGTGAGAAAAAAAAAAGAAAAAGGAAAAAAAGAGCATCTTCCCCCCTTAAAAAGCAGTGACAATATAAAAATATTGAGGTAAAATAATCCACTTTTAAGAAAAAAATAGTTCTTCTGCATTTTTGTAGTGAGGTCTGCTATTCATGAAGTTCTGCTGGACAGAGTAGAGTTTCAGAAAATTTAGTGCTCAGCAGCAAGCCAGCACTTGCAGCTATGGACAAGCCTGTATAGCATGTTCACCTTGTTGTTGGTACACTACTAAAATGAATGCCCTCACTCAAGTGTTAATCAGCACAACTATATGCAGTGCATACGAAGGTGTCACAGCATCAACTACTGTCTGTCTTTAATAATCAGGTCCTTCTGCAACAAATCACCTGCTAACAAGCTCAACCTGTGAAGTACAGAGCCACTTTTCCTAGATCAATCTTCAAAGACTGTCTAGCATTCAGCAATTCACAAAGAAACATTAACAACCATATTAAGTATAAAAGAAAGGGAATTAATGATTTTGTCCACAAATTCCCAGACTTTCAGATTAAAGAAGCTCGACATGAAACACTAGAAGTTAATTAACAGAAAAGGGATGCTAAACATAAATGAATGACAATTCTCACACAGTCAGAAAGGAGACAGACCTTAGGACTCTCAAAAGCACACAGATCTGAGCTAATTCAACCAAATGGAAAGGAGGAGAGGAATCATTTTTTTAATATGTACAGGCTAAATGGATTCTGCATTGAGAAAACACAGCATGCAGTTTTAGAAGGCAAGTCTTGAATGCACTCCCAGCGCTGCTAGAAAAAGAAAGAAAAAAAGCTTTTATTGGATAGAAACTACAACTTGGAACGCCCTTTGAGTCACAAGCATTGGATTTTGAATCTTACTCCTGGAAGATGGAGGAAAGAGGACATACCAGCAGTACAACCACTTGCTCAACTGTTGTATGATAAGTGCAAAGCCCAGTTTTAAACTAAGTGGTAAACATATTTAGGGACTTACAACCAAAAGTTCAAACAAAATAAGAACGGTTTTGTAAAAGTCATTTGAAGGTACCCAATTTCCAACTAAAGTGGCTTACAACAAGGGGCTATTTAGTAGAGGAAGTAGTATAAGATTCTCACTAGGATGTTACTCAACAGCAAAAAGTATTTTAAATCATAACCTGGGCACACTCAGCAGTACCCACACCTATTTCAACTCTTTGGTCAAGTATGTGCACAGACCTTCGAACAAATCCTGGCCAATGCATGCTTCTTAAAAACTTTTCTGATCAAAACCACCTGCTGGTTCCTACAAAATTGTTCTCTGTCAAGAAAAATCTGTATTACTCCGTTTATTGCAAGGTGATTTTTCAGGTTCCCTCCCCCCAACAAAGTTACTGCAGATAACTCCATATTTTGGAATATTACAGTCATAGTGAAGTGATGAGAAAGTCTAAACACATCCCTGCAAAGAGGATCATAAAATGACTGAGTTCATTTTCCTTCACCCATAAAAAATGCTGTTGACTGCACATATAGAGCACACTATTGACTTTCTCATATGAAACTATACGTATGGTTTCTTAGAAAGGTCCCTCCTTTGAGTAACTAAGTACTCAGATCTATTAAACTGGTTACACATTAACAGGCTCACAACCACATGGCCAAACCTGACCCATCAGACACCAGCTGAAGGAAAAAGGTTTAAATGCTGTCCTCCAAATCAAAGCTTCCACAAACAGAATAATTGGACTTAACAGATGGACAGGATGATGAAGATTGGGAAATTCCTCTACCCTCAAAGAAAAAAAAAAAAAAAAAGAAGTACACCTATGGTTGTAGGCCTTTTGTACAACCACTTTTGGACAAATTATTAATCCTCACAAGCAACAGTACCTGTTAGAATTAACCTGTGTGCACAATAAAGGACGATTTCAGAAGAGTACCTAAATTTGTTATGCTAATGTAAGCCACACAAACATGCCATAGTTGATGAGATCAAAAAATTATCTGGATTTTTACCTCTGTCCTCTCCCTTCTCATTAGTTACTGAGCAGCACAACCAGAAAAACACTGGAATACAGATATTTAACTAAGGTGGGTCCAGTAATCACAACACTGTCATTGGCACTCCCAAACTGAATAATGAATCACTGAAGAATCTTATTCTCCACATTTACCCAGCTGAGGAAAATAAGGCAGTTACCTCCTATATCTCCAGTGCAGGGCACAACATTTCCCAATAATCTATTTAAAAGCCTTTATTCTGCTTATTTTCTGCACATTTCCTTTTTCCAGGATTATTCTGAGATCCATCATTTCAGATATTAGCATTACTTCTTAGCCTAAAGCTTTTGTCACCCTCTTCACAGATGCCCTTCTATCATCCAACAAAAATACTGAAACCTCTTGCCACAGAAGCCAAAAAACCTTTCAGAACTTCATGTAAATTTTTACTCAAAGCCAAATCCAAAAGTATGACCACTCTAACAGAGCATGTCTCTTTCTCATCAATCAACTGCTCCTGTAAATCAAACCCAAGGCATTAACTGACTGTGGAGGGGTACTATCTTCCACAGTGACATTTTACTTTCCAAACAGGTTTGTGTTTCTTAGTTGTGATGACGCTGACATTTGTAATATTTTAACAGCTTTGGTATGATGCTCTGAATCCTTCAGCAAACCAAATGTTAAATGTTTAAATGTTCCCATCCCTCCAAAGAGAGACAAGATCAGCCTGGTGGAAGCTGCTGGCAGTGAGGTCAGATGCTGCAATAGGCTGTGTGCGTACCTGTAACAAGGAAAGCTCCACCTAGCTCAAGTTACTTCTGTTGCCTCATGGTTTGTTTCTGCTCATGCAAGAACTGATACCCACTTACAACGTGTAGCCTAATAAATTATGCCACCAGTAAAATTAAAAAAAAAAACAAGTCTAACAATACGTTAAGCCTGAGACAAGAACCTGTAGGTACAAGATTGCTCAAAGTCAATATGCTACAACACAAACAAATGTTCAGAAAGCTTTTCCCTTCCCTCAGTCAAAAAACAAGTATTTGTCATCTGACATATGATTCCACTAAAAATCAATCATCACTCAGAATGTCATGATTCCTGTAAGGAAAAAAGGTACATAAGCCTCACCATACTGCATTTTAAAAGAGTAATATTTGTGTGGGGGTGCATATATATACATACATATTATATATATTAACATATATTAATAATCTGTATTAATGCCAGGAGCAATCAACTACTATGGAAGAAACAGATACTGTACAAAGTATATGAAGAAATAAGATTTTAATCTCTGAATGATGGCAGTTCATGTGCTGACTTGCTTTAATCTCAGAAACAAGTGACAAGAAGCATAACAAGAAGTCTGTGGCCCCATATTCCTTGGACTCCACATGCACATATAATTAGACGACCATCTGCTCACAAAATTTTACCACCCAAGGTAGCTGGTACCTGATCATTTGATAAGAAGGATCCAAAAAAATCCTTTACGTCAATGTCAAGCCTACTGTCTCATGTGGAAGGTTGCATCTGTGAAATGTTTTAGGCAGTGAAAGACTCTTCAGTGAAGTGCTTGCTCCTCCAGAGCTGCTCATGAGAACTTGATGACACTGTATGTATTGGCCAGGGAAAAAATGCATCTGATAGAGATACCAGGGAGAATTAATTTTGGACTGGCACTTATTACTTGGCTTGTTTTGCCAAAGTTAGCCTGTCACCCTGCCTCTCTCTCAAGCCCACTGAAGCAGGACGGGGTACCAGTGCAGAAACAGAAATGCATAACAACACACTACAGAACCTGATTACAGTGCAAATATCATAGAGGCACAGGTATTAAACAAAGCACCTTAAAGTAAAATTCATTTTTTACTTCTCTACCACATTCATACAGCATCAAAAAATATCTTTCCACTGGACAGCTGATCTCAATCCCTTCCTTCCTCCCTCAATAAAAAAGTGTATTTTGTGTTACACCTTCAAAAATTCAGGAAGTCATTACTCCATGACCTGATGTCATTTTGCATGCTTGCAATGAACTGCCTGAGATGATTACAAATCTACACGCTGCCTTCAAATTCTTTTTGATGTTGTGAAATCAAATTCTGGGAGAACCTAACTGCCTTCAACCAGTTGCTCACCCTTGTTGGTTTGTATTATTTATTTGCCAAAATGGTGATAACACTCATTAGATTTTAAAAGCAGTCCTTAACAGGAATTGCATGCAGCACAGAGCAGCAAGGACTACGTTGTTCCCTCTGTTTTAAGGGATCCTGGACCAGTAGCTCCCACTCAGGGAAGAGCAAAAGTAGTCCACTGCTCACACACCCTCATCATTTAAATAGCATCAGGAATAAGAAATTAATTTTAAAACCTTGTACACAGCTCAACAAACAGCTTAAAAACAACAAGCATCAAGCTCTTTAGGTTTACTGATGATAGTAGATTACTTAGCATTCCAGTTTACAAATGAAGTTGCTAAAATTAAACTGAAGAAGGCAGTCACATGGTATTTATTCCTGTAACTGTTATACTGAAGTTTAACTCCTCTGATTTCTAAAGCAATGACCAGTAGAAAAAGTCATGATGGTGTTCTGTGCCATGATCATGCTCATTTTGGGGAGCACACATGAAATACAAGACTATTTTATGCTTTTGGGGGGTTGGGAGTTCTTTTTCTGATTGGTTTGTTTTGGGGTTTGGGTTGAAGTTTTTTTGGGGAGGTAGTTTGTTTGGAGCATTGTGAGTTGTTTTTTCTTTAAAGAATACAATCTTTTCTGGGGTGAATCTGTAAGAAACCTTTCTTAATGGGGGTCAACTGATAAAAAATATCATGAGATCTCTTCAAATACTTAAATATTGGTAGAAGGTACTTCCTTTCTTTTCTTCATGGTTTAAATGTCAATGCTGCCTTCACAATTGCAAAAAACTGGAATGCCTCAATTTCCCCCAAACAGTACAGAAGTTTTTAGTGTGTAATCCAAGGTTTGTAATAGGAAAAAAAAATAAATTTTCTCAGGATAATTAACAAAAACAGACTAATTAATATTCTTTGGAAGCCAAATCATCACTAAATCAAGGAGGGGGTTTTGTGATTTACTAAGATCTCTGAGATCCAATGGCATTTTACAAAAGCTTGAGTTGCTATCTGCTTCTCAAGCCTGCCAATAAAACCAAACACCCCCTTTCTGCTTCACAGTCCAAGGTGCTGCTACTGCAAGCACTAAGCAGTCACTTAGAACAACCAGTACCACTACAGAAGGAAACTAAATACACTTTGTCCTTCTATTTTTTCCATTACAGATGGTGACTCTGACCTTTCCAAGAGAACCAATATCAAACTGAAAATACCATGCAAAACCATAATTATGAAGACTTTGTGGGTTATGAAACTAAGTTTTGCTGAAAAGATTTTCTTTGAAAGTCTATTGATTGTTATCTTCAGAAAAAATGGAGATGTAATTATGATCCACTACATTTACCAAATGCAGCCATTTTTCCGTGTGTTCAACAGATTACGTCAAAAATTATACAGAAAAACTATAAAGCATTATCCATTCAAGGAAAAAACCTGTAATCCTCAATAGCTATGCTACCTGCTGGCAAGCAGTTGTAATCTGATTTCTGTTGAGGATCTCAAATCACCACAAATCACTACTGAAAACTCTGCTGTTTCATTGTGTCCCCCAAACATGAGTGTATACAGAAAATATATTCAAAGGAGTTCTGTACTGGAACATTTAGAGTACTACCAAGTTAATTCTCTTATTCATTCCCCTCCTGCCAGCTGAGCCTTAAGTGTCATTTTGCAATGTCTTTTTCTTCAATTACTAACTATTCATGAGTTATCCAACATACTACTTTCAGAGTACAGAAATGTCCCCTCTAAACTCCTTCAGTATCAAACTTTTATCTCAGAGTATACAGATATACAAATATTTATCCCAAGTACAATAGTTCCTCTGTCTTACTGATGTCTTAAGAATTAAATGGACTTTTATGAATATCCTAGAAACCTACTTGGCTGAAAAAATCTTGTTCTTTCCAAACTAACAGTTCAGTCATGGTGGCCCACTCTGCTGACCATCTTAATATCTCTGAGGCTTCCTAGTATCACCAAATTGAAAAGAGTTTTTTAAAAGCTCTATTTCAGTTTTTGGTCCTGGAACCAGCACAACTACAGTCTTTTTTTTCCATGGTCTGGCAGTTCCACCTAAAGTGCTCCTCTCCTTTCTACTTAAAATAATACCAGATAGAGCAAGGCAACACATGAGAATTGTGGATTTGGCACTGGAAAGCTGTAACATCAGCAGAAAACACCTGTAATGGAGGAGCACCCCTGCACTATTGCCATCATCTATCATTGCTGACTGTTCACTGGGTGACTAAGAAAGAGGAAGCCTTACACAGTTTCAAACCACCTATTTCATACTTTAGAAAGCAAGAACACTTAAGGGAAAAAAATTACTAACTCAAATACCACAAATACAACAATGCTGAAAGGAATGATGGCTGCTAGAGAAATATAGCATTACAGACAAGACTTTTCAGGAATATAAACTCTGAATGTTGGAATAACACACTGCCACCCTAGGCAGTTAGTTAGGAGTGTAATATCTGAACAGACTCAATACATATTAGAAAAAGAATTAAACAGAGAGTCTGCTCTAAGTTCTGCTGAATTTAAACTAATGCCTGCTCCAACTTACCAGCAAAAAAAGCACAGTTAAACTACTAAGTTCAACAGTACCACTGACGTCACCTTTTTTTTATTCCAAGCTGCTTTTAAGTTGGTACTATTCCCCTTATATTTTTAATCAATCAAGTAGACAGCAGCTGTTCAGCCTATGCTGCAGCTCAAAGCAACCCAAGGTATTAGATTCCACCTCAACAGGAAACATAGGACAAAAGGAGTCTTGGGGAATACAGATAACCACAAAATGTCTAGTTTTATTGCCCTCCAGAATTGAAAGTGAGAAGACAGGGTGTTTTCTTGGGTGATCACATGACAATTTCTGAGGTCGTTACAAAGTGCTACAACTTAATAAATGCTTCAGATACCAAGCACAATTGAGGAGTTAGTTTTGACTTATTCTGAAAAAGAACCGAATTGCAATTTCATGCTGCAGCTGGGCAAAGACAGAAGGAATCTTAAAGCTGGCAGAATACTAGAGAGCCAACAGGTATCTGCCACTGAAGGAACTATTTAAATGCAATACTCTGGGATAAAGAGAATGCTTTTAAGCAATGCCTATGGAACCATATATTGCACAATTAAACACCCAGAATGGAAGAAAACTTAGCGTTTCCATCAACTAATAACCAACTCAGGAATGGGGCTAGTAACAGAATGACACAGCACTAAGACATAAAAAAAAAAATTAATACATAATCGAAAAAAAATTAAACCGATTTAGAAGTGAGAATCGATCTGATTTTCAGAGAGAGAGTGTACTCTTTAGAAGCTCAGTCAGTCTCATAACAGCAGCACCCAATATATTTAAGAGGTAAACACATGGACAAGTACATTTTTCAAAGTGAGACGCTCATTGCACACTACTAAGAAATGGAAAATAGTTCTGACTCTGGAGAAGAATGCTGGTGAAATGCTGGAATACATCCATCACAATAAAGTACAATGTTCTTCAAGTGCTTACCCCAAGCCAGGTGAAATTCCTTTCAGAAATATTTTCTTGGTTAAACTCTCTGACTCAGACATCCAAGGTCTCTAACCACAGAAAGACCACAGAAATGCATCAAAGTAAAAAGTATTTTTCAGCACTACCACACTATTTTAGCTGAAACAAATTTTATCTTAAAAGTAGATCAGTCAAATCTGGGAAATTTCAATGCAGGGCATTAGGCACCAAATCTGCATTGCACTACTTATTTTAAGGCACCACCTTGCCATAAGCAAGTTTCAACTGCGAGGAATTCCTCTGTCCTTGAGTTTCACGTCACTCCACCAACCACCCCATCTCTAGGCAAATTATTTCTATCATGGTGCAAAACATACTGTCTTTGCTTTCCTCTTCTGGCTTCTGATGAAGAGGTTTCCAGGGAAACTTTAAACCACATACATTGAAAAAAAATTATTTTTCAACTCGGAAAAATACAGCTTCCACTAAAGCACGCTAAGGAGAGTGATACCACGCCAAAACCAAACTCCTGTTTACTGGTTTCATCAATTCCTCCTTGAATATGCATAGGTTTGCATAACTGAGCAATCATTTGCACTCTCCTCCGGGCTTCTTGCAAAGAATGATTGGTTAAGTCATCCACACTGCACTGAAAACTGTCGTGTTTTTCCAAGGATCTGTGTCAACTACAGGAATACTTTCCATGTTTAGTTTAGAGTTCTTCAAAGAGAGCTTTCAATGACATTCCCCATTTATGAAAAGAAAGGATTTTCTGTCTCTTCAGGATCAGTAAAGAAGGATGAAAACGAAGCTCCACTCCCCAGCTGTAGCATTTGCTCAGAGCAGCTGATAAATCCAGCTGTGTTGCACAACTGGGGAAAAGACCAACATCTGGGCAAGACTGCAGGACTGCCCACCCACGTGAGAGCTACAGAGACCATGAGCATGGCATTCTCAGGATTATATCCAAGATATCCCTCCTACCTACTGCCCTCAAAGGACAACCAAAAGGTTGTGACTGCCTTGGGATAGGTAGCAGAGCTTTACTGAATCCAGAAAATTTCCTGGAAATCAACAAGCAATACATTTATTTGTTAAGAAGAAAGACAAGGAAACTCAAGACACCGTGCATTTACTCACAGAAGGCCGAAGTAGCAATATTCAGGTACTTTTAACAACTCCCAAACCCAAGGGGCAACTCAATCACTCAATCTGAGGTGACAAGAACAGCAATACAATCAGGGACAGTCAAGTGTGTGTAGAAGAATAAAGAGCTGTGACCACAGGAAATAGACTGAGATGACTATCAGATAATGGCATGAGTCAGCAAGCATCTTGGCTCCATGAGCTTGAGTCAATTTTTAATAGTACAACTGATCTGAGACAAACTTTATATAAAAGCACAAGGACTGCACGTGCAAGAAGTCTTTTTCCAAAGTGATGTGCTGAAATACTCCTAACTAAGTCTAAAACTCCATCTCCTGCAATTATACTGGAACTCATTTTAGAAGGAGGCTGAGGGGGTAATGAAGATACTTTCTGGTCCCCCAACAGATCTGGGAAATTCCATGTTCAGAATTTAAACAGAGAAGTCTGTTTAATTACAGAAAATCCTATTAAACTGATCTTCCAGCTGAAGAGCCCAACTGCAAAAGGCTATAGAAGACACAATAAATTCAGAATTTAATTAGGACACACAGTTAGCTAACTATAATCTATCAATTAGCATTCTCAATGCAATAATACCCCTTTACTTTTAAACTGCACCCTTCTTACTTTTGGACCAAAGTTCTACAACTCTACCAGTGCGGTAGTAATTACACGCATTGCCTAGAGAACAGCAGCCTAGAAATATCTGTAATGTTTAATTAGGGGATAAAGGAAAGACAAAAAAAATCTAAGATGGAGAAAACACTGTTAGCTAATGTATTCATGTTTAGTAATTGTTTAATCCGTTCTAAACCATGGATTCCTGGCATTTTCCTTGCAAGATTTCCAAAGCATACTCAAATGTCAAAACAGTTTTCAGAAAAATGTTATCATATTCCAAGACAGTCTCTTCAATATGAAAACATGGCCAAAAATGTAAAGAATTTTAGAATTAAAAGACTTACCTGCAACTGAAATACAAAGAACACCAGAAAAGTTGAGTGATTGGTATTCCAGACATTTGTTATCCTGGTACTGCACCATTATAACTAAAATTTTCATTGCATTCCTGCTCCTAAAGAAATCCTACCTTTGCAACAAAAATTATTTAACTTCAGGTTTTCTGCATTTCAGGATGACATAAGTAAATGAAGACAAAGTGTCACACACCTTAACAAGTCCCACATTGTGGTACTTTACCATTTGGTAAGAATACAGTTATAAAGCTAAATGACAAGTTCATGAAATGATTTCACACTATCTCAGGAAAAGCAACTTTCTTCAACTCAGGCTCTTAAAAAAGTTAAAAGAAAACTGCAGACAGGTTCTATGTAGTAGACTAATCACTAACCAAAGTAATTCACTATTTCAGACAGGCTACCTGGGAGTACAACAAGCACTACCAGCACTACCCTTGTCTCCAGCATCACCCTCACCCCTTCACCTTCTAAAGCAATCTCACAAAAAGCACTGCCTAAAATAGCAACTACACCTTAACAGCTGCAAGATCATGGTCACATCTGAATTATGGGAACTTGCATTAAATGTGCTCAGACACTTCGAAAGCTCAACAGGGAAAGCAATTCTGTCATGATGAAAGCTGACATCTGGACTTCTGGAGTTGGACACTGGGTCTGTTTTCTATAAGAACAGTGATGTTTTTTTACCTGACAGTCCAGAGAGGTGCTGAGCTCTCATTTGGCCAGAAAAAACTGAATAGCAGGACACTCATTCAAAGGCAAATATTTACTTCAGGACTAAGGTAGCAAGGAGATCTAGATGGGAGAACTTTCAGAAAGCTTTTAATCAGTAGAACTAACTACAAAGAGACCTCAATTTTAACCAACCTCTACATTTTATTTTAATTTGGAGATGCTTTTAAGATGCTCAAGACTAAACACCTGAGACTGTCTGTTCTTCTGCCTATTCTGGAACTTGCCAGACCACTACAAAAAAACCTGCAGGGTGCTTTAGAATAGTTGCATAACAACATATCCACAGTTTATGACAAAAGAATTACAGGCATGTATTGAACAGTGTTGTTTAAAAGTAGCCAAGAACACAATTCATAACTGTTTGTGAAAACTGTAGGTTTTAACTCTAAATACCAGCGAGTATAACCTTAACTTTGTTTTTAATGGCAATCTGTCAACATTTGGCAACAGTTCAGTTATACTGGGGGTCAGCAGTTAGTACATTCTGCATCTCAGAGAGGTTCCCAGAGGTAAACAGCACAGAAATATTAATTATCAACAGAATAAATACTTCCAAAAGGAAACCGAGTGGTTATGATCAGTCTTGGGGGTGGAAATCACATGACACCCAAGGAATAATGACCACTCGAGGTAGTTTACCAGTCTGACAAGAAACACCTAAAAACAGGCTTGCAAGTTGAAAACACACCTTACCCACATCAATTACCCAAGAAAAGCACCAATCTAATTTAGCTGCTTAAGTGTAACATGCAAATCTATTAAAATCATTTAACCATGCTACGACACAGCAGTGACATTAGATGACAAACCTGGTTTTCTTCTTGCAAAACTCTGTATTGCTCCTTCCAAATGGTGATTTTTGAAGCTTCATCCTTCCTCAGAGCTCTCTCCTTTTTGAGCTCAGGACTCCAGAAGGTCTTGATGCTGTTCATGGAAGAACTCAGCTTGCTTTCTTTCACCTCCACATCCTTGCGGAGCAGATCGTTTTCCCGCAGCACCTCCTTGAGTTGCGTCTGCAGATCCATGATGGTGTTATCCCTGGCCTGGCGCAGCGAGTGAGGCACAGTGGATGCCATGCTCACTGGGGGGAGATGGTGCTCTCCAAATGCAATGGTATCACTGGCAACTCCACTAGTGGCAATGTTAGGGCTGCTGCCCATGGCAGTCATCCGAACACCGTAAGGCAGCCGCCCCCCCGACCGGCCCAAGGTCATGGTGCTCTTCGGGGTGTCTGCACCCACGTTCTCATGGTCACTTAGGTACATAGGGCCAGACGTGGCATAGGCAGCATTTAAGGACTGGATGTTTTCCATAGAAAGGGTTTTCCCACTGCCACCCCCAGCACTGCTCCCCGAGCTGCCCCCCGTGCTGTTGGTTCGGCGGTGGCCCAGGCGAGGCGAGCGTGGCAGGCGCGGGGAGCGCCCTGGGCTCTGCGTGCTGGGCTCCACCTTGCCCACAGAACGAGCGCTTCCATACATGCTTCAGCTGGTGGTGTGAGGCAATCAGATAGGCAAAAAATCAGGAATGACAATTCCTGTTAAGCTCTTCAACGGTTTATAAGTCAACTTAAGGCCAATCACAGCTTGTAACAGATCCGGTTGTCCATCTCTGAAGTCATGTGCTCACGATGTTCAGGACCATACCTGTATCAATAAGAATAACATATCAAAATCTTCATCAATAAAAATAACACATTATATACCTAGTTTATCACCAAATGTTTGTACCACATTAGATTATATTCTACTATAATAAAACAATGTTTTATTTAAACCCCTATATTTCAACTCAAAAAGAAACTTCTATCCTTGCTTTTCTATTTTCTATTTCTATCATCACACTAAAGAGGGAGGGCAAAAAGAATCCATCAATCTGCAAGCCATAATTTTGTTGGCCATGACAGAACTCTTCAGATGTCATCTAAGCTTTCTCCCTATTTCCAGCTGGCCCTAATGCTTTACCCATTACCTTTCTGGGTAAGAGAGAATCGAAATTTTACAACCACTCCAAGCACTGCCAGTTGCCATAGGACACAGTTTCTAAACCCTTGTGCTGTGAAATCATCCTGCAAATGGGAAGGCAGGACAGACTGAAATGACTCTGACCATCATCTCAACTAGCAGGTTCCCTTGCACTGCTGTTAGCCCCACTTCAAATGCAGAAGTCAGAACCAAAACTAACAACAGTCATGAAATCATTACTGACCTCACAACTTAAGCAAGCACAGATGCAAATGTGAAGGAGGAGTCATGACCCAGCAATGAGACCAACGAGCTTAAGAGGAACAGGAGAATCATAGCTCCACTGAAAACTGGTCCTAGATTCTTATTTTCTCTCAAATTAAATGTAACTTAAATCTTTGTTCAGATTAAGAAAATATTTCAATTGAAATATACTTCTCTTTAACCAGCTGAGATTAATTCCATTAAATAACACATCACAAGAGTAGGGACCTCTTAAAACATAGAGCAGTATGACATCATCCTGCTGCTGTTCCTTCTCCCCTCTGTTTTTTCTTTAAATATGGACTCTGGCAGCATATGCAATAGAATTCCTTATTTTTGCAGTGCAATATGATGCTGTTGTACAAGTGCTGGCAGGAAACTCTTTAGCACAGGGACTCTGGGCTGGGATCACAGTTAATGGCCAAGATCTAGCAGAGAAGCAAGAACTACATCATTTTAAAACTTATCCCACTATACACTTCTCACTTTTTTCCTCCTCTGTTTTTTTCCAGTGTAAATGATTTCATATTACTGCTGGGCTCAACTGAAATCAAAACTAGAGCAATGAAACATTCCTGATCCCATGAGATGAAAGAACACTAGCCAAAGAGCAGCAGCATTTAATACATCCCAATATCTTGCCTTTGACACCAGCTGTCATCTACCTGCCCTTCTGCCCACAAGTCAGGCTTGCCTGATATTAGGAATAAATTTCTCCAAGCCAGCATGTTTGTGAGATAATAACTGGGCAAACAGGTTAAAGATTAGAACAGCAATACATTTACAAAAGAAATTGTAGAAACAGTGCAAGTGGGTGGAAGGTAGAAAGAAAAAAAAATATTGCAAAACAATACTGGAAAAGGATAGAAAGAAAAAAGTAAAATCCAGGCAGAGAAGATAAAGCATCTTTTCCTTTCTGAATGAGTTGGTATAGGAAAAGATACAAGAAATAGTTTCAAAATGTTTAGCTCAACCTTGAACTTTAAATGGAAAACAAGACCAGAGTAAGCCAGCATTCTGCCAATTTCACGCAATTGCACAGAAATACAATGGCATGAGGAATTTTACAAAGCTTATGGAAATTGATACTGCTTTGTGAGCAGTTCTCAAGATGTTCAAGTGCTCATTCTGGTTTGGTTTTTTTTTTTTTTTAATGACAAGAAAAGCTAGCAACAATATTGCTACAGAATATCTTAGAGCACACATGTAAAGAAGAATCGGCCAAGGAAAAACAACCACCAGCATTAACTGAAATTATCTGCCAAAGCAACACCTACAGATGGATTTTTTTAATACAAGTTACATTTCTTCTATTTCAACTACATATCTTTATGCAAAACAGTAGAGAAATATAAACTATGCAACAAAGTCTACAGTGTTCCCCTGAAGTTGCTTCAATAAGCAAGACACTGTGCCCCAGATCCGGAAGAAAAACACTTCTTCCAAACAGAAAGGCTATTTCAGACTAGTCTCACTGTTTGAGATATCAGAACACTAAAACTGCTGCTGTGACACCACTTGAGCACTCAAAACAAGTCAGGTATGATTTCTTAGACACAGTATAAAGTACATTCCACTGAGAGCTTGCATTCATTAGGATTCTCTTAAAAATTAATCCAAGTCACAGCACTTAATTCACTTGCTAAAAACTCACCGCAGTAAATCAGGGCAAACACTCATTAACAGCTTTAGATGAGTTTAACTTGAACCAAAACATTAAACTGTTTCAGTTAGAGAACTTCTCCCCAAAAGCAGGAAGTTTAAAAGCTGCTGGAAGTACATCATTGCTGAAGTATCACCTGATCAAGTCCTCAACAACACACCAGATGAGCTCAAAAGTTTTTAGATCATTCCTAAAGAGTTCCTCACCCTCAACATGGAAAATCTGCCATGGAGAACAGTCTTCTCCTTGCATCAGCAAACATTTTGTTAAACTCTGAATACTTTCCAACAAATGGAAGGTCTTGGCTGCTATCCTTGACAGAAAGCCCAGGCGGCAGAGAAGAGCTGGTAGCACTGCAGGTGCTGTGCAGGAACCACCTACAGCTGTCCTCAGCAGGGAACACCAGGCAACCTCAGCTGGGAACACCAGCCCTGTGCTCACTCACCCTGTGCCATCCTCTCTGCTGCTCCAGAAACACCAAATAACTCAAGCTGTGAAAGCCAACAGATAGAGTTAGCTGTTGATCAGGGTTATGGAAGGGTTCCCAGGGCTGGCACAGCTGAAACTCAGGGAGAAGAACTCTGATATTGCTGCCATGCACTACACCACAGTCACTTTTTGCACAAAAGCATTAGATTAAGATGAAAAGCTGTCTTTGGAAACAAGTAAATGTAACCCTCCAGTATTTTTCTTGAAATGAAAATTTTCACTACACCATTGTCAGACTTGAAAATTGTGAATATTCCAACTATTAACTAAATACATTCTTCCACACAGGCAGCTGGTTTCAGTATTTCCACTGACACAGATTTGCCACAGTTCAAGATTTAAAAAAAAAAAAATTACAAGATAAATCTTAAGTATTTTCTTTCCCCCCCTTTTTTTTCTAGTAGAATTTATCACTGACCATATCACTTTCTTGTAGAAGCAGATATCAATACAATTCACATTAGGAAAAAAAAAATCTGTCACCATGAAAACAGCAAAGTGAGAGAAGTGACAAACAAATCTTTTTTTTTTTGCATTATCAATTAATCAGGAAAAAGAAAGAAATCCAGTTTCTCTCCCAGAGTCCAAACAAAAGTATATGGAAGATTTCTTCCAGATAACATCACAACCAGAAAAGTTAGTTCTTCAATATTCTGACTCACACCAGCATTTTACTGGTAATCTCACAAGTACAGTCTCTTATCTTCCATGAGGCCAACATGCAGCACTGTTACTATTTTCCTCTTGTACTGAGACTAAATTTAGTCATAAATAAATCATCCCTTAACCCTGCAAGATGGTGGTAACCACAAGGAACAATGTCCAACTGTGAATGTACTAAATGTACTAACCATCTTTCCTTGGCAAATACTCCTGTAGATTTCAAAAAACCTTTGTTTTTTCTGCCAATATAGGAACCCTTACCCAAGACAAAAAAAAAAAAAAAGGCGTAAAAACTTTTTATGTGTATCTATATATATTTATTGATATATAAATATTTTTATATATTTGGTATAGCACCTTCACAGGCACAAAGACCTGACCTGCTTTAGCATAAGTTGAAAATGCTATCTAATGATTATGGAAAATTTGTAAGAAAAGCTATTAGAAAAAGAACAGGCAAGAATTACACAATATTGCGGAAAAGGGTTTGGAAAAGGACAATTACAAACACATTTTCAGTATAAAAATTTTAAAATAGATAACAGCATATCCTGCTTGAAGTGCCAGCTAAGAAAAATGTCATCTGAGCTCACAGGTGACTGTCCAAAACCATTCAGGGACAGACACCATTAACTGTGGAAAATGCTTATAATCTGGCAGCAGACATTGAAATGCATAGCAGTGCAACCTGTAACAACTAAAATCCACCTGTTTCATTATAACAACCTAGTCCTAGGCAGGGAAAAGCAATGGAGAACCCAGCTTCCCTCAAAACATGCCAGGATCAGGATCTGGCATGCTACAAAAACAGTAAAAAGCCACCTGCAGAACTTCATGGAGATTTACTTTTTAGAGAGGGCAGGAACAGGAACACGAATTTTGTCAAAACATCTGTCAGTTTTCAATAAAAGCTATATTGGAGCATGGTAGAAATGTAAGAAATTCTGGAAGGATCACTTGAACATCAAACTTCAGTATAAAGAATCCAATAAAATGAGATGTGTTTAGCAGTGCTGTCACACTCAGCTCCTACACCTATTATTTTATGTGAACCACTGGCTCAGAGGGCTGGTGTTCCTGGCTACAGCTGACAGAAAACAGAAGAGTCATTTAAAATAGAAGTTCTGCTACCTTCTGGAAGATCTCTCTGTCATATAAATTAATAATGCCTTTCATGTCTCCCACTACTCCAGGACAAACACTAATAGCCCATTAGCTACTTCCAGGTAAGCAAGCAACCAAACACACACAAACATGCTGCAGAAACACAGGGAAAATTCAGCCTACATTTTTTAAAACAAAAAGAATTTCAGAGCGACTCCTGCAGCCTTCAGCAAGTCCTGTGAATTTCTTTGCTGCAATTTCTGTTCGGGAATGGCACCAGCTGACAAACTGCAACATCTATGGAGACAATTCCTCAATAGCATCAGTGCAGTGGGATCACAGAGCAGGCAGGCAAGTGCATCTCACAGCTCAGGGACACCTCTAGAGCCTCCCAACAGCAGACTGGAAGTCACTGATCCAGTTTCCAGAAGACAGAACTTCCTTGTGACATGGACTCCTGTGTGCACAACCAAAGCTTTGCATGTCAGCTTCATAATAAAAGGAAAGTCAGCCTTTACAGGAGGCATCTTAATCTGATAAAGGACTGTAGCAGACACATCAGGCTTCATTAACAGAGGTAGCAATTGTTCCCATTTACATAATTCACACCCGAATAGTTAATGGCAAGTAAGTCTAGATTACACAGTAGGACACGGACTGCAGAGTAGATAGAACAGAGGGGAGGGCAGGGAGGAAAGATGGAATTCCAAAACAAAGAAAAGCTTACATTCCAATAAAACCCTGCTAGGAATCCAAACGGGGGTATAATGACAGAATTCACATGATTCACCCCAACTTAGAGGTGTACTAACCAAGAGAAAAAATGAATTCCTGTTACTTCCTAGTCCGCATCAGAGCTACAAAACCTCTGGCTGCTACATCAGTTTTTATATAAAGTGTGAAGCCTCTGTCTCTTAGGGCTATTCTGTAGATTTTAGGTTTGCCTAGTTTTGGAGGGTAAGAAGGATCATTACTTTTCACCTTAAATTCATGACTTACTAGACACAAAAAGGACAGAAGGAAGTTTATTCTATAAACTGCAAGCCAGCCAATGCTGTACACAAGGCATTGAACCCATGGAGTTCAGGGCTGTTTATCAAAATGTCCTTGTGGCCTTGACAGCAAGAAAGCAATAAGGATGAATGAAATTAAGACAGAAATAAGACAAAAAGAGTAACCGTTCATATTAGGATTGTCTCCCATTGCTAAAGAGCACGTAAATAAATGCAGTAGCACTGCCATCTGTTTGTATCCAATCTTTTTTAAAAGCTGGGGGGATGGTGGTGGTGTTTATTCTGTATTCTTTAAATTAAGTTCACCTACTTGCACATCTGCCAGGTTCACTGACTGTAACAGAGCCCTTGCTCTGTCTCACCAAACACAAAATGTGAATTGATACATTCTTCAACATACACACAGACAGAGAAATCTTCCCACAAAAGCATCCCAGAAATCCCCAACATTCTTAAGGTGACTTTGACATATTAAAAAAAAAAAGGTTTTGTGAAAAGCAAGTCATCGACCCTGACCCTAGCAGTTTTAGGGGGAAAAAAAGCATTCATTTGTCAAGGGAGCGTTTTGTTTCTAAACACCAAGTGACATTCCTGTTAAACACTTTTTACATCTGAAAGGTCAGCAGAAATGGCACCCATACACTTTAAGTCACCACAGAACATGGTAACATCTTGATTCCCTCTCCTTTTTAGACATCTTTCTGTTCCCAGTCCTACAAGGTATCCCAGCCAGCAAATGAGAGCCAGAAATATTCATCCATCAATTTCCAAATCAATTGCTTTCCGCAGGTACTCAATTCCTTTCATGGGATCTACTTACTCAACAAGGACATAACACAGCACATGCTCTGTTCTACTCTACAGCACTTTCTTTGCAAAAGCAGTTTGAACTGACATCAAGTTTTGTTTCTTATAATACCCCTAATACTTATAATAATGCAAGTCTTGACAGCAGCACAACCTCATGTCACCATTACAGTTCTGCTCCCTTTCTATCTCCTTTCCTCCCCCGCAAAAAAGGCTTATTATTATAATAAATATTTCAGCTAAATCTTTATTTACTCATGTGTAGGAAGTCTGGCTAGGTGCACCAGGATTTCTTCTGTGCCATGACTGGGACGTAATTATAAGTCTCTAAATTTAAAGCAGATGTGGAAAAAAAAATTGTCATGTGCCCTTTTTAAAGGCAAAACACAAAAAGCAACAGGTGTCAGAACTTCAACATATCGCTTATATCACATATAACTCTTCCTAGGGATAAACTGATTAAATAACTCTGACTCTTCTAATTATCTAGGAGATTGAAGACCTGTAGATGTTAATTTTCTGTCATTGTATGGCTAAAGAGTTTATAGGCTTGTTTCAGAGTATTAAGTCAGTAAACCCTATGTGTTTCCATCCATGGCTGTTTCTCTCTTTCCCACAGGTGGCATGCAATCAACAACCCACTTCCCAATAGCAGAAACAACATGTTAAAAGCACTAAAGATATTTCAGAACCCCAGAAGTGCCTAGAAGCACTAGTAACCACATGCAGACAGCCAGCCTAAAGTCACCATGGGCAACATCACAGTGCAAGGCAAAGCATGCTCCAGCTACAGAAATTCCATCATAATCTCACCCTGACAACAACGCTGGGCTAATGATATTGACATAACCCACGTGCTAGAAAACATCACCATTGCTAAATCAGCACTGCATTTTCTAGCATCTCCTGCTCTACTACTGCAACACTGCAGGGTGGCCAGCAAGGGTCAAGAACCCACACTCTGGGTTTAGTTCTGTTATTTAAAAACCCACATGCATCTCTCCACACCTACATTTCTGACCAAACCACACTCAGCTAAAACAAGCCAGACCCTCCAAGTATAACACAATTCTCCAGTGGCTTAGCCAGGTAAGAGTTGAAACAAAACTCTCACCCAAGAGAGGTTTTCAGGGGAACAGGCTTGAAAAGAGGGAGTGGTGAGGGGATGAGAGATAACAATGGGAGAGTATCCTGCTTCACACAGTAAGGAATAGCAGCAAGGAACTCAGGCACTGGTTACAATGGCATGGTGAAATATTTCTGTTCATACAGCAGCACAAAACTGCTATCAGTAACTGAGGATCTGGCAAATTGAAAGAAAGAAGGAAAAACAAACAAACAAACAAAAAACCAATAATACCAAGGTCCCCTCAAAAAAAAAAAGTCAGGTTTCTCTCATCACCAAGATTTGCAATTCAGTAAAAGGGAATAGGCCACATAAATAAGAAACCTGCCTTTTTTGCTAATCAGGCCTTTAGCCACATAGTACAGATGAAAAGCTATGTGAACGCAATCTCAAAAAAAGCTCATGACAGGATCAAAAAGAATGCTAAAAATTATGAAAAACTTGATGCTTTATTACAACCCATAGAGCAGGTTTTCTTCAGTTCAGGCTTGTGCTAACATCCCAAAAATGATTTAATTACAGTTAAATTTGTTTCCCAGAAGTGGTGGAAAAAACTTGAAATTATATCAAACTCACATTTCATTCAGCAGATCCCAACCTTTTTCTAGCTGCAGCCCCTCTTCCAGCTTGATGGATTCAGACAATTCCAAATTTCTGGATGCTATAGCAGGCATAGACTTGGCTATTCTGGGAACTGCTGTTCTCTGATTAAGTTCCGAACTGTGCTTCCAGAAATGAACTACATTCAGCACAGCTGCTAACTAAATAATCACCACTTCCATTACTGAAAAAAAAAAAAATCCTCTATTTCACTACCAACTCTAGTCCCAGCAGCACGGGCAAGGTGGTGATTTCTCTCTCCTCATCCTATTTGGAATGGCTCGAAGGGTGCTGACTCATAACTGACCCTGAATTGGGGCACACATGCGAGCTGCTGCCGTTCCCAACACCAACTCCAGGACCGTGCCAGGCTGTGCTCAGGAGATGTGTGTGCAGCCACCTACAGCTACAGACGCAATAATCTCAGGGAGCAAAGGAGGGCAGGCAGCTGGTGGAGGTTACTGCTGCAGACATCCCTGCCCAGCTGGCCATTGTTAAAGAATCACAAGCCCACAGCCAAACCAGACAACTCTGTGTGGTTACAGCCTGTTGGAGCTGAGCTAACACATTATCCTGCTACGACCACCCTGCATACTCCAAAACGTGCTTGGACAGAATGTAAAAAACACATTGTTCTTCAGAACAATTCTATTTTTATCCATTTGCTTTCATTCTCTCGGCTTCTATACTGCTTCCCACCAGCACCTCCATAGGTGTTTCTTTGTATCTTTGCATCTCCCAGTCTCTCCAGTTTCCACCTTTAAAACATTTCACACGCTATCAGCGCAAACCATAACGCGAAGCTTACAGACCACATGCAGCATTCCAGGTTAAATAAACTGCCTGTCTCCTAACCAGTCTTCAGAGCTCACGCTACAAACGAGACAGATGTGGAAGGGCAGCAATCCCTGACACGGGCTTCAGGATGGCAGCAGCCTCAGAAACAAAGCACCGTGTCAGCTGACGCTGCTCCGTAGTAGATGCAGTAAAACACAAGAAACTGACCGGGCAGCGCTCACAGAGAAAATGTAAAAAACCCAGCACCGCCAAAAGACACGGCTCCCCACTACCTCGGATGAGGTGACTGAGATAACAAAAGCGAGCGCTTCCCAAGGACAGGCGGGATGAGGAGGGGCGGAAAAGCACGGCCGGGAAGGCGAATTGGCAGAGCAGGAATGACCGCCCGTGCGAGGCACGACCGAACCCCGCCCGGCCGCGAGCAGTGCCCGGCAGGACGCGGGCCCGCGGGGCGATGTGGCCGCCCCGCCGCGGTTCCCCGGCGCCGGATCGGGGCCGCCCCGCCCCGGGCGGTGACAACGTGCGGGGCCCGGCGGGGAGAGGCCGCGGCACCCCGTCCGGCCGCCCCCTCCCTCCGCCCGGCCACAGCCCGCGCAGCCCCGGGGCGAGCCGCCCGCGGGCCCGGACCCACCTGCGCGGCAGCTCCGCGGCCACGGCCCCCGCCGCCGCCGGACCCTGCCCGGCCGCCGCCGCAGCCCCTGCCCAGCGCGGCGGCTGCTCCCACCGCTACCGGCGCCCGCAGGCCCCGCCCCGCCCCGGGCTCCCCCCAGCGGACGGCGAGGCGAGCTAACCCGACCCCCGCCGCCCCGAGCGCGGCCCCTCACCTGTCTGTCAGCCCACGGGGAGGGGACGGGCGGCGTCGGCCGCGCCCGGCGCGCTGGGCAGGGCCGGGCTGGGCTCCGTTCGGTCCCGCTGGGCTCGGTTCGGCTGCGCTGCGCTCCCGCCGCTTCTCCGCCGCCGCTCCCTCCCGCGCCCCCGGCGCGAGACACGCGCAGGCCCCGCCCCCGGCGCGCGCGCTCGCCGCGCGGGGCTTCCCTCGGCCCGCCCCGCGCCGCCCCCGGCGCGCGTCACCGCCCGCGCGCGGCCCCGCGGAAGTTTGGCCGCTCTCCCGCGCCGTAGCGGCCGCGCCGGGCGGGAACTGCGAACGGGCCGCGGCAGGGCTCAGGTACGGCGGGCAGGGCCCGGCGGGGGCTGGGAACCGGCACCCAACCCGGCACCCAACCCGGCACCCAACCGGGGCCTCCCCTGCGGGCGGCTGCTGAGCGGCACCGCCCGGCGGGCCAGGGGCGCGCGCGGGGCCGGTGATTCCTAAGGGAGCCTCGGGCAGACAGCAATCCATCCAGACTCCTTCCAAGATGGATTTGCAATGATTTCGGGGTGTAAGGAGCCAACAGCAGCACTGACTTCCTTTCTCCCAGGGGACAACAAAGTGAGAGATTATGGCAGATGAGTTAGGTCTGTCAGGCTACACAAGGAATGACGCTTATTGACATGTAATTTATCACTGTTGCAATTAGTATCTTCTTGCAATGAATACAGCTCATATTGTAGTTATGTTATATTATTCCGTCATATTATATACTGCCTATATTGTATATGTTACATATTGTTATATTATTGCATTTTATATATTATAACTTCAATTTATATTCCGATTTAGATCTCTGGCAGGCTGATATCCACTGAGGTCTCGATAACCCAAGCTTCTCTTTCAACTGTAGAAGCAGAGTCCATTTGAAATTAATTTCAGTTTTATGGTGCACCTAAGTGCATGCTATAGTATCTAAACTCTTCTGTCATTCCTAAAGTATTCCCCCAAAAAAGAGGTAATTTATACTTACACTGCTGGCTAAGAAGGCAGAAGGATGGGAATAAACACAGGCTTGCCCATACGTCAAGTATCCTAACAATTTCAAGGGTGAATGATTTTTCATTTAACAATCAGCAAGTGTCAACCTGGAGCAAAACAGAGCTTAAGAGCCTTAGCTTTTTCATCCCAGCTTAATTAGTGTGTCATCTTAATAGGGTCTTGCTGCCAGGAGTGTCATCTGTGCCTGTGATCACCGTGGGGTTTGTGCTGCACAGTGTGACAGAACTCCCACGGTGCTCACACACTTCAGATGCTTTCATTTCCAGGCTGGATTAATTTCTTGCCTGGTAATTGCATTTGGGAAATCTGCAGGCTTTCTGCTTTTACCTGCAAGTCCCAAACCATCAGTCTTGGGTTAAAAACCCTGCTGTCTTTGCCTTGCAAGGACTGAAGTGACTTGTACATAAATGATGTGGTGATAAATCAATCTGACAGGCTTTTAGAATGAACTGCCCATGTAAATAATTTATGATATTTGAGTAATATTCCTGCCTGGTCTGGTCTCCAGAACAAGCTCTTTTCTTTTACTCTGCCTGCATGCATGTGAGACTCCTTGAAAAGCAAATTGTTCAACATTGGTTTTGTTACTGTGAAGTGTTACTGTTTCATAGCTGGAAAAAAATAGTATGACAGTTGTTTCTCTTTTCTTTCACCTCAGTCACTGTTTTTCAGGTGTTTTTTATAATAGCGAAAAGATTATTTGTGCAGGAGTACCATTCAATCCCTTTAATGAAATATTTTTTATGCAAATGTCAGAAATTAAACAGGATTTATATTCTTGGAAAGCAAATGTATTTCAAATTTAGAATTGTTTGGAATTACTTGTTTCCTAGGATGCTGCTGGTGCATTTTTAACTAATGAAACTTTTTTGGACCCTTTATAAGGCAAAAATTGGCAGTGGACTTGAAAACAGCCAACAAAATTACATAGCAAAGGGGTAATTGACACACAGCACTGCTATTAAAGAAAATGTTTGGAGACAGAACCAACAAAACTTGAAAAATATGCAGGCTAAAACACAGCAACACATGATAAACTAAGCAGTTTGGGCTGGATTTCTAATCATTGGGAAAGCAGCAGACACCCAGTCTCCTGAGCTGCCCCTGCATTTCCATGTTTGACCTGTCACTATCTTTTCCTTCTGTTGGAGTTAACAGAACATTACCTCACTTTTCTCAAGTCATCAAAGTTGTTTACCTAGCAATATCAGAAATCAAAACTGGGGAGTTGTATTGTGTGCAGATTTTACCAGCAATTGCATCATCTCTTTTCCTCTCCTTTAAAACTGTAGAGAAGCATAGGCCTGGATTAGGAACATCTGCCCCATTACACTTGAAAGAGGCACCTCAGCTCTGTGTTGAAACAGCCTTTGCATAACAGGTAAATCAACTTATAAAATACTCTGGGGTTCCCAGAGGAAAGAAAACTCCACAGAAATACAAAACTTGTATAGGTTTTTGAATGTTTTTTTTAGAGTAGTACAAACCTGGGGTTAAGTATGTGGCATTATCTTTAGTGCTTGCTAAATCACTTATTGCTGCCTGTGTAACTGTTTGCTCTTGCTGGAATTGCATTTATTGAAAGAATGTTGAAGATTTTCACTCAGCAGACCAAAGCCTCTCTGTGAAGGAAGCTTACCAGCTGGAGAGAGCAAGGATGAATGAAAAGCCCTCTGGATGTTCACAGCCTGTGCTCAAGTCCTGTCTTAGCTTGTGGGATGCTGAGATGAATTCCTTGGAACAGCCATGTTCTCTGGCTGAGCTAGAAAGCATGAAGCATGCACAAAGCATGGTATGCAAACTATTCTGAAGTGATGCAGAACTGCCTCCTTCCACCCCACACGTGAGGAGAACTGGGAACTGGCACTCCCACCACAGGATCAGAGCACAGGGCATGGCTCAGAAACCTAGTTTGTCAAGGCAGAGCAGAACTGGTAGGAAAAGACATGATTTAGGAGCACAATAAATTTATGGGGAGTAATGGACAGTGGGATAGAAAGGTGTGGGAGGATGTTAGAAAATTAGGAGTTATGTCCACACAATCATGGCAGATGAAGGTGTTGCTGCCATAGCCCCACAGTGATAGATAGACTTGAACAGATTAAATTCAGGATTATCTGTTCTGGAAGATGGGTTTATTTCCTGCACAGCAATTTGTGTACACACACATTTTTTCTCAGCAGTGGTGAATTTCACCACCATGCAAATAAATACCTACTTGTAGAGTGCTGTTGAAAATTAGTATTTCACATCCAATTTCCCAAAACAGAGATTTTTTTTTCCTGGTTATGTACCTAACGTGTTCAAATTTTGAAAGACAAGATCTAAATATGGTAGTAGTAAAAGCTGTTAAGTTTCTTTACCTGTTGTAGTTAGTCAGGGCAATGTTTTAGAGCACAGTGCAGCAGCTCCAGTCGTGTGTGCACTCTTTCTCAGTGACTAAAATACTTCCTGAGAACATTACCAGCTAAACTCAAAAGAATTCCCTGTCAACAGCAAATAATGGTCCCATTGTCACAGAGATAATAAATTGTAATAATTCCTACGTGCCTTTAAAGTGATAAACTGCTTGTATCATCCTGTATATTCAAATGCATATTTGAACTTGAATTTTTAGTCTTTCTGGTTTAAAAATAGGACATTTTTAAACACTGGTTAATGAGTCAGGCAGCCTCATACTACAGCCCTGGCCCCAGAGGGTGTCTGAGGCTCTTGGGCACTACAGTCAGTAGTTTATTATCTACTTCAGCATTAATGTTTCATGTGAGTTAAAACGTTGTGGGGAGAGGGCAGGGCAGTGAGGAAACAGTATTCCAGTGAGGAATGGAAGCACCTTGCCTTCCCTGCCTCCTGCACCAAGATAGATTTATAGCTCCATTTCCAGAATTAACTTCTCTCTCTTCCCAGCTCCTACTCTAATAATTTTTGATATCGAAGTTCTGTCACTCTGAAATGCTCATTCAATTGCTTTGAGACACAGGGCTTGGCTGTGCTGCACTTCCCCAACTGCAAAATCCCCCACATTGCTCTGATGGAGGGCTGGCTTTAAACAAGGCTCACAGCTGAAGCTGCTCCTGCAGGTAAAGCCTGAAACTAAACTGGCATCCTGTGTCTCCTTCACTCAAACTGGATTCACACATCATTTGAATAATAACCACTGACAACTAAATTTATACTGATAATGGTGCACACCACATAAAAGCTTGAAGAATTTGAATTAAAACCAGTATTAATCATTTTTGCTATAAAATGCCACCCACCTACTTTGCATAAATTGGTCATAGAGTTTGTAGGCAACTGACATTCGGTCATTGTTTCTTCCCAAGGGCTCACAGTGATTAAGATCTGATTGAGGCAGCTTGGGGGTGTGAGTGGAGGCAACAGCATTGTTCAAATTTAAATTCCCTTGGCCACACACCCTATTTATGTCTCCCTAATTGTCTCCCTCCCCATGCTGTGAACTCTTTGCTGAGCAGAGGAAATAGCCTGCTTAAATCACAATTTCTCCTGGTAATTTTGCTTTCCATTTGCTCTTTTCCAAAGCCAAATGTATTTACAAATTGCTGCTAACTTCTGACTGAAATCCATTCAAGTGTATGAACACTGTACAATTATAAAAGTTTGGGACCAAAAAGGACTAATTCTAGCCAACCAAAATTAAGGAGAATTTTAGCTGCACTTGGCATAATTGCCAATGCTCACACTTGCCAAGGAAACAACTGATATCCTTTTTCTGAAAATTGCTTGCCAAGTCCTCAGTAAACTTTGGATTTCTTGCTTAGAGACTGGAAAAACAACTTATTTCAAAAAGTGCCACACCTGGAATGCATTAGCAAAGCAGAGTGCTGACTGACTGGCAAATCATGCTCTCTGCTGAGGATTTTAGGCTTTCTCAAACTGTTCTGACATCTCCAGCTCTCTTGTATGTCTGATTTTGCCTTGTATTTGTATTGCCTACAAAAGTCTGAGTGCTGGGCTATCGGCTGTGCTCAGCATTGGTGCAAATCCAGGAAAGGATTTTATTTTTATGTATATATTGTGTGGGTTATTTGAGAGTGCTGCTGCAGCCCCTGGCACAGCTGGGTCCACAATCTCCCCAGGCCCACAGCTCTAGACCAAGGGGGAGTGGCCATACAGGGCTGGGAAGTGTTGGATGCTGGCTTGGAAAAGGCTGCCATCTGCTGAATTATTGGTACCAGCTCTTAACAGTTCTGCCAAGTTCTGCAGTTCTCAGCTCAGCACAGTTTATGTGGTACCATATAGTACCAGGCAGGGTGATTACAGTCCAAACAGCAATCTGAAATAAAACTGACAAGCCAGGGCATAGGCTGAGTAAAGTTTTAGAAACTTGTCCCCACTTTTTATCAAAGTTTTAATGGATATGGAAAGTGGTCCAGGAAAACAGTGCTGAATAATCAGAAAGAAGGAATTATTTTCTTTTTCCTTCCCTGGCATGGGAAGAATATCAGATGGCCTTCACATTTACTTACATTTATAATTTTTTACCAGTGTGATATTTAGAATAAACTTTTTGCGATGTCTTCATATGACTGTCAGTTCTGTTCTCTTCAGTCATTATATTTTCTGTCATCTCTAGGGATGCCTGAGAGCCAGGGGAAGGACAGTGAGAGCAGCAGCAGCTGCTGCTCCAACACTTTGGACTCAGTGGCTTCCTTTGGACAGGTCAGTTCCTTTTGCCCAAGAGGGAATGCAAGCTGCAGGCTCACACTACTGGAAATCTGCTCTGCATGTTTATTCCTTTTAAACTTGGGTACAGTAAGACTGCAATCATGCTACACTCTATTGTACTTCACATTTTTTCTCTGCAATAGTCTTGGCATGCCTTGAGTTATAATCAGTTGCTCTGGATTCTTCTCAAAAGGTTTTTAAATCTTGAACTTTCAAAGTGGGTCTCATTTTATTCTCTCTTGCTCCCAGATGGCCTGAGTCTCGCTTACACATATTCTCAGTACAGGTTCAGAAAAGCCAACTACTTTCTGTTATTAAAAAATAATTTCAAAAAGTTGTAAAATAATTGGAAAAAAAAGAAAACTGTATCTGGACCGAACAGACCTTTTGGTGCCGAATTCTCCATGATAGGCATTTCTACACAGTTCTTGAACGTGGCACCAGCTTGTGCATTCTCCCTTTTTCCTTATGCTTTTTTGGTTACAGGCTTGCATTCAAAATCTGAAAAAGATAAAGTTTTTACTCTTAAGTTTAAATAGAACCAAATACAAATTAGAGCAGTTTGGCAGAATTTATATGGCAACCAAATGCACGAGAAGATTCTGTGTTCTGCTGAATTGTTAGGGCAGCCAGTACATACATACACATTATTTATGATTTAAGTGTTCTGTCCCACTTCAGGCTGTAACAACACGAGTTTTTTAGTTCTCAAATCCTTAAACATACATTTAGGCTTTGCTGCATTTTGTAAATTGGATTTCTACTATGACAAACTTACACTTATAACACTTTAGGCTCCAATGATAGCAGTGATGTTGGAGGTATCCAAAGAAACTGGATAACTCAAATTCCTATTCTGACTGTTTTCCTGAGCCGCTGTCCTCCCTGCCCTGGTGACATGTGGCAGTGGAGTACAGTTCATCTTCAGTTTTGTTGGAGTCTTTAAATACACCTTTCTTGTTGGTCACAGAAATACTGTGTTTTAAGTAGTAAAATAGAAATTTACATGTGTGTTTGTGGTTAGGATTATTAATGAAAAATAATTGCTGCAGCTCAGTAATTAATGCCTGTATCCATCAAGAGTAAGAGGAAAAAAGAACAGTCTAATGCACCTATGTACCTTGAGGTGTTCCCTTGCCTGTTACATCCCAATTCCAAAACATGCATCATGCACATGCTGGAAGGACTGGGATAAAGCAGTGCTGTTAGGAGAAGAGGGGATGAAAGAGGGAGATGAGATGTGTGTTGCTTGTTTTTGCCCAGTACCAGTACACAGCCAGCGAGTACCGAGCCATCCAGCACGCTCTGCGGCAGAGGCTGGGCCCAGACTACATCAGCAGCCGGCAGGCAGGAGGAGGGCAAAAGGTAGGAACAAACAATGTTTCAACTCAATTTTTCACAGGAAAACCAGGGTTTAAATTGGTACAATAGTCCTTTTTTTTTTTTTTTTTTAAGGTAATTTCCCTCTAGTAGATGTGAATGCAAAGTGAGCACAGCATAAGTTCGGGCTTTTATTGAGCCACAGATTTTCCTTTTACACTTAAAAATATGGTTAATTTTTCAGTGCTTCATCCTTTACAAAGTAATATTTATCTACCTGTATAAAACTAAGATACTTTCCCTATTTTTTCCCAGAATGGGATTACATGAAACATTATATAAGTGTCTTTAGTGCCCACTCTGCCTTCTGTTGATCAAGTCATGTTTGTTGTTATATTAATCCCCACCAAATTTGCTGGAAGAGAATGCACCATCAGCCTTTTATTCACATTATCTGAACCTTGAACTTAAGTGGGTTTCCTCAGTGGAAGATGGGTATGTGTAATCTCTGTTAAAAATAAAGTGTGCAGAGATGTGTGCACAAGTCTATGTATGTATATATATATATATATATATTCTTATGTGTTTTGCTCTTCTTTTCAGGTCTGCTACATTGAGGGCCACAAGGTCATCAGTCTGGCCAATGAAATGTTTGGCTTCAATGGCTGGGCTCATTCAGTCACTCAGCAGAATGTTGGTAAGGACCTCCCGGGGGCAAAGAAGTCTTTGCTCCCTCTTGTTCCACTGTGAAGGAAAATTCACTCAGATGAGGGTCAGGGTTTCCATCACAGAACACAACTGGAAAGGATCCCCAGGGATCACTGAGTCCAGCTCCTGGCCCTGCGCAGGGCAGCCCAAGGGTCACACCGTGCCCGAGAGCGTTGTCCAAATCTCCTTGAGCTCTGGCAGGCTGGTGCTGTGACCCTGCCCTGCCCAGTGCCCAGTTCTGGGGAAAAACCTTTTCCTGATATCCAAGCTAAACCTGCCCTGGCACAGCTTCAGGCTTTGGGTGCTGTCACTGTCACCACAGAGAAGAGATCAGAGCCTGCCCCCCTCGTCCCCACACAAGCTGTAACTGTAGTGAGGTCTCCCCTCAGCCTCCTCCAGGCTGAACAGACCAAGAGACCTCAGCTGCTACAACTTCATCACTTCAAAGCACCTGGGCAGAGGCATGAGTAACTTCCAGGTGTCTTAACAGGCAATAAAAACCAGAGAAATTAAATAATAACGAAGCTTCTGTATCATAATTGTGTCAAGACAGACTGGACTAGCATCACCACCAGTCATTTATTAGAAACTTCACATGTCTTCTTTGAATGAACTTTTTTCTGGCAACTCTGACTCCTTTCCTCATGGGCAGCTTCACACAGCACTGACTCTTTCTCTCCTCTCTGCATAAGCAGCTAAACCCCAACCTGTCCCTTTCCCAGCCACCTAACCCTGTCTGTCCCTCACACAGCATCTTCTTACCTTGTCTGTCCCTTGCATGACCACATGTCCCTTCCTCCTCCATGGCCAGCAAACTACAATCCCAAAGTACAGCAGACTCTGGATCTCAAACTGCAACTAGTGGCCAGCTAACCCACTCTTTTGTAACACCCAAACTCATTGGGCAGGCAGGGCTGTTCCCACTCTCAGTACAGCTGTAATTCATCAGGAGAGATTGCCTTCTGTACCATCCTTTCAACCTATCTCCCCACACTTCTGTTTTCATTTTAGATCTGTCATAGTCATTATTCTGAGTGGGTTTATGATTATTCTTGAGCTGGTCTAATCAAGTCTCTGATCTCTGTGAGTACACTCAGTCAAGAGTAATTACAATTAAACTATTTAGCACCCAGCAGTCCTGGGCCAACTTTCATACTCACCTGTAATTTTTAGACAATAACCAGTTCATAGTCTCAGTTAATATTCCTCTAATCTTTAGGGAACCATCCTCTTCTGCAGATTTCTCTTGTAGCTAATAGTACTGAGGATTCTACAACAGAAAACTTTGGGAAAATTTTTCAACTATAACATGGTGTTCAGGTGATCTTAAAGCTTCAGCCTCTTCCATATTGATAGCTGAAATAGTACCTGCCAGAGGAGTGTTGTCCTTGTTTGCAGATCTGCTGTGTTTATGCTGAAGACTGGTTGTTGAAGTAGGGCACAGCAGCAGCTTAAATTACCTTCTCCCCCACCTTCAGAAATCTTTTCTTAACTCAGGCTGATAGATTCTAGAAATAGAACAACTTACTTCATTGCTTTCCATCTATTCTGCACCACGGTTTTCTTTCCCCCCCTTTTCAGTCAAGAAAGGACTGACATCCTTCAAACTTCTACCTTTTTCAGATAATGCCATAACTACAAATTCCTTAGAAATTCAGGCATCCTGTCCATGATAAAACCTTGTGCAAATTATTTGCAAACTGCAGACTTCTACTAGATCATAGGAAAGAAATTACTTTCATAGACAACAGTCTCTTTTCCACTATTGCTTTTATAAATTAACACTTTAAAAATCTCCTTCCAGACTTCGTTGACCTCAACAATGGCAGGTTCTATGTGGGTGTCTGTGCTTTTGTGAAAGTTCAGCTTAAGGTAAGTGTTTTTTTTTTTTGCTGGCTCTGACTGCAGCTGAGCAATTGCCTGAAGCTGTGAATGAAAGTCCTTGCACGGGTCAGAGCACAGTCCTCAGGTACTGCTCTGCATTAGGGAGCCTGCTGGTGTCCTAAACATTGACCTTGCTGTGGAACAAACAGCCAAGAGCAAGTAACCAGGCTTGGGAAAGCACAGCACCTGCATGTATCTAATCCCCTAAAGTCTGAACTTGTACTGCAGGATGGGTCATACCATGAAGATGTGGGATATGGAGTCAGTGAAGGCCTGAAGTCTAAAGCCTTGTCCTTAGAAAAGGCAAGAAAGGAGGCAGTAACAGATGGGCTGAAGAGAGCACTCAAGTAAGTGAAGATGAGCACTTGTACATTTTCAGAAGATCTGTGGGAAGGTTTTTCAGTCACAGTGAGCCCTCTTCTTTCTCAGGTGCTTTGGGAATGCTCTTGGGAACTGCATCCTGGACAAGGACTACCTGCGAGCCGTGAACAAGCTTCCCCGGCAGGTGCAGTACAGGGGCTGCAGAGCAGGGGCTGCAGAACTCCCACTGCCCCTGCACTACAGAGGTTATCAGGGGTGCTATCACTGCCTCTCATTCCTGGGAGGCCTTCCTAACAGACAGCTCACACACACAAAGCAGAGTGTTCCTGAAGTGGCACCTCAGGAGCCACCACGGATCCTGCTGTGCACCAGCTGGGGGCAGGAGCCTTCTAGGCAGTGACCTGCCGTGTGGATTAGGGAAAAGGAAGCCTTCTGCAACTGCTGATCCATGGACTTTGATAGCAAAGCTGCCTTCAATCACAGTAGGACTTGCCAAACTCTGCTAGAGGCCTAGAGCTGCAAGGCAGTCCTGTCAAACACTGTAGGAGCAGATCCTAAGTGACACCTCACCAGGTAAAGATGGCCCAGGTCTCTGGTTGGTCATCACCTGTTAGAGGCACTACCACAAACTTGTAAGGTGACAGAGCCAAAACATCCCATCTTTAATAAATAGGAATGGTGCACCTTCCTCAGAACTCAGTAAAGGCTGGCCTTGCCCTTTAGCACAAGCAGCAAAAGGGACTGGTAAAACAAACTCACTCAGCAGCAGCCTTGTAGGGCTGTGAGAAGCTGTAAAATCCTGCATCGATCACCAACAGCTGTTCTCGTTTGCAGAGCAGTGTGGGGAGACTTCACCATCTGCCCTGCAGCCCTGAACAATTAAACCAACACAAAGTCACAGGAATTCAATGATTAACTGACTGAATTACTGAGTTCTGAAATAGCATTTCAGGTTTCTCACTTACTGTTCAACTCAGAGCAAACAAAACAGATTTTTAACCAGTGCTTATTTCATTAAATTGATGATGGCAATTTCTGAACCTTTTATTTTTTCTCCTTTACCAGGTACCCCCTGAGTTAGACTTGGTCAAAGCTAAGATACAGGACTATGAGCCTGAGATAGAGAAAGCAAGATACAGCAGCTATGTGGAAAGGCAGAACACAGCAGGGAGGCAGCACTGTGAGGTGACACCTGGCTGTAAGCCTGGCCAGACAGAGGCTGCTGTAGTGACAGCAGGTCAGAAACAGCCCAATGCTCCCAGGTGAGACTGCTGTCATAAATTCGTTTTTTAAGTTGTATTAGAAGTTACTGGACCCTTAAAAACATGTAGATAGCTCAATTCCAAAGATGCCATAAAACACTAGTTCAGTGGATTTTCTTTACTGTTATTTCTTAATGAATTTTTTTCTTCACAAAATGTAATTGCTGAGGTCCTGTTTAACTTTGTGTTTCTGGTGGGGAGGACAGAAGCACAGACTCCCTGGCCATGGAGTGTGATGCCACTTACCAGAGGAAGCTGCGCCAGAAGCGGCTGCAGCAGCAGTTCCGGGAGCAGATGGAGAAAAAGCAGAAGGTCGCAGAAGTTACTCCCAGCAGCAAACAGGGTGAGATTTGGCATTCCAAATTGGCACTTCCCACGAGAGCTGCTGGCAGGCACAGGTTACCCACGGTACAGGAGCCTGGCCAGCTCCATGTGCTGTTGTGCTGTGCCATCAACACACCTTTGGGGCCACAGACAGCAGCATTGTCTACATTCCCCCCTCTGTTCCCAAAGTGTCAGGAATGTCAGCTCTAAACCTGCATCCTTAAATCTGCAACTTTCCAGCCACCCTAAAGCAGCTGTGGCCAGCACCATGAACCTGCTGCATCCAAGCTGAGCCTGCAGCACCTGGCTGTGGTAGCTGCAGGCAAACACATTGCCTGAGCTACTGATCCCTTGCCCTTGGCTCACAGGGAAGTCTGGGGCCGTGTAGTAGCAGGAAATGGAGATGGACAGGCTGAAACCGCAGTAAAGTAGCACAAATGCTCATCCGATGTCATCAGATACACAATGTTACTTCCCACACTCTGCTTCCAAGCCTTAGCCAGCAGTAGGAGGAAAGAGGGTACCTGGTGGCAGTGCTGGCTGTCACTTCAGACTCTTGCTCTGCTAGGAAGGAGCCAAAGGGTGTTTCTGTATTTCTGGTATTAACCATTTCTTGTGTTGCCTCCTTGCAGCGACATCTGATCCTGCTGTAGAGCACAGCACTGCAGCAGAAGTGCAACAGGAGCTGGCAATAGAAGAGGAGTTCTTTGCAGGTCAGCCAAAGAGTGATGAGCAATAATGTGTTAAATCATTGGCATTTAAACCAGGTTAATTCAGAATACAGTGTAAGGGTAAAAGAAGAATTGGAATAACAGAAGTGTGAGTGTGATTCTGACCTTAGCGATCCAAACTTTGCCTGAGTGGCAGGGAGATGATGTCCATCACCGTGGGGGGTTTCACACTTAGGCTTTTAACCTATTGCTAAACCCTTTTCCTGAGGTGATACTGTACAACACAGAACTTGGGGGGAATTTGGGGTGTGCCTTGTCTCAATATAACCATGGATCTTTGGGTCACACACTGTGGTGCCTGCACATTGCACAAGGGGTAGGAGCCTGCTGCACACTGACACAAGAGATGCTTTAGTTTACATTTTATAGTGCTCCCTGCTTGTAGGAAAAGAATGTGCTGCTCTTGGAGCTACTGCCATTCCTGTAGTACAGTACTGTGTCATGGATCCCCTTCTCATTCCTTCCAGATGATCCTGAACTTTGGGACATTTCCTTGGAGAGCATGGGTGCCAAAATACCAGAGCCCTCCTCAGCTGCACACCAGGCACCTGAGACACCCAGTGGCCATCAGCAGATGAGCACTCGCAGCAGGACACCCCGCAGGGGCACCCAGCACAAAGCTGCTGCCAGGCTGGCACAGCTGCAGCCCCCTGCTGCAGCCCCCAGCACCAGCTGTGCCCACCAGCACACCCCAGGTAGGTGCTGCCTCAAGTGACTGAGCTCTGGCTTCACAGGGGCTCTTGGGAGATTGGCAAAGTCCAGTGGGAGAAACATTCCTTTCTTTTGGACCTGGCTGCAGATGCTGGGACAGTGGTCTTGGAAAACTGCTTTTTTCCATCCTACTGTCCTATCAAGGAAGAGTTAGAAAAAGAGCTGAGGAACACATTTAGAGGCAGGATAAAAAATGTCCATTTCTCAATTTCTCCCTGTGTAGCAGGGCACAGCCCACTCGTGAGAAGTCAGAGCTTGAAGAAAAGGAGGCTGGAACCTTTGTGAGGCACCTTGTGGGATCTGTGCCTCTGTCATGGATTACATCACAAGGCTGCAGCTGGCTTTCCAAATTGTGTCACATGGACTCTGCTGTACATTGTGGTGAAGCAACAGAGAAGAGTTTCATACAATCAGCAAGAACTTCACGTACTCTTAAATTATTATGTATCTCAGATGCATTTTTTATAACCATGCCATTACTTGTGCTCTGCAGCACGAGACTTCTGGCGGATATTACTTGTAAATTGTAAGAGAATGAATTGTTTAAAATGAGATGTAATTAATAGCTTGTCTCTCCCTTGTCTCAGTGCTGCATTCCAGCACAGAGACGAGAGAGTTTTAGTAGAATGGGGAGCAGGGGGTGGTGGCCAGGGGACAGAAGGTACAAGCTGTGGCTGTGGCTGAGGTGCATCCCCCCTTTGCCCCGTGTGTGCATGGCCGGGGCAGAGCCCCTCGTTCCCGAGCCTGTTCCCATTCCCAAGCCTGTGCCTCAGGGCAGGAGCAAGTCAGGGCTGCTGCCAGCCCGCACACAGCAGCCTGCTCCAGTCCTTTGGAACATGAATGGGAGCTGCGCTGCTGTTTTTAAACACGTTTTCAACCCTTTTCAATACAGAAATAAACATGAATTTAAAAACCAAACCCCGCTGGGAGCTGTTCGTGCCTCTCTGCCCTGCCAGCCATTCCACCTCCTTCCCTGCTGAAGATGAAGGGGCAGCACTGCACCTGCACGGCCTCCTTTGCTTTAGGATGGGCAAACAGAAAACTCACAGGGGTCAGGGGCTACTGCAAAGCCAAAAGCTGGTCCGTCCTTCTAATGAGCAGGCCAAAGGAAGAATTTGTAAGCAGTGTTGGAAGAACACTCCCTTCTCCATGTCTCGAGCAGCTCCGTGCAGGAAGGGAGGAGTTCTGGGCTGGCCGGTTCTGTCCCGTGCAGTTCCGGGCAGCACCAGGGCAGGGCTCAGGCTCCTGTGGCAGGAGTGGTGCCGCTGTCCCCTGCAGGCCGTGGTGGGAGGCAAGAATGATGCCACATCTGGAAGTTTAGAGGAAAACCAGGAAAATTTACACAAACTTTGGGACTAGGCCAACCCTGACATCAATTTCGGGCCTCAAACGGGACCTTACTGCCATGGTTTGCCTCACTGCTCTGTCTTAAATGTCTAAATGTCTAAAAGACATTTGGAATATTCAGCATTTATTCCTCTTTCTCCTACTCTGTCTTCATCACTTAATCAGTCCTCTTCCCTTAAAAGATCCTTTACTATCCAGGACAAAGAACAGGGACTGACTTCAGCATGGAAAGACAGGACAAGCCGTAATTAACAGTAATAGATTAAATCTAGAAAGCAGTTCCACATTTCCCCTTACTTGTTTCTGGCCAATTCAGTGCTGCCTCCAGAAAAGCTCAGGGAAGAAGCACATTCCACATGTTTGAGTCATACCCTCGCTGTTGAAACCATATACCTGCTTAGGAAGGGAGCAGACCTTCCCAACTACTGCATTCAAACTGCCCCAAACCTTTGCAATGAAAAAAAATTCCCAAGTCTGAAACAGAAATGCAACAGCCTCAGTTTCCTTGGCTCTGCAAACAGTTCAAATATTGCTGTGCCTCCTCTAACATGGTCACTGCCATGAGCCTCTCGGGATTGGTCCCTTTGAAAAGGGCAGGAAAACTTCTACTGGGAGCTTTTTTTCCCTTCCAGGCTTGCGCAGCATGACTCATAACAGAAGCTGTTCTTAAAATGGAAAGAAATGCTGCAGCAATTAAGTGTTTAGAAATACCAAATTCCTGTAAGTCTGCAGTTGAGAGTGACGATGTGAAGTTGCTCACTCTTGACCATTCCAGTTCCAATCCGAGGATTGGATTCCTCTTTTAAGGTGGTTGAGGAGTCCCTTCTCCCAGCCCTGCAGGATGGAAGCACATCCCTGCTCACATCCAGGCCAGAAGGGCCAGAAGGGCAGAGGACCTGCCAGGACACTCCCTCCCTCCACCTCTGCTTCCACGGGGACAGCCACCAACTGTGGAAAACACAACTAACTACAGCCAGGGAAGCCCAAAGTTTCAATTAATTTTATTTTTTTTTATTTTTATTTTTACAGTGTACATTGTTAAATAATGTAAAGAAAACGCTTGTAATTCAGAAACAGATTTTATGTGGAAAAAGATACTCAAAGTGTAATATTAAACAAAATAATTTAACAGTTCAGTAGCATTAGTTTATTCCTCTAGACTTCAGTTATTTATCCACAGGAGGAGAGGGAGGGAGGAAAAAAAAAATCAATGGTAAATAAAACCAGTTCTTGCATAACATTAAGTGAAAAAACGACCTCAAACTTATTAGATCAAATTTAAATAACCATGTGCTGCATCCAGCTGACCAGTTTCTCTGCCATGAATATTGCCCTTGACTCATTACTGCCTCAGCTCTGTCCCACTCCTGTTTCCCTGGGCGTGCTCAAGAGCCTCCCCTGCACCCATGCATCCTTTCAGAGGTTCCTGCCTGACCTCAGCCCCGGGCCCGCTGCTCTCCCGCTCCCCTCGAGCCTCCGGAGCCTCCCGTGTGCCCCTGGAGCTCCAGCCTGTGCCTGAACCTCTCCCGGAGCTGCTCCTCTCCAGCCCGGGCCTGCCCTGCTGCCACACCTGCTGCAAAACAAAGGACAGGAGCACAAAGCATCTCGCACGTTTCTTTGTGAAAATGGAAGAGTGAGAACATCTGCAGACACAAAAAGTCCCTGTTAAGGCCCCAGCAGGGAACAGGCTCTGAGATTAAAACAAACGTGGACAAGAAACACCCCTGTGATGCACCAGCCTCCAGGACACTGGTGAGCTGCTCCCAAGCACCAGGAAAGCTGCACCCTCATCCTTCACAGCTTTTTGCAGCACTACAGAAATACTGGCTGGTATTATTTTGACTTTGAAGAGGAAACCAGTATTTCTTAAATACGAAAAGGGAGAATGACCAAAGCAGAAGATACAGTACAGGTACTAAGAGGTGACAAGTGACAGACAATGACAGTCCTGGTACCAGCTTGAAATTTGTTAAGAGTGAACAAAATTGTAAATCCTCCAAGACAGACAGAGGAAACTTCTTGATGCCGGCTGTTTCAAGTACATCCATTGCCGGCAATGGACGTTGCACCAGGACAGTCTGTTCCTGGCTTAAATGAATTTTACCAAAAAAAAAAAAGAAAAAAAAAAAAGAAAAAAAAAAAGAAAAAAGAAAAAAAAAAAAGGTAAGAAAAGCAATCCCAGCAGACAAGCCCATGCCAACGAGCAATGGCACCTCTCCCTCAAGTCACATCCTGACCAAACATCTTTACCACTTCGCAGGTGGAGTCAAACTGCATCTTAAGTCTGGCCTTTCCCAAAGATACACGTTCTCCCCATGCCCTCTCTGTTTCTGACCCAGCCCTCCTGCCTCCAGAGCCAAGATTGGTTAAGTCTCGTTTTAGCTTCACCTGCATCCCTCTGTCCCAGCCCACCTGGCCCCTGTCACCCCACACCTTCAGCTCTGCCCGCCTGGACAAGTTTCCCCACACACAGAACTGCTCCGACCCGCGGCCTCGGTGACCTCCCCTCCACGCTCCTGCTCCAAAAGCGGGAGCCTGGAACGTCCCGGGCACTGGGCACAAACATCCTGCCCTTCAACTTGCCCTCTGCCCACCTGGGCTCTGCTGGGAAGACGATGCTAAACTGCAGAAGCAAGAGAAGTCCAAGGCACTAAAATATCCAGCAAGCATACTGGGAGAACAGACAAGTATTCAAGTACATTAATTTATACAATTTTACATTCACATTTATTTATCTAATACAATGAAAATACAAAGGAAAAAGTTAAAGTGTCTCCAATAAGTATAAGGATATAGCTAGCTTTTTTTCCCATTTTTTTCTTTTTAACTTTTTTAACCCTCTATATTCCACTCATTTTTAAACTACTGTTGTCCAACAACATTTATATATCACAGTGTTTCCACATCAAAACTGATGGTAAGTACATGTCCGCAGGGAACTTTTAAATTTTTTTTTTTAACAATTTAAATTGCTCTAATGCTGCAGTCAAAGCTGTTAATATCTTACTTAAAGCAGTAATGACCTATCAAGCATGGGCTGCACCACAAGTCCTTTCAGTGTGCCCCATCATTTCAGAGCCAGATACGATTGACTGGGGAGAGGGAGAGGAGGGGGATTTGGACAGCTCTTTCCTGATCTTGGTTCTTCAGGAAGAGGCGAGAAGTGTGCTAAAGCCTCATGCTAGGGTTCAGCTCTCCCACCAGGAAAAATTTTACAGCTAGACTGTATGAACTGACCCCATGGCTTCTCCTCACAGCTCTCACTGCACACAAGAGCAGCCCCCCTCAGTGAAAAGCACTGTCCCATCACAAGGATGCTGATCATCCTCCTCCCCCTTCCAGGTGTGTGGGGAAACTCCCGCTACAGAGTTGACAGCAATGGTAGGAAAAGAGAAATTCATTCCCAGTCTGGCAAGCTACCAGTTCATTGCAGCACTAGTAGTTGATACAGGGCCCATCTCCCTCCCCATGTCCTGTCCCGAGGTGTAGCCAGCAGGGTCTCCGAGCGTGGCTAAGTGGTCCGCAGGTTGGAGCCTGGAGGGTTGCTGACCGACTTCTGCAAATTGCTGATGTTGAAGCTCTGCAAAGACGTGGCACCCACGGGCTGGAACTGGCCGAGCTGAGGCTGTGCTGGCCCCCCTGCCCCGCTCCAGGGCGGGGGGAAGGACGCTGCCGGGTAACCGTACTGCTGGGGGGGGCACATGGCCTTGCTGAAGGGACCTAAAGAGGTAGCTGATGCTGCAGGGATGGGCGTAGCACCCAGGGAAGATGTCATAGAGATACAGAGCTGACCTGGTGCCGAGAATTTTCTTGCCATTCCAGGGCCCTGAAAGATAATCCAACCACCGAGAGAAATTACACAACTGTGCTTTAAAAACCACCAGCCCACAATCTGCTCCCCACGGCTATTTCCAAGGCCAAATGGCTCTCCCTTGCGTTTTCCCCTTCCCTTCCAGAGCAGGTAGTACATCTTCCACACACAGAGCCAGCTAGCAGCGTTCTAGAGCTGCTGCCCCAGCTGTGCTCCAGCTGTGTTTGGAACCCCAGTGAGACAGAAGCCCTCAGAGGTCACAGCTCACCTCGTAGCTGCTGTGCCCTTTGCCAACTTTCTTGCCAGACAGGTTCATGGCGTCCCTGGCCCAGTTATCCACCAGCTTGTGCAGGTCATCCGTGAAGGTGCCCTTGCGGCTCGAGGCGATGGCCGTGGGCTGGGTCTGGGGGGCCTGGCTGTTCACTGCAGCCCCCACTGTGTTGGTGCTGCTGGTCCCTACAAACACAAACACAGCCATCAGCACTTGGCTCAATGCTGACCGTGTCCAGTGCACTCAATAACTGCGGTAATGGCACACCAAGAGTTAAATGCCATGCAGATTAATTCTGAGTTTCAATTCCAGGACACACTGAAGTGGGAACTGCAAGGGCTCCTACAGGCATTTTCTCAGAGTGTTTCACAGATAGGTTTTGCTTTGCAAGAAGTCATCCTAAGGAGGGAGTGGTAGCAGCCTACAGGTCTTTATAGAAGAAAAAGGACATTAGATTTCAGCACTGAATGACAGTAGAGGCACATGGCTCTCATCCTACACCTTTTAATCAGCAGCAACCACTACTGGCACAGGTCAATTCCACCTTGGAGGACAATGCTGGATGCTGAGTAAAGAGCAGTAGAATCAGCATCACCAGCTGCTCTGTAGCAAATTATCTCTGCTTTGTGAAATGAAGAGAAAAATTCACCCAGTTTACAAAAAAAACCCAAAAAACAAAAAAAGCCCCAGTCTGAAACAGCAACTGTTGTTTCCAATAGCTGCCATACTTATATTCTTGAGGATAAACAGATGGGACTGTCTTCATCCACCAAACAGCCATGATCAGCAAGGAAAGTCTGCACTGCATTAAATTTTGCTTTTTGCCTCTAAAAGCATTTTTTTGCCATTATGTTCAGATTTCCTAAGTCAGAAGAATAAGCATTTGAGATGCAAACAACTAAAACAGCTTAAAGAAGGCAGAAGTGAATATTCCTCAGACAAGCTCTGACAGGTTTCTCTTTTCACTGCAAGAACACAAAACCTCTTCACATAAATGCCAGGTTTCAGTTCTGCTAGAAAGTTTGTTGAATATTATGTCCTGTGGGGGGAACCAACTTAGAAGCTTTGTTTTGGATAGTCCACCTATGCCCCTCATGTTTATAAACAAGTAACTGCACTCCAATCTAGGGTTTTTTAAAAGGTAGACCTCATAACATGAAGCAAAGAAATTGTGTGTTACCTAGGATCTTAAATTCCCAGCAGTATTGCAAAGTATCCTCATTTATAAATGTGGAAGTGCCAGTTAACCACTAGGGCAGATACAACAACAAAATCAGCATCAGCAGGGGCTAAAGATAGCACTGCTTGCAAACACTTATCCTCACCTATTCCTGAAGTTCCTTAAATATTTGTACCTGCTCCCTGAGGAGACTTCACCTGGAAAATCCATGAAAATCTGAGTTTATGGCAGGCATTTCTGGAGGGAAACTATTTTGAGGTGGATCACAGAAATGCCAGCAATGGACATCACATCTCTATTGCAAAGGCCAAATGACAGAGTCACTGTCTCTTGCCTGGCAGCTCCTTCATCTGTCCCACTTTCCCTGGCCATCAGCCACATTCCTTGCCACCACTGTATCACAGAAAGAACTGGTTCCAAACCCCTGCAGGAATGTTTCGTACTGAGGAGTGGATTAGGAAGGTGACATACTTACTATGCAGGACAAATAAACAAAGTGTTACTGCCTCTGGTAGTGCTGAGGAGGGAAGGACATGGATCCATCCCTCCAGTTCCAGCTCAAGCATGGGAATGGCTCCCAGGCTGGGTGCCCACAGGAGTTGTTAGTGGGGGCAGACTCATGCAAGAACACACAGCAAGGGAAGAAAAAGGTTCCCTGAGCAGGGAGTGAGGCTGCAGCACTGATGGAGAGGAGCAGGAACACACTGTGTGGTGCAAGGAAAGTCTGCTGTGAACTAACAAGAACCTTAAGCATGCATCACGTGGAAAGGGCTCTGGATACAATCATTTAATAAGATCAATGATGTGAAAGGTGAAGTTAAATACAAATGAGGCAAAAGCAAGGAAGAGGTACTTGGGTGAGGGGGAACACTGCCAAAACCAGTAATAATCACATTCCACCGTGAGGGTTCATGCAGGAATTGACACACTTGCTCTCATTCCTCTTCAGGATGTTTCACATTTCCACTTTAATCACTAAGTACTCTGGATCCTGGACCTCCCCTGGAGAGCTTCTCCAGGCTATGGAAGGAGGAGAGTTAATCAAGGCATACACTACAGCACATTCAGCTGAAGAGATAAAAGATCACTTAGGAAAGAGTTTTCCAAAGAACTAGATTAGTTCAGGGTGACAAAGCTGCCAAAGATTTGTCTCCCAAAGTGACTTTGTCAGGGAGCTCCCGAGTCAAGTCACAGGCATAAAAGCCTACAGCATCAGAGCTGAGCTCTCACCTAATGTCCATTTAAAACTGATTCTCAGGAGTTTCACATTTAACTCTGACACACTCACTGCCTGCACAAACTGCCATCCAGAAGAGGCTGAAAAGCAAGTGCTTCAACTTGTAGCATTCCATGGAAACAACCCCCCACATTCCTGCTCGGTCACAGCAGCCGTCCCCAGTTCTGCTCTGACATGAGGGATCTCAAGTGGAACAGGCTCTCTCTCTCCAGCCCACTACCTAAAATGCCCTCATTCTGCCCTTGGATTTCCCACCCCCCCCATAAACCACAGTCAAATGACACCTTTAAAACAGTCTTAAGTGACATGTGCACACACAGGCTTTTCTGAACAACTCTTGCTTTGGGAGACAGACTGGAGGAATCTGATGGCTTACTCTTAGGCTTTTAAAACGTTGGGGGAGTGTCTGCAATTGGATCCATCACTGAGGTGACAAGCCCCATCAAATCCCACACCAAGCAGCTGCTCTGAGTACAACTCCAGCATGTTACAGTGAGCAACTGACCCTGACACTGCTGTCCTTAGTGAGAGCAGAGCTCCACAGGGAAGGGGAGGATCTGCCTCCCTCCACCTGGTTGCAAGAGCAGCACCACACTAGTCAATATACTAAGAACAGAGCACACATTAGAGGGCATAACACAGACAGACAGATGCTGTGCTGGAGACAGAGTCAGGGACGTAAGGCTTCAGTGACCAGGAAAAGCTGATGAATAGATTTACAATCAGGAATTGGAGATAACAGAAATAAGATAATTACTACAGAGCTGGTTGCAAGGACAGACTTTTTTCACCATCTTCCCTGAAGCACAAAGAGAGAGTAATTTGTTAAAGATAAGAGAAACAGTGAGAAATGTTTAGTATCAGGAAACATTACAAAAAGCTTGGTGAGAAACAGAGGATACAGCACAGCAGGGCTTTAACAGTCATTACTGGGACATTCTAGACAAACTCAAAGACTCATCTGATAATTTAATCACAAAGAGATGAGGCCCAGCCTCCTACATTTATTCTTCATGATTCCCAAACCATTGGAAGAATGACAGGAGACACTGAGGTCGCAACTATTATCACACAGTCACAACTGTGGCTGTTATCACAAAAGGAATAGCAAGAACATCTTCCATTTTTGCCAGAACGTAGGAAGCATTTCACAACTATCAAATTTAAACTAGCAACAGATTTATTGGATAGGTCAAGTGCTTTTAGTTTGTCATCCTCTTTTCTCAGATGTGTGAAAACAGTTCAGATGCTCCCTGCCAAGCTGTACCACTCTGTTTCTCCAGCTGCACAGTTAAAAGCATCAATCACTGCACTGTTTCCTCAACACCACTGATTCCAGCCCAGTTGTTCTCCAGCTGTCACTCTCCACAGCAGTCTGCAACAGCACTTCAAGGACAAAGCTTCAGGAAGCAAGCAGCCTGCAGCAAGCCAAGTGCCAGGCCAAGCTGAGCCATGCTGAGTATTACCTGCTTTTACAGGACAGCTACAACACTCCTTTCAAAAGGAATCTGTTTTCCTTAGCATCAGTCCCAAAAGCAAGAGATACACATGCCAAAGTACTCTTATTGGCAGATGATAGCCAATTTACAGCGAGCCAAGGCCTTGGAAGTAAGTTATACTCTCATATATTCAGTTCAATGCCAATTCTAGAAACAGACTGGCTGTTCTTCACATTCCCTTTCCCCCAGAAAGGACAGGCCAGACTAACAATTTTAATTTAGCTTTGGTAAGAATTTAACTTCTTCCAAGAATGAACATTAAATCTTGACAGTGCAGGTGTCAGTGCACATCTGCACATTAATATACACACCAAAAATATTTAAAACCGCTAAATTTGAAAAATTAAATCCTTTTAGTTCTTAGATCCCAAATCCAGTGAAGTGGCATAGAGTTAATGCAAAACTGAACAGCCAGGAAGAGTTTCCCTCTCTCTGTCTCCCATACTTTCTCAGAGGATGGGGCTGGTTGCATTGCAGCTGTCTCTGCAGAAGGCCAGGCTCAGCTCCCACACACAGCTCTGGCTCAGCTGAGCCCCTGCCAAGCACAGCCAGACAGATGATGCAGATGTGTGGTACTGCCATGCAGTGCAGTGACAGGAGGGCTCCTCACAGCACTCCAAACTTCCTCATATCCAGTCATTCGAGATGGTGGGAAACAAATGTCAGACATTTACAGGGTCCAGCCTGCAGAAGCAGCATGGGAGATATTGCAGCACTCCCAATAAAAAGCATCACACCAGTAGCCTTGGCTCAAGCATAGTGTTATTTCAAGCCACATCAGAAGTTTGAGGCTCTCTTATAAGTCTGGCCTAATGTAAGTACAAATGAGAGGATTCTGAAAAGAGCTGCAAGCTAGCTTGTGAGGGCTCACAGAATATCTGAAAATGTCTATTTACCCACCTTTACTACTATCAGTTTTACATTTATCTCCAGTTCTCAGGAAAAACTTCTAAACCTGAGCCCATTAGTAGGTAAGGTTCTTTTGAGTTTGCCTGGAATTATTCTCTAATTGTTTTAAAACCCGTTTAACACTTGGATCTTTAGCTGGCCATCTGTTAATGAACACAAGTCATCACTACCAGCTGCCTACAGGTGGCATCAAAGCTCTGCACAGTCAGCAGCTCTGGTGCTGAGAGCAAGGGGACACACATCCAGCTTGTGCTGCAGTGTCCAGCTAAGGGACAACCTGGAGAGCAAATCTGCCTCTCTCTTCCAATAGACAGATTACCCCTCTACAAGACTCACATTGTCTAACGTGTGCTGAAGCAAAATTACTGATGGGCCTTGCTAAGTCTCCCCAGTTTGTGCCATTTCACTGAGCTGTACTGAAAATTTCCTCTAGAGGTTTAGGGAAAATGAGTGCTTGTTACAGTGAGTTTAACAGCAGAGAACACCCAACACGAGAACCCAAACTTCTAAAGGTGTGCTAAGAGCAGCTGAGCTGAGCCATAGGATGGGAGAGAATACAAGGTGACAGATGAGGGATGGGCTGCATGAAACAGATCCAAGCAGCAGGAACAAAAACCAAAAAAGACGAAACAAAAACCAGACAAGGAAGGAGTAAAGGTGTTACACACAAAGAGCCAAGCAGGGCGTACTCAGAAATCGGGTCCTCCTGCCACCAGGCTTGAAGGTCACTCTCTCAGACGCACAGTTAAACTTCGCACAGCCTGTGAGAAAACAAGAACGGGGAGAACAGAGAAAGGAGAGGAGAAGAGACAGAACACCACTACAAGATGTTAGCAACTTGAAGTTGGAAGGGTGAAATGCAATCAAGACACACAAGAATAAAGTCTCAAAGTGTGGACCAAGGAGTACAGAGACAATATACGGAGTGAAGAGACTCCAGCACCTCCAGACATGAGACCAAGTTTGCACTGCTACTCTTCAGGACATAACCCAGCTATGAAGGTGCAGTCTATAGGAAAGCCAAATCCTGGCAAAAGTACCCAATTACTAAATGGTACTGCACAACTCTAGATGCAGGGAGATGATTCAAGTAGCTCCAAAATGCCTGAAACAGTTCCTTAAAAAAACCCACCTCTAGTTTCCATTTTCTGTATGTACTTCTCCAGTTTCAGCAAAACCACACATTAGAATTGATGTATTCAAACTGTCTATGGCAAAGCTTTTCAAAATGTTGTGCAAGGGGAAAAAGCCTAGAATAGCTACATTCATCCCCTTAATGACAAGCAAAAAAAGCCCTCCTTACTGAACAAATCAGAGCTGTGCCTGAGAAATTACTTGATAACATATCAATAACATACTAATAACAACAACCCACAACTTGAGAAACCTGAGTACATGAACAATTTACTACTCCCACCATTTCATCCTCCTACATTGACTCTTCCTTCCAGGATAATTCACAATTAAAGAACATGAGCCTTTTTTTACCTTTTACTGTTAAAACCTCCATTGACAGAAACAGCCAAACCAGTTAGGAAGTCTAAAAGGACTCAGACTCCAAGTCTTTGGAAACTTCCAACCATTTCAGCTGTTAACATCAAACCTGCTCTGCCCCTTCCCTGATTCTGATTTCCAATCCCCCAATCTCATCTGCTTTTCCTCTGAGCCAACATCTTTCCCAGGTCAGCAGAACTTTGCTTCCACCACCCCACTGCACTCTCTTGTGTTGTCCTTGGGGTTTCAGACCTTCAACCAACTCACACTTCCTACAAATCCAGTTGCAAACAACATCCTTATCAGCTTCCACACATAGGCTGGGGACCCCAAAGCTGCTTTACACCAGGTATTAAAAAGCAAGTGTCATGAAGTCAATCATTCATTTCTACTGCTAATTACACTAATTGCATTTGGAATCTTACCTTGGCCTGGCGCCGAAAGGCTCGGTACCGAGAGGGCACCATCACTGGTGAAGGCAGAGTAGAGATTTTCACTGGAAGGTGAAGGTTTGAGGGGCTGTAACAAATGGTTCTGCCTTGTCTCTGGCACACTGCCAGGAGGATGAAGGGTCTGCTGAGGGGGCAAGACTGATGGTGCACTTTGAGCTGACAGGTTGCCTAGAGGAAAAAGGAAGGCAAAAAGTTCTGGTTACCATCCATTTTTGAACCTGGTCAAGCATGACAATCCAGGCAAGAGAAGGAGAGGCAGGGGGAGGGAACTACTCCAGTTTCTGAGAAAGCAGGAAGACCAGAAAAATTCTTCAGTTTTAAGACTACTCTGTGCTGGCTTATGCGCTCACAGAGTTCCTCTATCACAGAGCCAAACAGAAATGAGCAGCCAGGGTGACTGGATACTGAAATCTCAGCACAGCATGGAATTAACAAAGTGAATACTCAAGAAGCAGTAACAAATATTTCTGTGGGCACTGCTGGCCCTCCAATACTGTTTGTTCTTGCTACAGGATTAGAGAAACATCTCCCATTATCCAGACAGTATCTGTCACCCACATCACTCAATCAGCAAACAGAACAAGTCCTGAGCTCTGTTTATTAGAAAAATGGTCGTAGTAAGAAAGGAAGCCTTGACAATTGAAACTGATTTTCGATTTTTAAGTACAACAAATCTTCAAATCCATTTTAAAAAGCCACTATTTTAACATCCATCAACTGTAAGTTTCTGCAGTATAAGGACACTAGTAATATCATGCTTAAATGGTACTAAATTAGAAAAAAAATATCTGCAGATGACTAAAGAGATCAGACCCATTCTGCAAAATCAGTTTCAGAAGGGAACAACCAGAGTTTATCTTTAAAAAAAAGATGTTTGCTGCCATACTGTAAATGTACACTTTTCTTCCTAGTCAGAGCCCAATGACTAATATCTAAAAAAAACAAATCACAACTTTAAAACTGCTCTTACAGAAAAATGTCACTTTACCTTTCAGTGGACTGAAAAAGCCCCAGGCAAGACTTACCAAATAGTAAAAGTAATTATACAAGAAATTATACAAGAAATCCAGGGAGGGACAGGTACACACACACACACACACCACAAAAAAAGAGACACAGACACAGATCTAAGAATGAGAGATGGTACTTTGTCCATTTTATCTGCTAAAAATATTGAAGGAAGCCTTACCTGATAGCTGAGGGCTTTTATGTCCCTGGGAGCTGCTACGACTGGACTTGCTGCTTTTTCCTTTCGTAGGTCGTCTCCTTCTTCCTGAAAGGGGTGCAGCTGGGGGAATAATTACTGCAGGTGGGGCCTTTCCCAGTTTCATGTAGAGTGACTCAATCTCCTGCTTCTGGCGGCTCTGCAGCTCCTGGATCTCTTTAAGGTGCCTAACAAGTTACAAAACAGTGGGATTTACAAGAATTCTATGTATACATGTACATACAATTCCTTGGTCAAATTCTCAAACATTTAAGAAAGCAGGAAATAAAATCTTTTCCACAAATAACCACTGAATACACATGGCAGAACATCTGCATTTTCCAGTGTGCTCTAGCCCTGGCTAGAATTCCAAAACTAAGTTCCCAACGTTGCAACCACAAAACCAGAATAAACAGAAGTACAAAAAAAGCATTCAAATGCTAGAGGAATAGCTAGATTACTCATTTTCTCAGACATATGGCCTTGGAGACTTCTACACTGGTATTGCCTTACAATTTGTTTCAGAGCAGTTGCATACACAGGATTTAAAACTGCCAGCTACCCTAAAAAAAAGTTCAACTTTCAGTATAAATAAATTAGTAGGTCACATTGCTTCATTTCTACATTCTTTTTCTGAACCAGCAAGGTCTCTTTAGGAAAAGAACCAACAGAAATGCATATCAGAAATGCAGAGACTTGTATGACATTTTCAAACACGACTCTGTGTTTTCCACTAACTCCAGTGACATGCCAAATCTTCCTCAGATCTACACTCTTATCCATAGTGCAGTTGCCAGTCTACATACAACAAGGTACAGGGTAGAAAATTCAGCCCAGCAAAGATGCATATTCCTCTTTTGTTATAACTGTATACTCCTTTCCCACATAAATGCTGACAATGGCTCCTGACACTTAGCAAAGGCCAAGGGAAGTACAAGTAACATTCATATTAATCCTGTTACACCTATTCCACACACAACCACCCAAAAAAAAAAAAAAAATTTTAAAAAAAGCCTTACTTCTCCCGTAACCGACGGAGCTCCAACTTCAAGTCTTCATCTTCAATATCCGACTCATTGTCACTGCTCATGTAGGAAGAGTTGAAGGAGTTGCTAAGGCTCTGAACAGGGAGGCTGATCTTCGATCCCAGGTGCTGGACAGAGTCTGGGCTCCCTGAGCCATCATCCAAATCCTTAGCCATCCCACTTAGAAAGGCAGCCTCTGGATCAGAGGATGGACCATTCATGTGTGGGGACTGCCTTGACTCCAACTCTTTCTTCGGAGCAGCAGCTGAAGCAGCAACTTGTTCCAAGCCCACAGAAAGAGGAAGAGTCATTGGCTCTTTCTCGGCACAGCTGACCTCATCCTGAGCCTTGAGCACGGAGAAGCGCCCCACTTGATCCGTGGTTGTTGTCACCTGGAAGCGCCCGACCTTGGTGGCCTGAGCAGCATCTCCTGGCAGTGACAGCCCAGGAGCTGCCTCTGGAATGCCATCCACCACATCCAAGGAGGTGGCAGCCACGGCCCCGCTCTTCCTGCTCTCAGCCTGCTTCACCAGTGTGCTCTCTGGGCTGCTGCCAGAAAGGCTTGAAGAATCAGTGGAGGTGGTTTCAAATTGCACTGGCTTTGTATCAGGTTTGTCACCTTCTTTTAGCACATCATCCACTGCCACAGATACCTAGAATAGAAATACAATCATGCAGACTTCCTTAGTTTTTCCTTAACATGATGCTTTTATTTCCCTTAATGGTAAGATGTATCTAAGAGGGGAAAATAACTCATTTCCTAGGTAAGCCACAAAGCAAGCTACAGCTTCCCTTCAGGCAAAACTGCCACACAAACCAGCACTTCTGTGTAATCTGTGTGGAGGATTAACTCCAAGAAACAGCACCCTCAGATGGGGCCACAGTGAGCATCCCAGCACTGTTAGTCAAAGAGCAGCCCGACATTAAAGACCAAGGCCAAAGCTAAGGCCAGCCATGATGAAACCCTGTGTTCAGAACTCCAGACCTGCACAGACTGTGCAATCTCTGCCCTAAATGGAAACAGCATCTGCAGACCTGCTTTCACAAGCTCTAGATGGACAGCCAAGTCCTGCACAAGGCACACTGGGCTGGCACAAGCAGGAACCACCCAAAGATGCTGTACCAAGAGTCAAATGAGTTTAGCACCTCCCACCTGAAACCGTCCCATCTTCAGCACACTGGCTCCTGCTGCAGCCACAGCACTGCTCTCTCCATCACCTGCTGCCAAAACTAAAGAAAAGGAGAATACAATTACAACAATGAGCAACAATTTATTTGTACTCCAACCATTTATTTTTATGTACTTCAAACTCAACTAAAGAAGCTTCTGGACTCATAGCACCATATTAATATTAAAATGTTCATTATTAATGTTAAGCTGAAGCATTTTTCTATAAAGCTTCCCTGCATGGTGTATTTGCCAAAAGTGCACTTTTAGGCAACAGTAAGCAAAGCACACCGATTTCAAACAGGGATGTGAAATAGACAAATAATAAAGAATAGAACTGAAATTTATGAAAGAAAAAGCTTATTCTGATTCAATATCCAGAGTGATTACCTAAAGCTCACAAACACTGGAGACAATTTATTCACAGAAAAGGAACAAGCTGAAGAAATGCTACAAACCACCTTTACTCAAAGTAGTCTATCTGAAGTTTTCTAAGCTGGACTCTTAGGTGTCAGCTCCTACTTTTGCTCTGTGCACTGGCAGTATAAAGTTACAAAGCTGAGAAATAACATTCTATTTTTAAATCAGCTCTATTGGACAGCTTGCTCTGTTCATCAAGAAACTTTCCAGTTTGTTTACCTTTACCCGCTAAATTTAAAAGGCAAAACCCAACTCATTCTATAAGCAGATTAATGAATTCTAAATTATCGTTAACCAGTGTTCCAAAATGAGAATATTTCATTTCTTTTCCTCAAGGTTTTATTGGCTTCTGAACGTTTGTTATGCAAGTTCAGAAGGAACATGCATGTTAAATAGTGTTTACTAGACAGTTCAAGAAAAAATTTCAGCACTGTATTAACAGCTTCCTTTAAAAACATAAGATTTCAAAAATTAAAACAATCAGGTGCATATTGACAGGAGAATCTCAGATTATTTTACAAGTGTTTGATTCCCCCCAATAACTCAATCCATACACATTTGAAAGTCATTGATCAACCAGACTTTAACTGGTGATCATCCAGTCAACCTTCAGTTGTCCTAAAGCAACAGAAGGAAGTCTGGGTTTCTTACTACCTTTCTTAAATTTTTAGTAGTTTAAGCTTGGTTTCTCTGTTCAAACAGAAATGAAACAGCCTTAGGTAAGGGAGAGGTATCCTATACGCAGAACACAGTGTAGTGACACAAAATGAGTCCTAATGTTCCTGCCAGGAACACAGCACATGACAGTTCAAGTCCTGATGCTGTACCCTAGCACAGTGGAGACTCTTTGTGAGTCTTAATTTAGCATTTTGGACAGCTTTAAACCCTAAATGAGTCACTACAATACACGTGTGTCTATGATCCCACCCCCTCCTCATGGCCTAGAGGGGAAAATCTCAGTCTGGCTACTAAAAAACTACTAAGATCCCCTCAAGGAGCTGCCATTCCATGACTTTCTAGAAAAGGCTATAACCTTCCAAGTGGTTACTCTGTTCAATTTTGGTTTCTATCTCCATGCTGAGAAATCACCTAAAGCAATCACGGCTGTCTTACCATCCTTCAGAGGCTGAGTTGCTGTGGACACTGGCCCAGTAACCGTTGTTGATGCTACTGAGGGCACAGACTGCAAGTTCAAGGAGGAAAACAAAATAAATTAAGATAATTAGCAGTTTTATTGAATGCTAACAAATCCAACATACTGCATATTACACATTTTTTTTGCTTCCAACAGGGACACATGCAAGCCAAGAGATTTTCCAGGCCTCACAACCCCGAGGCTGTGAGCGGATCACCCCTTGGCCTGTGCAGAAATAATGCATCAATGGCCACTTGGATTGTCAATCATTCTCTTCATTCAGGAGAAGCTTTTAAAATTTCAGATCCACACTTTTGAAACAACTCTCCCAAATGAAGACTGACGTATCACATATTGCTTCTTTAGTGCTCTTTCCCCTTATTTCACAGTCGCTTCCATTTCTAGTTTGGTGACATCACCAGGAAAGTTGGAATAACAACTAATACCAAAAAACAGCCTCAGGAAATGATGTCATCTATTGCAATATACAGACTTTCCCGATTTTGGTTGACTCAGTCCCACAAACTGGAAGATGACTCTGAATTTTTATTTTTAAAAGTCTAAATGCTGGTGTAGTGATATTAAAGGCAGTGACCTAAGAGACTTTGACAAAACACTGAGGTTTTTTCAGACTACTAAACTGCCAACATTGCAAACATACACAGGCAGGAGCAGATGTCACTGGGACGGTCTCTGGACTAAGGGTTCTTCTCAGTTGAGCATCCAGATCTTCCAGTGGCTGTTGGGACTGAGAAAGAAATTAATAAAATGATGTCCCAGGTCAGGAAAAATAACAGCATTGTTGAAAAACAGACATATTTAATACTAAAATTTAAAGCACTCAGTACAAAAGAAATTAAAATTCTATCAAGCTTCCTTCCTACACATTTAGATTTAATATGTAATAGCACAGTAAGACTGGCAGTAACTCATGCAACAGACTTGTTCAAAACCAACAGAACAGGAAAACTAAAAAAAAAAAAAAAAAAAAAAAAAAAAGAAAACTCCACAATACCACTCAACACCAATCAACCAACAAAAACCATCTAACCCACAAGTTCCCTCAAACAGGCTATAGACGGATTGACTTGAAGAGGATGGAGAAGGGCAGAATCTCTCAAGTGTGCTTATTACTTAGATTTCAGCTGTTTCAGTTAGAATACAACATGTTTTTCAAACTTGGCCAGTAGGACTGGGGAGAGGAAGAGAAGAAGATTTTACCTAAAAATATCTTGAAGATAAAAATGTCCCAAAGTTTCAAAATTATTCTGTTCTGACCCTACAGAACAGAAATTTTCATCCAGACTTTAGCATTATTAGCCTTTCCAAGTCTTATAAGTTAAAAAAAAAAAAAATTGTATCTGTTTTTAAAACTGAAACGGAGATCATGACAACATAAAAATACTACTTTCTACTGAAAGTTAGAGGTTCCAATAGCATAAAGATGCTTTCAATAGGTTGCCAGGATAACATTCTTCCTGACCAGGGCAAAACAAAAGCCCTGACAAAGCAAAACCAAAAAGCCTAGGAACAATAAAGTCTGTATCAATTCCATCATACAAACAAAAAAAAAAGAAAAAGAAAAAAAGGCAGAAAATGCAGACTTCTATGACTCCATTCAGAAATCAAACTGCTTAGCAACAAGTGAGGTAATTTAATTCAAAACTGTAAAATAAAGGGGACATGTCACCTGAAATACTAAATAATTCTCATCACTTATGCTCATAAGAAGATTTTTGCTTCAAGTAAACAAAGGACTATCAGAATGATCAGGAAATAAAGATTTCCTTACAGGACAAGGGGACCAAAATTAAGCTTGAGAGATTAATCTAAATACACTTTTAAAAGCAATGAAGGAATAAATAGAACAGGTATTTAAGACTATGGAACAGACTGTTCAAAACTGGTCTTGAGATGACGTGTACACTGTCTGCAAATTACAAGTCTGCTACCAAGGAAAGGGAAAAAGTTGTGTAATCACCTGCTGGTGACAAGCAGCATGGAAGGCAAGACTATCTACTTTAAAACAAGCCAGTAATTTTCCAGATAGCATTATGTGATAGAAGCAAATGCTCTTAACAGTCAATTAGATTTGATCCACTTGGTCTCCTCCAATTTTGTCTCACTCCTAGACAATCCTTCTGAGCTCAAGTGAGAAGTGAAATTTGGTAAGTTGTTTGCAAAGGACAAGAAGCAAGGGATCTATATTTGTGACTCTTCCATGCCACAAATCCTGCCAGAAATACCTATGACAAACAGGAAGCAGCCTTTTGCAGTGGTACTATGGCTTGAGTCATAGAAGTGGATGCAAGTGCTTTTGAGTTTAGGGGAAAATACTACTAATTTTTCTAGCAGTGAAAATGAAAAGGACTGTGAACTCTATATGACTGATTTTAACCAGCTGTCTCCTGATCCATCTGACACCTAACCATAGAAAGAATGTAGATGAGAATTATTACCAAATTCTTGTCTTCTCTTCAGTAAAACCATGCTTGAGAAAGAACTAACTAAAAGAGATAAACCAGCTTCTGCCTCTGAAGTCAGGGGAAAAAACAAGTGTTTTTTTTCTTGTTTAGTTTGGAGAAAGAAGATATCCATTTCCTTGCTACTCACAGAGCAGGAATATGGCTTACGGTTCTAAGATCAAGATGTAAAAATCAGTTACTTTTAGAAAATATTTCAGTCAATAAGCCTTTTTCTTGCAACTTCAGATGTCATCTGCCTTAGTTGTACAAACCACACAGAACTGCAGACCGGGTCAGGCTGGAAGGGACCACAGTGGCTCAAGCAGGGCCATCCCAGAGCACTGCATCCAGCTGGTTCCTGGATATCTCCAAAAAGGGAGACTCCACACCCTCTCTGGACAATCTGCTCCAGTGTTGCACAGGAAAGAAGCTCTTCCTTACATTTAGGTAGAACTTCTGTGCATCAGTTCTCTCATTCTATTGCTCAGCATCACCATTTACACACTAAATATCCCAGCTGACTATTGCATACAAGGACAGAAGCTAAGCAGGGGAAGCCACTGCTGCATTTCAAGTCATGTTTATGATAAGGAACTTCAAACATCTTTTGTAAATCTAAAAGCCTAGTGAAATCAGAGTAATAACCACAAAATTTTAAAACAAACAAACAACAAAACAACCAAACAAAAACATGGAATTCACAAAGGCAATTTTACATTTTCATAAACATTTCATTGTATTATTTTGCTACAATATTCTTTCCAAGAAGAAAACAGGTTCAAGTTTTATGCACATACTCCACTGCATTTTTTTTTTTTTAAATATTTCAAGTTCAGATTAACACACTAAAACCCTTAAGCCTGATTAGGCACTGGGTACAGCAGCCCAAAGGGCCAGCTGCACAGAACCACAGAATGGTTTGGGTTGGAAGGGCCTTTAAAGATCATCCAGTGCTGAAGCCACTCAGGCTATTGCTACAGTTACACAAAAGGGGTTACTCAGTCAAAAGGAAAGAAAACCAAGAACATTAATAACATGCAATGGAGAGTTTAATTGAAACATGCTCTCTGAAAGGAAAAGAAGCAGATAAAATCTGCCAAGTTGTGTAGCACCTGAGTTAGTGAAGGTCCTGGAAAAGGTGGCAGCTGCTCACTGGATGGAGTGCCAGCTGGAAGGTCAGAACCTACTGGTAGCACCTATGGATAACGAAGAGGAAGAAACGCGCGGCCATCAGACATGGAACAACAGAAGGAGCAGATACCAAGCTACAGTCACTCATGTCATACAACAGAAGCCTTAACTTTTTTCTTTTTTTTTTGTAGAAAATTCTTTTCTGGACAGTTAGCATAGAGTCTTCAGGGACTTTTGCAACCAAGTTGGGGGAAGTTTGCTTTGTTTTTATTTTATAATCCAGATTATCTTTGAGCGGCCACAATTTCCAGTTTAAACAAGCTGTAGTATTCACAAACAAAGTATCTTGGGGATATTATTTTCAAGTCTAGAGGAAATGGTAAAATAATTCTTACAAGAAGCCTGATTTCTCAACTGGTGCAAGAATGTATTTAAGACTCCTTACAGCAGATCTATGTTAACTGTCCATTAGAATTTGTGAGCTGCACGCTTCCAGCAAATTGTTCCAAGCAACATGACTTAAGAACTGGAACTGCCAGTGCCTGAGGATGTCTCCACTTGTTGAGAAACAGACTTGTAGAGCTCTCACACCCATCTTTTGATCTATCACTTCTTTTTGAGCCTGAAGGGTGTTGATGACCCACAGAAGGTGATTAGGCCATGCAACTGGGTAAGGAGAAGTCATCCAGGTTATGTGGAGGAGGTTAGAGAGACTCGAAGGGTTAGAAGGAGGCATCAAAGCCTCCTCACCAGGTCAGACAGCACATTCCAGTTAGTTATTTCCATTGTTAGGGAAGTGGGAAGTTCTAGGAATTAAGCAATCCGTAACACAATTTGCAAGTCTTATTCTCAGCTGTCATCTTGAGGTTTGACAGTGCCCATGGAGTCTGAGCACACACAGAGCCTCGTGAGCTCCAGCGCTGGCCAGCATGCTGACCTGCGCCCTGCAGGACAGGCCACACTTCTGGCCTGCAGTGTGTTACCAAAGCTTAAACTAATGCTTCAAACTGCAGGAGTAGCTGCCCAGGGAAGATGCACTCCCAGAGTTATCTATCCTCCCAATAACATTTCAGCAGGAACTTGGCCCAGTTGCATTAGCTCAGCTTTTTTGTACAGCAGGAACACTGTGAGGATGTTAGCTGTTCTGAGCCATGATACATTTTAAGCTGTGGTAACTTCATAATTTAGTTTATAAGAGGCAAAAAACATACTTCAAACACATTTGTAAGACAAGCTGAAACACATTTAACAGTCTAGGTCAACAGTCTGGTCATAAACAAAATAAATACAAGACACAGTCTAGCAAACCCAAGAAGACTAAAGCAATAAGTTCCTCAATGCTCAACAACAATAAAATGCAACTAAAATTAAGCTTTGTAAAAAAAACCAAACCTAATTTATAAATTAAAACTTCAGAGAGGAGGTCAGATTTCTACAACTGACAATCAAAACCCCTATAACATTTACTACATTTCAACCCAAGTTTTTGTAATTACAGGGTTGCAATCAGCAATTTTCTAACTGCTCCAACTGTTCCTGAACGAATACCAGCTCCCTTTTTTTCTAATCTTTCTTTTCTAATTTTCAATTTCATTGACATATTAATGGATGCCTTTGTGTCTAGATTTCCTTACCAATTTTTTTGGCACATATTCCCACTCTTCCATAGCAGAGAATTTTTACTGTCTTTGACTACAAAGAGTACATGAGAAAGACTAGTAATGAACGGAGATGCTGGGAGCATTGGCTCAATCTGAGTGGTCTGAAACTGGTTAATAGCAAAGCTGGCTAAAGACAACCAACACAAAGTGCTGATGAGCACAAAAAAAATTACAGACACAAAAAGAATAGAGTATTAACATTTTTGGTTTGTTAAATACCTGAAAGTTTCTTCAATTTATTTCCATTTAGGGGCTACTTTTCCATTTAAGGACAGGACTACCAAAACAGTTTAAAATACTGGAATGTGCTGTGTCCCCACACAGGCAGACATTTGAAAAAAATTTCACATATTGATCTCTCTGGCTGGTGAGCAGGTAACAACATCCACAGCACCTCTCAAGTTGTTACTGTTAGTCATTATTTATTTGTAAAAGAGTGTTTTGCTTGTAGAGCATGAGTCAGTAAACAAAAAAAATAGTTCATTTTCAGTTTTCCTTTAAATTTCTTAAAATCCTGCTCTCATAAATCTAGCATTTGAAAGGAAAACAGTATCCAGGTATCAAACAAGTAGCAGAAAACTTAAAAAAAACCCAAACCTTTCAGTCTGGTTCACTCTTGACTGCAAAGAACAGCTTCACGACAGGAAGCAAAAATGTGCTACCGCAAATCCACCACTTTGTGAAATACACAACCAACCATCTCATTCTAGTGGTCATGTACAAGATAAAAAGCTATTTAAAGCAAGACATCAAAGTTCTATTTGAAAAAATCGGTATCAAGAAAAAGCCTAAGTAAAAGCAAACCACAGTTGCTTCACTCTGTCGTTTAAGAAGAAGAAAAACTAACAGTGACATAAAGAGACATCTCTCAAAAGCATTAAAACAGAATTGGACTTTTTTTGTCCTTTAGGCACAAAACAGAGCACCTCTTGGGACACATAAAAACAAGGAGAGCATAAACCTTTCAATATTACATTAAATGAAGAAACTTCTTCCTGAATAAATATTTTGCTTTACAAAAAGGTTGTTCCTTGCAAGAGCTGAACATTTCTTACCGGTACCCTGCTGAGAGGGGGCTTTGAAGGAGAGGTCCCTGCTTTCACTGCTGCTGTGGGGATGCTGCTCGAGGCTGACACGTAGCTGGCTGGGGTGATCACTTGCCCAGGAGTGGCAACTGGAGTCAGCACTGGCAAGCCAGTTGGTCCAAGAGGCAAACTGCTTGGAGGTATACAAGTGCTAATGGATGTCAGGGGCTTGGTTGGTGCAACAGCAGTGGTTGGGATGCCAGGAACAACTGTTGTTTCCATCACCAGAGAGGTCTCCAGAGACACTGAGGGATGCACCGTGCCCACGTTACTGTGCTCACTGAAGAGAGACCGTAGCTTTTCTTCCAGGGTCTTTATATCATCAATACCAGGGGCTTTAGACTGAGCATCAGCATCTGCCTCCAGACAGTGAACGTGAGGCTGGTTGGGCAATGGAGCTGGTTGAGGCTGGCTGTGGATCAAAGTCTGCTGTACTGCAGGCAAGTTAGTGACTGGTTGTGGCAAGACACCAGGTAAGGGAACCTGGGGCAACATGGGTGTTGCACCTGAAATCTGGGGAAGGACAGGTGTTGATGTAATTCCTGATGGAACAAGTAAGGGATGGATCACTGGCTGAGAGACTGAACCACATATGCTTGATGCGACCGAGGATGATAAAGGTGCAGAGATTGGAAGAGATAAGCCAGCTGCATTGCAGGGATGGGATTTATCCAGAGAGTTCCCACTCTCAGGTAGTGACTGTGGAGCGCTGACAACTGTTGTTTCTGCCAGACTGGACACAGAGCCACTGCTGCTGAGCTGGGGAAGCTGCAAAGCCACGTTCTGAGCCAGAGACGGGGCAACAGACGTCTGTGGTGCTGCCATACTACTCCCGATCTGTGGAGTAGACTGACATGTCACAGCTGGTGCAGCAGCACCGAAAGCAGTGACAGCAGGAACCTGGGCAGATGGCAGTGCTGAAGACGATGGTGTGCTGATACTGGGAGCAATGTCTGCAGTCACTGGTTGGGCAGGTTGGGAGGTGGTAGATAAGGAGAAAGGAGCAGGGGCACTCACGCTGGAAGCGACACCCGTCAGTTGCTGTCCAGATTGTGAGGCTGGAGGTGGAGAAATAGAGCTTGGCACACTTGTGCTTGGTGCAACTCCAAGAGCTGCATTTTCTGAAGGCAAAGTAACAGATCCTGGAAGAGAAACACCAGTGCTGGAGGAAACAGATACTGAAGAAGTAGCCACAGATGCAGGAGTTGCACCACTGCCTGCCATGGTAGAAAGCGCAGGTGGAAATGGTGGTACTGTTTGGTTGAACACTGGAGGAGCTGTGCTAGGTCCTTCTGTCATCTGAGCATGCCCCATCTCAGAGAAAGCTTGCTGCAAGCTCAGGGATGATGCTGAGTGGGAGAGATTCATTCCAGGACCATGCACAGGAGATGCTGCAACTGGAAGAAAAGAAAATTATCAGTCTTTTTCCTATTCATGATTTATGGAAAGTTCACTACAGTATTAATGTCTGTGGCTAGACTAAGACTACATTAACTTCTTAGCACCAAAAGCCCCTAACAAACCAAATCAAAAACCCACACCAAAACAACAAAACACACAAATCCAGGCTTATATTAAAATACAGAATTAAGGCTCCAGAGTCTTGCAGACAGCTCATCAGCAGTTTTGCTCCAAGAATCACGCATGGTGTGACCCAAATTATGGTGACTCCTACCAGCACGGACAGCTCCCTACTTCCCAACATACTTTGAGAGGACTTCAGGAACAATTAACTAATCTCACAGTTTTGATGAACATGTCTTAGGCATCAGCTGTTAAGAGTTTGGACAACTCACCCATATCTGAAGTTTCATTCCCTCCAGTAGCAGATGTGAAAAAGCCCTGTTCTTTCAACCGGCTTTCAGGGACGGGGCTGACAATGAACCGTCTTCCCGCAGAATGAACAACCTGGGTAAAGGAGCTAGAGGGAACCCCTAAACAAAAAGAAGGTGGATGTTTAGTGACACAGGGTTGTAATTAAATACATAACCTGCAATATGGAATGTGCACTCCATCATACAAAATAAAAACTTGGCTGCACCCATCCGCTGAAACAGAAAAAGATAACTGTTGAAAAAAAATTACAAAAGACTTACCTATTCTTTGTGGCATGGAAGATGTAGGATCTGGCTGTTTGAACTCTAATTTCTGTAAAGTAAGATAAAATTTAAACTTCTATTCTGAAACACAAACCCACAAGATAGTTCTTAAAACGCTACCTTACTGAAATGTGGGCGTTTAAGGGAAGCCCAAGCATCATCACCAAACTAGAGGAATTCTGCCCAGATAAATGTCAGCTACAGCGTTTTTAGAGATTCTCAGCTTAGTGACTGTCAATGTAACAAACTGATCTAATAATTCTTTTGGAAATCCAACTGATTTCCTTAAACATCCTACAAATAAATGGATGTTCCAAACTAGTTCTGGGTGTAATTAAGGCAGAGATTCAGGAAATGTCACCTGAAATCCAATCTCTTAGTAGTTCACTGGGTGGAGGCCCTGAGACCAGGCTTTCAGTGTTTAGTGAGCAGCACAGGGTTGGGGTTTGACTGCTCTACCTCACAATAATCTCAAATCCAAGAAGCATCAACATTTAAGACTGTCTGTTTAGTGGGCTGTTAGGAGATTCAGCAGCTTCAGAAGTCTTCAAACACATCAAAAAGTAAGAGGTCTGTAATTTAGCTTTCTAACTCAATTTTAGGCACTCAGTCTGATAAGAAGCTTTCACTTTTGTCTTTTAATTACAGATCTTTGATAGCTCTTACCACAGTAAGTTTCTATTTCTAGCTAGCTCTACTCACAAAACCATACCACCCAAAATGGAAGATACCAACAGCTGAGGCAGTCTGTCCTTCACATACCTGTGACCCTGGGAAGAAGCCGTCATCTTTTGTCCTCATACTCTCCAAGCCCTGATCCCCTTCTGGCTCCACGCTTGCATCCTCACTTAGCATTTCATCTGCTTTCTCAATAATCTCTCGTACCTGTTCTACAAATGAGTCTCGCTCTGTTGCTAAAATAAACTCATTCTGCACCTGTAAAAGAACAAAGCAGCATTCGTTTCACACAAACTATTTCAGAACAATATATTGAATAACTGTGATTTACTTTTGGTGCTAATGTTTGTCTTCCCTTTGCTGTTCTTCTGAACAAGATGAAAGCGGTGACACCTTAGAGAAAAACAATTGTTTCTCAAATTATCTCCACCACAGAAGTGTGTGCCCTGGTTTAATCTTAGCTGTGGAACAACATTCGATCTCACTTCATCAGACTGGCATCTCAATCTTTGCTTAGTACAGGGAAATTTAAAATTAGCAGTCTTATCTTATTAGTAATCTTACTAATTAGACTTCCTGTCTAATTAATACAATGTGCATTCATTAAGAGACACATTTGAAGAAAACTATGATATAAAGGAATACAGATTTTTCAATTTCTAAAATGTCTACTGTGCTTCTCTCTTTTCATGTCATATAAAACTTCTCCTCTATGCAGGTTGCACATCACTGATTTAAAGTCAGGTTGTGGTACATAAAAGCCAGTATGAATTATGTTCCAAATGCAGGGAGAGGAAGATTGCTCAGCCTGTCTAGTTGCAATACATTGTATTGCTTTATGAAAATAACTTCTCTTGCTTATGTTGGACAAAACTAGTTTAAACAAGTATACTTGGTAGTTAGAATGGTATTTTTGATTTGGTCTAAGCCATGAGAGTATTCTGTCTCCTGAAATTATCCAAAACTTGCAGAGACAATCTAAGAAACAGAAGTAAAGCTGTCAGTCACAGAGTCTCTGCTGGAAAAGAGGAAGAGCCTCAGAGGAAAAGGTTGAGACACTACTTTTGCATCAAATTCCTGGGATGCTGGTTCAAGAAAAGCAAAGTCAGGCATGATGTGCTTTTTATCAACTGTTGCAATGCAGAATACTAGTTAAAGAAATCTTCAGCACTTTCAGTTTAGGACCAATAGGCACCTATATGGAGTATGCCTAACAGTATTATGATTAAAAGAAAACAACAAAGTCTTGCAATCTAAAATTGGCTCGATATTCAACAAGGAACCAGTGAGCACAATGTTTCAAATTCAGATGTTTAAATTAGACTGCACACTTAACTATGTGACTGCATTTTAGATGCAAAGTTCACTTATTTTCCTTCTACTCATCTTTAAATATTTGCTGGTTTTACTGCAAAGAGTGTTTGTGCCTTAGTTTTGGTTTTGGTTTTGCTAGTTTAGTTTTCCTAAATCAAACCTACTCTTATTTCTCCATAGGATCACTTTAGGTTTAAGGTGAACAAAGACATCTGTGTACCCTCCATATTTCCTGACACATGACCTCATGTTATTGACTGGGCTAATATATGTACTTAGGCAAGAACAAACTTCTTCCTGTTTCTCAGGAAATCATCAGTGGGAGAGAATTTCTCCCATATCACTGGGCTGGTTCCTTTTGACAAATACAAATGAAGCACACACCAACTCAGACTCCGCCACCTCTCTAAACACAGGAGAAATAATGCACAGGAGCCCAAGAAGCTGGCAAAAGATAGTGTGTTTTGTCATCCTCCAAACACAGTAAAACCATCTCAGGTTCATTTGGACTGTACCAGAACAAAAATAAGAGTTTAAATTTAAAAATAAAAGAAATGGAGATTCTATTCTATGCTATTCAATACTCTAATTTAAATGTATCTCTATAGGACAAATTATTTCCTGTGCCTGGTCATCAAATATTGAATGCAGAAGTTTTTTCTTTTGATAAAAGTCAAAAGCAGCATCAGTCACTATGTACTTTCAAAACCCCAAATGTAATTCTCCTCTGTCACTTTAAAGACAGAATCTTCCCATTTTAATTGACAACAATGGTGGAGCACTTGAAGAATAAGAAGATCTAGCTCTTAGAAAAGCAAACAAAATTTTTTTAGCCTGGCACTTCCAGAAGGCTGCTTGCAGTTTTGAAAATGTCAGATTGAAAAAAAAAACAACCAACCAACCAAAAAAAAAACCAGAAGCAGTTTTTTTACTTGATAAGAACCTCCATTTTAAGGTAAAAACTGACAAATTTTCATGTGACTTGTGTGTGCAACATTAATTAATAATCACACTGCTAAACTACTGCCAAATTTCTAGTTGTGAGATAAGGTGAACATACGCCATGCTACATGGGAGACCAGTTCTACACCATAAACAAAAAAAATACAACTGACTGGATTCTTCATCGCTAAAATCTATCTTACCATAATTGTAGCTATTTCCTCAGGGTTATCACCATCCAAATCAAATTTGAAAGTAACCATTTTCCGATTGTGCGTCTCTAGCTGGCATTCCACTACCCGATCACCTTTGTTTGAAACCTAAAGCAAAGAAAACAATACTTCAAACCAAAAGTACAAGAATCTAAACTTCCTGAGATTTTAAAGTTCACTGAGACAAGGTAACAGTACTGATGTAATACAAACATGCTCTATTTTTCCAGTCTAATAAATGGTGCCATGTAGAGCATAATTTTTGTCTGAGGATATATTGAATATTCTGGAATAGTCTGTGGAACCACTGGCAGCTAAGCAAACCAATTTTGCCATATATTTGGAATGCTTGTAGGAGGTCAAAAATGGATCATTACTCCTGAGCTGTCCCTAAATAAAAAATACTCACATTTAGAATTCTCAGTTTCGGCCTGGAAGTCTTCTCATGGCGAGAGCGGCTGCGGACAGACCTGCGCATGTGACGCTTCGTTGTCCTCCCCTCGTGCCTTCCACTAGAAGTTGGGACATTCTCATTGCCATCACTCAATCCCGAAGCAACATCAGAATGTGCACTAGAAACAAAAGGCAACTTCCTTTTAGTATCCATGCAATCCGTAACTGCAACAATACTGTTTAACCCGCCACATGATATTCTGTACTGGGAAGTGGCATATCTGTATTAATCATCGAGTAGAAGAGGAAAAGAGTCCTGTTAACACTTTGGGTTCCTTAAATGAAATTCTAACTATCATTATTTTGTTACACCTCTTGCAAGCTGAGTTGTACAAATCTATCTTATGTTTTCAAGCTATTTGGAGTTTGAATTCTGCTTAAGTGTCAAAGGAACAAAAAAACTGTTTCTTACGATCCATTTGACATGACAAATAAAAAAGTTAAACCTTACTTATTCCCTCCATAAACCATAACTCCACCCTTCATGACCCTATTTTTCCTCTAGGAACTTTAATTACTCACATCCTCAAGAACACTCCCAGTGAAAAAAAAAATATCCCTGGTGAAAAAATAAATCTAAAGATTATCCATGGAAGTATAATCTAACACATGACACTGAAACTCAGTTTTGTGAAAAGAAGCAATGCTCACCTATCCATAGAAGAAGCCAAAGGGGTAGACTGAGCAGGCTGTGTCACTGGAAGAGTCTCTGAAGAAGCAGTCTGTGAGACTCCCTGAGTACCCTATGGACAGAAAGCTACAATCAAGAACCCCCCCAAAGAGTACAGTTCCTCTTCAAGCAACCCAGTAGTCTTCAGTGTTTGCTCCCAAACCAGTTGTAAAGCTGAAAGCTCTGCCTTTTTAGAGGTTTCAACAGCTGGCATCTAGGACAGCTTTAGTTTACAAAATACTCTAGAGCAAACTGCAGTGAAGCAAAACGTCATCTGAGGAGAGGTTAGGAGAGGAAACCAGCCACACATCCCTTCTACTGCCACATGTCACTACAGCTGGCCATGCAGTCACAGTCTTACTAACAGAATGTGCAAAAGGCAAGCCAATGCAGAACACAAAGACAGTTCCAATTCTCCCTGCAAGAACCACGCTGCAAGGAATAGGCATAATGACAGATTCTCAAAGGCTATCGACTGCAGCTTGTCTTTGATATGGCAAAAATGTTCTACAGTACTAGCAAGAAGTGAAGTGTTTTACTGCTTTTTGCCTGCAGGATGCACACTCACTTCCCAACAGAACAACCAGTGGCAACAAGGTCCCCACATTGGCATGACATTCTGCTGTAAGAAAAAGGTAATTTGAAATATTAACTTCCAACTGAAGACAAGCACAAGAAGGGATTAGTTCCCCCCAGAGGTATACTGCTGCAGGAGTCAAACACCCAAAATCTACTGTTACATTATATTCCATATATTTACCTCCACGACTGCCTGCTGTGAGGAGGCAGATGAGGCCTGTTGTGCTAAACTCACAGGAGGCTGGGGCACCTGAACCTGTCCTCCCAGGCTGCCCATGGAAACTAAAACATTCTGTTCCCCGTATGGCTGCACAACAGGAGCAAGGTAGCCTGACTGGGCCATTGCATCTGTGGGCAAGGGAGGGGACAGCACAGCAGAAGGAATGCTGGCAGAGGCCACAGCTGAGGAAGGTGCAACGTTCGAGTCCCCTGCGTATTGCAGTGCCAGCCGAGGTGGGAAGCCCTATAACAGAAATGAGGGAATCAAGTCAGTGAATGGCAGAGTTAATTAGGAAACAAGACAGTAATAAACATAATATCAGTTCCAGAGGCACGTTCCAACCTTCTGTACTTGTTCAGGCACTCCCAAAATCTTCCCAAAGAAGTGGAGCAAACTGCTCATGCAACCAGCATGCAAGTCACAATGCCTGAACAAGCAAATTCCCACTCACACTGCAAGTCCTAGGCAAAACAATCTGCATCTCCTAACTCTCACAGCTGCCTATATAGCTGAGATTAGAAATGAGCTTGAAGAATTTTCAGGCTGAACAACTATGGCTCAGATGTTACACAACTGCTGCTGATTCTTGAGAATAAACAGCAAAAACACTCTTATGTTCTTCCTGTCCTCTTGTAATGAGCTGACCCAGAAACAAGGAACATGTTTATCATTATTCAGGTTGCCACTTTTACAGGGAGTGATCACCAAGTCGCTGAAGCAGTCTGTGCCCACCAGTCCAGCAGTTCACAACCAGCATCAGGTACTTACGTCACATCCAAGATCCATGCTGCCTGACTGATTTCTGTGAATTCCATGTCCCACCCCTTCCCAGACTTGGAATGAAACACTGATGTTGTTGAATATGCTGCCATTGATTTTCTTTCCAACACACATCTCCTGTTTTTAAAATTACTATTTCTTATTTTCTTTTACCCCAGGCTGACAGATCTCATGAATATATAGCTGTCCTCTCTCACACAGTGGTTGAACAAAGCCCTGTGCTATGATTCTGTCATTTTAGACAAATTCCAGTGCCAAATATGAAAAATTCAAAATGCCTGGTTGTCCAAGTTGTTTTTTTCCTTCTCTCCTCCTTCAAATGGTTCTTTACCGCACAACAGGATTTATCCTAGTGGCTTAATGGCTCTCATATGAGAAGTGAGCTGACCAGGACACATGGCTCAGATCTGGTACCTTAGAGAAACGGGCAAAAATGTGGAGAAGAGGTCTGCTGGCTTGCAACAATACCTGGTAAAGAGCATCTCCAGCAGGAAGTGAAGCTTCAGCAGCTTGTCCAATGCTGACTGGCAGTCCCACGGCCTGGACAGTCGGCTGCAGGAGCTGTGGGAGAACCTGGCTGGGCAGCTGAGCCACAGGCTGCATCAGTGTGGGAAGCTGGCTAGGGACAAGGCTTGGTCCTACAGGAACAGCAGCTGCCGCAGCAGACGTGGCCAGCGTGAGCAGTGGCTGATTCATGCCAGCTGCCATTGAAATGGGCAGTGACTGGAAACCTGGCTGAGCCACTGTCACATGAGGAGCTGCTACAGGCAACTGAGACACTGGGAACTGGGGAACCACGGAAGTTGGCAAGGCCTGTCCCACAGGTAGGAAATGAGAGCCAATGGGGACTGATGGGGCAACTGAAGGCTGAGGGAGAGAAGATGCTGCAACAGGTAATTGAGGTTCGCCTTGGATGATCGACACTGGTTGGGAAACAGGAAGCTGGGGAGGTAAAGAAAATAGAGATAGATTTTTTTTTTTTTAAAGCAGGGTTGCGGAAAGCAGAGTTTTACACATTAGTCAAAGAAAGCATTATTCAAGTTACAGCACTCTGTTAAAGTGGCTGGGGAGCACAGTTGGCAGAGTGGCTGGGAAGCTGGCTGGAGTTCCAAACAGTCTTCACTTTGCAACACTTCCCTTGAAGAACTCAACAGGCTCTTGAAACAAACACCCACAGAGGGTGAAAGAGCAACGTCTGAATATCCCGAAGCACTGATTTGTGCATAAACAGCATCAAATTCCCCTCAACTCTGTCCCCAGACCCAAGCCTGCCTTCTTTCAGCAAAAAAGTGCAAATCTTACAACAAATCTGTCAGCTTTGAGTATGGGGACTAGAGCAAAGGAGAATCAAAATCCACTGTGCCAGCATTCAGAGAATGGCAGGGAATATGTCAATTAAAGCCAGCAAACGATGCAACTGGAAAGGCAGTTTAGATGAACAAGCAACAAAACAATAATTTTAAAAACAAAATTGCAGCTCACACATCCAACAGAGATAAGAGCCAAAATGAAGCAATATTCAGTAACAGAAGCTTCTTGATCAGGTAGTAAAGGAGAAGAGCTGAGTAAGAAAGATGACAGAATGAAGAAAGGAGTCCTATAGTTCACTACCTAAATAACTGAATATGTACGTGTAATGGTGCAGAAGATAGACAGTGGATGGGAAACAGAGAAATGACAAGTTCCTGAACATCAGTTCACAATACACCATTCATCAATATGCCTCCTGATCGTTTTGAAAATGTAAAGATCTTTGTGCATGGAAGTGCTCTCCTTCCCTCAAATTACTCACGATTACCACGTGTAAAAAGGTTCCCAACACATTTTCCAACAAAACCAACAGTTATAGTATAACACTCTTGTACAGTACAGTAAAAATATTCTTGTTTGGATGAATGTTTTGAAACCATTAGGAAAGATGACAAAAGTGAAAGCAGCAGCATACTGAATCTATCAGCTCTGAAAGAAGAAGAAAAAAAATCTTCTGCTAGAAAGAATTTTGTTTACCTGTGTCCCAGCTGCTGCCTGAGGCATTGGCATGATCTGTGAAGTTTGAGTTTGAGAGACGGTTTGTGCAGGAGTGGTGCTGGCAGAAACTGAGGGTTGCTGCACCTGGTATTGTCCAGGCTGTTGGGAAGAGGGTGGCTGCTGTGCACTCTGCAGCATGAAAAAGAGGAAGAAGCTGTATTACCTCCCCAACACAGGTTTTTTATCCTACTTAAATACTCCTTTTTACTCTCTCTTAAGTGATATTGTGGTTCTTCAGAATATGCCAAGTCAGTTAAGCTTTAGCAGTTACTTATTAAAATTCCATCACTGACACCAAATCTTGCAAGAGAATTCTCTCACCTGTGAAACCAAGAATGAAGATTCTATAAAGGAACTCAAGGCAGTTAAAAGAATGTTGCGTATCAGATTTCCAGTTAGAAGAAATTGTAAAACAAAGTGTGCCTGTCTGGACAGTCTAATCTGCAAATCCTGACATGGTTCTCCATGAACAGGGCCACCACTGAAAGCTCAGGTGGAAGTTGAGGAAGACAGGCATGGGAAAACAAGCATTAATATGATTTTAAAACTAAATCTCAAAATCAATGTGCATCTCATAGCATGTTAGACTGGGTGAGAACCAGAGGATTCTTTTGCTGCCAAACTATGGATCAAATGGTGACAGAGGTAGTCAACTGCTCTTAAAAGAGTCATCAAAATTCTGTACTGTAAGTACTTTGGTCCTGAGTTTAGGAACTGTGATCTTACCTGCTGAGTGTGTTGAGTAGGCTGGGATGGCACTGATGCATTGCTTGAGGCTGGCTGGCCTTGCACCTGTGTCTGAAGGGAAACAAAAAGAGAATGAGCTGAGAAAAACCCTATGGTTTCTGCTGCAGGCAGTGAAAATCATTTCTGCCTGGAATGATCTGGTTGGAATAAGTTCCTAGCTTGTCCTTTTGGACAAGTAGTCCTTCTGGCCAAATTTCATTACAACAACCAGAACAAAGGAAAGTGATCTGGAGGAGTTCTGAACATCATTTTCAGTCTTCCAAAATAACCAATACAGAAAGACTCTGCAACCCACATGCCCCTCAACATGAGACACATCAGCCTACCAGCTTCTTCTTCCACTGGTGATGCTTTAAGAGCAGGATGCCTTGGTATGGTAACTGGAAATAGATGCATTAAGTTTCACCTTTACATGTGCTCTAAACACAACCAGGTGGGGCAATAAAAGGAGGCTACATGGAAATAAAACTATCCATTAAAAAGCCAAGCACGAAGACATACAGAGTTCTAGACCAATTCCAAAGTACCCAGTACACATAAATGAGCTTCCTGTGAGAGGCATGTCAAAACACAAGCTAACAATAATTTCCAGAGTCACTACCATTAAAAGCTACCAAGAATTGGATATGGAGGAATATGAGGGTTCACATTCTAGCTAAGACAGAATTTTTGAGTAAGCAACGAAAAAAATGGATGAGTGGCATACAAATGAATGTGGAAGATGCAGAGGAAAATGGAATGGGCTTTCATTCTTATTCTTGTGGCTGAATTTTTTTATCAGATCCCAGGATCTGCATTATTGTTTTTGTGACTGTATTTCTTTATCAGCTCCTGGGAGAGAACTAGACAAAGACCTCAAGATGAGTTCCCTGAGCATATACCAATTGGGTGAACTGCCTTTGTAAGAAGAATATCTGGTGCATATGTATCACACCAGAAATATCTATGAAAATTCCTTAATGTTGTGATCATTCAGCTTGCAGAAGCTCATTAGGAGGAAGTCTGTTAAAATTCCATACTTTTCTAATTATGGAAACTCTGGGGAAAGGAGACTGCCAATGAAGAGGACCATTTTTTTCTTTGCTGTTTTAGAAGCTTCAGGTTCTTCCTTGCTAGGATCTACATGTGCTACATCCCACTCCTGTAACACACTGCAACGTGCTGACATCAACTCAGTCAGGGTTTCAAATTCTAATCTTCTTATGAATTAGGTAAAAGATTCCAGAACTTACATTCTGCCAAAAAAGTGACCTCTTTTTTTGTTTTCCAGATGTATTTTATATCCATCAGAATTCACCTCCTAAGTTTAACAAAGGTTTATGGAGAAAAAAATCCCCACGTAGTTTTCAAAGTTCTTGAGCAGGAGATTGATTCTGCAATCTCTACAGCACAGCAATTGCTACCTATTAGACTAGTGATAAAACCTGTTCCAGCTTCATTAAAACACCTTTTAATATCCCTTACAGAAAGCCTTAAATATTGAGCTCTTGAACTTAATACAGACAGGAAAATTATTCTCCTTCACACAAATCCCAAAGTTGCTAATACTCCAGTAACTAAAGTGTCAAGGCTCCCAATTCCAAGGACAAAAGAGGTAAGAGAGAAGTCCACTTAAAGTAAATCCTCTCTTTTCACAGAAAGTTATGAGACTTCAGATTAGGAGTGCAGACACAATGTATATAGACACACACCTCACAGCGTACAGAAAAGTGACCATTGCAAATGCAAATACCACATATGCTGATAAAACGCACATCTCCAAACTAAGCTTCAGGCCTCAAATTTTGCTATTTAAAAGGACAGCACATAAGGCTTATAACATGGCAATACCAACTAGCAACAGTTGTTTGTGCCATTAATTAACTACTCAGACTGTTTAGCTTCTTTAAATACTACTTCAACAAATACATTTCCAAATCCATGTACACATACATAACACAGCTCCTTCATTCCTCTCTTCCCACTTTCTTTCCCCAAGTCTAGAAAAAGCTCTTGCATTTTGGACAGTCACCAAAATAACCTTGTTGTCTAATAAAACATTATTTGCATGAAATTTCAACCTCAAATAAACACATTAAAATGGCTAAAGAGCAGCAAGAGAAACACAAAGCAAGTGGTACTACCACTGCTGATCCTAACTGCAGAAGGTACATGACATTAAAATCACTGTTTAAAAGCCAGTTTGGTACTCCCGCAATCTCTCACCAAAAGAACAGCCAGTCCCAGGAGGAATACTGACCATTTTTTTACTTTTAACACAAAAGCCCTACCAACATTTCAGCCAAATCTGAACACAGACCAGATGGCTGCTAATGCCTCGTCATTTCATAGCAACCTGGTTAAGTTAAAGAGATCCTAGTATAGACTCAGTGGAAAGACACCCCCACGAACGCTAATTCTTAGAACCACATGGAGCAGGTCTAAAAGCAAGGCTTCCTTTTAGTATGACTTATAAAAAGCAGTGAAATTGTGGAAGGGTTTGCTCCTGTAACCTGAGGATAGGATGCAGGTGGTCCTGATGAAAGCGAGGTGGACAAGGCCTGCTGAGTTGAGGCTCCCTGGGGGAAGCAGATGAAGAGCTGCGACTCTTGCAACACCTTCTGAGGCAGCTGAACAATGGGCAATGAGAAGTCTGAACCAAAAGCAGAAGATGATCCCCCTGTAGGGGGAGGAGACTGGAAATCACCAGTGTCAGAGGAAGTCAGCTGTGAGGAATCACTGGAGTATTCTGGGCTTCCTTCTGGCCAGCTGCGCCTGGCAGAGCTCCCTCTGGGACCCGCTACCCCAGCACCAAGATAGTTACACTGCTCCTCTGTCACAGGCTGAAGCCGACCATGCGACCCTATGCCTTGGCTGGACTCCTCTTGGCTGCTCTCCATAGAGCCCCGGCGACTCCTGTAGGCCCGTGGGGGTAAAGCTGCCCCTTCTGCAGGAGCAGAGCTCTGTGTGTGCACATGGAACTCAAAGACACAGCTCGCTCTGCCATCAGCACTGTGAGAGAGCACAGCTGGGGCTGAGTGCGGAACAAATACCTGGTGGAACGTCATCTGAGCTGGCTCTGCACTCAGGGGAGCTGAAACACTGGATAATGGAGAAAGGGGCCCCACCCCAGAATCCAGCCTCAGGTTCTGAACGTGTCTTGCCAAGTATGTTTGCCCCGATTGAAAGTCGAACACAGAGCTTTGTGGAGGACCACCTTGCCCATGGTTTGACTCAGAGACCTGCTTCAAATGCTGTTCAGTCGCATGAGAGGTAAAAGCTACTCGATCATACTGCTCCGATACCTGTGATGGATAGTGCATGCCCACCAAATACACAGCTTCTGGATGCATCCTGTAGTGAGCATCCTCTGGAGGTGTTGGTCCAGATCTATAGTCACTGTGGACAGGAGCTTGCTCAAACACAGGATTAACTTGCACATGCAGAGGCTCTCCAGCGACTCTCTGAGCTGCTGTGCCCAGCATAACAAACGCCTCTGGAGTCCAATTGGTGGGACTACCACCAGGTGGAACTAAACTCTGGCCAGTCTTCAGCAATGGCTGGAAGTGGCAAGTTTGGGCTTCCAAAAATGAAGTGCTCTTGCGCCGCTGAGCAATTGCCACCTTCGGCGGGCAGACAGGTGGTGGCGAGAAAGACACCGGCCGTTCATGAACGTTTGGGAAAAATATCTGGGAATCTGGGAACGGTGGTGTTCCCCCACGAGGATGCTGAGGCTGTATTGACATGAACAAGACAGGTAATTCATACATTAAAAGTGAAAGCACATCAACATGCACAGTTCACTAGGCAGTTCTGCGAAGTAACTTTATAGAATTCATACTCAATTCATGGTCAAAAACATACAGTACTTAGGAAATTTAGGTGAGTTGTAAATATCCATTAAATACATCCATGGCAGGCATAGCTACAAATGGGAACATTTGCTGGTGTTAGAGCTGCTTTTCCAGTTCAATTCCAATAGTTCACAAAAATAAACCAATTTTGCTCCTGACAATGGAATGATTATTGTCACGGCCTATCCATTGTGATCAGAGCTTCAAATCCAATCAACCCCCTGAGGTCACTGCCATATGTGGAATATGAAATTCACAACTTGAGAGCAGCAACAATGCAGAGCCCCTAATTTGCACTCAGAAGATGATATTAGATGTTAGTATTTTCCAATACAAAAACCACAGTGCTAGTGTGTCCTATATGCTATCCAAAAAGCTAAAAATAAACCCTTTATAAGATAAAATTGACCTTTTAATCACTTCTGATCATACATTTTCATATAGAAAATTAGCACTCATTGAAACAAACTTAACCCTTGCCTGGACAATAAAACATGCACAGGTTTAATAACAGCAGAGTCCTCAGACAATTCCACTCCATCTGAGGTACCACTTCAGATGAGGCTCATCTTATTTAAGAGTTGTAGGGAAAATTTCACTAAAGAGAGTTCTATGTAAGAACATCAAACAATTTAATAATTTTGCATTTTTTCATGTCTGCCTGCAGTATGCCCAGAGACAATGTATTCTCTTCCCTAATGGAAAAAAAGCCTTGTAGGAGTCAGCAGTAAATATACTGTCCAAGACAAATGGCATTTATGACTTTTTCAAGTTGCTGTTTCCACATTGTTTAATTTCTCCCCAGCCTCTTTTGTCCGGAAAAGCAGCAGCAAATTTCCATATCGATCGAGACTAATGAGAAGGTCCTACACATGAAGTACCTTTCCTATGTTCTAAACTTGGTTCCACTTGCTTCATTTACACAAAAATGCTTCTCAAAACTTATTTTGTGTAAACTGAAGCTCAAAATGGAAAAACTACCTCCTCTCTTGCACACTATCTTTGCATCTGACTTTCTAAGAAACATGAAACTACCGTCTCTTCCCATTAAGAAGCAGTTGAAGTGGCATTTCTGATAAGAATTTACAAAAAAGCCTCAAAAGTATTCGTATTCTAAACATCTAATATCAGTAGCACACCTAGCCAAAGCTTTAAGAATAAGTAGCCACAGCAACCAGGCTTTAAAAGCTGGTTGTTTTGTGCAGGGCTTAATCAACATTCACTGTTTACTCAGAGGTTGAAAAAGAAGGCTTCTGACTTTGGGTAATAAGAGCTAGTCTTCCCTTTACCTTCTGTGGTACAACTGGGTAATTTACATTTATACTATCCTAAAAGAAAGAAACAAGCAGTCAGCCACTGTTTGATAAAGTTTTTATGTACTGCTTCATAGAAATAAATAAAAATAATAAAATCAACATTCCAGCAGCACAATATAAAGAATTGACTCTTCAATTTCTCCCTTGAAAAATGCCCAGAGCCCAGGATGTATTTAATGATAACTTATCTTACTGTGCCAGGAGGGAAATGGTAACACATACAGGACTGACAGAGAGGGAGGGCAGGCTGGAGCGTCGATGCTTGCGTGGAGAGGCAGAGTGCATGGGCAGGACACTTTCCAGGGCTTTAGAAAGCTTTTCTGCAAAGGTTTCTTCAGGGACAGTCCGAAGGCAGAAAGGAGAAAGAGGTGCAGACAGCACTGGTGGTGGGGTGCAAGGAGCACTGAGAGGGATGCAGGACATACAGGGAAGAGCAGGAAGGTGGGGGACACAAACTGACATGCTACGACCACGTTGAAGCTAAAGGAGGAAAACAAAAGTTAAGAATTGAACACTTGGGAAAAAAAAAGTAATAACAAAACCAGCAAAAACTATAATGAGGTAGAAAATAAATGAAGACACACAATGGAAGGCCCAATATTGACTAATATGTGATACTACAAGATATGAGAATGCTGAATGAATGCCAAGACACACTGGGAACAGGCTGTGTGCACCTCTGAGGAGCCCAGTTTGCCTTAGGTTACTGAGCAGTGTGGAAAGCTCCCCTGGTACCCTTATGAGAGAAGGCAGATCAGACAGAATATTTTCTCTGGGGCCACAGACACAGCCCATAGTGTGTGTACCCTGTGTACAGAAAGCATCTGGTAGTCTGACAAATAAAAATTTGGATATTAATAAGCTTTCAAACATCCATTAGTTTTTAGAGTGAATGTGTGGTTACAGCTATCACCTAGCTCCTCTACTGGGGCAGTTCCTCTGCCTGAATTATAAGAACTAAATGTATGCAGCTGGCTCTTTATTAACTGAAACATTACCATTAAAAGTTAAACCTTACACCCTCTGCAACATGAGTTGTGGAAAAAACTCAGTTTAATCTGTGGAAAATTCTGTAAAATCAGTCTTAGACATGCATCTTCCAGATGTTGGGTCAATAAAAGCATCTGGATTTTGTTATCTTGCCACAGTCCAGAAGGCCATAGTTCAAAAACCAATCAAATCAGAAGAAACAGAATAAAGTTTTGAGGTGAGATTTGCATTTTTGGTTTGGAGAGGTTTTTGTTACTGTTTTTTTGGGGTTTTTTTGGTGTTACATTGTGTTTTGCTGTGGGTTTTTTAAGAGAATGAAACGTGATGTTTTTAAAGAGGCAGTATACACTTCTTATGGAGGTAACTAATTAAAATCAAACACAGACCTCCAGAGAAAAAACAGTGCGATATTCAGGGGAGATCTGATTTCAAGATTTCTGTTGTGACAAATCTTGCTAGACTGATTAAAAATTTGGGAGAAAGGTAGAAAAGAAATCAAATGGTTAACTAAATACACCTTCATCTACTTCAAGGCAGGAGTAGTTATACATCATTTCTGACTCTAATTTAGTTCAGAAACACCTCCACTGATGGAGACTACCATACTTATCTATCTTTGTTGAGTACTAAAAAAAACCCTTCCCAAACAATAATTCCATGCTGCAATTTAGGCTTATCACTCCTTCTAAAAACAACGTTGTGATCTGATTAGCCTCCTCTTACTTCATAGCAGCCTTTTACAGCTTTCTCTCTCCTCAAGCTTATCTTGTATAGACTCAATTATTTCAGTCTTCCCACATAAATCACATTTTCTGTATTCTCCTGGGTTTTTCTTACCACTCTCCTCTGGATTTTCTCCCAAGCCACCCTCCAATTCAGTCAACCAAGGTGCCTAGGACAGACTTACCAATAGCCAAGAGCAGAACTACTATTTCATATAATGGGATGTTTGCCTTTTTTATGACAGCATGATGTTTTTGACCATGTCCAGCTTGTGGTCCAATATAACCCCTGACTTTTTTTTAAATTTATTTTGCAAGATAGCTGCCTAGCCAGTGGTTACTCATTATGTACTTGTGTAGCTGATTATTCCAGTTTAAGCACAAACTTTGTTCTTGTTCTGATCAAATTGCATTCTGTGAGTTTTTTTAAGACCATTTCTTCAGTTGTCAATATAATTTCGTCCCCTTCCCAACAAAGGGTTAGCAGTCCCTGTAGTCTGTCAGCCTCCTGGTACCACTGTTGTCATCATAGAGCATGAGCACATTTTTGCAGCAAACTAAGCAGCTTAGCTATCATATGCTTGTTCTCCCTCCTCCTCCTTCTCCTCCTCCTCCTCCTCCCTAAAGATTCTGGTCTTTCAACCTGGAAGCCAGCCATCCCCAGTGAGTGACGTGGCTTCTGGTCCAGTATGTGCCCACACACGAAAATATGGCTTACCCAGAAGAGCAGCTTGTTTAGAGGGATTAAGAACTCATCATCAAGAACTAACAGTACCACATACCTCAGGTTAAGTGTCTTTGAAAAAGAGGGAGATGCTTTGATTGGGTGATAGCAGCCTGTTTGCCAAAATCCTAGTTACACCAGTGATTCTGTAATAAAGCCTACAACCACAGGTACCAGCAGAAGTGAGGACTCTCCATCTTAAGTGTCACACCTTCTCCTTGATGGTATTACTACATTATACCATAACGTCTGCCTCAGTCTTGGATTTTTATTTGTGTAAAAAACAAGCGACAAGGGAACCACTGAAGACAATATAAAAGTAGCAGAGGTTCTACTCCAGAGTTAGAATAGATCCCTGCAGACTCTCTTACTCAGATCTAAAAACATACCAAGGAAAAAACATACCAAAATAAAAGGGCAACACAAATGAACATAGTAGGAAAAGTATTTGTGCCCAGTGCAGACTTTCCAGGGAAAAGGAATACGCATGATGAGCAAATCAACACAAGCTAGAAATAAAACTGGGAACAAGGATGTGGGGTCTTTTCAGTCTGGACTTCTCACATGCAACATTCTGTAACAGTTAAAAAAAAATCTTACCTGCAAAATCTGTAATCAAAGTCTCACAGAACACACACAGCAATTCATACAGTGGCTTCAGTTACTCTAATCCCTTCTACAAACTAAACCAGCAGCTTTGTCCCTGGTAAACTTCATAAACACATACACACACCACCTTCCCAAGCAAGATTAAAAACTTATTTTCATTAGGTAGTCTTGTTCTGAGGATGTTACTTCCATTCCCAAGGTCAACTAACCTATAATTCTGCTTAACTGCAGCCAAGATTAAATAAAAGCTTTGAAGACAAAGATGCTCTTGCAGTTTTCCCTCCCCCTCTAAAATCAGTCATCTTGGAAAAAAAAAAAAAAAAGAAAAAAAAGAAAAAAGGAAAAAAAAAAGGCTCCTGAACTCCTCCCACACGGAATTTGTATCCTATGCAAAATAAAACATATGTGGAAGATGGCCAGGCAGACTTTGCTCTCGCCTTCCAACAGACATAGAAAACCAAGTAATTCCATGCATTTGCAGTGCTGCAAGGTCTGGCTTACCGCTGCAGGTGGCTGATATCCTCCATGCTGCTGGGACTGCACTTGGCCAACTGAAGCGGGGTATCCCTGGACTCCAGTGTTTGAGCCTGACTGGTCATGCTGGGAACCATAGGACACAGCCTGCTGACTGCTCACAGATTCAGTGTACACAGATGACCCCTGGCCACTGTCAACTGTTCCATCAGCTGCAAAAGTTAAGGATAAAAATCTGCATTTCAACAACCGTGGTCTGGATTAAAAATCTGGAAGATCCTATAATTGATCAAATATTAAATTGATTTTTGTGCCATGTCACGCGGACATTTATCAGTATTTTACTTCTTGTAATATTTAAGCTGATTTTAAAATCCTTTTTTCCTTCATTATGCCTTCCCCTAAAACCCTTAAAAATTACTCACTTCAGGAGTTTTTTTGGGAAGATATTTAAGAATAAACTACATTTCCTAGAAAAGGTTAGACTAGAAATAGAAACCTAAATTCCACATTGTTATGACTTTCAAAGTTTATTAATCATTATTTTTATTTAATTTTACACAGACATCTAAAATAGGTGTGTTATGCTGGATGGCAGATGTGTAGGCACAGCAGTGAACTAGGCACAATAGTCAATTTAAAAATCCCTGTTATCTAAAGAGTAGACAGTAATTTGCTTTTTAACTTTATTCTAATATGGAAGTTGTCATCTTCCATCATTATTCAAATGCTGATTCAAATGCTGGCATGGAAGAAGAGGAAAAGACAGGATTATTAATTAATCTTTTCATGTACAGTATGTAAAACAGAAAATTAAGACCTTTCAGAAAGGAAATTATGAGCTGAACTACTTGTAGATTAATCTCATTTCCACTTTAAAAGTAAGTTAACAAGGATTCAAATAAGTAGTTTTAATAGCCTGATCTGCACTGGTGCAGGAACATACAGCCTTCTATATACTAGAATATAGTATACAGGATATAGAATATATCCTATATAGAATAGGCCAGAATATACTGTCCCTGTAGGAGGGCAGCAAAACCAAAGGCACGTGTTCATGCTTTAGGTGCCCTAATTCATCCAGTATATTGCCTTGAAACAAAGGGAAACCATTTTGTGCTAAGACACAGGGCAGCAAATTGTGCCAAGCCTTGGCTCAGCTAAGCCACAGGAATGCATCTTACGTTGCTGTGCTTTCTAGTGGCCTATTGTTCTTCAGCAGCAGCAATGGCAGACAGCATCATCTCAAGGTATTTACTGCTGTACCCAAAAGTGTAAGACTAATGGGAGGAGCTGTGTAAGTGCAAGAGTTCCTAAAGAAACCAACTGAGGCACTTACAAAGAACAGATATACTGGGTTGCTGGAACTGCAGCTGTTGGTGTTGATCAGCTTCCGGCTCTTCAGGCTCCACTTGTGTAGAAACCGATGCTGAAGCAGCGGGGACAGGAGTAGTACCAGTGACAGACTGGGGATGCTTTGACCCTGCATGGGAAGTACTTGATGGCTGCTGTTGCTCCAGCTGCTGCTTCTGACTACCTTCTTCCTGAAGTATATTCTCCTGTTCTTCTTGCACCGACTGGCGCTGCTCTCGCTTGCGCTTAATCAAAGATACCCTGTCCTTGATAGCCTTCGCCATTGTCTTGTGATCCCCTTCACAGACATAGCCAGACTCCACCTGAAGGAGGATACATTCACAGAATTCACACTGCCACAGACAGCCCCTGGCCGAGTGCTATGACAAAGCTACCACTTTCTGCCACTAGTTTCTCTTCTACACACTTCTGAACCCATTTACTTCTAGACAGTAACAGCAAAGCAGAGGCTGATAGACCACATTTCACTGTCACACAACAGCACTACTTCCACAGCTTTGTCAGAACCACCAGCACTTACCATTTCCTGTGCCACATCCTCTGGGACATCTCTTTCCAAATCAAATGAAAACTCTATTGCCTCATTATCTTTATATTTGCCCTTGAGTTTTTTGATGTCTTCGATTCGCAGCCAGAGTTTAATGGCGATTTTTTCTCCATCATCTTCCTCTGCAAGTTCTACCCGTACTCCAGTCTCTTCTTGGAAGAAAGCATGATTCAAAAGGTCCTTAATAGCATATCTAGATATTGGGAAAGAATGTAGAAAGCACATTCAGTTATCAGGATTTCATCAAATATTAAGGAATAACCTTGCCAGATGCCCCCCTGATTTATTCTGTAAGTTTTGTGCTGTTTTAAACTACCTCACGTGCATTCTGTTTGGCATAATTAGAAGCTTTGTCCTGAAGGTACAAAAGAGATTTACAAGCACATCATCAACAAACATACTTAACAGTTTAAAGTAAATGGCAAAAAATAAGTGATGTGCAGCAACAAAATTAACTTCAAATGAGAAAAAAATACTGAAATTTTTTAAAAGCAAGAAAAAGAACTGAAACTAAAAATACACAGAAACACCATCAGATGTAAAACTTCACAAGTTAGTAAAAGGGGATGAATAAACATCCATGAACAAAAGTAATTCTGAACAGAACAGAGGGCAGCTAGAGGGTGGACAAAATCAGACATTCAGTAAGCAACAACCATGTAAAAGCAGAAAACAAAACAAATCCCACAAATAAGCCAATAGAGCAGTCACAGATATCCCACGATGGTATAAGTTAACCATTTGAACTACAAGCCATCTTGCAGAAAATGTGGATAAAATGAACAGCAAGAATTTAAAACTTAGTAAGAGTCCTCAAAATAATCAATCATACCAGCAGAATCAAAGGGACGAAAAATCCCAAAGGATTACAGAACAACCAACCAATCCAAACATCTGGAAACCTGGAACGATTATTTTGCTGAACTAAGGCAAAGTTTTAATAACAGCAATCAAATTTCTGAATAACTGTCACGGATGGTTACCATGGCATTTACACTTTTCTTGACACTGTTAATTCTGTAAAACAATCACTGAATAGGAATCTACCAAAGAACAGAAGCTGCACAAGTAATAGTGGCTTCCCAACTTTCACCAGACCAAAGAAGACCCCAGGAAGTGAATGGATTTGACGCTGCCATACCTAAAGGACTCAGACAGCAGTTGATACCTTTATCTGCAAAGCAAGAACTTACCTTTCGCCCTTGTTTTGCCGAATGCATCCCTCAATAATCTCCTTCACTTCAGGGATTGCTACTTTATCAAAGCTGGCTGGCTTGACACCCTGAAACACACAAGTAATAACTAAGAAACTGCAAGGCCCCTTTGATTTAAGTTTTGATTGTGTTGACAAACCACCTATTTTTACTCTCTAGATAAATGACCTAAATAACTAGTGCAAATTAAGGCAAAGTCTATCCCCAGTATTACTGTTCCATTTGTTTGCTGGAGACTTTTGTAAGCGTTCAACACACACTCCTTCCCATTTCCCAGCCACATTTCTGTAACAGAAGGCACTGGCACTTAGGTCTTCAAGTTATGATGGGAAAACTTTAGTTTAGTTGCCATGGAAATTGTACTGGTTAGAGGGAAGTACACAGACAGGACTGAGAATGGAAGGAAATGGTTCCTATGTAACACTAATGCAGGAAACCACAGGATTCATTTAACAATCTTCAAAGCATTCAGTTGCTTCCCAAAATGTTTCCAACCTGCCATTATATGAAGTAATTTTTTTACAGGAAAATCCTTAGTCCAGGATGATCTGACTGTCCAATGTCAAAAAATAAACAAACAAACAAACAAACAAACAAAAACCTTCCAGTATCTTAGCTCTCCCCCAAAGACCTACTATACCTAAACCACATCCTGCATCACTGCTGCTGAGTTCAGGGAGATAAGCTTAGCAATAACAGGCCTGTACAAAAGCCCTTCCACAATACACAGCAACCCTTTGTCCAATACTTGCTAAAGTCACAGGGGGAAAGCAAAACAAAATCTAAATAAGACCAACCACCCAAAGCAGTAAAACAAACATGCCATGAGATGTGACCATCTGGGAATTCTGAAAAACGTTTCAGGCACAGAGCCAAGCTTCATCACTTAATCATGGCCAAAAGTGGTATTTTTGGGCTAATTGTCCACAACAACAAAATCTGGCACCCAATTTTACTTGATTCAGCCTTTAAACTCTGTATTTTATACAGCAAAGTGAGAGAAGATAAAGACATGCTGTTCAAATGTTTGAACAGAGCTTGTGTTTTCAAGCTGAAGAATTATGAAATTATACACCTGATACATCTGACCCTGTGCCATTGCTGAATGACAACTAAACACAAAGTGAAAACCACAGCTCCAAAGTACAGAAATAAATGAAATAGCAGTACAAGAATTTGATTTGTGCCCTAAACAGAAAGTACTTCTCCCAGTATCCTGCAAAATACTGGTGACATCAAGACATAATCCTTCCCTATTCCTCTATTGTGAGCAGGAAACAAGCCCTGAAATAGAAAAGTTTGAGTCTAAACCCCAATCTTTGCAACTACTGACCTTGTACTCAAGAGTTCTTAAAGGAAAACAAAAAAGCCAACACAAAAACCCCACACTGCAGAAAGGAAACAATTTATTTGATAAAAACCAGTATGCTCTTGTAACAGGAAAGTTATCTATTTCTTTGGTCTAAAATTTGTCCTTGTGAAACTCTAGCAGTTGAAATTCACAGAAGTGCAGGCTATACTGTGACTAGAATAAGCGCTGAAACACAGGCTGCCAGTGAACATTAGCTGAATGCTTTTAGAAGCTTTGCTGACTATTAAGCCTGAAGAAAATCAATGCTCCAGGTAAAAGATCAGACCCAAGTTTGGATGGGTAAGTTTCAGACTGTAACCAGGTTTATCATAAACCTCCAGCTTCCAAGCAGGACACAGAGCTCTCCACTCTCAAGGGATTTGTAAAAGTCTGCTCATATAGACTTGTCAAAGGTGCCCACTTTTCATTATGACCATTTAAAATGGTCCCAGAAGTTCAGGTTTATACATGGAGTATAGCTATTTCTATATATAATTAAATGCTCTCCTGTATACCACAAATAACCTATGCAATAATTATTCAACTCCTTATTGCATATATTCCCATCTAAATTTGCCCAAGTTAAACACATGTAAATCTCCTAAATAGCTCAAGCCTCAGGCATAGCAGCATGCACTGACATTCATTTTCACTGTGGCAGCAGAAGGATGATGTCAGATCTGTGACAACCTCATTTCAGAAAACTAAAAGCTAACATGAGGAAGACAACTGGTGCAAAAAAATATCAGCATAATGAAGCCAGGATATGAATTTTCTTGTTAATTATTGTACCACATGCTCTGCTCTTGCACAGAGCCTGAAAAGTTAAAGCTAAGCATAGATTTTTAAATCAGTAATTCAGTCTGCTACCCTGCATTTCTCACTGCTGAAAGAAATTAAACACTTATCCAAAATCTTCAGGCCCTTCCATGAGGACCATTTTACAATACCCCCATTTTAGGAATTCCAAACCAAGAGTTTAGTTAAAAAGTGAAGCTCCTGCCAGCCTCGTCCAGGAGAGCTTCCCTATTCCAACTGCTCCCCAGAAAAACTGGGAAAACGCCACACTAAAATCAACATGGGATTCTGTGTTCAAGCAGCTCCCTATTGCTCACTTGCTCCACAGTCCAAGAGAAGGGTTGCCCAAGCCTCCTCTCCAGCCCTGGACAAGCACTCCTCAGATACTGAACTTCATCAGCTTTTCAAACCCTTTTGCTCCCTCCTGCAAGCACTAATGCAAACTATTTTATAGAAGACTAGGGTACTATAAAAATTTAAAAATCAATAAATCAGTGAAATCTTTTCTGTCCAGAGCTGCCTATACACCTTAATCTGCCATCACACAGAAACCCAAGGGAAGCCAGGCCCTGAAGTTCACATAACCTTGACGTGCTCTTAAGAGTTCACGAGCTGGGCAGCCAAGCATACCTTCAGCAGTTTCTAAACCCAAAGGCACTCAAAGAAATGTGAAGTCAAACAGTGTTTTCTGGTTAAACCACACTTTAAATGGTCACATTTGAGCTGCTCCTGGTCCTCAAACTCCTTAGAAGAACCACAGCACAAATCAAATCCTAATCTATTAGTACTGTTTCCCAGTGGCAGTTCATTAAGAACTAAACAGCCAAATCCCACTAGCATTATTTCCAAGTTTGCTAAAGAAACAGCAGGAAGAACTCTCACAAAGGAAAAAAATAAGTTAGGTATAACAGGCACATATGAAAATTGACATTTTCTCATGCTACTGTTCTAAAATTGCACAAACTGCCAGTGCTGCTGAAATCAACAGCCTCTTCTTCTCCATTTCCCATTCTCACACCCGTGTAATTTCCTTTCTTTTGCCAGCAAACACATTTATACAGTTACAAATGAATCAAATCACAGCATGCATCACACTTGAAACAAATCCAACCAAAAAAGGCTGCAGCAGCTTCCAGTGAGCTGAAGTTCCCTACACTGCTGCTCCAGCTCTCAGGTTTACAGGACAGTCAGGGCAGAACTGCTTATTTTGAAAAGAGTATCAACGGAAAATAAAAATCACTGAACATTTTGATTTTCAGAATACTCTAAAATATGGGTGTTTATGAAGGTAGCTACAGGTACAAAACTAAAAACTCACAGCTTGCATGTTATGACTAAGAAACATTTCATATTTCACTTATCTTAGTTGTGATAAAGTTTGTGATTTTTTCAGATTTTAACCAGGTGAAAAAACATGTTCCAAAATGCAACATAGAGGGTTATTTGATCAACTAAAGGTAAGTTAAGTGTTTTCATAACCACTAAATTTCCAGGAAACTTTTAAACTCCAAAGTATAAGCTATCCAGAACACTGCTTAAGAATTTTTGCCTAGAAACACGTAATATTTTGCATTAGTTAGATCACCAGATTACAGAGTCAGTAGTTTAACATCTTGTTCTAATGCAAGAGATACTGAAAATATAATTTACTTCATTAGAGAAGGTACAATCAATGTCATATAACTTCTACAACAAATCAAAATGAAGGCAGATGAAGTGCTACATACCCTCAGACATTCTAAATTTAAGAAAAAATACTTAGATTTGGACCAAAATCATAAGTGGAAAATAGCAGAATCAATTAATGTTCCAGCCTTGATGATCAGGATTTTCATTTACATTTTTAAAAACTACCAGGGGGAAAAAGCAAAGGCAAGTTTAAAAGCTAAAGAACCAAGCTATGCAAATGCAAAGCAGTTCAGAAGATTTGCAGAGAACACTAATTCACCTCCAAAATACTTTCCTGTGGCTACACGCACTTGACAAAGCTGAAATTCTTACCTCTTTAGCACAATCCTTGTGAGAGCAGCAGCAGTGGGATTTAACAATTACAAATATGGGACAGATCTCTCTCTTTGTGAAATCCATCAGGAAAAGAGAGGCACACACACCACAGAGTTAGCAAGGTGCTATTTCCCGACGGGTCTCCAAGGGGCTGTGGACTTAACGCACAGCAGAAGGAAAGCAGACATCAAGGCTAGAAGGGAGCATTGTTTTCTCTTTAACACTTTTTGTTATTTCCCAAGTCCAGTACATGAGGCTGCAGAGATTTGAGCTCAATATCTGTTTTTGCCACTCTAAGACTGAATAGAAAGCATCAATACTAGAGGTAAGCGCGTTCCCTTCTGCCAAGCAAAGGAAGAAGTGACAGCAGCGGGATCCTTTACTTCCTCTGCATGTCCCCGCCCTCCCACTCGGCTGCTCTGCCTACTCTCCACCCAGGTTTTCTGCAAGAGCTTAAGGCTGGGAGTGTGACCATCACACAGTACCTGCTGGACCAGGGCAAGCAGGTCACTCAGTGTGCTGTGCAGGGGAATGAAGGTACCTGCTGCTTGTCCTCTCCTTTCCATGGAGCTGCAGCAGTACACACACAGCTCACTGCCATTCAGTCTAACTAAACACAAGTCAGCACTATGATAGTATAATGAATTTTGCTACCAGTGGCAACACCATCTAACTTTCTTTTCCTTTTATGTGAGGGCACAGAGATTTGAAGGTGATTTTTGAACTGCTGGACAACGTTAGAAAGCTGCACTGTTGCTTGGCTTACATCACATGCTCACAAGCAACCCAGAGTTTTCTTTTCTAGTACCTCTTACTAGGCTTCAGACCTCAACCTGAAGTTTGATTTTTTTTTTTCTTCTAGTTCCAAGCAACCATTGTAAAGCCCATTTATTAATCAGATCAGGTGGCCATAGCTTCAGGGTTTGGGGTTTTTTATTGGAAGGACATAAGGAGCATTGCTAAGAAAGATCACCTACACTGTTTCAAAGATGAAGTTAGCAAACTAATTTTGTCAAGCTAGTGGTGATGAACTGTGATAAAATTCAATTTAGAATTATCAAGATCACTTTTCACCCTAAAATAACATACTCAGTTCCTCAAGCATACCACAGTTACACCAGTGGTGTTTTTAGAGTATACACCATCAATGCTGTAAAAGCAACATTCCACATACTTAATTAAGGCTACACTTTTCTGGGGTGCATGGCATGACCTGCAAAGAACATTCAACATTTCAGCTTTCTACAAGTCGAGTCTACCTGTCCCAGTCTAACCACAACTCTTGCTTGACTCTTTTCAAAGATGCTGTAACTCTCAGAGCCTGAAAAGAACTCTATAGTAACTGATTAATCTTCTCAAACAAAATGTTCTAACACTGCAGTCCAGAAGCTAATAGCACCAGTAGCAAAGTCAAATCCCAAAAACAAAGTAATTAAAGTGTCTATATTTCCTTTCAGCTAAGTTGTTACCATTCTAGTTTGAGCCAGTCCCAGGCTGCCAAAAGCCATTAATTCAAGAATTTACAGGGAGAGCATATGATTGCAGTGGAAAAAAAGATCAGACCTCTTTCCCTCAGTCCCAAAGAAGCCCTCAGGCAATGGTACATATAGCATTTAAATTGGTTTACCCTGTGATCTCCTAAATTTCACTACCTGCAATTACTTACCCAGCCTTCAAAACCTGCATGTTTAACCATTCCACCACCTCTAATCCTTCAGCTGAATCATGCTGCCTGTTCTCAGAACAATCTTTCAGATTCAGCTTTTTCCTTATTTCATGCAGGATATTCCTGAAACTGTTTTGATAATTCTCACTGCAGTTCAACTGATTACATACTATGATAAGAAAGACTGCAGCTTAAGATTTGCTCAGTTTAAGAGACACACAGTTTTGCCTATAGAGGACTGATTTTCTTGTTCTGGTTAAAAAGCAAACAAGAGTAACTTTTTTTTTTTAAATAGAAAATGCAACATACTAAACAGAAGTAAAAATTTAGCTTCACTGATGTCAGTATTTTCATAGCAATTCATTCTGGACAATTGATAATTCTGCCAAGAATTAAATTAGTAAATCCTGCAGCATAAGCTCTGTACCAGATCAGTATCCTAGCAGAGTAAACAGCATTACTGCAATACAAGCAGTGGAAGCAGATGAAAGCTTGAGTGAGCCAGAGCCAGCTCATGAGGCACTGTTCAGGCAGGACAGGCCTTGCTGTCTTCCCCTCTGATCAAAAGCAAGGACTGCACATTTTTAACTGGACAGATTTACCATCTTCCACATCATAATTTCCCATCTCAACTATTTGAGAGTTCTGTGCCACTGAAACACCTTAACCAACTCGTCTTCACCCTCTGCAGTGCAGAATTTGTAAGAGTGTGTAAGTTATTTAAGTTACATGACCCTTAACTTTTTCCAAACCAACAGGTAAGCGTGTGTGTCCAGACTGTGCCCACTGATCACAATTTAGAAATTCTTCCTCTTCAATTTACCACCTAACCTCAAACATATTTTGAGTCATTAATTAAAAAAAAAATTAGAGGTCAATCACAACAATGAATTGCCGGAAGTACAGAATTAAAGTTGTTATACACACAAGATATATCGGTATCTTGGTTGGCACACTGAAACTAATTGTTTCTTCCTAAAGTTCAATTTGCATGAGAGAAGTTTTGGTGAACAGAACAAAACCAGACTCCTCATTCAGCCAGCAATCAGTGCTCACTATCACCTTCATATACCTATCCTACAGGTGATCCACAAGCCCAAGAGCTGGAGAATACTGACAGCCCTCTCAACCAACTTGTGTCCCAGTGTCTCAATACTATACTTCCATCTACTAAAGCTAGAGATTTTACAGCATTCAAAGAGTGCCATAGGAGGCTACTGTTACTTCACTCCCACATATTGAAGTTTGAACAGGAACTAGTCATAACTCTTCTTAGAAATCACTGTCTGCAAATCCTTTCCAGTACTCTCAAGTAAAACTCACTAACTGAAGTCCAAACCCACTGTATTTGTAATAATACTGAATTGTTGTGCACTACTGCAGAATATATAATATGGCTCAGAGCTACTCCACTGACAAGTGATCCAGCCCAGTAAAAAAGTTATTTTAAGTTTTCACTCAAGACATAGAAGTCTGCTGTTCTTCAGAACCACCAGGTAAATAAAGCATCATTTATTTCAGAAGTCCAAAGAATCTGAAGCTACATTGATTCAGTTTAAAAAAAAAAAAAAAAATCAATCACAACAGGTAGTGTAATTGGAGTAATTCTAATCTATAGAAGAAACTAATCAAGCTCCAGAACAGGAAATTTTGTTTCTTGGTGCACAGCTGGCAAACAATTAGCACATTGGTGCATGGAACAGTGAATAAGCCTTGTTTTGAAACACACAGTATAAGGACAGAGGTTCTTGTGTAACAATAAAGTCTGATTAGACAAGTAGATCAGGTATTAACTGTTTTACTCTTGCACAAAAGCATAAAGGTAAGATCAGTTGCATCTATCACGCACAGTTCTTTAACCTCACCCATAGAAGCAGGGATGCTGCCTCTATAATGTGAACACCTTGAGTCAGCTCATTGACCCTTTGCTTTACTGGGACTTCAACTTGCAAATGGCTTTAAAAAAAAAAAACCAAAACCAGACATGCCTAGACACACATTTCAGTCATATATATTTAGAAATGCCACAGTGACAATACTAGACGTGTCTGTCTTCTATTTTCAGTATGGAAAACATGTTTTTGAAAAATAAAATTGTATTAGTTGCACTCTCTGCTTTAATCTGCTCCCACTAGGGTAGAAAATCATTGTTCTGCACTTACTTTTAAGTTCACGTACAATAACTCAAAGGCCACAGATGAGCTCCACTGGACTTTGAACTAAACTTAAAAAAATGATGTAACATGGGACACAGAACCCATTTGGTACGAGAACTAGCCTTTAGAAAGGATTATCTACTTAAAAGGCCTAAGGTAATGTTGCAAACACCAGAAATAGTTCACAATTCCAACAATGCACCAAAAGCCACCATGCCTTTTATTTTCAGAGTTATTCTAATAGGAGTGAAGACTTTCCTGGAGTTATCCCATTCCTACCCCTTGCAACTATAGCAGTACAGCTGGCAGGACAAGAAATAGCAGCCTATGCATTCTTAGTGTCAGTATTTTTAACTAGTGGCACTCTATGACAAATAACATTGAACCATCAGTCTCCCCACAGGAATGCTTCAGGGATTCACCAATCACAGAATTGTAAAGGTTCTCATCACAATGCAGAGCCAGACGTTTTAAAAACACTTACCACCTCCCTGTTCTTAAGAGCCATCTTCCCACCTCTTGTTAAATTAATCTCACTTAATCTAAATACTAAATGGATGTTAGTACAGGACAGAATATTAAATACCAGGATCATTGTTTTAAGAGACTGATCTTTAAGAGATACTTCTAAAATTTTTCAAATTTTTAAAGACACATTATTTAGGCCATAATTCTGTGAACTTACTTAAGTTTCTAAAAATATATTTAGAAACTCTGCATTACTACTGCATTTCAGAACTTAAATTACACTTGATTTTATGCAATTCAACCAATGCTCACAATCCTCCATTCCTTTTAATACCTGGTCAACTTAAAATCACGTCCTGTTCAGAACTGTCAAAAGACAATCCAGGCTCATCAGCAAGCAACATAAGAAAGAAATAGCTTCCCTTACTTCAAAACCAAATTTGTTTCACATCAATATTGACAAAAAACATTCTGGCTGTAATCTTAAAGCTTTTGATGCTGAACAGTGAGCTAGCTAAAAAAAAATAATTTGGTTGAATAAGCATTTTCCCTTCCAAACTCAGGCATCATCTGACTTGGCTGTGCAAACCACACAGAATCCCTGGAAGGGAGCCTGGAAGGGACCACAGTGGGTATCTGCTCCCACCTCCCTGCTCCAAAGCAGGGGCATCCCAGAGCACATGGCACAGGATTGCCTCCAGAAGGTTCTGGAATAGCCCCAGTGAGGGAGACTCCACAGCCTCTCTGGACAGTCTGTTCCAGTGCATGGTCACTCATGTTCAGGTAGAACTTCTGTGCATCAGTTTTGGCCCATTGCCTCTTTTTCTATTGCCTGGTACCACCAAAACCCTGGCTCCATCTTCTGACACCCTCCCTTCAGACACTCAGACACTGATTAAGTTCCCTTCTTAAGGCTGACCAGGCCCAGCTCCCTCAGCCTGTCTTGATAAGAGAGATGTTCCAGTCCCTTCAACTTCATGACTTGACTTAGAGGCCCAAGCTGATCACTGCTTTTCCTTTCCTGGATCATCGTAACTTGTTGAAGAGGACTTCTAAAGTAACATGCAAGGTTGCTTAAGATATTAATGTTACAACTACTTGAATACACACCTTCCACTTGTAAGGCTCTATAGTTCTGAACTGATGAGTCAGTGACTGAATCCCCACACAGGAAGATTCTGCACTCTTAAAGCCGTTCCAGCAAAATGCTTGTGACTGAGTTAAAGGGCTACAAGAAGCAAGTGTTAGAAGTTTAAGCATTTTTTAGTTCAGTGTGAGGCAAGGGAATTACACATGATGTGCAATTTCTTTTTTTCATTTCACACTCCACTGCCAGAAGTTTCCTCTGTGAAGAAAGACAAGAATTTACCCTTTCTTACAATTGAACTGTTTCCTGTGCTTGGTTGAAGGTTTGTGGCCTTTCAATACCTGCTTCCACATAAGATCACCTTCTCTGTTAGAGGGTTTCTGCCCCTACTTTTCCAATGATTTTTTTTTTCCAATTGTTTTTTTCACTAGAAAGGTTGATAGGAAAGATCTCAGTATCTATTTAAACCAGGTCAAGAAACCAAGTCATTCAAGGTAAAGGAAACAGTTTTATTCATGCCTAAAAAATGCTAGATATTGCTTCCAGGAAGTAGAAGAGGAAATTAATCATCACTCATTAAGCACTGCAAGTAAAATTAATCATATGTCTGAAGGTTTAGCATTTTTTATTTGCTACTTAAGACCTCTCAGGAAGAAAAAAAAAAAAAGTAAGAGCTTGAAGACTTTGCCCACTGCATCTCTAGGGAAAATGAAGCAGCTGGCTTGTCTAGACAGTTATGATGCCTAAGGTTTAAGACACTAAAGAAAATATTCACTTTATCTCAACTGACCAAACTACAGTACTTTGTAACTGCTTTGTTTCTAGCAAAGAGAATGACCTTCACCCTGACCAGTGAGTTCCAGTTCCCACCAGTTACACGATTATGGAGTTTTAAACCAGCTAGACACTGCCTGGTCAGGTTACTCATTATGTGCCTTGTTCCCTTAGGCCATTTATTCAGCTCTGGAGAACCAAGCAGAAAAATGTTATGCCTGCTGTGGAACATTTTAGTACAGCACAACCATTTTTTTTATAATCAAAATGCAAAATACTTTCTTTACCCCCCTTCTCATCCTAACGCCAGCTCACACAACAGACATTTGTTTAGAGAGAAGAGACTGGACTTCTGGTGAAAGGAAGGACAAATGCAAAACTTCACTTTATTAAAGTAAGCATCAAGAAAATCCAGTAGAGAGCACAAGTCCATCAGAAAAACTTAAAAGGTAAGTTTATATGATGGGAGGGGGAGAAAGAAAAAGGAAGTTTTCTGCTCATGACTAGTACATTTAAACTGAGGATGGCTTTATTAACTTTTTTGCAATGAACGTATTTGGATTTTTATGTTAGCGGTAGATATGCAAGAAGGAGAAATATCTGCATAATACACCTATTAATTGTCTTTTTACTAGTCTTAGGGCTAGTCAGTAACTTAGCAAATTTAAGCCTTGTGACATCCAGGTACTAGAAATCTAGATTTTGAGGCAACAGTTTAGGTTTCCATGGTCCTACCACAGGCTGAGGCAAAGCAGCTGAAGCTACTGGAGTTAGTTATGCCTTCACTGCATTGATTCCCAAACAGACTAAATTAAGAAATCATACTTAAGATATCTGTTCTATAAATATCTCTTTTTCCATTTAAATGCACGTGTAGTCCATTTTAAGCCTCTCCTGTGACAAACTGTTTAATTGCAATATGCATGGAACAGGTCAAGGAAAACATACCAGTCTCCTGAGAAGAACAAAGTCAGACAGGGAAACCCTCCTGAATTTTACTAGGATCTTACTCTTTTTTTGTTGTTTTGTTGTTTTTTATGCAAGCAAGTACACAGCAGAATTATGTATCTTGATTTCATTTGGCATTGTAACTCTCTCCATTACTTGGATACAGAGCAGAATTGTAAAAAAAAAAAAAAAAAAAAAAAGGGATCCAGATCCATTCCCTAATCTAGTAGCATACTACAGAGACAGCTGTGCTTGCATGAGAGGGCAGAGGAGGAAAAATAAACCAAAGGAGCAGGAAACAGCACTTTAACAATAGTGCAGCTTGTTATCAATTCACTGTAAGCTTACACTATTTCTTTTCTGAGGCCAAGCAGGCATCTGTAAGTGTTCACTGGACACATTCAGTCCCAGCTGAGGAGACATACTGCTTAAACCTCAGAGATTTCCCCATTCCACAGGAAGGTAAAAATCCAAAGAGCTGCAATTTCTTTAAGCACTGATTACTAATTTATTTGGAACCATTAGCCAAGAACAGCAGAGGATGGCCTCAATAAAGAAAACAGGGTTTTCAGACAAAATTGCAATGCCATGATTTAAAGAAAACAAACAGCAAGGCTAGGTTCCTTTATGGTTGAGTGACAGGCCATGCAGATGTCTTTCCTTTCTCAAGAAACTGCTAGTAAAAGGGTCTGGACTGAGTATGCTAAAAGGTGCAAGTACAAACAGAGGTCAATATTCTGTTAAACTGCTGATTTCCTTACCAGAATGGTAAAACAAAGTCCAGGATAACACCTTGAGCTCTACAAATTCTGCACAGTTGTGTTTTTTAAGCCAAGTATATACCCAAATTACTTTGTTAAAAGAATTACTGCAGATAAAGTAATCCAGAATAACAACTTAATTGCATTTGTGTTTCTTGGGCTAGACAAAATACAAAAATTTGATCACAGGAATGTTTTAAGGAATTACAGGAACTTCCCAGTGAGACAGTGTAGATGAGCATCTTAAGAACAGCAGGCTTAAGCAGCAATGCTATTGTCCAAGATGTGAAGCAACAACTACTGCCTGGGCCAAAAAATGTCTCATCTGTGTAAGGAACTTCAGCCTTTATATCCAAATTCTTGATCTGTGCTTGCCAAGGTGTATTACTTAACAAAAAACTGCTTCCAAGCATGAGGGAAGACCCTGAACCAAAGAGGTAGAAGAGGACCATGTACTCTGAGGCAGTCTTATCACAAAAGATGTCAGGTCAAAATGCAATGCAGCTGAAGGCCCCCTAAAAAAGAGACCAATGCACAGGCAAAAAGGGAGAAAAGAACATAAGCTGGTATTACCAGGAGGTTCTCAGAGGACAACCTGGGCATTAGGACACCTTTTACAAGATTCTGTACTAAGCAATAGCAAGGATTTAAGATAATGGAGTAACTTTGCTTTTTACTAAGCCTAAGAGTTCCTGCCAAGATGGTGAAGGAAATTATTTTAATTAATTAATTAGAATACATATGGTCTGCAGTGAGTGGCTGCACATTTTGATCTTTTTGCCTTTGTGGTTTCACTGGTTTTTAAGCTCCTCCAACATGGTATGACCTTTCATGACTTTCACAGCAGACCATTGCTATTGTCCTTCCTTCTGCTCTCTGTATGCACCTAGATAAAATAATCCCTTCAATTTAAGGCATAGCAGGACTGTAGGTGCTACCTCGAAACACCCCTGAACATGTCCAGGGAGGTAGCAATGAAGGGGCTGAAATGGAGATGCTAAACATCTTCCACAAAACACACCCACCTGGTAAGTACTGCTGCAGTCACCTTTGCAGGAAGGGGTTTTTCTGCCCCCACTCTATTATTGATAGCTCACACATAGTCCTCGCAAGTACTGAATTTGGCAAATGGTTCAACCCTCACCCACAACAGCACACATAGTCTAAATTACTAAAATCTCTAAAATCTAAATATAAAATAACCTGGTTCTTTTTCACATTGGTTCACAGAGCTTTCATGGAACAATTAAAAGAATGTTGGGAGTATTTTATTTCCCTTTCATAACTAACAGGTTATTATAAAAAACCAAATCCACCATTATCACTTAAGACAGGATTGTGCTTTATTTCCAGATAACATTTCTTGCCTTCATTGGAAGGCTGTCTTGAAAAATCTTCACATTTTGTTTCTGGTTGATTTTGTTTTGAACAAACTGACTTGCAACTACACTGAAATAACCCCAAATATACCAAGGCACACAGCCTTTCCAAGCAGACAAATGTGCACTTCATTTTCTTTACCTTCCTGTCCTTTGCTCCTTCTGAAAGAAAACAAGATTTGCTGGATTTCATATCAAACTGTACCTGAAGACCTCTCAAGTAGCAAATTAAATAGTTGGGGGAAAAAAAAAAATCCACCAATAGATTTAATTTGTGAACCATCAGCAGAGTAGAATAGAAGGTGGTGCTGGACAGGTCAAAAAATTGCCAGTGTTCCTCATCCATTTAGAATTTCCACCATCAGCCAAAAACAGTGGGGAGAAAGGAGCACCATACACAATGAACAAGTGGTAAGTGGAACCCTGGTAAGTGTTTAGGTAACTTGTTCTGCTACAAGTCCCTACAAAGCTTTGCAGTTATGTACTTCAAAGATGAGGCAAAAGACAAGTCTGTAATACCTCAGGATTTCCAAGGCTGAGACTGTCTCAACAGCTGATTCTCAACAACCCAGTTCCATGCACTCCTTAAGGAACAGGTAGGACAGTTACATCAGGCAATGTCCATCCAAATTTTGCTGCTTTGGCTGTGTCCAAGACACACCCATAAGCACAGCACAAGGTACCACTGAGACTGTTTCAGTAAGATATCTAGCTTTCTTTCATAGATGCCAACTTCTTCCAGGTCAGATGATGCTGTACACAGAGTAAGGACTAGACTTCAGCCCAGTTCTTAAACTCTGTTTAGGAAATGACAGGTAAGTTTGCCAACACGCAAGAAAAATCCAAACCAAAAAAAACAACTCTGTGTGTATAGACATGTATGTATATAAAAACTTATTCTAACATCGGTGCAAAAAACTGAAGTGACCACCTTTTGTTTCCTTCTTCTGTACCCCTCTAATATGACCCTGAAAAAAAGGGATAGTCTTATTTCACCAAGCCTCTTTTCAGAATTCATAGCTTCTGACATGAAGACTCTTCTCCAACTGTAAGTCAAGAACTCTGCCTTTAACAGGGTGAGGCATCAGGAATAAGAGAATGTTTTATTTTTCCAAAGCTAGGCAAGTTGTTTAGTAAATCTGCAACTTTTGAGATAACGTGCACCAAAAAAAATTAACAGGAACTCATTTGTCTATGGACAAAGAGGTAAGTCTGGGGGTATTTTTTCTCCTCTGCACATGTGCCCAGGTATTCTGAGAAATCCAATGTGAGTTCTCACTTCCCCAAGCAGCCACCTCACTACTCTTTCTGAATGCTTAGGTCACAAGGTTGAACATGCTTGTTTTACTGCACTGGTACATTCTTCACAACAGCACCTCAGATATGCCAGATTAAATCTAGCCACACCATACTGCACATTTCCAGCACTGCAGTTCTGCTTCCCCTACTCAGGGTGTGCATGTTCCCCTCAGTCTGGTCACATGGGCCAGCTCTAATCTCTTGATTGCCTTCTCAGCCCTGTTTTGTCCCACAATGCCTCCACCTCCACCACTACCTACACTTGTTCAGTACTTACCAGGGTGGAATAACTTCCTGCTATTTATCAAGTGTTTCCACTTAATCAAGTGCCCCCAAAACACAGGAGCTAAGTGCTCAGAATTCAATAAACTATTAAAATCACTCTAGGTAACTGGCAGGCAGCTAAGCTAGTGCTCAAATTTGTTATCCAGCTTTATTGCAGAGAAGGAGGTTACCAGATTCTCGTCAAGATAGAACTACTTCCACCATGTCCCAATTGGCTTAGAAAATAATCTGTTATTATTCTAGTGCATTCTGTTGTTTGGTTTGGGGGCTCGGTTTCTTCATTTTTTTTTTAAACCCTATATAATACCTACTTCCATACTGCAAGGAGAGCATGAACACATGCAGTTTTATTTCTATTCACATATTTTACAAGCTTCTGACAGATGTTCAGTGAGTCCAACCACCCCGTAACTTTGCACTCATCCCAAAATCATCTCTTTCCAGCTTGTTTTTTTTCCTTGCACAGCACTGGTGCTAGGCAGCTGTACTCCTTTGCTGCTAAGAGCTTTAGACTCGGTAGCAAGGAGGGACTTACACTGGTCACTCGGCGGTAGATCTGCGCGGCATTTTGGCACTCGGAATAAGGATATTCAGACGTGGCCATCTCTAGCATACACATCCCAAAAGCATACACATCAACGGACTCATCATATTTCTCCTCATACATCTCGGGGGCCATGAACTCTGGGGTACCTTAAATTAAAAGAACGATTCAGACTCTAAATGTCTCAAAGCGAGCAGAGGCTGCTGGCGTTACTCACCGCAGGGACAAGCGGCTGGGCAGACCTGTGAGACAAGAGAAAGTGGAGGCAAAAAGAAGAGGGAGGAAACCCTTAGTGACTCTGTTGCACCAATGTACTTTGTGAGTCTTCCATTGCAAGGCCTTTATGGAATAACAATGGCATGTGAGATCTGATGCAATTCCTGGTTTGGGTATGTTAGTTGATACAAATACCAGAACAGCCTGGATTAGCCTGAAATCAAACAGGAGGGGAGGAGGTAAGAAGAGGGAACAACTGTAGACTAGCCATAGGCTGCAAACCAAATACTAAGGAGAGTTAAGGCACTTACCTTTTCTCCCTGTAAGAAAAGAGGCACATTAAACCTTGTTGAATGAATTACCTGACTGCCCTCTGCTGCAAAAAAAGTAGTACTGGTAAGAGCCCACAGCTAGTCTCTGACCTGGTGCTCTCCATCTACTTGCTGAAGTAGAATGGTTCGGGTAAGGCCTTGCAATGAAAAGCTCTATTGTTACAAATATAAATCTCCGTGGAAAGAGGATAAAAGGTAATTTTCTGCAAAGGCCACTCACCAGAGCCCTTTTCTTCACATACTTACCTTCCCACCTGCAGTATATTTATAGGCCTACTGCAGATACAGGCATTAGTGAGGGACATCCTACAGTCAAAAATACTCAGAAATACAGAGAGATTGAGTTACAGGCATAGAGCGTGAGATTCAACAAGTCCCATTTAAATAGTGTGCAGAAAATTATTGCCCAGTGAAGCATCACAGAGCCCCTCTGCAAACAAAGGGTCTCTATTGTATGATCAGATTTACTGTAAGCCAGAAATGAAAGTTTGCTTTTTGTAAATTTAAGCACAGAATTATTTCCTGCAGACACCAGATTCCAGACAATTTGCAGATCGTTCTACAGCCCATTGCTTGTTTCCACCACTCTAAACCAAAAAGAATGTAATTGCAGTCATTTATCCAAAGGCTAATCATTAACAGATAATGTAACAGATGGTAATTTTCCATTGATCAATTTGAAGATATGACAAATATGCTTAAGAAATTATGGTTTTTAACACCATTCTTTTCCTCCCTATTAATACTTTGACCTGGTTAAAGCAGGAAATATTTCAGCAACAGCTTGCAAGAAAATTTACAGGTATACACCATTGATCCCAGCTAGGAATCTGGCACAGGACTGTTGAGTAATGCTGAATTTTAGCAAGCTCTAAATACTGAGAGTGAAAGAAACTTCATTCCCTCCAGTCTATCCACCCAACTATAAAAACAAAGCTGATAAAACCAATTCTTTCAGGAATTCACAAGAAAGATTACACTAGGTTCCAGCAAACTGATTTTTGAAAAAGGTTATGAATGGATACACAGGGACAGAGCCAGAATAAAGTATTTCCCAATGCACCCTCCTGACTCACACAAATCCACATTCTACTCCCTGAGTAAGGTGTTATACCACAGTCTGTTTTATTTAAATACGTACATATATAAATATTAACTTTCTTTGGTATACCTCAGTTTCTGATTATTCACAAGCTGCAAGAGATTCAATATTAATCTCGGTGACATTAAAAAAGAATTTGCCTGTATAAACTAATGCTACACTAAATATCTAAATGTTGTTTGGTCACCAAAATGTATTTATACATTTCTTGAAGCAGTACCACATCAAAAGTAAGATTTATATATAGCAAAGAGTGGTTTTATCAACAATGTTGCACTAGATTGTTGGGCAGGACAAGAGCTCTATATTCTGAAATAGCTAATGTTAATATATAAATATCCAAAGCACAACCAAAATTTCAACATGTCTTTGCATTAGGAACACAGAATAACCTCTGCAACCAAGAGACAAAGCCCACATATTTTCAGGCTTTGACCATATACCTTTTAAGCATGTTTTTTAGGAAAGTTCCTAAAACACTCAAGTCTCCACAGAGGTAGAGTGGCTCAGCAGCCTCCAAAACAGGAGAGGCTTACCTATCACACTTTTGGCAAAAGAAGCTCGTTTCAGGGTTGCCAGACCAAGGTCTCCAATCTTGACTGATCCAGTGGGGCCAGTAATGAAGATGTTGTCACATTTTAAGTCTCTATGAATGATGGGAGGAGTGCGTGTGTGTAGAAATTGCAAGCCTTTCAGTATCTGACGGCACCAGCTTCGTAGTACTTTAATTTTCATCACTTTAAATCTTTTCAAATACCTAATGAAAAAAGCAACAATAGGTCAAATTAGATTCTGCTAACAAACAGTAGACAAAAGTATACCATTTGCTGTTTGGATGCAAAGAAACAGTAATTAAAGACATGTATAAATTTAAACCTCTATTTTAAAATCTACCTAGGTGTTTCAGGAATTCAGAGGGGCTAAGGATGATTCCCCCTTACAAAATCTATCCCACTTTCTTCTAGTCAGTAGCCTATAATGATGAAACAAAAATGTGAAAGCTTGCTGTACCATAGCTGCTAACTCCTCTGCATACAAAATCATTCTACACTAATTAGACAGTTGGATTGCTAAATTTTAATGACAAATAATTCAAGGCTCATGAATTATTCTTTACCTACTTCTTAAACACTTACAACCTCTGCCTTGATTAATTGTAACTGGGAGGGGAGGTGGGTCACTAGATCCAAAATGTTAATAACTGGCAAAGCACAGAGCTGTGGAAAACTTGGAGAGCTCTGCAATCATTATTCCCTCATTTACAAGAACAGTCCAAGCACTCTGTTCAAGGTTTCCACATTACATTTTACATCTGCTTATGGACTTATCAAGTAAATTAGAAATTCTTAGAGATCCTCTCCCTGGTACAGGACAGAGTTTGATCACCTGAATCCAGCTGGTACTACTCATTACTTCAAAACTGTGGACAGATACAGACAGAACAGAGACATCTTTAAAAAGGCTCTGTCAAATAATTAAGGTGGAAGCATTCATATCTAAGTCTGTATCCCCTTGCAGGTAGAATGCAACCCAACCTTAACAGTTCTATCCCTGCCACTCCTTGAAACCCCACGTCAGGAGAGTCCAATTTCACACCAAAAATACTTTTCAATGTGTGTGACCTAAGAATAAAATCTTACTCTGTTACTTAACTTCAGCAGATTAGAGATGCCACAAGGTGAATAACCTCTGACAGTTTTAAGTGCTTTCCAGCAGGGTTTTCTCTCAACCTCTCCTTGGGTAACACAATTTGAAGTGAAGAGCTGTTTCGTTCCTTCTAAAAACGTACAGGCTGGACTATATGTAGAGAAAGGACTTTATTCTTGTTGGACAATGTTACTCAGTCAGAGTCTCACATAAAGACCAGTTTCACATTACAGCAAAACTGCTAGTAAATTCTGTGACCAGCACAGAGTCTAGCAACTGCCATCTTAAAACTAAAAGCAAGTTGTGTTCAATTATTCCATGGTAGTGGTCAGTCTCTCCTGCAGATTCATTTAATTAGGAGATACAGTTCTGATGAAATCACTTCAATCAGTTCCAACACAGAAATGCACTGTATTAATCCCTTTTACTTTAATTTCTCCAGTTCAAAACACAAACTGGAAAATCAAGTTGCTAGCAATGAGCCTGCTGTGAAAACAAGTCGGTAAAAGCAATTGAGTCAGTTTGAGAGGAAATCAAGTCTCAGAAGGTAAAGAAAGAAAGGGGGAAAGCCAAGCCAAGGAAGAAGACCAAATGAAGGAGGCTCTGAATCCCATGAGCCACCACTTGAATTCTTGCTATTGACATAACCCTCATTCATCTCTCTTGAGCCTGTTCCAAAGATCACATGGTAGGGGCACTTCAGTTCAGCATCTGGAATCCCTAATTACATTCTTGGTTACAAATATGCTAGTCCACTGCCAGCTTCTCACAGTTGAAGGACCTGGATCCAAGCATCACCCAGCATCGTGCAGTGTGGCTGTCATTGTTCTGTCCTGAATTAAGTCACATGTCACTAAATGCAGAAAACAATTCCAAATGGAAGCACATGTAAATACACAAAAATAGACAAGCTACTAGCCAGTGTGTTTTCACTTTTCCTACTCTCACAGAATAACTTGGGCTTGAAGAGACCTCAGAAGGTTTTCAGTCAAGTTTCTGTAATTAGTTACACAGAGATCAAGGAGCTATAGGAATCCTCACTAAAAAAACATGAGAAAACTTCCTTTAAGATATCATCACACTTCTCTTGTGATCACTTTTTTACATCAAGTGACAATAATGTCTATGTCCCAAGTATCAAAATAAGAAGGGCAACACTTATCAAATGCACTTAAGGTAAACATACTGAAAAAAAGACTTTGAAGTAATAGTAAAATATATGCAAACAAGTGCACAGGATAAATCTAGGAATACGCCACAAGCACATGAAACAATTAAGGCACACCTGAAGTCACCCATACAGTTCACTTGCCAAGTCTCAAGTGAAGTGAACTAAAATAAACTAAATCACAATTATAACACCAGCTATTACAAGAGTGGGGGAAAACCCTAGCCAGAACTCTACAGTTTAATAGATCTTCAGTTAAAGAGCCTATTACTTTTTTCTGGACTAAATAAAAAGACTTTGCTATTTCAAATTACAAAACAATCCCACAGACAGAAAACCTGGGTATTTCTTCCTACCAACACCCTACTTCGTAATTGTCTATTATTACTTCATCATCTTGCTTATGACCCCACCCAAGGTGCCAATCCAAATATTAAAATCTGTGAGAGGAAAGTAGTGAAAGTAAAAAATGGAGGAAAAAAAAATTTAGCACTACACATTTAGCAGAAAATTGGGTAAACTTTATTTAAAGGTTGCAAAACCATTAACTTATTACTTGTCTGAAAACACACATGAAGAAGCAAACCTATTCTTTTATCTGAAATACATTAAACAACCTGAGAAATAGCTCCACTGAACATATGGCTAAAGAATGTTGTTGTAGCCTTAGCTGTCCAGTACTATTTCAGAAGACAAACACTCCACTGTAACTGCAGCCCAGACTTGCAATGAGCCATTTTTCTTCTTAAGAATGTCCATTTGTAGCTATCAATAAGCACAATAAAAATCACAAGACATTCACAGGCTATTTCAACCAAAGAGACAGAAAACTGTTTTCAGCTCCCACAGCTTGCTTACACATGTGGGGTGTGAATGCCTCTCCAAGAGTGAAATGGGCACTGAACAAAGTGAGTGATGCAGAGCCCCTTTATTGCAGGGCTGGCAGCTTTACTCCCAGCCCAGCAGAGGGATGGAGGCTGGAGCTCCATGCTCCCAGCCGGGGCAGAGTGCAGGAGCCCCTGCCAACCCCACACACCACTAGAGGCCCTCACAGCAGCTGCAGCTCCTGTGCTCTGCTTTTAACTCTGCCTTCAACACACACCGAGGTGCACTGGGCTACCACACAGGTCCAAGCTGCAGGATTTTTATCTGAAACTTCAGCAAGTTTCAGATAAACCAGTAAGTGGTGAATTTTCTTTCTTTTTACATGTTATTTGTATTACGGTAACACCCAAAATCTCCCAAGAGAGGTGAATTAGAGCTTTGAACTTCAGCAACTAGCTCATCCTAAATGGAAAACAGCTGGACAAAACAAAAAAAATTCTGACAACTGAAAACTGAGTATTGGTTTCCTGAGTTCTTAAAATCCAAAAGGCTTGGGCATGTGCTTACTGGTCACAAGCTTGCTAACTTAAAAGATGTTTTACCATACCTGCAAAACTAGCAATGTTCCTCTTAAACAAGGAGGTTCCTACAGTAGGTTATCACTCGGCAAAAGGGCTCTGTTCACATCTACTCTAAATATCACCTATTTGTAGTGCTCTGCTGTTGTGCTAATGGAATTGAAATGCTGTGAATTGTCTTAATTTACTTACGTTTTTAATGTTCCAGACGTCATGAGTTCCGTCACAAGAACAATGCACTTTTTTCCTTTGACTGTAGACTCCCAGGAATCATAGAACCTGACAATATTGGGGTGCTGAAGCCCTTTCAGCATCCCAGCTTCCTCTTTAAATCTTTGCCGCTCTGACTTGGACAGCTTCCGATCCTAACGAAAAAGAAAAGGTGCATCAGAAAGTTTTGGTTAATTTTCTCATTGAGAGGTAGCAACTTGAAAACAGTCAGATACCCACAACAATCAGGTGTCTTAAATGCCATTTGGTTTGCAATTACCTTTAAATATTCTGTTTTGAACACATTCTATTACAGTCTTTTTGTAATACGTTGTTATTTATAGTTCTGTTGCTCTCAGGGTTAAGAACTGCAAGTCTGTAGATTAACTCCTCTTTCTGCTTCCTCCTGCTTTACTCTTAATAAATTCAGCTGTTGCCTGACTTGGGGTGGAAAGGGGACATAATGTCTTGAACACTTCAGTGTTTGAGAATGAAACCAGATCATTTAAAGGATCTCCCTCTCATGTTGTAAATAACAACCACCTTTCTTTATTGCTAGATGTCTATCCAGGCCACTGGTAACAGACAGGATTAGGCACCCATTTAGGGGGTTAAGCATCAAACCTCTGTTAACATACAGTATGTTCCTGTAACTGTAGGCCATCAAGTGAATTAATTGGATTTTCTTTGATTAAAAGCAGAGCCTCACGATTGAGCAAGTTTCCTGAAATCAACAAAACCATAACTCCCAGTAGAGACAGAAAGCAATCTTTTGGCCTGAGACAGAACATGAGAAAACATTCCTGGACAATCCTGCTGGATTACCTACCAACAGCTGGCTAGCAGCTATCACCAAGACATTGATTACCTGAATGAGCAGCCCATCTCAAAGAGAAGACATCTCCTTGTGCCATGCAGTGTTCTCAGTTTACCAACATGCACTGCTCACACCAGTCAGACTGACTGATGGGCACAAATATGCAGTTTGCATTTTAAAAAATTAAATATTTCAGGATATGCCTATAGGCAAGAATTTCAGAAGCATTGTTTCTAACAGTTATTTAGCAATAACCAAAGACCTACTTGTCAGATATGAGTAAAAACTTGAAGTTACTTGAGTTCCACATTGTCTTTTCCATTAAAAGGAGACAGTAAAACTACACAGGATTTACTTATACTCCCACTGTCCTCCAGACAGCAATTGCTCTTCCTTTGCTTCCAGGTCATATGTTTTCTCAATACAATTCAGCCACAAATATCTAAACCATCCTACATTTACTAAGATAATCAGCTTTTTCTAAAAGGTTCACAGAGTATCTTCAGGCATGGGCAAACTTATTTTTTCAGATGAAGCTCCAATTTTCAAAAGTATACAATTTCCCCAGGTGAAAGTCTGAAGACAGGTTTGAAATCACCTCAGGGATCGGTTTCCTACTGGTGTCTATGAATGTCATGGACCTTTATAATTCTTAGGAAAATGCAAAATCCTTATGTATGACTAATTTAATCTACAGACATGAAAATCCTACAACTATTTCACTGCAGAAATCAGCATTACCACCTCTTCCTATTCTTTCATAAGCATACTTGCACAAGTTTTGATATAACATTTGCAGAAACACTCCAACAAATGAGCACTCATGTCTGCTTAGGTGTTGCAGGGGTTTTAATATGTAATTAGTGCTCCCATTTGAGCTGTTTTACCCATCTAATAGCTTTCCTTTCACTATAATGAACAAGGCAGCACGAGGTTCTGTGTCAAACCTCGACCTTAACTGCTTCAAACTGCAGTGAGACAGAAAAGCAGGGAGCTGCAAGAGGTACAGCTGACCACATACACTTCTAAGCAACAGTGCTTCAAACAACACAATCACAATCTCATCTTTCTTACAGGAAAATAAAGCAGTACTCTCAGCCTCTGCACTTGACTCATATAATTCCCTTTTTAAAACCATTGTATTTAGTTGTATAATTCAGCTATTATATATGGTCATTATACAAAAAAGAAGCTGCAATAATTACTTTTCTATCACTTTTAAACAGTCAATATGAGCACCTGCATTCATTTTTGTCCAAACCCAAGATTTTCGATACACATTTGGATTGTATTTCCTTTATCGTGTGCACACTAACAAGTTATCTACCACAAACACTGTAAATCAGGTTTAGACCTTCACATCAAGTCATGGGTATTTAATTTCATTCTCATTTTAAACCATGTAACCCAATCTCCCTCAAGGGCTTTATTCACTTTTCCCTGCCCCTGTACTGCTGTCCCCAAATAGAAACTAACAAGTGCTAATCACTCTTATCAATGAACAGTCTCCTAAGAGGCACCCACATTTGGACTCATTTCTCTCTCTGGTCACATCCATGGCAGCATCATGTTCCTGCAAACACAGCTGTGACGTTCAGCAGACACTCAACACTTCAGTACTGGCATTAAAAACCCAGCAAGACCGTGCAGTAGACTAAGTAAAACAACGCTGCTTTGAAAGTCACAGTGCCCCAGTGATCTGGGACAAGTTTGGACAAAGCACAGGCCAAAAAACTTTCACCCAGGAACACATCAATGTTTTTGCAACCAAGGAAACCCTGCACCCTTCAGTACATAACTGCAGCAGCAAAAGGGAACATTAAACAGAGCTGGAAGAGAAAGACAGAGAGGCCACTTGTTTCCTAAGCCCAGCAGTGCATACTACCTTTTACTACTTTCATTTCCTTGGACACACAGCCCACACCCTCATCCATAACAGATTTTTATATTCTTCTCCTAAAAGAACACTAATGTTAGGTTAGAGAAGATTGTCAATATACCTTAAAAGGCCCACAACCCTTACATTCAGGAAAACACTGGATCTCCTGCACAACAGACTCTGTATAAACAATTGTGTATTGTGTATACACAATGACTGGTTTTAGCTGTAGGAATTACATTCTAACGCAACTTGCAAACAGTTGGCCTGCAGGCCAACATACAATTTTAAATTACATGTCCACTTTCAAAACCTGAGTAATTAAAAATATTAGACAGCAAGATCTCCCAGGCTGCATAGAGACAAACTAGAATAGAGTCCATCCCAAATGCATGTTGACATCCTTTGAGCTGTTAGTACGGACAAAGGTGACAACTTCACCTCATGCTTGTTCTTGTAAACGCAAAAATGCAACTTAAGCAGCTGCAGCTATTGAAATAAGTAAAATAGAGCACTACATGTAATTTGGCAGACTGAGCTGTTACCAGCATGTTAGGTACAAATAGCTCAGGAAAAGCAGGGCAATGGAGTATCTTGGCATCACACAGAATCCAGAAAGTGGCTGTACAGCATAGCTGTGGCAGAGAGAAAGAAGCTATCGTCACTCGGGGAGAATTTAAAAGAGTATTTTGTAAGACTTGGGAAGGGAACAGTTTTCACCATCCTCACTTATAATTGCATACTCCAGAAGACTCTCAAGCCCAGATGTGTCTTCCCAACAAGGTAGCTACTGGAGGCAGTATTCAATCTGCCATGGCCTCTGAGCAGGAGTCTGCAGAACTGCAGGACCCTCAGCTCTATCTCCACTTCTAATGATTCAATGAAGTCTGTGGCCTATCACTCAAAAGATGGCTTCCTTTTGATTAAATTATGGTAAGATTTATCCCCTGCAGCCTTTTTCCTATAACTCACCATCTAAATAGGTACATAGATGGATCATTTCCACAAGTATTTGATGTTTTCATTTTGAAAACAAAAATACAGGTTTCATAGATTAACATTCCAGTTCCAGCAAGTACAAGATTAGTTAGACAATTTCAATGTTTTTGTTGATTTTTTGAATTTTATTTTTAAATCAGCCATAAACTAAACAACATAGACTCACATATAGTTTTCCATAAGCCCAGGAAACTTGAACAATTTTATAAAGAAGCCAGTACTTTAAGAACAGTAATACACAGCTTGATATCCTACCCTTCAGAGACCAAATAATTTTGGGACTCCCACTAGACAAATTTAAACATGGACATGCTCTCTCCTTTGCTGGTCATTTTTTACCATAAGCAACTTTAGGCAGACAAGACAAAGTCCCAAATCTGGAAGTTAGCAAATCACATTCTTGTAGTAGCTCAGCTGGCACATGCTGAGCAGATATAGCCAAAATATTTTTAAAAATACACAAAGCTAACAAACTATAGGAGAGCTTGCTTCCTAAAATGGATTTAACTACCCTATAAGATGGATACCATTGTTCTTCCTAAACTGATCGCTTCCCTGGAGGACCTAAGTGTCACATCCCAGTCACTGGGCTGCCCTCTGAACAAACTGAAACAGATGCATCAAGCCTACTCTGTCCATTTCATTCATTCCTTTCCACCTACATTAAATTGTTTTGACAAGCCAGGACAAACAGCAAGGCTTCCCAGCACGTGACTTGTGGTTCTGCAGTGCCAGGGGCCTGAAAGGAGATGAGAAGCAAATGAAATGATTGTTCAGCTCAGAGCGACTCAATAAGCTTTTTCTTGGCTGTTTCCATTTATCCAGGTCCTTCCCATCATGTTTGTTTTGGTCAGGAAAGAGCTATCAGAGGTGTTTACATTTTTCATTGTAAAAGAGGGGTCTTGGGGATTCATGATAAACCAGGTACAGGTTTAGTCTTCCACTAATTTCCTTAATGAACAGCAGCATGAATTACGCGCAGCATTGTTACTACCTCTTTCTACCCCTGTACCTACGTGCCTTATATACATGAAAAACAAACAAACCCAAAACAAAAACAACTCCCATCACCCCCTCAAAATTAGCTATTGTAACAAGCCACAAAAAACCAAAGTTCATCAGCAAAAATGCCGGTATTCCTCTAGTGATTTGTTTCAGCCAAGACTTACTACCTACTCAAACTCAAGTCTGGGACAACTCAGCCAGCATTAAAGGAACACTTTTGCAGTGGTGGCACAGTGCACCTCACCCTCAAACACATACTGCAGGATACCAAGCAAGTGGCTACTGAGAGAAATACTCTACATGGAAGGAACTACATCTGCCAACTCCCGCTATACCTCCTCCAAAGTGATTTTCACTTCCTTAACATTAAGTACAATTTACATCACTGAAGTGCTGAGGAACCTTCATGCACAGCAGAACAAACCAGACTCACAAAACTGCCCTTGATCTGCATCTACAAATCAGTAAACTCATAAGCAATATAGGCCAACTTTAAACTGTTGGGGTTTTGTTTATTTAAAAAAAAAAAACACTCAGTGGATGAGCTGCTACACAATTTAGAGCTCTTCCATCTTCCATAATATAAGTAAGATTAAGCAGGAAAAAGGAAACAGAGATAGACTGGACACTTCATATACTACAGAGAGGTTTTACTAGCTTTCTGTATATCATACCACTAGACCCAGCAATGATACACAGCTACAGTGCAGGGACATTTACTGGGTTGTTTTGCAGGGAGCATTCACTAGACTACATCAACAGTGTATAGTTTTCATCTAGACATGCACTAGAAAAATTAGCAGCAATGAACTGTCTTCAAGTGATGTGATCTGTAAATGTACAGCCATGAGAGACTTCAAAGTGCTGTTGAATTATAGATAGTCTGAATCACAACCAAGGTAAATTATCTATCTTTGCTGAGGTTACACTGAGCAGCATTTTATCACGCATTCAAATGCCTGAAAATCTGAGCAAAGACATTGCAGCTCCCAGCCTATTATTTGGAGGAAGAAGTAGCATACAGAACAGACAAATGTTCTTCTGTGAGCATTTCTGCAGCATATGAGAAAGGCTTTGCAAGGCTTTAAGCAAGGTTAATGAGGGGTCATCAGAGGAGAAGCTAGCAAGACTGCGCTTTGATATTCGGCACTGTTAATGGAACTGAGGCTTTGTGGGCTGCAGTGTTCTCATCCTGAAAAAATCTAGCAGTTAAGAGGAAAAAAGAGCACAGTAACCATTGAGCTAGATTAACAAAATATCAACAAAGAATCCACTGAGCTCAAAAATCATCCAGCATTACACAGTTGGTGCCTAGAAATGGAAGTCTCAGTGCACAAGCACTGCATCTACTTTTCTGTGTCAGCACATAAACCACTTAATATTTTCCAGTACTAAAGACTAGGCAGAGAGACAAAAGGGAGGGGAAAGAGACTGTTCAAAACGCATCCCCGTACAGCAACAGACAAAATTTTATCAAAGATCTGCACAGATCCTTCCATCACTGTACTTTCTACAAACCACTGAACACAAAAAAACTGATTAAATAGACCTGAAGAGCTGCTGTTCCAAAAGTACGTATCCAGGCTAAAAAATGCCAGCTCCCCCAGCCACTCCTCAGAAGGTTTGTGCTCTGGACCCATTGCCAGCTTTGCTGCTCTTCATTTGACATGCTCTAGCACCTCGATGTTCTCCTCACAGTGAGAGGCTCAGAACTTTCCAGTCACTTCCCTGCTCATCTTAGTTTAAAGAGAGAGGACAAAGCTTCTGACAGGTAGCAAAATACAATGGAAGGCCAAGTGAACAATTACTTACTGAAAGAACGATTTCACATTGCTCCTTGGCAGTCTCCACATGAAGAAACAATTTTATATAAGCTACAGACAATCTTCATGGAGCATGCAAATAACCTTAAGAAAGGTAACACTGAAGTATAAAACACATATCTAACACAACAGAAAAGAACAGGCTTGAAACAGTTACAGTAGTTTCACCAATACAAGCCGCACGGATTATAAGCCGCACCCCCGGTGCCTCGACAATGTTGCTGTCTTTGTCAATAGATAAGCCGCACCCCGAATATTAGCCGCACTTTCGTTCGTCGCGAGAATCCGTGCGCAGCTTTCACAAATTGGCCAATTAGTAACAGGATCGCGGCATAGCGGGCTTTACTGGCTCGGGGCGGGGCCAGGCAGGCTCGGCCCGCTCATGGTTGCCGACGGGGCCGGGTGGCCCAGCTCAGCGCCACGGCTCGGCGGGGCTGGCCGGGTGGTGCTGCCGCCGCCGCCGGGCTCACTGGCCCCCCTCTCCCGTCAGCACCGCCTCGCCGCTACGTTTACGTACTCGCCCTGCCGGCGGTCCAGCCACTGCCGCCGCTGGCAGGCATACCGGCCGCCTCGCCGCTGCGCTGTTTACGTAGTCGCCCCGCCGGCGGACCAGCCACTGCCGGCGCTGGCAGGCATACCAGCCGCCTCGCCGCTGCGCTGTTTACGTAGTCACCCCGCCGGCGGACCAGCCACTGCCGGCGCTGGCAGGCATACCGGCCGCCTCGCCGCTGCGCTGTTTACGTAGTCGCCCCGCCGGCGGACCAGCCACTGCCGGCGCTGGCAGGCATACCGGCCGCCTCGCCGCTGCGCTGTTTACGTAGTCGCCCCGCCGGCGGGCCAGGCACTGCCGCCGCTGGCAGGCATACCGGCCGCCTCGCCGCTGCGCTGTTTACGTAGTCGTCCTGCCGGCGGACCAGCCACTGCCGGCGCTGGCAGGCATACCGGCCGCCTCGCCGCTGCGCTGTTTACGTAGTCGTCCTGCCGGCGGACCAGCCACTGCCGCCGCCGCCGGGCTCGCTGGCCCCCCTCTCCCGTCAGCACCGCCCCGCTGCCGCGTTCCCTAGCCCTGCCGGCGGGCTGCCGCCGGCCGCGCCGCGTTCCCTAGCCCTGCCGGCGGGCTGCCGCCGCCCGGCTCGCCGGCCGCGCCGCGTTCCCTAGCCCTGCCGGCGGGCTGCCGCCGCCCGGCTCGCCGGCCGTGCCGCGTTCCCTAGCCCTGCCGGCGGGCTGCCGCCGCCGCCGCCCGGCTCGCCGGCCGCGCCGCGTTCCCTAGCCCTGCCGGCGGGCTGCCGCCGCCGGGCTCGCCGGCCGCCCCCTCCCATCTGCACCGCCGCCACGTTTCCTCGCCCTGGCCGGCACTGCAGGCCCCCGCACCGCCGGGCTCCCCCACGCTGCTGGCCCCGATTCTGCTGGGCTTCCCCCGCTGCCAGGCAGCCCCACCCGCCAGCCTTCCTGCTTCTGCCATGCTCCCCTGCACTGCTAGCCCCAGTTCTCCCGGGCTCCCCCGCCCTGCTGGCTCAGGCTCTGCCGCCCGCCCCCCACACTGCTGGCCCCGCCTCTGCCAGGCTTTCCCACCTCAGCCGGGGCCGGCCGGGCTCCAGCTTGGCTTGGGGCTGCCGCGGGCTCTCACTTCCGTGTTGGCAGCTTTTAGAATTTTGTTAATAGATTAGCCGCCCCGGAATATTAGCCGCACTTCCGGGTTTCCACCAAAATTTTGGTCAAATTGGTGCGGCTTGTATTCGTGAAATTACTGTACATGTTTTAAGGTTCCTGATTAAGAGTAAATATTTGCTGTAGGTTTCCCCTTACACAAGGCACTAAAACTCTTTAGGTTTCAGGAAGGTACACAATAGTCAACCTAAGTGAAACACTGAGGGATTATTCACATTACTTGTCAGTTTCCTGGTGAAAAGCATCTGCCTTCAAAATTTTTCACCACTGGTTATGGGAGGGCAAAGGAAAATGGGTGATTGATTAGGTAATTCTCTTCTGTGTTTTAATTTCTGGTGTTTCAATGCACTACAATATAAAATAAAATAAAAACAAAAATCTGTTAATTTGTTAAAAACACAGAAAACACAAGTGCTTCTTGTCCTCTCAGAATTACTGCAGTTAAATGATGCAGCAAATGCACACTACTTATGCTGCTCAAATGGTAGAAATTAAGAAACAAATTATACATAACCTGACAGATAACTGATGGCAAGAGGAAGGAAAGGAGGCAAATGATGAAACAAAAGGACCACAGAAATCTTCATCAGTCACCATTTAGTCTAAGTCAATGATACATATCCTGAAAGAACTTGTACTTAAGCAAATAAGAAATTCATCTTTGTCTCAACACCGAAGGGGAAATCTTTGCAAACTGCAGCCCACGTATATGACCAAAAGATTCCATCACCACTCCCCATTTTATCCTGTGATTGTCTCTATTTAATGAAGCTGTGACTCACCACCACAGGGCAAGGGGGCAGAACACCAAGAATTCAGTTCCTCTGATGTGCTCACTTTCCTGCTTCTACATTTGCAGTAGCTCCTGTGCCAACAGTAGCAGTAGCAGCATCTAAGACACCTGGTGGCAGTAATGTCATGGACTTTTAAACTACGCTTGAAGAGACATCCCCAGTGAGTCTCCCAGTAACAGCAAAGGTACCAGAACTGACACCTCTGCTGCTTGCACCAAGTTCTGGCACCATTGCAAATACAACCTCCATCATGAACACAACAGCAGAAAAACAGTAACAGTAGATGAGAACGTCTCTTCTTTATCTAAGGTCATGAGAGTCTTGAAAGTACACTTCCCAATAACAAAGTAGATCTTTTGTTACAGAAGCAGTGTGGGAATTTTTATTTTCAGCAATGCCAAAGGTGACCACACTGCTGGGATATTGCATTTGGATACCCTTTGCAACATTAATGGAAGGCTCATGGCCAGTGCTCACCAGAGACAGAGAGGTGCAAGCACACAGCTTCCAAAAACTTCAGCCAGCATAGATTTTTGTGTCACTACTAAAATTCTAAGAAGCATTAATCTGTACAAAGTCTCTGTTGGATGCTTGTTTTCCAGAGCTGTGTTATGTGTGAATACACACACTAATACACATCTGTACTACTCTCCCCAGTCTCTCACATCAGCAGCAACATCCATGGGCAAAGCAAGGAGGCTCAACTAAAACCTGAACCAAATGCCCCGTCCAAAGAAAACAATGACTGAGCTGTACACCATTAAATACCATACTCATACTTCACCAAATCAATTACATATTTTCCTCTGCTCTTCACACAACCAGCAAGCAAAAAGTTTTAAACAGTAGATATGAAACCTCAAGCTTAGACATGACCTCCTCTGGAATCTTCCAGGTCATCAGAAATCTGGACTAAGAATGGCAAGCAACTGTTTAGGCTTCAGTCATGTCTATTCTAGGGTTGCTCTAGGCAGCATTTGTGTTTCCTTACGTGGAACTCACAGGGGAAAAAAAAAAGATGGCTAGATGTTTTATTCAATTTATTCATCCTGAGAGGCTGAACATTAAGGGACAGTAATCCCTTTTAAAAATCCCTTTAAAAATGCTGGGCTGTACAAAAACAATCAGTAAAAGAACAGAGAGCTCATCTATTTATTTTCACTTATAAATTGTTATTTGATCCATGGAAGATAAATGGATAAGTTTGCTTTCTGATAGCAGTTCTCAAAAAGGCTTATGTTTATTACATACAGCTTATTAGAGAATTGAAGTGTTGGCTGAACTGAATTCTTGATGAGCTATTAACCAGCTGGACCATCTTGTCACTTGGCTCAGATGCCTCATTAAAAGTTCTGAAGCGCGCGTCAGTTCCCATTTTGCACTGAACTGGTTTTGTCAGTGAGAGGGAAGGTACATCCAATCACCTCAGTTATATTTTACTATGAAAACCCTGTTCTCCCCTCAGAGGTGACAATACTTCAGGAAAAAAGCCTTCTCCACAATCCATTCTGGTGACCTTAGAGATGTATTCATTCAGTGCATTAAAAGTGCAATTGTAGCTTTTTGTTTCTGTATGGCTCAGAGTCCTTTTATGAGCAGCTGCATGTCTAGAACATTAGGCTAAACTCCAAACTGATTCTGATAAAGGCAAACCAATTTAGAAAATCAAACACATATCACAATTCTTCATCTCATAGTCTTGACAAAGCTAATGGCAAACAGGACAAGGTAGCTACGGCTACTTTTCAGCATGCTGCAAAGTTGCATCAATATGTTGGCTGGAAACACCCAGGAGTTCCAAGATGACTCCAAGGATTCACTGTTAATGAGCATAGTAGTGGTTCACAAGAGCTAGGAATGCTCTTATGTCTCTGAGCAGGTCCCTTGCAAAAATCTCAGCATAAAGCTTAGAGACAAGTATCAGATGAGTTTTCCCTGCCCCCCACACAGCTCCAGTTGTAAAATAAACTCACATCAGCCTACAGCACACATTGGCTTCCACACTGGTATACACATTGTGTTTGGAGCCTGGTTACCCTCCAGGAGTTACTCTTCCCAGCTTCCCTCCTTTTCCTGCAAACACATCCAAAAAAAGTACTTCATTTAATTTACAAAACAGTGGATTACTATCAGTTTTGACAGGATGACATATGAAGTGTAGGCCAAGTACTGGCAGCCAAGAGAAAATCCTTACAACAATCACTAGAGAACTCCATGCCAGACATCTCTCATTCAGAGACAGATCTCTCATTCAGGGATCCTTCAGGGATCCATGAAAAAAATGCAAATAATTGCCAAGTGTTCTTGCAAGACAAAAGAAATCGAAAAGAGATCTCCTGTAGGCAAAGACCAGAGGGATCCAGAAACAATGAGTTTTAAGGGGTGACCAAAATGTGTGTTCTAGATGAGGACTTTCCCTAAATACCAGTATCAGTACAAGCATTTCAGAAACATCAAAGTCCCAAAACACATTGAAGAAGCACTTTCAAATTTTTTTAAGCATAACTGGTGTAAGTCTCCTGTGATCTACACCTTCACCTGAGGGTTCTCAGAAATGGAAGCATTAATAATCCTTCCACGCTTACCCAAAAGGTTGACTTATGAAACCACTTTCTTGCATCACTTGCATGTTTACTATACACTTTCACAATAATACCATATACATCAGGGACAATTATTCCACCAGCACACTGTGTACATCTTTCTTGGCTAACATCATACATGACCTCCATCTAAAAAGTTACTCACAAAGTCACAAATAATTCAGACAGTACCAAATGAACCACTAATATTTTAACTTACTAATGTGTAAATTTAAAAATATGCATATTACCTTTCATAGAGCAAGGAATTTGAGTATAGTTGAGTGAAAAGAGAAAACATACATTTTTAATAGTGGACAAGTGGTAGGATCAACAACTAAGAAAAAGAGCATGATCAAGCACACTCTGCATCCAGAAGCTTAACGGGCTTTGCAATTCAATCCTGAACAATTTTAGAATACATTAAAATACAAGAGAAAACAAGGTGTAATTGAAATGCAGGTGAAGGGACCACTCAGCTCCTATGATCTAATGGAACACAGGATACAATACATAAAAACAGCCAGGGCTTTGCGGTGTTCTAAATCAAAGTAATATCATGCACAACTTGGACACAGAAGAACTCTTTTTACAGAGGATGAAAGGGGGAAAAAAAACCAAAGCCATACAAACCCTTTAAGTATTGGATTGACCTGCAAGAAAAACACCATTGACAACTAAAATTCAGTGTTGTCAAACAGATGAGATGAAAGTATCAAGAGAGCAATCTCCAAAGGGAGAAAAAACACACAGCTAGGAAAAAGCACTAGAGGAAGTCAAAGATCAACAGTTAAGACTTCTTTTCCTTTGGAATTTGGGAACTACATGTGTAGTATTCCCACTGGCTAGGTTATCCTGTATTAATCCAAGGGTTTTTTTCCAAAGAATACTCCTGGGAGTACCCCACACTGTCAGAAGACCAACCATGACCTAGAAGGCCTCAGATACTCAACACATTATCTATGAATCAGCTATTCAAAGAGTTAGAGCTTATCCAAAAAGTCTGTTTCTCATTACATTGTGCTTTAGTCACATACTGTCTGTCCTTGGTCTGGTGCCACTTCATTTCAATTGTTTGAACAGGAACACTGGAAGGAATTTCTTGAAGGCAAACTGTAATGCCTGTGCATGTCATGGTCCAAGGGGCCTGCCTTAAATAGGTCATCACAACCTGTAAACAGGCTTCTTGGTTTTCAATTTACCTCCTACTTTGTCCCACTGAAGAATTCTATATGCAATTCAAAATTCAGCTTAGTTGTGAACTAAAGTGCTTTATCTAAAAAAAACACCACCAAAAAACCATTTAAAATATTCAAATAACATATTTATACAGTGAAATATCTAATATTGTGTGAATCATATAAAAAACTACTAACTAGTTGCCATGTTTAGCACTGAACAAGTTCCCTTAGCCAAAAAGCTATCTGAAAATGTTCTTAGCAAAAAGGCTCTGCCTGAAACACACTCTGTGTGTGTTCAGCAAGTATCCACACACAAAAAGCTATGGAAGCTGAAATTCAAAGGAAAGAGGTTTGTCAGAAAAGTTGCTCTGGTACTGCATCTCTTGTATCACTGGCAACAACTACATTTCTGTGGGGCTAAGAGTGGGTAAGTGGATTTGAGATCTCCTGTATTGCTGTTTAATTTAAATTCCTTGCACTGCTACACAACCCCAAACAACATCCCAGTAAAACCATTTTAATTAAGCTAAAGACAGTATCATAAAGATAACAGACACTTGGATCTGGTTTTAGCCTGAAATCCACTGAAGAGCACTTTAACAAGTACACAGGCCTGCTCTTGCTAGAAGGAGTCAGTAAAGAAATATCTTTCCCCAGTCTTGAGATAACAAAGGCCACACAAGCCTGCTTTTCACAAGCAGAGCCAGGACACAGATAGATCTCTGAACAGATGTCTAACAGAGCAACCATATTCATTTTCAGAATAAGAGCCTCCTGTCCAACTACCAGTGAACAGGATGTGAACAGAGGCAGGACAAGTCCACACCAATACTCGTCTGGAAGCACCTGAGAACTAATTCATTTCCAGTTCTGTTACTACTCCAATATTTTCTTCAATTAACTCAAAAACAATCCCAGTGCCAAAACAAACTTTCCAATAAAAACTCTAATGCTTGAATGCCTATTATTAGAGATATTGATGAAAACCTCACCAATTTCTTTTAAAGACCATCAGGCAGCTTTGCAATTGTTTCCTCCTTAAGACCCTATCACTACAATATAAAATCATTTTTCCCCAGAATGTTTGGCTATAACCCAAACACAGATCTCAGTACTTTGGAGGGACAGCTGTGTGAAAATCCCTTGAGAGCTCAATTCTAAGACCTCTTTTCATAGGGGATTGAAAGGTGGAAGTGTCATTAAGTAGTTTTAAAATCCTCAAAACTTAAGAACATTTATAAGATAGTTTTCTTCCTATTACCACAGGGTTTTTGTTTAAATCTTGTTTCTTCATCTGGACCCCTGAAACTGAATTATTTCAAAGGAAACAGAGGGAAGACAAGGACTTCAATTCTTGTTCTCTAATTGCTTACTAAAAATGAGGGCCAAGTGAAAGCACCTGCTGTTGCAGCACCTCAGAATTATTGGGAAGAGGCTTCAGTAGCCATCAAATAATACTACAGTACAGAGCAGCACGTGTTAAAACTCAAAATTTATAATTAACAGTACCAGCTTCGATACTTAACAGCCTAGAATTGTGAAAGAGACAAAAATCAAAAATCAACAGACCATCCAATAAGCAGGAGTTGGATAGATGAATCACAGTCTCAGCGTTACAGTCCTAGCTTCAAAGCTGTTAGCAGGCTGAAAAATTTATGAACAGGCATCTTCAGAATGAGTTGCAACATATCTGTCCATCAGAAGCAGGCTTTCCCCCTTGTGATTTCACTTTGCAAGTAATAAAATCCAGACTGCACTGCAAACAAAGCACTGCAGTTCTCCCCCTCGCCTGCTCTTGCCCTGAGCACTGAGAGGGTTTTGATGCAATTTTAATCTCTTCTGTGCTTCCAACACACATTGCATCTCACAGATCTCTGTTTCCTATTTCAAAGCACACTCTCTCAGAGAACCTTCTGATGAAGGTTCCCACAGCCATTAGATTTGGCTCTGTCCGCAGAGCAAATGAATGCTCAATGCAGACCAAACTGAGAGAGCTTGAGCACATTCACCGCACTGAACTGCTGACTCAGTGCAAATGACTCCGTTTCAGAATTAGTCACACATGTGAGTATGTGAGGTGGAAACTGAAATTTATGTTCAAACTATGAACTCTTCTTATCTCAACGAGTTCAGTATGCTTGTGCCTAAATAAGGATTTCACAAGAGATCTACTGGCAGTCATCAGGCTTGTGGAAACAGGATGCTTCTCCAAGACAGGCAGGGGAATGGGATGGTATTGTAAGAACACAGTGAAATCTTAAGACCATAGAAGAGATTGTAGCTTCATACCAGAATTATCAGAGTTTTATCCAGGATTTAATTTCTAAAATTGAAGACAGAACTATTCAGGCAATACAGGGGATAACTGCCTTTTCCTATTATGAGCTCCTGCCACTCCTTCCTTCCAGAACACGATTTCAAGTTTTAACTTCCCAGGAAAGACAAACACCATTAGACATAGCACAGACCAGGCTCTGAGCTAATTAAAAAGGAATTCCCATCCAATGTTTAAGACACTAGATACTAAAAGCAGTCAAGTACTACTCTGATTACAGCTATGTTCAGATTATTAATACATTTTTTGCAGTTGTTTTATTTATATACATTTCTTTGGACTTTTAGCTTCCCCCCTTCAGTACAATCATCTATTAAAAAAAAAAAGGAAAAAATAGCATATCACAACCATGTCTCTAACTCAGCCATCTGTGTAACAACACTGTTTGCTGGTAGCCATTTTACTTAAACCCTGAACGTCAAGAGTACAATTTCCTGTGAAAAATCCAAAAAGTATTTAAAAGAACTAACTAAAAATAAATAAATTTCTACATTTTAGAGTGCATTAGACAAAAAATAAAAAAAAAAAAAGGATAAAAAAATATTTTAACCAAATCTGGTAAAAATCAAAGTTATATATTCCATTCTTTCTGTACCACTTTTCCCTCAAAGCTCATGGGAAAGCAGACATTTTCACTACAGCATTTGCTTTTAAAATAATACAAAATTCATCTTTCAAGATATGAATTTACTACAACTAAAGTCATTTGAGCAGTGTATTTTCACAGATGCTTCCTTCAGACAAATTACAACATATTGGTACCAAAGCTGCTTCTCCATATCTGACTACTGAGATTAACAGCTGCAAAGTCTGCTGCTAGTACAAATAGAGAGGCTGCTGTTCCACGAAAGACTTGCTGCTTGAAAACTTCAATTCCTATTTATCCAGAGAAACTCCCAACACGATGAAGCAAGCCATTTCTGAGGATATTAAAAGCTCCTAGCTTAAACAGTTGCAACACAAACAAGTGAACTGAATTACATTGTACAGCTTTGTATCCTGCATTTCCCATCCTGAGGGTTTGATTGGCACATGCAGTACAAAAGGTAATTATACATTTGTGAAACAAAGCCAAAACACATTGAGTAAGTTCAACAAACTGCTTTATATGGGATCCTATAGGTGCTGACACAGATTTTTACAGGCTAGACCATGGATCAAGTCTTCAGAGTTGAAAAAAAAAGGTAGTTTCCCAGTAAGTCTAATCTAGAAATGTCACCACTTTCAAAGTTGTTTTGATCTCAAAACTCTACATGGAAATACTTCCTCAGCATAGAGACAACACACCTGTCTCAACACTGCTTTTAGGTCCCTGCTTCACAGCTCTCAAGTTAAAACATTAAGGTGCCAATGGATGCAATAAAGCAAGTGGTTTTCTCTAAAGCAGCTGTAACAGCTTGGCTGAAGCTTCTTAAACAATTAAGCTCAAGACAGACACTTGGCTTGAAAATTTGCAGCCCAGGTAGTTAAGGTACACACCAGCTGGGCAGCTGAGAACAGACTCTTGATACAGGACTCAGTCTGAAGTGGTGCTGCCTAATGTATTAGTCCCATGTGTACCAATAAAGAATTTAAAAGCAGATGACCACAACGTAAATATAGAGCATTACCAACACACTTCTCCCTAAGACAGCTTGTAAAATCACAGACTATTACAGAGCTAAACTGCAGAATGAAGAAGACAGACAAATACACTAATTTTCATACTTCCATAAGAAGTATCAACAGACACATTGTGCCAACTGATGGGTGGTAATGCAGAGAAACTGAGTCATATGGAGCTTATCAGTAACTTTAACCAACATTTTAGGCATCATCACCAAGTATCAGACTGAACATTCAAATATTAAATGGTTGCAGCAGGATTTTTGACAGCAACACACCGAGGGACTGCAGAAGTAAGCAAGGTACCTCCTCATATCACTTCACCCAAGGAAGTCCCCAGGGCAATTTCCCTTAGGCAGCTTCACCTCACTGCATGCAATGCTTGGATTTCCAGTTCCTCAGCATGAGAGCACACCCCTCTAACACTTCTAGAATCGAGTTATTGACAACACCTAACAGCAACTATTGCTTCACTTGTAGATCCTTTTCTGAGTGAAAATAGAGAACTATTGATGCACTTAGTTTGCCTTTTCTAAAGCCCAACACTCCAAGCACAGCATGTGAAGCTCTGTGCTTTAAACTATCCTTTAGTAAGTCCAAAAGGTGTTTTTTATCCAAAGCTCCACAGCTGCAAGAACCAAACTGGATCCAGAAGTGATCCAGAGAGATAAGTTCACTGCTTAGAAGACAAGAGGAAACAGTAAGGTAGGAGACTCGACAGCATACATCATCTCCTCGACCCTCAGAATTCAAGAAAATCACACTTTATGTCCACCACCTATAAGGCACAACAGGCTTATGTTGTCCCAAATCAGTAATTACTACAGAAAACAGCTGCAGTGCCTCTCCAGTCTACTGGGAAGCCTTCTGTCCTTCAGTTTATTCTGCATCCCTTTTTTCAGGGAAACTGGCATACTTGTCATGGAATCATCTGCTGGTTCCCCATAGTTAACTTACACAGTATCATTAGTGCTATTAGAAACAGAGTAACAAAGCAGATAAACCAAGATTTCTCATTCAATCAAAAATATTTTTCCATAGATGCTACAGCAGGAATCGCTAGGAACACAGAAGAAAACAAAAATCATGACAAGGATTTAAATAGGAAAAAGGTAGAAAAGAAACAAAAAAAAAAAAACCCCACCAACACCAAAGTATGATTATTGGCAGTCTCCCATCACCAGTCACAGTCCTACTGGATTCTCTGGACTAATGTGGGGCACGTGGCTGGATACACACAACCTCTGTACCAGCACCATTCAGGAAGGACTAAAAAAACTCCCAGTGCAACAGCCACAGATGACTACAATAAAGTGAAACTAAACTGATAAAGAGGGAAATTAATTCAGCTCTGTTTCCCCAATAAGACAGTCAACCCCTCTTATCTTTGATGAATGTGTCCCAGGATGTGCCAAAGTGCACAGCACCACAACCCTTGATCTCTGCTTGACACAAGTCATCATTCAAGGCTCAAGGTATTTTGCTATCCCAGTATGGGCAACAGACTTTTCAAACCCCACAAAACACAGCCAGTTCAACAGTTGTCCTTGCTGCTTTTGAGAGCACACACTAATGAGTCCCAGATTCTCCAACTGTAAACCTGACACAACACTAAAAAATGACCACTTACATGAGGTTCCAGATGAGAGACTTTTGCTGTCACCAAAGCCAGAGATCACATGCCAATATACAGCTGAAAAAAATACTAACATTTACCAGAATATAAACGATGCCAGACAAGTTATTTAATAGGAAGTCAGAGAACAGGGAAAACTGAAGCCCCCATGATTTTGAAGCAAAGTGTATGCATCTCAACAAACACCAACAATCTGTCAAAAGAAAGCATGCTCCCCATTCCCAGCATCTAGAACTGCATGGATTCAAACACAGGATGAGTTTTCCACGGAAGAAGGCATGCACTTCAGAGGCCACAAAAATCTTGTTAAAAGACTGCAGCACAGCTTCAGCCTCCTTAACTCCCACTAGACTCCCCAGACCTGTAGAGATGCAGTCACTTGTTTTAGAGTGGCTGCATTCTATTGGGCTTCTATTGCAGAGGCACTGCATTAGTAAATTCCAGCTGGAAATTATTTCTGAAATACAATGTACTGGTAAACAAAAGTGAGATGTATGCAGCAACTCAACCAGACAATGTTCTGGGGTTTTCTTTTCTTTTTTTTTTTTTTTTGGTTGGTTGTTCCAAGGGGTTATCTCTTGAAGCCCTGCAGAGACTAGGAGCTAGCAGTGCACTCAATTGGATGTATTGTTCTGTTGTCTAAAAGCATAGATATGAAAAATGTCCCTTTGAACAAGAAGGCTTTTCAGAGCAACAGGCACAATTTCTGTCAAGGTTTGAGAAACAGGTGGTTTCACTAAATCATGGTCAATTTCTCTATTTGTTTATGGGTTTTAATAGTCTAATTACTGCAAATTTTTGTTTCCTTTCTAATCCACTTTCAGTCCTACGCACTGCAGTCTTCATTAGTCAAGAACTACAATCTCGCTTCAAAATAATTTTCAGCAGAGAAGCTATTTTAAGTTAATGACCATGCCCATTCTCCCATTAAAGTGTTTTTTCAGTCATGGACTTAGCACTCAACATTTTTTTTTACAGCACTTTGTTTCACATTATGCTCAGCAGCCCATGCAGCACATGACATTTTGAAACCAAATAGCCAATGGCCATTGGCAGACTTCCCCACCCCTCCCTTTCTCAATATTATTGGAACAAATAGCCTTATTTGCACAAAAAACCCTCTGCAACCTGCAAAATCAAGTTAACCCCCTTAATAATCTGTGTCAAGCAGATTTATTACAACTTTCATTACACTCGATTAATTGCTAGCCAGAATCACACAGGTACCTCAGCTCTGCTGCCAGAAACACGTATTGAAACATAGATCGAGGATTATCACTAGCCAAAAGACACGGGGTGATATTCTGGATAAAAGGCCTCACCTAGTAAAACTACAAAAGTAAAGCAGACCTCGAATTCAGAGCAATCCTCTAGCTACTTTAGAAACAGCATCAGTAAAACGCAGGATCAGTGGATGAAACATTTTCATCAGCCTAGGAAGACTTCCAAAATACTTTAAAAAACAATTATAATTTGATCTGAAAAAAAAAAGCGTTTTGCATTTAAATGGTCGACCTTCATTCTTCCTTCTTGAATTGGGTCTTGGACTATTTGTAACATTTTCATGGGACAGCTTTATTTCAAGTTGGAGTAACGCTTATAGCCCTAAAGGAACAATTTGGTCACCAACCTGTGATCCCAGTGACTCCTGATAAACTCACAGCTGTTGGACTGAGTATTTATACATGAAATAACTGATGTATTTCCATCTGGTCTTTATGACAAAAGGATGACTATATAAAATGGCAAATCACTACTGCTTCCAAAGAAAACTCAGGGAAGAGGAAAGGGAAACTGCTGAGCTGGACTGCCCTTGACCCATGACAAACGGACAACTCAGCTGTCACTTATGTTTTGGTCATTTGAGTAGCTGCAGAAAGTATATTTGAAATGAGACACCCTATTCAGCTGAAGCTCAATCTAGTCCATGGATTTTTTTCCCTTCCTGGAAAGAAATTTGGCTTGGGAAGGGGGAAGGGAGAAGGCAAGAGTATAAAGCAAATTCCCAAGAGAACAATAAGCACATTTCCATGGATAAGATTGACTTACCAGCTGGAAAATCTAAGTTTGGATGAGGCAGTTTCAGCAGTCAAAGCTTATATGCAGGTTCTAAACATGCTTATTCTTTTATATAGGGTAGCTGAACATAGATAACAAAATCTGCTTCGTTCCACTGTACAAGAGGGGCCGGGGGGGGAAAAAAAAATCCTTGTTTTGCCAGATGGCTTATACTGGGACCACAGGAGGATTCAGGAAGGCCAAGGTTAGAAAATAAAGCAAAAAATTACATTGGCAATGACTGATACACTGTTTTGCTGGAGGGGGGAGGAATGAGGGTATTTCCTGAACAGGTAAGAAGCAAGAACAATTACCATTCCCACACAGGAACAACAGAAACAAAAGATACCATTTCCCCGAATATTATTGCCAGAGAAGATAAGGACAGAAGTCAAAGGGAAAGTGGAAAATAGCTCTACATCATCAACCAACTCATTCTTTCCATTCTAAATTCCAATGCCAACTTCCTCAGATTTCATACCCCTCTTAAGTGACAAATTATACTTAAAACATCCCTACATTCACAGCCTGCTGCTTTTAAACTGCAGTCATCCACACTGACTTAGTTAACGCTTATCAGTTGCGTCATTACCTGGTAGTTATCAGCTCTTTATTTAAGGTAGTTGCACTCCTTCAAATTTCACAGTTACCCAAACCATGTGGTTTGTTGCAAAAAGTTATCAAGACCAGAAGTTGAGCAATACAGAGTTTTGGACACTCTACAACAGCACAATCACACATCACAAGCATACTTCAGAAATTCGGTATTATCTTATAAGCTGCCACATTAGAAGCCACAACTGTTCTCTGACAGAGGTCAAACCACTGCAGAACTGCAGCACAGCAAACCTTCAGCTGAACAATTCAGAACACAAACCAGTAATTTGCAGTAATAGTAAATAATAGAGCCTTCCACAAAAGAATTTTGGGAATTATTTTGCTGATGTTGAAAGTACTGCCAGCTGCTTTAGCACAGCTGATCCCAGCTTACTTCCTTTGGTTAGCCCAACCTAATCTAAAGCTACTTAAGCTTTCTTCACAAAACTGAACCGTTTCTTGGCTTCACCATAATCACTGTTTGCACTAGCATTAGTTTTCCTGTATTCCAAAACTATTTCCAATTCATAACCCAATCACTCATATGGTTTAAAACCTAGCTACGCTTTCTCCCAGAGGCCAGCAAGTAATGGATTTTTACAGTACAGGTATATCAAGCAGAAACCCATTTATAGCTTGGGTACATTGGGAAGTTTCACAAAATCTCTACATTTGGAGTAGCAAGATATAAAGTTTCTCACTCTTGCTCAACTCCACACTTCAGACCAATTCAACTATGTATCTGAGAAAACTGACCCAGAAAACCTTCCAGAGCAGTTAGTCGTCTACCCACTAACTAGGCCACAGATGCTGGTTTGGGATAGATGCCTCTGGAGTTCCAAAAAAAAAATTCTTTCAAACACTTCAATTATGGTCACAAAGTTTTTCAAAGATGAAACATGCACATTCACAATCTACTACAAAATACCAAAAAACCCACAACAAATAGCAACAAAATTCTCAACCTTACACGCTGCTGGAGCTCAAAGCCTGAACACATCCATAAAATGATTTTACCTGTTCATTAAAATTACACAAATACTTAATGTAAAGAAAACACAAACTAATGCATATCCACAGTACATATCTTACTCAGTAAGAGATGACTTATCGAAGACAAGGAAGCACTGTGGCAAAAAGCAGGCAAGAAATCCACAAACTTCAGAGCAAGGATTAAAGTGATACTTTCATAAACTAACCATTCAGAGCAATAGGAACTCTCAGAATCAATTCACAGTTTTAAACTTGCCTAGTCCTAAAACTTTGAAATGTCATGTATACCCTAAGAAACAAGGTTTTTTGCTGTTCCTCACCTTTGTCTTGTAAATGCTTTTTTACTCTCAAAGTTTGTTGGGGGAAAAAAAACCTGCTTAAGTCAACACTAAAAACAGATTTCAGACTCTCCAACACCACAAAATCAAACTTCAGTTCTGCTAGATTTTCTGTGATTCACCCAAGTTTCAGAATTAAGATTCCATACTGGATGGGAGGAAGAACACTGCTTTTTTTGAACCACAGCCCCAAGCTAAAAATCAAGGCACTTGGCTATTTTTCCTGTCTGAAGTGTTATCATACAGTTAGTCATGTTCAGTTGCACTGAAATGCTGCAAGGAAACCTGAGTATTAAAGACAACTTGTGACAGATCTTCAGGCACAGAACACACACAATACACTGGGGTGCTACAGCATCTCAGTCCTCAGCAGCAACCTTGAGCTCTTCACTATTTTTTTTGTTCCTGAGCCTCTCAGATATGTTCAGGCTTGTATAAAGAGATCAGCAAAAGAAATCATACCATCACCTTAACTGGCTCACAGTTGCCATCAAGAGGCAAAACATTTCAAATTCAGGCAATCTGTGTAATTCACCACCACCCCTCCAGGCACAAATAACCTAAAATACATTTCTGCTTTTGAGTCTGCAGAAAGAAGCTCAAGCTGCACATAAAGGAAGTAGAGAAAGCCACAGGAAGAAAAAAAAATTCTAAAACTAAACTTTGAGTCTTATTTTTGTATCAGACATTTCTGTTGTTTCTCCCTTTTCAGCACACTCTTCCTGGCAAACCAAATGACTGACTAAGCCCCAAATCAAGATAAATACAACTAAAAAGCCTGCCCTCAAAGGCCATTCTACATACTGTCAATCTCTACTTGTCTATATCCAGAGGGGGCAATATTAAAAAAAAAAAAAAAAAAAATCACTTCTCAGACAGCATTTCTTACAGTAGGCTACTTATATGAAAGAACTTTAAAGATCTCTCTAACTCAAGTTTAGCCTCATAACAACATTTTCAACTTAAGGAGGACTCGTAGACTGAGTTCGCATTAGCTATAACAAAGCACATTAACTTAGCATCTTGAATTTTTACATAGACAGATAACCTACATTTCCCAAATGAAAGCATACCATAAGCAGCTGAATAAAGATCAAAACAAACCAAGAACACTTCTATGTTGAAAAATATCAGCTAGAATAGAAGTCTCATTTAAAAGAAGCAAATTTGACAACAGATATGATAACATTTTCCAACATTTAAGCAAAACCCGGTACTGGTTCAGACATTGCCATTAACAGAAGCATATTACATACATACATAGATTTGCAGATCCTTAAGATAATCAGCCTGGATTGCTAAAGCTTTTAACAATAATATTTGGGGGTTATTGTTTGTATGTCACTAGTCTATCCCAGGATAGAAGCAGTCAAAACACATTCAGACTGGGGTGACAAACTTGCCAGCAACAATCAGCATAAGAGAAGCAAGTCACAGGTTACCCCACAAGAGGAAAATGTCCAAGGAAAGCTGGGTAACTCCACCAACTGGGTAGTTTTAAACTACCACAAGACTACATTAACTGGCCAAAACCACACAACATGGCTGTTGGTATCAGCTTTGTACTATCTTCCACTCAGCTCAGCAAAGCTGTTTCTGATTTGCCCCAGTTGCATACAAACAGATTGGTATTCCTACTCTGCAAATTCTACTACACAGTGGCATTAAACTCATGACTGTGTAACTGGGTTTTTCCATCTTGACCTTTCTGCTTTCTGCTGCCAGCCCCAAACCTGCTATCAGAACCCACTATCTTCAACTCCTGATGCAATGAAACTAGAAGTGGCTGAAACATGCAGATGAAAGGGATGATCCAGAACAGCTAAATCGAAACAATTCAGCTCCTACCTCATACAAGAGGTCTAACAAAGCTTATTTTTCACACTGTCTGCTATCTTCCTATAGCAGGATGAGAGCAGCTCAACAGGGACCTATGGAAAGGTTCTATCAGTGACTGCTTGTGCAACAAAGGCAACAGGATCAGCACCTCTCTGGGCTATGGCTCCCAACACAACTTATGTGGATACTATCAGAGTCTCCAAAACCTCTTTGTTTTAATCTTACTGGTAACATCTGAGGAGCCCTGCTACTCGCCCTGAGAACAGAGACTCCAGAAAACAGCTGCCTAGAGATTCCCATTAGATGAGTCAGGTGACTTGAGAACCTGAAAAAGAAATGGCACCACTTACATTCAAACACATTTATTCTGGTGTCATTGCCACATCCCTTTGAAAGCTCACAGGTATTTTAGTTACAAGGCCATCAAGTATACAACATGCTTTCTAATGGATTCTAGAGCCTAAGTGTATAGGCAGCATTCCCAAAGATTCTGCTTAGACCTAAAATGACAAATTCAAATGTGGCAGCTTGTCTCCGATTTAGAATGAGCTATCCTTGTAAAAACTGCTTACTGCTTTAGGTATATATTAATACCCACATAGCATCTGGAAGGCTATGATATAACAGCATAACACTACCAGTCTTAATTTTTATCAGGCTGCCACTTCCTTGGCAAAAAAAAACACCTGAGAGCATGTTAAATTATTTGTCAGCCAGGCAAAGTAAAGCAGCGCTGCTTGGAACTCCCCAGGCAAATCTTGCAGCACTTCAGAGTAATCTGGATATATGCATGGTATCTGCCATCACCAGGTGAAAATGACAGGTGGGATGAAGTTCAGAAGTATGCCTTAGAACTGAATCTGAATTTTGGTCACTGCATTCCACCCATTACTTTACTCAGACACTTTAGAAAGAAAGATGCGCCAACACCTGTGATGAACTTGCTGCATGGATCTCCTTTTGGGTTAAGAGGACGGCATAGCAAAAAACATTATTAACACAAAGTTTATCCTCTGCACCATGGAGTTACGGGTATTCTGCAGGTTGTGCCCACAAGACAAGTCATGAGCAAGCACCCTTTCTTGAACACAACCTCAAAAGAGGCACAGATGCAATCCTAATCACCTCTCCACTTTCCCCAGCTCTCCCAAAGGGAACAAGGGCAACCAAAACCACACACTGAGAAGTGTTGGTATGACAATTCACAAAGAGAGTGAGGAAACTGGAAATAAAGTAGAAATAAGGATATCTGTATTTTGATCCAAAACATTCTAACACTGTTTAAGGTTCAATACACGCCCTAAATGATTCTCGAAATAACCTACAAGACAGTCTTAGGGAATGCAAGTAGCTTTCACAAAAATACTTATGAAGCCAGTACAAAAACTGAGCCTCGTTCATTTGGACAAGAATTAAAATAAAAGATCTTAAACATATGCAGATGGTTCATGTTAGATAAAAGCCTTCAACTACTCCAAGAAATCCATTTTCAGCATGACAAATCCTGCGATTTAGAATACAAACTGTTCCAAGGTGTAATGGAAGAGCATTTTTCCAAGTGTGGTGTACACACATCATGATCTAGTTAAAAATCACAGTATTATCTGAAGTTTTAAGAGTCAAAACCAGTAACTTCCTACCATCTGCTATTAAAAATAATAACACCACCAACAAAACCCACAAACACATGCTAAGTCAAGAGAAAGTCCTATGCCCAGTTGCAGGAGCACTGCAAATTTACATTATATTTATTATCTTTCTTATCATTTAAAGGTTACATCCATCACATAGACTGACAAGCTAAGCAGAAAAATATTCAACTTGTACTTCAACTCAACCACAACTTGAAAGAACCAATTAGTAATCTCAAAAAAAGGTAGGCAATCTTTACAGGAAATGCATGACAGGAAGCATCAAGACTGCCACTGCTTAGCATCAGCTTTGTCACATCCAGCATGGAGAACCTGGGTGTCAGTCAGAGCAGTGATGTTTAACAAGCTTCTGCATGAAATAAAACCAACAATGACAAAACAAGAAGAACATGTGGCCCAGAGGGATGTTGCTAACCAAAAGGCATTGAAAACTGCACTGTACCATGCACTGCATCCATGGAGACTACCACAGATCTATTACTGCTTGTTTTATTTATTACTCTGCTCCACAGCTCTCTAAGGACTCTATACAGAATGTCTCCAGGGAGCTTTTATCAGGTGGGGTTTTTTTCCCTTACAAAGAAAGATTATAGACCTGGTACTTTTCCTCAGCCCTCACAAGTTCTGTGATAAAGCTAAGCGTTTTTAAACCATAACAGCCCAAAACAAATCTCATTTAAGAGATTTAATTCTGCACCTCTCAAACCCACACAAACTGACAAACAAGAGCCTGTTTATTTCCATAAGAAATGCTGCATTTTCAGAAAGTACTTATTGCCTCACAACCAGCCAGTTACAAATTGAACCACAGCCATCTCCAAAAGCGATATCCCTTTGAGGTAAGATTATTTTCCTAAGCAGAGGTCTCCTAACAGCTGCAGCTCCAGAATGTACTTCAAAAGCTCCCTTCTCTCTTTCAGGGTCACCTTTGTCAAGTCTGAGGGAGCCTGATCAGTGTTTATAGTTCTGCAGGTAATTAGCCGGGCTCCTTTCCCATGTCATTTATCAAGTTGTCAATTGTATCAATTACAGCACAAACACTCAAGACTGTGGCTGGGTGTTCATCTTTAGCTAAAGAAGAAGCTTTCACATCAGAGATTTGAAGCCAGTGAGTACCAGTAATTTGTTCTGCCCTATGACATAGAAAACCAGCAAAAATTTAAGACTTTACTGCGCAAAACTTCAAGTTCCCTGCATATGCACATTTGGAAATGCAGCATCCTGAAAGTGCCATAAGCCCATTGTACACTTAGAGTGGTACAGATTTTACTTTCGGTAGTTTGGAATTTGTAGAGCTGAAAACAGAAGAGATAATAAGGACAGTATGACGTTGACAGATTGTCACACACCTTGATTACAGTAATTTCACGATTATAAGCCGCACCATTTTGACTAAAATTTCGGTCCGAACCCAAAGTGTGGCTTATAATCAGGTGTAGCTTATATATGGACAAAGAACAAAAAGTTGCTGTTTTAGTTTGGAGGACAGGTGTCTGCTGAGAAAGGCAGGAGCTTCTCTTTGAAATGGAGAATGTAAACCCCCTCCCTCCAAATTATTACAATTTTGAAATCAAGGGGCTTTCAGGCAAAGATATGGGAATTAGGAATAACAGTTCTTTTCTAGGGAAATTAAAATAGAAATACAGTACTACAAAGAAACAAACCCCAAACCCTGACAAAGTCAGAGTACAACCTGACACCCCGTCAGGCAGGGTGTTGGTAGCAGTCCCATTAAATGGTGGCTGCATCCTCCTGCAGTGACAGATGTGGCTCAGTTGGAGCAGTGCTCCTGTACAAGGTGCAGTTTCCCTCTAAAGGTCCAGTGGTGATGTGGAGAAATCCGGTTTTCCTCTGGAGTCCAGTGGAGAAAGGGGTTCCCTTAGTGTCCCAAAACCTCTGTTTTATCTTGGTAAGAAATGTTGGGCTCTTCCCCCTGGCTGGAGCAACTTCCAATGGGATGCAGTAATTTTATCAGTCCCACAGTGGGACTCAATGGCCATGAGCAGAAAATGACTGGCTGGAGGGAGGATGGGTTGTGAAAAGATAAAGAACAATGCCCCACCTGGTTTCAATGGATGGCCCATTAGCAGAATATCTCCCACAGAGATAAGGATCACTGCCCCCACCCTCAACAGATGGTGATAGAACAGATACCTTTTATCACACTCTGCATTGTAACGTGCGGCTTATAATCAGGTGCGGCTTATATATGGACCAAGAACGAAAAGTTGCTGGCACCCGGAAGTGCGGCTTATACTCAGTGGGGCTTATAATCGTGAAATTACTGTAGTCTAGGTTTGTGACAAGGATGCAGCTGGCCCAGAAGCAGTCACAAACAGGAGGCACACTGCTACTACAGTCACATAACTGTGCTCACAAACTAATAAAGCATTATGAGCACTGATGAGAGGTACAGGGTAGGCATGGGAGCCAGCATACTGCATTAGACTGGGACTTAATCTTACAGTAAAAGTTACATAAAATGTATTCCTAAATAATCAAAATTAAACCACAGTCAGAGCTTTCAAAGAATGCATATTTGTTTCAGGACACTGACTATTTCTCCAGATCTAACAGAATGTAATAGTTTTCCAACAGTGCTTGACAGACAAATTCCAGGTCCCCACTCCCTAGCTTCCTCTCACTGCAGAAAGGTCTAGATCTGGTTTTCCATTTTGCTTTAATGTAGCTACATGATTGTGCATCAGAGACAGCATCTTTGCAGTCAGGGCTCCTAGGGAGCAATATGCAACCAGCTTTTTAAAAAGGAAAAAAAAAAAAGACTACAGGATGCCACAGTTTTGTGACATAAGACCTTTTTTGGTTGTCAGGCTTGAATGTGCAACTTCTGAAACAGTCTCAGTTCCGCCAGTCCAGAAAGAAAAGAGAATTTAAAGAATTATACACTGACTTCAGCAAGCTGATTTTTATCATGGTAAGTCCACAGTGGAGTCCATACTCCAGAGTACAGAAACTGCATTCCATTGTTGTCTGTTGACCTAAAAAAATCGCCATTAAATACAGCTTTAAGGCCACGAGATAGGCATCGTTAAATCTGAAGTGTCACTAAAAGTGAAGCAATACATCATATGCAAGCTACTTCCTGCACAGAGAGTTTTAACATTGTTAGACTCTAAAATTCTGACAGATGGAAATATTATTTAGCACCTCACTGTTTCCTGCTACGAAGTGTCAGTTGCATTATCACTTTTACCAGAGTGCACTATGGAATCTCATGGTTCACATCCAGTTCTGGCATTATGCTTGTTCCCAGCTGGTTTTTCATTGCTATTTCCTATGTAAGAAAAATCCATTTGTAAGCTGGAGTGTTTGTACATCACACTTGGTTTGTAGTTAGACATCTGCTAGAGAATTGCACGTGTGTAACCTACACCAATCTATTACTCAGATGATTTATAACTGAAGGTGACCAAACTCACAGTCAGCCTTCCCTCAAAGCACTAATGAGTACAACAAACTTTGTGCAGCACTTTCACCTGTCCAACGCATTTCTTACCCCTGGAGACTCTGTGCTGCTTGGGGAGAGCCCTCCAGTTCCTTTTTAATCCTTCAGCAGCTCACATGTTAAGCAGAATAACCTGACAGCACACTGAAGCCAGAGTAAGAATGGCAATGCGATGTGCCAGCAAGAAGGTGCATTCATGAACTGTGGGTCCTCTCTGTCAGGGAACACAGGAGACAGGAGGGATACACCCCACAGCAGACACACAATGCTGTTCTCCAGGAGTGCATTTCCAACCAATGCAAATACCTGCATAACAACAGTTCATAGACCATGCTGCCTTTAAGATTACACACTGCCCAAATTAAAGGTAAGTCTTCAAATGCCTCACAAATACACAGTTCAAAAGAGCCCAAGTTACCTCCACATCATCAAGCACGTTCCTATTTGAAAAGCTACTAACTTGAATAACCCAGAGCGATAATTCTAGATAGAAGATTTTGCAGTCCAGCAAGGGACTGCACCAATCTGTACTGTTCTGTACATCAACAGTTAAATTACAGTCTTGATTTAAAACCACTCACGCAGGGACTCAGAGGGATGACACAACAGCACTAAGATTTGGCTTTTATAGCCAACTATGACTTGCTACTTCTGGCACTTGAGTATTACTTTGCAAACTTAAAGCATCAGGGGAAGGGATCACATTTTCACCACAACGTTACCTGCACTGTACAGAGGTGACAACCTCACCGCTCAAACATAATTTGGAAAGACCACTTTTGTCAACATCTACCTACTTAAAAACCCTTTAATTAGTAACCCTAACTACTATTTTAGCCAATTTATGAGATGTGCTAATGACAACAGCAGGAGGCACACTTGACTCAGAATAACTAGATCTGAAATGAATACATACAAAGGGAATAAAAGTACTTGAAGGCCAACACTACACTAACAACTTCCTTGCAGCAACTGAAGCTGAGCACTGGCACCGAGCAGTAGCTGCTGAGCTCTTCACAGCTCCACTACATTCACAGCAGGGCAGGTATTTCATATTTAAACACCTGCACACAATATTTTAAAGTAGGTTCACTTATAATAGGTTTCATATGGACAGGTCAAAAAGTAAACTAGGATAGTCCATCTGTCAGACTTGTGTTGGGTTTTTGTTACATTCAACCAAATTGACTCATCTTCCACAGATCCAGAAAAAAATAAAGTCTTGGCCAGAATCTTAGCTTGCTGGAGATACTAAGAACATCAATAGCTCACCCAGTGAATTCCAGCTCTTCCTCCTTCTACTTCCTCCACAGCTCAATTTATCAAGCAGAAGGGGCAATTTAATTACAAGGCAATTCAAGAGCCTTGAGGACATGAGCAATATCCTCCACAGTTTCACTAACTTGGGAACACAAGCTGCATTTCATAAGCAGCATCTAAACTTCCTCTGAAAGGAAACATAGTCATAGTCTCAGGTTTTCATCTTCATTGCTACAAAGCACATACATAAAAATTAGGCATAGTTGCATTATTCAGAATTGAAAAGTCATTCTGCCAAACACCAATACCAAATCTTCAGCAGTGCTGTTTAAAAGACTCTGGGGAGGTGGGATACCTCAGATGCCTACACTTGCTAGCAGGAATATAGAGAAAAACTGCTATTGCTGAGGAACATTATTTCAAGATAATTAAAAGTAACCATCCGTTAGTTATGGTTACTGTAACACAGCACAAGAAAAAAAAAATCATTCACATTTCCCTAACAAAATCATTATGCCTTGAAGGTTCACCAATCATTCATAACATATCAATCCATCAACAACTACATTTTCCTATATAAGAGGATATACCCACCATCCCAATAAATACCAAGTTCCTCCTTTTCCTTCTAGTCACAAAAAATACAACAGGACTTAGTCTTTAAACATTCTACTAGCTGTAGAGTCTAGCTCCTTCAGCAAATACTTTTAACAGCTATAAAGTGTACATTCCTGTTTTCAACTTGTCACTTTGTACTGTCTACTGGGAGGAAAAATACAGCCTTTGGAATGAGGCTTAACTTCACCCACAAGGCACTCCTGCAATGCAGTTCCCCTCTGAGCAACACATCAAGTATTTCCCCCTTGCAAATATTTTCATTCATGCTTTTTGAAACTTGTCCATTTCAATACTACTCGTGGAATTCACCAAATCGACTGAAAGCCCAGCGACATGCCCTTTAAACATGAGCTTCTTGATTCAATTCCTTCAGAGGTGGTGCTTCCTCAGACAGCTTGTCCACGTGGTACTGATGATGATGAAGACACTTCAAGAGGCAAAAAAATGAAAAGCAACTAATGCCAAGCTCACATTAGTTTCTGATCAGTAAGTGTGAAGAATAAAACAGTCTTCAGAAATTCAAGTCACAGAACTCAAAAACTGAAAAGATTAAAATTTCAAATAAAAGTCATATAATGTTGATGGGTTATTAATCTCCTTACAGTTCAAATTGCACAAGTAAAGCTTCAGCAGAGCCCAACACTTAATCGTTTCACTTTTAATTTAAAATCAATGCTGAAACAGACCACCACAAGCAAGTATGCAGCTAGCTTAGAAGAGCAGGGTATGCTGCAGGGTCACAAAGAAAACTGGAAGCTTTCTTCCAGTTAGTAAGCACAGAAAAATGGCAAAAACATAATGAACTGAGATACTGGTAGAATGCTTGAGCAACCACCCAATAGCAAATATGGACACAAATTCAGAAATCTTCTAATGAATTCCCTCAGCTTGACTGGAACAGATAGACAAGTGTTTTTGACAAAGTTGTGGTGCAGTGACTACAATCAATCATTTGTGAGCCACTGAGTGCTTAAAAACCCCCACAAAGAGTTTTGGGATTTTCACCCAATGCTCTTCCATCTGCCCTAAATTGGATGGGAACACAATAGTAAAGACATCATACATGAGCCCTTCTATGAACTGCACCAAAACCCAACACCATAAAACAAACACTAAACTGTGAGGCTCTGAAAACAAACCAGCACACCAGGTATTTGTTCCTGGTACTCCAAGCTCTTCCCACTTCTTTTCAGGTTGTGGCACAGCAACTTGTGTCTGTTATACAAGCTCTGACTCGCACGGAATAAGGGTGCTCCTGCCATCCTTAGACTGGGCTCCTACAGAACTCAGCCTAGAAACTTGTTAAAAGAGCAACGTCTTAGTCCGGTGTAATTCACTAGTCATCTACAAAGGCTAAACTTTAGGGCGTTTTCTAATCCTCCACAGAAAAGATAATTTCTTTCCCTGTTCCTGTTAACAAGTAGGAACCCTGGAAGTTGGAATGAAAAATACAGCTTTGCAAAACTAAATGGTGTGATACACTACATGCTTTATGTATATCCTAGAGTTATCTACCCCACAAGAATCCACTGCCACTACCTATAAAATGTCTGTGAAATTAATGTTTTCACAGTTTTTCCTAAGAAAAAACACCTAAACAAATTCTGAAACATTCACTTACACATCTTCCCTCATCCTCCCTGAAGCTGCACACCAGTGATTTTACAATCCTCCAAGCTACCTTTTGGAGGCGTAAAATGCAAGACACTACATGGAAGAGAACTGTAGCGCGTTTTGTGATGATAAAGCTAAAACACTCTTCAGAGATCACAGTATTTAAAATAATTAAAAGGCAAACCGACTCTACAGAAAGGATGCACCTTTCTTCCAAAGCATTGCCTCGGGTAAGGTCTGAAGTTCCTTACGAATTAAGCAGACCTCGAGCTGATGGGTTTTACACCCTTCAAGCACAATGACTAGCACCTGGGAGAGTGACTGTGCTGTGATAATTCACTTTTTTTATTTAATTATTTTACCTGTAGCTCACACCAGGCAACTTCCACAGTGGTTTCAGTATCCAGTCCTTTATACACAGTTTTGAAAGAGCCTCTTCCAATCTCGATGTCAAACTTGAGGAAGCGACCATCCGGGGAGATGCCCACTGCCTTGGTCTCAAGCTCTTCGATGTCTTCCTGCTGTGCTCTCCGCTCCTCAAATTCCCGGCTGGCAGCTGACAGGCTGCCAGCGGCACTGGTAGGGGGTAACGCAGTTGCCTCATCTCCCTCCTCCTCCTCCTTGGGCAGCAGCGGGGCGGCATCCTTGGCGGCTGGGGGCTCCTCAGCAGTCTGTCCTTCCAGGGGGAGCGGGGCGGGCGGCGGCGGCCGCGAGTCGGTCTCGGAGACGGTGACAGGGGCGTAAGGGGTCCGGCTGGCACCCTCGGGGGGGAACACCGAGGGAGCCGCGCTGCCTCCCGAGACAGGGGCCGAGGGCGCTGCCGGCTGCAAGCCGGGCAGCTCCAAGGCCGTGGCGTTCGAGTCGCAGATTACGCTCCGGCGGAAGAAGCGGTGCTCAGTGGCTGCCGCCCCTCGGCTGTCCTTGTCCATGGTGTGGCGGCGGCGCCGGTACTCCTCACTGCGGCCTCCGTTCCCCGGTCCGCCGCCCGCTCCAGCGGCGCCGGCGGCTCCGTGCTCGGCGGCTCCCAGCTTGTCTCCGACGGAGCTGTCCGAGCTGGAACCATTCTTGGGCGGCGGCGGTGGCGGCACCAGGAAGCGCGGGCTCGGGGGTCCGCTGCCGGCGGCGTCCCCCGACATGGTGCCCCGGGGGAGCGCGGCTGCGGCGAGGCGGCGGCGGGAGGCGAGACAAGGGCCGGTCACTGAGCGGGGAGCGCGCCCGGCCGCGGCTGCCGTTGCAGCTGCAACACAGGAGGGTCCCAAGGGCTCCTCGCGGCGGAGCTGGGAGGCTGGGCCGGCGGGGTGGATCCCCGGTCAGCGTCTGCATCCATCCTGCAGCGGGGAGCCAGGCAGCGGGGCCGACATGGAGCACCGGGAACGCTGGGTTGGAGCGGGGGACAGCGAGGGAAGAGAAAGCCCGAGCACCGGGGAGGCCCCCGAGCGGGGGACGCCGGTGCTTCGCCGCTGCAGTTGCTGCCGGCGATGGAGAGCGAGCGGGGCCGGCCCGGAGAGGGGAAGGAAAGGGGCCGGGACGCGCGGAGGGAGCGGGGCGCAGGCCCGCACGCCAAGAAAGCCGCGCTCAGTCACTCGCTCCGAGCAGCAGAGGCCCGGGCAGGCCCAGGGCAGGGAAAGGGGTCCGGGGGGCTCAGCCCCGTCTCACCGGGGCGCCCATGGCGGCCGCGGCCTCTCCACCGCCCGGCAGGCGCAGCCACCGCCCGCGCGGCCGGGCCGCGCTCCCTCCAACAGCCGCGGCCGCCTCGCGCGGAGCCGGAAACCCTCCTCCTCCTCCTCTTCTTCTTCTGCTACTGCTCCTGCTGCCCGCGGCCCGCACCCGCCGTGGCCCACAGCCGCCGCTCCCCTGGGCCACCGCCGAGCCGAGTCCGGGTGGCGCCCGGCGGGCAGGACCGAGCGCAGCCGCCGCGGCCGCCCGGCGACGCCTCGGCGCTAAATGGCGACGGCGGGAGCCCGAACCGACACACGGTCCGGGGGGGGAAGGAGGGGCCGCCCCGCCAGCCACGCCCCGCCCGAGCCCGGGCCGCGCATCGTCCCCTCCCCCCGCCGCTGACGGTAGGTGGCCGCTCCCGGCGCGCGCGGGGCACCATGGGAGTGGTAGTTTCCAGCGGCCGAGTCGCTCCGCGGTGCCGCCCGTGGATTCCCCCGGAATGGGAGGAAGGGAGGGAAGGGGGCGACCAAGGAGGATCCCGGCGTTTGCACAGGGTCAGGGGCTTCCCATGTGCTGTGGGGATGCTCGTCCTGCGCGGCCGCCCCTTCCTCCACCCGCCCGGCGGGTCAAAAGGCACCGGGTCTGCTTGCACTGCTCCTTTCTTCAAGTCCTGTGTTATACCCGCATATAGAAATACTTAAATATTTTGAATAAATATTAAATATGTTAAATAATATGTTAAATAGTAAATATTTTGAACGCGTGTATTTGTTTAGATATTGTCTATAAGTAGATAAATATATTTCACAGAATGTCCCGAGTTGGAAAGGGTCACGGAACCCAGCTCCTACTCCTGCACAGGACACCCCAAGTCACATCATGTCCCCGAGAGCGTTGTCCAAATCTCCTTGAACTCTATTCCCTCTTTTCCTGATATCCAACCCAAACTTGCCCAGCTCCAGGCCATTCCCTCGGGTCCTGTCACAGGTCACCAGATAGAGATCAGTGCCTGCTCCACTTCCCCGGTGAAGGAGTTGTAGGCAGCAAGGAGGTCATGTTTTCAAACAGCCTCTCAAATTCCTCTCAAATTAAAATCGTGGGCAACAATGGCTCCGTGTAGCTGAGTACTGCATGAACAAGTGGCAGTTTGGGTTTTTCCTCCATTTGAAGAGGCACTAAGCGGCCAAGCAACCTGAAATGCAATGAACTGCTCTGTAAATGCCATTAATCAAAAGAAAGAGAATTTGCAGCCTCTGCCCTTAGCACAAGTGTTGTCCTGTGGCCACTTCAGTCGTGCTCGTGGCTGCTGCAGCTGAACCCGGGCTGTACAAAACCCAGCAGCCAGAGCCTGCGTGAACCCTGACATGAATTGGGAACTTTCAGGTTAACAAGGCTTTGGCAAAGACGAGTCATCTGAATTATTTATATCATGTTCCTCTTTTGTACCAATAAACCAAAACCAAGCACTTTCCTTCTTACGGCAGCAGTCTTTTGAAGTCAACTGGAATGTACTGAAGAAGGAGTAAATGATTTTGGACCATGACTTTCAGGCAGCTACAAAGCAAAAATTTCATAGAGGAAGAAAAAGAAAATTGAGAAAATTCCCTGAGCAAGTAATATCTTCCCAGAAAACACAGTGTTGTTTTAAATACTTTTTTTAAAGCTACTTTTAAACCAGCAGTTTAGAGGAAGTTGTGTGCTGTTGATGCGAGGCCTCAACTCCTTCTGCAAAAAGTAGCACAAGTGGTTCTTCGAGAGTTCCACAGCTCCCAGCCACAAATCAACCTGGGCAATACTCACGTGTGCTCCTCACAAATAAAATTTGACACAGTAATCAGCATGCTGCTGCTTTCCTTGGATCCTTCTGTCCTACTTTTTCGCCTTTGTAACAACAAACAAAATAATGGCGCAGTCTTCACAAAGAAACGAGTGTACAACTCTACAGCAAAGATTTAAGTCTTGTAGGGCTTGAAAACATGGATTTAGTTCATGCATTCGTCAGGGCTGCATTGGCACCAGGAAACCAATGCTGAGCTGAACGGGATGGTTTGATTAGCAGCAGAGTGGCTGGATGGAAGCTGAACTATCAGTTAATCCATCTGCCTCATCCCTACTGCCCTGCCAGGACCAGCAGCTCCTCTGGTGGCTGAGCAGGGTCCAGAGCGATTCAAGGATTTGGGGCAGCACAAAGACAATTCTTTTGTAGCAGAGCAGGTGTATCCCTGCTGTTTATACTGTTAAGAGCAGTGGGACACAGTAGCAGGGCTTCCCTGAAAGCGAAGACCTCTCCTGTAGCCCCTTCTCGCACAAATGCCTTTCACCCATTCTCCTTAAATATATTTTCCCTCGGTTAATTAAGCAAAATCTTTGCAAAAGAGACTGCAGCATAGCCACAGGGGGCCTGAGGCGGTCTTCGACTTAAAAAATTGTGGTAATTATGTAAAAAGGCACCTCCCCGGTGTCTGATCCAGCACATTCCTCAGCCCTCCTGAAATTCAGGGAGCCTCCTCTCACTGGCTCCTCTTCTGGGCAGAGGTAGGCAGAGCAATCATCTTGGCAGGGAAAAAAAAGAGCTGAGCAGCTGACCTGGAGGTGGGTATGATGGATTTTTGTCTTCTTTGGCTCTGAAAAAAAAAAAAAATAAAAAAAACGTGGTATGATGTTGGCAATTATATTTTACGTGGGTGTTGATTTAATTTTGTCATTCTAAAAAAAGATGAATGCAATAAAGAGTGTGGGCTTGCTTTCCCTTCAATTTTATTTCTTTTAATCTGTAAAACTCTGTTTAGGCTAAATGGAAAATTTCAGGGTTGCAGCAAGATTTAATAAGCCTGAAGTAAATTCTATATGTATTCTATGTTTAGAAATAATTAATTGAAATAGTTTTAGTGCCAGAGCTCCTCAACCAATTAAAAAAATATTTTTTTTTACCTTTTGCTGTAAGAAAAATCCACAGAAGGAAGGAGTCTGACTACACTTGAGAAATTACAGGCAGAGAAACTAAAACAATCTTTTGATTGAATCCAAAGGGCTTATACTTGACATCATAAAAATATCTTTCTTTCAAGCCTTTTATAGTTACAATCATCTCAGTTGGAGCAACAATAGTTTAGAAAATTACTTTGAATGAAGTGTGATTTGGAAGTTGACTGAATCAAATTTTTTTTTTTCAGTTTTGCTTTCTCCGGTGAAATTTCATCCACTGTTGGCATCCATGACCTGTCCATGTGACAAAGACTTAATGGGAAGCAGCTATTCTCTATTTTGTCTTATGCAATACATTATGCAATGCAGGAGGCCATGCCATAATTTTGATGCATGTGATTTTATTCCATAACCTAAGTGCTCTTCAAAGCAAACTCCTCATCTCAGTTTTATTGCCCATTACCAGACTGCAGCTACAGTGACATATTAAAACAGTGACAATACAAGTTTTTCTACAGCAGTTTCTTCCTTTTCCTTGACATTTCTTACATCTAGGCCTCTGCCACAGTGTTCATTCTTGTTTCTTAATGCTGAAAGTAAGTGAAGTAAAATATTTCAAGACCTCATGCTTGAGAAATGAGAGTTTAACTTGCCAGATACTCTGTTTTGCTTTGTTTTTTCCCCCTAGCAAGTCAAAGTTAACTGGAAATTTAATCTAAAACCTTGCATTTATTTTATTTTAAGTGAGGTTTTGTACTAGTAAGTAGCTCTGGAAGTTGGGTTGGTTATGAAATCACTGTAACCATCTCTAGGAGGACCCATAGGCAGTTTAACTCTTCAGGCTCTGTAGTAGGCTCTTGTAGTAGAACTACAATCTTAGAACCAAACATCCCTCTTTATGCTGTCCTGGCTTACAGAGTCTGCAAGTTCTGCAGGAAGACAAGCCCACACTATGGCCAAAACACCTGAGAAAAGTCTGAGCTGTGGCTAAAGGACTCATGAGAGAGGCAGACAGACTGGGTAAGAAGAATCCAGGAATGATGAATTATGTGATATTTCTTATTTATTGCTTGAGAAAATATCAGCAACCGTGCACCATAAAACTGGAACAGAGCATGTGCTTCTTCATCAGATTAAAACCCACGTTTCCCTTTCACCCACCCATCCACCCCCATTCTAGCTACTAGAATAGAAAACAAAACTCTTTTTCTTTCATTTTTTCCCTATTCTCTTGAGCTCCGTTAACAAATGGACTCCAAGAGTGTGAAGGCAAACCAGTGAGAGAACCAGCAGTGGGATGGATCACTGGTTAGTTACCTGTGCTTTTGAAGGAACAAAACACAACTTTCCACTACATTAGCAACCAATTTTAGTCTAGATTTCATTGTAGGCCGTGCTGCTGGCTCCCTGTTGATTGTAGCTAATCTATCATTGTATTTACTATTAGCATATTTATCTATGTACATTCTCCAGACAGAATCCATTCAGATAAATTTGAACAAGAACACAATAGAAGAACACTTAAAATAACTCAAAGGCTGAGTTTTATCAGAGATGAGATTCAGTTATTGCTCATGCATCTTTCACACTGTATCAAGCCATAATGGCAGATGCTGTGACCAAATTCAATATCTGTCCTACTGGGAGCAGAGGAAAAACATGGCTCACTTCTTTCTTCATCATCTTCACTGCCATTCTTGCAATGTTTCCTTATATAATGGGTTTATGGAGTAGTCAAACAGTGAGTAAGTGTTGTGGAAGCAGAGATATTTGCTGAAATCAGCGTCATGTTCTTCCTTTTTTTGTGTCTTTAGTCAATTGCTCAGGATGCCTCATCTATCTTTTCTCTCTCTGAGGCTTTAGGGAATTCTGTGCCTCACAGCAGTGTCATAACACTTCTAAAGCAAGCACAGAGGCAGGGCACTGCTTTAATGAAGAGGAGCTGTTTGATGGAGGTGGGTGGAGGGAAGTGTGGAGAAGATGGTGATGCTGGGTTTGCAGCATCAAACCTGCAAACTGACTGATGCTGCGCAGCACTCAGCCTGCCCTGCTTTCTGCTCACCACTCACAAGCTGATGGAAATCAATCACTCTCACAGCAGGTCCAGTCCTGCTCGTCTCTACATCAAAGCACAAAAAATAAAATACTACTCACTTCAGTCAAAGCAGGAGCAGGCTCATATCCAGCATAACGAACTTGCTCATGTCCTTCAAAAGCACAGTCTGGTCCAAATGCAAAACATGAGTCTGCTCTGGTGCCATTTCTGCCAGATCCAGTACTGGAAGGTGCTTGCCATTTCTGAAATGTGTTGGGCATTCCCAGCGTTCTCCATGGCCATTGGGAGAGCAAGAGCACTCACTTCTCGCAGTGGGACTCAACACTTTGCAGAATGGAGCCCCTGGCAAGGCAGGATTCCTGAAGGGAAAAAGAAACATGCGATCATTTGGCTGAAGGGAGCCATAAAAACCTGGACTAACCTCCTCAAACCACTTCTCTCCTTGCCAAACAGCCAGGGTGAGGAGTGATTGGCAAGCTGTGCATGTCACAGAGCTGTTCACTTCCAGCTTGGGCAGCTGGCTCCTCTTGCAGCCTGCCAGGACCAGGAGCAGAGGCACCAAGCTGGAACTTCACACGTGCTGGCCACCCACAGCTGAGGCATAGCCTGCTGTAGTGCTTTGTCAGGAGTGAAAGGCTTTACTGACAACATAAGCACCACTGGTATTACCACTGGCAAAGTTCTGTACCTGAATGACTCCTGCTCCACACGTGCGAGGTTTTCCCACTTATGTAGTTTCAGTGGTGTAATTATAATCCGATGAAAAAATATCCAGGGTAAACAAGCTCTTGGGGGCCACTGCCAGATGACACAGGTCACAGCAGCTCTCATGTTGCTCAAATCTGTGTCCAAGACTGGAAAGAGAATCAGGGAGCTGCAGCTGCCTTGTAGATAGCACTAGATCTTCTGCTGTGCTTGATCTTAAGTGAAACACTCCAAGCAATCTACTTCATGTTTCTCAGAGACCTTGGGAGCCTGATGACTGTCCTAGGGTTCCAGGTGAGAAAGGAGAGGTGATCTAAGTGTATTTAATAACTGGAAAAGCTCTTTGTTTCTTTTTCATGCCTGTGGTACTACCCAAATGTGGACAACCATGCCCAAATAATTACAAATAATTCAATGTCACAAACAGTTAATGACTGACTCCATCCCAAAACATCAGCCTCTCCAAACTGAGATACACAAGAACTCATCAAGTAGCCTCAAATACAGCAGAATGGAAATCAATAGTTCAACTGTCAAAAGTATTTCAAGAAGCAGTTTGCTCAATTTATCTACCTCTGATACCAACACAGTTCTGCAGTTTTAATGCTGAAACATCAGTCTACTAAAATGTTTCTGTTTAGTATTGTCATTTTCTGAAAACAACTTCCCCTTCTTGTCCATGACCTATTAACTACCACTGATAGCTGGAAAGCAAAGACACTGCCTTCTGGGGACAGAGGGAAGTGTGTTTTACATCACAGAAACAACAGACTGTGAGGCATAGCAGGAGCAATGTCTTTTTGCTCAGACAGCTCCTCAACTGCCCCAGGCAGGTAGGACAAAGCCTCAGAGAACAGGTATGTTTAAATAAAGTCATGGCTGCAAAACTTGCAGCTACACTAAGATAAGATAGACAGATTTTCTAGAGCGCTACCAGTAAAAAGGACAAATTATTAAAACTTCTGGATGAGTCAGAGTAATTCCCTGTATGTTCACTCCATCCACTTTGGGATGCAGTGCTTAACTTGCCTGGGTGCCTGGAACCTGAACCACAAACTGTTTCCTCCCAGCACCTTCTCCCTCCCCATCAGCAGCCTCTCCACTGTGCTGGAGACAGGCACACAAATGTGCATTTTGGGCACCCAAATCTGCAAACACTGCAGCTGGGAAAGAGTGCTTAGTCCCATGAACGTTGACATTTTACATTGCACACAGCAGTAAGTGTCTGGAGGATCAGGCTCTTGGTGCTTATGTGATTTACAGGTACATCACTTCAGGTTCAAAACAGTGCTGGTCATAGAAAGGCAAATAATTGGGGTCTATCTTAAAGTAGTAAAAATCCCCCAAATCAAACACCAGTACCTGAAATGAGACAAACAAGTGACAGACTACACAACAGTCACTACAAGGTTTGCCAGGATTTTCCAGCAGAAAAGACCCAGAAAGAAATATAGATCCACTCATTAGGACTTCTAACATCACAGTGAGTAAATTACTTTTTAAAAACATCTTGCATTACAGGGAATATTCAACCTCAGGGGAAACAAACAGTCTCTGAGCAGCTTACACTTTTGGCAGCAGCCCAAGAGAGCATGAGGCACAAATCACACAAATGCCTGAGTTTGTGTAAATTCTGTGCTCAACATCTGCATGAGCTTTCTTCCTAGCAGTACTAAAATCATAGTACATGTTTGCTTCTTTGTCCAAAACTCAAACATCAATGATGTTATTAGACACATCCGAAAAATTATGATTGTTCCTTGGTTCTGAATTTTGTGTATGTCCTCCCCTCTACCAGATAGGTAACACCCCATGTGACTGATCATGTATTGACAGTCAATTAAAACCAACAAAAATAAAGCAAATCACTATGGTGTGATTTTCCACCCTTAAGGGACTAATTTCTCCTAATTTAATTACATTAATTGAAACGGCCTAATTTCTGCTCAAATGTAGGTGTTATTACCATGCAGGAGGTATTGAGGACTAGAAATGTGATTATTTGGGAATTACAACAGTCTATAAATATTTAAAGCATTAAACCCCAGAGAAGGTTAATGTAACACAGGAAAGTAACATTAGAACTACTGGGGTGAATTGTTGCATGGAAAAATGAACAAGTCTGAATATATTTGAATGTGAAATAATGTCCCAATAACACAAAGCTGATACTCTATTACTTGACATTGTTTCAGTTACAATCCCTGAAGAGCATTCAAAATCTACTCTGTTAAAACACGCAAAATGAGAGACGCTTTAGAACACGAAACTGATTACTTATGTAAAATGCTATAAACAGAACTCATCACCCTGATTTTAGGAGTGATGAGTTCATCATTGTCAGTAAAATGCATCATTGGAAACACTTGGTTGAGAAAAAAATACCCACCCTGAATATAGACATTTTCTTGGTCATCCACTCCTCCTGTTTCAAAACCAAGACATACACCCTCTTCAGTGCCTGTAAAACTGGTAGCACCTGTACACCACACCAGGATATTAAACTGTTCATATCATTTTATCAATGCTGTTGAGATCTCTGTGCAGGGGAGAGCAGCAACCACCACTGTGGTGTGGTTTCTGACCGGCTTGTTAGCAGCTCAGCTAACTCAGCTGGCTGGTTCAGAGTTTTTAAAAATGCAAGCTGACAATAACATGCTCTGAATGTTGGACTAAGCAATTTCAGAGTGCATGTTTAGCTTACTGTCTTGATTCTTTTTTCTTTCAAGTTTGCTTGGTAAGAAAGAAATATTTTTGCCTTAAGAAAGCTGATCACAGAGAGAGAGATGGCATTTATCTGTATTTATTTTCCTGTAGTACACAATACTTGTGCAGACTCTTAGTCTGGACACATGATATCAGGAATGCTAGAATTCTAACACAATCCTAACTACTTTTTGTTTGAATCCCATTAAGCCCTCCCAAAGAAAGCCAAAAATTGTATGTGAGAGCTTCCCTTGTCAAATCTTCTGTTACCACCCAGAGATTTACTCTGGATTTTAAGAATCTTGTATTTTCTCAGGATCACTAAATGCTTCCCTCCAAAGGGAGTTCTGTACTTGCAGGACTTTGAGAGGACCAACACAAAGCGCTTCAGAGAGAGATACAATTGAGTAGAAAGCTCTGATATGTCTGTCCAAGAGCAAAGTGGGAGAAAGGCAGCTCTCAGATTTCTGGGGTGTTGTGAATTCAGGGAGAAAATGAAGTACTGAGGCAGCAGGCAGGGAAAAAAAAAGTTACAAGCCCACTTGGGTTTTTATAGTACAAATAGACATCACCAGTGACACAACATGCTGGATCAGACCTGTCAGAAGGACAGCAAATTGCTGGAGGCAGACCACAGCACATTTTGTGACGCCATGAGAGAGAAACAAGAACTCAGCTGAACAAAAATAACTCACATTTTCCTCAGTTTTCAGCTTCCAGTCTTTTTGTTCTTCACACTTAGCTGTGTGAAGTTGTCCCACTAACCCATTCAACTCTGTCCCTTCTCTGTCATCCTTAAGTAGTCCACTCCTTATTCAGATTATTGAGACACACAGTGCTTCTCTCGTAGCCATCTATGGATTGTTTTCCTACCTGAATCCCAGATTGCACAATGGAGATGATTGCTGCTTACCTAATGTTTGTTATAAAACCTGTGACAGCATTTTTTCCTCGCTGCTCTACAAGAGGAAATAGCATTTTATTTGAAATGCTGTGCTGAGTGTCAGCATGAGAGGTGTTTTAAAAGAGCTGAGAAGTATGCTGTCAGGAAAATGTTTCCAGGCCTACCTTCCCTCCCACATCCAACTGTGTTGAAATAATCAAATGCTATCCCACTCTGTACTTGGGAAGAGGATGACTAATTACTAAAGATTGAGGTAATTACTGCTCAATCTGTTGCCCTCAGCAGCTATTGGTCTGAATCACACCCACTGGCACCAAGGGGCACAGTTGGTGCTGCGGTGCTCCAGAGCAACCTTAATTTTTGGGGTCTTCCTTGGGACGCAGCAACTGGGACAAGAACTGCACATATTAAGATGCTGTCACAGAAGCTGCTGCCACCGTGTCTGTCTCAGAAAATGGCCTGGACAGCCTGGCTGTGAGCCTCTCTGGGCCAGCTCTGTCCTGCTGTGGCAAGCCAATGTCACACTGCACGGAAAGCACAAGGTGCTCACTGATTTCTTCCTGCTCCATCCCTGTGCAGCAGAGGCTGAACCTTGCTCAGTGGTACTGGATATTAGTTCCTGTTTTCTTCCCAGTTTGCTGCTGCAGTAGCAAGGAGTTGGCAGAGGGCCTTCTGTATCACATTTGATCTGTTGACACTTGCAGCAGTGCTGGACTCGAGCACTGTAGGAGTTTCCATCTGGAGAAATATGGTAGCCCTTCCTGCCTCCTCCTTCCACTCCCCACGGAAAACCTCCCCTTTGTTTTCCCAGATTCTGGGCCAAATAAAATACACCAAAATAACACTGGAGACACAGAAGGAATCTCTTGCCTCAAACTTGGCCTGGGAGCAACACATGCAACCATTAGTTGTCTCACAATGAAGTCATGTGGGTGGAATCCAGGCAGGGTTTCACCAGCAGGGACTGCAGGTTTGCCCAGGCTGCTCTGCAAACAGGTATCCCCTTGTTTGTGGTGGCCACTTACTCTGTTTTCATGCTAGGACAACTCAGCATTACACTCTTCAGCTGATTAATTGAAAACTTTCTAGGAAAGGCAGGGACAGAAGGTCTTGAACTGTGGTGGTGTAGCTGCCTGCTGGCCAACATGCTGTGGCATTTCAGAGCTGCATGGAGAAGAGGCAGGAAAGCACTTCCACCAGAGCTGCTAGAGTTCCTGCCTCATTACTGAACCTTTTTATTATTTCAGGGATATTCTCCCGAGTAATCATGTAATTTTGCTGCACTCATATGATATATTCAACACCTGATACCTGAGCCAGATGTTGACTTTCTGTAGCATAACCCACCTGCACAAAGGCACCAGTGTTATCCTGCCTGTGCAGAGCACATCTCTGTTACAGCCCCTTAGGTGTGGGACAGCCAATCCTGCTCTTTACTTGGAAGTAAGGTAAGTGTTACTATCAAGCTTCTGTCATTGCTGTTTCACCTGGGGTACCTCCAATGCTTCACAGTTCTGCACAATCAATGCTGCATCCCTTTAAGACAAGCGACTTAGAAAAGGTTTCTCTCCAATGTAGCTTCTCTGTTTCTGCTGATGTGTGTTTGAAAAGCATATTACTAAGTAAAACCTGTTTAATTCATCCCACCTCATAGAGATTTTCACCCCTGTATGCAATCAGTGTCAAGACAATACGTCTGGTGATAATGAACAGCCACACACTGTGTGCTGTAACTTCAATTCTTTTATGGAGCTTTAATCTCCTCCCAGTTCCATCTGCCTCCTGTTCTACCCAAGGCCATCTGGCTCTGCAGAGCCACCTATGCACTGCTCAGGTGGGATGCAAGTCTGAAGCAGCACTTGCTCTTCTGAGGAAATTTCCATTTCAGGTACAGGCTGAGAATGGAGTCACCCACTGGTTGTGGACACTTGTGGGATGCATGGCCTTAAAGTCCAAAAGGGATCCTCAGCACAGCCTGACCTGACACCCTGTTTAACCTCTGCTGCACATTCCTCTCCCCATGCAGGTCTGGTCTGCCAGTTTCAGATGCAAATTGTTTGTAAAAATGGATATAGCAAATATCTTATCTTAGAAGTTCTCCCTAATGGTCTTGCAGCTTCCCTGTGGCAGCATTATTTGGCAGATGTTCAGGATAGAACTTAATGTCTCTAGCTAAGCTTTCACACTTGACTAAAATGTGCTCTCACCTTTATGTGGAAACTCTTCAGTGCTGACAATGATACCCTTATTCATGGATAGAGCAGACACAGCAACCACCTCTAGATCACAGCAATTCATGAAGTGTGCTCTGGGTATCTGCAGAGAATTCAAGGTAACAACTGCATGAATGTTCATAGGATCACTGGTTAAGTAACAATAAGAATAACATTATTTAGAAAATCAAATAATAAAATGTGTGAGGATTCCACTTTTCCTGCTGTACAAGTCCTCCTCCTCTTACCCAACTTCCTCTTGTATGAACTCCAGGTTTCCTCAATTAATTCCTGACAAACAGCCTTGCTCTGGCTTGTGTGTCCTATGCTCCACATTCTTTAGATTTTTCTTATAGATGTTATGGCTGAGTTTTTTCCCTCTTTTTTGCTTCTTTTTACCACATTCCCTTGCTCTTGCACCTAGCTCCTTGGTCTGGCTAACTGGTTCTCCATCTCTGCCTTTCCATCCTGCCTTCCCACCCTGGGTGTCATCAGCACCTGCCCTCTGCTCTAAACCTGCAAAGCCTCCATCAGAGGAGACCTTTGAGAACAGGTTAGACTCACATTTACCAGAAATAGCATAAGTACAGCTCCTCCAGCCTTCGGGCAGGAAACCAATTAAAGGACTTACTGAGGCCCCTTCCAGACCTGCTTCTTTCTGATTCTATTATCCTTTGCATTAGTGGAAGAGCAGTAATGGAGCCACACTTCTTGGCACGAACATTTCCAAGTGATTGTTATCTTGGGCTCTTGGGCTTGCAGCTGGAGATCGCCTCTTGGCTGCCTGCAGGGGAGCACAGGCTGCAGCCAGGGCTGGGGCTCAGGTTTGCCATTTTGGCTTCAGAAATGACTTCAGTATCTGAGCCTCTTATTTCCATAGGGTTATCAAATTACCCTCATTTTCAGTTATTCTATATTTTACAAATGCAACAGACACACTTGCTTCTTATTAGAATAGGTGTCTTTCCTCGTTCTGATTAAATTTTTAGGTAATTCTGCAGGTAACACAGGCAGCACACAATGCTCCACACTACATCCTCAAACCATTTGGAGTATAACGACACTTTCAATCAGCTGATGAATTCACTGTCAGCTGTGCAGGTAGGATATCCCAGTTAAGAAACTCAGCTCTTTCAAAATTATTAATTTTCTCTTGCATTAAATTCCTTGGTAAAGAGCTTTATAAAGAGCAAAAAAAGAAAAAAAAAATTTAAAAATTGCTTTACCTCACGTAAAAACATTCTGGAATGAATGCCCCATTATACCCATCCAGCTGCAAATTGCTGTTATCTGTTCAGAACAATTAGCCTATTATCCATCCTCTTAAAACCTGATACCAGCCCATCATCTTGGAGCCCGAAGTATAAAGCCATCCATTAACTTCCTTCTACTTCGGATCAGCCCACAAAAACAGCTCGGTGTTCCAGCATCCTTCTCCATAGGGTTGCTCATTATCAGCTATCAGCTTTTGTGCTAACAGTTCCACACCGAGCACAAAGGAGAAGCCAAAGTGTTTGCCTGCGGTTTTCTATTATTTTAAGGGCTTTGGACTGAACTTACATCAATATTGTTACTGGTGTACTTAAAATAATAGCTGAAAGAATAGATGACTGGAAAAAGGTGAGGTGGTTTGGGGAGGAGGAGGAAATACCAATGCTGCTGGAAAAACAACTTTTTTTAAAAAAAAACAGCGTTTCAGCGAGGCAGGTTTTACAACAAGCACCACTGAATTCTGTGGAGTTGCTCCTAAACTGTACTGAAAGAACTGAGGAAAGAGTAGAAATTTTATAGAGGTATGAACCAGTTAAAATATACAAAACATTTCAAACAAAATGGGTCCTTGAAACAATCAGAAGTTTTCAGAACTCTGGTACAGACAGTCCAAAGCTCAAAGGCTTTCAGGCTTGTGTAATCCTCTGAAGTAAATCCACGCAGCTCACTGGGCAGAAAACTCATAAAAAGCATTTTCCAAATCAAAGGCCTGACTACTATATCCTTTCCTTGGAAAATTAGGCAGTCCTTGTGCTGTTTGCCAGTTTTTAGTCACATATAAACTACAACATCATGTGCACTGGTGGGTCACAGCAATTAATTTCATTTCTTTCTGCCTATTCCTTGAAAGCACTCCCAGCTTAGGTGAGAGGGAATTTGGAAGTGCAAAACATGATTTGTTGTTTTATAGAGTCGTGCTCTATATTGTTCCTTTGGTTCAGTTTTCTCTTTGCTTTTATTACCCTTTGGATCTCTCTTTTGCTAGAACACAGGAGCACCTCGGATGGATACAGTAATGCATGGGCCAAAAATTACCTGAAATAAAATCTTGTGCTGTGGGTAGAATTTCTCTTCTTTTCCAAGGAAAAGCTAACTGCTGTGTGAGACAGCTGCTCATACCCACACAGGTGTTCCGTGTCCCAGTGCTGTGGGTGGTACCATCCCTCTCTGGGTACAAAGTCCCCACCCCTGTCTGCTTTGGGACTATTGAAAGGTGAAGGTTTAGGTGGCAGAAGGACATGCTGTCCTTTGTCCCTGGCTGCTGCAGGAAACAGGGAGTGCTGGCCCTCTCAGGAGCTGGCAGAAGCAGCTGGTCCAGCTCTGTAATGACAAGAGCACAGGTGCTGGGAATTTGCCCAAGGGCACGAGTCCCAGATGAGAGATGCAAATAAGGGAGAGGAGATGTGGTGTGTCAGAGGGGGATGGACACAGAGGCAGTCCAAATTCCATTCCCTAGGGTATCCAACAGGCTGGGAGAAACACGACAGGGATTTTTCCTATTTAGTGGGTTGAATTATTCCTTGCCTTTGATTCATTATGAGGAAAAAGTCTTAAAATGAGAGTGCCCGTGGTGTTCATTATCACAAGCTGGCAGGAGGCAGGGCTGTCCTGAGATGGTAAAGGACAGGAACTTTCCTCTATCAGCATCTTTCCATCCAAGCTGCCTGTAAAACTATTCTGCTTTCTTCCTCCCATTTTCACCTTCCTGGCTGAGGGATGCACAGTGCCAGCAGCCCTGAGTGGTGAGGGAGAGCATCTGGAGGTAAAGTTGCAAAGCAGGGCAGTGAAGGCTCAGAGCCTGTCTGCAGGTGACCTAGATAAAACACCAGCTCCCAAGGATGCTGTTTTCACTCAGATGGCAGGTGCTGTCTGACAGGAAAAATTCCTTCCTATACCAGTTTTAGAAGAAGAACTACTCTTCAAATAGCAATTCCACTACAATGAGAAGAAAAAAAGCCCGAATGAGTCAGGATGAAGATAGTTATTTATAAATTGTTGGTTTTGGAATCCTGTTTCAGGCATCCAAAAGCAAAGTGGTTGCATTTTCAGGCTGACTCACAATCCCCAGTATGCTTTCAATTTGCTATGGATTATGTATTGGGAAAGACTGTGATTCTCTTTTGCCTTAGATCGAGGTAAGCTTGTAATTCCTACGTGATGGGCAGCCACAGATGCCTGGTGTGATTGGGTATCCTGGTCAGCATTTGCATAAGACTGGAGAAGTTTGTGAGAAATGCTTTTGTTATCATATTTCTTGGCTTCCACTGCATGGGCTTTTTGGTTTTTTTCATAAAAATTGTAACAAACTAAACCACTCTTCATATTAGTTAATGGTCAAGAAAAAAAAAATTCTGTGGGAGGAATTTTTTTCCGAGCATAATGACAGGTTTCACTAGGAAAAAATTCTGTTTATTCAAAAATAAATTCTGTTAGCATTCTAAGCCATTTCTGTAGGGTTTTATCTACCATAATCTAATCAGAACTATTTTTAGAAGAGCAGTGCATAATAATATTAGGCAGCACTGATCTCTGAGACAATTTGAGACTCCCAGTCGACTTTCTGCTGGAGATGCTGCCATAAAAAGCCCTATCACAGATTTGCCCCTTTGTTACAGAGGCTGCCAGACAGATCAAGGACTTAAAGGGCCTGCCATTTGAAGTCTCTGCAGTTTGAAGATGTGCTGTCAGGGCTGAGTGTGGAGAAGGCTTTTGTTCTGCTGCTAGAGTATGTGTTTGTAGATGAAAGGAGAACTCCTGCGCCTGGGCCATCAACCTGACACTTCTCCAGACATGAAATTCGCTTAGAACTAAGCATGGGATGCTGGACTGAAAAATAACATATGTTTGTTTTTCCTCTGCTTACTACTTTGAGGAGCATCCCAATCACTTCATAAAGGAATACTGAATACTGATCCATAATTAACCTGCTGGAATGGAGGATTTACACCATAAAGAACAAACATTTGAAGCTGCACAAGCCAAGTTCTGGGGCTACCTTGCAGTAATTGTTTCCATTACTTTCAGCGTGTTTTGATCAACCCCTTAGCACTTCTGAAGGACAGGTATTTAGTCATCTGTCAAAATAATCTGTGTCACAGAACCATCACAGTAGTAGGATTTTTAAAATGTGGACATAGGTATGAAGTGGTCTCTTATTCCTTGAACAAACCCAGGTGAAATGCACTGGGTAAGACAGTGAAAACAGGAAATATTTTTAAATCCACAGAGATTACTTTCTTTTTTTTTAATGTCTTTGACACCTTTAACTTATGCGAGGGTATGTAGTAATGTAATTTCTTTTGTGACCCTGCAAAATCGAACATGAAATGAGAATAGAGGGTGGGTCACTGTAAGTCTTCACTTATATTGTTAGATTGTCAACACACCCGGCCTTCTCACTTTGCCCATCATCCAGAGCCCCCAGGTACTCCTGCCAAGGAGTGACTGACTTTATACTGTAGCTTCTGGTGAAAGACCTCAAGCTCCTAACATTGTTCACCACCTGATTATTTACTGTAGACACAGAGAGCACTTTGCTCATCATTGCAATTCAGCCACCCCTGGCATGATAGACAGTGTTTTAGGCAGAGAGCAAGTATTACACAAGGGATCTAAGCATAAAGTACTGAATATCATGTCCTTAATAAAACTAAGGGGGAGTTTTGGACAGAGATAAACAAAGAGATTGACAAAGAAAGTGATGCAGAATTTTTACTGGCACAACTAGTTGAAGCACCACCATATAAAACATTGCCTGCTTAATAACTTGCTGGAGACTGGCTCGGCGAAAATGCTGTCAACACTGTTTTCTAGTATTTTTTAGGAGAAAAAGGACTGACCCTGTCTGCATTTTGAGTACCTTGCAAGAAGTGCTTGTGCCAAAGAAGCAGACGTAATGGATGACTGTACAGATGCAATCCCACTAGTTGGTGTCTACCACAAGGGCTCTGCTTTCTGCCAGAGGATGAGTCAATGATGGATCCCTGGCAATCAGGGCTGGTATCAAGCACAGCACCTCTTCCCTTCTCTCTTCTGTCTTGGCAGCCCTTGCTTCCATGGCTCAGCTAGGATGGACACAGACACACCAATACTGCCATTCATGCACACACAGGGAAAGGTTTGATCTCACTCCCACTGCTGGATTTCAGTGTGATTTAGTGGGTGAAGCAGAAGGAGACTCACTGGAGAAGATGCTGGCATCTTTTGTACCAGCATTAATTTGAGGTGAATTTCTGACATCAAGTGCCCTTCTCCAAATATATTGCAGTATGGTTGAGAACAAAACATTACTCTAAAGCACGAAATTTACTGCTGCTGCCTGCATGAGAAAGCAATTCTCTGTAACTTCTATCACCAGTGAGGATGCCTCAGAGCTTTGAAGCAGACTTTGTGAGTAGTTGGCTGTAGCAGCCAAGTGTCAGATTCGAGCACAAAATAATGCAGGTGATCCCAGGCAGCCCCAGCTTCCCTGAGGAGCAGATGGGTTGCTTGGTCACATTACTGATTCAGCTAAAGCTCAGCACTTTGTTTAATAATGTTTTGCTATCTAAGATTGGAGTGGCCAGCAGATTTGAACCTGTTCTTCCTACCACACCAAAGGAGTCTGGATACTGGGCCAGATTTGAATCTCCCACCAGTTTTAACTGGTATAAACTATGTGATAACTGGGAACTGAGCTGTGGGTAATAACTATACTACTTAAGATCCCTAAGCACCTAATATGAGCACTAAGCAAGTAGTGGAAGAGCAGTAAAGCCCATAATACTTTGAAACCAGCCAGTGATATAATGATTGAAATATTATGAGGGTGATTTGAAATCCAGAATTTTTACAAAATAATACTAAGTGTCAGTCATTGTACAAGCTAATACTGAGCATATTGCAGTGATCCTGTTAAGTCCTTAGGCCAGGAAGGATTTTCAACTTCATTTCCCAAAGGTAATCAGAAACAGTCCTGTAGAAATAAATGCAGTTATACTGGTATAAAAGCCCAGAATTCAGACTGCTGGGCAAAAGAAGATCATGTGCTGTTTAGTGAGTTGCTGCAATCTATTTTTTTGCCACATTCCCTCATCTCACAAGCACATCTGGTGTTTTAGGAACATTGTATTCAACAGTGGTAAAAGGACACTAGGGCCAAGAATAACAAATGAAAAATGAAAACACTGGGGCCTAATGCTGATCTCATATGGGTGTAAATCAGAGGGATTCCAGCAAAGCCTTTGGAACCACCCCACTGAAATACTTGTGTCAGATTCAGGATCTAAACTGTACAGACCAGTGATTTTCACTGGTCTGAAATTCTTCCATTCCACTGGGAAATTTTGCTGCAAAATATCTTTAAAAGAGCTTGTCACAAATATCATAAATGCTGAGGAAGTGACAAAGTACAGCAGAAAGGCTTTAGTAGCTCTTGTGTCTGCACCAAATAATGTAAAATACTCATTAAACCAGACTAAATACAAGAATTTGATCAGCAATTTGCAGGACAAAAAAATGGAGTTTGACCACAAATAAACATATATTTTGCATGTAGTTGCTGGATCAGTGTGTGTTTGTTCTTAAGGGCTTGAAAGACAAGAAAATCTTTCCACTGACTGCAGGGTGGGTTGTCCTCAGTAAAATAACCTCCTCAACAATATACATTATTGCACTTTGTATTTCTGATGCCATAACCACAACACTTGTAACACTTGGCAATTTAACTAAACAACTGTCTTTAAAATGTGAAAAAATCCCAGCTGCTTGTTGACAAGATTGTTTGAAGACACCAGACTTTAAAACCTCTCAGTCCCCATTTGTTATAGGGAGATCCTGGGAGGGAGGAAAAATGTGTGCATAAATGTCTGTACAGAAACCACTTTGGGAGCTTGAAAAATTCTGTTTTCACTTGGAACCCTACAAGAAAAACCCAAAAGCACATTCAAGACACAAATCCAATAAATGCACTGAGTTTCCTAATCCCACCTCCCACTAATTATTTTGTCAAATTAGAACCGTTGTAAAAGCATGGATCTTCCTCTTCTTGGAGACATGATGCCAAAGCATTCATAAATTTTACTTTTGTCATTGTCAGGTGTTGCTGGTTTTATTTCATCCCACTGTACTTGTATTTTTATTTTGTTAAATAACTTTCCTCCACCCTCCTCTTTGAAATACTGATGGAATCTCCCTGTCTCCCTTCAGGGGCTGCTGTAAAGCTAACCGTAGTCAAGGGAATTTTTTGAGGATTTTAAAGGGCTTTGTAGGAGGTACTGGCTTCATCTATCTTCCACATGCTTTTCTTTTAAAACACTTATTTGTAAATCATGTTTTCGGAGCCTTGCAGTCACCACTGCTTCGGGACAAGGCAGCCCACTGAGAATGATGCTCCAGGTCCTGCTGGACAAAACCTCTCCCTATTTTTCTCCCTATCCCTCCAGGTGGGGATGCCCTTTTAAACTCTACTTTGCCAGAAGTCACTAAGCTGCTTGCTTTGTAAACAGAGGAATAACCTACTCAGGGCTGCCCCTTGTTTGACTTTGCATTCAGTGAACATCAAGCCAAACAGCAGTGAGAATGCCTGACCTTAAAGACTGAAGTTCAGTAAGAAACTCTGAGATCGTGAGGCAAAGGGTTTCATATTACTGACTCCACTGTCTTTCATTGATTAGACATTTTACAACTGATAGTGGCTTTCAAGGTTTATTTGGGAACTTTGTCATGAGAGCAGAGATGGGGGAAGGGAGAGAGTAAGCAAGGCTGAGAGTTTCCTTTATATTTAATGTGTGGAGTCAGGATGGGAATAAACAAAGGTGGCAGAAGGGAATGCCATTAACACACCATTTCCAGATTTACCCCTCAGCTTACTGCTGGATCAGTTTTCTCTGGCTGTAGGTGGAGAGACATTGGAAGGAGGGAGGTACAAGGGAAAGAATGAGGGAGGGTACAAGGGAAGGAATCTGGGAGATGTTCACTGTAGAGGATTTATTCCCTTCCTGCTTTCAAAATGCTTTCAACTCCAGCTGAAGCACAACAGAGCTATCTGAATATTAGGAATTAATCTGTGTGGACACCCCAGATCTGTCCCAGCTTCAGGTTCTAGGTGCTTGGTTCAATGTCACACAGGTGAAATGGCACACAGGGAGCCAGGCAGCATCTGCTCACAGCACACAAAATGGGCTCTGGGAACATCTGCAGCCAAGGGCAGAGCCAGGGAAGACTTAGTTCCACCAAAAAGGGGGAAGAGAGGAAGAGTCCTAGTTTGCCCAGTTTCCAAAGGCCAGATTCAGAGACTTTCAGAAGAAAAGTTGAAGAAGCTTTTGAGAGGTACTCTTAATTAAATAATTTTTCTAAGATTTACCCTGGAATATGGCTCTCCCAGCAAGGCTGGGAAACACTGCTGAGGCCAAACTCAGATATGCACCAAGGCTGTGAGCACTGAAGTCAGTGGAAATATCCACAGGGAAGTTCAGGTGTCAGCAGGTTTTAGGTTTAGAAGTAAAATGGAAAATGTTCTGGTAATCAGTAGAGAACTCAGAAGAAAAGCCTGTGGCATGGGTCCCCAGAAGATCATGCAATGATAACAGTGATCATAGAACATGTGTGTGCCTCCTGACCCTCTGGTATTGAAAAAGTTTCAAGTCTCAAGCTAAGCAGACTAAAAGAGAGCATGAAGCAACCTGTAATTTCTGTAGGCTGTGGCTGAGCTGCCAGAGAGAGGGGGTGTGTGCTGGAATGCACATAACCCCTTTCTAACCTCTCACACCTTCCCCTGTCGAAGATATGGGTTGACATGGGAGTTATTTGTCCACTTTAGCTCCCAAAGAGCTCCAGAAACTGCCAGTCAGGCTGTACTCAAACTAAACTCCCTGTTTCAGGAGTGATATCTTCTGGGTAAATTCATATTCTTAATCTGCATTTCAAGTGCAAATTTTTGACTAAGGGAGAAAAAAAATTGAATAGTGCAGCAACCAGGAAAGAATACTGAAGCTTGAGAAATTGTTCTTCAAATGGGACAAATCCTTCTTTTGTCAGACAAAGCAAGTCTGGGCTGCTAGGATTTCTGGGAATCATCAATAGTCAGTGATGTGAGCTTCAGGAGGTGACCTTGTACTCCTTACAACCTGATCCACCTGTGTTCTTACTCTCACTGTGGTTTGCCACAACATTTTAAAAAGTTGAAGAGTGCTGAAAGAATTTTTCTTGTCTAGAATCTGTCCTGGCTTTCTGGAGGAAAATAGTGATTTTCTCTCAAGGACAAACAGAAAACTACTACTCAGTCAGAGCCCACCAAAATTACAGTCTCTGTCCCAGACTCCCATTATCAATCCAAATACACAGATTATTTCTCTATTATTTCTCCCACTTACACCCCTATGACCATTTTCACCTGTGCTAATGCAGACTCCCAACAGTCCAAAACTCTCTGATAATTTAACAGGAAAGAGTTCAGATAGCAACAACAGCACTCAGAGACCTATGAAATATAACCTATGAGGAGATGGCAAAAGAATTTTTGTTTTCTTAAATACAGAGAAGACTGAACAAAGACATGATAACAGTCCTCAAAAATGTAAACAACTGTAGCAAAGAGGAAGGAAATAATCTCTTCTCTCCCACGTGGAGAGGATAAGAATAACAGGCTAAAATTGCAGCACGGATTTTTTTAAAATTAAGTATCAGCAGAACCACTTGTAATTGCTAGAATGGTGTTACTGACACACTGGGATATGTTGCCTTGGAAATCAGCATACCTGGAGCACTTTCAAAGTAGGATCAACATCTCTGTTAACAGGGCATGGACCCCTGATCTGCTGTGCCCTTGGAGCTGGAGGAGAAATGGGTGACTCTTTAATATCCTTTCTAGCCTTGCTTTCATAAAATTTAAGGATTCACTGGAGAAGTATGTGTTCATTTCTCATCCTCTAGGAGAATTCCACAAGTTCTGCTTGCACGTGTGTGTTCCTTGCCTCCAGAGGCTTCCTTGAGATCATTGCTCTTCTAAACATGAGGCTGCTCTCTGCAGCTCTCTCCTATAACAGGTGAAGCTAGCCTGGCCAACCAGGAGTAAAAATCCCACCAATGACTGAGAGGAGTAATATTCCTAAAGAAACCACAGCAAATGGGCCTCTGCCCACAGTCACTTCTGCAGTAGCATGCACTACAGTTTTGCTGAGCTTTGCTGTTCCACCAGTGAAACACAGAAAATAGGACCTGGGACAAGAACGGTCAGCAGGGGCAGTCCCTGGCTGTCACAGGCAGCTGTAGCAGGTAATCTTTGTGGCAAACTCCATCCCCAGTCTGGTTCACTCGCTTGTCCTTGCTGCTCTCACTGGCTGGTTTCTTCAGAACATCAACCAAGAACCTTCCTCTACTCTCTAATCCAGCATTTTCCCTTGGCCTGCTTATTAATTAGCTCCTGTGCTATTGCTGCATCTCCATCTCTCTAGAGGTTTCAAATTCAGGATCACTCTTGGTTTTCATTCTGTAAGGCTGAACAGCTCAGGCTGTGTTCTTATCTTCCCAGGGAGCCAGGTGGATGCACCCACAGCAGATCAGCAGCACTCTCATCTCCTGAGTTAGAGCAGACATCACCCAAAATTACAGGGTGGAGAAAGAGTGTCCCCAAACCAAACCTAACCCTCTGCTGTAACACCAGATGAGGGCCTTGGAAGAGTTCAGTGAAGTCACCCAGCTAGAAGTGTGTTCTCCTACAGAAGCTGCTGCCATCTTGGATACTCTCTGAAGTATTTATCTTTCCTTCAATCTGGAAGAAGTTCTGTCTGGTTTCTTGGGTGGCTGCACAAGCACTCAGGCAGCCACAAGAAAGGGAAGGAAATAGCAACTGTGCCATGTGTGTTCTCCTGAGTGAGTGGGGGTGATGCTCAGAGCCTCCCCTCTGCTCTTGGTCTCACAAGGAAAATCACAGACTTGTTTTCATCATGCCCCAGATACTCCCCACCTTCCTTTCGAGGAACACTTCCCCATCCCATCCATCTCTAGCATGCTGCACCAGAAAGACTCTCCAATCAATCAATCAATCAATCAATCAATCAATCAATCAATCAATCAACAGCCATTAGAACAGCCAGGTTTTGAAGGTGCCCCACTTATGGTATGCAAAAGAAGAGAGCTCAGGGGCTGCTTAGTCACAAAATGGTGAGTGCTTCTACTCCTGTCCCACAGTCCCTTCTAGAAGCTGGGCTGCATTTTCTGTGCCTGAGTCTCTGGGCCATTACAGTGGCACATTCTTGCATCATAATTAACAGTTACTGGAAAGATATTTTGGAAAATGTGGTTCTTTGTAATCACATTTAGAAACAAGTATATCTAAATAACTCCATTCATTGAGGCACTCCTTTGTTGGGCAGCTATTATAACCCACTTCAAAATAAGCCCACTCCCCTCTCTTCTCACGTTTTTTTCAGCTCTGAACCTTGTTATTAATGACATAGACAAAGCATTTCCAAGTACAAGATTACTACTCTTTACAATACCTCTCTGGAGAGCGTGTTAAAAAAGCTCCTAGCATGGCATTTAGATATATTCAGAAAAAATAGTTTTAAAAAGACACTTTATTATATATCATGCAGTCCTGCCTGAAATTTGTGCACTGGTAATATTTGTTCATCTACTAAATGAAATCATAGATACTTCATTCCTGTCTGACCACCAGAAAATATTTTGTAGTTGGTTTTATGCTTATGTCACGTAGAGAAAATCAAAAAACTTTGGCCAGCTTTCATGGGCTGTTTGCTGGAAACCTGTTCACAAAGGACCTGTACAAAATGAAGTCCTTTTAACTACCAGGAATGCCTTAATGAATACTGCTGGCATCCACCCAGGATAAATTATCTATTAATAAGCAACATATATTTATAACTCGATCAACCATAACATCTTTTTATAGACTACAGTAAAAAAAAGTAACCTGAAGCAGGTAATTATCTGTATAAGCATGCGTGCAATAGTATACTCACAGAGAATTTTAGTTAACATACAGGTTCCTATCAGGCCAGCAAGCCAACAGCAGCAGCAGATGGCTGCATTTGGGGTTAAATGGTCTTTATACTATAGGGAAAAAAAAAAAAGGCAAAAACCAACAGGTGCTGGAGAACAGCAATGAGTAACCTCTTTCCCCTCACCTCCACTTCCCTGCACAATTCAAACAATCACTTCAGTGATAAGCAGAAGCAGACACCTCAATTTTCATTCAAAAGTAGGAACCTTGGTGGTGACTTTTGATTGTGGAATCAGCCTCATGGCTCCTGATGGGTTTTCAGCCTTAGGCCAGATCCTAAGGGTGAAACGAGCTGCACCCTAGCCCTGTTTTCCTGTGTAACATTAGCCTAGTCCCTAAACATATCTCACTGCTTCAGCTCATACATCCACACTTTAAAAAAAAAAAAAAGCTGTTTAAGAGGAATGCAGAGAGGTTAAATTCATCAGCACTTTGAAATGAACTTGCAGTACTAAGCACTCGTATTTTCACTGCAAAATGAGGCCTTTTGCTGGGAAGCATCAATGCAACAGGATCATCTACTGACAGACTTGTCAGCACTTTCAGCCAGGCTGGGGTATTAGAACATGCATTTGGCTGAGCTGTTTAAACAGAATATATTCCTTACCATAAATTTTCTATGTTCCTGTAACTACAGAAATTCTCCTTCAAAAATCAAACATGCCTACCCGATTTGCAAGTAGCACAAAGTAGCCCTTTCTGTAAAACCTAGAGAATTATTGCTGATATTTCTGCCTGAGGAACCCACCTAATAATAATAACAACAACATGTTTTTCCACACTGTGACTTGATTCCGGCTGCACACATTTCCATTCCAGTGTCATTCACAGTTGTTTTTAACTTCAGCAAAAAGCAAGTTTCCATTTCAGCTAAGACCAGACGTATCAAATTCAACCCAAAAAAAAAAAAAAAAAAAAGAAGTGTTGGGGAGGGGAAAGGAAGGGCATTTTGGCTGGGGAGAAAAATGAGAAGGGAACATAAAAAGAGTAAAGTGTGAATTTTCTCCGAGACCCAACGCTATCTGAGCAGCAGCTAGCAGGCACAACTTTGTGCACCTTATTTCTTAGTTTTCCATCTGTCCATCCTGCTGTGTGCTGGGGAGGGAGGGAAGAGATTGGGATGGCACAGCCCATGCCAGGAACCTCTTGGTACACTGCATCACCGCGTCCCTGCCCAAGTGAGCTCATGGGGCTCAGCTGGGCGCGCGGAGGTAGCAGCGAGTGCCATGGAAAGTCTAAGAGGGGTGCTTGTTCCAGGGTTGCCTGGACAATGAAGAATCGGCTGCCACCCCCTCTGTCGTCCCCCAGGCAGGCCCATGAATAGCAGGTCTGTTCCAGCAGCTGTATCCCGGCCCAGCTCCGAGCCTCCGGGAGCTGCGAGCGCTCCGTTCCGCGCTCCGGCTGCACGGCGAGACGCAGACCTGGGATGGGCACAAGGATGGCCTCGGAAAGGGACAGCACCAGCCCACATGTGAGTCTGATCTGGGAAAAAAAGGGAGGGAATAGCCATTTTGGGGGGAAATATCCACTGCTTCTATCATTTGCTTCTCAGTTTTGGCAGCTAATTTCCTTTGAAAGCTCAGTTCTGCTTTTTTTCCTCCGCTCGCCTTTGAAGAAAAACCAGCGGCAGGATGTCTGCCCTGTTCTGCCAAAAGCAGTTAGGAGCCTTTTCCCAAAAAAGTAAAGGTAGGAAGAAGGATATTGCTAAAAAGAGATGCTTTTTAGGGAAGGAAGGGCAGCAGAGGAAGAGATTAGCCTTCAGCCCTCAGAAGGAGGCAGCACATACTCTACAAGCTGCATAAGACTGACCTGACCCTCATCTCACAAAGCCCTTCTCTGTTTGGCAGAGAGTGCTCTCAATCTGGAGAGGAGAAAAAGAAATAAATACAGCAAATACTGAGGGAGTGAAGAGACCAAGGTTTCCTATGTAGGGTTTTTAGAGAAACAAAACTTCTTGGTGAAGCTCTTTCAGTTCTCTGTGTTCCTATTCTGAGTGTTTGTGTTTTTTAAGAAGGGTGTTTCTTGTGCGCAGCGTGCGTTCTCGGAAAGGGCAGCTACCCAAGGGTTTGGAAAAAGGAGACTGTTAGAGATGAAATGGAATCAAAAGCCCAGATCACAAACACCCGTCAAACCTCAGAAGTTCAAGTCCAGATCTGCACTTCAGACAGCTGTGGAGAAGGGAAGAATACAAGGCTTTGCCTAGGGCACAGCATCCAGCCCTGAGTAGGTGGCACCAGGGTCCAAATTTTGCAGCTGGTTTTTCTGTCTGAAATGGTCTTGATCATTCTTAGACTTGGCAGTGGGAAGTCACTCTGGGGTCACAGTTTTTGTTTCTTCATGTCAAAGAAATTAAAATGATAAGATTTGTGCCCTTGGAAATAATCAGGACAATGTTCCTTAACAAGAAAGAAGGACTGAGACTCTGCAAACCTGCAGAATGAATCTCCAGTGAGATACGAGGTGCAGAGCAGTTTTTGAAAGCCTGTGAGTAACTATGCTCAATAAGAGACACAATTAGTGAGGAAGTTTGCACAGTTTGTGAAAATGTACTTTCTTAAGACTGGGAGAGATAAATGTTAGTCTTTCCTAGAACTAGACAATAAGGGGGAAAATACAGACATCGTTAAAGCAGGAGCTGATGGTAAAGAGAGGACGAGAAAATGATACTAAATAAAAAGTCAGATTAACTTCCTGTATATTAAATTGCTTCACTCAATGGGAAGTTTCAGATCTAGTCCAGGTATAATAGATAAAAAGTTATACCTTAAAGTCCAGGTATAATAGATAAAAAAACCCCAGCCTCACTGATTAAAAATCTCGTAAACTATTGCCACTTTTTCAGTTTGCAGTTTTCTCTTTCAACCTAACCTTGAGGTTAAATGAAGAGCCAAAAGTGATCACCAGCACCTTTGGCCCTGACAATACTCAAAGAAGTAAAGCCCAGAAAGGCAAAAGTTCCTTGAGTTGTAAGGCTGAGAAGAACATGCAATCTGTTCCTCAAGCAGGGAGTGGAGTGTGCACCACTACACAGACTGCCACAGAACACCCCCACTGCTCAGATTTCCTTTGTGACACCTCACAGGGAGCAGGCAGCACAAAACACAGGTGGATGCACACGGATTCCTGCATGCTTATCATCAGGAAATCCACCGTGCTAGGAGAGAGAGTGTTACTGGTGTAATGGATAAAAACCCTTAACCAAACGAATCTAGTTTGGTTCAGACTCCAAAGGATGTAAAAGCATAAGCTGCAAATGGACCAAGAGCTCCTCTGGTTTCAATCTGAAAAGCCTCAAAGGAGCGGAGTTGACCCAGTGAGCACCGAGGCATGAGCTTGGAACACCAATCATGCGATTAACACATGAATAGCGAGTGGCTTTTCCAAGACTCATTTATCAAGGAACAAAGAAAGTTGTGGGTACAAGGAGTCTCATGCATACCTTTACTATCACATATAATTTGACTGCAAGCCAACCACTTTATGCTATAAATAAAGGCCTGAGTGAGCCTTCTTGGAGCTCTCCTGGCTAAGCAGCCTGACTGCATGGCAGTGATTTCCCCTTGCGCTGTGACAACCCTCAAGATTGCTTCTCAAAGCAGAGAGCTTTTACCAGCAGCAGACAGTTGGTAAGTGGTTGATGCTGCACATAACCCTGTAGTATGGTAACTTTGATTTGTGCCCTGGTAACTTGGATTTTATCTTGGTAACTCTGATGTTTTTTCTTGATGACTTTTACTTGTGCCTTGGTAGTTTCGAAACACTGTTCAAACGATTGTGCTGTATAATAACAGAGGGAAGTTTGCCATCCAACATTTTACAACATCATATTAAAATCACTTTCACAAACACCTTTAGTGATGATTCTTGAAGTGATCTAAACCCCTGCTCATGACCAATTGCTGTAGTTGGCAGAATCCTGAATCAGGATTCAGGATGAGACCTGAGACAGGCTCAAAGTCCTGTAAATGGCATGACTTGACAGGTATGAGGCGAGTGGAGGGAAAAAAGGGGTTTTTCAGTGGAGAGTACATTTAAAAGCCTCTTTTGAGTCCCTGCTCTGAGAAGTGAAGGCAAAGCAGGTATCTCCTTGGAAGTTTCCAGCTGTGGGTTTACCGAGATTTTGGGGAATGTGCCCTGCACGCTGTAATGCATGAGTCACTCCTCCTCAAGGGCTCCTGGATGGAGTAGCAGGAACAGCCATGAAAGTTAACTCTGATAAATACAGAAACAGGAATTTGTAGTTCTAGACTGAGGGTCTTGTGTGCCTGACCTGGCAAAATACCTCCTAGCACTTCCTATACAGCGTATCCATGGCTAGGCAGGTAACTAAAATTAAAAACAATGGACCTTTGTCCTCATGTAGGAGACAGCAGGAAAAGGCAGTCAAGATTTAAGAAGGCTCTGATCAGTCCCCAAGGTTTTTTGCTTATTCTGAAGCATGAACAGGAGCTCACTCAGCAAAATTGAAAGTGTCTGTAACAGGACCCCCTCATCGAGCATGTCATCAGCCTGTGGAATTTGCCATCTCCTGGGGCAGGTTAGAAGGCCAAATATTGGGGCGAGCAAACACTGAAAAAAGGGTTGGGAGGTCCAGTAACAATATTTACAGTTATGCAAGCTAAAAAAGGTACCTTCAAATTCCATAAGGCAATAGCAGGATAAAAATAAATATGCTTTTCAGCTCCCTACAGGCTGTGGAACAATTGCTGACCAGACTACAGGTGGTAGCTTGCATTAGGGAAGTTAGACAGCAGCATTCCCTAAGTGGTACCTAGGATTGATTTTTAACTGCTTTTTAAACTCCCATTAATCCACTTTCTCCCTTGCAAAAATTCTCTTGTTTTGTGTGTTTCTAAGGAGTCTGTTTTCCCATTCTGACTTCTAGGAAGACCAACAAAACCTCAAATGGTGCAGAGAGAGATGCAAAAAGGAAATGGTGCTGAAATAGAAAATAGGCACAAGACTGTGCAGCCTGTTTTATGCCAGCCAGTCAAGTGCTAAGAAAATAAATAAAACTGGAATGAAAATATCTTAATTTAAAATATTGGTTTACCTATTAAAAGATAAAACTTTGACATTATTTAATCAGAATGACACATTTTTCTCCCTGGATGTCTCTCTTTGTGGCTTCCAAGTGAAACTTTCACTTTCCATCATTACACACCTGCCATTGATGAGAAACCAGGCAGAGAGCAGTGTGCTGGGGAGTTAGAGCAGAGTACATCCTGAGACAGCTGGGATCTGAAAAATACATTTAGGGTAGAAACAGAACAACCAACAAGACCCCATCACCAATTTCCTTTCACTTCAGACAATACAGGTGTATAAATTATGAGTACGGCTTTGATAGAAACACTCTGGCTGATTTGCTTGGACTTCTTGATGCTATTGCCCCCCTGACTCTCACCTTCCATAGAGATCTGCAGGGGAAGAGGGGAGGAAGGAGCTGTACAGGACAGTTCTTTTCAGCAGCAAAAGGCCCATTAAATCTGTTTAGCTGTGTGCCTCAGCTGCTGCAGCTCACAATCTGGCATCTCAACAGAGCCCTGCTTCATGGGTGATTTAAGCCAACGTCCCAGACTTGGAATGGGAGTGGCTGTGACAACATCATTCCACCCCTCCCAGCACAGCAGCTGAAAATCACACATATTGCCACAGCCAGGTCTGTCAGAGCCCCAAATGGATATTGCAGAGCAAAGATTGGGGCTGATACTAAATGGCTCCATAGTTTTATTAGATTCACATTTTTATGTTTTCTTGCTTGAGTGTTATGTTGTGTACAAGTGAGTGTTTAAGGGATGAAATATCATCCATGTTCATACTGCAAAAGAGGTTATATATTGTATGTTGTGTCTTTCTTTTTATAGTTTCTTACTCTTTGGATGAAAAAAAAATACAATCCTCTGGGATGAGAAGTAGAACTAATACCTCACCATTTAGGGAATCATTCATACTTCAAAAGTAAAAAGAGTAAACAGCTAAAATAATCATTCTGGAAAACAGACCCTACACTGAAATTTTTTGGCAGGAGTTGCTTCATAAATACCTTGAATGGAAAATACATCTGTGGAAATAAAGACAGGTTTACAAGTAGCTTGCAAGGAAACTTTGTTGAAGTTGAATAATTTCAAGTAATTGCATAGTTTACTTCCAGTGCTCAGTTTTTTACCAGATCTACAGCAGGCAGACTTTGGAAAGGCAGATAAATAGAGTTAGCTACAGGTCTAACAGTGTGGACTTCTCCAAAATGTCCACAAAACATTAGGAAAGTCCCCCTTAACACAGTAAATCCCATCTCTCACATCCCACTTTCAGTCTAAATCTGATAAGGGCATGCAGTGTGTTCACAGCTGGGCTAGACTTTCAGTTTTTTGGTATTTTGTGGCTTTAACTTGTGCCTCAAGGCTGTGATGTGCTTACAAGTTCCTGGTTTGGGCATGTATTCGCCTGCTTCTGCAGCAGTCTGCACTGCCTAGTGCTCCAGGACCTCTCCTCTCCTCCAGCCATTCCTGGAATTGTGGCAGACTTGTATGGCCAACAAAGCAATGGCCAGTGGACTTCAGCAGCACTATCTGGGTTCTGTAATTTGGGTCTGGATAGTGAAAATCTGCATTGAGAAAGAGCCTTTTAAAAAAGAAATCTAAGTGCTTCAGAAAAATCCATTTCTGTGGCATCCTTGCACGTTGTGTGCAATCCAGTCATCACTGAGCCCTAGTTGGTCAAAAGACAGCTGTGAAATAGGTTATTACACTTTGGAGCAGGAGTGATCCTATGCTTTTCTTCCCCAGCTGCCAGGACCTGAAAGTGTTGTAGGTCTGGACCTGTGCTGGTCCCACAGCACACTACCACTAGAACATGGTCTCAAACGTGGTTCCCACGTGCTGAGAAGAAGGAGACTATTTCTTGCCATCACTACTAATTGGTTCTTGGTTCATTGTCAGATGTGACATTTCCCATCCTCCCCTCACATCCCTGCTGCCCTCTCTACCTGGACATGGCCAGATTTCAGTGTTTTCTTAGGCTTTTCCTAAACACAGGGATAGTATTTTTCACCTTGAGGAACTGGACTCTGGGTTTTAAGATATCTGTGGAAAATGAGGCACATGTGGAGTTAAATAAACCCTTGGAGCATCCTCACATCTGGACACTCACACTTCACCTTAAGATGGGCAGTGAAAGAAAAGCAGCAACATCTTCCTGATGGTCCCACACTGCACTGGACATGTCTGATGACACAGAACAGCCAGGGTTTGGGTCACAACTAAAATGTTAAAAGTGGTGAGGGACAAAAACGGGTTCTGTAAAAGCAACCTGAAAAAGCCCAGACATTTCTAAAGAGCAAATTGGGAGGGGTGGAGGGAATGACCTGTGTCAGGGGGTGCTACCACATACCCTGAGGTAAGGGAAGGGAAAACTAGAGCTTGCCTGCTATAAAGGTTCCTTTAAAATAGCAGAATTTCTTTATAAGGCTTGTACAGCTGAAGCAGGGAGAGCAGAAAGGGAGCAGGAGGCACAGGCTCTCCCTGTGGGGATGGGCAGGAGGTGACCTGGCACAGGCCCTGGGTGACAAAGGGCACCTGTGCAGCGCAGGGGATGCTCAGGGTTCCCTGTCACTCACAGTGACAACAAATCCGCATGGCTACACCCTGTCTGGGGGGCAAGGTCAGCCAGCAGTCACACCAAACCATGCCAGGACAACCCTCCTGCCACTGCTGTGCTGCTCCAGCCACTTCTCTTATTGCACCCCCCTGTTCAGGCACAGCCCCCAGGGCCACCACCTCTTGCTTGCAGCCCTTTCACGCCCTGACATACAGATACATCCACCCCCACTTGCACCTTGCAGACTCATGTGCACGGGGAGTTTTGGTTTTAGTGAGTCACCACAATCCTGGTGATGGTGGTGGCAGCACAGCTCTGCTGTCTGGCCAGCAGTAAAACACTTTGGGAATCCTCTGCAACGTGAAATATCTGTTAAAACACACCTAAATTGAATTTTTCTACCTTTGGTGAAATAGCTGCCCTTCTCACCTTCATTCCAGCTGTTCCTGAGAGCTGATCCATGCTTCTGTTAGCCCCCAGCTGACACACAGGTACAGCATCTCCCCTCCCTCACCACTGGAAGCTTCCAGTCCAAGTCACCATCCCCCAGCCCTCCCTGTAAAATCTGTATTATTCTGATGTGTTTCTCTCCTGAGAACCAAAAATGGGCAGTGCTTCAGGCATACAATAAGCACATGCTGAAGTGTGAGCTTCTCCAAGTGCAGAAGGGTGAATGGGCATTTTCACTGCCACTTCCCTGTGCCTGGCTTGTGAGTCAAGTGTTTATAAAACTGTCTCTGAGGAAAGGCAATGCAAGAAATGAGCTTTACTGCTGTAATCTAGACTGCCTCAGGTATGTAAACATGTAACAGAAACATCTGAATTGGACCCCAGAAGGATGGAAGGGCCCAAGTGCAGAAGCTGCAAGATCCACATCACCAGTTACCATACACCTTGACACACTCCTTTGAGCTAGCCAAGCTATAATTCCTTGTCAAATTACATGAATCAGATATGTGACTCTGTAATTAGAGCTGTGAAAGCCATTATACACAGGATCTTAGAACTTTCTATCCAAAATAACCCTTGGGGAAGAAATTTCTCATGAAGCTGCTTGGGTCAAGGTTCAGTGAGTGCTGGAAATTCTGGGGGAATCCTGTTGGCAGGTTTAGAGAAATGAGAACATGAAAATGAGATAATGTTCTGGTTTGTGGCTTGTTCATGCTCTCTTGGGTTTTTTTTTCTTTATTTTTTTCCTTAATATTTATACATATTTGCAGGGGTTTTCACTTTTTCAGTCACATAACTGAATAATATTTTGTGAGATTTCAAAGAAAGCCCAAATTCACCACAGACCTTGCCTATGTGAGGAAAACAACTGTTCCCACCAATCTAACAAAAGCCAAAGGGTGGCCAAGGATTCTTCTGTGATCTGCGTTTTACTGAAGGAGTATTTCTGCAGAAAATAACAGCACACAAATACTCTCCAGGATTTGTGTGAGAACCAAGTTCTTCTGTCCCTAATTCTCCAAGAGTGCTATGAATATCAAGGAATTTAATTTCACAATCTCCATATGGAGCAAGAGGTGTTTTCCTGCTTATTTTACAGACAGTAAGTCAAGGCAGAGATGGTTAAATGACCACAGACCTACCCAAGGGCACACCAGGAGAAGGTGACAGGAGGAGGAAGGAAAGACTGGGCATCTCTGGATGGGTGAATTGCCACAGAGCAGCAGTATTCTTTGGTTTCATCTTTGTTCTCACTGGTTAAATCCTTAATCTCCATGAATTCTTGAAGAAATCACTGAGAATTTTTTAGTCACCAGAGACCACTCTGTTACTTTCCACAAGGTAAAGAAGAGCTTTAACTGAAGATGTCAATAAGAGACCACACATAATTCCTTCCCCTGCTGAATGGTAACTTCAACATCCATTGGAAACACAAAAATTTTGACACCCATCCAAAAGTTCAGGCACACAGCTGTGTTTGCACCTTTCTTGCTGGAACTGGAGTCACTCAACCATGCTGATGTAGGACGAAACCCCAAAGCCAAAGTGAAACAAGCTGAAATATTTAAACAGAAATTCTGATTCAGAATGACCACACAGGTTCTTGATGCAACTTTGAACTTTGCACCTCCTTCTGGCTGATTCAAGATGAAATGTTGCTGCATGCTGCTGTGTGATTGCAGGCTGTGGCCACACAGTTTTTGCTGACTGAAGCTGGAACAGGGAGGTTCATCCTTCCTCATGACCACCATCAATTATTATTGCTGCCTCAAAGCAATGCTCAAAGTTATCACTCTATCAAGACTAGGTTAGGAAACCTCCATTACTGAGTGTCTAAGCTAACCCAGATCATTGTGAAAGAACTTGTTTAAGGAATATGTCTGGACAGAGACAGAAATAGCAGCTCCTTTACACAGGTCTTCATCTATCTTACTGCAACAGGATAATTGCTCAAATTTTTGAGTATTTCTTAGCTGGTTATGTTAGCTAAAGATCTTGTCATTCTATGATTATCAGAAGACAACAGATGGATTCTTCTTCACTTAGTTGTAAAAATTAAGGCAAAGAGTTAACAGGTACAAATACAATAAAAACTGCTCCTACATAACACTGGACCTGGGGTTTTTCCCATCTTTTGCCCATGGTGATACCTTGTCTGGCAATCCAGACTAATCAGGCACACATCCAGCAAAGGATTGATATGCTACAAGACAACACATTGTGCTGCTGTTTTCTTTTAACCAGAACAGATTTGAACTCCATCCTCACATGCTAGATGCTTGGGAGCTGACTCTGGACCAGTTCTTTAGCCAGCCCCCATTTTTGGCACGTGGTTGTGAAAAAGTTGCTGGAGGGAGTTGTGTCAAAGGGCTTTTACTTTACTCTTAATGGCTCCACGTACAGTCTGAAGGAATCTGAAGCGCTCACGAAATGTGGTTTCCCCTCTGGTGTTTGCTGTTCAGCTGGCTCAGCAGCTCAACCATTTAAAACCATTGTGAGTGGAATTAGCACTTGGGAAATAATGCTAGCCTGTTCAGACCCAGAGAGGGATGGGCAAAGTCCACTGGTACAATAAAAGCCCCTCTTACCTCCTCCTCCTCCTCATGTGAGGAGCCAGGGGTTTGAGGGAGAAAATTTCTCACATCCAGGTGCAGCTACACAGGTATCAGGTGAAGGAGACATGAGCCTAACAAAATAAAAAAAAGCTAATGTGTTCAGAGGAAGGGATAATTTCAGTATCCCAGAGGGAGAAAAAAAAAAAAAAAAACAACAAATACACAGAAACCTCACTAAGTAAGTGTAGGGAGCAAATCATGAAGGAGAAGGAATAAAAAGAGGAGCAGTGCCCCAGAAGGATTTATTCCATAAAATCACAGACTATGAATGCTCATAAACCAACTTGGGGGAACAGATACAGAGAAGAGACCCAGAGGCCTCTGTCCCCAGAAAACAGAGAAGATGGAGTGCCCTAATTCCTCCTAGTCAGGGCTACTACTTGTAGCAAGAGGTGTGTTTTGTCCCTGTGCTGATCTAATGCCCAATTATTCTGCTGAAAACATTAAAAAAAAAAAAAAAAGAGATAACAGATACACTGTAGATGTGTATCCTTGTGTAAGAGATTTGAATTCAGGACCAGGCTCAGACAAGCAACTCAAGAGCAGATGGCAGCAGGTCTTGGTGGCTACTAATTAGATTGGTGATGTGCAGTTGAGGAGCCCTCTGATTCTTTTCCAACCCCCTTTGCTCTGCCTCCAGCCATCATCAGCTACTGAACAGGGTCAGCCTTGTGGTGTGCAGTGTTTTGGGCATGGCAGAGCAGCAGTTCCCTCCCTGGGCAGGGGAATGGGCTCTGGCTGGGCTGCTGGCCAGCGTGGTGGTGAGCTCAGGTGTTCAGGGCCAGGGTGGAGCAGGGCTGTGCTTCCTCTTGCCTCACTCACATTCCCACACAAACAGGGACATTATCTCTGCTGTGAGAGCAGCTGACTCAGATGCTTTGCCAGATGCAGGGAAAGGTGTCCCTGTTGTGGCCAACAGCAAAGAATGGCTAAAAAAAAAAAAAAAAGATGCATCACTGTGGCTGTGAATGATAACAACACATTCCTCTTTATTCTGATCCAAAAGCAATTTTTTCTTCCTTTGTTCTCTTCCCTGTGTTTTCCTATCTGATGAGAACTTGTTTCTCAGCTAGGAGCCCAGTCAGTCTGTTATTGGTGTGCCTCATATAACTTTTATGTTCCTCCCATTTTTTTGTTTTACATATTATCGAATGACTTATGAAAAGTAAAGTTCAGCCAACCAAATCTCAGGAGTTATGCAAGAGCAAGTAGCCCTGAGCTTCACCACAAGCCCTGTACATTGAAGATGAATGTCCATGGGTAGATAAATCTGTTTATGAAGTACATTGTGGGTGTGCAGAGATGCAGATATGGCTGGGGGGTGCTGCTCCCAGGGACTATCCCTAAATCAGAAGGCACTGTCTCCAGCCCTACTCCTGACCTCTGAGAACCCAAGGACAGTATCTGGTGGAGCTGCATCAGTCAATTCCATACAGATGAAACAATTCCCTACACAATACATTTGCACCCTGCACGCTGACAGAACACTCCTCTCCTGTTATCACCTGCTCTTTGTGAGGCTGATTCAGCAGAAATGAGAGCCACCCTTGTGGGAAGTTTGTGTCAGGACCAGCCAAACTCACAGGCTAAGAGAAGGCTGTGATTTTCTGATCACAATCTCTGTATGGAAAGATCTGGGGGCTTTAAAGGCCCTCCTCTCCTTTTGTTGCTTTGTGAAGGGCAGGTAGGATTCTGACTCCTCTTGGTTGGGCTGTAGATGATATTTTGGGGACCTAGAATTGTGGGAATATTGTATCTGCTGCAAAGCAGCATTCAGTCTGCCTTTTGCCCAAGGCACACACACTGTCAGTGCTAACGTGTTGATACCTGTGAGCAGAGGGAAATTCACATTCTGCACACAAGTGCTGCAGGAGCTGAGGTGGTGAGATGATGCAGGGAGGGCAGAGGATGGATTACAAGGCAAAAGGTCTTCAGAAGGGCCAAGAAAACAAAACTGTTTGGTGCCAGGGTCAAAAACTGGGCAGAACAATTACAATGATTTCACTAAATATTTATCTCCCCGTCAGATAAGGATAAATATATATTAAAAGTGACTGGTTGTGGTAATCATATTAATAACTGCTAGAAAGTTGCTTTTGCCCACTTCATCTGGTCATGCTAGCAGCAGCATCAAAAAAGTATCAGGGTGCCCAAACAGAATATGAGAGGTCAAAAAAAAAGAAAAAAAGAGGGAGATTGGCGTTTCTTTTTGTTGGGTTTTGTTAAGGTTTTTTTTTTCTTTTTTTTTTTTCAGTGAGTGCACAGAAAGGCACCACAAAACTAGTGTACAACATATTGTCAATAAAGTTGAGCTGCTCCAACAGTGGTGAGATCTGCTGGGGGAAGTAGAAACCCAGAAGGGATGAGTGTGATCAGGAGGGAATAAACTATAGGGATAAACTCCTCAATCATTTCAGTGCATAACCAAAAGCCAATATGAGCCATTTGTCCAAGCCCATGCCAAATGAAGACCACCACAACCGCCCTTCAAACACAGTCATCCAGTGCCCAGTCTGCCCTACATGGTCCAGGGTTTTTATTCTCCCTTCCTATCTCTTTCATCCCTCCCTCCTCAAACATTTAGGATTTAATTTGGACACAGCTTTCTGGCTATCCCCTTGCAGGAATCCAGCTTTGGTACACAATGCTTCCTGAGTGAAGCCCATTTGAAACCCAGGGCATTTGTTCTGCACCAGTGGTTCCCACTTCTTCCATCCTTTAACCATATTGTAGGGAGAAACTACAGGATAAACACTAGGTTCAGTGAGAGAGGATTCATAAGAAACTTCAGTTCCTAGAAAGTTTTGTTTTCCCACTCCAAAAATGTTCAGTGTGTCTGAATGAGAATGCTTTCTTTAGGACAAGACTGTGTTTGCAGAATCTGGGCATTCAATTTTCATAGAAATGGTTATTCTGCTTTAATCTCCTCCCATTCCTATTCTGGCTCTGTGTTTGCTTCCCCAGTACAGTCTCCTAGCAAGGTCTCATTTGCTATTCCCTTTTCCAAAAGTCTCTCAAAGCAACCTCTACTCAGGAGATCTCTGAAAAACACAATTGTCACTAGGGGGATTTGGGCCTCCCTTTAATTTCTGCCATGCTGTACTATAGCTTCTCATTATAAAGTTAGCTCTTGGAGGTTCTTTGTCTCTGCAGGGTTGAAAGTTGCTGACTGAACGTCTAGGTCCAATTTTCCACCAGTCCTCTTTTAACTGGCCATTCTCAGCTATGCAAAGTGTTTGAATAATGCTACAAGATCATTCACACATCAATCTTATTTTACATTTTGAACCTGTTTCACAAAGGGGTTAATGAGGAAACAAAACACAACCTGAATAAATAAGTCACCAGAAAAAAACCCCACTATCCTAATCCTTTAAATACAGAGCCAGAACAGCAGTTCTTCTCACAGAGGGAAGAAGAAGGATGTTTTTCTAATCTGAGAATGTAATTCCCAGGGCCAGTGTATGAGAAAACAGCAGTAATCTACAGAACACCCAGGAACAGTTGTTGAAAGATTCCCAGGGTGTAACTTTTGGCAGGACATCAGGTTCCAATAAAACCCTCTGAAAACACTAGCCCAACAACAACAAAAATAATAATATTTTACACAGATGAAGAGTCTTTTATCTAAGGCTCACTGCAAACGATGAATGAGCTTCTTGAGGAGAGGTGAACAAAACCAATGCTCCAAAGATGTTGCCACTGATTTGGTGATGTAGAAAATAAGTTATTGTGTACAGATTTTGGAGGGCACACAGAAAAGAGTTAACATGTATAGGCAAGCTGGGGAGCATTCTTTATGGCAAACTTACATGGGCATTGTAATGTATTTTTTAATGTTTTCAGTAAATCAACTGCTGACATTCCACATACACAGCCTGAGCACCTGTACATAAACCAAGCTGCCAATGATTACTTTGTGCAAATACACAGAGCACTTGGAGAGTTCACTCACAGCCACTTCACTCTAATGTGAAATTCTATGTACAGTAATTTCACGAATACAAGCCGCACCAATTTGACTAAGATTTTGCTCCTAAACCGGAAATGCGGCTAATAATCAGGAGTGGCTAATACAACCTCAGAAGTGCCTGCCAGAGTGCTGAGCCGAGCAGCTGCAAAGTCGGCATTTTGTGATTGTTACAAATTGCTACTCTGTTGCACTGCGGGTGGAGCCTGGCTCCCTGTAGGCAGCACGGGGGGCGGGGAGAGAGGCGGGAGAGCTCTCTTTCCTCCTCTGCCACAGCCCAGGGGAGAGACGGGGGGGGCCCGGCGCCGCCATTGCCGCGGCCTGGGGAGGAGAGGGGGGACCCGGGCCGCCCCTACCGCGGCCCGGGGAGGTGGGGGGAAGCCCGCGCCACCATTGCTGTGGCCCGGGGAGCCGACGGGAGCCCCGCGCAGCCATTGCCGCGGCTCGGGGAGCCGACGGGGTACTTTGTCCCCGCCCGCCGCCGCCGCGGCAGGAGCGGGGAAACTCCGTCCCTGCCCGCCGCCGGCGCCACGGGCGCGGGAAAGCTCCGTCCCCGCCCGCCGCCGCTGCCGTAGGAGCAGGGGAAGCTCCGTCCCTGCCTGCCACCGCAGGGCAGCGCCGACCCAGGGTGACCGAGCCCAGTGGCAGCGGCGGCCGGCCCCGAGCGGCAGCACCGGGCTGGGCCACCTGGCCCCGTCAGCGGCCCCTAGCGGGCCGAGCCTGCACAGCCTTAGCTCAGCCAGTAAACCCCGCCCTCCCGCGGTTCTGTTACTAATTGCACGCGGGTCCTCGCTGCGAACGACAAAGCGGCTTATATTTGGGTGCGGCTTATCTATGGACAAAAACCGAAATATTTGCCAACACCCAGAGATGCGGCTTATAGTCAGTGCGGCTTGTATTCGTGAATTTACTGTACTCTGCTTTGATTCCTTCTTGGCACACTCTTGTATGTTTTTTGAGACGTCTGGACATTAAATATGTATGTAACCATATATAAGAGAATGAAAAATTATGGAAGTCAGAGATTGATGTAAGCTGTATGTGAACTGCTAGAAGTTTTAGATCCAGACTTTCACTTTGCACTGTGAGCCCATCTCTGCAGGGGCTCACAAAACCTGAAATTCTGCATCACTCTGGGCCACGTGTGAATCTCAGCCTACGTTTCAAACGCCACACTGTGAAGATGTTGCTTGTGGTGCCATAGTGGTAAAACCCACAGTGAAATACAGCTTCTACTGCATCACTAACAGTTTTTATGGATGAATTGGATTGCATGTGACGCTTTTGGCATGAACATCTCATCAAATGTTGCTGCCCTGGCCTTACCTAAGTGACCTTTAGAGGACAACATATATTGAAATAAGTGGTTCTTTTCCTCAGGGTCTCTCAGTTCATATTTCACACAAGGATTACACCTTGCTCTTTGTAGCCACTTTCAGAGTCAACATCACTCTTATTTCCCAGCACGGCACTCTCCTCAGACAGCAAAAGCTGTCTGAGTAGTAATTGTCTGTGCCTGGAGTACAGAGACCCTGGAATTTCTACTCACTGCTTACATGAAGGAAATTATGAGAAACAAGCCATGTTTCCTCTGTGTCATAAAGGTAACAACAATAGCAACTAAGGTTTCCTCCAGACACCCCCAGTCTCAGCAGTGACTAACAAGCAGAAAGATTAGATATGGGGATGATCTAACAGCCTACTGCTCCCAAAAGAGAGAAGCCCTGCTCCACTCAGCCTGTGACCCTTTGCTCCCTCCTTATCTCCTGCTCCCAGACACATCCCACCTTGCCCTTTTGCTGGAATTTACCAAACCCTTCTCACAGACAATTCAGCTCATTAAAGCTGGAGAAAATGGTCTATTCTAAAGTTTTGGTTTTTATTCTTACATTTTTACTTATTTTTTATAATTTATCTTAGCTTATTGAGCCAGATTGGCTCAGAACAGAGTCTTAGGAAAGCAGAAGTGCAGGAGAGCACAAGACTTAGAGCAGGAGCATTTGCTCTGGACTCTTAGGTCACCATAACTACCAGGTATAACCCTCAGAGTTGAACAGAAGATGCTCTGTTTCACTTTTCTAGTTTCACTTTTTTCTTCATTGTTGACCATAGCTACTTTCTGAGATAATTCCGCCAAGTCAGGAAGTGGATTAGCAGAATAATTGCTGTAATTCAGAAGTTGTATTCAGCTGCAAATGCAGGAGAGAGAATAAATCTGGCCCCTTAGAGCTGTATTATATAACACCACAAAAGAATGAAGAGGGGCAATTAGAATTGATGACACACAACTGGAATAACTTTTATGGGTTGAACATACCACGATGGCAAGGCATCACAGCCTGCAGGAGCTGTGTAATGCTTTACTCACTATCAGATATACCCACATGGCTTCCCTGTGGCTGGAAACAGCATCTATCACTAAGCTAAAATACAGAGCAGCATCATGAGTCACTGCAGCATTCAAGTCCATTTTCTCTGTCCAGTTTTGCTTGCCCTAGACCTGGAGGGCACCTGGTCAGAATCCTTAAAGGACCTTCAATACCAGCATTACTGGAGTGTTTTTACTTCCCTACAAACGCACACACACTTGTTTCTTTCAGCACTCAGCTCCCATGCAGAGGTGACAGATGTGCAGCTGCTGTTGTTGGACACAGGTTAAAAGTTTGCAAACCGGTCTTAGCAGCTGCATTTGGAAGTTAAATTCTGAGAAAGTGAAGTGCTCCCATCTTCCCAGATCCTGCTTTTGAACAACCCTATAGTTATGGTCAGATTTTTGTGGTGTTAAAAGAATTTCTTGTCCAGCTATCTGCTCTCAAAGCTTAGATGACTAACTAGCATTCACTTCTATTTGTTACTGAGCTGTAACTTTTATCCCCTCAGCTTCCTGTAAAGTTCCACTCTGTATCTTTTCAGAAGCAGAGCCTGTTCTAATGACAAAGAACGAACAACGTGGGAAGCAACCCGGAATTCGAGTTTCCAAAAGTTCTTGTGCTAAATTCCCCCTGAGCCCGTGTGCACGTATCCCCAGAGGCATTTGCACACATAAATCGCTGCTTGCTTACATCTGGCACATGCAGAGAGCACGCTGCTTGGCACCCTGCTCACATGGGCTGCAACTACTGACTGCAGGCAGCTCTGCAGATAAGCTGGAAGGAGTTTCTCTGTAATCAGGAGACACAAAACCCCACTGAGTATTTTGCTGATTTTCTTTATGTATCAGGTTCACTCTTACCTGCCACTTCCCGATGAAGTTTCTGCAGGCTTGCACCCATGGGATTATCAAAAGAGGTGCTTTTCATTCTTGGCAAGTAGAAAAGATATTTCCACATCCCAGATGTTGTTTACCTTGCTGTACCTGTAAGTGATCACAAATTGACCAAGCTTCAATTCCCAGAAAAGCAGCTGTCTAAAGCAACAAATCCCATCTTACCAAGACCACCCCACACAGGCTGCAGTCTCACATACAGCCCCAAATACAGAAGACATGGCCAGAGAAGTTCAAGTTAAAAATACCAATCTAGTGCCATACCTAGGTTATTTTATCACCTTGTACCAGGGTAAGTGCACATCAAGTGAATTTTTCAGAGTGCTTTGTGAAAATTCCTTTGTAGTACAACATTGATCGTATCTCTTTCAACTGTAATTTTTTCCCCTCGCAAGCGGGTCGGATTCCTTCTGGGTCCTAAATGACAGCTTCTGAGAAAGGAATATTTCTTTTACTCTTAACCTGGAAATTTACAGTCTGGTCAGAACTGCTTTGAGTTATGCAAGTCCAGATCTGTATTCCTTTCATAATTGTCTGCCATGGTAACAAAGAGGCAGCACCATGTCTGGTCCCTCAAGCTCTGTACTTGTGCCAAAGATAACCAGTTATACTGGCATAATTAATTTTGATGCATTAATAGCACAACAGTTTTTGTCTTTGCCAGGATATGTGCCAGTAGGATATGGCAAACACAATTTAACAAAGATTTTTCCTCTGTTAAGAGGGAAAACAATCCCTGATTTTAAAGAACAGGAGAGGAATCCTCATTTAGGGATTAATCATCGCTTTGTAACTCCTGCAAAATTCACACTTCAGGCTCTGATTTAGTTATACACAATTGCTCTGGCTTACTAATTAACAATAACATGGGTATTAGCATTTCTTCTTTCAGGTTTTTAAAGTGCTGATTTAAAACTTCTCTCGGTGTGAGGAGCATTGCTAAATATCTGAAGTGTAAAATAGCATTTTAAATTTGCATCTCCATCCAAACCCACAGGGGTCGAAAAGAAAGGCACGATTTACATTCAGTACCTCCTCCTATGACCTGGAGGACATCTGGAACTCTTCAACCTCCACTCTGTAAGAAAGGGACTTCTCTCCTGAGGCTACAAAGCAGATTCATATTTTGACTCTGTTTGTGGTCACTGAGGGGGCTTGAGCTTGAAATTATCAATCCCCTCCTATGACTTTTATATGAGTCAAAGCAAGAGGTTCTCCAGAGACACCTGAAGCTGACACTTACAAAGCCTTTCTTGCTCTTTCACTCCAGACCCTAAAAGGTATCCAGCTTTTCAGCTCATGGGGTGTTCCCAGCTATCCTGAGTCACCCCCTGTTTATTTTGAGTAGAAATGAAAATGGATTGTCTATCTTAGTTAAGATAGGAAACCCCCCACCTTCTCTTTCTAATTCTAAAGCAGATTTCAGTGAGTCCCACTTTGTTATCAGTACCAATAAGGTTCCTCTCACGGTAGGAAGAAGATGATTTACAAGGGCCAGTCCAGCACATCTGCTGGATATTAGTCTAGGTCTTTACAAGGGGAGTTAAACAGTGCTGCTGAATGGCAGGGGTGATAACTGAACTCAGCCTGATTGAGGCAACATTTCTTCTAATAACTCATTATTCAGAAAGATCTGATTAACTTTGGCTTCAATACTCTGTAGTGATTTATTATTTTCCTGTCTCCTTTGAGCCTGCTTTGATAGAGTTTTGAATTATGAAATTTGATGCCAACTTTGGTTCGGTTGCATCAATAGCTTTCTTCCCCCAAAAAAACTCTCTCTTTGTTCAGTCTTTTATTCCACCAAGGCTTGCTAATGTCTTTGTAGCTGTAGAATATAATATTATTATTATTAATAATAATAATAATAAATAGTAGCACACAAGATTAATGCTATACCAAACCAAAGCTCCCAAGAACACATGGCATTATGGAAAACACACAGAGATGCAAGAGGAGATGGATGATAAGCCTGGAGGCAGTGGCAGAATGAAGCATGGGCACTAGGCCTGCAGGCACCCATTAGGCAAATAAGGAACATCCAACCCTGCCCCCATCATGAGGGGTTCCACAGGGAGCCACGTGAGCTTTTTCTGATTGACTTTGATGAAGGGATGCTGGAAATAGATAGTTAAACCTGCTCAAGACACAGTAAACATTCCCACTGGAATGGTCAGCTCCTCCTGGCTCCTCAGTGTCAAGACACAGCAGGACTGACTGAGAACTTCCCAAGATGATTGTGGTATGTGGGGTCCTGGGGGGAAGTGGTGATGGAGCAGCAGCTGCTTCACTCCTCAGCAACTTTCAAACACATCTGGAGGGTTTGCACGTTGCATATCCTCCTGCCACAGTAGCAGAAATGGTTTTTTGGGGGGGTCTTTGGCATGGAAAGAAATTAATAGAATGAAAACCATTTGTACTGGACACTACTATTAGATTTCATTGTGGTTTGTCTTTCTATGGGAGCCTGGATTCCCAAAGGAAAAGAATTGCCAGGAAGGTCCTTTTCTGCACATTTTTCCTGGTAGTTGCAATAATTTCTTTCATCTGGAGATGTCATTTCCACAAGGCAGTGCTTTCTCAGTTAGTTCAAGGATATATTCCTGATAGTGCAAACTTGCAAGCTGCCCAGAAACACAAAGTATTCCAAATGGGGCTGCTTGTTCATTTAACTGTCAAATACATAGCTGAGGTAAGAAGTGCTTTCTCCATTTCCCCCTCCATTTCCAGGAGTACCCAAGGGATTAGATGCATTTTGAAAAGTGCTCATGCTCTGTTTGCAGCAGTAGCCATCTCTCACCCCAGCTGGAGCTGGAAAAGCTGAGATCCACTGCAATGATTTTGCTAACATTCCAGTGACCTGACTATCCACAGGGACAGGGTATTTTTGATAGCAAGCCCTTCATTCCTCATTCTCCCAGCTGGTCCACTGAGGCTGACATCATTTGACCACAAAATACAATGCTAACCAGCAAGCTTTTTTTGCCAAAATATAATTTGATAGCTCAACACATTAAATTTTCTTTTGGAATCAGTGTCCACTATATATGCTATTATTCACCAGTGGCATGCATTCAATATCTCTGTGCAATCATCCAGCAGTCTTTATATTTCTGGATGTATTTGCCAGAATGAAAAAAAAACCCAAGGAAAAATTTAAACCATTTTCAATGTGTTTCCAACTGTTGGACTAAGTTTTCTGAACCACATTGTTGAGTTGTGATATAAATTAATGAATATTCTCCTGAGCAGCTGCTATTCAAAGGGTTTCCATTTTCTTTTTTGATTATGATCTGTAAACCATGGAACATGAATATTATCAGGTGGGGGCTACACATGTGGGCAATCTGGGTTTACTAAGAAGGTCATAAGGGAATTTACTTCTTCCCCTGTAGTCTGGAATGATTTTATTGTCTTTTTTTTTTTTTTTTTTCTGGAATGAAGAGTTCCCTTCAAACAAAAAAAGTCCATCTTTCCAAATATATGCTGGTGTTGCTGTTGCCAATTTGACAACTGTGACATATGAACATTTCACAGGAAATCTGGAGGTTTTTTGGGTTTCTATTGTTTTTCCCCTCAGGCAGCTCAGAGTCCTGAAAGAGCTGCTGATGAAATATTGAACAAGTGTTGTTAACATCTACTTCCAGCAATATAACAGCTCAGCTATAAGTTTTAGTCAGAATAAAATCTTGATATGGAATAGTTTTCCACTGGAAAATGTTCTAATGAATCTTCCTGAAACTGTGTTGAGAATATCAAAATTTGTGAAAGCCTCCCATCTAGATGTTTCAGAATGAAATATTTAATCTTTTCACTCTGAAATACCTTTTTATTTTATATTTGACTGACCCAGTATTTTATGCTACAGAACATCTAAAATATTTTTTGAGTAGTCGAAACATTTTCTCTCAACACAATATAGAATATTTTTCCCCTTTAACTTTTCTTTCCCAGACAGTTTTGAGGCATTTAGCATCATCCTTGCAGATCAGAACAAAAAAAAAAAAGGGGAATGTAACCAAGCAATTCCTGGATCTGAGCCACACAAGGTCTGGATCAGTCCCAGCTTTCTGCTGAAAATCTTGGCTGCTCACCTCAGGCTGCAGGGACTCACAGGATCAGCTTTGGACACTCTCTGGTTCAGGTTTCAGTGTCAAGGCATTGGCTATCCCAATAATATCCATACTCCCTGGATTCTGCAATTCTGGTGCTGTAAGAACCACTGAGTGTGTGGTCTTAGCAGACACAGAGCCAATTCCAAACTCTCTAGCAAGGTACCTTGAACAAACACTTTGTGCCTACAACACACTGATTAATAAAATAGAGGAGTTCAGACTTTATGAGACTTGTGTGGAGGATTGAGATTTTCTGTTTAAAACATTTCCATTTCTTGATCTTGAGAAACAGAGGAAGATCTAAACACAGCCATCTACTGTGTAATTATTGATTATATGTAACTCTTGGTTGAGATGCAAGCCATTTCCAGATGAACAGAACAATTTTAACTACACTACAAGAAATTCAGTGATGGTTGCTAGAGCATGTAATTGGGGTTGTTACACCAGCAAGGGTTGGGTATTCACCAGCTAGAACCAGCTCCTGCCCACACTGTTCCAGCACATATTCATGATCAACTCCTTTCAGAGGGTTTCCTCCTCAAAAAATCAGGGAAAGGATGGAGTTGGAACCCTCCTGCCATGGGCAGGGATTCATTCCACTAGAGCAGGTTAAATCCAGGCTGGTCTTCAACATTTCCAGGGATGAGGAGTCCACAAACCCTCTGGGCAACCTGTCCCAGCACCTCACCACTCCTATAGTAAATAATTTCTCCCTACTACCTACTGTAAACCTGCCCTCCTTCAGATTAAGGTCCTATCCCTTGGAAAAAGTCCTTCTCCCACTCTCCCTGAGGCCCCTTTCAGGTGCAGGAAAGTGCCCCCAGGCTCGCCCAGACTCTTCTCCAGGCTGAACAACCCCAGCCCTCTCCACTGCTGGCACAGGAGAGGAGCTCCAGCCCTGTGGTCACCAACTCTGGACTTGTTCCAGCAGGTCAACACCTTCCTTAAAGGAAAACCCAAAACATAAAACACCTTCCTAAAACATAAACCCAATGAAGTTTTGCATAATCCTGCTCACACAGCATTTACATCTTTGGGATTTCACTGTAGCTAGGTGAACCAACTCAACAAAAGAAGCTTTTGATGTCAGGACACAACTAGATCTGAATGACACACTGCCTTTACTCTCTATTTAACTCTACAATTTATTGTCTTTTAAAGCCATGCTAGGTTATTTATGGAGAGGAAACTAATAAAAGATAAAGACATATGGCAGAGATTTTAGAATGTTCTCTGGCAGGAAGTTATGCAAAAGCAGAGAAGTCACTGCAGGGAAACATAGATTCTCTAAAAAAAAATATCCAGTATTAAGAGAAATGCACTTTGTCATCATCACATGGCAAGGTCCTTATAAACACCCTTGATTTTGGAACCTCTTAAATTTGCACTTTCTGGCATCAGTGTTCTGATCCCACAGATCTGTTTGGACAAAGATGACAAATGGAAGCTTCATTAAACTGAAGAATTGACTAAGTCTAACATTACCTGCAGTAAAATAGATTAGTAGAATTGCTGCTAAATCAGCAGCAAAGCTGACTCAAGTTTACCAGCGAGCAGCAATACATTTCCAAAGTTTAGGAAGAGAAACAGATACTCAGGAGTCCTTGGGGATCACTGAATTATTCAGTGTTGCCCTCTGAGTAAGGCTGATGCTGCACCACTTGGCTGCTTCTGTACCAAATCCAGTAACTGGTATTTGACTGGAGCATATGAAGGTGTCACATCTTGATTTAAAGACTTCCAGAGAGGAAGAACTTACCCCCTCTCTTGGCAAGTTATCTCCCTGTCTTCATTTTCAATTCAAACTTAACCTCAATTCAGCTTCCTGTTAGAGGGGAGTTTGTAGGCATTGTAGCAATATCCAAAAGCTGGTTTAGTACCTGCTACTAATTAAATCTGAATTAATATTTCTTTTAAGCATGACAGTTGCATCTCTTTCAATTTCCCATTGCAACACATTTTATAGCATTATCTTCATAATTTGTATGGTTTTTTTTTCTGTGCACTCTCCAGATTTTATAGGCTTCTCAGCTGTGAGCAAGTTTCTCATGTCATTGTGATATTAAACAAATTAATCTTACAAACACAGCTCTGCTCCTGTCATCACTGCAGAACTGCCATGTCCCATAGCAAGCTCATGTTCAGTGCAGTTTCCATTAAGATCCTGAAATCCATTTCTGAAACTGCCTTCCAGTGGGATGGTTCTTAATGCTCACAAGCTGTATTTCATCTAGAAATCATTAGAAAGACTAGATATGAAAAATAGTTAGAGTAACCCTTATTATTTCATGCCACATCAATGCAAACTGGCCTGACAAAGTCACCTGGCACATGGCCATATTGATTAGAATCAAGTTACTTGCTCATACTGGCTCAACTGAGGCTGGTTTCACCTTGTGACACACAAAGCTAAATGATCCCCTCTTGCCTTCCCCATCTCCACAAAGAAGCATGAGCAGATTTTTGTTAAATAGCATTAATTTCACTTGTCCCTTAGTCATATTTGCAGCCTCATGGCCCTCCTGCCCTCTGTCACAGGCTGCCTCTGACATATTCTATTCTCCAGGCCTGCAAGGATCTTTTATAACACTTACTTCAAGCCAGCTTTGGGCTCAAAAATGCCACAGATTAAAAATACTGAACTGCCTCAGCAGCAGTCAGCATGTCAATCCTAGTTTGGATGGTTCCAGCTCTAGCACTCAACATCTGTGCCAAAGCCAGCTATAGCACGGGCTAATTCTGGCCAGCAGAGCACATCTGGGGCTCATTAAGGGCTGCAAAGGGCAATAAATCTGACAGGCTATCATCTAACACAATGAATATTTTCAAATCATATTTTCTGAAACAAAAAAATACAATGCCCAAAAAGCCAAACCTCACTTTCTACTGGGCACAATGTTGTCTATTCCCTTTCCTGCTCTGCTAGTTGAATCCCAGACCAAACTTTGTCATTATTTGCCCTCTGCTCTCAAAGAAGCTGGGGTTACCAAGGTCATCTTGTTTTGCCTCTGTGCTCACTCTCCTCTAGCCTCAAAAGTTTGCTTACTGCTCAAAGACTTATTATTAAAAGTTAGCAAGAGAAAGCTGTGCACCTCACACAGTTCCTTTGCTTATCTGCTGCTGTTTAGGCATGCTGGGGTTTATTTTTTCATTCTCTATGGCTGATGATTTTCATCTTCCATGGCTATTTGTGAGGGTTGGAAAGTGTTTCTGCATTCCCTTGATGCTTGATTGCATCATCCTGATTCTCTTTAAACACAAAAGAGAACTACTGAGTATTTCTGAATCATTTAGATTTTCACCATTTCCTGCTAAGCAAGTGAGCCATACTATTGCTAGAAATTATTTTATTGCTGTTACCCTTTAAAATGCCTTCCTGTCCTCAGGCTGCAAGGTAGGGGTTTCTTTGGCTCCCTTTCAAGTCTTTCCCTTCTCCATACTTCCACAGGCTCTACTTTACATAATTGCTGCCTCCTTCCTCTTCCCCACTTATCTGATATAATTTTAGTAGCTGCCTTTACTTCCTCACTTCATAAGGAGGTGCTGCTAACCAAAGATATCCTTGCTCATGATTATGAAATTGTGGTTTTCAGTCATATAGTAAAGTTTCCTCATAAAATTTCCAGTTTCATTCACATTTTCCTATCTAGATCTCACAACTTCTCTCTGAGCTTCTCTTCCCAAACATACCCATTCATCATTTTCTTGGTTGCTTTGCAAAATAGGCCATGGGGAGCATCTCACACAAGACTAGACAGAGATGTAGAAAACAGACAAAGAAGTAAATCTTGTGTCTTTCCTTAGACAAGGTAGAAGATGAAAAGTTCTTCATGTAACATTCTAACAAGAAAAATGAGATTATTTTCAATGTCTCCTCAGAATATGCCGGACTAGGGTTCAGGTCCTGTTCTCATTTAGTCTAATTAGAGCCATTACCTGGAATTACTAAGCTTGCACAGGCAGTCTCTTTTCTAGGAATTAACCAGCTCTACTCAGTTTGAAAATTATTGGAAATATGTTTTAGGCATTATTACCAAAGAAAAGAGAGGCTACTGGGAAAATGAGATTAGAAAGTCTACAAGTTTAAATAAGCACTAAAATACCAAGTACTTACTCATTCCTATTAAACTTTTCAAAAGCTTGTGCTTTATCAACAGCAGTGATAACTAAATGTGCTGTTAGTCCAGCTGTGTTGCACCTGGGAATCCTGAAGGAAAACACTAAGGAATAGCATTAGCTTCCCAGATTTTTAGGAGCACCTTGGTCAAAGATGGAAAATGTGTAGTGTCCCCTAAAAAACTGAGAACAGATGAGTGGAGTTGCCTCATTGAAGCTCCTCCCTCCTGTTAATTGCTGGGTTTGAGAATTATAAGGAAGCAAAGGACAAGTGTACACGATGATGCAGGAGTTTACCAGAACTAAAAGTGCTAATGATTATGAAATTAGAGTCTTGATTACAACTGACTAAGCAAAAATTTGATAGGAATATGAAGCTACTTCTTGTTAGATTTTTGTGGTTATTTCTGGTTTTGTTTGGTTTGTGGGCAGGTATGATAACCCAGAACAAAAGGAGCATCCAGCTATGCATAAGCAGAACTCCTAAAGAGATTTTCTGGTCTTGTTCTCTTTTGTTTTATTGGGTTTTTTGCCTTTTCCTCCTTAAATGAAGCTGTCTACAATAGCATGAGGGAAGAGGAAGAAAGGAAGAGAACTTTTGGGAAAATAATCTTCCTAATAAACATTATGGATATTATAATATCCAACGTTACAGCTATTTACTCCATTTTAATGCTGCTATTTGTGGGGAAATAAAATAATGCACAAACAAGGTAAAAACGACTGGTAGCCAGGAAAAAATTAGAAACACAGCAGAAGGAATCTGGGGCTTGGGGAATGCAGTAAACATGAATGTGTCAGGAGGAAAATGACAATTGTCACCCTCAGGAAAAGACTTCTCCATCCCAGGCATGCTACTGTTAGTGTCTAACTGATGCAAGGGCTGAGTTTTGTGTTTCATGTATAATGCAACAGGAGAAGTAATTCCAGTGCAGGAATAAAAAAGTTCATTGTTTTCCATCAACCCCAGCCTCCTTTCTTAGCTCATTTTAAAGTTTTAAATCTCTTTCCAGACTGAAGTAACACCCACATAGTCCTATCCCCACTGGAGTTCGATTTAGTTATCTTGGAAACATGACAATGAAATGATACTGCACCTATTTCTCAGTTATGGTGAAACCAAGAAAGTTTCATGAAAAGAAAAAAACAAAAGGTTTAACTGGGGCAGAGAATAGAACTAGCTACTAAATATTTTACTACAGAAAGAGATCTGGAACATACACAATTTGGTGCAGCAGATTTGGTTTTCTGTGCTGTTGCCAATTCTTTTTTAAAAATTAGGTCACTTTTTCAAGGAAACCTTAGTAACTGGCATATGTGGATATTATACATTGCAGCTTGAAAGAAAAGTGCTTTTTCACAGTAGCATCTCCCATCCTATGTCTATTGTTTTTCAGCAAGCAACAGAAGATTTGTCAAATTGGAGTGGCTGTATTTAGTCTCATGTTTACACTTCTCTACAGTTGAATGCTAAATTAGGACTGTCACCTTGTCATTATTCTCTAAGCTTAGCTGTTTGTTGTTTTTTTTTTCCTACTCAATGTTCCTTTACACATTCCTTCAAATTATGGGAAAATTTACTTTAAGCATAGCAATTTGAGTTTTTTTCTGTCTCCTACTTCAGAAGTATTAATCCACAGAGACGGAGAGATGTAGATACACCCATGCAAGGTGTGTGTATTGGTCCTTATAAACCAAAAATCCAAGAGCAGGTACTGTGGGCAACAATATTCTCTACCCAGTCTAATACAGATTTATCCTTACTTAACCTTTGACATCCATCTCTAAAACACACCTTGGAGATCTCTAAGGGAAAAAATAATCTCTGATGGTGATAAACTCTGCAGTAGGTTGCTCAAAGAGGTTTTGGAGACTCCACCCATTTAACACTTGAGTGATATCTCCACACTTGGCTGAGTTTTGAGCAGAGGGTTGGAGCTGATGACCTCCAAGGGTGGCTGCTTGCTTTAGCACCAGGAGCAGCAATGAATCACATCTCCACCAAGCTCCATTGGCAAGGGTGAAGTGGTGCTGGTGTCACAGATCCACTGCTGGGGAGGCTTGGCAAGGTCAGGGCTGGCAGCACAAGTGCAGGGAGAGCTCATGTGGGAGGCAGTGCTGATGGATGCTGCTGCTGAAACCTTCAAATATGCATGCTGCTGCTCTGAGGGGAGGGCTGCTCTTCCATCAGACTGGCCACAGAGGCAGCCTCCCCTCGACAGAAATACTGCTCTTGAGCACGTGAAATAATTATGAGATGAATTTGAATTGAAAGTGCACTTCCTCTTGACCTACTTCCCAGGCAGAGTAGCACAGCTTGATGCCCTCCTGTTTGGAGAGGTAAAATTATCTCTGCATTCCCTGGGCTCCACACATGCCTCTATTGTTTGGTACCAACCACATGGCTCATTATCGTGCCTACCACGCAGTCTCTCATAATGATTTCCTTCCCTCTCCTGTCAACACCCAGCTGACTAACCAGACTGGTTTCTGGGCAGAGAAGTGGACCTGTTTACCCCATCAATAAATACACCTCTTTTTCGTTTGTACTGTGAAGGTAAACATGCACAGTGAGTGTAAGCTGGCCTTGGAAAAGTGGCTGGGCATTCTGAGGCGCTGCAGGACTACAGGCATCAGATTCCTCCCTTGCTTAGGGAGCAGACCTTTTCTACTCAAAGCATGTGGGATGCAGCTTTTTACTCCACCACAAAATCAATTACATGTTCCATTAGTGCCAGTGAAGTCTGGCTGGGCTCTGAGCCTCCATGGATAAATCCTGCAGCAGCTCAAGGGTTAGAGCAGGACAGGGGTGCCGATTCTGGGACAATCTCCTGGCATGAAGGAAGGATGTAAGCTCCAGAAATAGAGCTCCTGACACATGGGTCTCTTCAGAGAGGTCTGTGGCTCTTATTCAGGTGTCTAAGTAGGGAGGATGCTTCAGCACAGCTCTTGCTGGCATTTCAAAGCCATCAGCTGTGCTGACACTGCATGGTTCTTTCATCAAAAAAAAGTTTGAATAGGGAGAAGCTGCTGGGATTTTCTGCCCTGAATATGTTTAAAAGAAAAAATAAAAAAATCAGTTCATGTGGATTTTTAAAATTTCTTATAACTGATGTCTTTCTATAGCAAGTTATACTGGAAGGAGTAGAGAGCAAATGGTGACTAAATGATATTTTAATAAGTCCATAACCTGAATAAACCACATGGAGAGAAGTGATAGGATGGGGCATAAATTGCCCGAAAAAGATCTCCATTCCAACTTGCCAGGCCGAATTCTATAGGTCACAGTGAGGAAACCTACTGCTAGCAGAGAACCTGATCATGGGTTGTACATGAAAATAGCCATTAGATAATAGCTATTTCTGCAAACTTCACCCAGGATGAATTGTGATTCAGGGCACATGAATCACCTGCCAAACCCTCCAGTGCGTCAGTGATAAGAGAACAAATTGAAAAGTGCAGCTGGAGTGGAGCTGACAGCACAGCTAGAGACAATGACCATTCCTGAATTCTCTCCTGGCCACAGTTGGGATGCCTCATCTCACTTTGCACACTAAGATGTGACATCTGAGTGATGTGACAGACCTGGATGTCCATCTGAGCTCTCCTGCCTTGTCAGCAGTGATAATTTCATTCTGTTTGGGCAGCTAGAGTTGCTCACATCACCTCAGACATCACTAACTGATCTCACAACAACCAGGTGTGTCCAGTAGCCAATTGTAGTTCCAGATTTATCTTATCTCAGATTGTGTGGGCATGTGGTTTTGGTTTTTGGGGGATTTTTTTTTTCCCTCTCCAATGTACTGATGTAACATTCTTCCTCCTGAAGACAGTTCTGGTAACAGAATCATAGGATCCTGAACAGGGAAAGTCCTTGTTTGAGATTAATTCAAGAAAACTGATTCAAAGGCATTATTTTGGTTGTCAAAGGAAGCATAGCTTCAACTGAACAGGGCTCTGATTCTCTTGATTTATTTTTACAGTCTAATTAAATTAATCTTAATTAATTACACTAGAGAAGATCGCCTCAAATCCACACAAAATGCTGAAAGCATGCCAAATCCAAAGCCAATAGGAATTATTAATCGGCACCCTTGGACAGACAGCTACACCCCAGGGCTGCCCACTCAATTCCCTAGCTCCAGTGGATCTTTCCTCCCCCCAGCTTTCAGCAGGAACACAGCTGGCCATGGAGCCAGGCACACATCAAACAGGAGCTGCACCAAAAGGCCATTCCAAAGCCATTGGAATTACATTGGTGTCACTTCCTGTGACACTTTACAAATGTCAGCATAATGAATCCTGTAGTTCATTTCCATCCACCTCCTTCCAAGTGACTGGTCAGGCCTCAGACAGTAAAATTTTCCTGCACTGTTGCCTGGAAGAGCTGCCTGAGCAAGGTGTTGTGGTTGAGAAGTTCCCTCTGGTTACATCAGAGGTTCCAGCCCTGTCAGGCTCATTAAAAGGATCCACACTTAGCTTCATGGTTAGGAGAGACCACTGTGAATTTTGAAGTAGGAGATTTGTAAATCAGTTATTGCTCCCATGAGTCAGGTATGCTGGATGGGTAACAGCAACAAGGTGATTTGATCTGATGTCCTGCTGCTGGGATCAGGGACAAACCCAGCCAGGACACCCTGAAACCAACCATATCTTCCTCCCCACACATCTGCACAAGCATAACTTGAGCCACATGAGCTTTTTTAGTAACCCATGAAGGCTTACTAACTCATTCCTATTCAAAATCTCAAACCCTCAACATTTCTGGAAGCATCAAACCCTCAATTCCTGGCTCACTTCAACTATCCCATCTTGAGATGGGGTGCCCAAAGCCTTTTTGGCTGTGACCTGGGGTACAAAGTTGTGGTATGGGTTCCCTTTGCTGCAGACCTTAGGCTATAATGGAACACTTCTTTGATAACAATTGCTCTAAATCATTGCTTTAAAAACTGAAATAGGAAATGAAGTTAATGCTTGCTTGCATTCTGTGCACTATCAGCAAGTGACATTGCACAGAATTTAGATTGAGGCCAATTTTATTTCTAAATCACTCTCTAATTTGATCTTTAATATTCCTTTTACATAGAACTGAACAGCATCAGCTGCACGAGAATCTGAGCCTAAAACATAAAACCTCTCCAAGCTCTACTGCAGTGTCCTCCCTGCAGTGCAGGAAAGAAAAAATGAAGACTTCATGGAGCTAAAATTGACATTCAGGACATGGAGTGTTAAAGCAGGAGAGATAGTTTTAACTGAGGAGAAATTTCATGGGAAGAATGTGTGTCATGTGGTTTGTATCCACTATTCAGAAGAGCACAGTATAGGGCTACAACTACCATTAAAAATATATCACATTTAATAGGGGCCAGTTTTACATCCATGGCAAACTTCTGAAGCAGCTCTTTTTACAGTTCCCCTCCCAAGCTTTGTTGTAAAAAAATATTCACTGTTACATCCAGTCACTACTTAGCTCAGGGCCTTGTGTATTATGTAAAATGGAATACAAAAGCAGAACATTAAAACAAAATTAAGATTCAATAGAAAATTAATAGAAGGAAAATTAGAGAGAGCTCTACAGCTGCTGCATTTCTTCTACTGTATGGATACTTCCAGCACTATCTTAAATGAGTTACATTAGCATCTCTGAAGACCAAAGAATTGTGTTTTATGAACTCTTTGCCTTTAGACTTCAATCTCTTCTGTGCAGCTGCTCAGAGAAGTTTCCAAATTATTCAATGCACTTTTCCAATACCTCCTAACCTGGAATGCTTGTCTAGGAGGCTTATAACCCTTTTTAGTCATAGTTATATCCAAATTTATAATCCACCAGAAAAAAAAAATTAGTATATTAGCAGAGGCACAGGATAACAAAGTATCTTAATGGTAATGCTTTCAGGACCATACTTAGGGATTATAATTTAATTTAACATTGTGAACTTAGGCTGAGATGGACAAAGATAAATATTTTAATTGTTTAACTTCCACTGAACTCAGTGGAAGTCAGACAGGGAAGTCCCAGTACCAATTTTCCAAAGTGGGGGATACTACATCCCAGCAGCTGTTTCACTTCTGATCTCTGCCCAACAGCAATTCACAATTTATGTTTAAAGCACTGATGTACCAGTGACCATTTTTATAACCCATTAAATGACTGCCCTGAACTTAGCATGCCTAGCTCCTACAGCACCATCAAGCTGGACTGAAGGATGGGAAGGAAAAGCAAAAACAATTTCATCCAATGAATCCTTCTGTCAATATAGCAAGCTATAAACCAAAACAACAGAATGACCCCACCCTTGACAGAACTCCAGGAAGACAGTGGGAAGCCAAACTTAATATTTTTAATTACCAAGGAAAATCTTCCATTCTATCATTCTATAACCACCTTAAACCTCCCCATGAGCTTTATTGTACTGTATCCTAAGGCAGGGCCTTGGCCCAGCCTTCAAATTATTAATCTCTTATACAACAACACAGCACTGGATCTGCTAATTTCAGATTTTCATTCTGTATCCAGAGGTTTGACTGCATGTTGTGTTGCATTTTTCTTTTGCTCTGAACATAAGAAGGGCTCCCCTGGTGACCCAGTTAACAGGTAATATGCCTCATCCAAAGAGATAGCTAATTAAATAATTTCACCTCCCCCCTTTTTTTCTTAGCTTAGTAGTCTATTCTCACATCTCCAGTTTCACAAACTAGAAGTTCGGGGGTTTTTTTAGTGTGTGCGCCTTTTGTTGTAAGGCAATTTTATCTCAAGATTTTGTCTGCTTCAGGTTTCTGTCCCATATGGCCAAAAAACACAGGTTCTGGCACAAAACTTCATCTGGATTTTCCTGTTGGTTCAGAGTCACACAACTTCGACTAAGAGCAGCAAGACTGCAGAGAAACCTCGACATTTCCTGTGCAGGATCATCCCCAAAACAATGTCTGTGTCCCCCCAAAAAAAGACACTGAATGTAACAATGAAAGAGGAAAATTGGAAAGGAATAGGCAGAGTGGGGGATTTTTTTGGTTCCAACACTCTGTCACAAAACTGGAGCACATTCTGGGTTACTTCTGCTGCAGGCTGCTCTTCAGCAAGTCTGTGCCTGTCATTACAGGACGCCCATGATGTGGTGAGGTGTCTGGGTGCCACTTGATTGTGGAAATGGAAACATCCCCTCCTTGTGGGACATGCCTCCTGCCTCTGCAACTGTGGTAATTCCTTCCTGACCTGAACTACAGTGGCAATTCTTCCTGAGAGGAGCAAAGGGCTGTTGAACTGATCCCTTTACCTGCTTACAGGCTCAGAGGGACAAAAACTGAACCTGGTTGCTTAAAATGGACACCTTGAGGGCTCTAAGGCATTTCACTGAGTGATTTCCATTGCTTTGTAACTCAGTAAAGGTTTCCCACCAGACTGGCAGACCCCTTTAGAGCTACCACTTCCATATTGTATAGATGGGCTCTCTCTGCTCAGTCCCCTTTTGACAATGCCTCAGAAGGAGAGGAGGCAGCTCTCTGTGGCAGGTGTCCATGGTCCCCTCTCCAAAACCCAGTAGTGTGTGCATATGAGAGAGCAGTACCCCCAAGTCCCTGTGCTCATGGATGCAGTGCCATCAGCTCTGACAAAACCCTGTCATGTCCTCCCTGCTTTCCATCCTGCATTCACACAGCTCCCTTTCTCTGGGGAGCACTCTAAGGGTGGCCAGGGGCATGTAAAGCTCACAAAGTGCAGATGAACCTGAGCCCTGGTGCCTTGGAGTGAGGTTTACTTGGGAAATGCTGCAAGATGCAAACCACCCTGGGAAGGAGAAAAATCACCTCCCTGATTCCATCAGCTTCAGGGGCTTCCCTGCAGGACAAATTCAGTCCAGGTGGATTGTGTTCACAACACAGGAACACATTGTACTTTTACAGGAGATCTTACCCATGTCTCTGTTCCCCTACACATCACCCACGAGAGGATTTGTGTGAATTCACAGACAGGGACAACTAAAATCCAGAGAAAGCAACTAGGATGCCCTGAGCCACATGGCAAAATGACAGATTAACCCTGGGCTATCTCACATGAAAAGTAACATCAGGCCAGGGCTGGAGCAGCTCTAAATACGGAGTTACAGGTCACAAGGGACCATTGCTATATGCTCGTCCCATTCTGAGATTTTTCTCTTCCCCTCCTCAAACATCTGCTACAAACCACAGTCAGAGGGGAACTGGACCTCTTGTCTGATCCAGTACAGCTGTTACTGTGTTCTCTCAGTTTTAAAAATCAACCTGACCCCTCAACATTGGAGGCAAACACGCTTAGACTTGGAAAGAGTGCAGTTTTAGGACCTTGCTTTACGAATGTTTTGTATTAAAATGATTTATATGAACACATTTGCTCTTTGGATCTGGCAGCAGCCTGCAATCAGACCTAATGTTTCTTAATATTTTGGGCCATAAGCCATCCAGCTTGGGGATTTATTCATCTTAACATGTTTAGCTTTGTAAGCACAATGCAGTAGTTAGTGTTGTGCCTCCCGGCTGCTCTTCCATTTTTTATAAACTCATTTTCTCTGCTAACCTACTTTGAATTTTTTCTTCTAAAGCTGTTTTTAGTCTTCCCCTGCCCCTTTTCTTTTCACTCTTCCCCTGCCTCCTTTTTTTTTTCCTGCCACAAAACACTAGGATACAGCACTGACGACTTGAATAGGCTCCAGCTTCTATACCCTGACTTTGGAAATAATTGTTCCCACTAATCCTTTTGAGTGCACTCCCAATTCCATATATTCAAAGAGCTGTCCCCCACTCCACACATACACACACACACCCAATTGCCTCTGTTCAACAATCAGAGATCATGCATCAGCACATTGTGATTGCTGGTGCCCAGCAGCTCCTGAGCCCCAAACTCACAAACTGCTCCTGATCTGGCACCACCCTTCCCACCTCGTCCTCACCCTAACTACTTGAAAAAAAAAAATAATCTTGTATTCCAGCTCAGCCCTGCAGCCTGCCAGTCGATTCCTGGATGCCTTCAATGCAGTATCATAAACATACTTAACGAGGGAGTTTAATATAGATTTGGTGAGACAGTTCTTTGGGTGATACATAATTTATGGTGCCCTGTAGCACAGGAAGCCCTGAGTGGCGTCAGAGTGAACAGATTCAAGAAACTTGCCAGACAGCAAAGGGGGAGAGGAGTGGGGAGAACAAGGAGACAGAAACCCAGGGAAGGAGGTGCATGAAGAAGAGCTCAATAGCAGGAAAAGGCATGAAAGACAAGAAAGGTAAAAGGGCAAGAAAGGAGTGGAAAATGAGACAAAGCAAATGGAAAGACCAAGTTTGGTAGACCATAGAACACACACAGTGCTTGGCAAGTCTACAGAATCTGTGTCTGCCACTTGCCTAGGCTTCCACTTGTGAGGAGGCACTAGCTCTGAGCTCCTGGAAGTCACTTTTTGACTGGAGAACTCTCACCTAAACAGTGTCCATGGGTTCTCTGTTAAACTCAGCAGTGACCTGTCACAGAAGTGTAAGGACACCTCAGGGACAGATCTCCATCAGGAGCAGCCTGATACATGGGGAGAGATACTAGGAAAGCACTTCTGATTTATTTTCTGGGATTTATGCAACGTGAACTGAAGGCAACACACCACTTGGCTCTGAACAGGACCCCTGGTGAGCACAACAGATGCCTATATTAAAAGGAAAAAAACCCAAGCACAACTGGACTGGCCAAGAGCCTCCACAGAGGCTGAGGAGGGGGAACTCAGTTTTCCTTCCACCTCCAGTATCCACCATGAGGTTTGCTATTACTTCTGTTGATGGACAGCAGCCAGGATCCACGCTGCTGAGAAAAACAGCCTTTGTCTCACCAAATTCACAATATAGCACTGACCAAAGTACCCCTTCTCTTGCACACGTGTGCTGTGCACAGACCCATGAGCTGACACACAAAACCCTGCCAGGGAATCCCAACACACCAGGTGAGCAGGTGTCTGGTCATCTCCACTCTTCCCATGGCTGCTGCTCTCTGTGCAGGCTAAAAATGTTAAAGTTTGCTCCCTTCAGCCCAGGTGAAGCTGCAGGGACTACGTAGGTTCCCTGTTGAAGGAGAGCAGCTAATAACTGTGCTTTTAGAAACACAAACTTTGATTTAATCCCAGGCTTTAACCCCTCTGCTTTCTGCCCACAGAAAAGGGACTGTGCTCCCCTCCTGCCCTGCAAGGTGACTGTCAATGTGCTTTCTCCTCCCTCAGCCAAATCTTACCAACTATTTCTAAAGCTGCTGGCTGGCCAATGCTGGGGGAACATTCCCTGGGTTTTCCCTGCCGCTGTGTCCCCCATAGTGGCCATCTCTGCCCCCACCCCTCTGAGATCATGGCTTGGTGTCTGTTTTCTTTGGCATTTTCCAGCATTTCCCTTGGAAGGAATGGCCAATAACACAGTTCTTACTCAGACATCACCCTCTGACAGAGTGCTCCCATAAAAATTAACAATTCTCATTCTTGAGAGCCTCATGCTGCTCCACTGCCTCTTTCAGACTGTTCTCTCCTGGGGATAGGGTCACAAAACCCACAAAGTACACAGAGATTTGCAATTAGATCTGATCTCTAATTATTTTTCCCCCTAATCTGAAAAATGTGACCAGTAAACTGCAGGTTTTGTAGAAATTTAGAAAGAATAAGGAAATTTGGAGAAGGTTTGTGCTCCCCTTGATCCAAAATCTGCCAGCTTTGAAAGAAATATTTAGATAAAGCTCCTCCAAAAGTTTACAGAAGAGAGTAGCTATTTCTTGTAAAAATAAATGCATGAAGACACCAAAGAATTTCTCTTGAAAATTCATTGTAGTGGAAATTTTTCAGGTAGTTTCAGTGAACTGTGGAGCTCAGCACAACCTCTGGTACCAGAGCCTGGTTTCACAGGCCTGGGGACCTGAGAATTCCCTACAGCAAAACCAGGGGACAAGTTGAAAAAAAAATTTTTTTTTTTTGCAATGATACAGATCCTTCTTTCTGTAAGCATTCCTAGAAATATTAAAAATAAAAATAGAAGTGGGAGTTAAAGAAAAAGTGTGTGCACACTTTTGAGTAAGCATTAAACCTATGATTTAGAAAAGATGGGTGCCTCACTCAGCCCCTGAGGGGATCTGTATTGCTGTGCCATATTTACACAAGAGAAAAAAGGAAAGGGGATTTGCCTGGGGTCAGACTGAAGCCAGCAGGGAGAGAGTCTGTCTGAGAGATAAAACATCCAGAAATGGGACACAGGAAAGTAGCTTCAACACCAGTTCATCCAGCACTGGGACAGAATTGTCCAGGCTCTAATTTCCCTGCTCCTAGGAAGTGGCAGTAGTGATGGAGCCCCCTCCTGGGAAGGTTTCCAGCAGATGTGCTGGCTCTGCAGCAATGCTTTCAGGATGGGCTTGGTGTCTCACTGCCACATCCAGCTCATTGACACATTACACAGAAGAAAAGGCAATGATCTCCACTTTCCTAAGGGGAATCCTTTCAAAGTGACTAGAAAGTCACCAGCTCTAGCCTGATGGCATAAATCACTTTGGTGAGCCTCCAGGTGTGTCCTGTGACTCCACTTAGGGCTCTGTTTGCTGAAAGGGAATAATTTTATCTCCTCAGTGATACCGCATAACCTCCCACAGCTGTCTGGGCAATCCTCCTACAGGGAAACCCAAGTTGCTTGTGAATCAGCTCCTGATCTGCAGGAGTTTTCAGGACTGAACTTTAAAGAAAGCAGAAACAGCCTTTGGAAAGCTTTGTGTACATTCTGGCAGCTCAAAAAAAAAAGCATCACAGCCATGCATTCACACCCCACAAACAGTGGTTCATTAGTGACAGTTCTGGCACCAGCATCCCAAGCAAATCCACCCTCCAGCATTAATCCAAATGCCAGGTCTCTGAAGACTCCTTGTTTGTTTAAGCCTCTCCTTATTGGAGACATCAGGCTTCCATTCTTAGCTGCTGGACTAGATGGAACATTGAGGGCCAAATCCATAAAAAACCTGGATCTCTGTAAGTTTTCCTAGCATCATGAGGAGTTGTGTGTCATGTGCTGGAGTGTGTCAAGAGAAGGGCCACAAAACTGGTGAAGGGACTAGAGCACAAACCTGATGAGGAGTGGCTGAGGGAGTGGGGGGGTTCAGGAGAAGAGGAGGCTCAGGAGGGACCTTATCATCTACAGCTGCCTGAGAGGGGGCTGGAGCCAGGTGGGTGTTTGGGGGCTGCCCATCACACATCTTAAGCTGAAGATTCAAGTTTAGTGTCCAACTTCCATCATCCCTTATCCTTTTGGACCTGCCTGGACTGAAATTATTGTGACTCCTTCCATTGTGAAGGTTTCCCATTTCCAGTTACTCCACAGAGCAGAGCAGCATCTGCATGTTTTCATGTCCCAGATGGGAACATGCCACCATGCTCATCCATGTGAAAACTGCCTGTTTACACTGCTCATCTGGCACACAGATCTCAGGAGTTCCAACTATGCCCCATTTCACACTCCAGGTGAAGGAACATGAGGGCAGCTCAAAAGAAGGATGTGTTTTCATTCAACAAGAGCTCCTGACTTGCTTTATTTTTTTCTCCACGTAAGCAGCCACAAACAGATGTCTCAGCCTCCTGGTACCAGTCACTCATTTAACAGCAGCTCTGCCCTGTTTGTACAGCACCCTTGTTCTCACACCCTTAACTCATCATTACACAGAGATAAACTATCAATGCTCAGCCTTGTGATGCTGCAAGGAGGGGGGGCTGATTCTCCAGGAACAAGTAGAACAGTGCATGAGAGGGATAAGATTGCAACCCTGCAGCTTTTGGTATTGATTCCTCTCTGTTTCAACAGGACCACATGTTTTTAAACCATCTAAAGGGGAGCAGACCCTCAATGTAGGTTTTTAAAATGCACTCACAACCTTTTATTGGTCTCCTTTCCTCAAGATGTTTCTTTCTACCCCTTTCACCATGCTGTAATGTTTAAATCTCAACTTACACACAGCCTTGGAGTTGTTACCAGTTCTTTAGACTTCTACTTTTACCTGCTCCCAGCATCTTTTACCTTCTACCTTCCACAGCAAGAAACAGAGGTTTTGCAAAGGAGCCACATAACCACAGGAATGTCACTGTCAGAAACTGTAAGAACTAAATGCTTTGAGCCATCATATTTAAAAAAACTCAACCAAACCAAAACCCCCTGCCTACCCCAAGCTAGCCCCTTGTTAAGGATCACAGCTCACCAACAGCTCAAAACAGACACAGCCTTTCCTGCTCACTTTTTCTTGAGTGTCTTTGTCACATCAGGGTGACCACCAGACTGGGGCCACAACTCCCAAAATTCAGCCCCAATTCCAGCAGCAGACACACCCCACATACACTGCTCTCCCAGGATCACTAGCTTTGTTCATGCTCTCCCAAATCAAAGAAAGCCGCTCTTGCCCAGGGTTGCTCAGAGAGACCCAAGGTCACAGCACAACACAGGAGCCATGACACTTCCCTAGCGACCTGCGTGGAGCATACAGAAAAGATTACATTTTCTACTTTATCTCATACAAAAGAAGCAAAACAGGACTTACCACTGAATGCAGGCACTTCCAGAGTCCACCCAAAGAAATCTCTCTTCCTTTCCTGAGCAAAAGAAAGGAAGAGGCTGGCCTTTACCCCTGGTTTTAAAGGGTAGCCCATCAGCTGATGGGTTGCTGCTGGTCTTACTGCAGCTGGCAGGAGGCTGATTACTCAGAACTGAAGCCCTTTTGCTACATGGAAGTGATGGAAGTGCTGTTTTTCCTTTTTTTTAAGAAATCATCCTTTTTTTTTTTTTTTTTTGATCACTTGGGTCAAGAGTACTTACTATTGCTTGTTACTGGGGAGAAGAGATTGCTCCCCACTCAGCTACAGCCTCTTTTCAGATGGTGTAGAGAGTCCCTCCTGAGCCTCCTTCTCTGTCTGGACTTGCTCCAGCAGCCCAGTGTCCTTTTTAGGATTGTGAAAGGACAAGAACTGAACCCAGGATTTGAGGTGCAGCCTCACCAATGCTGAGGACAGGGGGACAATCACTGCCCTGGTCCTGTGGTTACACCATTCCTGATCCAGGCCAGGATGTCATTGGTCCTCTTGGCCACCTGGGTCATGTTCATCCAGCATCTTCAGGTCCTTTTCTGCCAGGCATCCTTCCAGCCTCTCTTCCCCAAGTGTGTAGTGCTTCAGGGAGTTGTTGTGGCTCAGGTGTAAGACCCAGATCTTCATTTTGTTCAACCACACACAAGCGGCCTCAGTCCCTTGATCCAGCCCCTGCAGATCCCTCTGCAGAGCCTTTCTACCACCCAGCAGGTCAACACTCCTACCCAGCCTGCAAACTGAGGGTGCACTCCATCCTCTCCAGATGAAGATCCAGATCATTGGTAATGATATTAAACACAACATCCAACCCAAAGAGAAGATCTGTCTCTAATGCCCTGTAAGTTTGAGTCTTGTGTGTGTGTCCTGAAGGAAGAGAATTTAATATTCCTTACAAAATCCCTGGCTTTTGGATAATCTACATTATTGTAACTCTGGACAAGCTTGTTTTGCACAAAAATACCCATTATTTTTTTAACCTTGCTGAACTCTTGATCACAGCAAGTATCTTGTGCCTACTAATTCTATGAGGCTACCATGCGGGGAAACTGGGTACTCTCAACACATTTAAAGCATGCAGCTTTGACTCTTTCCCAGGCTTTCTAGGTAAACAGTACCCCACTGGACACAGATGTGTCTGATGGTTTAGCAACTGTAATGGTTTGAAAGCAAAACCAGTGAGAGACTTCAAGTCAGAAATACAATTTCATAGGAAAAAAAAGAGAAAAATAAAATACATGCAATAGCACAAATGAAAATCCACTGTCAGAGTGAGAATACAACCTGGCTCCCTGCTAGTTAGGATGGTGGTAGCAGTCCAGATCAAGTGGTCTTGTTGATGTGGTGATCCTGTAGAAGGGTCTGGTAGCTCTTGTCCTCTGGAAATCAGTGGAAAAGGTTGCCTTGGTGTTCCAAATCTCAGTTTTTATCTAGGTAGGAAATGTTTGGCTCCTCCCCCTGGCTGGAGCATCTCCCAATGGTATGATGTAATTTTATCAATCAGGCAGAGGGACTAAATGGCCCATTAACAGAAAATATCTCCCTGGAGGGTGGAAAATATCAAGCACACTGCCCTGCCTAGTTTTTAACAGATGGTGATACGTACTTTTGGACACATGTTTACATCGTAACCTGGGACAGCAATGCTGACTCCTCCTGTCTCCCCAGGGCATGAATCCTCACCTCCGGATCAACGGGCCGATGAACATCAACCACTATGCCACCAAGAAGAGCGTGGCAGAGAGCATGCTGGACGTGGCCCTGTTCATGGCCAATGTCACCCAGCTCAAAGCTGTGCTGGAGCAGGGCACATCCTTCCAGTACTACGCCACCCTCATCGTGCTCATCAGCATCTCCCTCTTCTTCCAGGTGATGATTGGGATTCTCCTTATCATCACTGGTAAGGTGGCCACCAAGGTGCTGCAGGGGCAGGGTGCCCTGTGGGTTGGTTGGCGTGGGGGTGGAAGGGAGAAGCCTCTTTCCCCAAACCATTCTCCTATGGCTCCATGCAGGGCTGGATGTGGGTGGTTATGTTACCCAGAATAATGGGTGGGTTGTTTTTTGTCTGCACATCTCTGAGCACAACTCTTCCTTCACTTTCCCACTGCTGACCTCCATCCCAGTGAGAGAGTGAGGCATCTTGCTGCCCCTGCTGTTATGTGCTCCTTCATGCAGCTCTTGCAGACACTACATTTTATCTGTATTTTATATCTTATATCTGGGACTTAACATCTTAGGTATTCCCTGTATTAACCTCACATTTAACCAGTCCCACAGTTTTCCTAGTGGCCTACAGACAGTACATTAACACAGCATTGGTTTGCTGCTGCTTGCCCGTGCTCTGTCTGATACAGGAGTTGCTGTATTTCAGTCTCCAACAGATTCTCAGCATAAAAAACCTGCAAAATGCTGCATTTTCCTGTATATCCTACATGGGGTTTTATGTGGGACAGAGGATTGGGGGCTTTGGGAAATCTGTGACATATTCCTTCCCCTGTTGCACACAGCACAGCTTTTCCTAGTGGCAGCTGTGATGGCTGGAGCAGCTGGGAGGAGAAAGGGGACAGAAAGAACGACTGCTGTTTGCATGGCTTATTGGCCAGACAGCCCTGGCAACCAGGATATTGCTGTGTCTGAAGGGATCAATGTCCACCAGCCAGGATTTACCCCATTCATGTACCCAGGGCTGGTGGCTGTGTCACCACACGGGTGACATCTGGGTGCTAGTAAGCAAGCAGAGCATTGTTGCCCTTGTCTTCTGTGTCCCATAGCCTGCCATGGCCATGTGTTGGGGGGCACCATGGCATGTGTCTGGCTAGTGTGCAGCAGCAACTTGCCTCTTTAGGGTTGACCCATCGCAGGGCCACAGCACTTCCATGGCAAAACAAAGAATTTTGCCAAAAAAATCAAAACAAGGTGAGTTTTTTTTCTGCTTCAGCCTTCTATATCATCCTAGACCAAGCTGTGGCTCCTGTAGCATTCCTGTGGCTACTCCCTCTCCTTGGTGGCCTCAGCACTCAGGGGCACCATGAACATTTACCAGGCAGGGGAGGCTTGCAGGAGCTGGGGACTTGGAGTCAGTCTGCAAAGCTCCTTCTCTTTTTGCGTTGTATTGCACAGCTCGTCTGAACCTGAATGACATTGCCAAGCAACCCCGCCTGAATATACTGAACAACGCTGCCACAGCTCTCATCTTCATCACAGTCATCCTCAACATCTTCATCACAGCCTTTGGGGTGCAGAAGACTGGCCTCTACCCTACCAGGAATTTTGGACCTTATTAATTCATGGGACAATGGAGTCAGGTAAGAAGGGGTGAGTTCCCATCACTGCCAGCTCCTGGGAGGGCTCCCAGTCACAGAAAACATCACTGCAAAGTGAAGGCAAAGCTGCACAATTGGCAAAGCCTTTCACAGGAGGAGGAGTTCTCCTCACTTGGTCTCTAAAGCAAGAACACCAAACATCCCCGTTGCTGGGATTTATCAGCAAGTGGTTTTTGGAAGGCTGCAGAGATCATGCTAGATATGAATTGCAGTTGTGGGTGGGAGCTAAATTTGGGGAAGAAAACTAGGTGTGTTCTGGGAGGAATCCAAAGACAGCAGCACTGTCTGAGCAGAAAAAAGGAAGGCTCTGAGCAAGGCAGTGGGGGAAAGAGCTCTTTACAACAGCCACTGTAGTTTGGCTGGGATTGTTTTAAGCACCTAATGCTCATTTTCAAGGAAACCCTATAAATAAAAGTTCATCCAAATGGTTGGGTTCCCATGTCACGTCAGTGAGTGAATGACATGCTCTTAAATCAAAAGCACTTTAGCTCAAGAAGCAAAATTCACATTTCTTGCTTACATGACCTGCAAAATGTAAACACAGCTGAAATGCAACATGCCAGGGCAACAGCCAACAGGAGAGCTCAACAGACATGCTGTGGTGAGGGTGGGTGCAAAGGCCAAAATCCCCTATAAAAACATTGTTGGTTTGGGATCCAGAGAGAGGAAGAGCAGCACCCCACATGTGCAGGGGCAGCTGGGGTGGCTGTGACTGCTCCTCTCTGCACACAGAGGGGTCTGAGCTGACCTTGCTGGTGTTTCTTGTCCTCCCTGCAGGATCTGAGCACTGCAGCTCTCCTCCACACTTCCACTGACCTCAGCAGGAGCCCATGGATGAATCCAGAAAACTGGGTTGAACTTCAAAACTCTGTGTGTGTCATAGCATACCGGCCCACCTCTAATGCTTTTGCAGTTCTGACAGGTGGGAACATTGCCTTTCCAAGCTAGAGCAAACTTTGCAAGAGAAAACTGCAGGAGCAGCAGCAGGTATACATTTTAAAAGTGCAGTTCTGTAAACTTCTTATTTTAGCTGCCTGCTTCACATATTCAATATTAGCTCATTGGTAGAGAAGAGTGAATGATTTGCTTTGTAGGCTAAATAAATAAGTCCGGCTTTTTTTTTGGTTTCAAACCTAAGTTGATGCTCTTGAAGTAATTGTACCTCCCCCCCCAAAAAATTACCTCCCAAATGTCGGAATGGATTTCTCAAACTAGAAAAGAAGTTTTCCGAGGAGCACAGAATGGTGTGTGCATGTGAAGCCAATTTAAATGTTTTCCTAGTTGTTTAAAATTAAATGTGCCATAGTTAAGAAAACAATCAGATATTTCCAGCACTGGAATATTAACAAGGACACAAAATAGTTATTGTGGTCTGATATCATCATCAGGGACATATCAGGAATGATGTCAGAATAGCCTGACAATATTTAGTAGAAAATGAAGCAGCATTATACATAAGGACACAGCCTAGGCTTATTGCCACAATGAAAAATTACAGTTGAATAGCTTATTACTTCATTTAAAAATCACCATTATCATTTAATCTTATCACTAATATAAATGTTTTAAAATGTATTTGGTTTATAATGACAGCTCTCGTAATAATCTTGTAATAGAACAATTTGTTTCCTTAAAAAAAATCCTTTGAATTAATGAGTTTCAAGATTTTTATGAAAGACTACAAATTTTTGATCCTAATTTTTTTAACTTTATAGTCCTGCTAAAAAATGGTATCTTAATAGTCTTATGTAAGCCTATTTAAATAATTACATGCTCTTTTGATTATTAAATGATTTTTCCATTGTACTGCAGAATCAGAGTTCAACATGGACTTCTCATTTTGTATATCCTTGCCACCCCTGATAAAGAAATGCCATGAAAGCATCCTCACACCAGTCTTCAGGAGCTACTGGGAGTGTCTGACACTTAGGGACAGATACAGATAGATTCATTTGTATTCTGTAACTGACTTCACAAAACCAAATTTGTGTCAGTCACACGTGGTGCTTTTTCTGAGAGGGTGGGAATGACCTTGCCCACCAAGGTCAGCAGCTTAGCACCAGAAAGTGTCTGTGACTTCTTTGAGCTGAAGGAAAAGTTGCATAAAAAGGGTAGGGTGGAAAATACCAGTTACGTATTTACCAGAACCTGAAGTGGCAAAGCTGAGCACAATCTCAGATCTGTTTGGGGAAGCAGGCAGAGACTTGTCCTACACTTTTTCTCAGGGATGACAGGTCTGGGGTGACTCTGAGTTTGCTGCTTAACTTGGTCCTCAGTCTTTGCTCTGACTGGCAGCAAAGAGGGGTGGATGTTTCTGGGAAGTTATCTCACCTCCTCTAGAAAAATGCTTCACTCTAGAGGTAGCAGAATGAGTGGAAAGGACAGCAAAAGCACAAACCAAGGGCTGCCAGCCACTACTGGCTGGCTGGGTTCATGGAAAGGTAAAAAATTACACATCCTGCATGCAGACCCCAAACCCTAGGACTCACTGCTTCATGGAGCATGAGGCAAAGCAATTAGCATTGATGACTGAATGTAAAGAGAGGTAAAAAAAGAAATTATTCAACTGGGAAAGAAGCAGTGAAGGGAATTTCATTACCAGATCTTAACTTCATCATTGTTTCAGGGAGCCAGTGGATGGGGTATGGCAGCATGTGAGGCCTGTGTGAGCAGGAGGCTTCCTGCCACTCATCCCAGGCAAGCAAAAGACTGGCAGCACACTGGAACACTTTCCCTCCATCTCCTTTAATATTAATAATTTCTTGTTATAGTGAAATCACACTCATTAGCAACCTTGGCTGTCTTTTTCAGTCTTTGTGTGTGACTCCTATTGCTGCCAAGCTTTTGATACTGAAAGAAGGCACAGGCTGAAATGAAAATGGGCCAAGTAAGTAGCTGCTGTGAAAGAGCTGACCTCCCATTTGTGTAGGCTGTGCCAAGTACTGAGCTCAGGTCTAGGCTCCCACCCGTGGTCTTCTCCAGGAACTGTCCCCTGCTTGCCAGGAGGAGTGTGCTTTCCACAAAACAAACCACAAAACCACTGTGTTTTCCACATTCTCCCATCACATCACACTCACGATTTGCTGGAATTTTTTGTCCACTGTTTCCACCTTGTTTCACGTGTTAAATCCATGCAGGCAGGAGGAAAGTAAATCCATGCAGGCAGGAGGAAAGCTGTGTTGTTGCCATCCCATTTTCTGCAGGGCTCACTGTTGGCTCACCTTGCCCACTGCATCTCCCACCCAGCCCTTGCTGCAGAGCTCTTGCTGGTTTGGGCAGAGTGAGCTCTCTGTCTGGTACTCCCTGAAGAATGAGGAGCACACCTGCATTCTAATCTCTGCTGCACAGTGATGTGGGTGCAAGTGAACACACAGACAGAAGAGAGCTCTTGTAGGAAGACAATGTATTTATAAAACACGAGGGAGAATCTGTATATCCCCCAGCTCCAACAGAGAGGTGGCCCAGGAGTTGTCTTGAAGGCACAGAGCCACTTTAAGGCAGGTAACTGAAAGGTACAACTCAGATTTTCAACACAAAAACCAATCACCTTCAGACATTTGTAGGCAATAAGGAGAGATGTTCATACTTCATGTTCATTCAAACATTAAGACAATGATGAAACAAATCATAATTTTCACACAGTACACTTTGCTCCAGTTAAAAGCCAGCCCTTCTTCTTTCCCTTGTTGACCTGCAAAGCAAACCTGAGCACCACACTTCAAATCCTGAAGACACAGCCACACTTGTAGGCAGAACCCCATTGTCCTGCACCTCACACTTGGTGGCCCAGACTCCCCAGCCTGGTCACATCCTGCCCTGGAAAAAGTCTCTTGTGCAGCACTGTCCATCATCTCCCCAGCCACAGAGCTTCCAGAGCAGCTTGCTCCTAGCCTGATCCAAGCAAAGTCCTATGCAGCTGACTTCCTCCAGGTGTCCAGGCAGGACACATCCAGGATGCACACGAGGGCCAGGAACTCCAGCACAGCTTCCTAAAAAGATCCTGGTGACAGAAATGTGACCAGCTGTGGAGGGGAGTCAGCTTCCTGGCCATGTTCTTTCACTGCATGGTTAAGGGATCCGCTCCTGCTGTGCTTCCTGCTCTGTCCCTCTTTGTGACTCTGTCTGGGGAGAGAAACTGCAGCTTGCTTTGGAAGAGGGGCAGCAGCCTCACAGTGAAACCCAGCACTGCTGCTCAGCAATCACATGTAGTACTGCTTGGATACCAACTGAGAATTCCCAGTGAAAGGGAAGAACATCTGAGATGGCAGCTTTGAAACTGGCCATTGGGAAACTGGACTGAAAACCAGTAACTCCTTACATCTCCACCAAGGAGTCTTCACGAGGTAGTTCTGCTTACCACTGGCCTGGGTTCCAAGGTGTGAACGAAGGAGTACAGTCAGTCACAGTCGAAAAATGGGGGCAAAACCCTCAAATTCTGGCAATGCTGCACTGAGGAGTGCACCCTGCTGTCCAGTCTACTCTTTGCTGGCTGTCCTCTGTGGTGGGGAAGACTCATGGCATTTAGGCATGTCTGGATGCACCTAACTCTTGCCCGTGCCTGCAGATGGATGCCAGCTGATAACTTCAGGTGCTGCAGACCACATCCATACCCAGATGTGGAAGCACAGGGTACAAATAACTCCTCCTCCCCATGCTTGACTCATGGGCTGCCACCAAATCCAGCAGTTCTCCATGTGCAGGGTGGGCACCATGCTGTTCCCAGCTGCTGCTGCTAACTCCTGGCCATGTCCCTGCACTCGCCCTCCCGCCAGCCTCTCCCCATTCCACAGGGATTGCGTGACACAGCCAGCCTGGACAAGCTGTGCAGGCACAGTCCTGGAGCCTGGAAAGCAGCTCACCTGCACACTCGTGGAGTTGTGCCTGTGTCTGAGGGAAGCACAGGCTCTGACTTGCACTGAGAGCACGACTGACACTGCACATTCCAGACAGAGCTTATTGCAACATTGCATCACAGGGCTCTGGTCTCCCAAACTCCTATAATACTTAAAAAAAAAAAATTAAAAATTCAAAAAAAGTGTTGGCTGTTGTCAGCCTCTTCCTTATCACCCCAACTGCCATGATTTAATTTCATATCTGCATGGGTAAAGTATTTTCCCTCAACAGGAAGACTACTCTGGCTTGGGCAGCTGGCTAAGACTGCCTCTTCTGGGATGTTCAGTGTCTCCATGGATTCAGAGACACAGCCATCTCCTGTCTACTTCTCACCACAGCTGCACACTGCACAGCAGAACTTTCTAGTATCTGGTGGACTTTTTCTAAATCCATCACTAACAAAACCCAGACTGATGCAAACAGACGATCTGACAATTTCTGTCTCACGTGCCAGAACTTGCATGTTCAGTTTTCTACTGCAACAGTGGAACTTGATGGCCTTGACAAGCACCACAGACCCAGTAATAAATGAATGCCTATTCTGAACTGGCATCTACTCCATCAGCAAAGAGCAAAAAAATCTAGTACCAGCCAGCTTTGCTCGTATTCTGCATACATCCATTACTCCTTCCCAGCAACTCCCCACAGAACTGGGCACCATGAGCAGCATCCTGTGTCACGCTCTCCCCTCAAGCTTATGACATTTTTAGCATGGTATGGACACACTGAAGCCCCAGTGTAAAGCACTGAGTGAGCTGGGATTTCTGGGTTTATATAGTCTCCTAAAATGTTGACAGGGTAAAAAAAAATAAAATCTTGCCTTACATTAACAGGAGTTTTAGGAGACAAGATTTCCCTGTAGCACCTGGCCAGCTGTGGGCTCTCTCCACAATGCAATGACAGCATGGGTTTGCCCATCCTTTTGTTCACTCAACCCTCCTCTGTCCTAGCTGTTTGTTACACCCAGTGCCTGTGCCAAGTCCTGAGCCACCTCCTCCGTACCAGGCCAGAGCTCCCAGGGCTGCTCCAGGCATGAAGCACCAACAGCTGTGCTGGTTCTCCAACCAAGAGGCCTGCTCTCTACAAAGAGTCAAACTACAAGACACAACTGTGAGACCATAACTTATTAAATTAACTTTTAGATGCTGCATAAATGTACAGGATTTTGAGAGTGGAAGACTCTTGTCTCCTCTTCTGACAAATCACAATATTTCAACTAATAAAATATTGCCATTTCTTCCCTGCTAGGGTTTCCCTGATATTTTTAGGACAAACACATGTCTGTCAGGTAAGGCTGTAAAGTTCCTCCTGAGATGCTCTGTTATCTTCTCTGTATAGCTCCTCCACCACCCTCAGGCAGTGGGTCAATAATTTAGGTGGAATTGTAAATCACCCTTGCCAGCACACCCAGCTACAGGCAAACGTGGCGGTTGCAAGAGCAATGTATTTGCAACTCCATCCATGGCCCATAATTTGCTGAACACGAGCACAGTTTTTCATAATGACCAAAGTGAAAAGCACAGAGAAACATCTAAGCACCAGCAGCCTAAAGTGCCTATCAGCTCCTCTGCATCCAGATTTCCTTAAGTCAGCACATGGGCATGTGGGTGCAATACTGACCAGAGAACTTTGGTCCCCTGTCCAAAATCATGGGTACTGGAGAGATGGCAAAGGAGAGGAAATGAGGATGGTTGTGGGTTCTTTTCCCTTTTTTTTTTTTCCCCCCACTCAAGTTTTGAAAGAGAAGCTGCCTTGCTCTATATAAACCATTCTGGGCTTAGCTGGGATTTGTGTTTGTTTGGTGCAAGACTCAACAGGAAACAAGGCACCTCTCCCACTGTACCTTCCACCAGACTGCATGGCAGGAAATACAAGTCCTTCCCTTGCTGACATCTCCCCTGCACACCTTCCCAGCCACACACGGATCCCACATCCTGGATGCAGCAGCTGACAAGGGAAGCTCCTGCTCCGCCAGCCTGATCGCTCCTTCCTCAGCTGTGCCATGCCATCAGCGGGCTCTGGAGGCAGAGGAAGGGTTTGGGCACTCAGCTGTGTGCCCCAGTAAAGTGCACATCTGGGTGAGATGGTGGGCAGTGCTGCTGAACAGCTCTGGGGCTGAAGGCTACGCTGTCTTCAGCTGGCGCCGGTTCCACATGCCCCGCTTGGAGTGAAACCAGTGGAAAAAGTTTCTCAGGGAGAGACGCTCCACTTCCAGCCCAGCCTGTAAGATCCTGGCAGAGAGAAGAGTAGACTTAGGGAAAATTTCAACACAAAAATACTGAGGGACTCAGCCCCAGATAAACTATTTTTTAAGTTGCTGGAAGCAAATTGGATCGTCCAGAATAGCTCAAGGGTATCCTGTATCAGTAAGCAGGAATCTAATGATGCTTTCTGAGTGTTTAGGCACCCTTGAGAGCAGGACTGGTCAGGAGGAAACATGGCTGGCAGCACTGGATTGCAGTCAGCTGACAGAAGAGACAGGACAGGACCCAAACCTTACAACTACAAACCCAGAGGCCCAGGAATTGTGCATCATCACAAAATCCTCAAAAATTTGAACTGTACCTCATAATCTTTAAATGCCTCTCCACCAGTTAGTCATCAAGGCAAGTCAATTGCTAAGTGTTACATGGGAAATGTGAGGGACCCAGACTGTGCTCTGCAGTGCTTGGAGAGGACAAAGTCTTCACAACCTCCAGTGCCTGATCTGCATGAGACCAACTAGCAGTGTGGCTGGAAGGCAGCAGAAAACAGCTCTTCTCTTACTAGTGGCTGCAGTAGAGTGTTTTGTGTCTCCTCATCTACTAGGTTTGAGGTCAGGATATGTTCAAAGACTCTCCCTCATTGGCCAAAGCTATGGTCCAAGCAGTCATCTCAATCTCCTTAGATCCCCACTCCCATGGTCATTGGTTCTTCAGGATCTGATGGGCTTCCCCTCCTGAGCACTTGAACAATGACAATGGATGCCTACCTGTCCAGGAGCTCCCAGTCCTCTCCTCCCCAGCGGTCCCGAAACTCTTTTGTGTTCATGCCTCCAATTTTGTCCAGGTCAGACTTGTATATGCCCAGGAGACCAAACCCATTCACCTCCCAGTAGCCTGAGGAGAGCACAAAAGAGGCACAGCTTTGTTGGGATTTTGATGGCTCCGCTGATGGCTCCAGCAGAGCTGCTGGAGTGAGACTCAGGCTCCTTTTAGCACAATGTTGACACCAGGGAGTAAACTCAGCACCAAGGCAGAGCCAACCATGCCAACCACCTTTGGGAATGAGAAAGGCTTGTGGACAGACAGCATGGTCTGCCCTGTCAACTTGCTAGCAGAGCCTCTCACATCTGCCTGGCAACACAAATTCCTGGATTGTCCCAGCTTCCCACAGTTGTCCCTGTGCCTGGATGGCTCAAGATGGCCACCTCAGTCTAAAGGAAATCCTGTGTGGCACCACTTTTCTCTCTCCAACTTGGCTTGCTTTCCCTCCCCGCTGGTCTACCAGCTCTGCTCAGGACAGGCTGTGCCCCCTAAGAAAAGAGAGATATGGACAGACAGGAACAAAGGATGGTTTTTCCAAGGTCCTTAAATCCATAAAGAACCCTAGGAGATAACCAGGAGAAACATCAAATAAAGGGTTCTGCTAGCTTTTTGATCTCAAATCCCAGGTACCTGAAGTTGTTAATCCCCATCCTATGTCTACCACACACTCACCCTGTGGACCTGGAAGTACCTCAGGCTCCACACCCTGACAGTGCCAGAGGAACAAATGCAGAGGAGGCAGGCACTTTCTTCTTTCCCCATTTCCCAATGTCTGAGCCCTCTTACCATCAGGTTGCTGCGGGGACATCCCACAGTGCAGCCTCATGACCATGGGTGCAAAGGCCATCTTGCCTTCCACGCAGTGCTTCCTGATTGCATCAATGACTCCAGCTGGGAAGTGGATGTGGAGGTCACACAGGAAGACAATGCTGTGAGGGTCCTGGAGCCAATTGCACAGTTGGGAAAAAAACAGGTTGACTTTCAGTAAATCTTTCTTGGGGGGCAGGAAGACAGAGATATGGAAGTCAAAGTCTCATTACTACATCAGAAACTGAGATCCCAAGGGCTGGCAAAACATCCACTGACGTTCAATGATGAGTGTGAAATACCATGGCTGTGACTTGGCAGAGACAGGATCACAAAGCTGCTACTGCTGATTTCCCTCCTGTCTCCCAGTCCCAGCAGGTGGACCAAGAATCAAACAGAGCACAGGCTCCTCAGATCAAAGAGACCCTTACTCTAGAAGGACAGGAAACACATGTACATCTGAACTGGTCTGTGAGGCTACTCCCTCCCCTAAAAAACAGCATGTTCAGGACCAAAGGCAGTGATAACACCACACACACACACACCACAAACTTCCCCACCCCCCCAAGGCCCCACAGACTCACCGTGATGAGGTCTATTCCTGCCTGGAGCCCAGCAGAACGTTCAAAATTCCCTGTCAGCTTCAGGTACTGATAGCTGGGGGGCAGAGGGGAAAGGGAATTTCAGTGGCACTGCAGGCAGCACCACACCAGCACAGGGCTGTGGAGCTGCCCCCACCCTGTGCACCCTCTGAAGCAGAGGAAACCTTTGCTGGGGGAGTGCAAAGCCCAGCACTGCTCCTGGTCCCAGAGAGTCTTGCTCCTGAGCAGAGCCTAGCAAAACTCTTCCAGCTCTAGCCCAGCTCTGTCCTAGGACTAGAACTGGAAATGCCTGGCACATAATGGAAATGACCAGCCAGCGGCAAATACAATAAATTAAGCTGGAAAACTACACCAGGTATTGCCTTAGACTTTTCTAACGCTGTTCCATGCATATATGTGTATGCACATCATAACAAAAACACATTCTTGTGTATGTGCAAAGTCTGGATGGATGGTGCTTGTGGTGTTCCAGCTGCAGCAGGCTGTGGCTGGTCAACACACAGAGACTGCAGGCATAAGTGTGTGAGTGGCTTTTTGTGACCAAGCAGTACTCCCACCTGTGCAAGGTAGACCTCTTCAGAGCCTTCTCTACATCCATGTCATCACTGCTGTAGTCTGTGATGATGATGCTGAAGTGGGGATCCTTGGTGACTTGGAACAGCTCTTCCATGTCAGAGATGAACTGCAGCACCCAACGTGCCTGGTTTTTCACTGGTTGTATTGCAACAGGGAGAGAATCGAAGCAAACTGATTTCAATGGGTTTTTTTTGTCTCAACGGGCAAGGTTTCTTGCCTTGTTAAACCCCAACAACCTTTCAGGGATGATGAAATAGGCCTGGTTCACAGGAATCAGTGTGGGCTCTTTCCCACCATGTGACAGGGGTTTGCTCATGGCTGCTTGGGCCCTATCATATTTCTGAGGGTATTTAACTTGGAGAGAACAGAAATTGGAAGCAGGATGGTTGGGACAGGCTCAAGCCCCATGTCCAGGACTGCCCTCATGGGTGCCCTCCCCCTCAACATCCTGGTGAGGCAGATCCCCTTACCTGGTACCACAAAGTGAACCACAGCCCGGTGGTTCCAGGAAAACCCTTGGGGCCAGCACAGCTCCGGCTCGCTGGCCGCAGCCATCAGGTGCCGCCGGCGGCCCCACACCAGGCTCCTCATCCTCCTCTCATCCTCATGGCTGGTGCTGCCCTGCCAGCCCTGTGCAAAGACGTACTCCGAGAGGCGGACGCGGCGCTCGCCCTGCTCCAGCAGCTCCAGCTCCAGTAGGTAGCGGCTGCCACGCACGCGGTCCTGCCGCTTCTCCACATTCACGATTCGCTGCAGCTGGAAGCGCCTGCGGAGACACACCCGGTGTGGGAGCACCCTGGGCACCAGCACTGCTGTCTTGGGTTGCAATGCAGGATGTGACCAAAAGTATGTACTCTATCATCATCTGTTGAGACCAGGTGGGGGCAGTGATCCTTATCTCCATGGGAGATATTCTGCTAATGGGCCATCCACTGAAACCAGGCAGGGCATTGTTCTTTATCTTTTCACAACCCATCCTTCCTCCAGGAAGATATCTCCTGTTAATGGGCTACTGAGTCCCACTGCATGACTGATAAAATTACATTATCCCACTGGGAGATGTTCCAGCCAGGGGGAGGAGCCAAACATTTCTTACCTAGATAAAATCTGAGATTTGGAACATCAGAGCAGTCTTTTTCCACTGGATTCCAGAGGAAAACCAGACCCTTCCACATCATTATTGGACCTTTGGAGGAAAACTGTACCTTCTACAGGAGCACTGCTCCAACAGATCCACATCTGTCACTGCAGGAGGATGCAGCCACCATGGAATGGGACTGCTACCAACACCCTGCCTGACGGGGTGTCAGGCTGTACTCTGACTCTGTCAGTGTTTGGAGTTTGTTCTTTGTAGTACTGTATTTCTATTTTAATTTCCCTACTAAAGAACTGTTATTCCTAATTCCCATATCTTTGCCTGAGAGTCCCTTAATTTCAAAATTATAATAATTTGGAGGTAGGGGGTTTACATTCTCCATTTCAAAGAGAAGATCCTGCCTTTCTTAGCAGACACCTGTCTTTGAAACCAGGACACCCTCTCCCTCCTCCAGCCCAGCTGGCCTCTTTCCTGTGGGTACCACAATCCTTTCTGTCCCCAGGTTCCCCCTGCTTTGCTGCACTGCTTCCAAAGTCCCATGGGAATGTTTAGCACCTGTCTCTCCTAAATCCACAAGCATCTGGGATTCCAGCCAAGAGAAAATACTTGGTGAAATGAAATAAAGGTGACACAGAAAATGACTAATGTGTCGTAATGATTGTGTAGGGCTGGTAATAGTGAGTGTATTCAACACCACCTACAAGGATCTTGGCACAAGGACTATGTTTGGTCTACTGAAACTGGCTTATGACAACTTATCAAACAAGAATATGCAGCAGGACTGAGCAATCATACATAAAAAACTGTCAGGAGCTGAGGATTCAGAATGGCCAAAACTGGATGAAAAGCCAGGTCATGCCCTTTCAGATCATAACAAGATTTTCCTTGTGAATTAAAAATCCTGAGAAAATCTTGTGTATATTGATCAGTTACACCTGGTTGTGACTGATGTGACCCTGAAAAAGCAAATGTGATCTCAATATGTAGCATTAGGCTTACTTCCAGCAGGGAATAGAAGCTAATAACACCCATTCCATAAAACATTCAGGATACTGGTCACTTATGTAAAGGAAGACTAACACCAACTGAAATCTGTATGGAAAAAGACTGGTAAAAAAATCGTAAACATTAAGGTCAGCCCAACAGAAAGGTCAAGAGTTAGATTGCTTAGCTTATGGAGGCTAAAGGAAGTGTGTCTCTTTATCAGCAGGGATGGGAAGTCTTGAGAAGAACCATACCAAGACCATGTAACAAAAGGCAAAAAAGCTGGTACTATTTCTCAAGCAAAAGAAGTGTGTCTAAAGTCCAGCAGTGTTTCATACTGATTCCTTTCCTGAAATCTTTTTTACCACATCTAGTTCATCCTCTGCTTCCCTGATACCTATTACTCACATAATGAGTATTCCCTACGCAACATGGTAAACCAGCTCTGGGTCTTCTCACTGTGCCTTACCCTTTACTCCTCTGGTTGAGCTTCCTCAGGAAGACACGTGTAACTTCCAGGGCCTCCCTTTCTCTTAGCAGCAAATTTCCCGAGGTGTTGCACTTCAGGTCAATCCAGTCTGTGCGCAGCATGTGGAAGTCCAGGTTGCTCAGGCTGAAGGTCTGCTCCCAGTTGACAGCCTGGTCAAACACTGGTACATAATCAAAATCCTCCTCCTCCTCCTCCTCTGGCTCCCCATCCACCTCTTCCTCTTCTGCTGCTTCTCCAGACTTGCCCTTCACAGGAGAGGCCACCTGAGCATCTCCTTCACCCAGATCCCCGTTGGTGGCCATCTTTTGATCAGCAATGTAGGGCTGCACCTGGCTCAGCCACTGTGGCAGCCTGGGCTGCTGGCTGGGGCTGGGGCTGGCAGTGCTCACCGTGTGTCTCCTGTTTTTGCCAGAGACTGGACCTCCTTTCCCAGCTAGCACGGTGCCTGCTGGCTGCAGCTCATCCCTTGTGGTGCTGAGGCCTCCTCCAGCTCCTATCCTGTTGGGAATTGTGTCCTCTGAGTCCCTGAGGTGGCCAAGAGACTGCTGAGAAACAGTCCTAGAAGGGGGGTTTGCCCTTCTGACAGGCACTCTCCCCTGGATGACCCTGGCATGCTGCGGAAGGCTCCTGGAATTGTCTTTGAGGCCAGCTTTTAAACGGGGTCTCTTTGTTACTGGGTTTCCCTCTAGGCCAGTCAGTCTGAGGCTTTGGTTGGTAGAGACCAGCATGGCTGATTTGACACCAGACCTTTTCATCCTCCTCCTCCACATCTCCTCATGGTCACCCATCACCGCGAGGAGCCGGCGGCGCTCCCGGAGGGAATAGTCATCGTGAATATTGTCACTGCCCACCAGGCTGCTGGGAGCCTTGCCTGCTGGCCATGCCCTCCCTGTGCCAGCATGCTCAGGGGCAATGGTGCTCTCCACATCCTGCTCCTCGTACTGCAGGTCATCCAGGTTCCCCTCCTGGGAGCCTGCGGAATGAATCGAAAGTGTCGACGTGAATTGAATGAATGAATGAATGAATTAATGAAAAAAGTTATACCTTCAGCATCCTCCCTGAATGAACCAAGGTTACACCTATGGCATCCTCCTTGAATTAATCAAGGTTACACCTCTGCCTTCCCTACCCACCAGGCAGGGGTGTAGCTACTTCTCACCTCCTCTCAGCGTTGTCTTTCCTGCTCAGAGGGACAGGGATGCTCTCCCACGTGGGAGCTGAGCTCTTGCTGCCACCAGCCACCTCAGTACCCATCACTCACACTGCCAAAGGCTGTGGAGCTGTCTGGCCTTACCCTTAGCTGTGGGTCTGGCCACAGTTCTGCAGGGCAGGTGTGACCAGAGGCTGCCACACTGCACACCTCTGGCTGTGTTACTCCTTGGTAGAATTGCACCTCAGCTAAGCTGTGAGCCTGAGAGTTTTCATGTTGTTACTGCAGCCCACTGTTTGGTGAGCTCCCAACCTGCCCTGAAGAGAAGTAAAAGTCGCAGCAAAGTCTCCTCCCAGACACAGCCATCTGGCAGGGAAAGGCTGAGACCTCCCTGGTGTGGAAAGTCAACAGCTTCTTTCAGCTGGTGCTGCAAGACCACCCACAAAAGGGACAGATAAAAGGATCCTTGGGTTCTGACATTAGGGCCCCTACCTGGCTGTTCTGTCTTTTCTCCAGAGTCCAGGCTCTTCTCTGGCCGATCCATTTTCATGTACTTGTAAAATCCAAATCTGTAGAGAGAAGAGCAAAACGCAAGTGTGATGAAAGTTTCCTTTCCTGGAAGGAAGAAGATTCTGAGCATGGAGGCCATAATCAGCTGGGAAAGGGACCCTCCTTATCCTGCAAAAAAGCTCCCCTGAATGGCTGGGAGTCCTTGCACACAGTGTCTGATTGGTGCAGTAGGGAGCATACAAGTAGCAGTTCCCTTGTGGGGCCGCCACTGGGATCTGGGCACCAGTGAAGATGAGTGACATGCATTTCTTTCCCCCAGAGGGAGGCCTGGTGGTGAGCACAGTTTGGCTTTCACAGTGACAGCTATCAGGAGGCTCCAGCCACTGGAAAACCAAGCTTGCTGGGAATACACTCCCTGATGTAAGAGAACAAACATGCTCTGACTCAGCTACCGGGTTAACAGTGCAAGAAAAGCACTGGTAGACCTAAAAGCCCTTGAGACCTACACATATTTTCACTTAAGTTGTCAAAAGAAATTATAAATGCCTTAATATTTTGCAAGACTTAGGGGATCTTTAAGAATTAAGAAACTCCTACAGAAATGAGCATGACATTCCACACCAATTCCAGCCTCCAAGCTCCACCCCACCCTGCTAGCAAACCCAAATTTACAGCATGCTACCTTTCCAAATAATAAGGGTTTTCCTGGTAGAAGCATTTGTTGTCTTTCTCCATGTGGCTCAGGCGGCTGTAATCATTTGGGTAAACAAAGGATAAATGAACCTGTGAAGAAGGGAGAAAGACAAAGTGAAACCCTCATAAATGCCAGACATCAGCCACAAGGTGACCCAGACATAGCTGCAGGATAACCAGCCCTTTTTATAGGAACAGGAATTGCTCACTCTTTGCCTCTCCAGTATCAGGCTATGAGGATGGAAGACAGAAGAAAGCACGCTTGGATAAATGTATGCATGTGTTGGATCCCAGAACCCTGGGATTTTTGAGCTTTCTATACTTTCTGGCACTGACCCCCTGGAGAACACTGCTTTTGACCTGAAGCTTTGGAGAAGGCTTCTGAATTTAAGTGATGAAGTTAAAATCACAGGTGTATAGTATGTGCTTTCACACAGTAAAGGGTTTTAAAATTGATGTTTTTATAGTACAGTAATAGGTATGAAACAAGATAGAAGATTTTGGGTGGTGTCTTTTTGATGTTCATCTTCCTTCTTCTTCTTCGTGGGGTTCAGGTAGTAATTTCTGGTTGGTCAGTGTCACAAAGGTTCATGGGAATTTAGTTATTAGGTTAAGAGTATAAATAATATAGGTGTTAATTCTCTATTTGACTGTTTAGTTTTGAAAGACCCCCAGTAGCAGCTGGATCTTTCTCCATTTTCCTCACTTCTAGCAGGTAGCTGGAAGTGCTGTCACACGCTCTGTACTTTTTGATAAAATTTAATTAACAACACCAAACCCAAACATGAAAAAATCCATCTCCATCATGTATTTGTTAATCCTAACTCTGAGTAAAAGCAAAAAAAAAAAAAAAAAAAAAAAAAGACTGAAACAAACCACTAATTAAGTGGTAATTAAGTGGTGCAAAATTCCCACCCTCTCCCTCAGCATCTCTCCACCTGTCTGTGAGCTGAACTCCTGCAAGAGAGTGAAAACTAACTGGGAGAGCGCCCTGAAGAGATATCCATGGCTTTAGTAATCCACACATATTAGGTGGAGAATCAAACCCTCAGCCATTGTGAGGCTCCCTGTGAAGGCAAGTTCAGGCCCCATGGCTAACATTATCTCTTCTTCCTGCTGGTGTATCCCTGGGCAAGCACCAAGACACCCAACTTACGAACTGGAGGCCCTGGTAGCGCTGCAGAGGAAATCCATTCACTAGGTAGCTGGGCTGGTACGGGCAGTCGGGCAGCGCCCGGCGCACACGCGACTTGCTGAGCAGAGGCACTGCAGAAAAGGAACACGGGCAAGGGCTGCAGGAGGAGCCCTGCTGCAACCCATGCACCTACTCCTGTCCCTGGGCTCTATTTATCCACGTGAAATAAGAAATAGATTAAACAAAGCTTCTTGCACTGCTCAACTCTTCACGTTCCTTTAAGACACTTACACAAAAATACGCTTGGGGATGCCGTGTGAGCTGGATACCAAGAATGGGGAGCTGGCTTTAGCCTGTGCTTTGTCTCCTACAGTGGCTGATACTGTAGCTGCTACTTCCTCAGCTGCTTTACCTTCATAAAGAGTGTCCCGGGGATCAGGCTTCAGCATGTCAGCGGGGTGTGCCCTGCTGCTGTCAGCAGCCGGGCTCCTGTGGCTGGCCAGCGTCTGCGGGATGTGCCCAACCTCATCCATCTTCAGAAGCGTCTCATCTAGAAACCAGAGAGAGAACACAAGGGGGGAGGCAGGGGCTAACTTGTTCCTTGTCCCAAAAATCGCCTCTCTCCAGTGCCAGCCCTTTCCAAATGGCATTGCCTCCATGGCACTAATGCTGTCTCTGGCAGGGGCAAAGGAAATGCTCTGACCCAGGAAGTTGGAGATACAGAAGCTGTGGGGTGGGAGCACGGCTTTCACCAAAAGCAAACACACACAGTGATGAGCAGTGGAGGAAAATGACCTCCTGCCTTGCATACACCAGCAGCGGTGTGCTGAACTGGAAGGAACTACTGGACACCTCTGTATTACTAGGATTAAGTTTCTTTTCAATTAGTATTAAGTTTCTTTTCAAAGGACGTAAAGAAAGATGAATGGGAGGAGAAACCTGAGGAGCAAAGCTTTTGCCCATACTGGAAAAGGATCAGGATCTTGGGGAAGGACCTTCAGTGGCTGAGGAGGATATTACTCCAGAAAGGGAATGAAGCCCCACAGTAAGCCAAGAAAAACAGGAAGCTCAAACTCAAGATTGGGTATTGGTTACATTTCTCCTTGGGTGCTGCTGTCACAGGACTTCATGTCTCCATGGATCTTACTCTAAAATGAGGGGAATTGTAGAAAATATCCATGAGGGAAAAGCAATATCCTGCCAAGGGCACTGGTGTGCAACTTTTGGGTACTGAACTACATGGGACCCCAGAAAGAATGGGATGTCATGAGATACAGCCAAAGGCTAATATGAACGAGGGAAAAACTATGGGCAGAAGGTAACAGATAAAAATGAGACTGCAGCACCACACCTAATAATGAAAGGATCTTCTGGGAAGTCAGTCTTCCCTTCTACCTAATCCTATTTAGTAAGAAGAGCAGAAGGAAAAATACTGGAAGATGGAAAGCCTAGTCCTAACCAAATGGGAGATTTCAGAAAATACAGCAGCAGGTTGAGATCCAAGACACAGCAAACAGATGTCTTGATTACATCAGGGAGTCTTCCATGCACAAAAGGGCTAGTATGGAAAAATGCCCAGAAATGTTGGAAGGCAACAGCAGCAGATATGGAAAGGGGGAATGCTGGCAGAGGAGAGTGATGCTGACAAAGCTGGGTAAGGGCAAACAGGACTGACTCCTTAACTGATAACACCATCACTTGATGTGCTAAGAAGGGTTTACAAAACAGGAGGGACTGGACTGATGTGCTTGCAGCAATCCAGCATCAACTTAAAGAGACCTGAGGCTGGTACAGAAGAAAGCAGCATTCCCCAGCACTGCCAGTGCATCCTGCTGTGTTCAGGATCCAGAGTGAAATCTCCTGAAGTGCCACAGCAGCCCCTTCTCCCTGGTTGTGTCCAGCTGGCAGCACACACCTGCAGCTCCCATGTTTTGGGACTCACTTCCCCCTGGCTCTCAGCAAGCTAACTCCATCCTGTGTTATTCTCAATCTACAACACTCCTCACCTATGCAGACTCTCCCCTCTGCCCTTCCTCACTACCTCTAGACTTCCCTGAAATAATGTTCCAATCTTACTTCTGATTCTCCTGTGTTAAATAATGAGTCACACCCTTGTCCAGGAATCTTTCTCCTGAACTGTCTCCACCTTTTTCTCCCAATGATGTGTATGCCCGGTATTTGCCCGGCTAGACAATGATTCATGGTGAAACACTGGATGCAGATACATTCAGGAAGAATGGGGAGGTGCTTGGGAAAACTTGTGATAAAGATACTTACTAGCAAAAAGGGAGAGATATTGGGACTCAATGACTTTGAACTTCGCTTCTGGGTCATTCAGTCTCCACTGGAACAGAGAAACACTGAATTAAATGAAGTACTTATGGAGTGAGCCAAACCTGAAAAGGAACACACTACCCCCACCAGGACCGAATTTACCCAGCAGCAAAAAATTGGGAATGAGGACACATCCAAACCAGGAAAGGCCAAAAAGCTGCAACCCCAGAGAAGGCACATCCATCCCAAGTAAGCAGAAGAAGAGGTCCTGACACATGGCCAGGACTATCCCACACAGAAGCAGGTAAGGGCTCTGGAAGGGATAAGCTACATCTCATGCAATGAGGAGCTGAGGCCAGGGAAAGGAGGGAAATGGTCACAAACATCATTCCCGAGCTCTGTGGGGACACATAGAGGGGACCACCATTTCCACAGACTCACTGCTACTTCCACATGGTCTGTTCCTCTGTCATCCTGCTTGTGCAGCACCTCAAAGTAGTACCTGTCTGCTGCTGACAACCTGTGAAGAACAAGGTGTCTGTCACCAGGAGCATTGAGGAACTTTTCTTAGCTTGTCAGCAGACAATGAGTGGAGAGCAACCACACCCATGAAACAACCTAATTCTCAGGGAAGGCAGGGTTAGCGCTGCCAAGAAAATCCAGATCCTGACAGCAAGATAGGTATCTTCACTTGTGCACCTGGAGCACCCTTCTCAGTTAATTCTGAATAACTCCCTCTCAGTGTCACCTGATGGGTTTTGGCCTCTGGGAAACCTGGCCAGTTCCAAGGCAGGAAGCTTGGGATACAGTTCGTATAGGGGAGCCTGGATGTGCTGGTGGCTGATTGCTCCAGGGAAGAAAAATTCAGTGTTGCATTCCTGCAGTAAATCAGCAAAGCTTTGGCAATACCCCAGAGTAATCTCTTTCTCTGTATTGCTAAACTCTTCAGGACAAGCCTGAGTGCTTTTCCCTTGTCTTTGTGATTTCCTGGACATGTGCAGAGGTGGCTGGGACTGAGGGACTTTGCTCACTCACCTCACCATGTTTGACTTCTGGCTGTGAAATTTCCCAAACTCTCCTGGTGCAGTCCACTCCTTCCCTGTCTGTGAAGAGTCACAACGCTCTAGTTAAGATGAGTTTCTTCCCCTGCTACTGCACTGACAATGATAAAAACAGAAAATTGAACTCCCCCTTCCCTCTGATTCCTCCTGGTAAGTCATCTGTGAAATCCATTGCCTGTGGACAGATTTAAGTCCCTTAATTGTGAACAAGGGACTCCCAATAGCAGTACCAAGAGGTAACTGGTTTAAGGTATCAATGTCATACCCCATCTGGCATCGTGAGGTCTGTAGTTGGGCAAGGAAAGAAACCTGGCTAGTCCAAGGAAGCAGTAAGTCAGGAAGGTCTCTGTTCTCACAGAAACATTAAAGCCTGGATGGCAGAAGCCATGTAGCATGCACTGTACCTTGCCTACACTGGCCAGCAGCTGGAGGCCAGAGGGATTTTCATCTGGACTCAGCCAGAACTCAGCATTGTCATCCGCAGCAATGGCAAACTGGAACTCCCCTGCCAAGAGATGGAGGGAGTAAGAATGGGCTTTGGGCTAAGGGCTTGTGCACAGAGCAGATCCCCCTCCTCTAAAATGCTGTCTTTGCCCTTTTTCCTGGTGACACCATCCCTCCCTTTTGCTGCTATCTCCTTTCTGCCTTTGAACCTCTCTGAGTTCTCTTAACTCTGCTGTGACTGAAAACAAACTTTGCAGATGTCACTGTCCCTCCTGCACTGGCTTCACCTGACATCTAACCTGGAAAGCTAAAAAGTCTATGCAAAGCCTCCCAACATCCCTTTTGCTTTCAGAGCACAATTTTGTGTGAGATGCAGTGTTTGGATGGAGGAATGTGCACGTGGAGCCCCAGAGGCAGACAGAGGTGCTTAATGCTCACTCTTTGTCCGGGGTGATGGGGATGGCAGCTGCAGGCCAGTGACAAAGGGTAAGTGCCAGCAGGCTGCTGGGGGCACAGGGATGCAGCTGTGGGACACAGCTGTCAGCTGCAGCAGGGACATCAGTGATGTCATGGACAGTCCTGGCCATGTGAGGGAGGGAAGCAAAGCTCAGGGATTGTTCGTGCCCACATACACGCCAGGGGGATGTGCATTCCAACAGCATTGTTATTTATCTAGCACCTCCCATCTGTGTTCTCCTGGGTTTTTCCTTTTCACCCTACAAGGGGGGAGGCAGATGTGTTTCCAGTCACGCACACCACCCACAGGAGGGACCTGTGGTGGCACCAGTGGTTCAGCACTAGGAGGAGAGGGAGGGGAAGGTGACAAGAGTCATGAGAGAAGGCACTCAGAACCCTCACCATCAGTGAAAGGATGCAGGTAGCCAAATATCCGGAGACCATAGTTGGTCCATTTTGGGGACACGGCCAACTTCTTCAGCGTAGTTCTTGTCTGAAGTGGAAGAAGAAAAAAATTAATAAAAATAATTTTAGATGTGACAGGAACAAGGGGAGAAGCAAAAACCCTGGGACAGGTGGGCAGAGGGTTCTCTCTGAAAGGAGGATGGGGTATGGGATGTGATGGAGGCAGAGGGAAAGAGCAAATCAAGTAAGAAATGAGGTGGAGCAGGTGCTGCTGAGGAGGGAAAAGCTGCACGGAGGATGCCATTGAGATGGTGGGGACAGGACATGGCATGCCCTAGTCACTTGGAAAAAGAGCACCAAATAAAGAATTCCTTCAGACTGTGTCTGAGCACTGGGATGTGTGAAGTGACCCTCCCCTGTGCAGCAGAAGAGCTGCCACACTTGTGAAAGCTTCCTGCTCCCTCAGGAGGAGGACAGAGGTGGTTGGGAGCGAGATGTTGGGTTTTAACAAAGAGCAGGACAGAGGGAGGGAGGGAGGGACAGGATGTGATCCACCTGGGAAGCTGAGCTGGGAAGTGCAGGACAATGGATGTCATGGTCTTACTCACGTGAGGGAAGAGGGGGAAGTGGAGGTTTCTCCTGAGCTGCTCGATGGAGCTGCCACACCAGTCCTCAAACACATGCAGGTTGGCCTGGCCCTGGAACTAGAAGGCAGAAGTGGGGCACCATGAACTGGTGCATCCAACCCCTGTGTGCCTCCCCTGCTCCAACAGCCTTGGCCCTGGTACCAGAGTACTTGGGAGAGGGAAAGAAGATTCCTCTGCTATGATGGACTGGTCTGCAGGAGAGCTGGAGCACAACTGGGCTGGGAAAAGCTTGCTGGCCACTGTGGGACCTCAGCAACACACTCCTTAAAGGACAGACTTCATTTGTGTCAGAACCATTCAGAAGGGAATTACTGCCTGCCCCCCAGCAAAGTCCAAGCTTTCTGCAACCAGTGGAGCTGGATGCTGGAGCCCTCCTCACAGGACTGGCATCCAACAGCAAAGAATAAATAAGTTGGAGACAGTACAAGCTGCCTTAGATGGCAAAAGGCTGAAGAAAGGAATAGGTTGCCTTGGGACCAGGGAGGTTTTGCTGGGGCTGTCTTGCCTATATAAGGGCTGTGGGAGCAGGGCTTGGGAAACAGCCTGAACAGCACCCAAATGTCTACAGATGGCAGCAAATTCTTAATTTTCGCTGGGGAGACTCTAGCAGACCTGGAGCAGCACACAGGCGGAGGGTCCAACCTCTCCGTGCACTTCTGCTGGAGAACCTGCTTCACTGAGTTATTTTTCCCAGGACGGTGGGTTGGTGTTTTGAAATAAAGTGTGGCTTGAAGGAAGGCCATGAAGCAGATTTGGCTCTGCACCAGTGATGCTCCTTGCAAGCTGTGGGCTTTAGTTGTGCACATGAAAACCATTTCTGTGTGCTAGGAAAAGCACTCTCACAAGCACTGCTGCTCTGGAGGGGTCACTTGTCAGCCCTCTCTCCCTGGTGTCCCCACTGCCACGGCTTGATGGATGTCTGCAAGCAATGCCCCCCACTAACACCTCCTCCTCTTCCTTCCTCTGACACCCCTCAGCCTGGATTCTGCCTGCCAGACAAGAGCAAAAGCAGCCAGACAAAGTGGATGTAATTCCTCAGAGCAATGCACAAAATCAGAGTGGAGACAGACAGAGGGCTCAGGGCGCTGGATGCAGCCCAGAGAAACCCAGGACTCTGCAGGAACTTGCGATACAAATAAATCACTGCAGGCGTGACAAACACTTGAATTGGAACTTAATTGCTGTGCAGTCCCGTGCCCCTTGGCCAAATCCAGGTTCACACCCAAGGGTCTTACACTGCTTTTCTCAGCCAAATCAAATAATGACAACTGCTGTTTCTTGTGGAACATGGAGTGAGAGGAACAGGCTGGGCTCCCACAGGGAGTCACTGCCAGGAACTGAGTCCTATGGAAGTCTGCTGCTACTGATGTTCAGATTTTTGGTTTGGGTTTTGTTTTGGGTTTTTTTTTGTTTGTTTGTTTTTTGGTTTGTTTTTGATTTTTTTTTTTTTTTTTTTTTTGAGAATTGCTCGCACACGGTAGACAGGAGGCTCAGAGCTCTATGAAACGTAGCACAACACTCCCACACTGTGGACAGGCTGGCACTGCAGCCCACTCCTGCCAAAGACAGGCCCAGGGGATGATCTCAAAGCTTGGGACTGCAATGAAGCTGGGCTGGCTTTGACATGGGGCAGCCCAAATGCAAAACCAGATATTCATGAGGCAAATCCCAAAAGACTGGCTAGACTTGCTCAAATGTTTGAAGAGTAAAACTCAGACCAGTCCCATTGCAATACAACACTGCAGTTTAAAGTGTAGTATTGGGGAGAAGGCAGTCTAATAAAAAATAAATCCATCAATACTTAAGAGATAATTCCTGAAATTTCTAGCCCAACACTTCTGCCTCCAAAGTCTTTAAAAAGCCTCCAGAGAGGAGATTCTGGCAGGAGTTAATGAGACCACTTTGCTCTCCTGCACTCACAGGTACTAGAAATAATTGACTGGCAAATAATAAATATTTCTTGCATGCAATTTTAAAATCTTTTCTAAATCAACAGATTTTCTCCTGAGTTACAGCAGCTTAACTTAGTTTGTTTCCTCTTAAAGGGGAAAAAAAGAACATTATTGACAGATAAGTGCTGGCTGCCTAAAGTGCTGCTTTGGGAATGAAAACTGAGCTAGGCTTTATTTTAAGCCCCCACGAGTCATCAGTGTAGCAGCTGTTTTGAAACTTTATCACCTCTACCCCTTCAACTCAATTCATAGCTGCCCATTACAGGCAGCTGTAAAAATCTCCTGCTTGGGGCTTTTGCAGATTGCAGTTATAGAGGAACTTCACCACCATTCCCAATTCCTACACACAGAAACGTCAATGGATTTTCAAAAATGTGGTTTTTAGAACATGATTCCAAAACACGGTTACTATATTCGACTTCCCACCTTGGAACTACATGGCCCTGTTTTGCAAAGGGCTGCAAATTCAGGATCTAGCAAGCAACAAGTTAAGTTCCCCTTCTCCCCATAAAATATCTGCCCTGAAAGTTCTGGATTTGGCCAGAACCAGGAAAAGAGGCCATGAGTTTGAGCTTCCAGTGACAGCTGGATTTATGTGACATTCCCATTTAGATGGCTGCCCTTTCCATGAGGTTCTTCCTCTGTTCCAACACCTCTTCCCAGCTGCTTATCACCCTGCTGAAATAGCAGCAGTGCAGGATCACAGCTCAGACCCAGAACAGCCCCAGGTCACACAACAAGGCCAATGCCAGCACAGTGTGAGTGTGCCCTGGAGCAGAGCACAGTCTGAGTGTGCCCAGGGGCAGAGCACAGGGTGAGTGTAAAAGATTTGGATATTTCCACTTCCTTCCAGTGAGAAATGTTGCATTATCAGCTCCTGCTAAAGAACTGACCATAGAGGAGGATCAGGAAGGCAGAAAACCCAGACCTGTCAAAACTGTCTTGGGATTGGCACCACACACCCAGGGGCTCCTGCTGAGCAAGGAGGCCAGGGAGGAAAGATCTGGGCAAGCAGCAAAGCTGAGAGGATTGAAGCAGCAGAGACAGGACCTCCTGCCCTGTAACTGCAGCAGGATGGAGAAGAGAAGGCTTTCCTAATTTAATCCCAGGCAGCTTTGGCATAACAGAGGCAAATCAGCTGCATAGCTGCACGCAGCCCAGGGCATGATAAACAGGGCACAGAGAGGGCCTGAGCGTGGAAGAAAGAAGACATTGTGCTGCCAGCTAGGAACTCCTGGGCTTGTAAGACTCTTCTGTCTCCTCAGAGTGGCTGCAGCCCCTCCTCCTGCCTGGCCCAGCTCTCCTCACTGGTGACATTCAGCAGCCAGCAGCTGGGCTTGGCTGCACGCTCTGCTGTGCTGGGCACTTGTGAGAATCCATCAAGACAATTTAGCAACAGAGCCCCCTGTCTGGATGGGCACGAGTGACAAGGAAGGGCATCAGCAGAGACAGAGTGAGCAGCAGTAGCTCTGTCTTTGAGTCCTCTCAGGAAAGGAGGCTTCCACTTCAGGCAGGTTTGAGAGCAGGACAACACTGCAGCTAAACCCTTTGGTTTTGTGCAGCACCTGTGCAACTGGACGAGTGCTGCCTGCAAGGGGCTGTGCTCCTGGACATCCCTGCAGAGAGAAGGAAGTCCTGAGGCTGTGCAGACATGAAGGAGGAAAGGACATTTTAAATGCACCCCAGCACTGCCCAGACCTTTCTCCTCTCAGAGCTGAGCAGATGCTTTTGCAGAGGTAAATGAGAACAGTCTGGCTAACCAGTCACTTCTCTGAAAGTTCTACCCACACCTACAGCAGTGTCAAATGGTGACACTCATACCCACAGCACAGGTTCACTCAAGCACACTTGTGAATTAATGAAACAAAACACCCCACATCTCTCCAGGCTGAGTAGGCTCTGGGTAATGCTGGGAGCTGGAAGACTTTGCTCTTGTGCCTGGAAGTGATGGTAAGGATAGGGACCATCACAGGCATCTTGAGAAACCAGGAGCAAGAGTGAACCCTCCTTTTCCCCAGATGCCAGAGCAAAACTTCAATTTGGGATTTCCAGTGAGCACATTCTCCTACCACATTATCCAAGGCTGAAGACTTAAGCTGCCTATCTCATATCCTGAAACGGAGAGAGGAAAATTGAAACCTGTCCTTTTTTTGCAATGCTGGCTGCCAGCTCACCCTGAAACCCTGTTAATTATTTATGTTTGTCAAGGATATGGCTGTCTATTCAAACAAAGACCAGCTCCCTGACCTGTGTGAGGAAACCTTGTGTCCCTCACCCCAGGAATCAGGCTGCAGTTAAGTTATTAGAGATGCAGTAGGAAGGGCACAATGGGATTCTAGACCCTGGGTAATTAATTTGGGCAGAGTCACAGAAAAACTTAATCCTCAGGCTGGGAGACATTTCAGTCAGTGGTCAGGAGAACAGCAAGCAGCTCTGCACAGAGTTGTGTCCATGGATCCTTCTTCACCTCCTGCAGCTGGTACTGCTGAACCACTGGCCTCTGTTGGCAGCCAGGGGGACTCTGCTGACCCTGCAGCAAGGGCAGGAAATTTTGTCTTATACAGCCAAAGAGAAAAGCGTCCAGGCCACAGCATGCACCTCTAACCCAGCAAAGGTTCCCTGCATACCACAGCTGGCCACTTCCCAGATTCATGTGCTTTGGGAAATCTCTAGGAATGGGATCAGAGACACAGAGACATTGGGAGATGCCACACAGAACCTGTATGGCCCAGTGCAGTGGGAGTGGGAGCAGCAAATGCTCAGTGCTCAGTGCCATCCCTGGGCACAGCACAGCCCTGCCCCTGACATCCCTCTGGCTCTTGGCCAGCAGCTACTCATCTGGGAGGCAGCTCTGTGTGCATGGAGAACACGCCAGGCTCCAGGTGGGACCAGCACTGCAGAGCCAGGCTCTGATACAGAACAGATCAATGGTCTGCTCTGGTTCTGGGCTCTGGAAGGAGATCTGCAGACCTGAGTGCAGGGCCAGCAGCCTGCTCCCTCCCGGGGGAGTCACAGGGGCTCCTTAATTTGTGCAGGTCTCTAATCACCGTGAGGAATTTAGTGTGCTGGCTCCATTAACTAAATGCCCCCTGGCTGGTGTCCCTCTCCCCAGGAGCAGGCTGCATTGCTCCCTTATCTGAAGAGGAATGATGAGATAAGGAAATGGGAGGAAAGAATAATTGAGGCACAAGGAAACAAAGGAAGTGTTTACCCCAGCCTGCAAAGGTCACCAGAGAGGGTCTCTGTTCATGGAAGTGCCACTGAAGTGGAGAAATCTCCAGGTATCACATGCAGGGTTTGGATGGCAAAAGCCAGAGCAAGAGCAGTGTGACACTTGTGTGTGCCACAGTCATGCATTTGCTTGTTGAGTGATTGGCCCTACACACCCCAGCCATGAATAAACTTGACTTTTCAGGAAGGCAGGGGGCTGCCTGGAATTGTGGGTGGGTGCTTGCAGCCTTGAGGACTTGTGGACACACCAAATTACCTGGAATCTGGACCCTCCAGTCTTTCTGGATGATTACTCAGGTCTGTAAGTGTCACTAAGCAGGGAGAAGGTGATAGGGAGTGGACTTCTAGTAACGTAAATTAATTTCCAGGCATAGCTCCCTGCCTTTCATTTCTGCTATACAGGTCTCCAGCCATAACCCCCTCACACAAAATGATGGAGAAAGGCACCCACCTCTGGCATCCATGGGACAGGGTTGTCCACAGCTGCATAATTTGATTTATTCCTCCCACCTATTTGCAGCTCTTGGATCTGAAATACAAGTAGAGAAAAGTCAAAATAATCTGATAAATGACATGGTACTGACATGGACAAGATGGTTCTATACAAGCTCTACAAGAGGGTTCAAACCTCATCACAAGAGCATAATGAGAAAACAAAACAAGTTTTCAAGCTCCCTTTCCAAAGGGCAGACCAGATATCATGAACATAACAGGGTGAAAATGCTCCCTGGCTTTTTTGACAGCACATTTCCATGGTGAGCTGCTGAGGGAAAAGGATACCAGTATTTTACAGCTGCACAGCTAGCACAGAGTTAAAATTCATTCTCTGGGTTTTTTTCCCCCATCTGTGTTTCAAAAATGTCCAAGCAATGGTTTTTCCAGCACTGCCTTCAGTCAACAGTACTGAGATGTGCTTCACTGGAGAGCAATAAACTCTCTCCTGACCTTTCATTTCTGCTTCTATCTTGCCTTCCTGTGCCACAAGCCCAGCCAGCTTGGTCCCACCACTGCACTTGGTAAATTTAAAATAAAACTTAATTGACTACAGTGGAGCTATTGTAGGTTCACAGTGATGTGAGTCAGCTCAGATTTTGCCCTGTAGCAAGCTCCCTCTCCTGTGTGAAGACAGAGCTGTCTCTGGGCCAGCACCAAAAAGGAAGGGCTGCCCTTCTGGATGCACAAAAGGCAACCCAAGCATCCTCACCTGGTGTCCCAGCTTGTGTGGATAGCCCAGCTGAAGGTTTGTGTCCCCACCTGGGACACTGGTGTGTGACAGAACCTTAGCAAGCTCCCTCCAGCTTTCATATCCTGTACAGAGGAAACACAAAGGTGTCAGGGAACAAGGTTAGAAAAAGAAAGCGTAGCAGTCACCAGTATAAGCTGGTCTGTACAAGGTTGAGAGACCGCTAAGAGTGTGGAACGGTCCAGAAGAAACCAGGAGTTGTTTCTGTTGCTTGGAGTTGGCAGACTGGTACAGAGAGAAAAATGAAAGCTCTTCCCTCCTCCTTATTAATTTAATTCTTAAATTAAAGATTCATCATCGTTCTAAAATATATATCAAAGATTTCATTAATCACCACAGGACTGGGAACTTGACTTTTAGATTACTCAGATAATCCCAATAGTCAAACTAAAGAACATAATTTTTTATCAATTAGCAGTACCAAAGTGAAACAAGACAATAACTAGATTACTAATTAATTCAACCATCAAAAGCATATTATTCTTACATGCACCTATTTTCACATTAAAAACTTCAATTTTCTTTTCTTGAAGGAAATTATGGTCACTCATCTGCAATGCTTAAAATATTGGCAGTGAGGCAGTCAAGGACACTGCTATTCAAGTGAAGCCACCTTCCCGGTTCAAAGCAACTTCATTTGAAACTCCCTTCCCCTCTCATCCTGCTCAATCCAGAAGTCAGGACCAATTCTGATTTCCTCCCAAAACTTCAGTGCCCTCCTGGGTTTAGGAGGAACAAAGACAAGCAGAAGCAGCACAACTCCTATCCCACAGATGAGGCAGTGAGCAGAGCTCAGAGCTCCCAGCAGTGCTCCAGTGCCTCACACGATGTGCTTTTCAGATCTGATAAACATTTTGGCACTTGAGCAGCAGCTCCAGCCTGAGGGCCAAGTGCCAAAACCTCCATCAGTGCTGGCTTCTCCCAGGCTGAACTGGCAGACCAGTTCAATACACCAGGGAGAGCAGCCAGGCTCTCCCCCCATTTTCTTCACAGCTGGAAATCATCCCCAAAGCTCCAGGATGCCCAAAAAATTTGGCTGCCTTGGGACACCCAGGGAACCATCCCATGTGTTTAGATGAATACTCTGAGCCTTCTACACAATTCCTACAGCCAGAAGTGGCAGGAATGTGCTCAGAGGGGGAAGAATAGCTCACTGCTGGGGAAATATCTGCTGTTCCACACCCATCTTACCCAGCCCACCCCCCCACCCCTCGCCCACCCCATCAGCTGCACAGGATACTCGCTGTGCCTTAGGCAGGAGCACGCTCCATCAGCTTGCTTTGGAGGGGGCTTTTACAAGCCACATGACTTACATCATCCCCCAAAACATCTCTGGGCTACACAGAGGCCGGGGCAAACCCCAAACCATCCACACAGTCATGGAATTCACAAACAGCCCTTTGCCAGATGCCCCCCCCGGCTGCGCTAAGCTCTCCACCAGTTGCTGCAATTACAAACAGGGCTGAAAAACTCTGTCTCTGCTTGCTCCTGAATCTGGGTCCCACAGAGTCCAGCAGAGGTGAGCAGAAAGCTGCCTCCTCTGGTGTGTTGATCAAAGGGGGCAATTAACAAAAAGAAAGGGCAAAAAATGTGAAAAATGTGAAAATAGTCAGAGATTCAAGTGAGAGACAAGGTTCAGAGCCAGCTGGGGTATCCTGCTTTCCTGGTGTGGGTGTTGGCTTGGATTCGAGTTTCACTCCCTGTTAGATGCTGAACAGTCACAAATTTCTGATTAAGATCTTCTCACCTCCAGATTCTGATTTGAAGCTATGCATTTAAACTTATGACTAAAAATACCAAGGCCAGTATTTATTTTCTACAGAATTTATTTTCTACAGTCATTGGGTGAGTAACCTACTGATTAATGTAGCTAAGCACAACTTGTGCTTCAGGAACTGACTGTCACGGAAAAAAAAAAGGAGAAATGCCTTTGTCTTTATATAATTTTATGTGTAACTGGTGAGTTTTCCCCTTGTTCAGAGCAATGAGGCAGAAAGCACAGTTTGTGAGTGTCCTGCAGCTGGACACACGGCCCCACTCAGAATTGGACTGAAACAGATTTTGTAGCTCATGTGAAATTCAGCATTTGCTGCTTTGAAGGCTTCTTATGGTAGTGGGAGAGAACAGCAGGGGTTTTTTTTCAGAGACTAGACCCACAGAATATCCCTGAGTTGCAAGGGAACCAAGTATATTGGAAAAAAAAAAGGCAACAAAAGTCAGTTCACCCCTGGAGATTCACTGAAGGAAGACACCAAGAAAAGCAGTTTTTTTCTCTTGTGCAGAGGGGAGAGGTTATTTGGTTTCATCATTAAACCCAGCACTTCACTGCCCTGTGGAATAAGCTCAGGACTAAAAACCTGGCTCTTGTGGGAAGGGCTGCTGGCCACCAGAGCCACTCTGGCTGCTCCATGGCTGGCACAGAGCCTGCCTCCCAGCAAACACAGAAGCCTGGCTGCACACAAGTGCCAATGGCTGACATTTCTTTGACCCTTGGAGAAGAGAAGAAAGGGAGGCAATTCTCTATGTTGTACAAATATTTACCTAACACATCAGCCAAGCACAGAACAGACAAAGGAGCTAGGAATTAATCTGAAGGCAGTGATTTCCTCGCTGGGTAATTTGTGCTTTGGCAAGCCAATTCTCCAGCGTGGCAGGAAATTATTTTCAGAATATAATAGCATCAACACTCCCCTCAGAGAAAGTTCTTGGCACTCCAGTTCCTTCTGAAAAGGCTTTTTCCTGGGGGTCTCCATGGGACACCCTTGAGAAGGACCTGGTTTTGCCCATGCTTTCCTCACTGGAGGGAGGAAAGCACAGGAATGACAGATATCCTGCAGCTTCCTGCAGCCAGAACACCTCCTGGCCAGGTGCTTTCTCCACAGCACGTGCCACAGGATTGAAGAGGCAGCCTGGCAGGTCTCCACTGCTGTGGGACAGCTGGAGAGGAGCCCTGAGCACCTGGGCAAGGTGATCTACCACAGATCCAGCCTGTCCTCAAGCTCTCCATGAGCACTGCTCCAGCACTCTCTGGATGGATACTTCAAGTCAACAAGCCTACACCTGGAAAAAAGCAGGAGTCAAGAGCTAAAATGCCTCAGCAAACACTTCAGTGTTGCTAAGAAGGAATGCCAGAACTATCAGCTTTGATGGTTTTGCTCCAGTCCCTCTACAAAACCGGTTCTGGCTAGGATGTGAAAAGGCAGAAAAACCATGGAGGCAGAAATCAAAGGCTTGGGAAGAGCCTGTCTCAAAGCCAGGGGAAGATGCTGGGCCAGGCATTGCTGCCTTAGCCTGTCAGACAGATGCTTGAGCCAGCTCCTTGCCTTTCTGTCTTCTGGGCTTCACTTCCCAAAGCATTTCCCATCACGTCCCAAATCACACCAGCTGTTTTCCAAGGCTACTTTTTCACCTCAAACACCTCCAAGGAAGGCAGCACTCATGCAGACACAGCATGCCAGAAGCAGCAGCCACACTTGCTGCCACACAGTCCCCGCTCCATGGCATCAGATCTCTCTACAAGCAGAGTTCCATCCTCCTTTCTATTTTTGCACCCAATTGATCCAAGGTTCCAGTCTCTCAGGGATCAGACAAAAACATGAAGGTGGTTCTCCTTCTGAGAAAAGCGGTCCTTTTTGTCCCTGTTCCCATCAGGCTGGCTGGCAGATGCCTGCTGAGGATCCAAATGCCCAGCAGGGCTGACCCCCAGCTGCTCCTCTGGATTCATGACGGGAAACCCTCCTGACCTGAGCTTCCTACTGGAAATAAGAGGCAGGTGAATACAAGGAAAAGGCAAAGAAGCTGAAGGGGAGGCTGAAAACAGATGCTGCATTCTGCAGCAGATCCCCTAGAAGAGGCAGCCAGTCTGGAGCCAGCTGCCCACAGCCCTAGTGAATCAACCATTAAGAGACAGAAAAGCTGTACCAAGAGAAAACAAGATAGAGATGATTCTTGCCTAGGGTCTGGTCAGGTTTGAGTGCCATGTCTGCCTCTTCTCAGCCATGCTTTTTATTGCTCTTGGCTTGAAAGTCAGCAAAGAAAGCTGCAAGTGGAAATGGAGAGACCTCATCCACACTTATGCCTCTGCCAGAGCAATGCACTTGAAGACCATTTCAAGAGGAAAAGAAAAAAAAAAAGTAGAAAGCCACAGCCAGAGATAAGAGGCAGCAGTACCCAGGGAGCTATCAGGCCTCAGGGCAGGAGTGTGACCAGAGCTGCTCTGTGTGCTCAGAGATTAGATCCATCCAGCCACTGCCATGCCCCTGGCCCCAGACAGCACTCCACATTTCAATTAGCCTGTGAAGATACCTGGCAATTGTGCAAGGGGAAATCCCAGACCCACTCAGGTGATCAACTTCCCCTCTGAAAGACGAGATTTGATTACTCTGCTGTTGTTACTGCTGCTTACATAGCTGCAAATGCTATTAACACCCACATGCTAGCCAGCCCTTTTGTAACCCTGCTAAATGACTCCACTGAGCAGCCTCAGGAAAGAGCAGGTCCACAGGCTGTTTTGCACAAAAGCATTTTCCTTCTTATCTGAGACCCTTCTCCTTTTTGCTGCAAGAAAGAAACTGGCAGGAATGAAGCAGGGTGTTGTTCTTCATTACTCCCAGCATTCACAGACCCCTCACTGTGGCTTCATGTTTTAACCCTCCCTTGGATGGTCTTATTTCTCCTCTTATCCTGGATGGATACTTTCAACTTGCTGTAATTCCATGGGACTTCAGCATCATTTTAGGTCTTCCCAGTGGCTGAACTGGTATGCAGATGCAATACCCAATACTCCCAGACATTACCACTAGGTGCCTTGCAAACATACTAGTCCAGAAGAGAAACTGCCAAAAAAAAAACATTCAAGGGTTGAGCCAGGCCAAGGGAGTCTCTTTGGTTACTTATTTAGGTCAATTAAAAGGATAGACAGAAAAGAGTGAACTTCTTGTCCTCGGGTCAAGATTGGAACGTTACTCCTGCAGTTAAAAGGATTCAAGAAGCATGAAACCCAGTGTTACAGAGGAAGCCCTGCAAACCTTTCCATCTCTGCTTAGAGCAGAACCCTCAAATCAGGTTGCTGACCTCCTCCAGGGACAAAGCTCAAGTTAGGAACCTTGTGCGCAGAAATAAATTACTCCATTCTTCCTCCAGGTACAAATCTGATTCACTGCTTGTGAATGGCTTTGTAAAATGACAATAAGCTGCAGAACATTAAAGGCACTAGAGGTATGACAGAGCAAAAGGCAGAGCACTACACTTGGGAAGGAGAGGAAAATTAGCAGATTAACTACCCAGGGCACTAATGCAGTCTCACTGCCAGACTCACCCACAAATAACACCTTTTTGCTGTTCCCCTCTAGGTATAGGAAATGTATTTCATACAGCAAGGGAGAAACTGAAAAACAGTGGCTGGGGCACTAACTGGTTTCACAGAAAACATAATTCACATCTTGCTACTGTCACAAAAATTTTCCACTGCCCTAGTTAAATCATTGAAACCACTCATGGCACACAATTATCTAGCAAATATTGCCTGCTGTGTGAAAGCTCAGTGAGGATATGCACAGATGGAGATGCAGGGCAGGATTTGAGTGATAAAGACCATCATGTAGCTGCACAATCCTTCAAAATTTTGGGGCTGAGCTCCTGTGTCAGCTCCAGAAACACCTCTGTTTCAACCTAGAATGTACTACAGCAAAATCATTGTAAACTCCTGCTTGTCTGCATTTGCCACACTGAAGGCACAGGAGGTTCAGGAGTTCATGTGAGCATGGAAAGGCAAACATGCAGCTGAGGTGCCTAGCCTCAGCTTTGGCTCTGCAGCCACATTTCCCTGCCTGAGGTGACTTCTGCCCACAAGAGCCCTGTGTCCTCTCCTGCCCATCCTCACCTCTTCAACCATGAGACTTTATCTCTCCTCTCCTGAAGGATTAGGCTGGGAATGGGGGAAGAGCAGAGCACACTGTTTTTCAGGGGAAGCTCAAATGAAGGCTGAGCAGAAGAGCGCCTAGTGCTGCTTTCATGAGCATAAGAAAATTGGCCTTGATTTTGGCACTGCCAACTTCTGCAGCAAAGCAGGGAGAGATGCTGGCTAGTCTGTTACCCTCTTGAGGTATTCCATGGGCCTTCTTAAGCCACATAAAAACACATACAGAAGCTTTTAAATCATAAAATAGATTTTCAACATTATGCCCAGTTAAAGTCCTTAAGTGCTGGCAAGTTCCACTCTTCAATTTACAGAACATGGCAATTGTGCTGCAATTATGGTGTGCTTGTCCCTGAGACACTGTGCTGCACACAGGCTGCCTCTGTGTTTGCCTCTTTTACAATACAGCCATCAAAAGCAGCCTCTCTGTTTCTACAGTCTTCATGCACTTGCTATAGAGTTCTCAAAACAGCTACAGCCAGTCAGAGAGGGCTGATTCCTGCCATACTAAGAATTAAGGTTTTTGAGTAGTTCTCATCATGGAATCACACTTAACCAAGCCCAGCCTTTTGCCAGTTATCGTCTTCAAAACATGGGATTGGCATCAGAACATTTACTGGTGTGAGATTTGCCTTGCTTGAGCTTCAGTGCTTGGAGCATTTGGAGAAACCAGCAGGTTGTGAGAGGAACACAGTCAGGTATTTTGTATATAAGGTCAGGTTTTGATTTTTACTCCTGCTTCTAAGGTAAAAGTAATTTGCTACTTTGATGGTGAGCTGTAAAATTAGGCATTATTATTGTTTCAACAATACCTTTAAACCTTGAATATTTGCATGGGTTTCTACCAATTCACTCCCAGTGACCACATCCTCAATGGCTGACTCATACTCTGCTGTCTGCCTTATTTTGTTTTTAATACAAATAATAGTAACAGCTTAAAAAATTCCTACTGAAACTTCAAGGTGACTGGCATGAAAAGCAGATGTTCCACCTGGTTTTGATCACTGTGATATTCCTGACATTCCCCCCATCATTTGGAGGCAGTGGTGAAGCCATGCCCTTTGAGACAGGAAGGGGCAGCAAAGGCTTGCTCCCTTGAGGTAACAAGTTATTTAAAGTTTGCCTCCATTTATTTTAAGTTTACCTCAGTGTGACAGATCCCAGGCACTGCACTTGGACACAGACCTGGCAGGCTCCAATTCATACGTACTGCATCATCAGGAACAGCAGTGAGGACTGATTTTGCAGAGATGCTTTTTTCTAAATGCTTTCTACCACCAACAGATCTGCTGCTTTGATGTCCACAATAACTGAATAAATGCAATTAATAAGAAATAACATATGTAGGCAGCTTTCCACCACTGAGCATGGGGAGGCACCTACAAAAATCAAGAAAGAAAATGGCAGTTTTATGCTCAGCAGTCTTTGCTGTCTGTTTTTCTTTCTGCAATGGGACTGTGCCCAAGAGAGCTCAACAAGGTCATCCACAAAGCTTTCAGAAAGATTTGCTAAGTGCATTTTTCTCAACTGATCCAAACTGCAGCAACAGACTGCCCAAAGAGCTTTCCAAGACTTTTTTTTAACAGGAGCTATATAGGATGTGAAGCTGAACATCCACTGAGTAACAAACCTTGAAGTCAACATTTGTTACTGCTTTACCAAACACAGCTAATGCATTATTTTCTTATCTTGGGTGAGGATTTTCCTGAAGACTCAATACCTCACCACTTCCATGTAGATGCAGGACTACCAAAAATATTTTCTTACAGCTTCATTTTCAGTCAAGTTCTATGAAACTTTGTGCTGTAGAAAATGCCATTCAATGAGACAAACCCCCACACTTCTTACATCTCTATTTGCCATTTTGCTCAAAGCTGCTGTAACCATTTTCTCCCCCTGAATTCACCTCAAAAGCAGTAACTCTTGCTGAAATGTGTTATTTTCATGACTGCCCTACACTTTCAGTTCCAGTGGTGACTAGAGGCAGACTATGGATTTGACTATGGGCATAGGAAAATGAAGAAGGGGCTGGACAAATATCTGCCAGAAATGGTGCAGGTAGGGTTGACTTGACCTCAAGGCAAGGAAGCAAGCTAAACAACTCTCTTGCAGGCCACCCAAGAAATATCTTGTGATTTGTTTAAATTGTTTTAAATTGCCTGTGTTCTTGAGGATAGCAGAATGACTGTTCTGCCCATGGCTCTGCACGGGACGCCCTGCTCTGACATCAAACAAAGCCCTGAAGACAGAGGCACCTCAAACTGTGGGACAACACAGCAGCTCTGCTGAGGAGGAACTGGAAGCAGGCACACTGATAAATAAGCTCACAGCAATATCACAAGTCTTCCAATACAGCAAAGAGGAACTGACAGTGCAGTGCTTTGGTACTGCTCTCTAGGTATGACACACTGGAAACAATCTGATGGTTGCATTGTGAGTCAGATCAAGCTCTTCTAATAATGTCACTGGGGTTTGGATGAGGCTCTAAAAATACTCCCAAGTAGTTCAGGAACCTGCAAGCAATCCCTGTGTACAAGTTGACTTCCACAATTTTGATTCAGAACCCAAAACTGCAGCTTCTGGTGCAGACTTGGGTGTCATTGATGAAAGGGACCTGAAAGTTCCAACCTCACTGCCACAGGCAGGGACATCTCCCACTAGACCAGGCTGCTCAAGGCACCATCCAGTGGTCTTGAACACTTCCAGGGATGGGACATCCATAACTTCCCCAGGCAATCTGTGCCAGTGCCTCACCACCCTCACAGTAAAGAATTTCTTTCTAATATCTAATCTAAACTTGCCCTCTTTCAGCTTAAAGCTATTCCCTCTTGTCCTATCATTGCATGCCTTCATCAAAAGTTCCTTTCCAGCTTTCTTGTGGGCTGTCTTTAGGTACTGGAAGGCTGATTTCCAGAATTTTTCCCACCCATTTTCCTGGTTTTTTCCTCAAAAATCCCTGGAATCTCACTGGATTTCGGGCCATTTTTGGCTTTTTAGCACAAATTTTAGGACTTTTCTGGCCATTTTCATGCAATTTCTGGGGGATTTTTGCATTTCTTGGTGCAATTTTTAAAGGATTTTTCTGGTTTTGTAGGCTGAATTTTTCCCGAGTTTTTCCTGATGCTTTTCCCAATAATCCCTGTGATTTTGGCAGGTTTGGGGTGTTTCAGGGCTAATTTTTCTGTTTTTTGGGTCATTTTTGGTGCAATTTTTGGAGTTTTCAGGTCATTTTAAGTTGGATTTCCTTCAGAATTTTGTCCACCCATTTTCCTGGTTTTTTGGGTTTTTTTCCTCAGAAATACCTGGAATTTCATTGGATTTATTTTTTATGTTCGGTTGGGTTTTTGGGGGTGTTTTTTGTTTTTTTGGTTTTTTTTTTTTTTGTTTGTTTTGTTTTGTTTTAAAAATTAAACATAGATTAAAATGGCAGCAAAAGGCAACTGGAATATCAGGAATATTCTTCAAGAACATCTGAAATTTCTCATCGAATGCTGACACCACCAAATCCACTCCCAAAGCTTTATCTGACCTCTGAGCCTGAATGCCAGCCTTCACCTGTCTTTGCAGAGGGACTGTGCATGCAACCTGACACCAGCCCCTCTGTTCAGCAAAGCTGAGATTTGTAGCCCTGATTTCCTCTGAATCATCATCAAACATCAACTGCTGGTCAGGGCACACAAACATGCAAAGACAGGCTAACATTTTGATGGGTAATGGAAAATCCTATATACCTATGACTTAAAATACCAGAGTACTCAGGGGGCAGGAGCATGCTCGAGCTCTTCCATGACAGAGGACATGGACAAAACAAGCTGCCAGTCCTCCCTTCAGGCGCCCTGCCCCCCCAGCAGATGCAGGCTGTGCAGTGGGACAGGCTGTAAAACACACACACTGGCTTCTGGGACAGCTTTATTTACACAACATGGGTTGCTATGAGCAAAAATCGGGGTTGTGTAAACTCTCTTTACTGAGCTCTTACCCAGTGACATAATTCCAAAATATGAACTTCTGAAATATTGTTTCTCCTCTGTCTGACTAACTCCCACACCAATGTCCTGCTTTGGATCTCAAGCCGGCCTGTGCAGCACACTTGACAAAAATACAGTAATTTCACAATTATAAGCCGCACCATTTTGACTAAAATTTTGGTCTGAACCCAAAGTGCAGCTTATATATGGACAAAGAGCGAAAAGTTGCTGTTTTAGTTTGGAGGACAGGTGTCTGCTGAGAAAGACAGGAGCTTCTCTTTGAAATGGAGAATGTAAACCCCCTCCCTCCAAATTATTATAATTTTGAAATCAAGGGGCTTTCAGGCAAAGATATGGGAATTAGGAATAACAGTTCTTTACTAGGGAAATCAAAATAGAAATACAGTACTACAAAGAAACAAACTCCAAACCCTGACACAGTCAGAGTACAACCTGACACCCCGTCAGGCAGGGTGTTGGTAGCAGTCCCATTCCATGGTGGCTGCATCCTCCTGCAGTGACAGATGTGATTCAGTTGGAGCAGTGCTCCTGTACAAGGTGCAGTTTCCCTCCGGAGGTCCAGTGGTGATGTGGAGAAATCCGGTTTTCCTCTGGAGTCCAGTGGAGAAAGGGGCTCCCTTAGTGTCCCAAAACCTCTGTTTTTATCTTGGTAAGAAATGTTGGGCTCTTCCCCCTGGCTGGAGCAACTTCCAATGGGATGCAGTAATTTTATCAGTCCCACAGTGGGACTCAATGGCCATGAGCAGAAAATGACTGGCTGGAGGAAGGATGGGTTGTGAAAAGATAAAGAACAATGCCCTGCCTGGTTTCAATGGATGGCCCATTAGCAGAATATCTCCCGTGGAGATAAGGATCACTGCCCCCACCCTCAGCAGATGGTGATAGAATAGATACCTTTTATCACACTCTGCATTGTAACCCAAGACAGTTGCTGACACCCGGACGTGCGGCTTATAATCAGGTGCGCCTTATAATCATGAAATTACTGTAATTAAGGAAGCGGGAACCAGGAGGAGCACACAGAAACTACTTTTTGTCCCATAGAATCACAGAATATTCTGAGTTGGAAGTCCAGCTCCTGGCCCTGCACAGGACAACCCCAAGAATCCCAGAGAGCTTTGTCTAAATGCTCCTTGAGCCCCGTCAGGCTTGGAGCTGTGACCACTGCCCTGGGTAGCCTGTTCCAGTAGCTGAACAACCTTTGGGTGAAAAACCTTTCCTTGATATTCAACCTACACCTCCACAGAGACAGAAAGAGGTTGTATTTACTGCTACCTAGTTTGCTAAAACACTCATGATTAAATCCCACTGTTTGAGAGAAGATTTAGAGAGTTTGCTGACTATTGTCAGCTTGCTAAACAGGGACAGGCTCCACCCTGACTTGGGATTTTTTTTTTTAATGTGGTGTCTTCCAATTAAAAACTTCCTCAAGAAGACTTAAGAGGCACCACAGAAGAAGAATTTTAGTTTTCTCTGTAAACCTTGCCTTAAAAGCTCATTTGTTTTGAGCATCCCAGCATCCTTAAATCCTCTGGAGCTGAGAGAGGGATGAGGATGGAGGAGGGATGCTCTGGGTGGAGACACTCCTGGCACATGTCTCCAGCAGAGCAGGACCAGGACCGAGCCTAGGGGCATCAGCAGCCCCCAAAAATACCCAGCCTGGCTCGGTTCACATCTCCCCAAAATACCCAGCCCAGCTCTGCCCCGCCCAGCTCTTTCTCCTGGCTGCTGCTGCATGGAACACGATCCTTGAACTTTGCTCCAAAGATTCCAGCATGCTGCTGTGGGCTGCTCACACTGAGCACATTTGCAGATGTGCAGACACACAACTATAGGAAGTACAGGACAGACCCCTGTGCAAGGCACAGCACAGCTGAGGACCAGGGAGGTTGATGATTCAAGCATTTTAAAGGACTTTTTGCTGGCTGATAGAGAAGATTCAGTTTGCTATAGCAAAGTACATGCAATAATAATGCACACTCTTAGTGCAGAAAGAAAAGAAAAAAAGCAACTATTTTGCTCTTAGTTGATCCACAGGAACACCCTCATTAAGAGGGGTTTTGAAGTTAATGAAGATCTTTCTTCTCTGAAGTGCCAGCAATTGTTAGACTGCATCTCATTTTTAGCTGATTCCAAGTGTAGATCCTTTCCAAAGATCAAGTTGAGAAAAAATCCCCTGTATACTATATCTCCTGTCATTCTCTCCCTATATAGGCAGTTTGAGTTGTTGCATATTGTTGTTTATTTTCATTGTGATGCAGCTTAAATATATTCATATTCTCATTAATTATTATAGCTGGGAGTTGGAAACACAAATCAAAATGCTTTAACAGTGGAAATATGATGGTAAAGTTGTGCAACACTCTGTGATGACATTTAAGTTGTATTATAAATTTAACTCCTTTCTGTGCTACCTTCTGTCTTAACAAAGCCTGTGTGTGTGATAGTGTTTTATCACACTGCCCTATGTTTCATAAAACCAGGGGAACCATTTCTACTGCTCTTTCAGAACTTCCAGGGAACTGAAAAATTACTCACTGGGAAAATTCTGGTTTGAGTTCTGTCCCAGACAGAACAAACTCAGAGCTATTCAGGAGCTGAACTTTCTGAAGCCCAGGCTGCAGGGACCAGCCAAAAGCTGCTGCAGGGCCCCTGTTTTCCACAAGCAATCCCTGCCACCAGCAGGCATTCCTAAGGGCTTCCAGGAGGTGATCCTTCACCCAGCAGGAGACAGCTGGCTTAGCTGCCTTGGAGCTGGGCCAGCATGCCTCACAGAGCTATCCTGTTTCAGTGGAATATTTAACTGTGCAGTAGCTTTCTACCACAGCATTAAAATTGCCCTTCCCACTGCTTAAGGTGGCTTTGCAAGGAGTGATTGCAAAATGATAATTTTCTTTCCAGTGCACTGGAAATTTCCATAAGCCAAGGAAGAGGGCTTCCTACTGCCCAGTACTGGTCCAGCTAATGAACTTCAGTACAAACAAAACCCTAACAACTGTCCAATCTACCTCTTGTATAATTCAGTACAGGAAACTCACACAGTAATTCCTGTACTGGCTCCAGAATAAATATCCACTGAAAATGCCATCTGACATGGGTTATTTACATGCTGACCTGAGATTTCATCCAAATACTCTTCTCAGTCTCTTTAATAATTTTTTCTGGCCTTTTCCACAGGTTCCTGGTGTGATTCTTACTAAGCTCCACCGACTGTTGAATTTCAGTCCTTACCCATAATGGTAAGAGTGTACTGCCTTACACAACCACATATATCAAAATACCCCAAATTCTAGGATGTTCTGCCAAAACTGAAGGCCAGAAAAAGCAGCTGTCTGTCCTTTCACCTGCATTTTGCCAAAAGCTGTTTGTCTGACCTTTATGTTCCTCTGATCCCAATCACCCACAAAGCTCCAGGTTCTACATTGCTAAGAGAGCATCAGACATTGAGTCTGGTGCATTACAGTGCATTTAATGTGCTACACACTGTTTTATAGGAAAAGTTCCTGGTGCAGTGTCTCTTGGATGGAGATGGGGACTGTGTGTGTGTCTATGACTTCCTGGGCTCCAAAAATAACCCAGGGTAGCTCATTCTTCAGTACTCTTTTAATCTATTTTTAATGCATGCTATTACCAAAGCACAGAACTGCTGAGGTTGGACAGCACCTCTGGAAATCATCTGCTCTGAACCCCTGCTCACAGCAGCATCACTGTCACCTAAAGCAGCTTGCACCAGAATCCCAAAGTCCTTTCCTACAAAGCTCCCTGAGACCATCTCCCATGGGAATCTCTGAAGCAGGTCCCTGAACACAGAAAAGTCTTCTCTCATGAAGTTCCAGACTAGATCCAAGTCAACTCCAGCCTGTTCACCACACAAGACAAAAATAATTTGTGAAGTAGTTTGAAAACAGCCAGCCATCTAAATACACTGATAACTCTCAACCTCAAAAATTTACAACTTCACTACTTTTGGAAAACCTGTCTTTAAGTACCTTGGAAGCAGAAGTCCCAAGGGAAAGTTCTGGGATTTGGGCCAAGTCACACATGTGCCTATTTAGAGCCTAGCCTGAAATGGCAATACAATTAAGTACTTCAGAGTTTGCAAGAATGCTGCAAGCTTTCCTCTCTGATTCTGTGCTCTCCATCTCTCCATAAGAGAGGAACCTTCTTCACAGCAAGTTTCAAGTCTGTGACCAAAAATCTTTGTGTTCCTGGACAATGAGAGTATAGGGACAAAAGAGATTGAATGCTAGAAGGAATAAGGTTTTGCAACCTAAGTTTATTATTTATATCCCTATATTAATGAGACAGAATTTTTCTCATTCAAATAAAGCAACCACAGAACAATATCCAGGCTACCACCTGGATATTATTCTGGATTAATCAGAATTTCATAGGATTTATAAAACATGGAGCAGAAAGTAAATCCTGTTTGCTGCAGGATATTAGGGCTTTGTTATATTTCATAACACACGTAAGTGCCAGTGTTAGACACACTCTTATGCTTGGAGAGCTGATGCCAAAAATGATATAATGGGAATTTCAGCAGTCTATTGTCCAGGAGCTTACCCATAAAAAAAGAAATCTGTTCTGAATGAATATGCTAACAGGTAAACTGGCAGCAAACCAAAATTGCTCACATCCACCAGGTTCATTTCTGTGCTGCCCTGACTCTTGGCAAGAGGAAAGACCTGGTGGGGAAGTACACAAAACGAAGACAGCACCACGCCAGGATGGCCCAAAGTGCTCTGTCTTGTTTTTGCCAACATCAAGAGTGACACACTTGCACAGGTATCACACACTGGGGTTTTACCTGCTCTTAAGGATCTGGGCTGCTGGAGTGAGTTTTGTCACACCTTTTCACAAAATATGAAATATGAGGTGCTCGCTCAGCACTGCAAAGATGGGCTTTCATCCTGTGTGAAAAGCAGCTGTGTTGGTGTCTGAAAATTGAGTAACCTGAACAGCAGCACTGATGAAGGACCGGGACAAAGCTTGTGAGGAGTAAACACTGAGTGAGTAAATTCCAGCATGTCCTGGATGCCAGCAAGCTCTCCTTGACTGCTTTTCAGTCAACATTTGATGGTGAGAGTAACATAAATCTGATGTGAGTACTGTGAAGCTCAATTATTTCACTTTCTAAAACTCCAGGAAAGTACCAGGATGGAGAGGCTGATTCACAAGGGTCTGTGCACTCAGGCTCACACAGATTTGTTACAAAAATGCTACGGCTTCTATTGGAAAAATCAGGCCTCTGGGCACTCTGATCCTCATTAGAAATTAAAAAAAAAAAAACAACAAAAAACTTGCTTTCTAGTTTGAAAAATAATGATCTCTGTATCTCAAAGCCTCACTGGGTTTAACTTCAAATGCTTGTAACTGCATAATTTGGAAATGTCAGAGCAACATTTTTTGTTCATCTTTGCATATGATCAAAAGCATGGCTGTCACAAAACCAGAGACACACAGCATGTCCCAGAAGCTTGGTGAGATCTGGTCCCTAAAGCATTCATTTGCTGTGAGCAACCCTTGTGGAGAGATGTCCTTTCTGAACATTTCTAACTATTATGGGTTATCTCAGATAAAAGAAGAGTTTAATTAGCAACAGAGCATGCATAATTTTTGACCAGACTTCACATGAATTTGTTCAGATATTTCTAAAACCTATCCCTATATATAACCCCAGGAAGTCTTACAGGTCTTTTTCACAAAACCTGAGCTCACTAATGCTAGCAATGTAGTAGGCTTTCTGGATAAGCAAGCTCTCACCCAGCAACAGCTCAAAAGAGAAGAAACATACCTCAGGCTTAACACTAACCTAAAATTTTCAGCAAACAGGAAATATCACAGAAGAAAAAAAAACCCATATTTTTCTCTACCAACTCTGCAATAACAAGATTACTCTCCAGTTTCTTCCATCCCTTCTCAGCTGGCCTCTCCATGCTTTTTATTTATTTTCTTTTCTCCTTCAAGGGCACTCCCTTGCCCTCTCAGACTCTCTTACAGCCTCTGACTATTTTGGGGAGCACACAGACCTCCCCATCTGCCAGCAGCCCTCCTGAAAGCTCTCTCATGTTTCCTGGTGAGGTCTGTCTCCTCTTTCATCAGCTGCCTGCAATTCCTGCCCCAGTCTTACAGCACTGGAAAGAAACACAACTCAACAGCATTAATAAATAAAGGATAGCTGGTCCCTCCTCTCCCTTTCATCTCCTCCTCCCTGGGTGTGAACAGCCCTCCTGCTCCCAAGGCAAGGAGCAGGATTGCTCTGGGGCTGCCTTGTCCAGCTCCAGGACAGGTAATTGTCCAGGCAGGTTGGTGAGCCAGCCAAAATGTTCTCCTGCCAGCACCTCGAGTGGAGAACACTGCTCCAGCAGCATTGCATGTTATCTGTTTTATCTGGTGCCCAAGGCTGTTCTCCCAAAAGCCCATTACACTTCGTGACTCATCCCTCAGCCCAGGGTAAATCTAAGAAAAGAAGCAAGGATGAGGAGAAAAAAAAAGTAACTGTCATAGGAAAAAAGTATAAGTTATTCTTTCCACCCAGGACTTTGCCATCTCAGACATGAGAAAAGCACCAATAAAACCATTACAGCAAAGGTCCCAGAGCTCCAGCAGGGGCTGAGTGTGATGGACACCAAATCACACCCGACCTGCTGCAAAGGCCTGGGGGATCTCTCAGTGCTCATGTCCTTACAGTGCAGGGTCACATTTCTCACAGCAAAACAAGTCCTTTCCCCTCCCCAGCCTGACAAGATGCAGCACCGACCTCTGACAGACTGATGGGAACAGGATTTGGGGAGGCTGTGCTACCTGTGAACCTGAGACAGAAGAATAAACCCCTGGTGAAATCCTGGCTGCTGCAGTAGCACAAGCAAAGCAGGAGCCACAAGGGAGCACATTTGTTCAGCAACTCGATGTGCAGACTTTAAGTAGGACCCATGAGATGCCAAAATGCAATTGCAGTCAAAGAGGTGATACAGGACAACATCTCAGTATCCTGCATTTTCTCTCTTTTTAGCGGCTTGCTCCAGTTCACTCTGCTTTTATATCAAAAGGATGTTTTCTAACCAATGGTACTGCAAACCACAAGCTGGAAAACCAAGCCAGGTTATTTTTTGCTCTTTAAAAACAAAAATATCACCCACCAGGGATTTTTCCCAATGGTCAAAACTGCCCAGCTGCTCATTTGTGTGCACAGCTGGATACAGTTTGTACAGAGCTGTGCAGCTCTAGGAGTGGAAGGAACACAGCAAAACCAAGCTGCCACAACCAGCAACATTAAAATATTCTTTTCACCACTCATCTTCCCAGCCTTCTTCCAGTTTTCTGAGTGACTGAACCACCCTGGAAGAATCAACCCCAACATAATTTCAAAAGGTGTTTTGGTTAACTCAGTTTTTAATTTACTTCTTACAAGTATTCACAAGAGGCCTGGATTATCTAAAGGCTAGCCTTAGCCAGATCAGGAGAAAAATAAAAAAGAAACAGCAGTGCCTACATAACTGCTAAACAATATCAAATACATGCCAGGAGATTTTTTATTTGCTCCTGGAAGTTGCACAAGCAAACAAACAAAGCAAATATGGTAGATTATCTATTGTAATTTCTTTCACTCAACTCTAAGACCTTCTGCCAGAGATACAGTTCCTGAGCATGAACAGAAACCACAGAGGACTGCCTAGGGCTACTCAGCAGGCAGACATGGTCCAAACTTACTGAATGTTGCTGGTTTCAATTAGGGACCAGAGCTGGTGCTTTAATTCTATCTCACAAAAAAGGGTCTCTCTGAAAAGTCACAGCACAGTACCTCACTGTGCAGGAAATAAAAGCCTTAGCTAGGAATTTAGTAATTAGCAGATCAGGCCATTGGTTCATCCCATCAGATAATCCATCTTTGACCAGCAGCCAACATCTAATGTTTAAAAGGCAGAAGAAAACAACCTTCAAAAGTACCTTTAGCTGTATTACTTCACAGAGAAGAAAAAAAAAAGTCCTCCTGACCTACAGAAACAGTCAGCTTATGCCCTGCAGCACAAATTGTGATTACTCTTTTCTTACCAAGCACAGTTGCAAGCGTTACTATTAGTCATAAAATTATCCAACCCTTAAAATAAATACCAGCTACACCACTTGCATCACTGGCTCCTGCAGCACTGGATTAACTATGCTGAGAGTACCCAGCACATACACAATAGACATTTTACAAACAATGCTTTACAGGCTCATGGTGTGATTCCTATTTAATGGTACCGTGCTGAGGGAAATCAAGAGACTGATTTCATCTCTAAAGCCACTTTGAATTCTGCTGTAAGACTAGAATGAAGTTATCTCTCTTCACACAGAAAAAAAAAAAAAAAGCACAATCCTGTAAGTAAATCCGGTCACAAGAAAAGCTCTTCTGCCTCAGCACCTCTGCTGTTCCTTCCCCTTGGTCCTTCTGAGACCTCATGATATCCCTGACCACGTAAGCACACAGAGCTAGCTGCTGTGCTCCAAGTAGAGATGGATCTGGGTTCAAGGGGATGTCAGAGCTCACTCATGCCTGTTTATGTTCTCTCCCATTTTTAAAACAAAGCTGCTCTGGACCATGTTGGCTGCAGCCCAACCCTACTGCTGGCTTCTGTGGGCTGAGATCCAACCCGTGGCCTCACTCCATCCATGTTTGGATGGGCTGCAGCAAGCAAGGCAGACAGCTTTGTTCCACTGCCAATTTTTTTACCATACAGATCAGTGAGTGACTCCTGGGTCACTTCTCCTCATGAGCAGCACCTGTGTGACCATTTCTGAAAGAGGTTTCCTTGTATTTTTCAGTCTCAGGTGTAAGGTGTCTGGTTTCCTTTCAAACAACTCCAGTAACTCAGAGGGATCCAGTTCTGCAGATGAAGGATTGCCCATCTCAAATCTCATACAGCCTGACTTTAATTAGCTCCCCATGGCCTGCCTTTGAGCTCAGAAGTGCTGTGGTAAATCTGGAGCAGCAGAGTTTTGAGAACAGTGTTTGGACCTTGAAGTTCTGACCTTCTTTTACACTCCTGCAAGGGCTGACCCCAGTGTGGCAACAGGAGCAGCTCCAGGCCAACCCAGATTTCCAGATTTCAAACCCAGGTGCCCCTAAGCCATCAAGTGTGAGCATGTCAAGCAAGGTGTTTCCTGTAGCTAGGACCCTGTCTTGGCATCCTCTGCTCCCCTCCTGCAGCTGTGGCACCCCAATGCTGTCTGCACGCATCAGCAAGTGATGCTGCTGGTGGTAGTTCATCCATGGGGCATGGTGTTGTCCTGCTGCCCCAGACCTAGTCCTTTCCATTACCCCCTAGTTCTGACCACTGGCAGCTGCTTCCTCAGATAACAACCTAATTATTATCTTCCTAACCTAATCCTAGCTCGTGCTCTGGCTATTTCCCACTGATCCCTGGCCTCTCCATCTCTGGGTCCCTTTGCAAGTGATTCACGGTTACTCATTCCAAGTAACCAGCACTGAAATCCCCCTACCAGGCCTGCATGTCTTCTCCTGGTTTGGTGTCTGTGCTAACAGCTGCACCCAGCTACAAGCCAATTCCTTCTTGTTTAACAGTTTCTCCCTCCACCATTGCCAGATCCCCAAGCAAAGTGCACAGAGCTGGAACCTGAGTCCCTGCAGACCTTTGCCCAGCAGTGTTGTGGCAAGGGTAAAGGTGAGCTCAGGCAAGGTGTGTGCTGGGGAACCACAAAGTTACAGCAGCCCACAGCTACACAAGGAGGTTTCCAGAAGTTGCCAAGAAGCCCAGATGACCTGAGAGAGCCAGAGCAGAGATTAAACAGATGGATAAAAACAACTGTGTGCACATGGCCTGGAGAAAGTCTCCTAGACTGTGGCACTGTCCACGTGATTGTTACCTGTGACAATTGTACTCACTCCCTGTGTAGCTGGTCCCCAGAGACAAACAGCAACCCACAAGGAGCAAGAAGCATGGCTGGGGTCTGGATTCACCCCTAATTTCTGCATTTCCACCTACCCTCAGCCACTGTCACCCACTTCACATCCAGTCCCCTTGGCCATGACCAGTCAGCCTCCTCTCTGCAACATCTCTAGGACCCCAATAAAAGGCAGAGGGGCTTTGACATCCTGCATTTTGATAGATTTACAAGCACCCCTCCTTCTTTTTGTCCTCAATATCCAAATTTTTTCAGGTGATGAAGAGAAGGCAGAAAGGCTCCCTGTGACAGCCTTCCCTGGCAAGCAGAGGGGCAGCAGGCAGTGGCTGACACCAACCCCCTGCACAGACCCTCACATCAAAGCCTTCGTGCAGGACAGCACCAGAGCCAGCCACTGATGGGCTCTGCCAGCACAGGAAATCTGGCAAAGGCTGCAGAGCAGGTGGGACCTCTGACCCTTCAGATCTAGACAAAGCAGACCCAGCCCTCTCAGTGCATCAACAGAACAAAATTCGGTTTTACATCAAAAAATGTGGAGAGTTTGTTACAGGGTTGAAATCTCAAGATCCCTACAGACTGCCTTGGTGTTGCTTATGTGCTGCTGTGCCCTGTTAACCTCCAAGAAGGTCCTGCAGGGACCAGACAACTACTACTAATATCTGTTATCTTGGCTAATGGAAGCACAAACAAAACTCCCAAATTAAAACTGTTTTCTTGGAATTTTAAACTTTTCCAGCAACATTATTCTTTTCATTTTAGTGAGCTGCAAGTGACAACTCTTTAAGATCTCTGCCTCCTGAGATCACAGAATCATAGAATCTGCTGTGTTGAAAGGAACCCACAAGGCTCACTGAGCCCCTGAACTCCTGGCCCTGCTCAGCATCATCCCCAAGAGTCACATCACGTGTCCAAGACTGTTCAAATACTTGAGATCTGTCAGGCTTGGTGCTGTGACCACCCTCTGAGTGAAGAACCTTTTCTTACATCCAAACTAAACCTCTCCTGACACAACCTCAGGTCACTTTCTCAGTCCCTGGTCACCACAGAGCAGAGATCAGTGCTTGCTCCTCATCTTGCCCCCATGAGTAAATTGTAGCCTGCAATGAGGTCTCCCCTCAGTCTCCTCCAGGCTGAATAGAACAAGTGCCCTCAGTATGTCCAGGGTTGCCCCATATCTGCCACTTTCCCTTGCTGAATGTCACATGGTTGGTGATTGCCCACCCCTCTGAGATGTCCAAGTCTCTCTGCAGAGCCTTCAAGGCAGTCAGCAGCTCCTCCCAGTTTTGTATGGCCTGAAAACTTACTCAGTATCCCTTCCAGCCCTGTGTCCAAGCCATTTGGACTCTCATCTGCCCTCCTCATGTCCAGAGCTGAGGTTTTGCTGGCACTTTTCCTCCTGTCAAGAGAGATTTCAAACTTCATCACTTCATGGTCGCTGTGGCAGAGTGATGATTGTGATTGTGGCATCAATCTCCACTCCAGCAATGAGACCCTCTCTGTAGACAAAAAGCACATCAATGAGCACACCTTTGTGAGTCCCTTAGGACCTGTTCCATAAAGTTATCATCCAGTTTTTCTGCATCTTCTGGTTGTACCACATGTGTGAAGCCCCCAGTTAACTTCTGGCAAGTTGAAGTTGCCCAAAAGGACCAGGGCAGTTGACATGGAAGTGTTCCCTTAACTCCTCGAAGAATAATTTGTTTTTGTGTCATTGTCCTGGCTGGGAGCTTTATAGTAGCCTCCCAAAATGACATTTGCATTATTTGTTTGCTCCTTGATTCTGACCCAGAGGCTCCCAGCTGTGTGCTCTGTACATTCTCACCCTTCTGTTACACCTTCTGAGCCACCCCTCCAGGTGAGGAGATGGTGAGGTATAGTGGAACAATTTGAAATGTAAATGCATGGCTGCAACCCTAGAAAGGAAATTTGCAATAGCCATGTCATGCCTTATTTATTCCAGTACCTGACCTCTCGCATACATCAACGTTGTTCTCCTTTAAGGATCCCAGAAGGTAAAAGAACTAACACACTGCAAGCTGTGCAGTCCCAGGAGCTTGGCAGGAGATTGCAAGGCTTTCATGGTCATGAAAACATTCAGGGGAACACAGTGAGACAGCACTAAGTAGGTGAAGTCAGCAACAAGCAGGTACTTGCATGCTGGGGTGGACAGGTATGTGAGGAGTGAATGTGTGGGGAGCACATCCACACGCCCAGAGAGCACAGGGAGGAACCTGGAGCTGGGAGGTGAGGTGGGAGGACAGCCTCAGAGATGAAGAGATGCCTTTTGGCAAGAGCAGAGATGTTTTGTAGGGAATGCTCTGAGCTTTGGGGGTGGAAGGAAGGAGGAGGGAAAAACTGGTGCCACAACATAAAGGACTGAACAAGTGCTGCAATCATTGACACACAAGCTGGGGTTATCCAGGTGCTGCTGACTTCCCCTGGGCAGGGAGCTGGGACAAGAATTGCAGCACATACTTGTGATGTGCCTACAAATGTGCAACAGCTCCTTGGGACAGTTTTACGTGGGAGCCAGCAGCATGGAACAGACACGTGCTGGTTCTGAAGTCTCTCACCTGTGGTGCCTTCACTGCACGAGCATCCCACACAGAAAGGATCCCTGCCTCTCACCATGCACGAGGGAAGGCAACCAGAGAAACCCTATGTCAACACTGGAGACAAAGTGCCTGAAAGTACCTGCTCCTCTGGTAGACAGCAAATGCAGAGGACAGCCTGTATCACTCACAATGTTTTAAGACTGTATCCAAGACTGATCCCACGAATCCCAAGCTGTATCTCAACATTAAGTAATGCTAAAACATCAGAGCAGAGCGTAAAGAAGCCTCCCACAAAAGAAACCACCACAGACTGCAAGGCTTTTATGCAGAATGTGAAGATGGTGTTGAAGATGTGCCTCTGGTCCATAAAAAAATCCCTGAGCACTGTCAGCATGTTGTTTAAGAGCAGCAGCACACTGCTTAGCTGCCAAAACCTCATCTCCGCCCTGTGGCCTCCTCTGGTTCAGAATGAAGAGCTGCAACTGGATGTTCATTACAGATCAGCTCCACAAAAGCCACCTTGGCTAATGAAGTGCATGTAAAATTGCCCCAGCAGTGGAGCTCAGCATCACATTCCCTGGCCACCTGAAACAACTCAAAGTGAAGTCCAGGTGCTGCAGTTCTTCTGATGGGACATGGTTCTTAACCTGGAACAAACAGGTTTGATTAGATGTGCTCAGCAAACAGAAGGAGCACAGGACACTTACAAGGTGCTATCATGAGGCTGCTTGGCACACAATACAAAGTTAGGGTTAGGCCTATGTTTTCTTGGGAGATTCCATTGCTAGTTTCTGAGCTTCTAGACTCTGGGCTGATTTTGTAGTACTTAGAGCACACAGAGACCCTCTACACATAGAACATGTTTACATTTAGAACTTGAGATACACACACATGCAGAGAATAAAATTATGATTATTTCTTTACAAAGCTACAGATCCAGACAGCACCACCCCACCTACTTTAAATAATAATAGTAACTTTAAAAATATGGATTATTGACAAGGAAATACACACAGGGAATTGTAGAGTTTCATTTGAGCCATACAGTGAAATGACAAATCCCACGCACCTGCAACAGACATAGCTGGTAAAATCTGAAAGCATTAAAGAAGAATGATAATTTATGTGCCTCCAGCTGCACAAATGGATCTACCACATTAATGAGAAAAATCACTAAAGCCTCATGCCTCTGCCTTGTCCTGCCAAGGTGGCCAGGGCTGGACAAGGGTTTGCTACAACCATGATGGTGACTCAGATGCTTTACTCCCCACTATCACCACTTTCTCTCATTCTCTTTTTTCTTGTTTTTCTATTTTTTCATTTGCATATGCTTGCTCTGGGAGACTCCCCCCACAAGCACTGCCTGATTTGAGAACCAGCCCAGTGCCAAACACCTGAGCTGTCCTCAGGGCTTCTAATCTCAGCCAAGCAATGAATGAAGCTCCATTCTCCCCGAAAATCTTTCTGTGACTAAAGCCTTAAGCTGCCTTTTAATTTCAGTCCACAATTAGAGAAATACACTCAGATCTAACAGTGAACCACTATAGTTTCAGGATCTGAGACAAGAACTGTAAACTTTAAGTCTTGAGATCTGCTGAACCCAAGAAAGGCGTCTCTGAATTCTAGCAGCTTAACTCTGAGCAGAGATCTCTGCAGGCTTTGTAAATGCCCAGCTCTCCAGAGGGGAGACAGCAAAATATTACAGTGGTGGATTTTAAACAAAAAATTCTCTACTAGGACTTGACAGATTTGTGTGAGGGGGGAAGAGCAAGACATAGCCACCTTTTCCCCAGCCTGTAGTGAAAGTGGTGCTTTCTTCACCTTGCTGGGTTTCAGGCAAATAAATCTTTCCAGCAAAAACAGTAGCCCCAAGCAGGTCCTCTTGCAGTTGTAGGAGACATATTTGCCCATATATTTTATAGTTTGCCTTTCTTCACTCATGCTAAAAACACCTTGATGTCCTTCACATGGACAGTCCTCACTCCACTTCCAGCAGGGAAAAGGAAAGGGAAGCCAGAGACCCACTTGGCAGTTTTGTTTCCTTTATTTCACCAGTGAAACCAAAGAGGAGGGAGGCACCTGTGCCTAGAGCTGAGACAGGAGCAAGGGTAGACCCTGCCATGCCCTCCAGTTCCTGGAGCTCTCTCTTCCCCATCCATCCAATGTGAGATGGAGACTGGCACACATTGCCTCCAGACACAGAGAGGCCACTTCCCGTTGGCTGGTCAAATGCAGAAGACATAGCTATCCCAGCTGCTCCCATTTCTCTGCTATTAGCAGAAAAAGGGTAATTTCACGTCCCTTTGGGCAGGAACAATCATCAGACTGTGAACATGTCTTTTCTTCTTACTGCTGTTGGCTCAGCTTTCCCTAGAAGCAGTGCCTGCCAACCATGGCAGATGAAACACAAATCCCAGTGCAAACCATGTTAACATTTACTCTGACCTTTATTAGGCTGTCAAGAGGTGCTCATTTTGCTGCACCATCCCCATGGTGTCCCTCAGACTGCCTCCTCCAGGGCTGGCAGGACCAATAATGTGCACACCCATAGGTATTTCTCCCTGCAATGATCACACTGCCGTTGTGCTGCCCTTGCACAAACTGCAAACAGCTCTATCCAAGGGACTTGGAAAAAGAAATAGGGTTTTAAAGACCAAGTCCTCACCTCAGCTGCATTCTTCCACCCATTTTTTTGCCCCAGGCTATCCTGTTCAGGCAAGTGCAATGAATAGGAAAGGTCAGAGGTGAGATCTGTACTCTGGGGGCTCAGACAAGTTCGTGCTCCTGCTTTACACACAATAGCAGAGCTGGTTCACAAAAGGCAGGGTGGCAGCACGCTGTTCCAGCAGGGTAGGCTGGGTCCAGCACAATAATGGAACAACAGGCTCCCCCCTTGCAGTGAATGCATTTGGAGCCCAGTGAATGCTTTTCCATTCAGGGACATTAAGTATTTCAAAAGAATAAACAACAATTGTCACTGACACCTTTGACACAGAGCCTAATTGAAGCAGGGAGGTCGAAGCAGCTTGTTCTGAAGCCTTGGCTGGTCAGCAGCAGAGACTGCCTAGTCTGGCCTAGGTCCCTCTCCACCCAAATCTGTACTGTAACCACCAGGCCACCCTGTAATCCAGAGCAAACAAGCTCTCATTTAGGCTGGGCAGCTACTGAGGACAGTGAAATCTCTAGCAGCTTCTTCTGGCAGGGTGCCTGTGGTGAATGCACACTTATTTTCTTAGGGCAGCCAAACCCTTCATCGGCCCTTTCCACAAGCGAGGATGCCCCTGAAGCTCTGGAGGTGTCCAGGAGCAAGAGCTGTTTATATGATACTCAAACGGAGAACAAGAAGGAAACAGAGAGAGAATCAGGATTTCCTACTGTGTCCTAGGACTGTCTTGACAATACCCAGTTCTCCCAACAGCTTCAGCATCCTGCCAAGCACCCCCAGGGCAAAGCATCCCCACCCCTGGCAGGGAACCCTCCCAGCAGGCAGCAGGGTGCTCTGCATGGAGAGATTTAAGAGTTTTCCTCTCTACCCTGCCAGGCCCAGCTGGGTCACACACAGCACTTGGCAAGAGAAGAGCTCCTTGCTAATTTTATCCTGCAGCTCTCCACCCAGCTCAGCTGCTGTGGAGAGCTGGGCAGCACCGAGGTGAGGGCTGTGACCTGACCATAGCTAAAAACAAAGGAGTGAGGCACAGGGGGTGCCACACTGACGTGGGCTGGAGCAAATCCCTCCCTATCCCTGAGATGGAGCAGGGAACAACTGCAGCTCCCAGGGGATCTGCTGGGCTGGAGCAAATCCCTTCCCATCCCTGAGATGGAGCAGCGACAAACTGCAATCTGCTCCTGGATCCAGGCTGTGCTCTCAGGACTCTCATTCAACCCAGTGGAATAAATGAGGCTGCAAATCTGTAAGGATTCCATGAGTTTGACGCACTTTAGGTCAGTCCTGGAGCTGGTGCACCTTGGATGCTGAACAAGCATCACTTTGCAAACACCTGGTCTGGCTCTTTCCCACAAATGTCCCCTTCTCCAGCACGCTGCCTACCACAGAATCCTTACCCAGGGATGCAATGCCTTCCCTGCTGAGCCTGTAACACTGAAGTCCCTGCTGTGGGAGTCAGTGCTTGGGGTGGGAGATGAGCAGGGAGAATTTCCCCGTCCTGATGGCAAACTTGCACTGGTTCCAGCAAACAAGGGCTGTCCCTCTGTGTGAGAGGAAAACCCCCAAAAGGCATGGCCAGACAGAAAGGGAGCCCTGAGGATTATCAAAGGACCAGAGGTAGCACGAGCCTCAGCAAATTCAGAGAGTTTCTGCATTACATGCTACCTGACCATGAACCATAGAGCTATGTGCAAACCAAGCATCTTTTATTCCATTTTCACTGCATCTAGAGAAAAGGAACTTTACATCCTCTGTAAATAAGGAGATACATATATATATATAAACCCTGACTAGATTAGCAAATCCTTTTTCTGCAGAAAAAAACTGGCCAAATGCTGAGCATTTGACACCCAGGACAGAAAAGATAATCACACTGCCAATCAAGAGCAGCATCTGCAGCACTGAGCACAATGCCCTACACAGGGGAGCCAGGTGTCTCAGCAGACACTAAGCACAGTAAAAAGCCATCACACTACTGATTTTCAAGGTGCCAAACACCCTTGTGACACCAAATACATTTTTAACCATCCTGGTAGAGTTGCTTATGATCCATACAAGCTTCTGTAATTTTCATCCTTGTATTTTCCTCCACCTCTTTTAAACCTAAACCAGTGTTTTTTTCTGTGCTCCCTTCTTTTTACATCTCCCTGTCTGATCTCTGTTCCAGCCTCTCTGCTCCACTGAAATCCCAAATATTTGCTTCTAATCTAGCCTTCAGTTCCTTCCACATTACAATATTTCAGTGGCCATTGGCATTTTCTGATCACTCTGCTCTGACGCTCATCTCACTATGTTCGCTTTTTGGTCACTCCTTATTTTTGTTCAATAATTTCTGTCATCTGTACCTGGCAAATGCTTCCTCTTCTGCTGGTTTTACCTTCCACTTTTCTTTCTTCCTCTACTCCTGCATGAGCTGCAAAACTTGCTAAAATCCCTCTTTCCTTCCTTGATCTGCCATGTTGTGGATCAAATTAAAACAAAGAGTTATAAGAAAAAGGTGAAAACAAAATTTACAAATAATAAAAATAAAAACAAAAACAGGGAAAAAACCCAACTAGTCATGCCTTTTTGGGAAGCATGGAGTTTTGGGAAAAAGCCCTCAAGAAAGAGTACTGGAAGACCCAGAGTTAATTGGCAAAGCAATTACAATTTGCAAAGCAAAGGAAATCGGCTGCATGGCTGGGGCTGATGGAATGCAGACAGCAATCAGACAGTTCAGACAAACTGAAATAATACTAGCCAGACTGGGGCAGGGTACAGCAGGAGTTTAGAGGGAGTGCACCTTCCCCTGCCCCACCAGCACACTTGAAGGAGCCTCTTCCCCACTGCAGCAGTGAGATGTGCCTGGAAAGACCTGCAAGGAAGGGTGGCTTGTTCCAAGGAATCACAAGTGCAGAGCTGTGCTAGCAACATCAGCATTTCTTCAGAGCAGCAGCAGGGATGAAGATGAGGGCTGGGAGAGGGGGAAGGAACAAGGCAGGTGGAGGCTTTATTAGCTGCACACTAGGTTCTACTAGCAACAGAAGAAAGGCATTGGCAGATAAAGCAAATTAAATTCAGGCTCAATGCTGACAATCTTAGCTCCACTACTGGAGCAGGTGAGCGACATGAACAAGTAAATACAGATCATCAGCTACAGCCAGTAATTCCATGGAAAAGGAAAAACACCCATCACACCAAGGTTAAGTTCTGTCAAACCCTGGTGTCACAAAGTGTGTACAATTCCCTGAAGAAGCAGTAACCAAAACAGCAGAGACAGAATTAGAATACAGCTTTTTCAAGTATAAATAAGCTCCCTGCATAGCAGTACAAGTGTCCTTCAACTCATGTAACTTAGAAAGTTCTTCCTGACTGAGGAAGCAGCTGAAAAAGAGCAGGAGCAGGAATGGCCCTGGGAACTGTGAGACAGAGCAGCCAAGGCAAATGGTCAAAAAAAGGTCATGAAAGAAGCTCTGCCATGCTTCTCATCCCACAAAGCTGACTGCTTAGGTCCTGAATAATTAAACATCTGTATAGAGAGGGTTTTGCCTCTCCTGAGAGGAGGGAGGAGAATGATGGTCAATACCAAACCACTTCTGAGGCTTGAGGTTCTTACATCTGGTGGTCCAGCCAGCACATGGAGACAAACCAATTACCAACTTGGCAAAACCTTTTTCAAAAAACCACTGTTCAGGCTGTGTTTAGCACTGAAAATCTTTCTAGAATCCATATGAATTTAGATATTTACATCACTACCATGTGGCTGATGGCATCTCCCCTCTTCCTTTGTGTCCCTATCTGCCTTCCCACAAAAAAAAAAGTGGGCAACCACTTGCCTTGCTGCTGTGGGACACCTCTGTTCTGAGCACCCCTGGAACCCAAGGGCCTCAAAGCTCAGGGAGCTGTGGGTCAGCAGCCATGGTCCCTGCAGCTCTAGGGCCCAGGACAGAAGGTGGTTCACAGCATCAGGCAGTGCATAGGGCCAAGCATGGCTATTTGGGAAGCTGGGATGCCTGAGCCATGAAAGATGTGACCAAGAAGGAGGCTGGAGAGGAGGGTCCCTTCCCTGGGGATCACACCATTCTGCCTCCTGGGCTGCCCTCCACCTCCCCTCAGGTGCTTGAGGCTCCAGCCTCCTCCTCAGCCCATGCTGAGATTTCCTGGATGAGATGGTGCCTACAATATTCTGGGGAACAGGGAGGGGGAATGCAGTCCTTTGTGACCCCCTCAGTGCTGCAGTTCCCTGCAGATGTTCAGCAGCAGCTCAGGCAGGGTGGGATGAGCCTCAGCCTCCCTCTGGCCACTGTGCTGGCACAACACAGGAGTCCCACAGAGCCCAAAGAGGGCTGTGTTTCCTTCCTCTTCAAGGCTCACCCTTGCTCTACTCCAGATTTAAAAACAAACCTTCTCACTGCCTTTTTTTTTACTGTTGTTGTTGTCCCCTAAAAAGAAAAAGAAGCAACACATGAGTTGAGAAAGAACTTAATAATGCCTTAGTTCTTAATCCCTTGGCTAGGATAATATTTTGAATTTCCATGTAAATCCAACTGACTACTCCCTCCCATTGGTATGAGAGTACAGACTATGGGGCATAACTGCTAGTTACAGAATTTACTCTGATACAAGCACACATTGATGTTTTCAAGTCTCACTTTGCAATTGCTCTTCACTCCTTATGTAAGGCAGACAATTATTACCAAGGTACACCTCTGGAAATTATAGTTCAGTCAGGTTCAATGGGAAAACTTGGTTTTGGCAGATGGGTTGGTTTATTTTGCATTTTTGATGGAAAACAAACAAAACACTCCCAGCTGGCCTGCTTACAACAAAACATGGACTGTGGCAGCTGCTGCAGCAGGTAAATGGAGGCTATTAATACAGGGTGGTCTGGACAGGATATTCTCAGCCCATTATAAACTTTGTTCTGCAGCTCATATGGGGTTAATAGCAGCCAGACATGACTAGTGTAATTTTACAGAAAATTGCATTACGAAATATAAATAAAACTAATTTAGGAAGTGAAGTATTTACGAGAAGGGCTGCAGATATCTTCACTAGGCTCAAAGGAGTGGCACCACTGAGGAAGCTGTCAGAGTTGCCAACTCCAAATACATGGGCCAAGTCCACGCTAATGATACGGAAATCAGTAAATAGCCTCTTCAAGGAAGGCAGAAATATTTATTCAGAATGGCAGGAAAAAAATAGACGTATCATAAATGCAGATTATCCCCCTTCCAAGAGAGCTGTACTAGGCAATTCTGTGGTCATCAGGTGATGACAGAGATCAAATACTTTTACTGGTAAATGGAATACAACAGTATGTGACAATGAAGTATTGTTTAGTGAGTGTGAATTTACATATTTCAGTGAAACACAGGCTGCCATGTAAGGTTACTAGTTCCTAAAGCTCACAATTCAGAAAGCATGAGAAAAAAAGTCAAAAAGATAACACATGCCTGTTGTAGTCAAGCCACTGATCTGTATTCAGGGTTTTTACATCACTGACTAGCATTGGTTGTCAATTACCAACTGGTAAAAAAACCAAACAACCCAAGAATATTTGAAGTGTCAGAAATGAACATCGAGTCACTGGAGTAAGAAAGGAAAGCCCCATGGATGATGCAAAGGCCTGGACTTTCCATTTGTATCTCTGATGGAAAACAGTGCCATGGAAAAGGAAAAATAGCCCCAGATGTGACAATTTTGCCATGAAAGGGTATCAAACCTACACTGTAAAGTAATCTCTGACAGCTTAATCCCCTTGTTTTAGAAGTTGGGGAAAAAAACCACATTGACCTCTTTTCCCATCACAAAAAATCCCAGGATAACTCAAATGGGAAATAGTCAGAAAATGCTGAAATAACTATGCCTTAGGAAATTATAAAAGCAGAATTAGTGATCTTTTGAGGGGCAATGATACTTCAAGGGGACTCAAGTCCACTCAACAAGCTTTGGATTGTCTGAAATGATTCAATATCTTAATGACTGACTACATTATGAATGTATAACAATAATGAATATTTTTATTCTGTGTAGTTGATTTAAATTATTTATTATGGCAACAATTTTTTTTTTCTGTGATGTGTTAGAAGAACTTAATGGCAGCATAATCTCAGACCATCTAAGCATCTTAAAGCATCAGGAGCTCTCCCCAGATCAGGAACATCAAGGCCTTTGCAATTTGGTATGGAAAAGACTTCTTAAGAAAAGAGAACTACAGAGCAGCTCTAGTCAAGATCCCAGTGTACTTTGGCTTGGCTCATGATACATAGGCTATGAATTTCTAAAATCATGAAAAGGGTGAGTATCCAAGGCCCAGACTCACAACTGGCTCTTTCTGAAATCTCACTCCACATGTAAATAAGCTATTTTAGTTCCTTTTTAGGAAAGTCCTTCTCAGCTATTACTGCAAGCCTCAAAAAAGCATTGGAATTGGGAAGTAACTGTAAGAAGCAACATCAGTGCAGAGCAAGAACAAATAGGAAAGGGAAACTCAACAAAACATAAATTCCTGAGGTATAGCACTGGAGGAAGAACCCCATCATTATCCCATTCCCAACTACCAGGACCTACAAGGCAGTCTCTGTCCTCAGGAGAGCATCCTGCCTTTTTCCATCCTGCAGATGTCAGTCATTCCAAACCACCAGATGAGAGATGATGTCCATTTTCTCTCCCATCAAGGCAGAGCATCTCTGTTACTGCAGCACACAGAAACACATCTCCAGAAGACAGAACCATTCCTCTGCCACCCCCATGGTGTGGGACAACCCTCTGAGATCCAAGTGATCCCAATCCAACTCCTGACAGGAAGGTGTGTGCAGGAATACATGCTGTTTTGGCACACCACTAGATAAATCTGTTAGAGTTAACATGAGTACACAAAGAGATGACACAAGAGCTTATTTATAAAGATAACATGTCATCTTGGCAAATTATTTGGGGATCTGCTGAGGCCAGACAAACTGGAAGCCAAGTTCCAAGAAAACAAACACCCACCTGACTTCAAGTTAAGTGGTGAAAAAGCACGAGGCTCACAAACGACCTGCAGCACATGGCCCAGCAGCAGTGCAGGGATGTACTGGCCCAGGACAAGCATTGCAAAGCCAGCATTAGCTCTGGGCTTCCTCACCTGCTGTGTCAATGAACCTGACAAACCAAGTTACAGGGGGATCCCTGTGGCTCCCTGTATCCCTGGATTCTCCCCTGGAGCCTGTGAGAGCAGTCTGTGCTGTGCACGTGGGGCTGGGGATGCTGGCTCTCCTTACACACACCAGAGCAGGATGCCCAGGGAGCTGCTCAGCTTCCAGGGAGGCTGCACTGCCCCACACCTACAGCCCAAAATGTGCTTGGGAATGGTGCTGCCTGCCAGGGATCCCTGTGAGCTTTGGGAATGGTGCTGCCTGCCAGGGATCCCTGTGAGCTTTGGGAATGGTGCTGCCTGCCAGGGATCCCTGTGAGCTTTGGGAATGGTGCTGCCTGCCAGGGATCCCTGTGAGCTTTGGGAATGGTGCTGCCTGCCAGGGATCCCTGTGAGCTTTGGGAATGGTGCCTCCTGCCAGGGATCCTTGTGAGCAGAGGCCTCACAAGTGCCCTTCCAAGCACAGACACACCATGGATGTCCTTCCATGCACAGACATGCAAGCTTCACGGTATAGACATTCCTTCCAGTCAGGATGGGGTGCTTTGAGGGGGATACCTGGGTTAACAGCTTGCACAGAGGGGAAATACATACTTCAGACACCACTGGAGTCCACATGGCCCCACTTCTCTCCACGTGCACTAAGGAACCTCAGGGGCAATTGGCTCTGCAGGAGAACGATACCATGCGTGCCCAGGCAGGTGAGCTTGCAAAAGGGAGGAGGGATTGCAAAAGCCATCCTGTGAGCATGTGAATGAACCTGCAGATGTAGGTGTGCTCCTCCTTGTGCACGCAGGCAAGAGGAGCAAGTTGATACATTACATTAAATGTCCAACTTCACCTTTCTGGCAGATGCTTTTCTCATACAAACGCATGCACCTGTTCGTTCACATCAGTACTCAGGCAACTTGCAGTGCTTTTTAGTGGCCTGGATGTTCTGGGAAAGCAAAGGGATACTGAAGATGTACATACTGGAGAGCTGGAAGTCTTGCCATAAGGACTCCTTTATTTGGTTTCTTCTGAACCTCTCCTATTTTCCACTTCAGACAGTAGGAGTGTGCACTCCCAAATCAGAAAAGCAGCAGTCTGAAAACCTAAGTGAGACACAAACCACTAACACAACCCAAGATAAGAAGATAACACACTCCCAGTGTTATTTACTCACAACAATAAAATGTGGAGGAACAGGGGTAGGTTGAAGCAGTTGGGAAGGGCAGGTTAAAAAAGGGGCCCCCAACTCCTTGTTCCTACAAGCCTCACCTCCCAGGACTATGCTAGCAGGCACCCTCCTTGTGCCTGGCTCAGTGTGACACACAGACCTGCAATAAAAGAAATCAGTGCAAATGATTTATAGACGCCTAAATACCATGGTTTCTGCAGCAGAAAAAAGATTCTGCACAGGAATGGTTGGGAATGACCTCACCTCCAGGTTTTTTCAGGGATGGGGCTGTGTTTTTACTATGTTGACATGAGATTTCAGAGCAAAGGGGGATTGCTGCACATCCTGCCTGCAAACACAGCCCACTGACACCAGCCTCACTCCCTCAGTCATACATTTCTGCACAGGTGGGCAAGAAAGGCACAGAAGAGGAAAACAGAGGGAGCAGGAGCTGTCAGACCCACCACCTTCTCCATCCAAACAGCACTGCAGCAGCTCTGGGAAGGGACAGGATTTTGGAACGAGGGCTTTCCCTGAGGAAAGACTTCTCCCTGTCCTCCCTTCCACCCCAGTGCTGCCAAGCCAACTGCATTACAGCGGTAAAGGCAGGATGCAGAACTTGTTCTTCAGACCTCTGTTTTCTCCCTCCCCAACACTTCATTCATCCATGAAATAATAAAGTTTCCCCATCACTAGCAGGAGCAAAGTGTGCTGTGCAGCAGCTCGTAAAGATGAAGAAAACATTCCTAGTGGAGAGCCCACTCCAGAGAGGTTAGTGCCTGTCAGCAGCAGGAGTAAACAGACTGTCTCCAGTTCCCTGGGTTTCCTGGCAGGGAAGCAGTGTCCTGCCTGTTACAACTTGTTTTGGATGACAACAGGCCACATTTCGTGCAAGCAGAGTGTGCCCATCTCCAGCTCACAGCAGCCTGCTTGTTTCTCCTCCCCACTCAGCTGTAAACATGTTTAAGATTCCTGTGAACACCTATTGGGCAGCAAACCGGCCAAACATGCTCAATTAAAAAAAAAAAAAAAAAAGGCAAACCCCACAACAGAAACACCCTCCTACTCAAAGCTCAACTTTCCAGATCAACTTTGGCACACAGAAATCCCAAGCCATGGTGTACACCAGCATGAGTCCTGCACCTCAGGCTGATCCCTCAGCCTTTGACTATAACATTACAGCAGAGTTTACCTCATGCCAGACACTCTCCCAGCACATGGTGATGAAGCATCATGAATGCCAATGGATACTGGTGATTACAGGATGTTCTCCTAGACTCCTTACTCACTTTGATCCAAACTATTTGATATGCTTGACTTTGTTGCACAGCAAAGCTTCAAATACTCAAAAGGTGACAGTCAAGGCCCCAATTTTAAAGCATCACTCCCTCAAACACACACCCCATGGCATCTGACATCTGCTGTCTCCATCACACACTAAGCTGGGGGGTAAGAGGAGGAGAGGAGCATAAAGCTCAGGAGGATCTACCATGCCTGAAGAGTTGCTCTGAGACATTGACTTGAGAGCAAGGATGGTATAGGGGCATCAGAGGGGCTTGTGCTCCATCCCATGCATGGCTGAGAGGAAAAGCAATATTTTCTGAGTCCTTAAAGCATTGCAAGAGGAGGAATCACTTCTCTGGAAAGAGAAAAACATATTTGGCTTTCCATACATAGCCTGTACTACAACGCCTTTTAGGGAGGCAAGAAGAAACTGCATCACAGGAGATACAGACAGCAATCTCCTGTAGATCTTTCAAGCCCAGAAGCTTTTCATCTTTCTGGTCTAATAGCCTTTTGCCTAGAAAATTTCTCAATAAAGAGCTTCTGTATTTTATCATTAATAACTGGGGAGGCTGTTGCATCAGCTAAATTGAGGTAGCACCTCTTGGTTGGTCCCAAGAGTAACTTACAATAGAGTTCCCACCTGGCACATGCAACAAAAAACAATGCAGAAACAAAGTGAAAATAGTAATTGTTTGCAGTGTCACTCCCCTCTACACCAGCTTCTCAGGAACCTGGAAAGAGTCACCACATGGAGTCACAAAACACAGCCATCCCTGTCCCCAAAGAAATATTGCTTACTTGTAACAGCCAAAAGAAAACAAATGCTATTTGTCTTCTGCTCAGATTTCTAATTTCTCTTAAAACAAAACAGGCTTTTAGAGGTAGTAGGGCAAGAGGAAGGGTGGGGAAGGTCACAGATTAACCTTCCTCCTGTTAGCAGGTTTCAGGATTTTGGCTACAAGGCCAAAAAACATGACACCAAGTGCCCAGTGTGACCACAGCCCCCTGTGATGCTGTGAGGAACTGCCTGCCTGAGGATTTTACCTTCCCACCCTTTCCAGCAGCATTTAAATACCTTCTGTTTGCAATGAACAGCAACATCTCTGGTGGATTTGGGAAAACCTGGAATTTTATCTAAGTGAATTTTAATAGAATGCGATTATTTTGTTTGTGTTCTGTCTTGGTGGTAACTGTAGTCATCTCACTGTTACCAGTTTTCTTGAAACAGAAAGACTTTCGTAACAGAGATGTAAAAATAATCTTGTCTTAAATCAAAGAGGAAGAACCCAATTCACTAAGAAAGTTGTTTTCTCTTGCACATCTCTTCTGTCCCCTCTCTCCCCATGGGGACATTTCTCCCATCCCCTCCTTCTCCCTGCTGGCAGTGAAAGGAGCATCAGCTGTACAGCTCCAAACACCTGACTCGGCCCCTCTCTCCTCTTTTTTTAAATACTTCTCACTTATTTTCTCCCTTGCTTCTACACAAGCCCTCTGCCCACCTGCACAAATCTTCTCTAAGCATTTTTGGTGGGGTTTTGCCAAAGTAAAAGGCACAGTGAGATTGCATGAAAGGTGTAATGCAAAGTAGATTTGTAGAACAACTCATCTTCTCATTTCACCAGGCACAAAAAGAGGATTATTACTAGAGGATTCATCCTAGCCAAAGAAATCAGACCTGTTACACTGCTGGAACAATAAATATGTGGTTTTAGCCCTAATATCACATACAATAGAGAACAAATGTACAAGCTGAAGTCCTGTAATGGACTTTGGGAGAGTAGACATTCGTGGTGCTCCTTTGCACAGTTACAGTCCAAAGTTTTAAGACTGAAACCAAGCCTGACTCGTAGGAGTAAAAATTAGGAGGTTTATAACATGTAATGAAAGGACCAGTATACCAGAAAGTAGCGATAGTTGAACACTAACACGCAGTTAGTTGAAAACATACTTTCAAGTTAGATCAGTACCAAGTACTGATACAGTTTAAAAACCAGCAGCAGCATCACCGCCTTTTACAAAACCGTGAGCCCTTCGAAACTCTTCCGCAACTCAAAAAAGAGAAGCGTAAAAAGGCACACCACACTGACAGAATTTTCCTCTACTTCAGAGGAAAAAAAAAAAAAAACAACAAAAAGCGCAGTTCCTTGCACTTAGCCTGAGCCCTGCCGTACTCCCGAAAGTTTGCACAAAGCGAGCCCGCTACGCCTCTCCAGGGTGCGCATTCCCTGCTGCTCTGCATACACTTCCCGCATCAAAGCCGCGTTCAAAGCATCTCTGCCGCCTTCCAGGCTCGCACCAGGAACGAGAAACATCCCAAAGCCGCGGCTCTGCCTTCCAGCACGGTGAGATCTCCCGGCAGAGAGGGGAGGGAGAGCCGGCAGGCCAAAGGCAGGAAAGGGAACCCGCAGCGCTCGCTCCCTGCCGGGGGAAAGCCGCGCTCCGAGCCCAGCCTGGAAAGCGAGCACGGCTCGGCTGCCGAGGATGGCGGGGTGCGAGCTGCCCCGAGCACACACGGCCTTTTCCTCCCTCCGCGATCCCCCGGGGTCACTCACTGTGCTCCGGGGCAGCCCCGCCGCCGGCCACGGCCACCAGCTCCAGGTAAGCGGCCCAGAGCCCCAGGGCCAGCGCGCCCAGGGCCAGCAGCAGCCGCAGCTGCCTCCGGCGCCGCAGCCGCGCCAGCAGCCGGCCCCGCATGGCGCCGCTCAGGGCTGCGGGCTCCTGCCGGCCCGGGACGGGCTGCTGCCGCTCCGGGACGCGCCGCCGTGCCCGCTGCCCCCGGACATGCCGACACCGCCGCCGCCGTTCCACCCTCGGCTCCGCGGGGCGGGCCCAGGTGCGGGCGGCCCCCGCCCTCCCGGGCAGCTCCGGCCCCGCTCCCCGCACCTACCTCCGCCCCTGCGCGGCATGGAGCTCCAAACCCCGCTCCCACCTCCGCCCCTGCGCGGCATGGAGCTCCGACCCCCGCTCCCCGCACCTACCTCCGCCCCTGCGCGGCATGGAGCTCCAAACCCCGCTCCCCGCACCTACCTCCGCCCCTGCGCGGCATGGAGCTCCAAACCCCGCTCCCCGCACCTACCTCCGCCCCCGTCCTGAGCACAGCCTCAGTGCTGGCTGCAGCTCCAAACCCCGCTCGCAGCCGCTCTCCAGGACAGCGGCAAGAGCGGTGCATCTCCCCGCTGCAGGGACGGGAGACGATAACTCCTCTGGTGGGAAGGAAGGGGAAGGAGAGGGGATGATTCAAATTTACGCTGTTACTACACGCAGCTGAATGCATTTTAAAGTGTCTTGCACCCGGTGCAACAGGTGTGTACGGACCTAGAAGCGCGTTGCTCGGCGAGGGCTGGTGAAGCCTCCAAACCTGCTTTGTGAAGCAGCTGAGATGTTACATCGTCAGACCCCTCAGCCGGAGGATGCCAGAGGCTTATAATTAGACCAAAACTTTCCCTAGGTGAAACTGCTGCTTCAGTATATGGCTCAAGCACACTTTGGGCTTCTCAGAGTCCTTCCCACGCTCTTGGTTTCATTCACACGCACCAAGATGTCTGAGAGGCTGCAAACTGGATTCCTCCTCGGTGAAGGAAAATGGGAGATAACTCCTGGGCTGTAGATCGTGTATCCAGCTAGGGAGCTACTCCAGAGTTACCCCTTTCTGAAAATGTGTGATGTGGGTGTTAGGTCGTTGCTGGCATCTGTTGTCCTTCACAGCTCCGCTCCTGCACAGATGCAGCTCCTGTGTTGTGTGGAACCATGAACAGAAACTCCCAGACTGAAGCCAGTTTTTAATGAAATGGTGGTACACTCTTTTTTTTCTTGAGGCTCCTGTTTAGAAGCAGCCTTCTTAAGTGTCAGACTGTACAAAAGGATGTTTGCTGTTCTTTAGCTTTAAAAATGTGCCAAAAACTTTTTAAATGACATTGAGGGACACAGAACAGTAGTGAGTCCCCAGCTCCCTGGGATAAGGTCCATTGTGCAGCTGTGGAGGATGCAATGCTTGTGTTCCTCCTTCCTACCCCCTTTGAGGCCACAGATGAACATCCATCATCCTGGAATAATGGGGGATAATCCCTCCAGTGTAAACAGAAAGAGCTGCCAATAGCCAGGCAGCACCAGCACCCACAACTAAAAAAGAGAAACTGTGCAGTTCCGTCTTTACAAGGCAGCATTCTCATGGAAGCACTGTTAAGAGTTCTTTCTGGTGTGTTGATTTGAGGTTTATCCAGAAGGACAGAAATAAACCAAGTTCCTGTATTTGTTCCAAAAAAAGACAGAAAATACCAAGAAAAGTGTGTAATAAATACAGATCTAAATCAAACTTTGTTTACCATTTAAAGAATGAGAATTGAATGATGTATTCTTACCAGAAAGTTGTCTGCATTTCTTCAATGAACAACCTTATGCTTGAAAAATAACAACTGTACTGTGTTGCATATTAAAATGAATCTCACATTTTTCTCTAGTGAGCATTATACTAAAATGGAGGGAAGGGAAAAGTGAAAGTGGAGGTTAACAGTAGCATTGTCAACAAATAAAGAAACCAACTTTTTCCGGACAGAACTCTGCTGTGACACAGAAAAGCTCTTGTCTCTGGAGAAAAAGCTTATGGAAATAACTATGGCATAGTACTATCCTGTCTGTTATAATATAATCACAACAGAATAGTATTAAAGAACAAAATTCATTTGAATGTGTAATAAAAAAAATGAAGTCATAGACTTGAATAGCTCTGCACTGTACTTGAAACAACTTATTTTGGACCAATTTTTACTCATTGCAGAAAGAACAGATGTCCAGGAATAAGATTCTGGCAGTGATGTTTAACACCACCTCACCTAGTTGTTTTTATCTCAAGTCTACCAGCAGTCTTACCAGGTCCCATGAGTGCCTGTCCAGACCTCCACCTCTGTCATCCTCACTGTGTGCACTTGCTGGGGTCAGCTCCTCAGGGAGAGGACAGCAGGAGAGTTGGAGGTGGTGCTGCAGGAAAAGGGCCTGTGGTGTGTGGACGTGGTTCAGACAGGGAGCTGACACTGCTGCCTGCTGATGGACCTTGAATATCGGACATTGCTGCTGGCTTCAGACACGTCTCTCCCAGCCTACCCTGAGTACCCACTTCAAACAAACTGACTCTGCCAGAGGAGCCAACTGGAGTATTTTTTGGCTTTGTTGGAGCTGCTGTTTGTTTTCTATTTTGGCTATGCTTCCTCATGATAAAAGCAGCCTTTGATACAAGTGCAGCACTTAATGTGCACCTCTCATTCCTCCTGGCTCACCCCTCCCTAGATCCATCCCTGAACATCTCTGCCTCTTCTTGTTATGTTTGTGCTTTTAGTTATCCAACAACTGTTTCTTTTCTGCAAATCACTTTTAGCTCCACGCCAACATGTTTCTCTGCAGGCTCCCCAAAGGTTCAATTATCTGCCACTTACTCCTTCCCTTCTTTCTTCTTGTGTACTTTTTAACACTAATTGCAAGTTCCACACCAAAGACACCTAACTGTACCTGTCCCTTGGCTTCACCACCCTCTTGCTGACCTCAGCTGTGCTCTGAAGCACCAACAATGACTTCATCCCAACATTCTTCATAGAAACAGCTGAAAGGCAGAAGTCGTCCTAAGAGGAATAAGCAGTTTCTGAAGACACAACTCCCCATTCTTTCTCTTTTCAGCTCCTCAGGATTTGGTTGGGCTCTCAAAGGCATTACTGGTGATGCAATCCCAGAAAAATCCTTGTCAGTGCTGCAGTTGAACGTCACTGTAAGGGAATCACTGTGGCCCCTCAATTAACAACGTATCAGCAGAAGGACCTCCCATTAAGTGGTGCTGATGCAAGGGGCTCTGTTGACATGGTCATATTTTACCAATCCAGTTACACTGCCAGTGTTTGTATGGTGTGGCCTGGGTTGGGGTTTTTGACTTCCTTTTGCTGCACACACAGCCATGACTTTGACTGACAGGATCACAATCCCATTGCTGTCCTACAACCTGGCTGCCTGGGTGGAAAGCCTCATTATTCTGTCTTTTCACTGCATAACTCCTTCTATAGCTCTCAAGCCCTCACTGTCCAGGTAAAGTTAGACAGAAATTGTTGCCTTTCCTTTTCAACTGGCAAGAGGACACATTTTCCCATGAACTTCATGCAGTACCTCCAGGAGTACCTTGTGATTGCAGGTCCTGTCCTAGGAGTTGACCTAAATTACTTCCTGCACATCAGAACAATCTCTTGATATCCAGAGCAACACTTGCACTTTCTGAAAAAGGTTTTCTTATACTTTAAGCTGAGAACTTTCAAGAGACTTTGCAGGCTTTAACTACTTACCATAATGAAAGATGAACATATGTTTTGGATAATTTGGGAAATCCATGTTTTCAATCTAGTCTTGCATAATTTATTTCTTCCCCTGTCTTATTATTAATCATAATAATACATGGTGTATATTTTAAGTGACTGTGCTTATCACCCTTACTTTTCAACAAGTCCCAAAGATGCATCATAGTCATTATCAGAGACATTACAGCACAGAAAGATGAGCAGCATTCCCTGTAGACATCTGTCCACCCAAGCTAGGACTGAAGAGGAAAAACACTTGTAGTGCATGGTTTAGAAGTGACACCATACTGAGACAAATGTTTACAGCAAAAGAAAAGCAATTTGATCTCTGAATCGATACAGGAACATTTGGCACATCGCAGACATGGAGTAAATCCTGAGCTTTTTATTGAAATCAAACCCATTCCAAGAGTGAATCCCTTCATTCTTGTGTAGTTAACAATTGTCTTGCTTTAACATTGAAGCACTTCAGTGCTAAAAGCCCTTCTGGGTTTTCTGAATAAACCCAAAAAATCGGTATTTACACATCTGTCCCCGGTCCAACAGCATCGCAATTCTTAAAATATGCAATTCAGTCAGTGTAAGTGAACAGTCAAGCCTATTGAGCACTCTGTTTTTCAAGCTGTATTTCTGGAGCTTACTTGCAGAGCAGCCACTCTACATTCAAAGATGTTCTTTCTCCAACAGTTCACTTGGTGCTAAATGGGAAATACCAGAAGTCCACCACACTCTTCTCAAATACTTCAGTCTTAGCAGAAGTCCACCACACTCTTCTCAAATACTTCAGTCTTAGCAGAAATCTTTCCTGCCAGTGGGTTAAAATCTTGCTTACCTCTGATACTTACTTTAGACAGAAAGTTCTTAACTTCTGATGCAACCTAAGAATCCAAACTTTGCTCATTTAGTCTAAAACCTTATGAAGACAGCAGTCAAAGGGAATTGCTGCAGCTCCCACCACTCACACTTTCTATACTGTGTCCAAGAATATTTTGGTGCAGAACCCCAGTCTGCAGGCTAAAAAACGTGTATACTTCTAAAGTTAGACTTGTGCATTTAAGGAATACTCTTCAAGGAGTGAAGGAGTTATTTTCTCACAATTTAAAGCAACTGGAAAAAAGAACAGCAAAATATTACAGAAAAATTAGAAAGAAAGCTCTTAAAATATCTATAATACATTATTTGAATGGGACAAATAGGACACCTTTATTAGGATTTTGAGCAAATACAAACACATTCTAGAACATAAAATTAAATGTGTTTGTGAGAGTTAATTAAAAGTCTGAAGAACATCACTTTGCATGAGTATGAACAGATCCACCAGAAAAAAAGTACACAGCAGCTGGGGTATGCTGCTCCCAGCTAGTCTCAAAAATACTATCTGCTTATCAAAGAATTCCTGGCCTACACAGAAACATTTCCATTCCAGAGGGTCTATCCACAGTGGTAAAATGTATATGTTTTCTAAAGTGATAATTCTATTTACACAAGCAATTTAAATATAGGCACTGCATACAAGCATATACTATTTTACTGTTTAGACTGTTAAGACTTCTATTCCAACACTTGTGAGAACTGTTGATCTGCCTGAGTGCAGTCACAATCAATTCACTTGGGAATTGCTGCAGATTGTGATGGAGGAAGATCACAAGAGTTTTTTTAAAATTTTGGTTTCATTTTGTTTTACCTTGTGTAACCTTGCTGCGCAGGGTTAGCTGACACAGTATGTCCCTATAATTAAAGCAACTGCATGAAAACTAAAAAGCTCCAAGTACTGCATATAAATACATCACAGGTTTGAAGCCACAGAGAACCACTAAATGATTTCCTGTTAGCTCATGTCATTATATTTCATTAACTTCTAATGGGTCAGGCCCAGTAACTTATTAAAACAAGCTACCTTCTCCAGAGGTGAAATAATTTTTTGATTTGAAGATAGAGATGGAGAGTTTGCTACCTCCACACCTAGTTTGTACAACAAGGGGGAAAGCACAACCTCCATGTTGAAAATATATGCCTTCCTAAATTAACTTCAGGTTCAGGCTACTTGTTGTTGCTCAGCATTGCCCTGCTAGGATAGAGAGACTCTTGGTAGGATGTTTTTTTCTTGTCTTCAAGAGACACATATTAATCAGTCTTCTTTATGCAAGACAAAATGAACTCTTGCACAACTTTTTCTCTTCCTCTGAATCATCTGTGGTTCTATGCCTTAACCAATGTCTCAACATTCCTTCTGAAAAGTAGGCACTCCTTCCTTACTTAAAAGGAGCTACACAACAAGGCTTCCCCTGCTCCTCATTCTCCTAGTTATGCAAGAGATATTTCAGTATCTTGGCTCACCTAAGAACATTTGTCCAGTTCTAACCTTTAATCCTGTAGTATAGTGTCTCTAATCTTAGAAGCAGACATTTTGCAAATCCTTCAGATTCTGTGCTCCTACACTCATAACCTGGCATTAGCTGTATTGAAATAATACAGTCATACATTATAACTCATACATTACTGAGTTCAGTTAGTAAAAAAGCTGGTCAATCTTTGGAGTAAAGGCTATTTCTTGATTTCTACCCCGAAACTGTAGGAAAAAAAAAAAAAAGAATAATTAAGATAGTGGAACTCCTCCCAGGAAACCTTTTTAAAAATGCCAGTAAAGCTTTGTTGACATTTTAAAGGGTAGTTGTCAGTGGAAGAAGCACTTGGTTCTTTAAAAGTTCTTGGCATGAAGGTCCCCATTTGTTTTGGCAACATTTCACATGATCACGTGATGCCACACAGAAAGAGCATGTACAATACTTTGCACTTCCTGCACTTGGAAAAATATTCAAGCTTCCAAATAAAATGGATTTACAGAGTAAACAGTACTGTAATTTCCCTCCCACCCCCCTCACACAGGAAGTTATCATAGCCTAGTGACATACTAAGCATCATGTTCAAATTACACTTTGATTTTGATACACCAGCAGATATATTAGGAATGTTGTCATTTTATTCTGTACAGTCTTTCTGAAGTCTAAAGAATAGTAGTAAGGAAGACAGGAAATTAAACATTTACATCCTTCTTCCCCCAATACTTCCTCCCAGTCTTACAAACCTGAATGTCAAAGCCTCTAGCCTTTACCCAGATACACTTCATGGCTTTCAAGTGAGGAAAACGTCATTTCACAAGCAATTCTTTTGCTTGGAACAGCTGAAAATAAACAGGATTTTATAGGTTCAAGAGACCTTTTGGCTAGGCTCCCATCAGCTGAACTGAAGTAGATGGATCCTGCTGAATGAATAGCTCAGGCTTCACTATGTAGCAATTTTCAGAAGCAGCCACTTAGGCTCTAGGCCACTTAGGATTGCTATCTTCTCCTCAAGCCAGTAGTACGTTATTTCAGATAGAAGCTTACTTTAATTAGTTTGATTTCTCTAAGAAAGTACCAGCCAGCTAGGAAAGAGTGAGAGTAAATGATGGATAGCATTAAATACCCTTCCTTAACTGTCCACATCTCATTGGCACCCGAGTTGTTCATGAACAAGTTTCTTAACAGTTCAGTATTATCAGCTCAACTGATCAGTGCAACATCCTTTAAAACAGCCCCTTGCAAGCTGCAAGTGTAGTAGAGCACCCAGGGACAGACTTCCACTCACTCACACTGAAGTCTGATGAACTGTCCTCAAGAACACAGACAGAATAAAAGCCACAGTACAGAACCATAGGGGAAAGGAAGGTCGTCACAACTCAAGTGGGTATGGATGTCTTAAGAGCATTTCCCCCCCTGCATTGATGTAGCTGATGCTATAAAAACAATTCTTCCTTCTCCAAACATTTACAGCACATTAACAACCATCTTGTCTATACCTACCTATGAAAAACTAAATGAGGATCTGCAGGGCCACTTCCACATCCAAAACAAATTGCCTGCTTTCACAAACCAAGTTCTTCTCAAAGACAAAGGAAATGTTAGCAGCCTATATAGTGTATACTACAGAAACAAGGTAGAGAAAGGTAAAGTATCAGACAGAAGCATTGAAAACCCTTCTCCACTACAGATCTGCTCTCAGCTGCAAAGTGGACAAGATTTGCTGATGCTACAGTAAAAGTATGAATATCTGCAATTATAAACTCACCTGAAGCCATATTGTAACCCTTGTAATGATTTCATCTGTTTTCTAGAATTGTGATGTCTGGTATGAAGATAATCATCATAAGGCTGCAGAATCATTATATAGCTATACTTAGGGCTGTCATGGAACAACTGGGAACCTGCTCCTCCACCCCAGTTTGTTACAGTTCAGTAGCAACAACTGCTGTAGCAAAAGCTAACCATGATTTCTCTGCACATAACCAAGATCTTGTTTAGAGTTGCAAAGACAGATAATATGGTGGTTAACAAAGATACGAGATCCTCTTTATTATGGGCTTCCTCTGTGGGTTAAAACAACTGTGAGGAAGGGGAAGAGGAGTTTCAGTTGTGTAGTACCTCCCTTCCCACCAAGCATCCAGAACTCATGTAAATGTTGCTCATCCTTGCAAAAGAGTTCTGTAATGGGTTATCTTTTCCCACCATATTAAATCATTAAGGTTTGTTCCAATTAGGTTAAAACCAAGCAAATGGAACCATTTTAAAATAGTTATCCTGTCCAGGAGTCAAATGTAAGACACTTAAGTAGAGACTTTCTGTATGAGAATTTCCAGTTATATCCTGAGGTGCTGCTAAGCACCAAAACTGTAATCATATAAGCTATTTTAAAAGCTGCTTCTCACATAAGAAAATGTCAGCCAAAATTAAGATCTTCAACTAGATCCTTCTACGAGTAATAATTTCATTCTAACCATGAATGTGATTTGTAATATGCACCAAATAAAGGGAAAGGACAGTATACACTGATCCCTACCACAAATATCAAGATATAGTCATACACACACTCCTGATATATCAGTCATCATGTACTTTTAAAGTCAGTTTTATCAGGTGCCATCTCTCAGCTCAAAAAGCAATATAATCTGGTGCACTAGGAATGGCTCATATACACTTATTAACTGCAGATTTCCTCAGTCTTCTGTCAATGGATGCCAGGAAACAAACAAGCAGGAGGTGTTCTTGCATAAGACTATTCAAGTCCAGCAATGTTCTAGTCCTAAAATTAGGATGCCAGCTAATAATTGAGCTTCAGCAGTGCCGTAGTTCATCCTCTAAGATGTAGATTTTTGCTTTTAAGTCTTTTAGTTCTCCTTGAATTTTACGTGTTAGTTTGTTTCCTTGGCGGACTTCATGTAGAATTGCAAGATCCTGGTCTGGTCCCAAATTCAAAGCCACCTAAAAAGAAAAACACATTAAGAAAAACAAAGCTGTACAGTATACAATTGAGGGAGTATCATGCAAAGTATACAAAGGAAAGAACTCTAAGGGGGACCCTTTGGAGCCAGCAAAGAGGATGGTACATTAATAGCACCAGGATAATGCACAAATAGAAAAGTGCTCCAGATCCAAAAGTAAAGAACAAAGCTTTCATAACAGTATGTTGCATTACAGCACTGGCAAGGAAGAAATCTTAATGGAATATAACCATGTTGACTCAGCCTGTTGACTCCTTGCTAGTTCCCGTATTATTTAGAGACACACAAAAAGGGGCAAGTTTAAGTATATATCACATAACTTGTATCGAGTTCTAAGTACCTCAGGAGATAACATTTTATCTTTTGCTATTAAAACTAGAGGTGTTTTAACTGCTGTGGCTGACCTGCTGCCCTCTGAAGCACACAGAATTCAAGAGCAGTTCAAATCCACCCCTTGACTAAGGCAGTGCCACATGGCCTGTGCCGAGTCCAACAAAGGCTGCTGGATAATCAGAATTCCTGATGGCAAGCTGGCCAGGGCTGACATTTCCTGTCACCCTGCAACTGCATAGCATGCCAGCCCAGCCACTTTCAAGGGCACAGCACTGGAAGCTGCTCTAAAATCCCTCTATTCTCTTGATCAGTTATGGTTTCTTACTGTGTCATCATGTAGCTCTTGGTCCAAGATTTTAATATGCAAAATCAGGAAATTTAGTCATCTCTAGTCACTTTGACCTCAAGTGACAAGAAGGACCGAATGATCACTCTGGAGACTTCTTGCAAGTACTTTGTTCCCCTGCCCTCTTGTGGTTAAGTGTTAAGAAATTGAGAATACAATGACGAGCGCACCCACAGACATAAAACATGTAAGTCTGCAGTAAAGGCATCATACACATTTTTTCCCCCCTTTCATATATTGCTGTTAGTGCTTAAAGAATTAAAGGTGAAAAAACCACAGGCCAGAAAAAAATAAAAATTGAAGCCTTTAATCAAAAGAAATGCATTAGTCCACATAAACTGAACTGTGCATCAAAAGTACAGGAAAAGAATTCCTCAGTGGCACTACCAGAATCCTGCAGGAGCATCTAAACTATCCCAAGATCATCCTCTCAAGCATATTATAGATAAATGTCTCACCCTAAACTCCAAGTAACATCAAGGTTGTGCCTTTCCCTCTAAGTTGTTCTAATGGTCATCTACACATCTGGAAACCACTACAGAGAACACAGCTTCAACTTCCAACCATTGCTTCTGCAGTGATTTTTGTCAAGTCACAAGTGGCATACTAAAGTAATAAAAAGAATACTCACAATAGTTATGATCTACCTCTTAGTGAAACAGAGCCAAACACTATGGCTCTCACAAAGAAAATCAACAGTCATTTTCTTTGCAGGATAAATTTCTGAATCAAACTACTGCCTTGCAATTTTGAGGCAGCTAACTAAGCTAACAGGTATCACATAAGAACTTTTGAGAGTGGAAACAAAAATACCCAGCTAATGTAGAGGCAGGACAGTTCCTAGTAAGCTTAATACAGAGGAGTCAAGACACTGATATTTAAAGGAGAACTTAGAAAAGGAATTATTTCTTTATCCCTAGGGGAACACTACATTAAGTACTGGGAAGACACCTCTATAGGATAAGCCCACAAGTCTGCCTCAGAAAAGCTTAGCTGTTACCTTATGAATATGCTTCTCTACACCTTTCAGTTTCTGCTGAAGCTGTTTAATGTCATTCTTGAAGCCCTCTACTTCCATACTACGACGTTTTTCCAAGGCTTCATATCGCTGAGTCATCAGTTTCAGGCGCTTCTCCATCTTTTCTGAGCGTTCCTATGGAGATGAAATCTCAATAGGCTATACAAAATAAATGCTGGAAGATGATCACACAGCCAGCAGATGATGACAGACTAATTACCTTAAAGAGTTCTTTGCCAGCATCTCGCTCCTCACGGACCCTAGCCACCTCCCCTTCCAGGGAGATACATTGCTCTCTGTACATGTGTGACAGGTGTTTTTCCTGCATTAGCTTGTCTTGCAGTACCTAGGACAAAGGAGGAACAGAAAGAATTAACTCAAGACTGTGCTTACAAAACTTCCCCTGCTCCGGACAAGCAAGTGTGATAACACTGCCAATATGACAGGAAAATAAAAATTAACAACTGGAACTAGAGCTCATAACCATGTGAGGAGAATATTCCAACATCAGTCGCATTACCAAAACCTTTGAATTAAGTTACCAGTTTTGTATGACTGTTCACCATTAAAAATAACATTCAACTAATGCTGTAACTCCCCTTTCACAGCTGCTTGCCCAGTACTGTATTTCAGAGCAATCTGCATTCAGGGGTAGATGGAAGCAATTCCCTATTGCCTGTTTACTTTCTAATTCCTTATTCCAACCTCCCAACTTCTTATTGAAAGTGTAGTGGAAGAGGAGGACTGCTAGAGGAGAGCTGGAAGACATCAATTGAGAGGATTCATTCTCCCCTGCCAACAGCAAAGAAGATCCAGACACAGCATTCTAAGGCCATTAGCTCAGAGCACTTACAAGAACAGAGAGCCATGTGCAATCAACCCCGCTTACCACATGGCTTACAGAATCAGGGATTTTTTTTTTTCTGGGCACGAAAGAAAACAACAGTGCCATGCTACCATAAACCCTAACTGCACATTCTACCTGAAATTTCCAAGTGATGCTGATTTTGAAGCAGGAGAGGTTTTTAAATTTAGATTATTGCCAACTTAAGGCAATCCAGTACAACTTAGAAACTGTTGCTAGTGACTGTCTATGGTGCCAAAGCCAAGGTGCTTGGAATTTTCTAGTCAAAAACTGCCAAAAGAGCCTCTACCAAAGAGAAAAAAATATTACCTTTATTTCTTTGCTGTTGCATTTTGAAGTTCCATCATTTTCTTGCATCATCTTCTTTGGCTCTCTCTGCTTCTTTTTTCCTGAATCTGTGCTCAAAACAAGATGATCCAGGTCTTTGCCAAGTTTCCTCAACAGACTGTCCTTCTCTGCCATCCATGCTTTCTCATTGGCTCTGGCACTAAACTTGAGGTGGAGAAAGTCCCGGGTACTCTCATATAAGAGGCTTTGGGTCTTATGTAGCCTGCAGAAAGAGATCTCAGTGGAGTTAACTTGTTTCCTAGTGCCTGAAGACAGGTGGTCTAAATGTGAGTTTAATGAAAGAAGTGCTCTTCCAGTGAGAGAGAGGATTTTTAATAAGCAGATTATTCCACTCATCTTCCAAACATACTACCAGATGGCTGCATAATTTGCTTTTCTGCCTGCTGCAGGAAGCAACACACTGAAAGTCAATGTTTTTATTGCTCCCTCTCTTCTCATGAGCACATCACAGTCATGCTCTCACACTCACCTTTCTGTTATGGTTTGGATCTTGTCCTGGTCCCTCTGATGCCGGACCTCAGCTTCCTCCATCTGAATGCGCCTGTCCTCGAGCAGTGCCTCAACCTGTTCCTTGGCTAGTCGGGTCTGTTCTTCCATCTGAGCTTGCAGGGCCTTCACCTGCAAAGCAAAGGCATTACAGAACAGGACCTCACACCAGCTCTGCTCCTGTCTTGGCAAGTCTCTTCAATTCCAAGATTTAGATCAAGAACTATACCTGATAAAAACTTCAGCAGTTGTAATTTCTCAACCTTTTGTGTTAGTTTTAATGCTAAGTACTTCAAACAACTAAAACATTTTTTTAAAATGGTGCTGCAGGCACGAGAGGCATACCATAAGGAGCAACATTAGACTGTTAGAATTTTCATATTATTAAAATTTAAATTGCACACATCTAACAAATCCTGTGGAATATGCACAGATACTTCATATCTGCTACCAAATTATGGGAGATAACATCAATTACACATTCTATACTTAAAGACACATTTCAGTTGACATTACTGGGACATCTGCTTACATAAAGCTTCCAGGATCAGTTCTTAAATTTACATTCACAGCAAAGAAACAGCTAAGTAAACTGACAAAGTGTGAATGCATAGTAAGATGCAGAGATTTATACAACTGGTACCTCTATATCTTATCTAAGGAGACAGCATATTTTTTATCATCATTTTCTGCAAGCCAGCAATTATGTCTACCAGTTAGAAAATGTTTTTACCTGTAGTAGAAGTGTTTCCTGATCTTTTTGATATCTCTCAGGACTTTCTGGTTTCTCTCCTTTTGCTGGTGGTTTTAGAGTGCTTTTCCCCATACCTACTGAAGAAATTTAAGAGAAGTAGGAAAGGGTTTTCCAATGTACTTGCAGTACCTCTCCAAGTATGGCATATTTGTGTTCTGGTGGGCCTACAGGAACAGCAAAGAGGTTGCCACTGCTACAGTCACAAGGACTTCTAGGAAGGTTAGCTGAAAGAATAGAGTTCTAGAACTTTGTGGGATCACATATCTTTATCCCCTCTATCATATTGCAGTATTTAGGCACCCTCCTAATTTTGCCAGCACATCTAAAAAGAAAACTTGACATGCTTTCTTAAAATAAAAGATGAATAGGCAGATGCCACAGCTGCACAAACATCAAGGCTTGAATGTGTTTTGAGCATGTTGGCTAATTTCAGTCAATTTGATGAGAATTATTTCAAAAGAGAAAATCAGTATGTAGGTGTCTGGACCCACAGTTTGCCCTAAAGGCAAGCAGGACATGACACCTTGGAGTGGCTGTGGCAAAGGTACCTGCATAGTTCCAGAACAGCCTCCTCCTCAGCTGAGCACATCAGGGACACAAGAGCCAGCTAAGGCTGTTTTAAAGGATGTTGAAGGGAAGGCAAGAGTACTGCATGCATATGCATGGACACATTTAGGAGACTTAATGGAGATTTACCAAAGCACTCACAGACAGGAATTACTTTGGCATACAGGAGACACACAAAATAAAGCAAGGGATGAGCTGCTGTTACTCAGCTTGGTGTGGTACCTGTACTAGAAACATCATCTTGTTCCTGGGTCTCTGCTGGCCTTTGCAGAACAGTAACCTACAGAAACAAGACATCTGCACTGAGCATGTACTTCACCAGAGGCGCAGTGATCAAGAACAAATCTTAGAAAGTTAAAAGACATCCAAAAGAGCAGCATTACCTTCTACCACAAAATAAGAAAAGCATACACAAGTGTAATGCCCATGTTGAAAAGTTTCCTTTACCATGGCTGAGTTTTGCCATTACTGCCTCTCTATTTTTCACCAGAACAAGTAGAAATTAATTCTACCTTTGATGGTTTCATTAGGGTGAAAATCAGCACCCTCAGTAGGAAAAAGAGCATTTCGGACACAGAGAAGAGGAAGGTGAAGATGATGTTATTTTCTGCTTTTATACTCCTCCTTGTCTCAGTAAGACAGAGAAACATGCAGATTCATTTCTCAGCACATTCATTCAAGATACTGAACAAGCCCAAGAAAAAAGCTAAAATACTGAAACTCAACTGTTGAACTGAAACCCACCTAAAAAAAAAAGAGGCCATGAAAGAGTAGGTTATAACTGCAATGCTTATCTTTAGGTTGATATTCCATAATAAGCCTAATTTTAGAGCTACCACAAACCAGGAATTTTAAAGCTTCTGCAAGATTTTTGAAGAGCTTGAGCAGCACAGACCAGCCATGAACAATGCAGCATATTTCAGCCTTTTTCTGCCCCTTATTCCAAAATAAATCCTATAGTTCCATCATAGTCTCTGTATATCTGAACCACTCATGACTTTCTTGTTCAACTACATTGCACATCATATGCACTGCCATTTAAACAAATCAACATAACTTCTGAAATATGCAGTACAAAGTTGTCTAGAGGGGATGGATCTTCAGCAGTCTTCTGCCCAGGAAACTGCTGCAGCAGCCTTGACATATTCTTCCTTACTGAAGGTCTAAGAGACAGGAATACTAAGATGGTTGAGCTTCAAACACTGCGCCTGATTCTGCACTTTTTTCCCCTTTTTGTGGTGTTTTTGCCATCTTCTTGACAATCATTTGCCAGATGACTTCAGACTCCTATCTGATATTTTGGAGGCATGTTTTGAAGGTAGAAGGAAGTTGATGCTAAGAGGACCTACTTTCCATGTGCTTCTTCTTACTTACCTTCCACCATTTCTACTAAAACCCAATGTTGCTACAGATCTCTCCTTCTTTTGGGCTCATTTAGCAACCTTTCACTTGTGGGACAGGTCTGGTCTGTGGTCAGACTTTGGGATACAGACACTCATGTTACAATCCCAAGAGGACATCTACAAAAAGATGGAACTTGCCTTATGTGGAGGCTCCTTATGGAAATATGTAACTTCTCCTTCATCTCTTCCCAGTGCAGCCAGGAGTTGCTGGATTTTTTTTCTGTCCTCCATTTCCCTGGAATACAAAGGAAGGGATCAGCAGATTTTAAGTACATCACGACATTGTCACACACTATCCTTTTACTTTACCTGTTGATGCTTTCAAGTCTTGATGTTGCCAATACAAGAACACCACCAATTTTGCTGAGATTGGAGAACATTTCTCTTGTCAAGTATGACAACACTATGTAGGCTGATACAATACCACATAGTGGAAATAATTTGCATTAAAATTCTTTCAGATTGTAAGTGCCCATTGTTTTTAAAGCAAGCTACACTAAGGGCTGTAACAGACTTTTTATCACACTCCTGAGAAGTGCCAAAGCACACCAACACACTTTGACTTAAGTTCTTAAATCTTCAATGAAAAAATCTATGCTGGAACAGGGAAAGAGTGAGGAGAAAGGAATAGCAGAGACAATATGCAATCAATTGACCACAAACCCTATTCCCTGCCCCACTGTTCTCCTCAGGAGGAGGAAGAGGAGGAAGAAAATTCATGAACGAAGTGGAGCTAGGAGAAGAGATGTGTGGAGGAAAGGTATTTTAAGACATGAGTTTATTTCTCATTATCCTACTCTGATTCCATTGAATGATTTGGGTTGGAAGGGACCTTACAGATCATCCAGTTTCGAGCCCATTGCCACAGGCAGGGAACCTCACACTACACCAAGCTTCTCAGAGACTCACTCAACCTGGCCTTGAACACTTCCAGGGATGAGGCATCCACAGCTTCTCTTGGCAACCTGTTCCAGTGCCTCACCATCCTCATAATGAGGAATTTCCTGCCAACAACTAATCTAAACCCCCCTCTTTCAGTTAAAGCCATCCCCCTCATTCTGCCACTACATGTTCCTGTAACAGTCCCTGTCCAGCTCTCTTGTTGGCCCTCTAAGTGCTAGAAGGCTGCTATAAGGGCTCCCTGGAGCCTTCTCAAGGCTGAACAGCATTTACTTTCTCAGTCTGTCTTTGTAAGTAAGACAGGGGCTCCAGCCTTCTGTTCATTTACTTGTTAATAATTTCTCCCAGTCAAGTCTGTTTAGCCTGTGATGGTAACAGGTGAATGATCTCTCTGTCCTTATTTTGACCCACAAGTCTTTTCTTATATTTTCTCTCCCCTGTCCAGCAGAGGAGTGAGAGATAAAGAGTCTTGGGTGGGCACCTGGCATCCAGAGAGAGTTTTATTCAAAACATTCAAACTGATAACACACAATTCAAATCTGAACCAATGTTCAACTTCAGCTCTTCCTTCTACTACCAAAATAGAAGGAATAATAAGTGGAAACATATTGAGCAGCCCAACAGGTTGCATTGCACCTCCACTGTTATGGTTCCATAGGAAGTGTGGAATAATTGCTGCTCTGAGGTCTCCAGGTGTGGCTGAGAAGACAGTGCACCAGGAATTGCTGCTGGCAGTGCCTCAGCAAGACAGCTCACCTGAGTTTCAGCCGGTCATTCTCTGAGTACAGGCGAAGCACTTGCTCCTTCTCCTGGAAGAGGAACACCTGCATATCACTCAAAGCCTTCTGCAGCTCTGAAATCTCCTCTTCCAAGTGGCGCACTTCCCACTGCAACCGGTGCTGAGCGGAGAGAATGAGGTACTTGAAATGAAACAAAACACTGGACAACACTTACAAACTTCAGACTGCTCTCAGTCTGGAACCAGCATAGAACAGCCAGCTCAACAATTATTTCATCCTCCTGGAATATTCGACCAGATGAGGGCAGTATTGGAAAAATTATTTTAAAATGACTCAGAGCTTTGAGAATCACTGTCACTACACAACAGTGAAATAAGGCCTCAGCTTGGGTCTCTGGTTTCTAGTGGTTGCACTTCCATGCTGATGGCAAGAGCAGGTTTGGGGAGTCTGACATCAACAAAAACCTAGCAAAACGTCTGTGACAGCATTTACTTTTGAAAATAAATCACTGAAAAATAAACATTAAAATATCTGCATGATTTAGCAGTGAGAAATCCAGCTTGTTAATGTGTTTCATTTTTTTTCTGCCTGGTATAGGAAGTTCCCACCCATTACTGTATGAATAAAAGCATTACTTTGCAACCTGCTCCTCTTTTTCCCCCACACAACAGTAAGATGTAAAGTACATACTTACCCAAGGACTTTCAGGGCTTCCAGCCAGTGCTTGAGGAGGCACCTCAATCACCTCACAAATGACTGTTTTATTCTCAAAGAACCATCCACAATTACAAAGATGATTGCTAGGCAGATACATGCTTCAGCCCATATCAGAGCACTGAAGATCGTACAAATACTCTAGAAGATTTCTTCCTCTTAAAAGGCAATTTTTTAGATTTCTGCTTAACAGCTTATGGCCAAGCTTATGAATTCCCCTGCAGTAAATACAAATTATACCCATAAATCAAAGCCTATTAAATTTGGACAAAAGAGGATTCCTTCACAAGGAGCAAGGGAAAGAAGCTGGACAACATGGGAAATGAGTACCTAAACTCAGGCTGTACTTACAAAAAAAATAAGCAAAATTCCTACTGTGAAGACATAACCAAGCTGCAATGACTTTAGAAGAACATCCTACAAGCATGTTTCCATTTGATTTGAAAGAGGACAGACAGCTAGATCTTAAAACCAACTCCCAAAATCTACTTATTACCACATTACTGGTAAATCCCAAGACTTCTGTGCTGAGTTTTCAATTGAATAAAAATATTAAGCTTGTGAATGCAGTGCATCATTGTTCAAAATCTCATTTCCTAACCTGCTCATCATAGGCTTGCTTGTATTTCTCCAGCCTTTTCACCAACTCCTCATGCTCCGCATCGAAATCAGCAACCTTCTTGCGGTAATAGTCCAGGAGCTCATGGGAGGGGCTAAGATGACTCAGGCGCTCACTGACTGAGGGGAGAGGAGTAAAGTCCTCCCGACTTGGAAACCGGCTTGGAAGCTGGGACTCAGATCTGGATGAGGCACGGGGGGTTGACTGCCTGGACAGAAACAGTTTCTGATGACATGCAAGCTTCAGACAGGAAAATTAGACCACTTTCTATAGTAGCTGAAAAGATTTTAAGATTTTACACAGGTTAGCTTGACTGTTCTCTGGGTGTTAACAGGAGATCACTGCATTTAGAACCAAGAACTTTGATAAAGAGCACCTTGCCGGTGGATTGTACTGCGGAGGTGGGCCAAACTGATAGAAAGGATAAAAGATGCTATGGAAGCAAAGCCTCATACATTATTTGGGGAGGAGGACTATGAAAAGAGGAGAAAAAGCATAGAAGGACAGAACTCAGGGGATAAAACGTCCATTGCTGCTCACTTAGAGGCAGCCACTGCTGTGAAATAAACAGGAAAACATAATTTGTGACAGTCACTATCTATCTGACACCCAGAGAGAAAAACACTTCTGAAAGACAGACCACCAAATGAAAATAATAATTCAAGCTAGCTGGTGCACCAGTCATTATAATTTCAGGTGTAGGTCTAGGAATCCACATGCTTTCTTTTCTGGTGTACTTGATGTTCTTATCCACACGGCTTGTCCACCCTCAACACTGAAATAGAAGCTGCCAAGTTCTTGACTCTTTTGTTGAAGTGCTACATGGAAAGCAAGTCAATGCTACAGAAATAAAATCAAGGATATGTATAATTACATACTATATTTTTCCTCAAAACAATACTTAGTGTATTCAAATACTTAACAAGCACCAAATTTGCAAACAGAGCTGCAGAGCTAAAAAAACCTAACCAAACTTGAAAGAGTTGTTTTTATTATTTACATTGATATGACAAACTTTTCTTTGTAAACGATACTATGAATAATAGAAGCTAATAGAAGCTTAAAAGCCTCTTGACTAAAGACCTGCTTGGTGAAAACACAGTTCAAAACCTCGTCCTGAAGAATCCAGAATTTTGATGAGAAAGTGATTTGATAGGTGACACTCAGGAAATAGTGACCTTCATGGAGCCACTCACCAAAGCTGCTTGGGTCAGAACCCCAGTGCACACCCATGAAAACTCTGGGCATTGTAGGGAAGTATTAAACACACAAAAGTGAAAGTATCGAATGCAGCAATTTGGTGCAGGACCAGAAACGCCTCAAACAACACAGTTAGAAAAGTACCACTAGAAGGAAAAAAGTAACCGAGGCACAAAGTGAGTGCTCTACTGCTCAACTGAAGAGTGGCAGAAACAGAAAGACAGAAATACAAAGAGACACAGGAGCAGGCCAGAAGGTGCCTTACGGCAAACCAGTCTAGCAGCAGTAGGGAAATGGCTCCGGGAGCCGCGCTGTCCCGGCAGGAGCAGCCCCCGCACTCACTACCTTGTGGAGCGCGGGATCCCCGCAGCGCGGCCCGCTGAGCTCATCGTGCCCCTGCGGAGCGCCAGGCTCTCTGTGGGTGGAGAAAAGCGGCTTCGGGCACCCCGGCAGGTGGGCGGAGGAGGGTGGCCGGCGGGAACCCCGCTGGAAAAGCCCCGGGATAGAGACCCCGGGAGGGGGGATCCCGCCGCCGCCTCCTCCTCACAGCCCCAACAGCCAAATAACCGCCACACCGGCCCCGCCGCGACTTAAACGGTGCGACGCCCCACCTCCGCCGCCTCCTCCAATCACAAGCAGGCTTTCATACGCAACCGACCACGTGCACCAATCAGCGCTCGCGGCACGGGCGGCAGCGGCTCCGCGCCGGGGACTCTGGGAGTTGTAGTCCCGGAGCGCGTGCGCGGCTGCGGCCGGGCCACAGGGAGGGGCGTGAGGCCTGCGCTCAGTGACTGTGTTTGTGTAAGGGTTGAGGGCAAAAGAAAAGCAAGCTTTATCCACAGCAGCAAAACACGTCGTGCGAAATGCCCCTTTAACGTTGAGAATGACCTGGAATTCGGAAGCAGCCATAGGAAGTTACTGGCTCAAATTCTGGCTGAACTTAATGTGTTCTTTAGTTGATATTCTTTAGGTCATCCCGATGCTTTTTAGCTTCCTCATATTTCTTATCCCAGCTGTACTTAGTAGTGGTGCTGCCATTTATGCACCAAACGATTTCCTCATTTATTAAGTGTGCTGGAGAAAAAACAATTTGCTCAGTAATGAGCAATGGCTATTTTTCTTCCTTAACACTCTGTTTAAAGGCATGGATTTCTGTATGACTAGGAAAAAAAAAAGGCTTACTTACTAAACCACGAGGTTCTTCCTCATCACAATTTGCTTGTTTCCTTGTGAGGAGAAAAGGAGGGGAAGGCATTTGTCTCCAAGATGAGAAAAATGCCCCCTCGGGTTATCTGGGATATTTAGGTTTTTGCTGTTAAGAAAATGTGTAACATACTCAGCATTGCCTACCAGAGACTTCCACTAGCCTAAATATATTACCATAAAACCAAAACAACATTGAAGAGTCTACAGGGAAACCAGCGAATCTCAAAACATGGATGTCAAAACAAAGCTTTTGAGCACAGATATTTCTCCTAATGTTCCTGGCCAAATCATTGCTTATCTTAGAAATTGGGAAGGTGGTGATTCTGTCATGGGGAATATAAGACACATGTACTTCCTCAAGGGAATCTGGCAGGGAAGTGATGCAGATAAATGTTTCGTGCAGCAGATCTTGTAAAACTTCCTGGTAATGGGAGGAGGAAATTAACTTTCTGAGGCTGAAATAGAATACCAGCATGGAGGCTTGAATAATCGCTAAGGATGAAGTGAAATGTGGTGTTTGGTAAACACTGACACAGTTCTGGTTAAAAACAAAAATACGTGCAATTTTTTTTTGAAGACTGTGTTGGAACGGATAGGTAAGAGATACAGATCTCTCTGTGACCAGCACAGGACCGAAGGGAATGGCCCGAAGCTGTGCCAGGGCAGGTTTAGGTTGAACACCACGAAAAGGTTTTTCCTCAGAACCGGGCACTGGAACAGCTCCCCAGGGCAGGGTCACAGCACCAGCCTGCCAGAGCTCAAGGAGATTTGGACAACGCGCTCGAGCACACGGTGTGATTGTTGAGGTGTCCTGGGCAGGGCCAGGAGCTGGGTTCGGTGATCCCTGCGGATCTCTTCCCCATCCCGACATCATTAATTACCGAGGAGCGGCTCCTGAGGGCAGGGATGGCGGGGGCGTGGCCTGCGGAGGGGCGTGGCCCATGAGGGGGCGGGGCCTCTCGCGGCGCTCCTGACGTCCGGCACAGACAATAGGCGACGCGGCCCCGCGGAACCGGAAGTGAATGGCTTGGATTTCGTCGCACATTCCTCCGCGGCGGAAGTGGTGGCGGCTCCGCCCTCCCCGGTCCCCTGTCCCTCCTGCCCCGCGCAGGGCCCTGAGGGGCGGCGGACGGGGCGTATTTGCGCTGGAATCTATCGCGGAAGCATCCCTAGGAGCAGCGGACGCGGAAGCCACCTCGGCAGAAGAAGCGTGGCGGAGGACTACTTTTTGGATCGGAAGGCAACGTGAAAAAACTTCCGGGGAGGACTTAGAAAGACGCGTCACTTCCGGCAGGCCGGGACGTGAGGAGTAGGGCTCGGGCGGGGGGAGCGGCCCCGGCTAGGACAGCGACAGCGACATTTGGCAGCAGGTCCCACCGCCCTGCCCGGCAGCGCCGCCGGGGGATGCGCCTCGGCCCCCGGCCCAGCTCCTGAGCGCTCCGGCCGCCCCTCTCCGCCCTGCGCTCCCGGCGGCGGCGGCGCCCCCCTCCCCCTGCGGCCATGGCGGGGGGCGGTGGGTCGCGCTACGCGGCCGAGTTCGTGCCACCGCCCGAGTGCCCCGTGTTCGAGCCCAGCTGGGAGGAGTTCAGCGACCCGCTCGGCTTCATCGGCCGCATCCGCGGCCTGGCCGAGAAGACTGGCATCTGCAAGATACGGCCCCCCAAGGTACCTCCCGCCTTGAGGGCTCCGCTCCGGGGGTCCCCGCGATGCGCCGGGTGTTCTGACCGCGGCCGGGACTTCGGGGGCCGGGCGGAGGACGGGGGGAGCCGGGCAGGCCCTTCCCCCCCGCTCTCTACTCGCTCGGGGTTTCGTGTGTCGTTTTCCATAGGCCGCGGTGTCCGTGCCAGGGACGCCGAGGAACCTGTAGAGTCTTTGACCTCCGAGTGGGGCTTTGTTGAGGCTGCTTTGGAGCAGCTGAGAAGTGAATGGTGCATGGCAGTGCCCGGGACTTCACGCTATTTTTACTTGCAAAACGCCAGCAGTCGACTTGTGAAAGCTGGGAAGGCTTTGTAGGTGAAATGAGGCGTTTGCTCCCGGTGGGGAAGAGGGAGAGCGAAAACTATTTGTTCGTAATGGATCATTGTTTATAAACACAATTTTTAGACCATTAAGAGGAGGACGGCCAGCTTGTTCGTGTGCGGGCATTAGGGTTGTGCAGAGCTCTTCAGGAGGCGGCAGATTAATTTCTCCGATGGCATGGTGGTTACTTACGGTCACCTGCCCAGTGACCTGGAAAGGGAAGTCATCACCGGCAGAACATCAGGCAGCTTGGCAAAAGGCACATCATTAAATTATTAAAGTACAAATAAACTTCCAATGCAGCTGTTAATAAGAGACTTGAAAACAGTGAGAGGGGTAAAAACCTGAAAATAAAGCGTGTAGCTGAGAACAATGTAGGTTGCTGATTAAATTTCATGGTTCTTTCTCTCCTGACCAGTTCTGGTTCCTGGAATGTGTTTAGTTGGTTTAATGACATGGTGAAAACTTGACCTCCAAGGGGCTGCCCTTTCTAAAATAAGCTGCATAGCTCAGGTTGAGAGGCCACAAGAGCCTGTTCATTGAGGATAACTGGAACTTTCCTGACTGTTGGATGCATTTGTGTGCTGAGCTGTTTGCCTTGCAGGGTTTCGCAGGGATGCATGCCTTGGGTTGATTTGCAACCTGCAATAATTACTAAATCCCACATTTCATACTAACCCGACTGATTAATTGCTCTTTTCTATTATTAGAGGTTGTAAATATTTAAGGTTGTGCTTGAGGCCTTTGTATGCTGCAGCAGAGCAAATAATAAACGTTTTGTGTGGCTTGTCCACCTGTAATGGCGTGTCCTTCCTCTGGTGCAGTCACTGACAATCTGTTGTAACTGAAGCTTTGGTAAAAAGTGCTAAAAAGCTGAATTACTTGTTTTGCTGTTGTAATTCAGTTTTGAGAGATGGGGCTGGGAGGCACTTGTGACAGCACTGAGAAAGTAATTATTTAAAGCTCCATTTCTGTTAAAGAATTTGGCTTCCGACTGGTGGTCTTGTCTTTATTGAAATGATTGTAGACAAGCAGGAAAACATCAGATGTGTATAATGTGCCTGATTTAGTCTTAGTTGCTGTTGACACTGAGGGTTTTTCAGTGTGCAAGATATATGGATTCTTTTTTAAAAGTAAATAAATAACTAATCAACTGCAGAGTATCTTGTGTTTAGGCTTAGCATGAGGTAATGCATACTGAGACGCTTTTGAACCCTATTTTCTTTGACATTTTTGATTCTGTGAGGATCTTTCTTCAAACTAAAATATGGTGGGAGGAACATTGTTGTATAAGCACAAAAATCTTAAAATTGGAAAATGATATCATCAGTTGTTCTGAGAAACCAATTTACTATTGGAAGCTTGTTTACTCAGGCATTATTAGGGTGTTGGTTTTTGTGCGTTTTTCAGAGAAGTTTCTGGAAGCAGTAAAATGTCTTTGTGTCTCTGTTTAGGACTGGCAGCCTCCATTTGCATGTGAAGTACAAAGTTTTCGTTTCACTCCACGAATTCAGCGCCTGAATGAACTGGAGGTGAGCTATTCCATTGTTGATGTAGTTTTGTGTTTGCACTGAAAGCAAGAGGGCTCCCTGCTTGAGATTTGCATCTTGGCAGGTTTCTGGATGGGGGACATTTTAAAAGCCCATAGACCACATGAGTTTATACTTGGCAGTGGCAGAGTTTGTATAAAGTAACTCTTCCTAGCTTTGAGAAAAATCTGGTTTTTATTTTATTACCCAAAATAACCACAGGAGTTTTTCACATTCAACTGGGAGTGTCTGAAAGGAATTCCAAATACCATGTGTGCAGTAAGAGCAGTCAGTGTCTAGCCTTCAGAGCTCCACAGGCAGTGATTTTTTTTCCTCTTAAAATATTTACTGCTGCTCTGATGCCTCTGGTTACCTCATACTGTCCTGATAATGCCCTTTAAGCCTTAAAACGATTTTTATAGGCTTATTTTAGCTGGTTAATTTTACGATTTAAAAACTTACGTGAACCGTCTGAAAAGCAGTTGACTTTCATTCTGTCCTGGTTTTTCCTTTTCTCTACAACATTTCTCAAAGCCTTGCTTTGTTCACATACCAAAATATCATTTGGCTTGTGAATGGGTTTCCTTATGGAAAGTGACTTGAGTAGTCCAGAAGTCCTCTAGGGAGGAGGCCCTTTATGTGGTTAAGGCATATATAAAAAACGTTTGTAATTCCCTCCTCCCCAACACTGTATATTTTAATAATTGTTCTTGTGTTTCTCCCTGGAATGCTGATTATTTCTTAAGCATGAATTTTGCTCTCAGACCAAGAAATTGTTTGGTAGGAATTGAATTTATAGGGTCTTAAAGGAAGAGAGAAAAGCATATATAATTTTCTTTCTGTCAAAATCTTTCTATTAACAATGTTTTATTTCTAGGGTTTTTTTAAGTGACAGAGAAATTCCTCCCCTGCCAAGTTGCTTGTTGAAAATGGAAACGCTCTAAAGACTTAGCTTGTTTTCTCTCAGGACTGTAAGGTTTTGTCACGTTTGGTTTTGAACATAAGTGACTGTCTACCTTTACTGATTGCAGGCAATGACAAGAGTGAAACTGGACTTCTTGGATCAGTTAGCAAAATTCTGGGAACTCCAAGGATCCAATTTAAAAATCCCTGTGGTTGAGAGAAAAATACTGGATCTCTATGGTCTGAGCAAGGTAAGTATATATAGGCCCTAGGCAGACAGGGATTTCAGTTTTCATTCGCGCTCAAGAAGCCGAGCAACAGGAAGGGCTTGTGTTACAGAGCTAATCTCATTAATCCAGAGATTAAATAAATGGAAAAAATACAGTGAAAAAACTTTTCTAATTTGAATCTTTATGGCAAGCATGTCCCAGTGTAATTAAATTAGTTACCACTGATTGGATTCTATACAGCAGGTATTTATTACCTTGTATAGCTTGAATGCCCTGATGTCAGCTGACCACTTGTTTTTTAGTTCTCCATTTTTATCGTGGTGCAGCTGCAGAAGTTTGAGGTTTTCTTTGGGAAGGCAGCAGTATGCCTGTGTACAGTTCAGCTCTGATCAACAATTCTGTAATGAGTTGTTGCAATTTCTCCTTCCTCTCTTTCAGCAGAGGTTTTTATAAATATGTATATTTGAAAATTTGTGATGTCAGCTTCAGGGATACTTACTTTAATTTCTGAAATGGGCTTGGCTTAAGGCTGTTTAGAAATATTTCTATAGCCATGTTTGGTGAACACACCAAAATTCTTTCAGAGTTTACGTACAAATCTCTCTTGGAATTTGGTTTTGAACTGGCAAAATATATGTACCATTATAAACTTAGCTGCTAATAAATATAAATAGGTAGGTTTCTTCTTGCAGGGAAAAGACCGAAGTTCTGGTAGTTCTAGAGATTCTAGGTTAGAGCATCAGTTTCCATTCCCCATCAAGAAGTATTTCCCTTAGGTAAGTAAAAGACCTGAGTATATTTTACTTTTAAAGAAAGTAAAGTATTTTGGAAAGTCTGGAAGGGCTGATAAAATGCACAGAAAAGCTGATAAAATGTCTTTAAGTATTTTTTTTCTTTTTGTGTCTATGGTGGCTTACTGAGAAATGCTGAATATCAGTGGGGTACTGGAAAATATCTGGGTCACTGTAATGAGCTGGAACATTTCAGCTGGCTGTAGATGTGCAGCTCTGAGTTGATTTGGTTCGTTACTGGCTTCTTTAGCTGTTGTTCATGCATAGATAATTTTAGAAAATGAGTTTTCCTGAAGTTTTAAAGGTAAGTTGAAATTCAGGAATGGTTTAATTTTAAAAGGTTTTTCTAGAACTTTTCTGTAAATATGAGGAAAAAGAATGATCAATAATATTATTGTTTTACCTAAGTGTGACTCTCTGTGATTGTTGGAGAAACCAGAATAAACAAATTTACCTGTCACTGTCACAGACTTGTCAGTTTACCTCAGCCTCACAAGCAAAACATGAATTTCACTCCAGGAACAAAATGTGTTTGCCTTGAGGTTTCTAACAGTATGTGAAACATTAAGCTTGAGATTTAGTCCTGGTATATAAAGAAATGCAATGCAAAACTACACTGCTGTAAAAATGGTATTAGTCTTACAATAATATAAATGGAATTATAATCCATTTGTGTTCTAAGTTGCTTGGCAGTAAAACTGTAAAAGGAATAGAGGCAGTGGAAATGTGACCTGCGTGTCAGAGGAAGCAATTCATATGGTGTTTTGATCATTGCTTGAAGGCAAATTTTTCTTATTTTTAATTGTGTACATAGAGATGTAAGCAGTGATAGTTCTCTATGTCAGTTACTGGTCTCAAACCAACTGAAGTCACATATAATAACTGGACTGAGTTGGAAGGTAAATTCACTTTTCCTTCTTTTAATAGTAGTCTCTCTTCCCTTCAGGGCTTTTTGAGAGTTCTGAGCTCCAACACTCCCTTCTGGCTGGGGTCTGTTAGAATGGACTTTATTACTGGCCAGACTTGTGTTTTAAAGCAGAGCGCAAGTCTGGTGAGAGTTAACTTTTCAGTTTGTTCTTATGGTAGTTTTTTTGATTTTTTCCAGCACATCATAAACCTCAACTGTTGGATTCCTCCTGTCCAGTATGCATTTTACATTTGCTAGTAAATTAAAATCACATTAAATACACAAAGCAATAAGTAAGTGCTTTGTTATTAAAGCACTTGTTCTTCCAGAAATGAAAGCTAGTTTCAGAATTCTGTCACTTTTCATGGAACCTTTTAATATTGGGTTAGTTTAATTCTTGCTTTACTCAAGCTGGTGAGAGCAGCTCAAACCCCTTTTTATTTATGTGTTTCAGATTGTTGCCAACAAAGGAGGCTTTGAAGTAGTGACCAAAGAGAAGAAATGGTCTAAAGTGGCTAGTCGGCTTGGCTACCTGCCAGGAAAAGGCACGGGGTCATTGCTCAAGTCTCACTATGAACGGATCCTGTATCCCTATGAGCTCTTCCAGTCTGGGGTCAGCCTCATGGTGAGATACTTGCCTTTCATGCTATGGAAAAGGGACCCAAAAAGGCACACAGAGTGCTGTGTTACTCCATGTGAAACTGGGGCATGGGGTCAGTGCTGTTAGAAGCTCCAGTTGTGCCCACAAAGCTAGAACCACCCTTGTAGTTATCTGTGACTGAACAGTGCTAGAAGTTGTAACCTTGTGTAGGACTGAAGTCAACTGTGTTGGGAAGGAAAAGAAGCCAAAAGATGATATGCTTTATTGGAAATGTTTATTTTTTCTCTTGATAAGCTGGTAGCTGGGATTCAGTTTTCTTGTTTGAAGGGTGAATGAATTAATTGGCCTCTATTCCAAATGGTGTGTGTAACACTGTGTGATTTTGCTCATCCTGTTTCTTAGCAAACAGAATGATTCACAGGCTGTGGAATGATGAGCACTGCCTGACCGTCAGTGTCCTGTGCTCTGCTCCTCTAGGGCATACAAAAACCTAACTTGGATCTTAAGGAAAAAGTGGAGGCTGAGGATCTCAGCTCAGATGCCCAGGCTTCCCCAAAGCAGGCTTCAAGGATGAACGTAATGCTGAAGAGAACCAGGCGTGTCAAATCCCAGGTACTCCTGTTAATCAGCTCCTGCAGAGGACACTTACTTCTCCCACCAGTGCAGCCGACTTTGGCTCTGGAATCCTGCTCAGAAGCACCACTGGGAAGCAGTCTTCATTTAACTAAAATCCAGAGGAGTTTGTCACTCTGAGATCTGGTTTGATGCAGCAGATGCATTGTTTGTGTCAAAACTTCTCAAAGTTGCGTTTTGTTTACTGACAAGCAGCCTAATTACCTTGGTAATGAATGTATCTGTGAAAATGAGACAGAAAGCTCTTTGTGAGTTGACATTAAAGCTTCTTCAAAGTTCTAGAACTTTTAAAAACCTTTTTAAACTATGCCTCCTAATGACATAAATGCAAATCCATGTAGGTAATGGTTAGTTGTGGAATTGTACGTGGGACTAACTATCTCAAGCTGGGCAGGCAGTTCTTCTGAAGAACTGAAACAGGTATGTGAGGAGATGATCAGTGATGGCTGGAGCTGTATAGGAGTTCTGCAGGTTTTTCTGCTGAAAAGCAGTTTCCTTCCTTCTGAATTACTGGTGTTATAGGAATTTCTGGTATTTTAGTAGGTGATACTAAATCCTGGGAGGTACCCCTGACAAAATCTGAATTCAGATGAATCACCACCATTTAAAATGCTGTCTTACTAGAAATAATTGTGGGATATTGCCCTGATGGCTCTGTTGCACTATTTAAATTAGGCCCTCCCCTTTTGTCAGAGATGCTCCTTGCAGGCAGCATCCTGAGGCTTTTCACATGAAGTCTTGTGGCTCCCTGCTGGCTCATCAGCAGAGCGTGGGTGAAAGCTGGATTTATATGCAACCAACTTCCTACTTGCTTCATACCATTCTAGACTTAGCTCCAGGCCCACAGTTTTTTCAAATGCTCTTTTAACTGCTTTTTTTCCTTATTTTTACAATGCACCTTTCTTGTCACTGAGGTATTTGAGCATGAGAGTGCTGCATGGACTTCAGCAGTCATTTGCTATCTGGAATTCTTCTTTGAATGTTACAGCCAAATGCTAGCATGTCCTTTTTCTCACACATGGTGTAAAAGTGTCACTGTTTTATTAAGGTCCTGTGGGATCCTTTTTCCTGCTGATTTCAGTAGGATGATGGTACTTGTCATTTCTCCATGTTGGAAAGATGATTCTTTGGTGACCATGGCGCTGTAAAGCTGTTTCACTTTGTTTAAAGGGCCTGCAGTTCAGAAATAAGAGAATTTTATTTAGATCTTCTGCAAAATATATATATATTTAAATGCCTTTCATTAGGCTTGTAGCCAAGTTATCTTTTAAACGTTGCAGTTATTAAAAGGTGGAAATGAGTTCTTTAATACAGGAAAAACTCATCCTGCTTGCACAGACAGGAAAAGTGGGTTTTGGCTGTGTTGGAAGCTGTGTATAGCTATCTTAAGTCATCCCTGGAGCAGAATTTAGAGGCAGATTTTTTCCTCTAGGCAGAAAGGGTAGCAGTGTAAATAAATATGTGAGAACATGGAGACATTGTTCCAGATTTCAGTGTACCTTTTTATTGTAGACAGGCCTCTGTTTGTTGTCTGAAATGCATACCTGGAACTGGACCAGAGGTTGTCTAAACAATTTTTAGAGGGCAGGTAATATGCAAGTAATGTAAAACCTGCTAAATAAATGTCATTCTACTCTAGCTGAAACATCTGAATGATTTGTGTAGTTTGCCAAGTAGTCCAATATCTGGTTATTGAGCGTGGATAATTCCACAGACTTCTACAGCACTTTTCCAAGTGCTAGAGTAATTTCCAAAGATCCTCTGCATCTTCTTGCAGATAGCTTCCTTTAGGATGAGCAATGAATTACAAAGTATAAAAATAGTGATCAGAAATTTCTGAAATGGAGAATGATCCTCAACAGTAGAAGGGGGTGAGAGACTTTGAAAAAGCAAATTCCAGGATTTTTGGAGAATGTGAAAAATGAAAGAAGATAGAGAATGAGCATTCTCCTCTGTGAAGAGTGGCTTGAGAATCTTTGGATACTATAATAAAATGCCAATTGAAAACATTGTCTCTGAATAGGAAGGGAATAATTAGATGGTGAGATAATCTGTTCAGAAAATGAACTTAATGCTTTATTCTCTCTTTTCTCTGAAGAAAGCTTTCACAAATAAAAGCTGGAGAAAGGCAGCTGAGTTCCTAAAGGCTTGTAAAGAAAATTACAATAAAAAGTAAATTAATCCAGATTAGGAAAAGAGAATGTCCTTAAGGAAATCTTAAATTTAGGAGAATACTTTCTTAGAAAAGGGTAGTGTATCTTCATAGATGATCTGTTAGGGTGTATTTTGGCTGAAAGGGATTTTTCTAATGAGGTTATGTTGTGGTGAATTCTGGTGAAGAATTGCAGTGCTGGAACAAAAAGTGCTGTCTTCTCTAAGGGTATTAACTTAATGTCCAGAGAATTTTCTTAAAAACAATTCTAAGTAATGTGTCTGCTTTCAGATTTCTGAATGATTGCAGATTAAGACAGTAAAATAGGCTTCAGTTTTTTTCACTTGAGAGATTTCTTTCCATGGGAATAACTGTCAAACAAAATAGTGAAACAGAAGAACTCTGGCAGATGCTGACTAATGCCCCCAACATGTAAATATTATTGATGGTAACCATTGTTGTCTTGTGTATTGGAGGTGGAGGAGTGGGGAAGCAAATGTTTCAGAATTGATGAGGGGTGAGACAAGAGAATAGTGAATGAATCCAGTGTAACTGGATCGTGTTATTAGGCTTGGCCCATATACAAGAAAAGCCCTTGGGTTGTACTTTCAGTTGAGAAGGTAAAAGACGCAGTCTGTGTCCTTCAGGATAAAGATAAGAGTAGAATCACAGTTTTAGCACATTAGTTTCACTTGTGTAGAGAAAATATAATGCAGAAGTGAGCTGGAGTTTTGTGTTGTTAGCAGAGAGAGAAAATGGCAAGGAGTGCACGATTGCTGCTGCATCCATGCACTCACAGTTTGGAGTTTGGCTTTTTTTTACAGTCTTAAAGAACACAGCAGAAAAAATGCTTAGTGGGGCTTCTGAATACTTTTGGTATTTACACCTTTAAGTATCAATATCCTGTCAGTGTTGATGAGGTTACGTAGGAATCTGATTTTTAAAAACATTCATCTTCCAGTATGCAAACTGTTCTTTTTCAAAACTCTGTAGCTCTTTCCACCTCAGCATGGATTTCATCCACTGAGATTTAGTGGTATCCAAGTAAATGAGCAATGAATATATATTTAGGTAATGTATTTTTAAACTAAGCTGTAAAACTTTGTTGTTGCATATTAATGATTTACTTGTAAAATTATTTTTCATATCTCATTGTGAAAACTTATCTTTGGTCACAGTAGTAGGAGAAATTGAGGAGATTGTTGTTGAAATTATGTCTGTACTGAAATATGTGGGTTGATTCTGTCAGGTTCTATTAGTTGAGAGAATGGTTGAGTTGTTAATGAATTTCAGATGGAGAATTAGGGACTAGAAGTCTCTGGATGTTTTTCCTTATGGCTTGTAAGCCAAAAAGTGAGTAATTGGTGAGGAAAAATTTGCACAGTTGCACAGTGGGCTTACAAAGTTGGTCACATATAAAATGAAAATAATTTAATAGCTACATATAAATGTTCAAAATTAAAATATCAGTGTTAATTAGGCTAGCAAGATGCTTGTTAGTGTAATGCATACCCAGTTCAGTGGGAACAGGGACTGTAAATATCACTAAAAATTCCTTAGAGTAATAATGCGTAGGAAACTGTATCTTCAAATGTCTTCTGGAAGCAAGAAAAAAACCAACTGATTTAGGTAGAAAAATCATCTTTTTTTAATGATAAATACTATTTTGGAAGAAATTTTTGGGGATTTTTTTTAGTAATTGATTAAAAACTTTAAATGCATGTCTCCCCAAGGGACAGGCATGAGCTATCAGGCCATAACTTTGAAAAATAAGATGAAGTATCATCAGGAAGTTAACTGAAGAAAAATTTCTTTAAAATTACATGCCACCTTCAAAATTGATAGGCTTGCTGAGATCTTTTAAGATCAGTGACTTTCAGGAGAAAGTTTTTGAACAGTGAGCATTTAGTGGCCTTCTGTACCATATGAGAGAGATTTTTCAGAATATAAGGAGGCAGCATAAAAAAATACCAAGGTGATTGTGTTGCAGCTAAAAGCAAAATATTTTTTTTCTTTTTCTTCTTTTTATAGTTAGGTTAGTGGCAGTGATGTGAGAAAATGAGGTGGGTCAGTAGTGGGAAGCAGGAAGTTCATTTGAGCAGAACACTTCAGGAAACATCGCTGGCAGGAGCTGTCACCAAATGGATCTTTTTACTTCTGATTTTGAGCTTGCAACATGAGTAGGTGTGATCTGAGTTGTACTCGCAACATTTCATCACAAATAAGCCCAGAAGCAGCCAACCTTAAAGAAGTTGGTTGGAACTCATTTGTGTCGTGTGGATGTTTCTGCTCAAGAAGCAGATAAGGAAATTGTGTTGAAACTGCATTAAAATCCACTTGACTGAATCACAGTGATTTTGGAAAAAGTTGCTCTGGCATTCTTCTTACTTTTTGCAAGATGTCAAACCTAGTTCTATTGGATGTAGAGGTGACTTCTTGTTGGTCTGGAATATTAGATGGGAAATAATTTGGAAATTTGGGACAAAAATTCTATTTCTTACTCCATTTGCGTATGTTCATTGACTTTAGAAACAGAAAATGGCATCTTTTAAAGCCTGCTTCTTCTGATGAGCACATATTCTGGGAGAATGGTATGGAAACAAATAGTGAAGAAACCTGGAGAGGAAATATTGGTGGTTTGTGCTGATGTGGTCTTGTTTTTATTTTTAGGCAGAGGTAGGAGAAATGAGTAGAAACACTGAACTGAAGAAGCTGCAGATCTTTGGAGCTGGACCCAAGATGATGGGACTGGCATTGGGAGCAAAGGATAAAGAGGGTAATTAAATCTTGGGCTCTTGGCTTTCTGTGAGTTCTTTGCTTTCAGTGAGACTCTTAAATCTTCCTGAATGTGTCTAGGGACAGTATTAAGAGGAAGGCAAATCAAAACTGGAAAAAGAAAGCTAAATATTCCAGGGTTTCATTCAGGAGAGATTTACATTGCGCTTCCTGTAACTTGGCAGAGTTTCAGCTCTTTATGTATTATATAGTAACAATAACAATTAAGCAGCTGTTCATGAACTGAGTGACTAAGGGGCAAAGTAGGATTTAAAAGTACTGAAACTGATCCTGCAGTCAAGTGCACAACTTAAGTATCTAATGCATTGTTTTTCATGAGGGCACTGGGATCACCTGTGAGGATAAACAAAATGTTTTTACTGATCCCTGTGGATTTTAGATTGGCCAGGTATAACATGACATTTTTGCTTTCTTTGGGCTTTTAAATAGTTTCTGATCTGAAGGGCAAAGTGCCAGGCTGGGTATCTGTGATGTTTTTACAGGTTAAGTCTATCTTGATGTGATATTAATAGCATTTCACTTCATTTTACTTCAAGATGAGGTGACGCGAAGGCGCAAGGGAACCAGATCAGAAGCGTTTGGAATGCAGATGAGGCAGCGCAAAGGAACTCTTTCTGTCAACTTCGTAAGTTTGATGCCTTTGCTGTGATTGCTGATAGAAAGGACTTGGTTTATTAAGATCTTCCTTTTTCGCCTAAAAGAACCCTCACCCCTCCAAACAGATGAATGAATGCATGCAGCAGCAGATGATACTGTTATGGGAAGAAAGAACGGTATTTTGAAAAACAATCTAGGCTTTTGTTTTCATCTTTTGGACAGGAAGGCTGTTGCAATGTGAAGCTTTTTTTGCTGGTCCTATTTGCCACTTGCTTGAATGCCTTCAGTAGTTCAGTTTTAGTTTGAGCTCCCCTTAATAGAACAACTATTATACTGCTTCTTTTCCTTTCCAGAGATTCTGAGGTGCTCCACTACTTCAAGAGTTTATTCTTAGCAGTACCACATCTTGTGTCTTTTGTGTTTTGAATTTGAATATGAAAAAGAAAACATTTAGTTCTCTGATGTTTGTGCATGGAAAAGGAATGTACAGTTGTTCTTAATATCTTTCACAGAATGTGACTTCTTACTTTTAAAGTGTCATAACTTAACATGCGTGTGCAGCCATGAATGAAGATCCGTGCTTTTATTGTCTGAGGAATTAGGCTCTTCACTTAGAATTCAGGTGTTCTTTCTCTTAGCCTGAAAACACTTAGAAAAGCTTATCTTAAATTTCAACCGTGGAAGGCCAAGGCAACCTGAAGACTCTAGTAATCATATTATTATATGGGGAGGGGGGGGAAGTGGGAGAATTTGGGTATTTAAAAACCAAATCACTGTGCCATTGCAGAAGAGTTTTTTGTGACTTGAATTTTTTTCAATTGTGCTACTACTTCTGAACATACAGTTTTCCTGGGCCATGTAAAATTGATAATTTTAACTGTCTTTTAACTATAAAATGTTATGTGTAGTCTCTTGGGGTTTTTTTAATGGAGCACTATTATTTGCTTACTCTTTTCATTTAACCTGTATTTGTAAGAGAAGATGAAAGTGATGTACCAACAGAACTGTTACTTTGAAACTCTAATCTTTTGAAATTCTGTGACTTCGTACTATTTGGTTCCATGCTTTTTTTTATTAATACTTGGACAAGGAAAGCAGCCCTAAATGCACTGGTAATGCATTTACCTTACATAACATTGGCCTGAAAGATACTGTGGTGCAGTTTTTTGTATATTTCTCCATAATTTATTTCTTTTTTTAAAGTACTATTAAATTTTATTTGGTGAATTACCAAGAAGGAGTTAAAATACAGCTTTTATCCCCTCCTCTCCCCTTAATGCATGTAGTTATATATCATCATAGTCTTACAGTGTTTTATTATGTGGCTAGCAAGACTTTTTAAAGCTATTACATAATCACAGGTTTGCTTGTGAATATGTATTTCAGTGCAGTTTTTTGCATTTGCCACATCCTCACTTGTGTTAACGTAGAGGATGTGTATGTTTATAGGAATTTAGAGAGAAGTTACTACCAATGAGAGGTAGCTAGTGAGAACCATAGAAAACAGCATTGCTATTTTCATGCGTTGTTAAGTTTAGTGAAGAGAATATGGAAGTGCCTGCTGAGGTACCCTCCCTCACTTCTATGTACTTGCAACAAAAATAGCTGGTTTGGTGCTTTAGACAAACATAATATTCCACAAGGGCGAGTGTGTGGATTTTTTTTTTAAAGGGCAAAATGATACCTCTCTGAGTAGAGCTGCATTATTTTTTAAAATACTTTCTTAAGAAACCTGAGCAGTCTACTTAGAAGTATATTACTGCATAGCTAGGAGGTTGCATATTTAACTAGGCTGCTGTAAGTTGAGATGAGTTTGTCATTAACTATTTAATCCACCTGAGCTTAATCAGCTGAAATGCACGTGTTTCTGTGACTTCTTGATTAAATTAACAGACCCCACCAAACTCAGCCCCACCTCTTCTGGTGTTATTTTGAGCTGTGTGAAGGAACTCACACAGGAAGGCACAGTCTGAGTTGCCAGGTGTTGGTGGGAGATGGAGCAGAATTTGGAGCACGTTTCATTCATGAAGTTCATGCTGTTAGTAAAAATTTATACATAATGTAGTTTCTGAGCAGTGATAAAGTAATACCTTTTTTTTTCTAATATTATTATAGTTCTTCAGTATTATATTAAATGTTTATGTTAATTAAAGTTGTTTGCACAATACAGGAAGCAAGAACAAACAAAACTTGAAATCTCTTCATACAGTTCTCTGTGGCCCCAGAGAATATCTCCCAGTCAGTGTTGTTCTTTTTGAGAGACCATCATGAAGAACTCACGAAAACTGTTGGCAATTTTATCAGGGTTAATACTTTTCTTATAATTTGGAGTTTTTATCCTTTGCTTTGGAAAAAGGAGAAAGAAGTTGGTACCTTTACACGTGGTTTCCTTTGCTTCCTTGTGAGTTTTTAGATTGAAATCTGTAGGTTTGTAGCTTTTGTTATCTCTTTCTCATTGCAGAGATACCACTGTAATGTTGCAAGTGATGTGTGTATTTCTGAAATAGCTTTGAGATTTTCCTTAGCTATGTAGAAATTTAGTTTAAATTGGTTTCCATGATAAGAGGGCTGAAGAGAGGGAGTTCTAAAAATGGTAATTTGCTCTTTTGCCTTAGAATAACATAAATGGGATGCTGCAAGTTAGATAGCAAGAGATAGTCCAACTGAAATGAAATGGATAGTTATAGCAGCACCCAAAGTCCTCCTGCCCCCACATTGTGCTGCTTTAGGAATGAGACATAAACTATCATTATCAGTACTTCTCAAAAACCAGAGGAAACTGTTGATGCTCATATATTGGACTTCAGGTTAGCATCCTTTGTTCCTTAGCTTAAGTAAGGCACGCTCTGGATGAGAAACTTCTTGTAACTTTTTTCTTCTTTTTTTTTTTTTTTGCCCCCACAGGTTGATCTCTATGTTTGCTTATTTTGTGGTAGAGGAAATAATGAAGATAAACTGCTACTGTGTGATGGGTGTGATGACAGCTATCACACTTTTTGCTTGATTCCTCCTCTTCCTGATGTGCCCAAGGGTGACTGGAGGTGTCCAAAGTGTGTTGCTGAGGTACAGTTCAAGAGCTACTGAACATTTGTATTTGTATCTGGAAGGAGCAGAAGAGGAGCAGTTCAGCAATCCATCAGTGTAGTATGCATAGCTTGTTTTGGAATATTGTCAAGATGAGCATTGAATTTTGGTTGATGAGTCATAAGAAGAGAAAAACATTCCTTCTAGAACTTGGGCATAACCTTTGTTTATTATATGGCCATAGTGACAAACTAAAAATTTGACCTTGGTATATTAAGAGCTGAAAGTCAATTTGATAATCTGGTAGTGGGAAATTAGGAGTGAGAGCTAGGGTTATAATGAGGACACATTTTGTAAACTAGGAAGTAAATAAAGTATGAAGTTTAGGCATAACAGGGAGCTTTGATTATTGCAAAGACATTATAGCGTTGTTCAGCATGGCCTGTAGCAGAAAGTGAAAGAATTAATTTAAATTTTTGTTGTAGCTATTTTAGATTTGGTTTAGTCTAAAAAAGGAACTGCTCAGGCTCTGAAAGTGGAAGCTAGTTGAATTTCATTACCCAAAAAAGAGCAGCTGCCCAGTTTCAAGAGATGATTGATCAACAGACAGCAAATATCACTTGATTGGTTTGGTATTTGTCTTAAGGAAACAAATTTTACAAGCTCAGAAAGTTGGTAGATGTATGATTCAGAGGAAGAAACTTACTGTTTGTGACTGTGTAATTATGTGAGTGGCTGTGTTGTTTCCAGAAAGAACAGTTGTGCACAGGTGTTTATCTGTCCGTTTCCCCCCGTGCCCTTCCACAGTGTTGGCTCCTGCTGGTTCCTTTATTGGTGTTTGGAGAGTGAGCAGCTACAGGAACTGGATCAGCTCACTGCTCTAACCTTTCACTGAGAGATGAGGTTGAGATGATCTCAGGCAAATGCTGCTTAAGGAGAGGTGGAAATTCATAGCTACAGGCAAGGGAAGAGATGAAAACTTTCACTTTGGGCTACTGCCCGGTGGATTAACCTACTTTATTTTCCCCTAAGGAAGAGCAATAAAGCAGTATTAGCAAGCTGCAGCAGTCTAATACAGTGTTAATTTAGAGACTGTAGTAGTAAATAGAGTGGCTGCAACAGTTCAAGAATGTGGAAACTCAAGAAATTTCATTGTTGCTAGTAAAAACAGGGATAGATCGTTACCAAAGGAAAAAAAAGTGCAGGCAGGGACAAACCCAAGAAAGATAAAATGCCAAGTAATTTTTTACTAGCAAGTGATACAGAAAATACTTGAAAATTTTTGGAAATGCATTGAAATTAAGAGAAGGAGAAAACACATGGCTATAATATGTACTAGCAGAAATATGTTTCAAGTCTTCACTAGCACTTTTTGCCTCAGTTTTTACTTTAGATGTTAATTGTGCACAGATGCTTGATGTAATTTTACAGCAGGGTACTGGAACAGAAGCTGGGAAGAATAGGATAAGGGCTCTTTATATGTATTGAGGTCAACATTGTTTGACAGTGTTCACAGATGTTGTAGATTCTGTCACAGGCTCCATTTCAGAACCACTTTGATACATGTTGGGAATGGTCTAAGGATAGTTCCTCTTGAAAAAACGAGAAACTACTGATGAATTCCTTTCCAGTTCTGTTTCTTTGAGTAGCTGACTATCACATAGTTTTACATCATCTTTGTGTCTTATGTATGAAGATGGTGTCAGTTCTCAGGAGCTGAGAAGAACACATTTGAAATCAGTGGGGAGAGGAGCTGAAATGTCCACCAGCAGTTTTTTGCTTTTTCAGAATGGATGAGGATAGAACAGTGAAATATTTGGAGATTTTCTGTCAGATGGGCCCTGTCTGCTTTTGGCTGTGTTGCCATGTTCTAGTTTCCTTTTTCCTCTTCCCTATATGTTTTCACAGTGTCAATCTGTTGGTGATTTACTGACTTGATAAGACTGAAACACTCAGGGGGTTGTTCCTGTGCAGTTATTCTGCAACTGCTTGAACCCAGTGTGTCTACAGACGTGTCCTGTGGCTGCCTAAGCATCTTGTGCACAGTCTTGTTCTGTGGCTTGCAGCAGTAGCTGCTGAAATGTAGCTTTGGACAGGAAAGCAGAAGTGTGGAGCACTGGGGTTGCAGTGTAAGATTAACTTCTGTGCCGTTAATTCTGATCTGTTTCCGTTGTGGTGCGACTGCCTGGGCTGGAAAAGTCTCAAAGCTGGTAGCTTGTGCTGGGTAAGGACTCAGATGGACACCAGGGCTTCTTGCTAAAAATGTAACTGTGTCAGAGTCTGCTGCAGGGAACAATAATTCTATGTTCTATCTCCTAGGAATGCAACAAACCCCGAGAGGCCTTTGGATTTGAGCAAGCTGTCAGGGAATATACTCTCCAGAGCTTTGGTGAAATGGCTGATAACTTCAAGTCTGATTATTTCAACATGCCGGTCCATGTGAGTTTTCAGCTTTTGTTGGGATTCCTTGTAAGGGAAAAAGACAAGATGTTTCAGCTGGATCCTGGATTTTTGCTAAGACATCTTAGCCTTGTTTAGAGGCACCATAAGCTTCAGACACGTAAACAAATTATTTAGCTTGCTGGCATCTGGTCTCATTTCAACTTCATTTCACCCTTTTTCCCCAAAGGACAGACAGCTTTATTGCTTGTCAGAGTTCACTGTATTGGGCATATTCTAGTTAAACTTCTTGCCCTTTTTGATAGACTGAACTCGGTATCTCACTCTTGTTTGGCATAGGGGCCTTCTGCCCTTCCTATGCCTTTTGTCTTGGTTTAGCTTGTCCAGAGGATAAATCTTTTTGTTTCCTTTTCTCTTGCAGTGTTTTCTTGTAGACAAGTCAATAGACTGAATCTGTCTGATAATCACAGTGGTTTTGGGGTGGTTTTTTTTTTTGTTTTTGTTCTGCATCGCAGCAGCATTTGTCAGAGTAGCATTTCTGCTTTGGCACAGTTCCACTGTCCAGTGGACTGCGTGCAGCACCAAGGTCTTCCTCCTCTTGCTAAAGCCTCTACCTTTTAAGGACTCCAACTTATGAGACAAATTGGGACATGGAACAAAGCTTATTTTATGAATAAGCTTCATAAATACATATAAGTAAGCATAATGATGAGTTATGTGAAGATCAAACTCCTGAACAAGATTTTATATCAATTTTCCTTAATGATGTTTAGAAATCCTGGTCATTATCCTTTGAAATAGTTGGGAATTTGCATGCTGCTTTTTTCTCTGATTTCTGTTGACTGTCTCCTCTTCCCCTTGTGTTTTGCTGTACTTCTGGTGATTCCATGTCTTTTGTCCTTCATAATGTGGTATCCTATTTGTGAAACATTCCAGCCACTATGGAGGAATACTGACCAAACTATGACTTTGAAGAGATGGAGGGGAGAGGGGGAGTGACCTTGGCATATGAAAATTTGCAGGGAGTTAATAGTGATTTATTGCTTTAATGATAATTTTTGTTGCCTGCACATTCCATAACCTCTCTTCTGCTTTCAGATGGTTCCCACTGAGCTGGTAGAAAAAGAATTCTGGCGATTAGTGAGCAGCATAGAAGAAGATGTTATTGTGGAATATGGGGCTGATATCTCATCCAAGGACTTTGGGAGTGGCTTCCCAGTGAAGGATGGTCGACGAAAGCTGATGCCAGAGGAGGAGGTGAGGAGCAGGATATGCAAACTGACCCCATTCTTTGCTCTGCATAAGATTTCACATTATGAATTTAGGTCAGAAATCAATGTGGTTTTGAAGAAATCAAGAAATTGTTGCAGGCTTTTGCAGTTACTTAACCTTCCTTTTGAGCAGGGCATTAATCTGATATTTGAAGTTCTTATAGAGATTTGGTTGCTTATAACCAAAGTCTGTTTCATTACTTAAGTCATACCTGCTTTCTGTCACTTTATCTTAGCAGGCAAAGATGTGCAAGTTGTTGAAGTTTGTCTGATTCTGAGGAGATTCTTTATTAATTTTCTTGTTCCAAACCTTTTCTTTGTTGAGTTAGCTACAGAAACATGATTCTGTCTTCCTTAGGAGGTTCCTAATGGGTGAAACAAATTGGGTTTAGTTTGTTTCTCTATGCAGACTGTAAGAATGCAGATGTAGATACAACATTCAATTATAAAATCTTCTGTAGAGATCATCTGGAGAGTACAGTATCTATTTTCCCTCATACCTTTTACTGCTTGTCTGCTTAAATTCAGACATGGTAAAGGTGTGGTTTCCTGATTGCCCTTCCCCACATCAATTTGTACTCCTCCCTGGAAGAGGTAATCCTGCTCACTATTGTCTTCCACCTATTCCTGCTCCTTCCCGTGTGTACCTTTGTGGACTATGATTGTGTAGCTGCTTAGTGAGTCAGCACTGATTGTTTATCTCTTTGTATGAAGGTAGTTGCTTAAAAAATTTCTTAACAAGGTCACTTAAGTCTTCTAACTCACTGCAATGTCTTTGTAGTGTCAGAGTAAAGGAAACGGCAGCAATGTCTGGCTGAGCTGAGGGCCTGACAAGTCCTTTCAGCAGCTAAGGGATATATCTAAAATTCCAATCAACCTATGCTTGCAGTTTTTGTAAAAGTAGTGGAAAGTAGGTTAATGCTGGAGCACAGTAGTGGGCTTTTAAGGCTGTCTGGATTATAATGTTTTGAACGAATTGTATATGTTTGAAAGTAAAAGTGAGTGCTTAACAGGTGATCCTGTCCTCTCAATAATGTGTAGGAATTTCTCCCCTTGAGAAAACTTAATAAAGTAATCTATGCAGTAGATCAACATAAAGTGCAGCTTGGTAAAACGGATGTTAAAAAAGCTGAAATAATAACATATGTCACTGTGTTTAAATTTAAAGTTATCCTATATTACTGAAGTCTTCTATATTCAGTGGTTTTGCTGATGTTCCTGGTGTTTGGTTCTACCAGAAGAGCATGAAACCTGCATTCTTGGGATGGGAAAAAAATCAAAACCAAGGTATATAGGCCTTGATCCAAAGAAGATGGCCTATGTTGAAATACTAGGACTGGTATTAAAATCTTAGTGTGATTATTTGATGACTGCGGTATTTAAGGAATTATTTCTGGTTTTGATGTTTCATTGTTGCAGGAAATATCCTGTTATCTACTATGGAAATGGATTGGCTGATGTTTTCATTTGTACTTTCATTTCCTGGAACTGGTGTCTTTATGTTCTTCTGATGTGTCCAAATTTTCTCCTTTTGACAGGATTATGCTCTCTCTGGCTGGAACCTGAACAACATGCCCATTCTTGAACAGTCAGTCCTTGCTCACATCAATGCAGACATCTCTGGCATGAAGGTGCCCTGGCTGTATGTAGGGATGTGCTTCTCTTCCTTTTGCTGGCATATTGAAGACCACTGGAGCTATTCCATCAACTACCTGCATTGGTATGGGCTGTCCTTTGTGCCTCTACCTTGCACTGCTCTATTTGCTTTAGGAAGTTTGTATTTCTAAGTGCCTCTGCACTTTCACTGAAAAGCTGAATGTGCAGAGTATGCTTAGCTGTGGCTGATTGAATACAGATGCTTTTTAAAGCATTGTAGTGGGTTCAAGGACAAGCATTTAATTAAGGCAAACCCAAGACAAGCATATCAGCACTTTGCATTGACTGATGAAATATTCTTTTGTTACCAGCATTCCAGTGTCGCCATAAAATTGTGCTTTACAGGTTCCTGTATGTTTTAAATAAGTTTTTTTGTTTAGAACTGAGTTAAGAGTCCGCTGGTTCCCTCCTTTATGATTTGAAGTTGGGATGTGTCTGTGTGCTAGAAGTGGAGTCTGCTCTCTCATGGCTTCTAGAGGCATCAGAGCTGATCCATGTATACAGGGAAATATTCCTTGTGAAGAGAAATTTGGAAGTAACTCTGCCCTTTGGAACAGTCCTGGAAGTGTTGTGGTGTTCAGCTTTTGTGTCTGAATAGAAGACTCATGGCAGATTAATTACAGGCATTGCACATCTTACCAGTTCATCAGTGAGTGGAGCAGGGGGAAAGACAGGGAGGGAGAGCTGTGAGAAACTTCAGAAAGTTTGCTGGACATCTGGGAGAGATGAGCTGATGGCCTTTAAACCAGAACGGCACATCTTTGAAAAAATATGTTTGCTAGCAAGGTCTACTCCACAGACTCGGGAAGGAACTGCATTAATTTTGTGATTTTGTTTTTAGTTGAGTTCGTGTCTTGGCCGCTCGGTGTGTGCTGCGTGCTGCCAGCAGGGGGCAGCGCAGCCCACCGAATCGCCGGGAATGCTGCTCCGGGCTCTGCCTCTGGGATAAATAATAGTAATAATAATAAAAATAAAAAAATCCCTAGGGCTATGCCTCCCATCAGGTGTTTCACCAGAATCCTGCTTGTACTGAGTAAAATAGATTTTTAAAATACATCTCAGCACTCCAGGTGCTAGCTCATTTTGGTTAAGGAAGGACTGGAGTAGTGCTTGAGTAATTATTTGTTTAGTTTTGGTCCTGTTAATGTAATCTATGCTATTTTCCATTTTTCATCTTAATAGGCCACAGGTTTTTAGTAATTAGTTGTGAATATTAGAGAGATTGCCTGTCTTACTCTGCTGTTGGTTTTAGGAATATGGCTACTCCAAGCCTAACTGAATGGAGGAGTACCATGATCTTTCTTAGACTGTAATTGTGACAGCCAAGGTTTTATTTAATAAACCTAATTCCTTCCTTCTGAAGGAAAATAATTGCCCCTTTTACCCCTTTGGAGCATGTTAAGTGACAATTAGCTTCCATGTTAGGCTTGTCAAGGCAAATCTACTGCCGGGTATGTTGAGAATTGTGTTGGAGTGTAACTGATTTTTCAGATGAAAATAGTACATCCTGAAGAAGATGCTTGTTGATTAAAGGTGTAAAGTGGCTCATGGGGACAGTGCTGCTGGTTGTGAGTGTGATTTACAGCTGGATGGCACTATCAGTTCCCTCTCACTTGTGTTCATTCATGTGCTTGTGTTTTGATAGGGGAGAGCCAAAGACATGGTATGGTGTGCCCTCTCATGCAGCAGAGCAGCTGGAAGATGTGATGAAGGAATTGGCTCCTGAGCTGTTTGAATCCCAGCCTGATCTCCTGCATCAGCTGGTCACTATTATGAACCCCAATGTGCTGATGGAACATGGTGTACCAGTGAGTAGCACACAAGCATTTTTTACATAAGTACTTCTGTGTGCTGTCTTTTTTCATTCTCTGCCAGATTTGTATAACAATGGTTTGGCATAACTCTGAAGAATTTTTATGGTGGGCATTTGCATATTCATTACTTGCAGGGTGTTTTTTAAAGCTTTTTTCTAGACTCTTTGCTAGACTAACCAGGAAATTTCAAGTGTCTAGTAACAGAAGTGAGTGTGCCAAGCTTCCTACATAAAATACCTTCCAGAACAAGCATATGCTGTCTATTACACTTAATTTTTAATTTAAAAAATACCTTCCCTTGTGTGACAGCATGTTTGTCTGAAATGCCTTTTAAAGCTTTTGACAGTAAAATACTTATCTTAGGTTGATTGGAAATCTGAGCATTACAGAATGCTTTCCTGACCAAACAATTGACTGCAGACCTCTAAGCAGCAGTCACTATCATTTGCTTTTGTCTTAGGATAAATTACTTCCCTGGCAAATACCCCGACAAAGCAAACCATAAAATTTTTTCCAGAAGCTTTTGCACTTTGTGGTACAAAGGATTGAATGCTGATAGAGAAACATCCCTTTTGGGATTCATAAAGAGAATTTTCAACTGTTGGCTTATATATTCAGGTCTTTTTGAAGAATGCTGCTAACTGAGTGTTCATGTTAAGAGGGCAGAAACAATCCTTAGCACTGTTGGGGTAGCTGTGTTGCCTGTGGTGACCTATGGGTACAGAAAGTGGTGTTCAAATATCTTGTATTTTTGTGTCTTAAGCTGTTGAATGTTACATATATTTTTCTTTCCTTTGTCCTCCCTTTTTTTTAGGTTTTCAGGACCAATCAGTGTGCTGGCGAATTTGTTGTGACCTTTCCTCGTGCCTATCACTCTGGATTTAACCAGGGATATAATTTTGCTGAAGCAGTGAACTTCTGCACTGCTGACTGGGTCTGTTCTTTTGTATATATTTGCTATGTGACCTCTGCAAGTGATGTGTTAGTAACTTAAATAGTTAAGTTACACAGTGTATTCTATGTTTTTACTTCTTGTGACAGTAGTTAGAAAACATGGGAAGTTTCCACTATACAAAGTAATTTTGGTGAGCAACTTGAAACTGAAACTTTGGGCACATGTTTTTCCTTTTAAATTGGTTAACCAAAAAGTGGCATCTCACAGTACCTTTAGCTGGTATTTCTGTGATGTCACTTTTCTGAATTTAATATATGTCCAGGTCCTGTGTTGATGTTGGAGTTAGGCTTATAAGTCTTTGCTCCTCTTTTGTGCTAGCTCATTTTGCCTTTCAGTCATATTAGTACTGTTCTAATAGCTGTGCCACGTCAGTGTACAACTCATGTGGATTCTTCAGGAAATTGTCAAAGGAGTGTTCTGTTACTATCCAGGGTTTACAGTTGGAAGTTATGATCTCATCTCTAGTTTATCTATCTCTAGCGTTGTTTTTTAAACTAGAAATGGAAATTTTAGCCCTTTTTCGGAGACTTGTATTCATTCATCACAAAAATTGTCTGGAGGACTGGCAGTGTGTCAAGGCTTTTTTTTTCACTCCAGCACTCATGATGTAATGTGTGTGTAGCCTCTGTGAAAAACGGCTTAACTTGCACCAACCACATGAAATTTCCTTTGTTTATGTAAAATGTAACTGAAGATGTATGGCAAACTTATTTAGCATATTTTTGCTTTAAAAGGCACCAAATGAGTGATGCCAGTTTTGGTTAACTCTAGGAATCTTACATTAAATGTCTGTGTCCAAACATAGTAATATCCAGAGGGGAATGTATTCACCTTAGCATAGAGCAGATGCCCTGTCCTTGGTGCCGGTTTCTTGCCACTGGAAATAAAAAGAGCTGAAGACAACCCTTAAACTTTGGTCTCTAAGTGCATAAGGTTATGGAAGATGCCCTTCCCCAGCATTGATACTCTCTTTGTCCTCCTCTGTGACATGATTTAAGGTTGTTATAATTTTCTCTGACACTAAGAGTTGTATTTGATGGGACAGTCTTTTCCCAGTTTTTGTCAAAGGAAGGAAAATGGGAGCTAAGAGATGATTTTTTTCCTCCCCTGGTTTTCTGTAGCTCCCCATTGGACGTCAGTGTGTGAGTCACTACCGAAGGCTGGGACGTCACTGTGTTTTCTCCCACGAAGAACTGATCTTTAAGATGGCTGCAGATCCAGAGTGCTTGGATGTTGGGCTGGCTGCCATGGTCTGCAAGGAGATGACTCTGCTGATAGAGGAAGAGACACGGCTGAGGGAGGCTGTTGTACAGATGGTGAGTAATGAGACAACCCTTTCCTTGCAAAACAGATTTTACTTCACTCTCCCCCTGCTTGCATTAGAATTTTTGAGCAAGTGGCTAATTCTTTTTGTCAGGGAGTGTTGATGTCTGAGGAAGAGGTGTTTGAACTGGTTCCAGATGATGAACGTCAGTGCACAGCTTGCAGAACCACGTGCTTCCTGTCAGCTCTTACGTGTTCCTGTAATCCCGAGCGCCTGGTGTGCTTGTACCATCCCTCTGATTTATGTCCCTGTCCCATGCAGAAGAAGTGTCTGAGGTACACAGGATTTTTTTTTCTCCCTACTTTTCTTCCATATCTAATAGTTCGCTGTAACCCAAATACTTTTGGTCACACTTTTTTCCTCCCTTTATTTAAGGAGTGTTTGTATGCTCTTTGTTTCTTGGTTCCTAGGCAAACAGATACTGTACATAATCTGTTTTTCTGACCTTGTTGTAGGTGGAAAAACTCAGTATTACCAATATCCTGACTTCTATGTGGACAGTAATAGTTCTGTCTTTTTTTTCCATACCTTCAGGTACCGCTATCCACTAGAAGACCTTCCTTCTTTGTTGTATGGAGTGAAAGTTAGAGCACAGTCTTACGACACTTGGGTCAGTAGAGTTACAGAGGCTCTGTCTGCCAATCTCAACCACAAGAAAGGTCAGACTTCTGTCATTCCTAATAGGATGTCCTGAAACTCCTACATGTGTTCTGTGCTCTCATTTAATGAGAGAAATACTGTGTTTTATGTATTGGAAAAAAGAAATTACCTAATGCAAGAGTGTGATGCAGATTAGTACTTCAAATTGAACTACCCTGGTGGAACCTTGATTGGAGGCCATTGAAGCAATCTAAAATGTTTTTTTTTCATACAAATTATTTATGTGCTCTTATTTCAGATGTGATTGAGCTGAGAGTCATGTTGGAGGATGCTGAAGACAGGAAATACCCAGAAAATGACCTTTTCCGCAGGCTCCGAGATGCTGTGAAAGAAGCAGAGACCTGTGCTTCAGTGGCACAGCTGCTTCTGAGCAAAAAGCAAAAACACAGGTAGGACAGGCAGTTTTTCAGTACTTTCTGTCTACCTCTTTGTTACTTTGTTGGGCAGAACATAGTGCATATACCATAATTGCTTGAATTTGAAAACTAAAATGTAAGCTGCACCTCAGATCCAAGTCTTACAATCTTTTTTAACTGGAAAACTGTTACACAATAGAGAAGCATTTTTTTCTGTATTTGGAAGCTAAAGAAAGCTCTCCTGATTGTTTTTTATTGCTTGTAGAGCCCCACTGCCTCAGAAGTATTACTCACTTAGAGCTCTGATTTTGGTTGAGGGAAAGGTCTTGCACGTGCATTTGAGGGCTGTTGTATGCTAACTAAAAATATTCTACAAACTTGAGGTTTGAGTAAGATCTTGAAAGTTCTTTTAACTGTGCTAGGCAGTTTAATTATGAAGGTCATGTTCAGCTGTAATGTTTTTCTGTAACGTTTATGTTCATATTTAACACCTGGAGAAGGATCACCTTTACAGAAAGAATAAGGTTATTAAAAAAACAAATTAAAAACAAATGCTCAAACAGAGCAATTTGGTAGGGGTAAATGCAGCAATAACTCCTAGTCAAATGTAGCAGAATAAAATCTGTGCCTTACCCATCTCATTATGAATAAACCCCAAAAACGGATCATGTGTAGCTATGAAGTTCTGTCCAATATTCTATTTCTAGATTTTTATCTTCAAGTTTCCACAGACAGGGCTAGTTGTGCCTTTTTGTACAGCATCTCATGCTGTGGCAGTCTGTGGCTGGACTAGGGCCAAAATGCCAATGTGACATTGCTGAGTGTCCCCGCCCTTGTCTGTGTCCCATGGAGCCCTCTACCCCATATGCCCTCACTGACAGGGATTTTGAGGACACAGCAGGTCTGCTGCAGCATCTGCTCCTCCTCACTGTCTGTTGGAGCAAGTCAAAGCCTGCAGGATTCTTTTTTCCCCTCTGAGATTGAGCTGGTATGTAATTGTATTTGATCATTACTCTAATTTTGCCATTTACAATTTTATGTAGGTCCGTGGCATAAGAGAGAACTTTTTTTCTTTATTATTTCTGTAGTACTAAAATGTAGATTGATTAGCAGGGAACAGGTCATCAGTATTGGAAATCTGGTATACATGAGGAGTTGTGCTTGCCAGTGATGCGTACACTTTGTGTGACACTTTGAAGTCTCTTGCTCTGTTCAGTGGGCTTGTTACTCTTGCTTTGAGTGATATTTAATGGAAATGTCTTGGCAGAACCTATCTCACAGAATATCAGTCCTCTGTAGCAAGGTCAGTTTCGGCAATTTTCCAGCTACAAGAGAGAAAGCACTAGGAAATGAAACTTGTGTTCAGAGCTTGTTGCTTTTATATATCTCAGACTTCTTGTTAGTGCCTGGCAAGGCAGTCAACTTCGTGAGCTGCCTAAAGCAGACTTTTTGGGGCTATTCTTCTATTTGTAACAAACTCAGTTTGAAACTCACCTAGATAACTGTATTACTGAAAGGCAGGGTAAATGATCCTTAAGGGACTTAGGGGAATTGTATTGAATTTTGTTTTCAGGATTTTGGAATTCTTCTTCAGTTTGAGTTACATTTTTCTTCTTGAGTTTGTAGGTGATGAAATGTTTTTGGTGAATTCTCAGTAATCTTGATAGATAATTTCTGTCACTGTGAATAAATGGGAGGATCATCATCTGATCTCTCACCTAATATTTAATTATGCCCGTTGGTACAGCAGAGTGAACCAAGACAGTGGAAGGACAAGGACCAAGCTGACTATGGAGGAGCTTAAAGCATTTGTGCAGCAGCTGTTCAGCTTGCCATGTGTTATCAGCCAGGCACGACAAGTAAAGGTGAGATTGCATCTGCTCCTCTTATAATGTTGTGCCTTTCACTTTGTTCTGGTTTTGTGGTACTGTGTTTTTTAAAACAGATCATTTTGCCTGGTGTAGAGGATGAAAAGAGGATGTAGAACATATGTGCACTTTTTCAAGGCACCTGGTGCAACAGGCATTGTCAGGTGTGATGTTGCAGCTAAACAAAGATAAAAGATCCCCTTCCCCTGTCACTGTGTCCAGGCAGCCCAGTTCTAAATCTCTGAACCACTTACTCTTACTCCATCATCATTAATGTTCTCTGTAGAGGTGAAGTTTCTGGCTAAATCCTACCTTCTGTATATTTTTGTAGAGACCTCTGAGGGTTACATTGGTGTGCTTTTTCAGGGCAGCAGCAAAGCAGTGCCATGTTGTCAGTTATTCTATAAATGCATCTCAGCCTCGCTTTCCAGGCTACAGCCTTCTTAATCTGTATGCATAGCCTACATTTCTTGCCTTTCATATATATCTTTGCACCTGTCTGTGAATGGATCTAGACTAATAAGTAATCCAGATCATACTGATTCCCCTGGCTGCTATTACCATTTATCATTCTGACTCTCTGCATCATAGCAAGTGTTTTCAGCAACAGCCTTAATTTGTTTGTGTCACTGGTGATGAAATACTGAACAGTATTTCACCTACTAACCAACTTGTAGAAAACTCCTTAAGAAACATCCTTAATAAAGATTATTTGCCTAGAGAAATGCTTCCTGAGGTGTATGTTAATCACTTATTAACTTGCATGCTCGTACAGTTTTACAGGGGTTGTACAGTATTAGAGGGCCCAAAATCCTGAAAACTGCTATAGGCACAGCTGCTGCTATGTAGCCAAACATACAGTTTAAAAATAATTGCAGTAATTTCACGATTATAAACCGCACCATTTTGACTAAAATTTTGGTCTGAACCCGAAGTGCAGCTTATAATCAGGTGCGGCTTATATATGGACAAAGAACAAAAAGTTGCTGTTTTAGTTTGGAGGACAGGTGTCTGCTGAGAAAGACAGGAGCTTCTCTTTGAAATGGAGAATGTAAACCCCCTACCTCCAAATTATTACAATTTTGAAATCAAGGGGCTTTCAGGCAAAGATATGGGAATTAGGAATAACAGTTCTTTACTAGGGAAATTAAAATAGAAATACAGTACTACAAAGGAACAAACTCCAAACCCTGACGAAGTCAGAGTACAACCTGACACCCTGTCAGGCAGGGTGTTGGCAGCAGTCCCATTCCATGGTGGCTGCATCCTCCTGCAGTGACAGATGTGATTCAGTTGAGCAGTGCTCCTGTACAAGGTGCAGTTTCCCTCCAGAGGTCCAGTGGTGATGTGGAGAAATCCGGTTTTCCTCTGGAGTCCAGTGGAGAAAGGGGCTCCCTTAGTGTCCCAAAACCTCTGTTTTTATCTTGGTAAGAAATGTTGGGCTCTTCCCCCTGGCTGGAGCAACTCCCAATGGGATGCAGTAATTTTATCAGTCCCACAGTGGGACTCAATGGCCATGAGCAGAAAATGACTGGCTGGAGGAAGGATGGGTTGTGAAAAGATACAGAACAATGCCCTGCCTGGTTTCAATGGATGGCCCATTAGCAGAATATCTTCCACAGAGATCAGGATCACTGCCCCCACCCTCAACAGATGGTGATAGAACAGATACCTTTTATCACACTCTGAATTGTAACTTGTGGCTTATAATCAGGTGCGGCTTATGTATGGACAAAGAATGAAAAGTTGCTGGCACCCAGAAATGTGGTTTATACTCAGTGCGGCTTATAATCGTGAAATTACTGTAGGTTTTTTTTTTTTTTTCCAGAAGGCCTATCTTCCATGAGTGTTTGCTGGTGTTGATGCCCTTCAATCATGAATTTTATATAAGCTTTTCTATGATAGTTCAGTGTTGATAAGAGAGAATTTATATTGGATTTTCTTGTTATTTACATAATATTGACTTTTTCTTTTGCTGATAAGTTTCCTTCATAAAACCATAGGGCTCTAGCATGCAGGTTTGCCAGGCTTGTTGATGCAGATCTTTGTCCTTCAGAGGTGTTCTTTATCCAGTTTCACCATCTAATGAAGAGAAAAGTGCTTTCTCGTCCTCATATGATAGGATGGTTTTACTTTACTTGTTTCCACATGCAACCTAAAAATACTTGCTAATATTTATAAATGAAAGATTATCATAATCTATCAGGTAGACATGGAACATTGTTCTCCAAAGGGCGTTTTTGTTTTTAATTTATTTAAAACCTGCTTCTAATTAAAACATAATTCACTGATGAAAGGCCTGCAAGCATACAGTTAACTCTTAGCAGTTGTAGTTTGTATTTTTGTCTGATACATTCTCCCGACTCATCCGTCTTCTCTCACCCTTCAGCATTAGCAATCTGGTTCTAGTTCAAGTACTCTGCCTATGCATGTGCATGTTCTTGAAGCCTCGGCATAATCACTTGTCAATAAATAAATATTATCATTTTACTGATTACAAACTGTAGTCTTTTAGTTTCTGAATGAAGTCAGATAATGATCATTTATGCCAAAGCACTCACTAGCTTTTAGCATGGCATTTGCATGCAATTATCCATCATAATGAATAGCAAAATAATTGTCATGTTGAATGATGAATATTTTCTAACACAAAAAGCATTATAATTATTAAACTGTAATAATTTACTGTTGCCACTGTGAAGCATTCAGAGTATGTTCCCTAAATCAAAATCTTCATAGTGTAGATCTTGTTCTTTCTTATTAATGCCTTCTGATTTCCAGAGAGTCATGGAAAGCAGCATCAGCCAAAAAGGGCAGTAAGCTAAGAGTTAAGAAATGCAGGGTTTGCTCCTCATTGTGCCATCAGCTTGGCTGTCAGAAATGCCTGTCTCTTTGTAAGAGACTTGGGGATGAATCAGTTGGGTGTGCTGGTTGAATGTCCTTGAATGAATCTCCTGCAGAGATTCTTTCCTGTCTGTTTGCTGTCTTTGATTTTTTTTTCATTGCCTTTTTTTTCATGCCAAAGCATGAAGATGAGGACAACAGCAGCAGTGCAGTTGGATTTCTGTGGAATTGTCTTCTTTAATAAGAGGGTTTTGTGTTTTCATTTCTTTATTTAGTGCAGTAAAGCCCTGATGCTTATAAGTGATGTCCTGCTTTAGGGAATATTACTTTCAAACTTTACTATTTTCATGACCTGTGATATTTGTGTTCTCGTACATCTCTGGCTAGTTATTTCTCCTCAGCATGTTTTTTCTGCTTTGTGTTACTGTCATTACTGTAATGCCCCTCACACTATTGAAATGGTGACCTATTTGCAGAAGTCCCTCTTCTTCCCACTGTTTTAAAACTACTGTTGACTGGGTAGTGCTAAATATTCTGTTTTATTGGGAGCTATTGTCATTTGCAGTTGTACTATTTTAGGTGCAGAGTTTGATGCAACTAATGTGCCTAGGGTAAGAAACATTAGACCATCAAATAATTTTAGATGGTCTGTTACTTAATTTCTGTCAGATGTGATGGCTTCTGACAGCTAGCTGGCATTGTGTGCAGAAACTCAGACTGATGATGTGATGATCACATTCAAGTTTACAGCTGAATGATCCCCCCTCAGTTGGATTTTCTTTTGGATTCTGTGGGTGTTTTTTTCCTAATTGATTGTGCTGTATGTTCCTTCAGAATCTGCTCGATGATGTGGAAGAATTTCACGAGCGTGCTCAAGAAGCTATGATTGATGAGGTCCCAGACTCTTCCAAGCTGCAGGAGTTGATAGACATGGGTTCTGGCCTTTATGTTGAGCTCCCTGAGCTACCAAGGTTGAAACAAGAACTGCAGCAGGCTCGGTGGCTGGATGAGGTGAGGTCCACCCTCTTGGATCCCCAGAGGGTCACCTTGGATGTGATGAAGAAGCTGATTGACTCTGGTGTGGGCTTGGCACCACATCATGCTGTAGAAAAAGCCATGGCTGAGCTTCAAGAGCTGCTCACAGTCTCAGAGAGGTGGGAGGAGAAGGCCAAGGTCTGCCTGCAGGCCAGGTGAGTGTTGCTTTCCAAACTGTTCTTAGAGGTCCCAGACTTGTGTGATTCTCATGCTCTTTTGAGAAGTGTGGTGAAGAATTGGGTGCTTGAAACTGTAGTTGCCTTTCTTATTTTGAGGGGTTTTTTTTGTTTTGTTTTTTTTTAACCTTCCAGCAGTTAGCTTACTCAAGAGTTGGATGTGAGATTGATGAATTGCAGAAGTGTTGATTCCCTATCATGTTGTACAGTGGCAGGAGGCTAAAGCTGTGGATGTTGCTACTGTCTTTGCTATTCATCCCCCTCAAAAAGAACCCTGACTATGCTCCCAGCACGAGGCAGCTTTCTTGGTATTAAGGAGTTGTTACGCTGTGCCCTTTTGAGCTTGATTATTCCAAGCCCATCAGCTTTCTCCCCTCCTGCTGTTTGGTAGCCAGTAGCACCAAGCATAGAGCCGTGGTGTCCTGCACTGCAGTGTAGAGATCAAGTTTCATCACCAGCCTGTTAAATTGATGGCTTTAGATGACTGGCATTTTGAGAGAAGGCTGGAATTGGGTTTCTCTTACTCTAGACCACGCCAAAGTATGATGGCTCTGGAGGGCATCGTGAATGAAGCAAAGAACATCCCTGCTTACCTGCCCAATGTGCTGGCACTGAAAGAAGCCCTGCAGCGGGCTAGAGACTGGACAGCCAAAGTGGAGGCCATTCAGGTAGGGGTGACAGCAGGGACTGGAATCTTCTGCCTGCCCTTCTTTTATTTAGGTGTTACCTTTTTTCCTAGCACCTCTCCTCATGAAGGTGGCCTGAAGAGAAGCCTTTCTAAGACTCTTAAATGTGCTTACTGGAGCTTGTGTACCTGTTTTGCTTTTGCATTTGTTTCCCCACTGGGTATCCAATTTCTATTTCCCTTCTTTTTGTGCATTTCAGAGTGGATATAAAAACTAGCAAATTCATTATGATCCAGTATTTGGTTTTGGAGCTGTTCAGCATGCTATCACTGAAAATGTTTAGCTGCAGCAGAGGATGCTCTCAAGTTTTCAGTTTTGGATCTGGCTGTGGGAGTTTTTCTGTTTTTTGTTTTCTCCCTAAGATGTAAGATTTAATGGCACTGGTGGCCAAAGTTTTCTGGAAGAGATGAATTAGTTCAGTAACCTCCCCTTCTACTGGTCTACACATATAACTTGATCCAGGGTTCTGTGATATTTCTGAGTGCTGATTGCTGAACTAGAGCTGCATATCTTGTGCCAGGTACTTGTTGGGAATTGAAGTGAAAATCCCAATTGATTTCACATTAGCCCCTATATCACTCTTGCTGTTAGACAGCCTTTAGATAAGTGTCTGGAGATGGGGTGTTTCTTATTCACTAAGCCAGCTGGCCATGTCAAAATGACTGTTAAAATAACAGTAGATTGAAACACTGCCCTCCTTTCCTTTCCTATGAAACTCTATTTTAGGCAGTGACTTAAAATCATGTGGCTTGAAATTAGGCTGGCACTTGATGTAATGGTGGGATTGTTGGCTTAGAAAAAATTTCTTTCACCCCAGAATGGGAGCAACTATGCCTACCTGGAGCAGCTGGAGAGCTTGTCTGCCAAAGGCCGCCCCATCCCGGTGCGCCTCGATGCCCTGCCTCAGCTGGAGTCCCAGGTGGCTGCAGCTCGTGCCTGGAGGGAGCGCACAGGAAGGACCTTCCTCAAGAAGAATTCCAGCTACAGTCTGCTGCAGGTGAGCAGCATGTACTTCCATGTCAGAAGAACACACTTGTCTGTCAGAAATTGGTCCTCATGGCCTTCAGTTATCTGGAGGGAGGAGCTGGTTGGTTCAGTTATGCTGGATTATAGTTCCTTTTATATAGTATATAATTTCAGCTGTTCTCAGGTTAAAAGAATCAAAAATGCAACCAAAAAGCTTAGTCTTGTTCTGTGTATTGACAATCTCATCTCTTAATTTTGAAGGAAGAAGGAAAGTAAAGCATTTTTTTGTCTTTAAAAAAATGTAGGCCTGAAATGGACACAGACCTGTTTGAGTCCTGTCAGTCTACAAACCTGTTTTCAATTGCCACACTGTTTAAATGCTGAGAGAATAGATCAGATGTTTTATTAAACAGTTTAACTATAAAAAAATGGGTCAGCTACTGTTTATTTCACTTCAGTGGATGTAGTGACTGTCCTTGTTTCAATAAAAATCAATCATGTGTTTGAAGATCTATCACATCTACTTGACAGGCTTCCCTTTTCGAAGGAAAACAGTTCTGGTTCAGCTGCATTCTCAGAGGCTCTATTTTTCATTCTCTTACATTGGTGTTAATTCTCTGCAGTTTGTCTTCACTTTCAGTGAGGTGTCCAAATCCAGACAGAATCCCCACTCTCTAACTTTACCCTAGTGTCATGTGAAGTGCTGTAATTACATCTTGTGTCTCAAAGGGGGTATTGATGTTTACTGTTTTCCAGTGGGATTTTCCCTTTGCAACTGCATCACACTCATTTTTGTTCACTTTGTGATACACTCTAGATACAACTTCTTTTCTGTATTCTTCTTGCAGTCTAGTTGTTTAATATGTTCAGGTTTTGCATTTTCCTAAATGTAGCAATTGAGCTTTTCTGTATTGAATTTAATTTACTAGGTTTTTTATTTAAGTATGCATTCTAACTAGTCACAATGACTTAAAGCTTTATTCTTTTTCTCAGAAGTGCTTTTCAACCTCTCATGTTGATTATAGCATATTTTTAGGGATTTTTCAGGCACCAAATGACTGATGTAAATAATTTTTAAGACTTGATTGATGAAGGCACTTGAAGTGAATGTTGAACTGTGGATGTCTAACTGCATGTAGTATTTTTGTTAACTATATGTATAATAGTGTAATCTGAATAAATTCTGTAATTTAGTCAGTAAACACACAGTGGCTTTGTTTGGCCTGCAGTGTCACTGGTTGCTGATGACATTCCAGTTCCATAATTGAGCTACTTCTGTCCTTATCTGTTCATTCATTTTTTCCTTAAATTTGTTGACAGGTATCAAAGGGGTTAGATTGCTGAGCAGTTCTTGTTCCCTGGTGACACTGTTGTCATTCCTTGGTGGGATGTGCTGGGCATCCTTGGCTCTGACAGGATAATTTCCTTGGTGGTTCCAGGTTCTGAGCCCACGGACTGATATCGGTGTTTATGGGAGCAGTAAGAACAGGCGGAAAAGGGCCAAGGAGTTGATGGAAAAGGAGAAAGATCTTGACTTGGAATCTCTGAGTGAACTGGAGGATGGGCTGGAGGAGGCCAGGGATGCTGCAGCTGTGGTAAGGAGCAATGAAAAGTGGTGTCATCTGCTGTGTGGGCTTAATTAATCTCTAATTGAGAAATTCTAGGGGAAAACTGATCAATTAATTTCTTTGGAAAAGATACCTCCTAATACAGTCTTTGGCACAAGAATGTAGTTCAACTTCAATTGCTGTGGAAGGTAGAGGGAAGCAAAGTTTACAGCTGGTATTTAATACCATTGGGTATGTGCAAGACTTAAATGCTCTTGGATTACTATCTGTTGCTGCTCATCTAATATTGACATTTACTGAAATGATGTGGAAGTAATGAGGTGCAACTCTATCTTAACCAGGAGCAGCACTTATTTGGTTAGGTCAGTTTTGTGGTCAGCCTACAAATGCTTGGTCATGGACACTGTGCTGGAGGGAATGTTATATTTGGTTCCTCTTTTTTGGGGGATATTCATTCTGCTTATCAGAAGAATTTACTGTAATCTGGCTGCCCTTTCCCTGGGATCAAAAAAAATGTGTGCAGGGTTATTGATATGGCTTATACACAATCTATTTTACTGTAGTATGCTGGAATTACATGTTATATATGTATATTATATACTGTAGTATACTTGAATTATAATTACCTGAATGGAAACATTAACGAAGTGTAAGTGCTTCAGGAGATATGTGGTCACTCAGATTCTTCTGAGACAATGCTCAACTCCATTGTCTCAGTAAACAGATGAATGGAGCAAATTTGACCTCTTCTCTGGAGCCAAAAACCTGCTCTTCTGGTGGCCTTATGACAGATTTAATTATGAACTTGAGAAACTTTGTAGATACTGAGAAGGTTATCTAAAGTTTACATAGCATCTCTATCAGAAGGACTCTAGGGAGTAGTGGGCAGCTGAGGAGGAGGTATCCTAAAATGTTTTGATTAGATCATGTATTTCCTAAGTTTTGAGCTAGTTTTAGATCTCTTGATCTGTTTGGGTTGACTGTTTCCTTTTCCTGTGGTGCTAATAAAGTGAAATCTCTTAGCTGTGAAGCCATGACACGTTTCGGTCCTTGCTGGGCAGGTGGCTGTGTTCAAGGAGCGGGAACAGAAGGAGATCGAAGCCATGCACGCTCTCAGGACAGCCAACCTGGCCAAGATGACCATGGTGGACCGAATCGAAGAGGTCAAGTTCTGTATCTGCCGCAAGACAGCCAGCGGGTTCATGCTGCAGTGCGAACTGTGCAAGGACTGGTTTCACAGCAGCTGCGTGCCCCTGCCCAAAACCAGCTCTCAGAAGAAGGGCTCCAGCTGGCAGGGCAAGGAAGTGAAGTTCCTGTGCCCCCTGTGCATGCGCTCCCGCCGGCCGCGCCTGGAGACCATCCTGTCGCTGCTGGTGTCCCTGCAGAAGCTGCCTGTGCGCCTGCCCGAGGGGGAGGCCCTGCAGTGCTTGACAGAGCGAGCCATGAGCTGGCAGGACCGCGCACGGCAGGCCCTGGCCACCGACGAGCTGTCCTCTGCTTTGGCCAAGCTCTCCGTGCTCAGCCAGAGAATGGTGGAGCAGGCAGCTCGGGAGAAAACAGAGAAAATCATCAGTGCAGAGCTGCAGAAGGCAGCAGCTAATCCTGACCTGCAGGTAGGGATGGGAATATCTTGCTGTTCCCTCAGCTTGCCCTAATTTAATGTGTCAAAAAACCTTGTTTTTCTTGGAGAAGTGTGGGGGAGAGGGGAGGACAGTGAAAAACTGAGAACTACATATTGTAAAACTTCTTACTCATTTCGATGCTCTGCAGCTTTTGGCTGGTTTCTGTAGGGTACAGTCAGGAACAGGCTTGTTGCTCTTTGCTCACTGTCAAGATGTGTAAAACAGTTGCTGCTGTTGTTTTTTTCTATTTTCCTCTTGACAGAATCCAAGGTCTCAGTATTTATAATTTCTCATGGATAGTCATGCCCAGGCATTTGGGGTCTTGTTAGTAAATTTCAGTGAGGAATGTAGTCAAACACCAACAATTCCATAGCTGACCTCTTTACCTTGAAAATCAGGTCAGGTCATGCTGTGGTGAAGAAGCTGTAACTTGTAGCATTGAAGAGCAGTATCTAAGTCTTTCTAGTCATTATTATCAAAAAATAGGTATCAGAATCTAACAAAATGTTTTACTTGGCTATTTCCCTAGATTTCTTCACACCTTTCTGTAAGTGGTCTCATTTGTGATGTCCAGGCAGTTATCCTCAGGCCAAAAGAACCAGTGTTTTCTTTGTTAATAACTCTTGAGGTTTTTACAGTTTTTTTTTTTTTTCCTGGAAATGTTCTTGTTTCATTTCCATATTCCATTATTTTTTAGGGACACTTGACAAGTTTTCAGCAGTCAGCCTTTAACAGAGTGATAGGGAGTGTGTCCTCATCCCCACGGCAGACTTTGGATTATGATGATGAAGAGACAGACTCTGATGAAGACATCAGGGAGACCTATGGCTATGACATCAAGGTAAGTAATCCAGTGTGATTTGTTTGCATGGTATTAGTACAGAGCACCTGTCTTTCATTAATCTATTTTTTTAGAACATTTATTATATCTTAAGCTGTCTCTATATATCCTGCCATAGCACCTGTGGCAGAAGAGATACTTCTTGATTTTTATCTGATTGTCCCTCTTCTCTGAACCATTGTCAAGTTTTGTAATGTTTTTATGCAAAATTTCCCAAGTCCTGTTTGAATTTTAGTGCTGAGGAAAAATATACGCTTACAAGGGATTTATAACACCCTGGAGGATGAATATTGTTGTCTTTATGCCCATAAGATACCCATAACAAGATACTGTTGAAGATATGAACTCTTCATAGTTTAGAGAGAAATACTTTGCTCTTTCAGAGTGTATTTATTCTACCTTTTCATCTGGGCAGTTCAAACTTGCACTTCCCACTTGTAGTTCTGTACAGAAATCGTTAGTTTGTATATCACTTTGTTTAAAACATGCAACTGAAGGCCACACAGAGAGAGAAGGATTACCATTTTTAAACTCCCTTTTTATGTTGTGAAATTACTGTCTTGCCCAATACCTTGAGTTGTTCAGTGTCTTACTCAACACACTGAGCTGAGCACAATCCAGTGCCATCATTACTTTGTTCATGGAAATATTCATGAGAACCCTCTTCTTTCAGTGTTTGGTCCTAACTTAAACTGATTTAACAGTGCTGTAAAAGTAGTGATCCCAGGGCAGTGTTTGACTGCCATTATATTGATATTTGTTTCTGTGCTGGAATGCCTTTTTTTTGTCTTAAGTCATTTCTTTCTGTAGTCACTGTAGTTTACTCAGCATACCTCCGCTTTGTGGAAGATACAAATCTTTATGAGCTTGCAGTCAGACTTTTCAAGCAAAATAATAAATTATGTAGGCTAAGAGAAAGCCTCTCTTCATCATGTTGACTTCCGACAACCAAACTTAAGGGACTGCTGAGTGAGGAAACTTAAGTGTTTTTCATGCACTAGCTGTAAATATACTGACCTACCTCTATTCATCCACCATTTAAGTAGGGATATAGTTTTTACCTTTCTTTATCTCTGAAGGAGGGCTTTGGAGAAGGGCTTTAGGAGCTGCAGACTGCTCAGTCTCAGTAGAATTTACTTTGAAGTAGGTGTTTTCTGGATTCAGATGTTGCAGGTTTTCTGTGGGTCTTTTTCAGGACAATGCCAGCGTAAAATCTTCCAGCAGCTTGGAGCCCAATTTGTTTTGTGATGAGGAAATCCCCATCAAATCAGAGGAGGTGGTGACACACATGTGGACTGCTCCCTCCTTCTGTGCTGAGCATGCCTATTCCTCTGCTTCTAAAAGCTGCTCTCAAGGTATTTGCTTTTGTATACATTGAGACAAAATGAAGTAGATAACAGGGATGAGCAGTCAGTGAGGAGTGGAACTGCTGTTGTCCATGCTAGTTGTACGGGTTGTATTGTCTGGAGGAAGGTACTGCAAAGTTACATTGCAGTTAGTTTCCTGATATTTGATATATAGACCTGTGCCAATGTGTTTTGGTTGTTAATGTTTCCCACCTTAAAATGTTGTGAAAAATATGTAATTTCTTTTGGGTTTGATCTCTTCCTTTTATCTTTATATGGCTTTACCTGGGGAGGTTTAGATTGGGTGTTAGGAAGAATTTATTCGCTGGAAGGGTGGTCAGGGCTTGGAACTGGCTGCCTGGGGAAGTGTTCAAAAGGCATGTGGGTGTGGCACTTGGAAACATGGTTTAGTGGTTGGATTATAATCTCAGATCATTTTAGAGGTTATTTCCAGCCTTAATGATTGTGTGTCTTGGTCCTGTCTGAAAGGTTCTAGCACACCAAGGAAGCAGCCTCGGAAGAGCCCGCTGGTACCTCGCAGTTTGGAGCCCCCTGTGTTGGAGCTGTCACCTGGAGCAAAAGCTCAACTGGAAGATCTGATGATGGTAGGAGATCTACTGGAGGTGTCTCTGGATGAAACTCAGCACATCTGGCGGATTTTACAGGCCACTCATCCACCCTCTGAGGAAAGGTTTCTTCATATCATGGAGGTAGGGAACGCGAAGAAATATTCTGGTGTGGAACAAAAATGCCACCACATTCTGTTGGTGGATTTATATAGATAGGATCTTGAATAGTTGAGTGCTTAGTTGCTTATCATGTTTGGATTTCACCTGGAGGGAGTAGTAGATTGGAGAAAAACAGAATAAGTGATCAAGAAATTCAGGTCTTGATCACTCATGCCATGGCACTGTCCTCCACAGTTAAACATATTTGGAACAGTTTTCTTAAGTAATTCCATGTGCAAGCCTTATTTTAGAGGATAACAGGTTAAGGAAGGAAACACTCTTCTTGATTATGCCTGGAAACAGCTCATCTGCAAAGGAGTTGGAGGAAACATTTATTAAGATGAAAAATTACACTTAGTTTATATAACACGATACTTGTATGTTCCTGAACTTTGTTACTGGGGAAAACAGATATGCAGATGATAAGATTTCTCAGAATACCCAAGACATAGCAATTTTTTTATTGATACACTGTGAAGATGTCCTGATTGCTTTGCTCAGCTGCCAGTGGATCAGGCAGGTTTAATCTGCTGACTCTGAGGTCTAGTCCAAATCATTTAGCTACCTTGATGCAGAGGGCAAGTGATGTATGCTGGAAGAGGAGGTCAGCTGCTGGGTTGAAGAGCCTGAATGGAACCCATTTTTTGTCATCTCTCAGCTGCAGTTAGGGGTCAATTTGACCATATGTAGCTATGGATTTTATGATGGCTTGTTGGGTTACTGAGCTACACAGGAAGAACATTAGATGATGGGTCTTCCTTGGCTTTTTGGCTGTGTACAGTACTACAAGATGGAAGGTTGCATGCTGTGAACAGTGAGGTTAGGTGAACATATTAATTGGTGTCTCATTTTCTGCGTGCCATCCATACACAAAGGGTGAGTTAGTGTTTTCAGACTGCATCAGTTACAAGTGTGGAGCATAAAACTGCCCCTGCCTCCCAAGCATTGCTGCTTTACCACCTTTCAACCCCAGTGCTATGCAAGCTTAATGTTCTTTCAGTGCAATGGTTTTGGCAAGGAGTTGATTGAAGAGCAGTTTGAATGCCAGCAAATAACAATTTATAAATAATAAGCCAGACTGTTATATTAATAGTTAAGCAAAGCTTTTTTCCAGGGGAGTGGGGTGAGGAGTGCAGAGTTTGTGTGCGTTACATTTTCTGGTTAACTTTCATGAATACTTGCTTGACCAGAACTGCTCATTTTGAATTGAACTTCTTCTATGTCTATTTTCATACAAAATAAGGAGACTTTTGTAAAGTAATCATGGGAGGGTTTTGTTTTGGGTGGAGTAGCTATATTAAGTAAAGCACAGTAAACAGTCTCTTTACTGGCTTGTAGTATGTTCTTAATCTATTAATAATTAAGGTTAAAGTATGTAGCTGCATTGACTGAAATCAGGTCAGTCCTGTTTGTACAAAGGACTACACAAATGAATCTTTCAGGTATGAATGGGACTTGTCACCGTGAATGCTACCTGCAGGGACTGAGCTGGCCAGTTTTAAGCCCCGCTTGTGATCTGAATCTGTTATTTAAGAGCTCTTGGTCACACCAGGATATTTACAGTGTCTGCCAGTTTGGAAGCTGTTCAAATAATGGATGTTGCTTTCTCTTCTTGCTTGAGTTGATGGTACATTTTAAGAATTCATCAATTACTCTTTCTTAATCTCCAAAACAGCAGTTGCTTTCTCTCAAAAATAATTACAGGTGAGACTTACCTCCGATGAAAAATACGCAAGACCATCTAACTAATGATTAATCTTCTCAAATTCTGTTAAGAACAATGGGAGAAGGGAGTTGTAATTGTTGCTTATTTTGCCTTCTTACCCTTGCTGATAATTCACTTTTTCCACTGGGTATTTTTGACTGGCTGTACTTTGACACAGTTTGTAACAGTTACGAATTTTTTATAGTATCATGAAAATGGCATTAAGTGGTTTTGTTTTGTTTAAAATTTGTAACAGTATGTTGTTGACTAGATTTCTTCATGCCATCAGAGTAAGGGTAGAGGTAATTACATTTCTCAGACCTGAGGTTTGCAAGAAATTTTTGAGTAAAATATTTATCTTTTTCTATGAAGGATGACAGCATGGATGAAAAACCACTAAAAATGAGAGGGAGGGACTCTTCTGAGAGGAAGCGGAAACGAAAACTGGAGAGAGCAGAGCAGTTCTTTGGAGATATGAAGCAAAAATCTAAAGAGCTGAAAAAACTGGAAAAACCCAAGAAGAAGAAGCTAAAACTCACCATGGATAAGACAAAGGAGCTGAACAAGCTGGCAAAGAAACTGGCAAAGGAAGAGGAGCGCAAGAAGAAGCGAGAGAAAGCAGTTGTGGCAAAAGTAGAACTGGCAAAGGAGAGCACAGAGAAGAAAAGAGAGAAGAAGGTTCTAGATATTCCTTCCAAGTACGACTGGTCAGGAGCAGAAGAATCAGATGATGAGAATGCTGTGTGTGCTGCTCAGAACTGCCAAAGGCCCTGCAAGGACAAAGTGAGTTTTCCCTTAGTTCTGTCACATGCAATTCCATTGCGTGTGCTGGGTAATACTTAAGTTGAGCAGCATGAGAAACCAAAGTGATGTGATAAGAAATGACAGAGCATTGAGTAGTACTTGGGTAGGTACATGGATTTAGCAGATTAAACTGTAGAACTTCCTTGTTCTCTAAGGTACTTCAAAACAGAAGGAAAGTTAGAATCTGGTAAAAGGTGCTCTGTTTTGGTTGGCAAGTTTAACCTCTGCAAGCTGTGTATTTTTTATTGACTATGTGCAACATGCATTGGCTGATCCAAAGGATTAATTATTTGACTCAAAAATGTTTCTGACTTTACTGTGTTCCTGAGCAGGAGTGGGGGATGTGTGATGTTTGTAAATGAAGTAGATTTTCTGAATTTCTTGCATATTCTCTGTGAACAGTGATGCTGCAGGCTGGGTGATCTACAGATTTCAGTGGTTCATTTGGCTTGTTGGAGATAAATACAGTAATTTCACGAATACAAGCCGCAGCAATTTGACAAAAATTTTGGTGGAAACCCGGAAGTGCGGCTAATAGTCGGGGGCGGCTAATATGTGAATAATTTTCTGACATTTACAACCCCAGACGTGCCAGCCAGAGTACCGAGCCAAGCACCGGCCAGTAAAAGCCGGCATTCCGCGATTGTTACAGTGTTACTGTGTTGCCCTGGCTCCCTGCAGGCAGCACGGGGGGCAGGGAGAGAGGCGGGAGAGCTCTCTTTCCTCCTCTGCCGCAGCCCAGGGGAGGAGAGGGGGGCCCCGCGCCGCCATTGCCGCGGCTCGGAGAGGAGGGGGGGGGGGGGGCGTGCCGCCATTGCTGCAGCTCGGGGAGGAGGGGGGGAAGCCCGTGCCGCCATTGCTGCGGCTCGAGGAGGAGGTGGGGTGCTCTGTCCCCACCCGCTGCGGCAGGAGCGAGGAAACTCCGTCCCTGCCCGCCGCCGGCGCCACGGGCGCGGGAAAGCTCCATCCCTGCCCGGCGCCACGGGCACGGGAAAGCTCCGTCCCCGCCCGCCGCCGCTGCCGTAGGAGCGGGGGAAGCTCCGTCCCTGCCTGCCACCGCGGGGCAGCGCCGACCTGGGGTGACCGAGCCCAGTGGCAGCGGCGGCCGGCCCCGAGCGGCAGCACCGGGCTGGGCCACCTGGCCCCGTCAGCAGCCCCTAGCGGGCCGAGCCTGCACAGCCTTAGCTCAGCCAGCAAACCCCGCCCTCCCGCGGTTCTGTTACTAATTGCACGCGGGTCCTCGCTGCGAACGACAGAGCGGCTTATATTCGGGTGCGGCTTATCTATGGACAAAAACCAAAATATTTGCCAACACCCAGAGATGCGGCTTATACTCAGTGCGGCTTGTATTCGTGAATTTACTGTAATCAGTTATTTTAGACCTGATTGGATTATTACAAAAGAAACTTGATCTGCCTCTCTGTGGTACTGCCTGGCATCATTGTCAGCTTTTAACACACACTGATGATCAACATTTTTTTCAGAATGTTTTTTCTGTACGTTTCTGTACTTTCAATAGGTGAATGCCATACTTGTCAAAAAATGCAATGACTGAAGCTGTTTCTTATCCTGTAAACCTGAGTTTCTGCCCGCTGTCTCAAATTAACATGTAATTTTATTCAAAGAACTGCAGAAATCAAATAATTCATCTTTTTTTCTTCCTCCTTTTAAAATTGTTTTTTGCGTTTTCCAAATTGTTCTGCGGCAAATTCAACTCCAAGTTTGTATTGAGCTTAAATGTTCTGACACTCAGGACTTAAATATGTAAAATACACTGTTTAATAATGCAGTCTAAGAGGGTGTGTTTAAAGATTCTCACCTATGCTGAAGTAACCATCCCTGAGCATTTAAAATGTGTTTTAGCACACCTCCTTTCATTTGAGGAGAGCTGAGTCATCTTCCTCAGGAGCAGTAGAGTGTTTTTGTGTTGTTGCAGTGTAAGGATGCAAGAGGGGAAAGGTTTATTGGAAGAGTTAGTTTTTATTAAACTGAAGCGGCTTGTTTAAACAAGCTCTGTAGGGGCATTAATTTTTGCCCCAGAGCTTTTCTATTCTTGGTGGCTCAGGGAGGTTTAACAGCAGATGTTTCTTGCTAGAAACTGTGCCTGTGTGTCCTTCCCTGTAACAGGCTGTGTTGCTGATGTGCTCTCTTGCAGGTGGACTGGGTGCAGTGTGACGGGGGCTGCGATGAGTGGTTCCATCAGGTGTGTGTCGGGGTCTCCCCAGAGATGGCTGAGAATGAGGATTACATCTGTATAAACTGTGCAAAGAAACCCCTGCAGGGGCCCAGCAGCCCTGCCCACGCCCCACCTCCTCCCTTCTTGTTGAGCTACAAACTACCAATGGAAGAGCTCAAGGAGACGAGTTAGCAACTGCTTGTGCCCAGAACTCATTGGGAAATGGACCTCTGGAGCCCTTCAGAGCAAAAGGGCGTGAAGCTGATGTAGCCCCCGAGCTTCTCTTCCAAGGATGTACAGATGTGCAGTGGAGTTGGTCTGTTCCTCACAGCTGGCTTCCTTCCTGCAGCAGGAATGTCAAGGCACAGTGGCACCGACTCATCTATGCAGACCCTGCCTTGATGAGGAGCTCCAGCCAGTGCTTTCTGACTTGAGTGTTTCCATCTTTGAGTGTGGCTGTTGCTCTCAAGGACTGAGCAAACTCGAGGCTGTTAGATTAGACACCTCAGTGTGTTAGAAGTACATGTTGGCAGTGGAGCTGGTCTGGAACTGGTGGGCATAGGCTGGAGCTCTTAGACTTACCAGGTTACCCGAAGGAGGTGGTGACCTTTGGAAGTTCTCTTTCGCCTCTCCATGCCATTCCAGTGTAGAGCAATGTCTTGGGAGAATGAAATTGCCCTCATATCCAGGCAGCTAATGCTACACTATAAGGGTGGGAGCAAGTGGATGAATTTCTTTTAGTTTCTCTTTGTAGCTAAAGGGCAGAGGAGCTCAATCTCAGAAATCAGCCAAGGTTCTGTTTACCAAAAAAAGAAACCCAACTCTACTCCACTAGGCAAATTTTTTTCCTCAGTGGGAAGCAACCGATCTTCCTGTCCTGAGGAGGACCAGAAAGCATTGATAATATTTAGCTAGAGCAGAACTTGGGAAGAGCAGAGTTGCTTCCCTTTGCCCAGGGATGCTCTCTCCTGTTCTAGGCTTTGCTTAGAGTTCTGCAGTCCTGCACATTAAAGTTGTGTGGTGCAGGATGGAGCTGGCAAGGAGGTACGGCGCCCAGGGCACAGCTTCTGAGATCTGTACCCAGGGATGGGAAGGAAAGAAGACAGCCCACTTACCTCAGAGGTTATACTGACATGTGCTTCTGTGAAAAGTTTCACTTAAAACTCTTTCCAGTATCACCAGGCTATGGGCATGGCCTCATGTGATACCAGCAAGCGGTCTGCAGATACTGTTGACAGTGCAAACCCCTCCCTGCTGGCTTTGCTGGATGTGTACCAGTGTACAATCAGCAACAGTTCTTGTTTGAAGTCGCCCCTGGCTTTGCCAGAGGACCAGAGGGCTTGGGGTCATCCTGGGTGACAGTTGTTTTAGTAAATCCATTTTTAAAGAAGGACTTGTTTTTACTTTTTTCTAAATGTCTCAGACTACTGACTTGTTCTATAAATAGATTATTTTTCTTTGATTTTTTTATACTTACCACTGTTAACCAGCAGCACAGACAGAGGTTCACAATGCAAAAACCTGCCCGTGGGCTTGGGTTTTTTTACTCCATTCCTTCCTTGTAGTACAAGGAATTAGCAGTTACCTTCCCCATTCTAGCTTGACCAGCTGCCTGTGTTTAAATAGGTAAATACATTTCATGTGCTACCTTTGTGTTTGAGTTTGTTCCTGTTAGTGGGGCATCTGGGCCTTAATGACTCCAGTGGATGCTGGCCTTGTGTATGTGAATGTCTGAAGTCAGCCCCTGGGCTGTCTTGTCCCCCTCTCCACTCGCTCCCTATTGTGTTTCCATTCTTCTGCAGTTCTAGGAGTGTTGTAAGTAGTGTCCAGTCTTACTAGGAGCTGGATTGGGATTTAAAGAAATATTGACAAAAACAAAAGTGTGCTGTCTTGACTGTTCTGTGTCCCTTCTCTTGTTCTCTAATATTTGGAAGTTTATTTATCTGGCAGAATTATCCATCCAAAAAAAAACAAAAACAAAAAAAATCACAAAAAAACCACCTCAGGTCAGGTAGACAGAACTTCATTGTTTTCTTCTGTGTGTGTGCCTGCTACCTGGGAAGAGAAAAAAATGTGCAAAAGAAAAAGAAATAGGATGGAGGGCAGAAGATCCAGTGTCTTGGGAGCTTTGAGTGCAAATTGGACACAGACTTCCTGCTCCTACAAGACTTAATGTGGTGTTGAAAGCTAAAGCAAGCTGTGGTTGAGCATGTGGCTGAAAGGGCACCCTAGCAAATTTAAGAGTATTATTTGTTTACTTATTTATGAAGGAGTCTATGCTTTGTATAGACATACCCTCATTTTGCCTCCAATTACTTTTTTTCTTCTCAGTGTACATTAGTTTTGGTAAAGTGATTTAAACAGTTGTTACTTTTCCTTCAAGCTTTAACTGATGGTACTACATAAATGTTTCCTTATATGGAGTGGATAAACGATCTGTCACAGATGTTTAATCGTTCCAGAAGTAGACTAGTACAAGATTTCTTAAAGAATCCCAGTGTTCTGTATTCTTTCCTGACTCCTAGAATTTGTTACACAACAGGGAAAAAATATGGTTAGCATCTCCTGTTAGCCTGAGCATATCCTCGTAACCATTCCTGCATTCTCTGTCGCGATGAAGTTGTTGTATGTCATTGCCATCAACTGGAAAAGAGACCTTGGAGTAAACCCTCATTGCATGTTCCTGTTTCTCTGCATAGAAGGTGTGGTGGAGAGTGTTGACAGTAGCACTAGTGACAGCAAGATGGAAACAAACAGCACTACAGTGCAACCGTGGTCATTCTGCTTGTAACGAGCCCAGGAAAGAGCAAACAACAGAAAGAAATGTGTAAAACGTGCAAAAGTCACATTTTTAGTAGCTGTTTTTCATGTAGCCACATGGAGAGCCTCAGTTCCACTGTTGGAAGGAGGTTGCCACACCTTCTTCTGGTCACACATGTCTCGTCTGCTTTTGGATAAGGTGTTCATCAACTGAAGACCATTATTAGCTTTGCATCTTATTGTTTTAAGCTTGTTTTTTAAGAGCGTGATTCCTATCAAAGGATTGCTGATAGTATGAACTTATGAATAAATGTTAACTTTTGGAAAAACCTGTAGTTAGTGGTTGAAAAACCCAAAGCTACAGCTGTGGTATTGTCATCCAGCTCCTAGGGGTTTGAAGTTTTGTAAAAGCATATGCAGAGAAGCCAGCCAAAGCCAAGATAAAATTGTTCTTGTGGGTTTGCTGCAGCTGTGGGGAAACTGTCATGCTTTGGGGACAAAATCTCAACACATAAAAAATATTAGCTCATTTATCTAGAAAGGTCCATGTCTTAATGCTGCAGTCTACAAAGGCTACTTGCCACTGCTGGTATTATTTCTTTTTGTGCGTCTGCCACAAAAGGTCAAAGAAATTACCTGAGCTCTTGTGAGGAGATGAAAATGGCCAGGGCTTGAGGTGTATAGCTTGTACAAACTCTTGTGTTTTCAGGTTTTTCTTGTAAAAAACAGGGCCTGGAATTTGGCTGCTTTGCTTGCAGAGAGATAAATGTCACTGCTGCCCTTCAGTACCATTGCCTTCAGGATTTATGCTTTTGACAGATCTGTAGCTGAATGCTTGTGCAGCCTGGACCATTGATAATGAAGACTTAGGAGGTAACGTTGATATGGGAATAGTCTGAAGGGATTAGAACACAGTCACACAGCATAAGTCACAGTGTGACACACTGATCTTTTCAGTTTTTAGAATCATAGAGTAATTTGGGTTGGGGGGTACTTCTGAAGGTCATCTGGGTCAACCTCCTGACCAGAGCAGTCCCAGCTTGAAAAGTAGGTGAAATTATTCAGGGTTGTGTCCAGTAAACTTCTGAGTATTTCCAGGGATGAGCATTCAATGACTTCTCTGATTTCCCATTTGGTATTGTAGCATCTCCAGTGCAAAATTCACTTGCTGAAATGTTCCTGTTGCCAGAATCTGGCTCATACTTTCTCTAATCATCCATTAGGTAGTTGAAGACTACCTGATGTAGGCAGGAGTCCTGCAGCCTTGGTTTCCAAGCTGAACAAACCCAGCTCAGCCTCCCTTGAGCCATGGGAAGAGCTGCAGCTTCTGACAGTCTTGGTGGTCCTTGTTGCAGGTTGATCAATCTACTGAGGAGCCCAAAACTGGATGTGTTACTCTAGGTACAGCTTAAAAATGTTGATTACAGAGGGGAAATAACTTCCTGCTGCTCATACTTTTGCTGTGCAGCCTCCTACAGGCAGGCCTGTATAGCTGCAAATACTGCTGACTCCTTTTCATTCTGGCTACTGTTAGCCCCAGGTCTGGTTTATAATTTCTCAGATGCAGGAATTAAAGTTTTCATCAGCTCATCACTTCATCCAGGAAAGATCCAACTGAATGGGAGTTGTCTCCTCCCATGTTTTGGGCTCTGCTGCTCCTGTCCTCTGCCAACATTGTTTGATGTCATCTGAGTGTGCTCTATGCCACTACCCAGGTGGGTAAGACAGAACACCTGAGGTACTGCACTTGCAGCTGTCCATCTCCAAGATTTCAAATTGGTGACTGCTGAAGCCCACCCCATTTTTTTCACTGCCATTGTAGGATGTCCATCCAGTCCCTAAGTGTGGTTTTCCTTGAAGTCAGGGTAAACACTCGCTACTCTTCCTTGTCCACAGGGTTCATCACAGAAGGCAACCAGATTGGGCTAAGATTATAGTGGTGACTGTTACAGTCACCTTAATCCCTCATGGGCATGGATGTTGGTATGAGGAGGATTGGTTCCATCTTTGTCCTCTTCATTGAATGGGCGTGATGTACAGAGGGTTCATAACAGTCTATCAAGAAAGTTTATCTCGGTATTTTTCCTAGGATTCAGATGTTTTCCTGGGGGTGGAAGTTATTTCTTATCAGTCCTGAAATAACTGTTAAAATTGCTGTAAGAAGTTGAGTGCTGTGGTCTGCTAAAAGCAAGATTTGAGGCTTACTCCAGTTAAATGCAAAGGAAAAGCAGGGAACTCTTGACATCCTCTCCAGCTGTGGTCACTAAGAATGTGCTTGGTCAACCTGCCTGAACCAAACAGGATCTCTGCTTGGAGCACCAAGACAGTGGGGAGGTGCAATAAATCCAGCCCTTACTGGTATTCCAGCTTTGGGAGGGAGATAAATAGTTGGAAGCTGCACAGCAAGACAGGGAGAGCACTGAGCTTTGTCATGGGGATGGCTCAGCACAAGTGAGTGTTAAGTTGTAGGTAGTGAAATGAAAGTAGCAAGGATTTACTGAAAAATATTTGTAAGGAGCTGTGCTCTGAATGGCTTTGAAACAAAAGCTCTGTTGCAGTGAATAGTGTCTTAGTTGGAGGCTTTTCAGAGGTCAATTTTTGGTAGTCTGTGTATCACCCCCCACACCCCCCCAAAAAAGGCATTTAAAGCCAAGTGCCAGAGAAGCTGCTGTGGGTTTTTTAAAGGGTGTGTGATAGGGCAGCTGAATGGAGGGATGCGTTCTCTTGCAGGTTGGTTCCCAAGCCATGGGTGTGGCTGTGGCTCCCCAGGGAAAGAGGAGGTGTTTGCTGCCATGACAGCAGCAGCAGAGCCCACACAAGTCCAAGCTCTGAATTTGACAAACAGCTCAGGTTTTAGTGGGACGTGGGATGTAAACACATTGTTTACTTCTGTCAGCTAATGGTCTAACTTTTCACTTCAGCCGGAAATAATCTAGATATTGTCAGTGTATTAGATAGCACTACATCCAATTATTTCCTTTCCTGACAGTCTCTTAAGCATCTAGAGGAGGTAGATGACCATAGCTTTGCCCAGAAACATTCCTGGGAGAGACAGTGGCTGCTCAGAAGACCTGGTGGAGGAGCAGAATCATCCCTGCCTGAGCTGAAAGGACCAGCCCCAGGTGAGATTGTGGTGCTGCTGCTCTCACCTGCTGCCAGAAGGGGAGGCTCCACAGCTGTAGTCCATTGCCAGGTTTGTATCCTACTGCTAAGGTTGGAACACAGCCCGGTTTCTCAGTTTCTCACTTCCTTACCATCTACCATGGCACTGGTTTCCTCTGGCTTCTGCTACAAATAGTCTTGGAATGGTCAGACTTGGGTTTAGAGCAGTTAGAGAGTGCACCAAGCTGAACAAATAAATAATAGAAGGGTGCATAGCCACAGGAAAACTGTTCGTAACTTACAGGTTTTGGTTTTTTTCTTGCTGAGTTATGTGATTCTAGGAAGCTGATGGATTCCCATTTGGAGCAGAAAGTGGGGATGACCTTTGTGTAACTCCTGTTTACAGAGTGTGCAGAGAGTGCTGCTGGACAAGCAACAGCAGAGATTTCTGCAAAAAGGAGCTCACTTTGCTTTGCCCTAAGCAGCAGCTGTTCCATATCCCTGTTTCTCAGCTCTGGTGATCTCAGGGAAACATGATTGTTTCTTGTGCTTTTTGCTTTCCTCCCCCAGGGCCTTTCCATTACACCCTGGGCAGTCCCTGTTCTCAGGGAGATGAGGCCAAAGGAAACGAGGACGAACTCCCTTTGCAGACTTCTGTTTTGTTCCTCCCAAAATGCTTTTCCTTCCTCTCACCCTCTAAGGGTGCCTGGCTCCTTCCACAGAGCTGTGTGACTACTGCCTGTCCATTGGCATCACTAGGACCAGATTTGGGCAGCAGTAAAAGCAGCTGTTTCCTGGTTGGCTCGTGTGAATCCATGGGTTCTGTTCTAGCACTAGGGTCTATACAGTTCACACCTTGTAGTGGGAACCTTTCAAGGTAAATCAGAATTTCAAAGACCATTCTCCTTTTTCCTCTAGATCCCAGTTAGGGTGAACACCAAAATTAAAAGTTCCACTGGCTCCATGTTTTCAATTAATTCCCCAATCTGAACACCTCACAATGTCTGGGGGTTTTTTTTCCCCCTTCTGTGATCACCATGAAAGCTCTTTGTATTTGGGCTGTGACAGACTTAATGAAACCACATTCCCAGCACTTGTCAGATGATCGGCAAGCAGTGCCTGACCCTCTGCATTAGCTTGCAGGGGTCAAGGAATGAAGTGTCCTCATCAAGAAGAGCTGTGATGCTGTGAGCCTCTCTGGCTGAAGGGAAGTTTTTCATGTTCACGGTGGAAATACCTTGTGTTTGGGTGTATTGTTCCATGTGACCTCTTGGTCTTGTCAGCCCCCTGAGCATCACTGTTGGAATTCATGGTGGCAAAAGGGTGATGTGGTTTGGAGTTGGATAGTCAAAATTGGCAAAGAGTGGAGCTCATGAGCAGCAGCACCCACCCTTAAATTCCCTCCAAAGGGCTCTCAAGCCACTTTCTCCTTTTGCTGTGTGTGTAGTGAGTCAAACCAGCCAGCCCAAATCCTCTGATCCCTCTGTGCCTCCTGCCTGGGCACCCCTTCCCTGCTCCACTGCCTCTCTTCCTCTTGGCTGGGAGGGTTAGCTTTCTGCAGCCATCAGCTGCATGTATTTGGAAGCTGAACTTTTTCATTTCTGGCACTTATCACTAGAAATATAAGATTGCCTTAAGTTATCAAAACTGACAAATTACTTTTTTTTTCCTTTGAGGAAAAATGAATAAGCCTGAAAGACACTTGGTGCCAGATGTTGCAACTGACTACCAGAACAGGAATGACTTGTAGACAGGGGATCAGCCACGGTGTGAAGGTTTGTGGCTCTTGCTTCAGGCAGAAATCCACCCACCTGGGAAGCTGCCTGAAAACTCTAGGTTCTTGCTCCCATTATGTCTCAGAGCCCCACCAGGCACAGAGACAGTGCTGGGAGTGCAGTTCTTTTTCTCTGTCTGCAGGGACCTCAGCAGGGCAGCCAAGGGCAGGTTAGAGAAGAAACCTGGCAGCACAGGTACCTCTGCTTCCTCCTGCGCTACCTTGGGCTGCTGGTGAGCAGAGAGCAAAACAAGAGACAAACTGCTGCTGCTGAGCAGTGGCCAGGAACTGGTGGCTCTCACTCCTTGTGCTCATGTGAGGGCTTCCTGAGATGTTTTTGAGAGAACATCTGGCAGTGCAAGGATTTAAAAATTTTTTTAAAATCTGCTGTAATTCTGGTTTTTGGAAGCTGGTAAAATAGAACTCATGTTTTTATTTATTTTTGACCATTTTTTGAATGCCCAAGTTTTCACTTCGTCAACTTTTGCATAGAAAACTACTTTGAGAAACCTCTCACTCTGTCAACCAACGACTAGCTGATTATTGGATTCCTCCCAGTTCTGAGTAGTTACCAGCCCAGTAATCATGAATGAAAAAAATCCCAGAATGGAAACGTCATGTTCTGAGTAGTTACCAGCACAGTAGTTCTGAATTAAGTATCTTTTTTTTCTTTACTTTTTAGATTGTTTAAATAAGTATGAGCAGATGCTCTGAGATCACTGCCCAAATCTTCCTTGTTTAAAGCAGATTATGGGTTTTCTTCAGGAGTCAGTTCACTGCAGCTCTGTCTAACCTCTGAGAAAAGTTTTTCATTTTTCCTGCCAGAACCTGCCCCTTGCAGGCAGACAGGGTGCAGGGACATGTAAATCCCTGCCATACCAATGGCTTTGATATCACTGTCTCTGTGGGCAGGCACTTTCAGACTTGAATCTTGAACTCAAAATAATGTGCAGAGCACAAGGAAAGGCCATCAGTGGTCCCAAAATACAGCTCCCTTTCTGTCCCTCAGTTTAGCCTGTACCTAATCAATCCACTCATCCTACACCTCTCACTTCTGATTTCCTTTGGTACATGGTTCTTGATAGGAAAACATCCTCCAGTTGTTTCCTTAGCTGCAACAACAAACTGGTGAGTTTTAATTTCTTAATGCAGCTATCAGCTTTCACATCAGAAGGTCCATGACTGGATTTTGGAAGTGCAGTGACTTCTGCCCTCTCTCTAAAATGTGTTCAGGCTCTATTCCCACAGTTACTCTGCAAGGGTTTGTTCAGGTTGCTGGCAAAGTGGGAATAGGAAAGAGGCCTGACAACTGGTGGTACCTCATGGAGTTGAGGAGAAAGTAGAAGGAGATGCTAAAAAAAAAATTGAAGTCTTCAGGCTCAGGAGTCTTTGCTTGCTACTCAGCTCCTGCTTATATTATATTGTGTTTTATTATTTTATAAATATATAAGTAGGTATCTGTACAAACCTGGGCACAGAAATGCGGCCTCTGCTGCTCTGCAAGCATCCAGTGAGGAGAGGGTTCTTCAGCCTCAGGATTCTGGTTCTTCAAGCCATTATTTGGAAGCAGTTACTCACAAGGGAGCCTGTCTCTGAATGAGGTTGTTTGAAAGGCTGCAGCAGTATCTTCTGTGATGCAGGAACTGCAGGCCCTGTTTTTTTTGCTTCTGCTACTGTGGTTTCAAAATATATGTGCCTTTCTGGGACAGAGCTTAGTGGCTCAAGCAGGAGTCAATCCTTTGTGTTTGGCTCCTTTCTCTGCTGAGCAATCTCCAGGTTCCTGTAATGTGCCAGCCAGTGTCAGCCTCTCTTTATCCCCTTTCTGTGCATAGTTGTGACAATTTTGCTCACTATAGCCATGGCTGCTTTAAGCTGAACAACATTTTCAGGCTGAACAGGCCAGTAGCAGGGTGGTTATCAGATAGAGGAAATGCATAGTATTTGTTCTGGCTTTGGGTTCCCAGATAATGTAACAGCAAATTGTGTTCCTGGGAGCTGGGAGGTGCCTCACAAGACTGCATTGCCTCAACACATGTGGCGGCAGCTTGTCCTGAGTGACAGAGGAGCAGGGGAGAGGTGGAACTGGGAGGCACAGTTGCTCTCAGTGCTCAGATATGGCTGATGGCTTTCCATGTGGGAATTTGAAGCAGCAGCAGCCACTATGCCTAGGCCACTCTCCTGAAAAGACTTGGTGGTTTGGGGTGTAATTCATTTTAAAGTAGCTGCTACTTGCACAACAGGAAGAGGTCATGCTTGTCTCCCTGTGAACATTTCCTTCTCCTCCCTTCCCCTCCCCATTCCTCTAAGTAGGTGCCTTTTGAAACCCTACTCTTTTTGGGTTTAAGGTGGCTGGAGGTGGCTTGGTGCTTTGGAGGAGAGAAATCCAACACTTGCTCTCTGCTTAGACGGACATAAATAGGAAGCGAGACGAGACCTTTGAGTAGGTTTTGTGGTTCCTACCAGAGCATGCAGTATCAGCACTCCTGGGATGGGCTGGGGTCAGTTCTTGAGCACATCTGTCCCAGACAAAGTCGAAGGGCCATATTATCTCCAGAGGCTTTTGTTGCACATCTGCTTTCTTTGGGCTCTAAGCGCTTCCCTGGTAGCACAGCCACAGCTGCTGGTGGGAGACTGGCATCGAGCTGAAGGCAGAAATCATGGCAAATGTTCTAAGGTAAAGAGGAAGATGGGTGCAAAATGCAATATGAATCAACAAACAGTCTTTAGGATTTTTCCAGCTTTTCCTGGCTGAGGTGTTAGGCACTCTCACAGTGACTCCTCTGGTTTAGAGCTCATGGTCTTCTTCTAAATAGGTGTTGGGGAGCTGCTCAGTGCATGGCAACCTGCCTGGATCTGGAGATGCTGCAGGAGCTGCTCTGGAGGCATTGCTCCAGCAGGAACTGTCCCAGTAAAGTGTGGGTGACAGCCTGCATGGGGCTGGCAGGAGTGTGGCTGCTGTGGCTGCTGCCATCATCGACCCTATGCTCAGAGAAGGTTGCTGAACAGGCAGCCTCTCCTTCCACACAGTTTTCATGGGAGGCCACCCACAAAGTACCCCTCTTGTGCCATCCTGGAGGTTGGCATGAGAGTGATGCTGCTGGGGCAGGTGCCAGCATCAGTGCTGCCGCTTGCCAGCACCTGTGGCACTGGAAGGTGCTCTGCAGCTGCCTGGGGGGGTTCAGCTTGTACGATTCCAGGTGGCATACACTGCTATGACAGCTCTTCCCTGGTGTTCTCCTCATTCATATAAATACATGTGTGTGTATCTATGCAGATATTTTTAAATGATGTTATTTTGGTAGATCTCTGGATGAAGTTGTTTGCCTGTTACTACAGCCTGCATATTACCTTTTTAATATTTTTTTTTAAAGATTCAAGTTTTTCCTTTTCTCTTACATCTTTCTTACAAACCTGTTTGGTAAAGCTTTGTTTCTGATGGTGCCTATTCTTCTCCTTGCCTTAGATACAGTTACACTCAAAATCTTAGACACTGAGCTTTCATCCTTGGTATTTTTCCCTTTAGATTTTACATTGCCTCTAGTGGGTCGATTAAAGTCCCTCTCGATTTCTTTGCCTTCTACCATTTCAGAAACATGTATTGAAAGAGTATTTTAATTTCTGTGGTCTTAACTGATCCTTTGTGGTATTTTTGGTTCTTTTCTCTTTCTATTTTCTGTAGAAAGATTTTTAAAAAATCAGTCTTCCAAGTAACATCTCCCAGAACCATATAGACTTTATTTTAGTTCACCCCAGAATATGTGTAAAGCAATGCTTTACTTTAAACATGCTTTGCTCAGGATTTTCCAGCTTGCTTTTCCACTTCTAGATTTAATATTTCCCCTTGCTGCTTATGTTTACACTGAACATTTATTTTCATTTTTGGGTTATTGTTGTGTTCAGCACTGACTTATCTCACTGGGTGGAAGTCAAATAGTCTGTAATTGATTGCACATTTTCCTATCGTAGTCTATTAGTTCCTGCCAATTAGCTTGTTGTCTTGTTGATAAGATTATTGCTATCTGTACACTGCAGTAATTGTGCTTACCAAGGGATATTCATGCAGTGGTGCTGATGAATGCAATGGTTTGACAAGCTATAGAAATATTTCCTTAATCAGTCTCCTCTCTCCTTGCACCAATCTGTTGCACAAGGCAAGATATTATTTGTCTTTACTGTTGTTTTTAATCTCTGCATTCTTACCCTATTTAACAGCTGCACTGTGAGATGGTTTCTGCCCAAAATGGGATCTTTTCTGTTTCTCACCATATTGCATAATTTCTCTTCTGGAAGAGGAATTATGGGAAAGCCATCTTCCCTGGCTTTCAAGAATCACTGATTTGAGGAGTGGAGCTGTTTCATTTGGACCACCCTGTTTAATTGCTGCAGACAAGGAGCAGCTCTGCGTGGATTTGCCTGGTTCCTTTCCAAATGATGTTCTGTGGTAATGGCCACAGGTACCATGTTTAATTAACTATGCACAATGTGAGGAAAAAGTATTCAAATTTGTTTTAAATCTGAATTTTCATCAAATGACACTACATTGTGAGATGCAGTGAATATTTATCTTCTCTGTCTTCCTTTTTGACTTCTGTTGTCACCCCCTTTTCAATAAGGCATTTGTTCCTGAAATGAGTTGTTGCATATTTGATCACTCCTTGGTTGAATTAATTCCTTACCTCTGCCTGCCTCTCTCCCATTTCCCTCTTCCTCCTGTGGGATTCCCTCTTTCTCCTGGTGCTGTGTGGACTTACCACAGACTCATGTGGTGACACCACAGTGTTTGCTACTTCTTTCCTGTTGTTCTCTTCTGCCTTCTCAGACTGCCTGTACATGTTTTGCTGCTGCTTTACACACCTCATATAAGGACACTGACCCCAAAACTTATTTTTTTCCCTCTGTTCTCTCTTGTCTCAGAGATTTATCAACAGAAATAATAAAAATATTTTAAAAATCTTTCCTCATGTATATCCTTGGATCATCACAGTCATAACATATCCACTATGAATAATATCCTGTTCTGTTTGCCTCTTTCATGGCCTCTAGGCATCATTACCTGCTGTAATCCCAAGACCTCCTTCTGGAGCAAGAATAGCTTATTTCTGTTATTTCTTATATTGGGTGTGCATAACTGGGGCTGGTTGTTTCCTTGCTATGAAACTTTTCATCTACTGCTGGATTCTCTGTTCCCATTGCAGCTTCCTGAGTGATGTCCTGGGATGGGGCAGTTCTGCTTCTGGAAAAGACCAGTGGCCAAGATCCCTGTAAGTGAGGGAAGAAAGTTTGCAACCTGCCAAATTTCTGAATGGAGTTGTTTTGGGCCCTTAGTAAGAAGCAGCAGAGCGCTTAGCTGAGTTTGTTTCCAGCTTTGCTGCCTGCCACAGCAGAGTCCTGGAAATTGTGGGTCAGGCTGCGACGCAGGACCTTGCTCTTTGCCCTATGCTGCTAAGGAGCAGCGAGTGGAGGCAATTCTTATTTTGTCTCTTCCCTCTTCGCAGCAGGTGTTGGGGTACCTGTGAGGGTGGTATCCCCTTTTTCCAGGGACAGAGAGGCGATGGAGAGAGCGGGAGCTGAGCCTGGGACAGAGCCCGGCGTGAGCCCTTCTCCCCAGCGGGGGGAACGAGCCCCTTTGCACCGGCCATGAAATCAGTCATGTGTAGGTTTTTGTCCAGCCCTGGGGGGGTGGGGGGAAGGAATGTGGGTTGGGCGAAGTCTAGGATTACACCACCACCGCTGAATTTTTTTTTTTTTTCCCCTTTTCCACACTTTAAATAGCCGGCACCTTACGGTCCTGCCTTTGCCTCTCCCCGTCGCCCGCGCCCCGACAGCGCCGTCCGCAAGGTAACACCTCTGCTCCCTTTTACTTCTCCCTGCTCCCCCTGTGCCCCTCACCCTGCCGAGGGTGAGAGGTCACGGAGCATTTTTCCGCCTGTTTAATAATTTTCTAGCTTGGAGGGGTCCTCCCAGTCCTTCCTTTCGGCCGCTGTCAAACGCTTGCCAGTGTTCCTTAGTCCTCTTCGTGTCCCCAAGTTGTTTATAGAGGGAGGGGAGAGGTTGAAAGTCTTGATTTGTCCTTTTTGAATTCTCCTTGAATAGGGGAGAGTGTAATTTGCTGGCAGTGCTTTTTCCTACTCTCCTGGCAATGGATGAATGTCAGTGTAAGGCTGGGGCTAGGGGAATAGAGCAGGCTTGAGTACTGGTACTGTGCTGGGGAAAGTGCCTTCCTTGGCACAGGATCCTCAGCAATCCCAGCTTTGCCATTAGGAATTGGGAAGAACCACAATCCTCACCCTCTTTACTGTGGAGCTTGGCAGCCAACAGGGCATCCTGCCTGGAAGGAACAGGCTCAACCCTCCTTGATCCTTGCAAATGGTGTCGTCTTGGGGGAAGGTGGGACAGTGAGGTGGTGCCCACCTGCTCCCTGCTGATCTTCTCTTAGCACAGATGTAATTAGAGATGGTGCCAAAGGATCTGAGAGCAGTACTATGGGGAACTTGGCAAGAAATGGGCAGATGTTTGGAAGGGCAGACCTTGAGAAAAGCAAGATCCCAGATGGCGCTGATTTCATCCTGCTGTTAGAAGGATGGCATTATTCTGAAAACCACCTTTTCACACAGCCTTGAAGGTTTTCAGCAACAGTTGCTGCCATCAAAAGGATAAACTTGTATCCCTATTGTTTCAGTTTGTTCTCTTCCTGTGTCTAGGACTTCTGTGTGCTTTGTGGCATCCACTGCATGGTCTGTGAAACCAGGCCTTGGTAGGCAGCAAGAGAAGAGAAGAAAAACCCTTATAAGATGCATTGTCAAGTATTTGATCCTGCTGTGTGACACAGTGGGAGCTCCAGCCTGAGCTGCTGGGTCTTCTGTGTAACACTGGGCTTAGAGGATGGGCTTCCAGAAGCAGGAGTGTTTTGAGATGAAGCAAATTTAAAATAATGAAACTAATAGTGACTTTTAAGGACTGGTCTTGGACTCAGTAGTGAAAATGCACGTGTATTCTTAGCATCAGCAGGAATTGGTATGAGGAGAAAGAGCAGAACAGTTTGAGGTGTATGAGTGCATGTCCTTGCTCCTCTTGCCTCCCAGGGTCCAAATTTCTGCCTCTTTGCATGGCTTGTGCTGAATGTAATGAAGGAATCTCTTTTTGCAGGTGGGATGGATAACAGAGTCCCTGGTGCTGTTAGCAATGGTGAAATGGTGCCCACACACCCTGGAGTGGAAAAGGAGAAGGAGGAAGAAGAGGAGGAGGAGCAGACCCTGGAGCGTGGGCAATGGAACAACAAGCTGGAGTATGTCCTGTCTGTGGCTGGGGAGATCATTGGCCTGGGAAATGTCTGGCGCTTCCCCTACCTCTGCTACAAGAATGGTGGAGGTAAGTGCAGCCAGGGCCACCAGCACCACTCCACCATCCCTCCCAGCTCCTCAGCTGTCCCCAAATCATGAGTCCAAAGAGAAGATGCCAACATGGTCTTGCCTTCTGGACCCCAACCAGGAGTTTTGAACCATCTGGCACATGGATAGCAGTTGCAGTATCCCAGGGTTTCTGATGGCTGTAGCTGTGTTTCTCTGGGATGAATGGAGCTCTGCTCCTGCTGATGAGGTGGGTGGCTATGTGCAGAGGGAAGGCTGGGAGAGCAGGGAGAGAACTCAGCTTTCCAAGTATGTCTCACTTCAGGCATCGCTTCCTTGAGGAGCACCAGGCATCCTGTGTAAATCAGATGGTGGCTCCTTGTGGGAGAGGCCATAGGGCCCCTCCCCAAAGACAACAAAATATCTTTGCAGGCTCTGAGTAGGAACTCAGGGGAACTCCCAGGAGTTCTTGAGCACTGCCCTGCTGCTGTATATGGAGGGCTGTCTCTTGGGTGCTGGAGGCAGAGGGTAGGGACAGGGCAGAGTGAAGGGGTTTCTCCTGCCTTGGGGTGGAAGTACAAAGCCACTCCTGCCCCACATGGCATCTACCAGAGCTGTAAGGTGTGGGAAAGGGGACCCCTGCCTCTGATCCCCACGGCAGGGTGGTGAGAATGTGATGGATGTGGCTGAAGCAGGTTGTTGCTGCTAGCCCCGAGGTGCCAGCACTCCAGTGCTGCCCAGGCTGTGCTCAGCCATCCCCCTGAGGCTGTATTGTGCCTTGGCAGCAGATGTGGGCTTGCTGTGCAGCTGGAAGGTTGCTGGGGGCTTCCACAGTTTGTGGCTGCTTTTTAAAGGACCAAATTGAAAAAATGAGAACACAAAGTTTTTCTCAACTTTGGCTCAGAGGCATTTAGAGAGAGGGAGCTGCTCTCTGTCTGGTGAATAAGCTGCTAATTGGGCACTCCAGAAGGGCAGAGGAGAGGGGAAGCAGTGCTTGGCTGGGAGCTGGCAGGGAGTGAGCACTGAGGACCTGGGGCTGAAATCCCCTGGCTTGAGCTTGGGGTAGTCTCATGGGCCTCACTAAACTGCTTTCACCCCAGTGGCATAAAAGAGGATTAAACACTGTTTAGCTACTTTCACGCCATGTTTTGTTCAGTGCTTGTTTCTTTTCACCAGGTGGTCAGGCAGTCTCTTTCCCTGTTGAAAAAGAATAAACTTTCTGCATGTTCTTTTTTGGTGGGAAATGCTTCTTGGCTGCTTGTTGAGCTGTGTCAGGTCCCACTGCTGAAACTTTCCTTGGGAACAATTCCATTGATGGGAGCAGGACCTGCAATCCTATCCAGGCACCCCTTGCCCTGGGTGCTAGGGGAGAACTCAGGGAGTGCTGTGGGGAGAGGAGAGCTGCTGTGGGAGCACCAGAGGCAAGACACAGAGGGACTGTTCAGCCTTTTTGCCCTGGAGACACAGCCCTGAAGCAAAGTCCCATGAAGCAGTAGAGGCTGTGAGGAATTTGAAGTCCCAGGCAAGTTTTTCATCTCCTGCCCCTTTTCCATGAGGTTAGAGCAAGGATGGGGCGTGAGACTTTTGTGTGGTGAGGAAAGCAGTTTCTGTAAGGTTTTTCCTGGGGCAGAGCAGTATGATGAGGTGGTGCAGAACACCAGGCTCCCTCCTGCCTCATGGAACCCAGCCTGCCACAGACAGCACTCAAGTTAAATTTTAGAAGTTGCCAGAAGTTTTGCCTTATACTCCTTTGGAATGCTGGTCCAGGCACTTGCTTCTCCCATTCTTCTACAAAGGTACAGGGCCTTTATTTAATTTCCAGCCCTGGGTCAATCACAGCCAGCCTAAAACCATTAACTCTTGTGCCAGCACTCACATCAGTCTGAGGTAGTTCTGCCCTGCTGTGTGATTCTCACTCTCCCTTCTGAACTGTGTGCAGGCAGTGGTGATACTTCTCTCAGCTCTTGCTTTGCTTGCCTAAATATGAGCCTCTTCAAGAAAATGGTGTCGGTAAAATCTGAGTTATGCAAAGAGCCGGTCACTCTTCCTTTTTTTAGGGTATTTTCATGTAACAAAGGAAGAGTAGTCCCTTACACGTTTAGTGCTCAGTGCATGGTACCAAAGCCCTACACAGTAGAGAAAAACAACAAAGAAAAGCAAAAAAGTCTTTTTTGCTCCTGTTTGCTCTTACTTTCACCTGCAGGAGCAGGGTCAGGCCCTCCCTGGACAGGCTGGCCCCAGTCATTGGGAAATACCAGGGAAGCCTGTCTGGTGGTGTGGCTGCCAGCACTGCACCCCCTCCCCAGCTCCTCACATCTGCCAAGGCCCCCCCACTGCTGAAAATGAGATGGGGAGGGCACTGCGGCTGGTTGTGGAGTCATTTCTCCCTGTGTCCCCTGTTCTGCCCATTTAACAGGGGCCTTTTAAAGAAGAAAGACGCTGATGGAAAGAATGGTCTTATTTTACTAGGAATACAAGGGCAGCACAAAACTGAAGTGATATGTTCAGTAAAACTTTGCACTTGGCTTTAGCAATAAGCAAAAGGAAACAAGGTGATGTACCTAATAATAATTTCTAGACAAGAGAAAGGACAGGCATTGAGGAAAAAAATACATCACCGATTGCCTAAATACTTGACCACCAACCAGAGTCTGCAGTGGCTGGGGGGCCCCATTTCACAGTGAGGATCTGGAGAACCCTTCCCAGCAACTGGGAAAATCCAAGGTGGTGCATCCATCCATAGGTGGAGTCTCCAAATTTGCCCCCCAAGTGGGTCCAGCTGTATAGGCCCAAATGAGTAAGTCAAAGAGACTTGATTATATTTTTAGCACAGAAACTCCTGGATCTGATGGCACACATCCCAACCGCAGGGACCAGGGCTTGGCCAGAGCCCAGCCCTCAAATGGGAGGGTTTTCCCCTAAAAATGCCCTACAAACAAACCTCTATTCATGACAGTTAGGAAAGTTGCTTAAAACTATACCTTTCTTGCACTTAATTACACAAGGTTATACAGAGCTGGCATAAGTGTCTTTGTCATCTGTTTTGATCTAAGTAATACTGATTATGTTAATCACACAGTGCCCAGGATTCATCCTCTAAGTCAGCTCTGTTCTGCACACCAGTCCCCCTACCTGGGATGCCAGGGGATTAGGGCAGATTGCAGAGACATGTCTCTGCAAATTTTTCCTTCTCTCCACTGTAATTCTGTGCTATTTCACAGCCTACATGTCAGGACCCTCCAGAAACCTTCCTGGAACTTGAGATAAGCAGAGGTTGGGGGACAGGCCAGACTGCAGGCTGCAAATAAGGGATAACTGGGCTGGAAAGCCTCAGAGACCTCTCCCAGAGTTTAGTTAAATATAAACTTGTATATGACAACAATCTTTCTTGGAAGCAGGCTTGACTTTCATGATGATATGATTTTGTGCAAGTTGGGAGCTGAGGGGATGGTGTTGAGACAACCATTTCCTCTTCACCAGTTTTTGTTGACTGGTAGAGGGGTCACCATGTGGGCAGATGTGCATTGTTCCCCCAGGGCTGCCAGCTGTCACAGACTCACTGAGATTACAAAAGGCCTCTGAGATCACAGAGTCAAACCATTAAGCCAGCACCCATTTCTGGGAGCTACAAAGGTGCCTTCTCTGCTTATTTTGCTCATGCCTTTTTTTTTTTTTTTTCCAAGAAGATGGGCTGTGGCTCTGTACCTGGCTGAAATGAGCAGACAGTGGGAATCCCAGCCAGTCCCCAAAGTGCCCCTTCTCTTACCCAGCCCCTGCATGCTAGCTAAGCTTCTTAAGGAAATCTCCTAGCTTTTGAGTCCTCTGGTGCACAAGGATTGTTATTTCTCGTACACCCCCACCAGGCTGAGCCCCAAGCTAGCTAGCATCATGCAGGCAGGTAAACCACACTTAGTGTCTGGTTGGGTTGCCACCTCTGACCCTGCATGCTCTCTGAGCTCAGCACAGCCAGGATGCTGCTCTCTGCTTGAGTCTACCTCTTTCCTGCCCTGTGTCCCTGCCTTTCAGCAGGGTTTCAGCAGCTCCAGTGGCACATGATGTGCATGGACCATCTTGTGGGGCTGTCTCCTGTGCTCTGTGGGGTATAGGCCATTACTGCAATTAGCATTTGCCTGGGGTAATGAAAAGCTTGAAGCATTTAATCTTTCTACCTTTTCCATGACAGGGCTGGAACAGGAGGGCAGCCCTGGCTGCTGTTGTGAGGTACATGCCTTCCTGCTCTTCCTTTGCTTCTCTGCTGCTTTTTACCAAGTAAATGACGGAGCAACCTCACAGCCTGGGCAAAAGCGTCAGTCTCCATGGGCTCCTCAGAGCCCTGGTATTGGCATCCATGGGTGTGTCAGCTTATTCAGTCACAGTAATCAATGTGAAAGGAGCCACCAACCTGATTAGAAGTTGGAATGTCTTTACAGCAGAGTGTTCTTCTGTATTTCCATACAGCTATTTACACCTTTCTTCTCCATTCTTTGTACACAGTGAATTATTCATGTAATCACATCACTCCAGAAGATGAAATGTGAGGAAATTTTTTTTCCTGGCATCCTGCCTTGTAACCTTCCTATCTCCACAGCCACCATCCCTCCAAGGCTTACTCACTGGAGACAGCTTGACCTCAGTCCCCTCATGGGGCTTATTTTTCTATCTGCCAGGTGCCTTCTTCATCCCCTACCTCATTTTCCTCTTCACCTGTGGGATCCCAGTGTTCTTCCTGGAGACGGCGCTGGGGCAGTACACGAGCCAGGGAGGGGTGACTGCCTGGCGCAGGATCTGCCCCCTCTTTGAAGGTCAGTGCAGGGAGCTGGGAGGGCATGGGGAGGTGGGGTGGCCCTGGGACCCAGGGGGGATGAGCAGAGATCTGTCTCCCCTCAGCCTGGATTGCTATTTCCACCCATCCCCAGCCCACCTGCCTGAGAGGTGCCCTCTTGCCAAAATCCTCCTGGAAAAACAGATCCCTTTCTTCACCAAACAGTTCTCACTGTCACATTGCATCCCAGTTTTCTTCTTCATGGTCACAGCCTTGGTCAGGAGCTTTGTGTCCAATCAAGGTTGTCGTGTAAGAGGTAAATGGGGAAGATGCTTCTGGTGGTTGTGAAGAACCTAAAGCATGCTGCTATTTTTTTAAGTCAATGCTCTGTCACCTCTCAGTTTGCAGGCGGTGCAAAACCTTACTGGTGAAGGTGTCATCTCTCTTAATAAATTGATAGTAGTCAGATCCTCTGTGTCTAGCACTGTTTCATCACAGTTATCCAGCCTCAAGCCACTTTACATCATTTCTCTGAAAGTCACAGTTGCCTCCTCCTCACATGCCAAATCCTTTAGATGCTTCTCCAATGCCTCCCAGAGAAGGTGTGCAGTGTAAGAAGAGCTTCCCAAACAAAAGTGAAAAAGGAAAGTGAATAACATTAAAAAAAGGATTCTGTTAGAGGAGATGTGACTCAGCAGGTACCTCACCATTGCATGTCTCTGCCCCTTTGGGTAATGTTCCAGTCATAACCTGCCCACCCCATGCCCAGCATCCCAGGGAAGGCTGTAGCAGGGCAGCAGGAGGAGTAACAAACACTGGGTGAGCAGCTCCCAAAGGGAATCTTCTTGCTGTCCCCTGGCATGTGGGTCACCTGCCTTTGGGGCTCACTTTCTGCAGGAATTGGCTACGCCTCCCAGGTCATCGTTATCCTGCTCAACTTCTACTACATCATTGTCCTGGCCTGGGCCTTGTTTTATCTCTTCAGTTCCTTCACCATTGACCTCCCGTGGGGCAGCTGTGACCACGAGTGGAACACAGGTGGGTGTGGTGGGTGTGGAGCCCTCTCCCTCTCCTCCAGCAGGTCCCAGCTGAGGGAAACCTGCTGCTGCCCAGGGCCAAGCTTCAGGAGAGTGTCTTGTTCCTGTGTGGGGGGGATATAGGGTTTGGGATGCTGGGGGACTGCAGGGCTGTTGGCACTTGTGTGGGAGAGGCTTGGTTGATCTCAGTCCGTGCTAGAAAGTACCAGTGCTGTGCAGTCACCTTCCTGGTGACTCCTGCTCTGGGCTCCAGCTACTATGGGTGCCCTGCTTCTTGGCATCTGTCAATCATTTTGGTGTATGTGTTTAGCCACAGACACAGTGCTGATCAGGATCATACCCACTAGAAGGAAAAATTAAATGCTGTCTTCTTAAGTGCTCTAGATTTCTTGCCAGCCTTTCCATGGAAGTGATTTTTTTGGTGCATCCTTGGGACTATACAGAACTTGTCCTAGAGTCAGTGTCAGTGAGTCTGAGCACTGTGGGTGGACAGGGAGGGATTTTTCAGATCCTCTGGCACTCTGGGCAGTGCTGCTTACAGTTCTTTTCTCCCTGGGCCTTTGCTGCAGGGAACTGCATGGAGCTCCAGAAGGCGAACTCCACGTTCAATGTGACCAGCGAAAATGCCACGTCCCCGGTCATCGAGTTCTGGGAGTAAGTCAAGGACAGGCCTGTACACCCCTTCCCTCTCAGATGCCATTTCCGTGGGCACAGGACAAACTGCAGTAGCACATCCTATTAATCCACCCTTGCCAGAAGAGGACACAAGGCCAGAATGAAGGCTCTTAGGCCTGTCAGCTAAAGTTAACTTCAGTGCATCTGTGGTGTGGCTCTGGAGCTGTGCTGGCATGCCTCAGAGCCACCTGATTTTGTCCTTTTCTGATACTGTGTTCCTGTTCCTCTGGACCTTTTGACCTTTTTTGGTCTCACTGACCTCTTTCCTTCGAATCCATGCTGCTCTGTGATAGCAGCATGTTCCCAGGAGGCTCTGGCATGGTGGGTGGTGGCTTTTGTATGTGCACTGGTCTTACCTCAAAAAGAGAAAAAGAAGTGATGTTTTCACTATAGGGTGACTAATTTCCAAGTTATGCTGAGGAGAGAACCTCAACAAAATTGGAACCAAGTGCTAGGGTCAGATAACTTCACACAAATTTGGTGCCTCATGTTGTTTTCTCCCCTTGTGTTGTTACCCTGAGGTCCAGAGCAGCTTTATGTCAGACACAAAGGCATAGTTCTGCTGGCTTAGGATCTCTGATGATCCTCAGCAGGCCCAGTTAAGCATTGAGCCCTGGCTGAATCACTATGCAGATAACCCCTCTTTGGCCACCCTGCATTTCCCTTGTGTGTTTGGATGGAGGGCTCTGTCCCTTCCTTACCCTCAGGGGTGGGTGGAGCACACACACAGCACCCACAGGGCTTCCTCAGCTCAGCACGGGACACTGCTTTTAAACTTCAAAGTCTTTAAATTTTCTTTGTCTCCTGTGTGCTCCCTGAGCGTGAGCTCTCCCGTTCCCCATTGCTCACAAGTAATTAGATGGTGACCTGCCTTAGTCTGCTTTTCCTGTGGCTGAACACTGGAAAAATTGTTGTTTCTATCACTGCTGTGACCATCTGTGTGTTACTGGGGAATAAGCAGCATGGGATTGGAAATGTCCACTGCTTCTGATGCAACATCTGTTCCTGCCCTCCCTGGGCAGGGAGGTAGGAGGCCAGCATTTCTTTGAGGAGCTCTGACCTGCCAGTGGGCTGATGGCACACTCCACAGGTCTCTTCTGGCTGCAGTACAGCACCCAGTTAGTTCCAGTCCAGTGGCACCCTTTGCACTGGTTAGAGTCCACATCTTTAGAAGCAGGCAAAGAGCAACATGACAAAGTGGTTCTAAGAGAGCAGTGTGATTTTTCCAATTCTTCTCTTACCCCCTCAATCTCCTGCAAGACTGTGGGGCAAGGAGGGCAGCAGTGTGCCTTAGACGAGGGTTCTCCAGCAGCACCTTTATTTTGGGATAATTGCTGTCTTTTGCAGCAGGGTGGACATTGTTGCTGGGCTCCAGTGTTGTGCAAGTCCCTCTCTGCCCGTCTCAGGCTTGGGTTTCTGGGGTTGCACTGTGGGGTTTCACACTCAGCTTTAACTGTGTGGTGTGGTAGATGGAGGAGGATGAGTCCTTACTTTTGTAAGTGATGAGGAAGTTTTGACATAGACATGACATGGAAAGGCTGCTATTATCTGACCTCATTTGTACCAAGATCCACATAGACCAGGATTTTATCTCCACACTGGCTGCAAAAGGATGCTCTAGGTGGCCTCTTCTGACTGCACACTGGGGATTATGGTTGGGTCTTAGTCACAGAACAGGATGCTGCTCTGTGTCCTGAGGTCAATTATGTGGCTGCCTCAGAAGAGAGAAGCGTGCTATGGAGAAGGGGTTGGGCAGCATTGCTTCTTAGGTGGTCCTGATGGATTCTGCATGGTAAGTGCAGTGTATCCCTCCCTCACTTTGAGGATTGGAGCATGTCACAAATATAGGTGAACTCTATGTGTCCACAACCTGCCAGGCTGGCAGTATTTTTCAGAGAAAAGCACTGCTTAATTGCTCTGAAGCTTTCAGCTCAGACCTGAACCTTGTTAGTGAGACAGCTTTTCTCCCCAAAGCCATCAGGCACTGAGGAGGTGAGAACCAGCATGTTGGGAACATTAGTGGCCAGCTTAGTGACCCTTGCATGTTCCTTTGCTTCCCCCCAATGCAGGAGAAGAGTGCTAAAGATTTCTGATGGCATCCAGCACCTGGGTGGTCTCCGCTGGGAGCTGGCTCTGTGTCTCTTGCTGGCTTGGATCATCTGTTACTTCTGTATTTGGAAAGGGGTCAAGTCCACGGGCAAGGTGAGTCCTTGGTTCAGGTCAAGCCTCTTCCCTTGGTCACAGCACTAGTTGTCCTCACCTTTTATAGGTTCAGAGAGGTCCTTGAGGTCCCCTTGGAACCACTGTTTGCACAAGCTGGCAGGAGCCTGTAGGGCTCAATGTGCAGCAGGAGTGTGAGCCAGGCTCTCTGGTTTTAGGTAGGAAAGGATGGGAGGCATCTCAGAGCAGTAACTTCCAAAGTGTATATCCCTATCTAGTCCCTCTCCATCCACAGGCCCAGGAGACCCCTGCATTCTTCTCTGTATGGGGTGGTTGCATGTTCCCTTCCTTCCCACTACAGCATGAGCAAGCAGCATGTTTTTGCCTCTGCTGGCAAGTGCAACTGGCAAATCTTCACATTCATTATAGACAAAGGTAACTGTGATGGCCCCAAAGCCCTCTCTGCCTCAGCACCACAGGACTTTTCTTTTTATGCTTTTTGTTTGTCCCAGCTCTTCCTACCACTGCCCATTCTCCAGCAATAAAGGTCTGCTTTTTCTTTCCCCACACTAGTCACCACGGTTATTTCTTTGAATATTTTTGGGAAGAACTGGTGTGACTGAAGCTCCATTCCACACTGTCTGTTACAGAGTGTGCCACTGATTTGCACTGACCCCATTACTTATTTCTGCTACTTCCTCCTGACCCTATTCCCAGCCAGCTTTGTCTGGAGCCAGCAAGAACAGATGGAAAGGAAAAGGTTTTAGTATGTTTCCTAAATGATGTCTTGTCTGCGTGTCTTGAATAAGCCATCATGTGTGATGGTGTGTAAATTTTAGCTGCACCCATTTCCATCAGGTTGATGGCATGGATGTTAGCAGTTTCTCTTGCTTCCAGAATGGTCTGGGATTATGAAACATGACAGGAAAATCAAGCAGCTTGCAGGGATGATATTTTCTGGTTTCCATGGAGTGAAATTAGAAGAAAAGAGCAACTGCTTGCTGTGGTGGCCTGGTAAAGGAAAACAGAAGCAGTCTAATAACAGGAAATATAATACTAAGAGCAAATGTAGTGTGGGAAGTCCTGAGACCATCTATTTTAGATACAAGTTCTCAGTCAAATGCAAGTGATTTCCAGCAAAACGTACTAGTCAGGGTGAGATCTTGAAAACAGAAATCTTCTTTCAGTGAAGCAACAGCATCCATAGGTTCATCAATACTCCATATATTTAATAATCTGACTAAAATGATGGCTGTGGGAATATAACCCCACTGGGAAAGAAATATTCCTTAATTCTGAGGATTTGCCTGTGAAGGGTCGAACACCCTGAGCTGAAATCACCCTTCCCAGATCAGCAGTGGTTCTCATCCTCCAGCACAGGGACTGCCTGACCCCAGGAGTGCTCCCACACTCAGGAGGCTGTCACAGATGGAACCACTTTGCCGAGGCATGTGGATCAGATTCAAATAAAACCCTGGGTGTTGTTGACCAGCATGTGACAGAATGATCACACTGATCCCAGCAAGGTTCCTAGTGATGTAGTTAGTGCTAACAATGCCCAAAAAATAAAAAAGATTGGGTCTGAGCCAAGCACTGAGTAATATCTCATTGGATCCAGATGTTCCTGTTGTTAGATAGAAGTTTGGCAATCTTAATCCAGCAAAACATGCTCCAAATTCAGGCCTCTGATCTTGGTGGAGGTGTGAGTGACTCTGGAGTGAAAAGCTCAACACACTAATTCATAGAGGCTGTGAAGCATATAGGATGTTACCAAAAAGGGAATCCAAATCATATTCCAGATTATATATACCTGTTTGTACCCTGAGCTCCTAAAACTGATGTTATTTAGAGATTAGGCCAAGAATGTGCAACCTGGCATCCTAGAAGAACGTGCACTAAGGTTCGAAGACAATAACTTGTTTTTATGATTTTTGTTTTAATCTTGCTTTCATGGGCTGAGAAAGCTTGGTTTTGCATCCTGTAATTTTTTGAAGGAAGACTTCGGTTGTTTGGTAAATACAGTGAGGATGGTTAAACTTGCAGGACCTGCAGATTTGATTTACTGTCGCTGTATAGCTCTAAATCAGAGACTCCTTGAAAATTTGAGACTCTGGGGAATGATGGCATTTACTTGTGCTGGAGAGTCTTGTCTTTGGTTTCTACAGGATGCAGTTTCAGAGGGACAGGGATGAACCTACTCCAGACATCTCGGGGAATCCAGAGCCTCAGCAAGGGGGTATTTTTCACTGACCTCTGTGTCAGTGTTATCCAAGATTGCTGAGGTACCTAGAAAACCTGGAGCTACAGATAGAGATGATAGCCTAGTACAGTAATTTCACGATTATAAGCTGCACCATTTTGACTAAAATTTTGGTCTGAACCTGGAAGTGCGGCTTATAATCAGGTGCGGCTTATATATGGACAAAGAACAAAATGTTGCTGTTTTAGTTTGGAGGACAGGTGTCTGCTGAGAAAGGCAGGAGCTTCTCTTTGAAATGGAGAATGTAAACCCCCTCCCTCCAAATTACTATAATTTTGAAATCAAGGGGCTCTCAGGCAAAAATATGGGAATTAGGAATAACAGTTCTTTACTAGGGAAATTAAAATAGAAATACAGTACTACAAAGAAACAAACTCCAAACCCTGACAAAGTCAGAGTACAACCTGACACCCCATCAGGCAGGGTGTTGGCAGCAGTCCCATTAAATGGTGGCTGCATCCTCCTGCAGTGACAGATGTGGCTCAGTTGGAGCAGTGCTCCTGTACAAGGTGCAGTTTCCCTCCGGAGGTCCAGTGGTGATGTGGAGAAATCCGGTTTTCCTCTGGAGTCCAGTGGAGAAAGGGGCTCCCTTAGTGTCCCAAAGCCTCTGTTTTTATCTTGGTAAGAAATGTTGGGCTCTTCCCCTGGCTGGAGCAACTTCCAATGGGATGCAGTAATTTTATCTGTCCCACAGTGGGACTCAATGGGCATTAGCAGAAAATGACTGGCTGGAGGAAGGATGGGTTGTGAAAAGATAAAGAACAATGCCCTGCCTGGTTTCAATGGATGGCCCATTAGCAGAATATCTCCCACAGAGATAAGGATCACTGCCCCCACCCTCAACAGATGGTGATAGAACAGATACCTTTTATCACACTCTGTATTGTAACCCAAGACAGCTGCCGACACCCTGACATGCGGCTTGTAATCAGGTGCGACTTATAATTGTGAAATTGATGTACTTGGTTTTTCCAAGGATGGAAAGGAAAGGATCTTTCAAATCCTGTCCTACAATACCAAACTGAATAGCTGGAGAGTGTGTGTCCTGACTAGGGGGAGGACTCACAGAATCAGGTGCTTTGAACATTGCCTTGTTTAGATGGAGTCCATCAGAGTGGATCCAGAAAACAAAATCTTTTTGAATCACTACTCAGATGATAAAGATTACCCAGGGCAGAGCAGAACTTGTACTGTCCAGGGAAATAATGTGCTTGTTCTCAGCAGGATGTCCCCTAATGCTGAAACCTCCAAAGGTGAGTCACAGCCTGTGAGTCCTGCTAAGGGATGGTGGGCTTTAGGTGGATTTTAAAGCAACTTACTCTGGATAGTTGGGCAGGTGTGAGAAATGGATCACATCATTGCATTTTGCACTTTCTCCAGAGATGAGCTCTCCAGTGCACAACTGCCAGAGCTGAGAGAAAAGCTGTAGGGTAGCATTCAGATGAAGTATGCTGATGCAAGTCCTTGCTCAGCATGTCCACACAGGAGAAACCTGAAGAGGCAATCTTTCTTTTTTTTACCTAGCATGATAATGAGCAACCTCTTCTCAAGGTGGTCAATAATTCTTTAAGATGTGGAAGAAATGTAGAAGGATTAATGACATTACTTGAATTGTTGAGGAAGTTGCATGAGCTCTCAATGTCAGTTTGTGTGGGAAACAGACTGCAATGTGGTGTCATTTTGGGTGCTACAGCAGTTAGCCTGAACAGTCCTTAAAGTACCCCTGGTAGTCCCCAAACTGAGTGGCACATTTACCAGAGGTGAAGTCCCTGAAAGGATTAGCTGATGCTGGTTTCCAGAGGTGGTTTCCAGCTTTCCCCCAAGGGATGTAGCTCCTTTGCTAGAGGAAAGGGATTTTAACCCTACCTGAGTGTGTCTGCAATGTTCATGGGGCTAGTGGCACAAAATGTAAGAGGACAGGTGTTCAAGGTCCTGTTTGGGTCTGCATCCTTGGTGACAGCTCTGAGATGTGCAGCTCTGCTTGAAACACCCGTGAGGGGTGATTGAACTGGGGTCACTCAGAGGCAGCAGCTGCAATGGGAAGGGCTGGGCACAACCCCTCTGCCAACAACCCCTCTGCCAGTTCCAGCTCTGAGCTGGGGACACCCAGCATTGTCCCTGGGGGTCCTTCAGTGGCAGTCATGTTACCTGCACACCCCTTCACCCTTGGCACTAAAGGCTCTGGAGAAGGGACTGTGTCACTCAGACTCTGTTGGGAGTAGGGATGTGAAGATGGATACTGGGGGCAACTCCTTCTCTGATGCATGTAGACATTACACCACTGACTTCCACTCCTACCTGCTGACAGCCTGGCTCAGGGTCTGGATCCCTCCTAGGACTGGGAAGGCTTTCTCAGACTCCAGACATGCAATGGCATGTCCCAAGTTTCCTGAGTGCATTTTAAAACACATTTCTTTGTACTGCAGGAGACAAGGTGATGAGCAAAGCAGCCTGACCTGTCCCCTGCCCACATCACCCAGCCTGGGGTCAGTTCTGTGCTCCTGGCTGGCACTGTGTGCTCTGGCCCATGCTGCTCTCTCACACTTGTCCTTTCCTGCTCCTCCCAGGTGGTGTATTTCACTGCCACGTTCCCATATGTCATGCTGATTGTTCTGCTCATCAGGGGAGTCTCCTTACCTGGGGCATCCCAGGGAATCCTGTTTTACCTTTATCCAGACATCAGTCGCCTTGGGGACCCTCAGGTAAGGTGGAGGGGAGGGAATGAATGGCTAAACTGTGCATGGATTCCTCTGGCAGCCCTCGCTCTCTCCTTTTTGTTTTCCTACTCTGTCTTCCAATTTCTACTTTCTGACTCCTCTTTTCCTCCTCTGTGGCCATAAGGCAGAGCTGTGATATTGGTGTTTTCCCTGCTCTCTTGCCCTCCAGTGCTGTTCCCATATTTTCCTGTCTGAGTTGAACCTGAATTGCTCAGGGGTATGGGCAGTGGGATTTAATCCTTTATCATGAGTGGTGCCAGCTGTCCCTCCTGTTTCTTGGGGTACTCCTCTGCTGTGGAACCAGACAGAGTGTGGGGTGCACGGTGCCAGCAGCTTGTGGGGATGAGCCCTGCTCCTGAAATATTTGTTCCATCTTCCTTGGGAGGCATGCTGGGTGCATGGATAGTGGAAGCCATGGCATGCAGCAGCAGTCCTTGGGATCTGGCTGCCTTCCTCTGCTTCCCATCCCTGGTGAGAAATTCCTGCCTGTTTGACAGGAGGGTCAGCACCCGACTGCTGCTTTTAATCTCTTTGGGACAAGTTTTTCCACGTTAAATCCTGCCTCCAGCTGAGCTGCTGTACCAGCCTTTGTGTGAAGGTGTTTCCAAAGGAGATTAAAGGGTCCCTGCCTGGAAAATAGGCCAGCAAAACCCTTGGTAACCCCATTAACTCTTTCTGGTCTAGCACCAGTGCTGCCTCAATTATTACTTTTGTGAATGGGAACATAAGCACTGGTGGATATATGTCAGGACAGCTGCTCCCTCTGCATAGAGGTGCAGAAAAGGACAAAAGGGCGTGAGGACAGCTGTGTTTGCTGTGGTTGTGTCTCCATTTGCACTGATGAGGTGCAAGAGGCTTCTGAAATGAAATAATATTTTTGAATGGTGCTCCTTCTCTTATGAAAAGTCCTGTTGTTGCTGTGGCTGTGTTGCCCAGGGGACTGAACTGAGCCACCTCAGGCGTGGCATAGTTGGTTCTAGCTGTGTCCTCATTAGGTCTGTCCTGGCAAATATTTTCAATTGCAGCCTGTGCTTTGGAAGCAGAGCTTCCTTCCAGCCTAGAAAAAGTTGGCAGAAAGGCAGAGTAACCCTTCAAAGTAAGAGGATGGATCTGAACCAGGGAAGGAAAACTTGCTTCTGCCTCCCCAGTCCACATTCCCCAATAAATGCTTCACTTCTGAGAGAGAAAAGCAGGATTTGTCAGCAATGCTTGCCTTCCTCTAGCATGTTTTAACCATCCCACTGAACCATGGAGCAGGACTGGAGTCTTCTCTTGGCTTTCCATCAGAGAGGGAAGCATTAGTGCCCTTATGTGTGTGGTGGTGCCTCCCCATCTCTGTGCAGGGACTGTGGTGTGTCCTGCCAGCCCACGGGGACCAAGTTGATTATAACTGATTTGTGCTCAAAGGATAGTGAGCTGTAATTGTTTACCAGCCATCCTGCACTGCCTGGAAAATAGAAGGTTCTTTAGTGCTTGGGAAGGGATTCTGGAAATTAAAAAAAAAAAAAAAACCAAAAACCAACCTCTTTGATCTGAGCCTTATGAGAACGCATCTCAAGGGGAGGTTTAAACAAAGGGCAAACGATATACAAGGGGACAAAATCAAAGTTCCTCTAAAGTATATGAAAAACCAGGTGAAAAGAGAGGATGAATTATTTATCAGATTCTACCAGGGGAGCAGCAACAGCTGAGATCTGATTAAATGTCAGAATATCAGGCTGGTGTGGGGAAATCATTGCTTTTCACCTGCCAAGTGACCTTGGACAGAACTGGGAAATCCTGTCTGTGACAGCTTAGTCAGGCTGATTGATGATGGTCTCTTGTGGCTGTCAAGTGTACAGTGCCCTAAATCTTCCTGCATCTTCATTTCCTCAATCTGTGAAATGCCTGTAATTAACATGGTAAATGAATTGCATTTGTTAGGTAGATCAGATCATACAGAGAACTGCCAAACCAAGGTGTTGAATAATGAAGATCAGTTAGGCTCAAATATGAGCAGATAACAGCAAAACCAGCAAAGAAGTCATCTATCTTGAACTGCATGTCCCCAAACAAAAAAAAAAAAAAATCCTGAAAATGAGCTCATAGCTCATGTTTTTAATATGTAGATTATTTAATATTATGATGTTAGCATGTCAACCATAACTAGGCCCAAAGTCTTTTTCCACTCCTTGACCGCATTGCTGTGTTCCAGATGCATCCTGTGGTATTTCACAGTGTGGACCAACAGAGAGAGTCTTGGGATCATCCTCCATCTCTACTTTCGATCACTCCACCCCTTGCATTTATCAGTTTTATCAGCAGGAAATGCTGGAAATTTATGAATATGATTAAAGAGAGGGATGCATAGTGGGATCCACCAGTGAGAAGATGAAATGAGAGGAATTCAGAAGTAGAAGTAATATTTGTCATTAAAAGAACTTTCTTTTCAGGTGCTGTTAGGCTTTCTTTTGATTGAAGCTTTCATATCACTGACAGTCACTGTTTAGGTAGACAGATATAAAGAGAGGACAGATAGTCTTGATGCCAAAAGTGCTTCTTGTGTGCTTGGGTTTGCTTTAAAGAAAATAAATGTAATAGTCTCCTTTCACTCTGCTATCAAGTCTCTTATCTAAATTTCCTTGGGTTTAATGAGTGAGAATGGAGAAGGAATTGTGTGCAGAGGCTGCTGAATTTCTGTGTCTCTGGAAAAGCAACAAATGTTTCTCAATGCCTCCCACACTTATTTTCCTCTTGAAATTTCCAGAAAACACCCATCATGCTGTATTTGCTTGTACTTTATCCAGTCTGTATATAAAGAAAGAAGTGTCTATGATAAGCTGCTTTCTACCCATCCCAGATGTGCTGAAGGGCCCTGAATTTGGGTGCTGTATCCCAGTCCTGGGGCAGGGAAGCACCAGAGGAGCCAATGGACAGCAGAGTCGTGCATGTCTTTCCTTCCCTACATCCCTCTCATTTTCTTTCACCTATTGCCCTGATGATTGTCTTTTGGAGTACTTACCCCTGTAGAATTTCCCTCATGGCTCTTGCTTCCCAACAGACAGGACAGAAAGGGAAGGCAAGAGAAGATGCCCCCAGGGTTTTTTTTGTTGTTGTTGTTTGTTTGGGTTTTTTTTGGTTTGGTTTTTTTTTTTTTTCTGGTGGGGGGGGGATGAGGAAGGTCTGTCCACTCTGCCTGTGGCTGCAGAGGGAGAATGCTGAGGTCATGGTTTGGACCAGGACAGCTCTTACAGTCAATGCTGAGCTGAGGATAAGCCCCTCCAGCCACCACAAGGGAGGATGAGAGCTGTGTGCGTCCTGCAGGGCTGAGACCTGCTGGGTTAACCATGGGCCCCTGTAACCACGCTGGGAAGGGGTCAGAGCCCCAAATCGTGGCCCTTCCTGCTGCTGCTTCACTGTGAGAGGGGAGGGCAAGCACAGGCCTCCTAAATATTATTTGTTCCCCGTATTTATTGTTTTCTCAGCAGGCCTTTGCCTTGACACAGCATGCTGGATTTGCACAGCTTTCCCCTTCTGTAGGTGGGTGTTGGCTTCGGTGCGCAGGGTGCCCGTGTGCCCTGTCAGGGCTGTACTTGTCCTCAGCCCTGGCAGGGGGGCTGTGAGCCCCTCTGGGGGACTCTATGCACCCACTTTGAGGGGACACAGGGCAGGCAGGGAGAGGGCAATGCTCCCACAGCATGCCAGAGGGGCTTGGGGCTGGAATCCTCTTCTCTGCCTTGCTGGAGCACTGCATCCCCGTGGGGTGAACCACAGCTGTATTTACCTTAGACTGCTTCCTTGTCCCAAGCTTGTTCCCAGCCCTGCTGAGCCTGATCTCATAGCAGGAAGGAATAGAGTTGGCTGGCTGACTGCCTGCAAGCAGCAGGGCAGGGAGGGCCACAAAGCCTGGCTTCCCAGGCAGCAAGGAGCATCCCTTGGAACATCCACTCACCCCTTCACCTCCCCGGGGCAGGCAGCTGCATTCCTTGTGATGAACCACAGATCTGTTTTCTTGTGGTGGGAGGCCCCTCCTGAGTGCAAAATGTCCCTTCAGGTGTCCTGAGATATGGGGATAACATGAGGTCAGTTTTGTGGGGGCCTTGAGTGCTGGCACAGGGAGATTAATTGGGGAACAAAGTCCCTGTTCCTCACTCCTGAGGAGTATTTTTCAAGCAGGATTTGGAACAAGATGCTTGGCTCAGTGTCAGCTGGGCAGACAGAACAGGAACACTTTATAAATGTCAGTGACATTCCATATTTCCTCTCTGCTGGGATGAATGGGAATGGGGGGAAGAATTGCCCTGGACTGTGCAGCAGGGCCTCAGCTCTGTGCTGGTGCAGTGCTGTGGGATGTAGGCTGCATCTTTGGGCTGTGGCCTGAGCAAAGGAGGACATCAACCATCTGGAAATGGTGCCCTGGGAACTATGCAGTAAAATCTTAGAAGTGACCATCTCCCTTTCTGAGGCAGGAATGTTTTTTGTAGTGCAGTGGGCGGCTGGTGGGTAGTGCCAGCACCACAGGCTGACTTGTGAGCTGTGAGCAAAAGAAATGCTGCTTGAGCTTGGCTGGCTTTTGCTCTCTGCTGTGCATTACACCAAGCGTAACACTCCACACAGTGTGTACCCACTCTCTGCTGTGTCTCTCCTTGCTGCTGGGGACAGTTTGGTGCTTCACAGCAAGCCACCTATATTTGATGTATGGCACCCACTGGGGTTCAATAATGTTTTGCTTGAAAGTGTTATTTGTAAGTGCTTTGAGAACTTTCTAAGGAAGGATCTATCTCAGTACTGAGAGCTATTAAATTCCAGGACATATAATAAAGTGAATATTGCTGAGAAAATTAGGGATGAAGGAATAGTCATAACCATCTTGGATAACTGCAGCTCAGGTGTAAAGGTTTTGGCTAAAAAAAAGAGTAGGAGGCTTTTGCAAACTGGTGCAAACAACATGTTCAAAGAAATTGAATTATAAATTAAATAATCTGTGTGGCTTAGAAAAATGCAGACAATAATTAAGTCAAAATACCCATGCTGCTAATATGCTAGCAAAATCTGAACAGGATAAACTTTACCAATCTCTTTGGGAGCAGTGGCCAGAGAACAGCAGGATGCTTTTATCTGCAGTGGAAAGAGGGCCCTGCCTCACCCTGCAAGTCCTTTTAGTCAGAGTGGTCTGGGAACAGCTGAAAAAAAACATTTCTCTGAGTCATTACAGGGAGAGAAATGAACACAGGCAGCAGGCTGGGGAGGAAAGGTTTGGCTTGCTCTTTGCTGAAGTGAGTGGTCTGTGTAGCCCCCATGAGCCCTATGGGGCTGGATGGGCAGTGGTGCTGCTGGAGGAGGCTGGACCCCTTCCACTCCCAGTGACCCTATACCTCTGGGACTTGCTGCTGCTTGATCCCATCACTAGTGGGTTAGGAGCACGCATGACATCAGTCCTGTGGCAGTCCTTCGACCCTCAGGCAATTTGGGAATTGCAAGGAAACTGGGAAGGTTGTAGATGTCCCTTGTCTTTGGCCCCAGAGCTGCAGTAACCTTTGAATGTGTGAAATAATGTGCAGGCAGCCTGAGCTGGTGTCCACAGTCATGCTAAGTAGGATCATAAGCTCTGCAAGTCAAGCTTAGCTTCATGTCCAGTTTCAGCCACAGGCTGCCTTGCTTCAAATGGGACCATATGCTAAGGCAGGTCCTGTATTCCCCAAAGATATCCCTTTGGGGCTGGAATCCTACATGGGCAGGTGTGCACCCCACGTGTGTGGGATTGGCCAGAGCAGAGAGTGAAGTGAGCAGCCCACAGACCCATGCTGTTCTCTGCTCACAGGGTTATCACTGGGCTTTAGAAATGAGCCATGCCATAAGCCACAGAGCTAATGAAGCTTGGCCTCTTGATATTTGGCTTCCACCATGGCTGGTAAAGCACCAGTTCTTTTCCTGCCTGAGGGGTATTTCTCCTTTTCTGTGTGATTTATGTGATATTTAACACTCGTAGACTCTTCTTCCCTGTAGTTTTCTGCTCAGTGGGGACCCTGAGTTCCTGTCTTTTTCCCATTCCCTGACTGTTGTGCAATTCATAGGTAGTTGATATCCTTGAGGTTTCTGACAAGTGTTAAATCTGATTGAAAAGCATCAACTGAGTCTAATGTTATGACAAGCGTGGGGTAGGCAGTTTAATGGCAAAAGTCTTGCTGTCTTGACAAATTAAGCTACAAGAGCTTACAAACCCCATGAGAGGGTGTGTTCTGAGCTCAAATTTTGTCACAGCACAAGCTGGTCTGTAGCTAGGCAACTAATTCAGCCAAAGAGATTTGGTTCAAGTAGCCTGGTGTAATAAACGGGCCCTTAGGTGGACAATGATAGGATATATTCAAACCCACACAGGGATTTCACCCGATGAAACTGGGTGAAATCCCTAAACTGCAGTTTACTGCAGCTCCATCCTAAACTGCAGATGCCCATTGGTCAGAGAGCTGAGCAATCCCAACTCCCAATCAATTATATGTGTATGCCTGGGAAATCCAAACCCTCTATTTAAAGAGGGCTCTCTTTAAGGAGAACCTTTTAAACTCTATTTAAGGTTTATTTTAACTCTATTTCAAGCTCTTTTTAAACCTCTATTTCAGGAGGGTTCACAAGAATCTAGTGCTTTTGTCACATGAATCACACAGTGTCATGTTGTCTGTCTCCAGCCTGGCACCAGTCAATGTTATAAAATTTGGTGGAAAACATTAGAGCTATAACAATGAACAGCAAAATAAAAAGCAAACATAGAAAAGGATTTGATCCCAGTCTGTGCAAAGATGTTTAAATTATTGATGCAAAAGTGTCTGCTGGTCCAGCTCACCTTAGTGCCTTGCTGTGTCTAAAATGTAGCTGCAAAATGAAAGCTGTGCCCTTACTGCACACTGATGCTTTAGGAATCAATTTCAAAAAGAGCTTTGATCTTTTTCTAATATTTTTGAACTGAAAAAATTAATACCTTGCTCTCTAAACCCATCTTCCTGTTAATCTCCTGAAAGAGTAAAATACACTGATGTCAATTACTTTTTTGACTCCCAGTGCCTCGAATTAGTTGTTCCAGTCTCAGCTCATCACCTGTCCCTTCCCATTCTACAAATCAGAGATTTGATCTCACTCCCTCCTTGATCTGAAACCCAGAGTCCAGGGTTTCCATGGACTTAAGTGAAGGTTGTGGGGTTGAAAGTTAGACAGGTGGCTTGCAGAACAGTCAGGGAGAGCAGTTTCACCAAACCTAGTCCTAGAAACACTTTGCTTTCTCTCCATGCTGGGGTTTGCAGCAGTGGGCGGGGAGAGGATTTATTCTGTGCATCTGTCTTGAACAAAATCCAGACTTTCTTCTGGAGAAATAGCAGCTAATGGGATTGTAACATGCCTTCATAGGCCCCATCAGCCCAGGAAGGAGAAGTAAATATAAAACAAATGATTGTATCACCACATGATTGTACTTTGCCCCGTAGGGAGGAGGAATGGCAGAACCATGCATTGGTAAGGGTGGCCTGAGCAACAAGGGTGGTTGGGCAGGTGCTGCCCAGCTGAGCCTTGCCTCAGGACATGAGGTCTTGGCTGACAGATACAGCTGTGATTTGAAGGCATCAAAACCTGTGGGAAGGAAGCACTGTGGTGCTTTCCATTGGCTCCTGTTCTTCTTTCAGGGGCTCTGGGGTGAGGCTGGTGTTTGTTAGAGGGCTTACTGGCACTGCCACTCTGGGAGAGGGGAGTGGAGTCCAACAAAGACTTTTCTCATAAAGTTGTTCCAGCAATACTTTATTTCTGCTTTTCTTTTGTCTCTAGAATGTGGCTACCCTTCAGCATCGGTTGAATGATTGTCTTATCTCTGTTTTATAAAACCCCTAAGAAAAAAGAGATCTTAGAGAACAGAGGTTTATTTAATAATCTTTGTTGTTGCTTCATTCCTCACCCCTGATTCCTGCTTTTGCTGTTGTCTGCAGAAAGCAGTGACAGTGGCTGAATTGGTGACTGCACACAGCTGGGCTTTCAGATGAAATTTGGCATTGACAAATGCCAGCCTTAGAGCCCTGGGATGTGTTATTGACAGTGAGAACAAGGGGCCTCATGGGAATAACAGTGTTCTTGTATGTTCTTTTAGGAGCTGTCTTTTGCAATCAACTCTGCTTATTTCTAGTGTTCTTCCTCAGTTGAATTTCATTTAAGTTTTGGAGTCTTTATGTTAGGTCTTGGAGGGAAGGGGTGTGCTGGCCAGACTAGGCTTGCCCAAATCAAGTACCCTTCATCTGGTGGCAGAGGGCTCCTCCCACTCTCATGGAAAATATTCATCTCTCCTCCTCTTGCTGGAAAGCTCTTGAGTGTCACAGGGTGCTGCAGATTTGTCAAAGAAAGAAAGAAAGACGTGGTTTTGAAGAGCAATATGTGATTTGGGTGAATGAGGCTCCTGATGTATCCCTTCCCTTTGGCACCCCTAGCCTCTCTGGGTGCCTCACTGAGCACTGTAATTCCTGGCACTATACAACCTGCCTCTAGAAAAGGCTTTTTTCAATGCAGAGTCCTGCTGGCCTTCTGATCCCTGGCCTTTCTGGTGCTTGCAGCAGCCTTTGGGCTCTGCCTCTTCCCATCTGTGCAGTGTCTGTGCTGGCCTTGTCTTCTCACCTATGTTTGCATCTCCCTGTTTGCAGGTCTGGATGGATGCAGGCACTCAAATCTTCTTTTCGTATGCAATTTGTCTGGGATGCCTGACGGCTCTGGGCAGCTATAACAAATACCATAACAACTGCTACAGGTAACTGCTGCCTTGAGCCTTCCCCCCCCTGAACATCAGGGATCTGCTGGAGGCTGCTGGCCTTTGGAAGTGTCGTGGTTTCTGTTTCTACTCAAGGCATACGAAAGCTCTTTCCAGGTGTTTTCTCCCCAAATCCAGATCTCTGTGCTTTATACCCAAGGGAATTGTCTGTCTGTCCCCTCTTCCACACTCTGCAAAGTTAGATCCTCTTCACTAGCTTTGTGACCCCCCACCCACACTACAACCTCCCTTATTGCATGGGTGCACGAGCAGGGGAAGTAGAATTGTGATGTTTAATGGCTCTCAACTGGAGTCCTTTCACCTTGTGATTTATCCTTCTGTGGTTCATTTGGACCCAGTGACTGGCTCAGCTGTCAGTGCTTTGGGTTCCTGTGTGCTACCTATGGTTACAGATGAGCCTGCAGATGTGCCTTCTGTTTATTGCATGATGGACTGCAGGAACAGGAATGGACCAGGTTGCCAGATAGAATCAGGCTGTTGAGTTGAAGTGGTCTAGTGAAAATAAGCTCATTTTGCTGTAGGTGTATCCATCCCAGGGTTTAAAGGCCTGTGTGAGAAGAAGTCACCTCTCTTCCTACTTTCTCTGCTGATTGGGTTTTTCCTGGCACATACTTCTTCCCCCATCTTTTAAATTCAAAATTGTGGTTGTTGCCATTTAAGGTCCAGGCACACCACTGGCTACATGATCCCTGGTTGGCATTTTTCTTCAGTTTAGGCGTTCATTCCTGCTGCAGGGCTGCCTCTCCAACAACAGCTGGGCTAGGATGCCTGTTTCTTTTCATGTGCCTTCCCCCACATTCAGTTTTGAGGGAAAAAGCTGTAGGAAAGGAAGAGATAAGGGATCTGTTTCTAGCCTTCAACATGTCCTTGAACATTAGCCCTTTGCATCCCCTGCCTAATATGTAACATGGAGATGATGACAGGGGCTGCTCAGCAACAGGGTTGTAAAGACCTTCTGTAACTGCAGCTGGGAGTTGCTGCAGAAAGGGGAGAGACCTCTGTCTGCACATGGTGCTGTGCTTCTACCCTGTATGCTGTTTGACTTTTCTAGGAACACTAGTTTTGGTGTCAAACCTTCAACTAGCTTTTTCCAGGTATTGACCCAGTTTTAACGAGTCAGTCCTATATTCTACAGGCTTAGTTTGGATAAGAAGACAGCACAAGGATTTAGCAGGGGAGAGGGACATCAGCATGGTGCCCCACTTTGTTATACCAGGCCAGGTGTAATCTTTGGTGACCTGGAAAAGGATGTGGGCAGTAAAAACCATTGCTCTTATGGCAGTGGTCCAAGATGGCATCAAACAGTATCGACCATTTCTTGCTTCCTGTCACAGCAAGAGAGTTCTTCACGTCTTCCTGGCTCCCTTTCAGGTGTAAATCTGCAGAGATCTCTTTGATCTGGCAATCCCCTCATTTTACTCTCTACCATGACACCCCTTCCCACCTTCCAGATAATGGGAGAACACCTTCCAGCCTATGCCTTTCCAAGGAGGGTTTGACCTGTCATGGATACATCCAGGGGAAAGAGGGAGAAACACCAGGAAGGACGAGGAACTGTTTGAAACATGTGAGAATTTGTATGAAATTACTGAGAATATAATTTGAGTGAAGAGCAGGCACTTTATAGCAACTGGAGAAATGAGGTTCTGGCTTGGCCTTCCCCTTAGGTAGCTGGGATCGGTGGAGTGTGGCCTTCCTTTCCAGCTGGGAGATTGATTGGGCCTTACAAACCAAATGCGAAGGCAGAGGAATGGTGCTGCGTGCTGTGCAGTCCTTGACAATGCAAAGAGCTGTGTTTTGGAAGGAATAATTTGAATTTGCATGATGCAGGGGCTCTGACCTAGTTAACATGCAAGCAGGAGCACAAAGCCCCAAAAATGCTATATCACTAAAGACTGATACACAAAAATCACACTGAATTTGCAGAGTAGCATTTAATAAAGTCAGAGCAGGCCATGAAATGCCAGAAGGGGTGCATTCAATTTGGTTCAGAATGATGCTGCAAATGTTATTGTTGTCCCCAGGGTTGCAGTCACAAGAGGACTAGGGAGACCCGAGCGTGAAAAGGAATTGGATAGATACGAGATGTTCAGTTTAAAGTGTTGATGGATGAGGATGAGATGAAACAGACAAAAGGGAATAGATCAGAGAAAATAAATTGCATGGCTGTGATTATCTTTTTCTCATAATGCAAAGACCAAGACATACCTAGTAGTGCTGAGAACTCAGAAGATTGTAACTGAGAAATCTATTAAGGAAAAAAAACATGTTCCCTTCTCAGACATAAATAAACTGTTACATGCTGCTACAGGAGGGACCAGAGGAGAGAGAAAGGAAAAAAACCAGAAAAAACCCCTTGGCATTTAGATGTGTGGGAAGACTATCTCACAAACAAGCTTAGGGGAGCAATGCATCTTTATGCTGTCCTTGGACAAGGCTTCCCTTGGGGGAGTCCTGCTGTGTTGTCCAGCCTGGGGCATCTTTCTGCAGCTCCTGGTGCTGAGTCAAGCTGCAGGTGTGGGAGAGACACAGTGGCTGAGGCACAAAAGCAGGAGCTGCCCTGGGGCGCTGCCAGGGGGTGTGGGTCATACCTGGCTTATGCTTTGCCCCCTTCTCCCAGGGACTGTGTGGCCCTGTGCTTCCTCAACAGTGGCACCAGCTTTGTGGCTGGCTTTGCCATCTTCTCCATCCTGGGCTTCATGGCAGAGGAGCAGGGTGTGCCCATCGCCGAGGTGGCAGAGTCAGGTGAGTGCACACCTTGGTGGGATGGGGCTGTGGGGGTGTTGCCTGGGGGGGATGCCTGCAGCTGCAGGTTCCCATCCCTTGCTCTCTGTCTCCAAAAAGCAGGCAGAAATGAGTGCACACTCGTGAAGTACTGAGATGCAGTAGCTGTGGTTTGAGCCTGATAAAAACTAATGGTGAGGGCTGGGGTTAGGCAGCTGCTATCTCGTGGAGAGGGTGCTGTGGTGACTGCATGGCATAATGCCCAGGCTTGTGCTGTGCTCTCTGGGCTCACTTTTCTCCTGGCTTCCAGTCCTTGCAGCAGTGAAGCAGCCAGAGGTTGCCATGTCCCCTTACCTCCCTTGCTGCTTCTCCTTCCCTGCTCTAGGAGCCTGGGTTTGATGCACAGCATGGGTATTGCTGGCGTGACAGGCTGCATGCCACAAGCTGTGCCTTGTCTGGGTGGCTGCCTCAGGCAGGTCTGAAGCAGCTGTGCTGTGCTGCTGCCGTGCCATTGCTCTGAAGCCCTTCTCCCTGCAGGGCCTGGTCTGGCATTCATCGCCTACCCTCGGGCCGTGGTCATGCTGCCCTTCTCCCCACTCTGGGCGTGCTTCTTCTTCCTGATGGTTGTTTTGCTGGGACTGGACAGCCAGGTAAAGCTGAAGGAACGGAGTGATTCCTTACCAGACAAAAGCCACTCCCTCTTCAGGACAGGCTTCAACTTGGCTGAGGGGGAGCCAGTGGGGCTGGGAAGCTGGTCAGGATGGGCTGACAGAGGTGGGATATCTGCTTTTTTGCAGTTTGTCTGTGTGGAGAGCCTTGTGACAGCTCTTGTGGACATGTACCCCACCATCTTCCGCAAGAAGAACCGCCGGGAGACCCTCATCCTGCTGGTCTCCATCCTCTCATATCTGGTTGGCTTGGTGATGCTCACAGAGGTATTTTGGGCTTAGAACCACCTGCATGGCTTGACAGGACACAGTGGGATCTGGTGGATGGTGAGGTCTGCCCTGGGGCCAAGAGCTTGCTGCTGAGTCCCATCCTGCTGCCCTCGGCCTGCCCTTTTCATGCCATTCACATTCTCCCTTCCAGCCCTTATCACTTGTGCCAGTCACAGTCCTGATACTTCTGCCAAGACTGATACCTGGAGCTCTGGACATCCTGTGTTTTGGTTATAAAATTATCTTGACACAAACCAAACCTTTACAGCTGTAGTCTGTTGCATGGGAAGGGGAGTGCCCTTCTCCTTCTCTTTCTTCCTGAATGGAGCTAAAGAAACACTTGCTATATCAGGTCTGGAGTGCACCCCTTATCTATTATTCTGATATGCTCTTTATTATCCTTGTGATTCATTGCCTGGGAGCTAAACTGTTCTCATTTAAAACTTTTAACTCTGCCTAGCAATATGCACGTGTGGATTGATGCTGCCAGAATGCTCTTGGCACTTTCTGTTTTAATTTGGACACAGCTTTTGGAAAAGCTGTCTCTGATGTTGTATGTGCAACATCACACCTGGACTAACCCAACAGGCAGCCCTGCAGACCTGGGCAGTGAAACAGCAGTTTGCATGCAGTTATTTCCTTCTGCAAATCAGGACTTCAAAATCCATCGGATGGATTGCATATCTTAAAGAGGGCTGCCATCTTCACTTCCAGCTACAAGAGCTGCCTAGGTTTTGTCTTCTCCTAAAAAATCCCCATAATCTCTGGCAGTCATTTGCTGCCCTGCATTGAAATGGGGGGCTGCAGAGACTCCTGGGAGCAGCAGGGTGACTGTGTGTTTCTTTTCAGGCCTTGGGCACAAGGGGTGTGCCTTTTCTGTAGGCTAAAACTCGTCCCAGAGAGGGAGATGCCTCCAGCTCTGGGAAAGATACTGAGTTTGTTTCCTGCTCTGGCTATAGCTCTTTGCCTGATTCCTCTCCCCTCTCTCTCACCTTGCTGCCCACTTGGGCCTTCCCAGGGTGGGATGTATGTCTTCCAGCTCTTTGATTACTATGCTGCCAGTGGCATGTGCCTGCTCTTTGTGGCCATCTTTGAGACTCTCTGCATCGCCTGGGTTTATGGTGAGTATGAACTAGGGGAGGGTCCACAGCTCTGGCCTCTCATGGTCTTGTCTGGTTCATTCTCAAAATGCTGGTCTGTAGCTCAACTTGGTAATTGCTTTGCAGTGCAAGGCAGAATCTAAACCTTTGCTTTGGTGCCCCTGGACTCAGCTGGCAGGGACTTCCTCACAGGAACACGCTGGGGGAATCTGCTTGGCAGATATCCCCTGTGTGTCCCTATGTGCTTCTGCTTTCCTTGGGGAATTGAAGATGTCTGAAAAATCTTTTCTCAACCTGTGTTCAGAGGGCTTCAGATTCAAACACTTTTGAGAGTCCTCTCTGTCTTGACAGTCAGTAGGTATAGGTGAAAACCTGGGCTGAGTTCTTAGCCTTGGAGATGCTGAGAGGCTGGCCCTGCTGACCTATTGAGCTGTTTTGAGGGTGTAGGAAGTTAGTCCAGGACAAAGACAGAAGCTGGCCACACTCCTGAGGAGCTTCCTGACCCGACTGTTGACTATGCTGAGGCTATTGCACTTTACCACTGGTGAAGCAGGACCCTGGACATGCAGACCCTGCTGCCCTCCTTCCCTGGTGGCAGAGAGGGATCCCATCCTCCCCTCTTCTGCAGGTGCTGAGCGTTTCTACGATAACATTGAAGACATGATTGGCTACCGGCCATGGCCCATCATCAAGTACTGCTGGCTTTTCATCACCCCTGCAGTTTGCATGGTGAGGACAAACAGGAGGAAAAGCTGTGGGGAGTAAGATGGACAGGGCTGGGTCCCTCTGAGATACAGACACCTATATATATACAGAGGGATGTACTTATGTATAGGGGGTTATGTGGCCTGGACAGTGGGGGCCTTTTGTTATTTGTGCTTGTAGCTTTGGGGGCCAGGTGGGGGGGCTCAACAGCAGGGAGAGGCTCAGCTGTGACAGAGGTGCTTGCTGGTGGGACAGGTTCCTTGATGCCATGACCGGTGCTGCTCGTGGGGGCTGTCCCAGCAAACCCTGTTTAATGGATGTGTCCTCTGTTGCTGCCTTGAGGTGCTCCTTTTTACCATGAGTCTCTGACCAGATGTTTACTCACCAGGAAAACCTCTCTCTGATCATGGTGTTGATTTTCTTTCTCTTTTTTTTCTTGGTCTCTTTCACCTTATCAGGCAACCTTCCTGTTTTCTTTGATCAAATACACCCCGTTGACATACAACAAGAAGTATGTGTACCCGTGGTGGGGAGACACCCTGGGCTGGCTGCTGGCCCTCTCCTCCATGGTGTGTATCCCTCTCTGGATTGTCTACAAACTCTCCACCATCAAAGGCTCCCTCAGAGAGGTGAGGTTGGTGCTCTGGGATTAGGGCATGGGCAATTAGATGAGATAATTGCTATAATAGAACTGTTTTTTAAAGTTCTGCCTTGCTGGAGGCTGCTCTAAACCGGCTGCTGCCTCATGCTACTCTTTTTCCACTTCTTCTGTCTCTTTACAAGTAGCACCAGGAAAAGGTCATTAGGTGGAGAGGATAAAGATGATCTCCATACTGCTCTTTACTGAGGCTTGAGGACTTGATCTGAGAAAGTTCCAGATCCCCTGAGCATTATGGTCAGCTGAGTTCAGCAGTCTGTGCTGAGACCATGGAGTTGGAATGGAGGAGAATTTGGAATTCCCATCAGTCTTGGTGCTTTGTCCTTGGAGCTGTGTTAAGTGCCTGTCTTTGCCTTGCAGAGGTTCCGCCAACTCACCTGTCCACTTGAGGACTTGCCTTCAAGGCCAGACAGAGAACAGCCCCTTCCCTCCACCAGAGCTGGCCTCCTGATGCTGACAGAGCTCGAGTCTCATTGCTAGGACCAGTGTGGCTCTTACTCCCTCCCCCCAGGATGGTTTGCCACCTGTTGGATAACACAAAGATTCTTCACTTGCCAAGAAGAGAGAGGTTTCTGAGCTGCGCTCCCTTCTCTGGAAGATTTGAAGGGCTGAGGAAGAGGCTGTCATGGAGATGGTCTGTGTGGAGTTAGCAATGCACCTTAATTCTCTCCCTGGAGAGAGCTCTGAAGGGGCACATCAAGCACCAGTGTTCCTGAGCATCCCCAGGCTTCTGGCGGGCAGAAAGGAAGGACTGACCCTGGAGCAAAGAGTGTCAGAGTCTCAGAGCTGTGGCTCCAGTGTGGACTTTGGGAGCTTCTCCATTCATTCCATTAAATCTATGTTTTTCCTGATTACATCTGCTCTGTCTCTATTTTGTCCCACTGGCATTCCTTGCCAACAGCATTTTAGGTGAGATGCGTGTCAACTGAGCTGTGCTGGGCATCCAGGTCTGGATCCCTGTTGCACAGTGATATGGGAAGGTGGCCAGAGGAGAGAAAGCTTTGTTAGTGTAGGAAGGAAAATAGTGAACAGTGGTTTAGAGGCTTCTCTAAGTAGTAGACATGGGGTAGCCTGGTGAAGTGCAATGCCACCTTGTGTTGGAGCCACTGCCTGCTCTCAGGAGCAGTGTCATCTATCTGAGCCACTGAAAGAACAATGTGGATTCATGTTTTCTTCTTGTAAGTGAGGGATTGTGGGCTACTCTCCCTCACCTCTGCAGGTCTGTGTCTTTGTTTGTGCTGACTGCCTTCCAGGTGCTCTGGAGCATCATTTTGGTTTCCCTGTGAATGGAAGAAAGGCTGAGTGCCGGAAACAGAGCCCGTGTGTTATGTCAACAAACAGGGCCCCTCGTTTCCAGGCTGTTTGGGTCAAAGAAATAAAACTCAAAGAGTTTGTGTTTTACGTACTGTAGCCGCAGCATCCGAGCAGGGCAGCCAGAGGACACGTAACCCTGGGAAGCTGGATGGCTCCCAGGAAACCCTGAGGGAGCTGGAGCTGGACGGAGCTGAGCCAGCTGCCGGAGGCGCTCAGCTTCCTGAAACACACAAGGTGGGCACCACGCTACGGCCAAGGCTTCTGCTGCGGCAGAGGAAGAGGCGAATTCAAGGGAATTAAAAGGAATCAAAGGGAATTAGCGCAGTCGGCGCCATCAGCCACCAGGGGGCGCCAGCCCCTCGACCGTGAGGGGGCCCCGCGGCGCCGTGACCCGCCATCCTCTAAATCCCAAGGGATTTAGTCCTCTAGGCAATGACGAACTCCCTAGTTTGGTTTTCCTGGCCTTAGTTTCCCCTAGTTTAGTATTCTTGGAGCCCGGGAACCTGAGATGGGACACAGGTCCACATGGGAAGGAGTTAGGGAGTTTTGCTCATGGAGGGTGGGAAACTCAGATGAGCACAATGTGCTGAGGGGATTTGCTGCTGGGAGCAAAGTACCACCAGGAAAAAAGTCATTAGATGGAGAGGATAAAGATGATCTCCATGCTGCCCTTAACTGAGGCTTGAGGACTTGCTCTGAGGAAGTTCCAGATCCCCTGAGCATTTTGGTCAGCTGAGTTCAGCAGTCCGTGCTGACGCCATGGAGTTGGAATGGAGAAGAATTTGGAATTCTCATCGGTCTTGGAGCTGTGGTTCTGTCCTGCTTCCAGAGTGATGCTGTGCTGGTTGCCCTGTAATGCACTGGAGGAGCAGGGAGCTAGAAAACCAGGCCTTGCTCCAGGTGAGCATCCCGCCCCTGGCACAGCTCATGATTTCAGGGGGAGGTTTCACAAACAGTCCTGAGCCCCCAGGATCCATCTCTTTCTCTGTTTCCTGCAAGTGTTCAGGAATGGTTTGTGCCAGCAAACAGACAGGGAGGAGTGGGAGCAGTTGCAGGATGTGGTACGAGAGGCTGCAGGCACCACCATGGGTTGCCCCCTTGGTAGGTCTCCCACATCAAAATCTCAAGTTTCTGCTGTCCTCCCTCCCTGCCTCTGGAGAACGCTGGGAAGCTGGCAGCTCAACTGGTTGCCACAATTTCCATGGTCAGCCTCAGAGCTTCACATTCCCCTGTGCTTCATGCATGAGCTAAGGGTAGTAAAGAAGTGAGAAATCCAGGAAAAGCTCCTTTTGGAAGAGATCCACAATGTGATGGAAGACAGAGCCAACCAACTGCCCTGCCACTTGGATAAGAACTGGCTGGTAAAAATTACTTTTTGAAAGGAGAGAACTGAGTTAAATACAGAAGTTCTAGCAACAGATATTTTTATTCATGTGATTTTAACCTTAAACAGAATTATACTTTGATTTTCCAGTAATATCTATAAGAGGTTTGTCCCACTGGGAAGATATTTTAACCATAATAGAAAACAGTAGTTGTCTGCAGCTATCTCTAAAATCTGGCTGATGTGAAAGTCTGCTTGGCTGCATGTAGGAAAAGTGTGAGTTTGCTGAAAGGCTTTTGACTTGCTTTGTTTCAAAATAGACTGGTGTTCAGTGAATTGGGCATGTGGTTTATTGATCTGGTTATATATGAGCCAGGAAATCTCACAAGCCTGTGTTCTTACATGACCCAATTGCTGTAAAGCTTTGGATGAGTTAGGCAGGTCAGATAAGCAAGAGAACCAAAGGTTTTGCTGAATAATCTTAAATGTCTTTTTTTGGACATGACTTTAAGCAAAGTATTAGGCTTGATGACACCTGGCTTGAAATATGAATCAAGTATATTCTATCTTGCTCATTGAAAAGGTTGATGGACCAAATCTGAAATTAATTTATTTGAAATTTCCAGACATGGAATATTTTTCACATAATTTTTAAGACCCAATGTCTGAAAAGAAGTTTTGGTGAAATTCAGAATATGGCAATTTCAGCCATACAGTGATTGTTTATGATCTGGAATATGGTGAAAAGGATGTTCATTGCATTCAAGATTCTGTGAAATTCTGTGGAATTTGCACTATCCTTTTGCCAGTTGAGGAGATGCTGATCTACTTTTAGACAAGAGGTGTGAGATCATTGTGTATTTCCCACCTTCAGAATCCAAACCCTACAAATTAGCCCAAGAATTCAATCCATTACTTACTGGATAACGGGCACGAGATCAAAGAACTTTATTTTCATGGATTGTTTTGTGGTGGTGATCATGGTTTTTCAGTTTTGATTGGTTTGTTTTCGTTTGGTTTTGTTTGTTTTGTTTTGGGGTTGGAGGTTTTGTTGTTGTTGTTATTGTTGTCGGTTTTGTTTTGTTTTTCTTTTTTTTTCAAATGAGAAGTTAACCTAAAAATAAAAAGTCCCTGAGATTCTGCCCCAGGTCATTGTTGCTGGGAAAGGATGACCTGTCCATCCATCTGTCCATGAAAATCAGGCTCTATTTTCCCTTTTAGTCAGTGGTGCCTGGGAAGAAAACTCAGCTTTCCTTGTCCATGGATGGAGATGCTTACATATGGGGCAGGGGAGAGACTTCAGATCTCAGGGACGTGGATGAGGATGCATCTACTGTCATGGAGAGCATCTCAAATCCTGGGATGTTTGAACAGATGCTTGAGGATTTTTTTCTTTTTGCCTTTGGTGGTAACTACAAGGCAGTTTTCCATGGCTGTTGCAGAATGATGTATTGTGACTCGTGTTGCACATTTTGGTGACAAGAAAAGTGGATGTGATGGATGCCATGGTGCATAAATGGAGAGAACAGAGTAAGATGAAGATGTTAACTCGTGGGATACATAATCCTATGAAGCAGAGATCCCCAAATAATCTGTTAAGTGTGTCCTACAGGCGGGTGCAAATGAGCATATCCCACAGAGTAGGGCATTTGGCTGAGCCCTTGTGTGCTAATGTGGTTAGCTGCCTGCCAGAGGGGATCTGCATGGAGCAGATAAGGGAAGTATGTGTGGGGGAGCACAAGGGCACACTGGAGAAGCTGTGTTACTTCCAAGAAGTTACCAGTGGTTTTGTTATCCCTGTCTCCATCTGACCTGCCCAGAGCTGCAACACCTTGGGCAGCAGCTGCAGGCGCTTCTCTGTGTCTCCATCTGACCTTGTCCTTTGTGTCCTTGTGCTCTGTGCATCGGAGGTGTTTGCTGTCACATGTCCCACAACACCAGGCTCAGCTGCCCTGAGGGAGCAGGAACAGGAGCAAACAGACATGTACCCACGTGTCCTCTGCCTGCCTTTGTTCTGTGATCCCCTTGGTCTCTGATGTGCAACTCAGAGAGCCTGTTAGACTACAGATGTCTCCCCAGCAGATGTCCTCCCTCCTGACCACCTTTATTGCTGATGCTGGGCTCCTACACCATTTTTCCATACCAGGGATGCTGTGAAATGGGATGTCTCACCCTGCCTGTACTTTCACAGATAAAGGCTCCTGGCAGCCTCCTCCTCCCTAGGAGCCCAGCACAGGAGCGGTGCTGTGGCTGCTGGAGCCCGTCAGGGTTCTGTGGGGCCTCATTAGCTCTTGTTGCTTTGGTTATGTTCACTTGTGATTAGTTACAGTGAAACTGTTGTCAGAAGTCACAGGCTTACTCAAGCAGAAATTAGCCATAAACATGAAAAATAAATTATACCAATGCCTAGGGGAAAATCCCCTGCAAACATAGTGTTCAGTCAGCAAGGCATGTTCTGAACCAAAGAAGCAGCAGTGCTGCACCCGCAGGGCAATCAGCATTTCTTCTATTCTGTTAGCAGAAGTGTTAAAAAATGGGATTACTCTGGACAAATGAGGGCAGTGGTGGTTTCTCCTGCTGGTGGCTCAGCAAGTGGCTGCAGGCCCCACTGTGTCTAACAACTGTCCCAGTGCCTGCCTCTGCAGCCTCTAATGTTTGTAAAGCACAGTTTGGATTCATCCATAGGGTGACAGACCTCTCCCAAAATCTGGGCTAGGGGGAGATTTGACTCGTTTTGGCTGGAAGCCTTGTGTCTTACTGGCTCAGGGGCCCAGGACTCGCTGCTGCCAGGGAGCATGGCCCTGGCGTGGGCTGAGGTTGGCAGCCTCCTCCTCAGGGCTGGCTCTTCAGCAGGCATGTCAGAGCTGCCTGAAAGGGTGGGGACACTCAGATGATGGGAAAAGCCAGCATGTGTTCTGAGAAAAGAAATGGTGAAAGGAGAGACAAGAGGGCATTGCCAGCTGGCAGGTGGTGAGCAGGATAGGGAGGAGAACACCTCTGAGGAGGTGCCAGACAGATTTGAGGTTGGGGTCAGCCATCCTTCAGGGCAAAGCCTGAGTTCTGGTCCCCAGCTGTCCAGAGCCTGGCAGGTTGAGGGAATCTGGTCCTTTCAGAGAGAGTTTTCTTCCTCTGCTCATGAAAAGGAATGGAAAGCTGTGCAGCCGGCTCTGAGCTGACAGCTGCAGAGGGAGTGGGCCACCTCTGTGTGGTTGGACAGCAGTGCTTTCCCAGTTCTCCTGTGCACCCTTGGTGCTGCCTGGGGAGGGGGTGCCTTGGACATTTGCAGTATTTACTGCAAGCAGTGCTTCTTTTTAGAAGATGAGTGTTGAAGAGCAACCTCACCCACACTTATGGAGGAAGAGCCCACACTTTGGGGTGACCTGCAGTCAGATTGTCACATCCTTTAGCAGTCCTGCCCTACCTGCACAGCTGCTTGGCCCACCCAGAGTGCCTGCTCAGGGCTGACTCTGCCAGTGAAGGTGGCAACTGGTGGTTGGGGAGTGCATCACCCCTTTCCTTGCTCTCTCCTGAGCAGTCTGTAGCCCACCAGCTGAGCTGCTCAGAACGTGATTTTTGCTTTTCAATCTGGGTCATCACACCAGTGAGATCCCTCACGTGGAAGCTGGGGTGATGAGATAAATGTGCCCCTGCCCATAGAATGATTTAAAAACCCTGTGAATTATTGCCTAATGGGAAATTCTGAAGCCTGAGTGTAACTTGTGGTACCTAGGCTGGCAAACAGAAATAGCCTTTTTTTTTCTCTCCTGGAGAATGATTTTCACACGTAGCTGGATAAAGTTTTCATTTGGGTTGACTTTCTTCTTGTTTTGCTTTAATGTCACAGGTCATTTCCCATCTACATCTTTGCAAAACCTCTGTGATGTTCCTGTGAAACATTTCAGTATGGATAAATCAAGTTTTTTAGGTCAGCTCTGCTTACCTAGGCTTATCTCAATCCCCTTTTCATATCTAGATAACCTCTATTGCACGTTTTCCTCAGTTGTGCTGGGTCATGCCAGTCCACCACAGGCAGTGGCACTGTTCTCCACCAGTAGGGTCAGAGGCAATGAAAAGCCAGCACATGCTCTTCATCTTGCAGTCTTTCAGGACTTTGGAGACAGCCCCTAAAAGGCAGAAGATGGAGCCACTCTTGTCTGATGTTGATGCCAGATCTCACAAGAGAAGAATCAGCCTGTATTTCTTTGAGTATGGGACCAATCCACTCAACCAGCCCACGGGGTAGGTGAAAGCCAAGAGCTTTGAAAATAGCATATTTGGAAAGTTTAATCCCAAAAACAGCTGCAAGTAAATGGAAACGTTTTTCCTTACTGTCTCCAGAACTGGCCTCAATGGTTTATCCTGAGGATCCCACTCAGTCCAGGGTTGATTCCCCATATGCATCTCTCCAGCATCATTTGACTCCAGGGCAATCCAGTGTGCTCTAACGGGATGTGATTCACTGGCTTCTAGCACCCATGGAGGATTTTCTAGAGACAGCATTACAAACAACCTCTATAGAGTGTGCAGGCAAGTAACCAACTTCTTCCCCACACTGTGGCATTGAGGACTTTTGTCAGCTCCTGTGTTTCTCACTGAAGGGCTGAGAAATGCTCCTCTTATGAGTCCACCTACCTGGTGGTGTTGGTGAGACTTGAGTTTGGCCAAAGAAAGTTTAATGTTCTGTGGAGATTCATTCTGCATGTTTGTAGGCTGACATTGAGGGATGCCCCTACCCCACTAAACTGGTAGAGCCCTAGAACAGTGGGAATACGTGGCAGCCAGCCTGGGCCATGCTGTGGGGTCTGTAAGGGAAGAGTTCCTGCCCTGCAGAGACCGAGAGGACATGGAGTTACTCCCTGACTGCTGTAGTTGATATTTACAAACTCTGGGCCTTTACCCTGCCCGCCTGTGGCTGCTTTCTCATGTTGCTTTCTTGTCAGGGCCACAGTACAAGGTCTGAAGAGGTGCATGCTCTAAGGGAATAGGGGAGAAAGTTCTGCCCTGATGCACCTCCCTTCCCTACGTCCCACCACCCACACATGAGCTGGGTGATAATTTGATGGGGGGAGTTGGTGGAAGGGGTGGGACAGGAGGAGGAGAGAGCGTAGTCTCTGCCTTAACTCTTGCTGTATCTCTTTGGCACTCAGTGAATTCCCTGCCTGGACTCCAGTGGGACGGGAAAGGATAGGACGGGAGGGGCTTGCCTGGGGGAGACCTGCTCTGATTCAGGTGAGTTGAGTGTTTGCATGTTGAACAGATCTGGCTGGATGTGTGTGTCACCCTGGGAGTGCCAGTGACTTCTGTCCTCCAGCAGCCAGCTGCTGCACGCCAGCAAATCTGCAAGGGCAAAAGCTTCCCAACATTAAGTAACACAAGAGCAAGATGGAAAATAAGGAGCAAATCATCAATTTGGATCAACTCAGGGAGAGGTTTTTCTTTCAGTGGCTCCTTTTGGAAAAGGAAAGGACAGCCTGAGATGCTGTACAGGGAGTGCCAGGAAGCTGAGAGCAAAGAGATGCCTGAAGGATGGATAATTGATACTGAAAGTTGTGGCAGCAAAGAGAAAGGGAGAGGATGATAGATAAGTACTCAGACAGCAGAAGGACTGAGAAGAGAGACAACAGTGAGTGAAGGGACAGGGACAGGGATGAAGGGCAGAGATGACTGGTTGATAATAGGTACAGGAGCCAAGGCACTAGGAGTGGAGTAGGCTGTAGGCATTTCAACCACTGCCAGCATGAGTCCTCTGCTCCTGTGCTGCCCTGCAGAGGGTGCTGACCCCAGTGCATTGACTTGGGGTCTGCAGTTGTAAAAGATGTGCCTGAGAATGCACTTCTTGTTCTTCTTGCCCCTGAGGTTTCATCAAATTTGTTCCTATAGGGTGAGGCAGGGAGACAGCACAGTTTCTGCTAAACTCTTGGGATCTGTGGGCATATTTGTGGACAAATGCAAGCAGAACACATGAGGGTTTCATAACACCTGATCTGCATCATCTTAAATCAACAGTGCTTTTAAAGTAATCACTACTAATCAGGGCTTTCATCTCATGCCAGTGGAAATGCCATTGCCCTAGTTTTTCCTCTTTGACAGCTGCTGATACAAGAAGCTGAACGTTGGACCTGACCTTTGCAGCTCTGCAACAGCCCAGCTTTTCTGGATTCATGGTTGCAGTCCTTACAGAGGGCAGGCTAAAGAGCCCTGTGCCAAATCTCTATCTGACTGTGATGCTGGGCAGGGCTAGAGGAAAGTTTGGATGCCGCAGGCTGGAGAGCACCTACCTGACCCCTTGGAGGGTGCAGGTGGGATGCAGTCCCACCACATTACCGTGGATTCATGGTCTGCCTGTGCTGATTTCACCTGATGTGACTTGTCCTGAATGCCAACTGGAGTTGGCTGAGCCTGCCCAGGGTCTGGCATGGGGTGCTGAGCTTGTGCAGGGCTGAACAGGGAGCACAGTGTGGGGACAATCACGACAGGGAGTGCTTGTGACCCTGCTGTTCTGCTCTGTGCTTGCCACGTGCGTATCTGTGCTGAGGGACTGGGCTATGCCACACACGCTGCTGGCTCCCTTCAGCCTCCCTGCTGGGGGAAGCATAAGGAAATGTGTTATGCCTCGACCTTGCCAGGCTTTTGGAAGAGTCTTGCTTGGGTGCTGTTCCTCTGTGCTCCCTGTTTCTCATCACTGACTGCAAGTGCCCCCAGGCTGTGCTTTTGGGAGGTCAGGCAGGGTGTGCCTTCCTGGAGGAGTTATAAGTTCCTCGGGCAGTGTGATGCCAAATCCCTGTGCTGGTCTCCCATCTCTGAACCACTGGCTGCAGTGCTGGCTTCTCTGCTCTGCTTTGCTTCCCACTCTTCCCTCAGCCCTCTCCCCCAGCCACAGGGGTGGCAGTAGGTGGCCAAGCAGGGCTGGGGGCTGGCAACCTTTGTCTCTTCATCTAACCTGCCCAGGGCTGCTGACTGGTGCCTTGCTCCATGAAGCTGCTGCCCCAGAGAGGTGGCAGCCCTGTAGGCATCCTGCAGAGCTCTTCTGGGCTGCACCACAGGTCACTGCCCCACTGTGCAAGGAACCTGTTTGCAGAGTGGGTACTGCAGCACGTGGCTTTCACCCTCTGTGCCATTCACCTGCCCTGCTCCTCCAGCCAGTGACAGGAGCTGTGCTGACCACACACTTTGGCTGCACACAAGGACCTCTGAGCCAGCCTGATGTAGCCCCAGGACTTTGTCCAGACAGCCCCAGCCATTGGGTCGGTGGCTCTAGGGGCTCCACTAGGGGCTCTAGGGGGTGTGGCTGGATCTGTACCAGACCTATTACTGTTGTTGTCTAAGAAGAATGGATCCTGCTACGGCTGGCCCTTCTGCTGTGTTGCACTAGATACAGCCAGACTATGGGCTGAGTGGAGGTCTTGAGATTATCTAGTTTCATGCAAAGACTGGTTTCTAGTCATATTTAGACACCATTTATGGACTTCATCAGTTAGTCTCGGGGTTTTTTTTTTCTAGGCTAGAGAAAGAAACCACCTCTGTGTCTCTGTAGCCCAGAGCAGGGGTGGTGATCTATGAACACCAACAGACTGATTTCACCCTGGTAACAGCAGCCTATACTGCTTTTAGCAAGAGATTTGCCACTGATCCTCAACCACTGTTAGAGGCTTCAGAGGGTCTCCTGTCCAGCAGCAGAAGACAGAGCAGGACTCGTTGGCGCCCTCCTGCACTGGGCATGTGTGCTCTGAATGGTGATGCTCGATAATCCTAGCATTTTGTATTGCAGATGTCCGTGCCATCAGTGAACTCACTCATAAGGAACTCACCGAGTTCCTTATCTCACTCTTTCTGGTGTCAGTAAGCAGCAAACTCATTGACTGCACAAGCATTGCTCTTGTTTCACACTGGAGAAAACACAGGTAGGATCTGATTCTTGTAACAGCCTCCTGTGCCTCATGAACCTTGCTGAATAGATGCTTTGAGAATACCCTGCAGCCCAGAGAACCTGGAAGTTAATTAGAAACTGTAAAGAAGCCAACTAACTTTCAGTTGCTTGAAATGAAAGGTATTTTAATTTTGCCTGCTGTCCTGAAGTTGGTCGGTTTTTCTCTTTCTACATCTTTCCTTGCTTTTCTTTGTTACGCAGCTGGAGCGAGCCATTCTCCAGCAGCATTTCTGTTTGGAAGCAGCTATCTCTGCTCATGTGGCTGCTCTTAGATTGCCTGGAAAGCACTTGCTTCCACTGCTAATATTTTCTTGATGACCGATTCCAGTAGCAGCCCCCATGCACTAATTTGACCGGGTTGGTTCCTTAAGCTGTACCTTAGCGCTGCTGTTCCTCGCTGAGCCCTGATTTTCTGTCTCTGCTCTCACAGCCGCCCCCACCTCCTGCCATCAAAATGCAGCGCAGGATTTCAGCCGCCGACTAACTGCTGGCTCTGATTGCGCAACCAGGGAATTTTCTGTGCCCTGCTCCTCCTTTTGTAACGCAGCCCAGTCTTGCTTCCTGATTCCTCCCTCCCTATCTTAAATTGCAGTTTATGTGCTTCGTTGCTGCTTATTTCAAAATGAAACGAAGAAATATAAATGCAGTGCAGCTGTTAGAGTTATCACCTGTGATTCTACATTCTGCAGTTGAAGCAGCACCTTCGAGTGTCCAAGGGAGCTTTAACACAGATGTTATCAGCTGCTTTTTAGAGACATTTCTGTCTGCTGTTCCCTCTGTTTCACCATTCCCTCTGGAGATTGTTCTCATCTCATTTACCTTATGATAAAACTGCAGAAGAGGTCAAAGGGAGGATGTTAACTTCCCAGCAGTATGAACTCCTGTCTGACAGCAGTCGAGAACTGGCAGTAAGTTTAGTTTGTAGGAAGAAAAGCTTTAGGAGAATTGCCATTGGCTTCTTCCTCTGGTGCCAAAACTCCAGGTGGCTTCTCGCTCATCTTTCTTGTCTCACTCTTGTTCTTGCCTCACCTGAGCAACTTTGAAAAAGCCTTTTTTTACCCTGAGAGAGGCTGACATAGCACCATATTTTCAAATAACACTTTCTTTCTCCTCTTTTTTCTGCCTCTCCCCTTCAGTGGCGTCTTGTTTCCAAACAAAGCCAAAAAAATGCTGTTCTCCTTCATATCTGCATTGTGTATTCAGCACATCATAGGCAACTGCTGAGTGACCACAGTGCTTCAGAGATGTCCTTGTTTTTCCTTGTCCTTTGTGACCACACTTGAAGGATCCCATGGTGGTAGGTGTGGGATAAACACAGTCCAAAATTTGTGACCAAGGGGAGACTGTGTTGCCTCATTCAAATGTTCAAGAATGGAACTCATTGTTCTGGGTCTATGGTTGCCTGTATGCTGCCCGCTCTCTTTCCAGGTCCTGCAGGAATCCAGGTGTGTTCTTGTTTTCCCAGTGCACCAAGCCCAGTACCTTATACTGTGCCATTTCCTATGGTGCTGCATAGAAGGAGCTCTCTGTGAGAGTGACAGACTACAGATCCTTTCTAGGAGGGGCAAAAAGCCATCTGCTCTAAGCACTGAGGGCTGAAAATACAGCAGAGCACCTCCAGAAGAGACAGGTGAGGTCAGAGGGAGCTGAGGATGGAAGGTGGTGGTGGTTGTGGTTGAGAGGGTCCACGGGAGAGGTAGACTCTGGATTGCATCACAGGATAGCATTTTAGCAGTTGGGAAAACTTTATGGCAGAGGAAAATAAGAGGCTGAGAATGGAGTAGTCATAGGATTTTTCTCCAAACTTTGGTGAAGGAACAGCTGAAAAAGTGCAGGCAAGCAGTGAGGGGCACAGTCTTTACTCCAAACTCAATTATTAAAGAGGGGGCAACCAAAGGAAGAGGAAAATATTTGCCTTTTGGGGAGGATGTAACCCAGCAGGTGGCTGTGACTCTGTGGGAGAACCAAATTGTTCGTAGCTGGAAACAAGAAGTTATTTGAGTCCCCATCTGGCCTAAGAACATATAGAGCAGGGGCACAGTAGGATTAAATGTTCAGGAAAAGAGCCAGGCAGTGTATGAATAGGCTTTCTCCTAGAAACAGCAGGAAAAGCAGAGAGGGCAGTAGTGGGTATGTGCAATGTGCACGGCTTTGTCTGGGAAAGAAGTTGCGGTTCATGCCATGAATGGCCAGAACTGTGGGCACCAGTTTAATCCACCATCTGTTCCCACTTGAAAAGGTTTGATTTCATAGCCAGTGGGCTTTCCCCCTTTTTAAAATAGGAAAATGAATGGAGAAGTGCTGTGTCTCCTCTGCAGTTCTGTGTTTTTCACAGCTGTGTTCTTTATTGCAGCATCCCAACTTGTATCCTTCATGTTTGCCTATTCAGGAGTCAGAGGACAGGTAAAAAGTCCTGGTCCAGGTGTCCCTGAGGTGGAGGCTGGTGACAGGCTTGGGGCTGTGGGCTGGCACTCCCACATTCCCTTCCCAGGGCTAGGTGAGAGGAGGTGATTCTCTAATAGTGACCTTTGCACCCGGGGGTGAAACAGGTCTAGCAAAAATGAAACAAAACCACAAATATTAGTAGAAATAGACTGGCTCTTAGATCTACCTTACATTAAAAGAATAAAAACAAAGAATTATCTAGTCTTCTCCTGCCAGCTTCCTGGGACATCCTCAACAAACCCAGTTTTAAGCATCACTGTACCTGATAATGTGCCCTGGACTGCAGCAAATTGGAACGTGCCAAGGACTGTGACAGATCAAACACATTTCATTAAGTATGTGTTAGTTTTTCTCTCACATTTGACAGTACGTGGAGTCCTGCTCCTCTCAGAGATAAGGAGGCTGTGCTGCAGCATTGGAATAAACTGATTAGCCAGCTGGCAGGCCTTGCTGCAGGCAGGCAGTGGGGAGAAAGGCCTTACCTGGGCTTCTGAAGCTGAGAAATGGCTGGCAGGAGGACCTGATGATTCCACCTACCAGTCCAACCCAGCAGAAGGGCTAAGTGAAGGAGGCAAATCTAGGACTGGAAGGACTGCTGAGCTACTGGAAGGCTGCAGAGCTGCAGCTGCAAGCCACCATTTAGGGTGTGTGCCTTGATTCCTGGATTCCACCACCTTCTTTAAACGTGGGGTTTTATAGAGGTTTGTAGGAGCCTCTTACAGGGCTGATTCACCTTCATGATCTCATGTAGATCCACAGGTGTCGTAGCCCTCAGTGGTTTGGATCAGTGCAAACCATACCAGTAAATAGGTATTTTCCACCATATGTACCATAAAGAGCAAGGGCTGGAGATAAAACAGAGGTTGCTTCCTCAGTGCCCTCATGAGGCATCTGCATTTGACTCCAAAACTGGTTGTGCCCACTGCAGTACTGCCCATATAAAAGCTCTTACTGGCAGTAGTTCTAAAAACCTCCTGAATTTAACAGGGACCAGGATCTTTCTGCCATGTCTTTGAAGAAGCTACGCTAGCCTGGAGGATGATCTTCACCAGCTTCTGACTGCTCTCCTCTATGATTTATATCTCCCTGATCTTGTTGCAGCCCCTCTTACGCTGGTTGATGTCTCTCATGAGACTCAGTCCATGGAAATCTGCTGCTATAGCAAACCAGATAGGATGAGCCCTTCAGGAAAGCAGATGGGGGAACAAAGCCTGTTGTTGCCTGGAGCATTTAGAGAGCAATTGGTGTATTATACAGTGAGATCTGATTTCCTTTCTTTACTTGAATAACAGGCAGGAAACATGCCTGTGTCAAAGAACTACTTGTTCTGCTGTGAACCTTCATTAGAAGTTGTCTTTTCGTACACAAGCATCTTTCTTTGCCCCAGGGCCTGATATATCCACAGGGTTAGCATTTAGGAAATTATTTTCTTTACAGAACCGGATGAGACGCTTTGACAATGATGCTGTCCTGTGTGGATGAGTGGAAGCATGGCCCTCCTGCTTCCTCCTTGCCTCATTGAAAACTACACCAAAACAAGTGCGCCATAGTGTTCCTTGGCTGGGACAGATGTCAGGGTCTACGCTTGCTCTTATTTCCAGTTAGGTCAGGTTTCCTGGTAGTCCCTGCTCACCATGAGATGGCTCATACCTGATGTTTCTCCAGAGGGACATGAACTGGAGAGACACTAGGCACAAGGAGGGAGGGAATGGTTTGCCATCATGGTCCTGGTGCACCATCCTGGTACAAAAGGTCAGTAGAAGATTTGATGGTCCTATAAGGTAAAGGACATCAAAGGTGATGAGGTCCTGCTCACCACTGAGCTGCTGACTGGGAGAGGTCCTTGGCCTGAGCTGCCTCCAGAGCCAAGGGAGAGAGCAAGTTTAAATGGTCTAGGTCAGATCCAGGAGCAGTGGAAATGTTGAGTGTTGTGGGTGATGCAGGTTGTTGTCTCTCTTGTTTCCTGAAGATGAGGATGTTCCTTTAGGTGGCACAGAGGAATGAGAGATGTGCTATTAAAAAACTTATCAAATCATCAGCAAAATGAATTTGCAAGTTGGTACAAAAGAACAAAACTCTGATTTCTTTGCAGTCCCAGCTGGTGGGAATGGAAGCAGAGATGCTGCTACTTTGGAGAGACTTGCTTCCAGTGTATTTTCCAAATCTCAACAAGGGAATGTGTATCCCTTGCTAAAGCAAATCAGTTGTAGAGAGGCCAGCTTCAGTAATGCTGCCAGTTAGATGTACCTAAATTTATATACTGATATTGAGAACACATCTTATTGTGGTATCTGGTCCCCTCACTCTCTTCCCACAGGTGTGTCTTGCAGCAGCTCCCTACATCCTCTGCTCTCTTTCTCTTCTGTCCCACAGAGTCATGACAAGAGCCATATCCAAGGAAGGAGAACCCAATGGGGTCACCACACCTCCTGAAGAGATAGAAATGGAGGAAATGGAAGAGAGAGGCCAGTGGCGGAACAAAATGGAGTTCATGCTGTCTGTGGCTGGGGAAATCATTGGCCTGGGTAATGTGTGGAGGTTCCCATACCTCTGCTACAAGAATGGTGGTGGTGAGTTCATAGTACACATTCAGTTGTTCTAGATCTGTAGGTATGATCAGAGACATGTACATGCCTGGACTCATTTCTCCTGTGCCTCATGTGCCCTAAGGCGTTTCCTTATTTGCTCTTTCAAACAAGTTAGTTCCTGCCAAAACCAGGAGGAATAAAAACTCAGGGGTAAATCCAGCTCCCCAGTGGGTACTCTTTCTTAAAATGGCATTCTCAAATCTGGACTCCTGAAAAATTGGACCCTAGTAGCAATTTAAGGCTCTTGGGCATCTCAAGAAATTATTGTTTTTTGAAAAATATCAGATACTGTGAGTGGTCAGAAAGCCAACATCAACCTCCTCCTACATATTTCCCTTTTCCTACTCCTGCTGTCAAATCTGTCTTTTCCAGGCCCTTGTTAAAGAGGAGCAAAGGCTTAGATAGTGCTGGTATCTTTTGCTGATATCCTAGCCAAGGCCTGATACCCCCAGAAGATACTTCTGCCTCTTCCCCTGGAGCAATTCTCACTGTGATCAAACCACTACTAGGGAAATTCATCCCCCAAAAAGGTTCATTCACCTTCCCTTTTCTTTCTCTGCATGGTTGTCCTTTTCTCTTCCAGTAACACTGCAATAAGATCATTACATGGTTAAAAGTAAAAAATTCTCATAACAGTAAAACGAAACGTAAGGGAATAATTGACTGTCACTAACTTTTCTCAGTGAATGAAAATCTAACTTTATAAAAGAAAAGGAGGAATAACAAATTACATGTCAAATACAGCAATAACTTCCCTTTTGTTCTTGTTCTTTAAAAACACCTTGAAATAATGGTCTGGGACTTGGTTCACTCCCTCCTATTTTGAGCTTCCTTTCTTTGCAGGCCTTTCTTTTTGAAGGTGCCATGAACTTTCACCAACAGCTGAGTGGTTCCACTGTAATTTTCCTCAGGGCTTCCAAATTCCTGTTCTCTGTGCTCTTGTTTATTCAAATTAGAGAGAAAATAAAAGACATCCTCAAAACCAAAGAAGGGCAGGGTAAGAAATGGTTAAAGAAAATGGAATTGAGTTTTTCTTGAAGCTTGGATGATTTTTAGCAGAACCTCCAGTCTCCTATACTATCATGGGAGGCACCAAGAGCAAGTCAGATGGGCACAGGTTAGGAAACACTGGAGGTGCATTTTATTGAACAGCCCGTTCTGCAGTGATGCTTTGAGAAAGGGGTCATGGGTTTTGCATGGAAAATTTCTCCCTGAGCTCAGATGAAATCTTTGCATAGTCTGTGTCTGTGGTACTCTGTTCATCAGTCCTTGCAATTTGTATGCTAATTAATGTAAAAAGGCGACTTTTGTTCACTTTAAATATCTGTTGAATAACATTTTTCTTTTTAATTAAATTGCTCTGGAATATCTAAGGCCGTGATTCAGAGGGTAACCAGGCTAGGCTTGGGAAAAATTAGGATGGAAGAATCCTTCCCTCACAACTCTGCACGTTGCCTTTGCAGACAGTATGCTGCTACTGTAAGAAGGTACTTTTCTCTCTCCAGTGTTCTAGGAAAACAGAAAACAGGCAATATTTTTTCCCATTACATTTTTCTTACCATTTGAAAAGTTATTGAAATTGCAAAAAAGGCATTTTCCATGTATAAATGCTGCACCCCTGTCCCACCCTTACCCCCCAAACTTGAGACTGCTGTCCTGTCACCTTTTTCCACCTTTGGATGTACTGAAATGGTTATACAGCTATGAAGACAGGTGCCATAAAAACGAATTTTCTGTAAAGCAACCAACTGCAACCTGATCTATTGTTGCACTGTCAAATTTGATCTATTTACTCAGCATCCTGAACTTATTATTGACTCATAAGGAAAGAGGGTCTGTTTCTAGGGGCCCCACTCAAGGCTGAGTCTCCTTCAGTGGAGCAACACAGTGAGGAGGGGATCACAGCTCTGGGAAAAATTCTATCAGAGGAGAGGGTCTGGAATCTGCTGAAAGGCTCATCTGTGTGCAGGATAGTAAAGCTGCCTTGCAGATTTGGCATGGATGTCTTGCAGCACAGAAAGCAGCAGCTGCCTTTAATTCAGGGTCTCCCTAGCCTGCAAACCTGGACTGACCCTGAGAACCAGCCTCCTTCCCTCTGGTCCCAGGTCTCCTGCAGCTACACACAGCTGTGTTTAGGGGAAATTTGGATGTTCTTTGTTATTGTAACATTGTTGGCTTGAAAACAAGGGCAAGCGTTCCTAGCTGCTCATTGTCACTGGAAGGAATGTCAGTGTGGATGCCTGTGCTGGCAGGGGAGGAGAGGGGCTGGGGGGACAGTGGCTGAGAAAGGCACCCTAATCTTGGTTGCAAACAGCTGAAATGTTTTCCAGGCACTGGCAAGAGAGGTGTTTCTGACCAAATGTTTATTGTATGGAGTGGCAAGACTGCCACAGTTGTTTCAGCGAGGAAGGCTGTCACCGTATCTTGTTTGGAGGGGAGCAGAAGTGTGAAAATCTACACTAAGGATGTGGAGAAAGAGAGTGAGGTGACAGAAGAAAGGCCAGCTGTGAAAATGAGATCTCAGGAGCAGTTTTGAGCAGACTCATGAGTGCGTTTGCTGTTTCGGCAGCATAACTGAAAAGGCACAAAAAAAGTTTCAGACAGCTGAACAGAGCACTGAGGCATTTTTCCAGGGCATTAAACATTTTTGCATTTTTAAAAAATTTATCTTTTCTTATGCTTAGTTTATGCTCCATTGTTTCTGGGAAAAAGCCTTGCTCTTTCTCTCCCTCTTCTTCCACTTTGACAAAGGTTAATCTGAGGGCCATTTCAGACTGATTTCTCTTGAGACATTTCTCTACATTTTAGCAAATGTGCATTTTGAAGGTAGAAATTAAACTTCTTCATTTTGAAAATGCTGGAAAGGTATTCTTCCCCTATTTCCATTCTTGTGGTGCAATCTCCTTTCCAAATTTGATGTGAAATATGTCTCAAGTAAATTTATATCCTGGCAAATTTATTACTTACCAAGAAATGTCACCAGCCTCCAGGTTTGTATCCTCTGGGCAAGTGGGAGTTGTGCTGTGACTCTCATGAAAGGCAGAACAAATGTGGTTATGTGAAACAAGGGCTTATTTTGTTCACCCCATTCCCGCTGAAAGCTGGAATGAGGTCAGGAGCATGAAGCAGGGAGAACTTCTTCAGCATTATCTTTTTTTAACTCCTTGCCTGGCTACTCCTTACTTCTAGGTTTTGGCCCACACCAAATGCAGAAATAATGCAGTAGCACAAAACAGACCACCTTTGTATTTTTTTCTGAGAAATTATGGTGGTGGAGACCTTGTTTCTTTGGCAGACGTTGCACAGTTAGTTCAGCGAAATATTTATGTTTATGTAGCTGATTTCAGCTCTGGTCCCAGGTACCTGGTAAGAGGTTATAAGACAAGGTTTTTGAAGAGGATTCTGAGGCAGCATTTTATCCCTCTCTGCAGGAGCCTTCCTCATCCCTTACCTCATTTTCCTCTTCACCTGTGGGATCCCCCTGTTCTTCCTGGAGACGGCGCTGGGGCAGTACACAAGCCAGGGAGGGGTGACTGCCTGGAGAAAGATCTGTCCCATATTTGAAGGTCAGTGAAGTTACAGTATTTACTGGCAACCCTTTCTAACAATTAGTGACTCACATCCTTTTTTGAAAATATCATTATTCTTTTTTTTCTTTCTCCTTTATTCTCCCTCCATTCCTCTCTCTCCCAGCTTTGTTATTCCTCCTGCTGCCTGCTGCATGTGCGGAGGTGTTGATGTTGCATCCTTCTTACCATAGTGTGACCTGTGTCTTTGTTTGGGGTTAACCCTTATGTGTTGGGAGTTGGTTGCAGTCCCATCCTCATGTCCTTTGCTTTTCTTCACAGGAATTGGATATGCCTCCCAGGTCATTGTGGGATATCTGAATATCTACTATATCATCATCCTGTCCTGGGCACTCTTCTACCTGTTCAGCTCCTTCACTCCAGTGCTACCATGGGCTAGCTGCAATAACCCCTGGAACTCAGGTACACCTTCCCTTGGTCAGCTTCTAACTTCTTTCCAATTCTCAGAAATTATTTGGGTTTTGTTGAAAATATTTTTTTTGTTTGGACAAGAAGCTCTCATGAGCCACCATGTGATGTCACCAAAAAATAGGCATTTTTTGGCAGGCACAAGAGGTGGATGGAAATTTTGAAGCCAATCTAGAGCCTTCCTCATGTGGCAGGAGCTTTTTAATAGCTCTGATGCAACAGTTTATCTTACAGTTCCCTTGCTCCACCCCGTTCCTGTGGAGTTACTGGGGCAGTTGCTGCCAGTGCCTGAACAGTTTCCTCTGTGCTTTTGGGTAAACCAGGCCAAGCTTGCACTGTGGGATCTTACCAGTTTAGGTCTCCCAGTGAAGGAACCAGTAACACAAAACTCTAAGGGCACTGTTTTCCTGGTTAAGCACATTCATACAGCCTCCATACTGTTATATTCACTGGGGGTCTCATCACTTCGTGCTGCAGTTCATTTAACTCTTCCCTGCAGAGAAGACCTGACTTTGGCTTTACTCAAGGTGCTTGGGCTGAGCCTGGGAACATGGGGTAGATGTGAAGTAATCCTCATGAATGCCCTTGTCAGGACTTTTTTAACATGTTGAACAGGTTGTTTTGCTTGGCAGCGGCTTGGTTCCCTCCCTTTTTCTCTTGCGTTAGATGATTAATTTCTGCAATTAGTTAAATTTGTCTACCCTGTGGGCCTTTCACTCACAGCTCCCTCTGCCTTTTGATCTCAGCAGAAGTAACCAGCCTTTTAAAGAGCTGATCCAATTCCTTCAGCTTCTCCAGAATGGGTTTGTTTCTAGGGAATGCCACTTATATTCTCTTAACAGAGAGAAGCTTCCCAGCAACAGCTGGATTTCCTTGGTTTTCCAGTGGATTGTCTTGTGCTGGCGACATGCAAGATGAGCTGCATTGGATGTGTGGCATCTCCTCTGGTTTTAGTTATTCCATGCTTTGTAACAGGGTTGGGGATGGCAAAGGAGAACATGAAGGCTTCTGTGGTGTGTGCTTGTGTGGACAGCGAATGGTGCATTATGTGGAAAGAGAATGGGATTTTCTATCCTGACTACTTGTAGTTGCTGTCCCTTGACAATTTATGTTGTGCAGCCATCTGTTTTCAATTTGGCAGGGAATTGTTCTCTCCTTCCCCTCTTCCCTTCCTGAAGCCCCTCTGGCAACTGCTGGATTGGGATTCATACCTGGGGAGAGCCAGAGTTTAATGAGACGAAAAAATTCAATCTCTGTAGCACAACATGAAGGATCTGTGTGCTACGAGAGTTAGGGTTAGGATCCAGAGGGAAAGGAACATCCCTCATGGAGGAGCCCTAGAGAATTTCTCACCTCATCAGCTTCCTTTTCTTTTGGTAGATCTCTGTGTGGACATTCTGAATAGATCCGACCTGGACAACAGGACCTTGCCTGCGAACACCACCTCCTCAATGATTGAGTTTTGGGAGTATGTGATTGCCTTCCCTCTGTTCAGGCTCCCTCTCATCCAAAGGCTGGAGCTGCAGGACTCTCTGGGTGGGGTGCTGTGTGTCTGTAGGTGCCACATGTCAGATCTGTACACGGGAAGCTCAATGAGCTGCCAAGGAGATGGGCACAGAGCCCAGGGTGTGGGGACTGGGCACACCCCAAAGGCAGCTCACAGTGTGCTTGCCCAGGGGTGCTCATGTGCACCTTGAGGGTGTGTTCCCTTTCTGCCACTGTGGTGCCTGGGTGAGTGTAGCCACTAAAAGAGGCACCAAAGCAGGCAAGGGCTTGCTGGAAGCAGGGGTACACGTGCTGGGTGTTGCAGGTTGGCAGGCAAGCATGAGATGCCAGGGCAGACTGAACAGTCCTCCACAGTGAAACAGAGGGGAAAAACTGCCTTTTACCTTCTTCTGACCCAGTCCTGCTTGTTGTCCAAGGGAAGTGATCCATCAGGCTGCTCAGGATCATTCCTGGAGAGCAGGCATCTGAGATACATGCATTAGATGCCAGAGAAGAATTTAAGGAAGGTGGAGAATTTTGAGGAATTTGGAGCTGGAGGCACTAAAACACACTCTGAGGTGTCTTGCAGTAGGCCAGACAATGTCCCAGACAGGGTTATCAGTGCAGCCTGGGGAGGTTGAAATGACCGCTGGTGCTACCCTACCACTTCCCATGCTGCAGAGGAAAGTCTTAGAAAGAAGAGGGGTGTCAAGGACTCGGCTTCAGCAGTTGGATTTGGGTGTTTTTCCCCATTTCTGTCTCCTAAAGTTCCTTTGAAAAGGTTGACTGTCCTTTGTTGCTGCCACCACAGGGCACATAGAAGAAGGCACAGGGCACAGTTCTGACCCCCTCTCCTGCCCTCCTCCCTTGCACATACTATTTAGTGAGAGCTGAGACCCCTCTGAAACAGTTGTTTGGGTTTTCTGTAGAAAGGGCAAGAGGACACTGAGGGAAGTGGTTTTGAGCAGAATTTGCAGAGGAGCTGCAAGTGTGGGCTTGGGCTTCTGGGAACTGCATGAGCTACAATGCTGAGATCTTGTGTGGCCTACCCTCATGATGGTGAATCTCCAAGGAAGGAGGCTGAGGGAAGGGCATGAGAATCATAAAGAGAATTTGTGCTTACATATAGGGTGTCTGTAGCATATGGGGAGGAAGAATGGTGGCCATGGGCTGATAGCGGCTTTGGTAGCCTGCTTTGGATTGAGTTGTCTCTGCTGGGAAGCTGCCAGGCTCAGGGAGCAGTGGGGAGCAGGTGTTGGTTTTGTGGAGTGTGGGTCTGACGGGCATGGCACTGTGGGTTTGGGAGAGTGGGAGGGTTTGGGTCAGCTACAGGACATGGTGGAGCAGAGATCAGTAGAGAGGGAAGCTTTAAGCAGAACTGGGACAGTTTGCATGACTGGGAGCCCTGGGCAGATGTTAAGCTGTTAAGTCTTTGGATGGGGTAATATGGGAAAGGTGAGTGAGGTGTGGAGTGTTAATGCTTCTCTCCCTGTCCCTAAACACCGGCAGGAAGCGAGTCCTGGGGCTCACGGATGGTATTCACAAACTGGGCACTGTGCGCTGGGAGCTGGCTCTGTGTCTCCTGCTGGCATGGATCATCTGCTACTTCTGCATCTGGAAAGGGGTCAAGTCCACAGGCAAAGTAGGAATGGAGATTATCCTTCCAGTCCATAAGCCTCCTTGTACCCATCTTATATTTCTTCCCCAATCTCTTTTCCTTTTTCATGGAGTAGAGGCAGGAGACACAGCACTAAAGTGAAACCTAAAACCTTTTGAGGCCATACAGTTGTGTTTGAACCCTAAGAGGAAGAATTAATGAGTAGGTCCATCAGGGAGGGGAGAATGGGGAAAGAACTGGGAACTGAAGGGAGTTTTGAGTCACATTTTCACTTGCAGATACCCACAGTGGCTGATGGATTCTTCTCAAGTGTCCTTGGGAATCATCCACTCACAGTGTGTTGTCCTGCTGTGGCTTGAGGGTGTTTTCAACAAGATCCTCTACAGTGGCAGACTTCACATCCCTGGCAATAATTAAACACTTGAGCAAAACAGACAAGCTGTTGCCTGTAACCAGTTCAGAGAATAGATAATGAATCTCTCTTGCTTCTCTATCCTACAAAACACTCGGGGTGGGAGAAGTGTCCTTGTTCTCTTTTGTGCTCTTTCTGAATCTGGAGGTTTTGGGTCAGTTGGTCACTTCCTGCATTTTGCTAATGAGGCTGGAGGCAGTGCTTCCTCCTGATGTTTATCCTACAGAGCAGATGGCTGGTTTTCCTTTTGAGTGAATGAATGATCGATGCCTTGGGCTGGGTATTAGGGACACTGCCATGGCCTTGACTTGCTCAGGACCTCTTTCTTTCCTGGAGCTGCAATGAGATGGGTGGATCATTAATGATGACTGATGATTAATGATTAATCTTGTGGGTGTCCAGTGGATGTCCCAATAGCAAAGGGAGGGAACCAATTTCTGCAACAGATTTCTTCCTTCAAATCACTGTCTCTACTCTTCAGAAGTGTTCCCTTTCATACTTGACACCTTCAGTGTTTCAGTGTCAAATCCAATCTGCTAACTTAAAACTGCACTGGACACCCATTGCAACAGAATGAAATAACAGCTTGCTCCCCTGACTAGATTTTTCCCAGTTTTTGCTGATGCTGACTTGTTCACCATTTCTGAAGGAAGGAGCACCAGACTCCACCTTTATGGGGAGAGGGGATGAATGGATGGATGATCTCCATTTTAAACCTTGAATTTCTGATGCCCCCTAATTTAAATATCACAGTGCCATCTTCACAAGAGATTGGATCTGAGAGGCTGTGTCATCTGCATGGAAGAATAATTAAGTCACCTGAGGTTCTCTTTAGCTCTCAGCCTTCTCCACTGAGTTTCTCCTTTGCCTGATGCTTCCCCAGTGTGCAAAACAACCTGTACAGGAAGAAAGCTAATGTAGGCTGGTTTAGCTGAGTTGGTTTGGCAAAACCAAACCAGAAAGTGAGAGAAAACAGTGATTACACAGAGTAAATGGAATGGTCTTCCTGAGACTATGGAAGGTTTTTCCATCACAATTTTTACGGTACAGCGCTATTGGCTATTTACCAGCCAGGTGTTATGGACATGGTGCAACAATAAGAGAGGGGTTTTCTGTCCCCAAAGATACTACAAGTTAAACAGGCCAGTTGTCTTCTTTGCAGGCAGTAATTTTGAATATTACAGGGGCACTGTCAAAAATTTCATCTGCTTCCCTCTTTTTCTTTGCTGACAATATACTAAGACAAGCATTAGGAAAGACCCAAGAATTCTGATGAGGTGCATAAATTTTGTTCAACAGCTCCAGCTTAAACAGGAGGTTGTGCTTGCCTGAGAGGCTGCTCTAATCACATAACCCTGCCAGATCCTTATGTTTCTGCTTCTGTGATTTAAGAAATCCAAATTTAAAGAAACCATAGTGACCTCAGGACAATAATTTCAAATAACTCCATAAAGACTCATTTTCTTTTAAAAGCCTTTATCTTTTATTCATTTTGCCCTATGTTTCTCTTCCTTATGCATTCAGCTGTTGTGCATAAATGTTCCTTAAAAGTGATTTCTGAAGGTAGATTTTAATACTTGTGCCCAAAGGAGTGCCATTATCATTCAATCAGGGAACAGCAAAAGTACCATGTACTGTGACTTATTTGACCAATTATCACTAAGCACAAAAAAATGCCATTTCAGGCCCATCGCTGTGAATCCATGGAGTAAACAAGCTTCCACATTACTTAGATGAATTTTACTAATGAATAAATTTTAAGAAGTTTCAACTTGCTCATAAATATTTTGCAAGTAGATAAAAAGAATATGTTATATTAGAAAAATGGTTTCAAGACAATTAATTCTACAGTAATATTTATTTATATCACACACAAAAAGAAGTAAAAATAGGTATTACAAAAATAATGGTCTACATTTTCTTTAAAGGCTTTGAGTTGCCCCCATTTTTTACCTGTGAGCTCAGAGGCATTGAAGGGATGAGAGTGACGCATGAGCACTTCTGGAAATGAGACCCCTCATGGGTGTCTCAAATTGGACATCAAAAGTTAGTATTTCATTTGGAAAGCTCTTGCTGTGCATAGAACCATTTTAATAACTCATTAAAACTCAGTGACAGAAAGAGATCTGGGTTTCTTCTGCAGTTATAGAAAGATGAAGGGAACAGCTGGAGTGCAGGGAAATTACACTGACTGGAAAGAGGAAACAAAGCAGAGCAACCAGTGGCAGAGTCTTGGATGAAGAACAAAATGCAGATTAACTAAATCACCAGTGAGATGTAACTTTTGATTAATTTCTTTCCTACCCCTCTTCTATGTTAGCAGCAGCAGCTACAGCCAACAGCAGAGTGAGGGAGGTTTGCTGGGGTGGGGACCTGCAGATGAGATGAGGTGAAGTGATGCCTGCCCCCTTCTCTGCTGACCCTCTCTGCTCCTGTTTCCCTGCCCCTGCAGGTCGTTTACTTCACTGCCACCTTCCCGTATGTGATGCTCCTCATCCTGCTGGTTCGAGGGGTGATGCTGCCAGGGGCTGCTGAGGGGATCATCTTCTACCTGAAGCCAGACATTTCCAGGCTGGCAGACCCACAGGTGAGGGGTGGTGTCAGGGAAATGCTGGCCACAAGAATGTTCTCAGTGCTCTGACCTTTGGAGCTGAGCATCTAGCTGTCATCTATGAAAGGAGGTCAGGGAACCAGGATCCTTAAGACTTCTTAGAGGGGTCTAGTCCCCCTACTTAGCAAATCCTTTTTGCTTGTGGTCTGCAGCATGTGGGTATATTAGGTCATTTCCACTCCTGGGCTCAGCAAAACCAGCAGAGTATATAAAATATTTAGCATGTAACAGTTTTTCTGGCTGTTAAATGCAGATAATTTAATTTTTTTCTGGCCTGGTTAGCACTTTGGCTCCATCAAGGCCCTCCCAGGACATGTGGGGTCCCTGTGCTTGCAGTGACCAAAGGCATGCACATAATGTGGGCTGTCACCATCTGAGTGCTCTTCAGTTGTCCTGGGGATTGGTCCCACCTGCCTAGGGTCAATCCCCAAAGGGTCAGTCCCTACTATCAGTCATTGGAGCTCATGGAAACTCTCAGTGAGATCCTGATGAGACAGAAGGTAGGGCTTTGGTTCCCATGGGATGTATGTCTGTGCCTGAAGGACTCCTGTGTACATGTCTATGTGTGAGAAATCAGTGTGAACTTAGACAGCAGTGCCTGGGCTGGATTCTTTGAAGGCTACCAAATTCCAGCTGCCTGGATGTTTGCCCCGGGGGCTGCGTAGGGGAAAAGGAGAATGAGTGGGGAACCTGGAGACCATCAGAAAGGTGGACTGTTTCCCTGCCTGCCTAAAACTCCCAATTCAAGGCTTTCCCTGGGACTGTGTGAGAGCAGAGCTTCAGCTTAGCCCACAGTCAGCTCTCCATGGAGGAGAGGGCTGGAGCAGTGGTGAGAAACCCCACTCAGATTTCCTCATGGAATGTTAGAGCAAGGGGGAACCTGGGTGCATGACACCCCACTGGCCTGAAATCTCTCATCTCAGCAATTTTCTGCCCTTCACTGTGGCCTCAGAGAGGTGGGAAACTAGATCTGGGAGCAGGGAAGGGAGTACACAGGTTGTTGATCACACCCTCATTTGGGGTGACTCACCAGTGGCTCTGCAAGGAGATTAATCATCTGGGCCATATAGGGACCACAGATATCTGTGAAAATTTCAGATGGAGCCTTTCTATCAGGGAAGCCATCTCTACTCTGAATGGAGAGGTGGGGTGACGAAATGGTGTCACCTTGCGTAGGATGTGAAAGTATGGTCTCTTCGAGAGCCTTTTCCTAAAGGGTTTCCATTTCTATAGCTCAGTTTTCCCAGATAGTATCCCAGATTCTCCATTCGCTGTAGATCTCCTTTCTGTCTCACAGGGTTTGTTCTCCATAACTGGAGGAGTTATTGTTGACAGGGCACAGCCATTTGTTTATTTTGTTGCCAGGTCTGGAGACCACTGACCTTCTCTGTTCCAGGTCTGGATGGATGCAGGCACTCAAATCCTCTTCTCTTATGCCATCTGTGAGGGGTGCCTGACAGCTCTGGGCAGCTACAACAAATACACCAACAACTGTTACAGGTAAGAAGAGCCTGGACTCCTCATTTCCTTCTGGAAGTTTTCTCAGCTATCACAGAGCTACATCAGAGGCAGGCTCTGTCTCTGGGGGAGACCTCTGGTCGTGCTGCTGTGACTAACAAGCTGCTCAGACTGCAGAAGCTGCAGAGGAGTTAGCACAGGGATGGAGAATGGCTGAGGGGAGAGAGGAGTCCAGAAAATGGCTTTAAGAGTGCTCTCCTGCACGAGTCAGTGTGGAAATGAGAGACTGGAGGAGGGGGAGGAATGAAAATGGAGAGTGTCTCCAGCCACTGTGTAGACAGCACAGTCTATTTTGATAGAGTGAGTGGGCAGAGGTTGCATGGCCAGCTCTGCCATCACTTGCTAGGCAGGAGAGCTGGTACAGAGATGATCCCTGGGCCCCCTGTCTCCAGTGCTTTACTACCATCAGAGTAATGTACTGCCAGTGGCCTTCTGATCCTATCAAGGAGATTAATCAAGTCTGTCTGGCCTTCTCCTTGCCCTTGGATTACAGATTTATTTTATCCATGGCCTGACATGGAATTCAGTGGAACCATCATGACCATTTTTGACACCCTCTAGAGAACCCTGAGAAGCCTGGACTTTGCTGTTCTTTCACATATTGCCCCAGCACAAATGGTAAAATGGAATTGTTCTTGGGAGACATCGATCATTGCTCCTGTTCTCCTGTAGGTCCTGTTGATTGAGCAGTTATTACTTTCTCCTGGCTCTCCCAAAGTATTTCAATCACCAATGAAGTGGTGTGCTGACACCTTCCTTTAATTTCTTAGGTGCCTTGTGCTGGCAGCTTAGCTCTGGGTGTACCAGATGTGTCCACAGTGCCTGCCCCATAGCAGCTGATGCTGTGGGTCAGCTCTGGCAGCTGCCCAGGCAGGATGCAGGGGTGTGGGGCTTCCAGCCCAGCCAGCTCAGAGTGGTGCCCAGTTTTCACAAGGACCAAGTGCACAGAAGTTTCAAGACAAGTAACATAGCACATCTCAGCCTCCATCTGAGCATAGCTAATAAAGACAGTGTAGACACTGCCCTTGTCAGTGACGATTTTTATTATCATATTACCCTTGTTTTACCAGACCTCCTGAACCTCTGTCTTCTTGCTTTTAGATACTCCTCTTTCTTCACTATGTTTCCTTTTGCAACCTCTTTCCTCTTCTCATTTTCTCTGTTGTTTTTCCTATTCTCTGGACTCTTGTAATTTTTTTTTATTGCTATGTGCTGTGTGGTTGTCCCCATTCCCCTGTATGTATAGTCCTGTAACTCTTGAACTCTTGGCTCTGCTCTGAACTTTTTTCTTCTGAAGAGTTCAAGAACAATATTGCTGTTGCTTGGTAGTGCTGTCTAGCTAGGGAAACTGAGTACAATCATGACTCTGAGAGGATCCATTCTGCAGCAGGAAACCGCCATTTCTCTCTGGTCTCCTTCCTGCAGGGACTGTATCATGCTCTGCTCCCTGAACAGTGCCACCAGCTTTGTTGCTGGCTTTGCCATTTTCTCTGTGCTGGGCTTCATGGCTCGAGAGCAGGGCGTACCTATTTCAGAAGTGGCCGAATCAGGTACGTTTTTCTGGGACATTTCAGAGCCAAGGGAAAACGAACAGCCTGAAGGGGAGGGCACTCTTCTGAGGTGAAACCCAGTATGTTCTCTACGTCCTCTATTACAATGGGTGTCTGCAGGACCAGTACTCTTCAACAGAGCTTTTAGCTGTGGGTGGGCAAGGACCTGTGGCAATAGAAGCTTTGAAGAAGTATGTGAATTTACTCTGTGCTGCAGGTGGTGGTGTGAGGGACACACGTGGTCATCCTGTGGTCTGTTGGCAGGTCCTGGCCTGGCTTTCATAGCATATCCAACAGCAGTAACAATGATGCCTGTGTCTCAGCTCTGGTCCTGCCTCTTCTTCCTCATGCTGATCTTCTTGGGACTGGACAGTCAGGTACAACAAACCCCCCTCCTCATCTAACATGCAGGTGCCTGTGCCCACCCTGAGCATTCCTCACAGTCATTGGAAAGGATAAGGTGGGTCTGTGCTTTGCTGGTACCTTAAATAGGTTCTCTGCATTGTATGCAGCACTTTGACAGTGTGGGAGCTCAGAGCCAGGGCCAATGCAGGCCAGTGGTTAAGTGGGCTGGCATCTCTGCTGGCATCTTCTCCTTGTGTGTATGTGAGGATGACCCAGCTACATGCCCCCAAAAGTGTGCAGCCTGCAGAGTGAGGCCCAGCACAGAGCAAGGCAGTGTGGGACAGGGAATTGGGCTGTTTTCTCCCAGCTGCATTCCACCAGAACAATCCTTGTGTCCTCTTCTCACAGGTGTGCCCATGTTTTACATCCCATACCTCTGAGTCCAGTGTGCAACTCTGCTGCTGGCATGAGGGGAGCAGAGGGTGTCCTGCATGTCCACTGGGCAGGCATTTTGCTCAGGTTCTGCTCTGTTAGATGTCAGCCCTTGTGCCTGGATAATCAGGCCTTTTCCCTCTGTTTCTGCTGGCCTTTGGTGGAAGCAAGACAGATGAAAAGAAAAAATGAAAAAATAAAGGTTTGGGTGGTGGAAGGACAAAAAAGACAGTGAGAGGAAGCGCATGCTTGGGAAAGGAGAGACGCTGATTTCTCTGATCTGTTTTCTTCTGCAGTTTGTCTGTGTGGAAAGCATGGTGACAGCTATTATTGACATGTTCCCAGGAGTGTTTCGGAAGAAGGGGCGTCGGGAGCTGCTGATCCTGGCCATTGCAGTCACAGGCTACCTGCTGGGCTTATTCCTGGTCACTGAGGTGAGCAAGGAGTAGCTGGGTTGTACAACTGAGCACCAAACCCCCTGCTACACAGCTCTGGAGGTCCAGGCAGCGGCAGCAAGCTTGTCTTCAAGGCTGTTAATTATCTCTCATTTCTAATGCATTAGCTGTGTCTCTCACAGCCAGTGGAGCTTTGACCCCTTGTGACACTGGTCCACTCATTGCATCACTGAGCCTTCTAGAGATCCTGGTCCCACAGCCCAGAGAGGCTGCCTGACACATGGCTTTGTGCAAATACCAGACCTGGGAGCTAAAACAAGATGAGCAGTTTTAAAGCAAGCTCTTCTAAGGGCAGTGATCATTTGCTGACTGCTTTCCACACAAAGCAGAGCAGCAGGAGAGAAGCCTGGGGGTAATGGCTGTGCCATAACCCTGCTGAAGCCCATGGGAAGCCTGCAATCCCGGGACCAGAAGGAGCAGAACTGCGCTAGTGTGATGCCATGCACACAGTGTTTGCACTGCTATGCAGCTAAAAGCTGCACCTCTCTGTGTACCACAAGCTTGGGCGAGGGTCCTAGCATTCCTGTGAAGCCTTCATGAGCTCTGTAGTGACAGCTAATTCCTGTTAAAGCCCTGAGGCACAGATGAATGATCCTCCAGCAGGGTCCTGACTAAGGATCTGCTGAAGGCAACGCCTACTGTAATGAATTTGAGTGACACTGTGTCCAGAGCCCTTCAGCATTATTTGAAAGCATTTTCTTGATCTGGAGAGGCTTTCTCTTGGAGAAATCACATGAAAATCATCCATGGGCCTGTACAGGTAGCTCATAGCAACTCTGCAGGGCTCAGCTCCAAGTCAGAGGCAGCAGGAAAGCCACATACCTCTGTCATTGCAGAACTTGGAACTTGTGCAGTAAGGTTGGATGAAGGTAAAATGAGGTATCTGAATATCCTTGCTCAAGATCACCATTTTTTGGGTGCAAAGTTCTGCACAGCTACATGGTATTTCAGAAATTATTCTGGGAACTTCCTAACTGTTTTAAAACAACTGAAAAACCCAGCTCCTGCTCTTATGCACATAGAAGCCAGCCTAGCCCAGCAGTATCATAAAATGGGCATGAAAAGCTCCCCTGCCACCACGCTTGATTGTGTTTTTGGAATAGAGTGAGGGCAACCCCAAGAGAAGACTCTTCTCCTACCTGCCCTAGGTTCAGTGTTTCTGCTGCTGTTCTTCTGCTTGTCCCACTCATTTTTCCCTGACATGGAACAGTCTTGCCATGGCTCTGTTTTCTCTACCTCTTCAACAGGGTGGCATGTACATCTTCCAGCTCTTTGACTACTATGCTGCCAGTGGCACATGCCTACTCTTCCTGGCTATTTTTGAAGTCGTCTGTATAGGATGGGTGTATGGTAAGTGGAGGACAAAAACCTGTTTTGTTCTTTATCAAGGCAAGAATGGGGGTTTGAGAAGTGAGAGTGGATGGAAAAGACCTTCAGGGGGCAAAGAAATGCTGCAATTATGTTCTTTCTTGTCTAGTTTTCACTATGTTTCCTTGCAACATTTCTTAATTGCTCCACATTTAGACTAGGAATGTTTTTTCCTTCTCTGTAGGTGCCTCATATTGAATTACCTTGCTGTTCTTCCCATCTGCCCTTTGAAATAGAAAATCAGATATAGAGGAGTGACTGCTGTTCTTGTCTGTCCCTGTCTGCTTAAATTGTGCATTTAGTTTAGTCCTGCTAGTTAATTTAACACAAAATTCTGGGATGCAAACTTGCTATGTGTTACTTGTGTGATGATTCCTGCTTCCTGTTTGCCCAGGCTGTGATGGCACTCAGAAAATAAATAGGAGGGACTGCTTTGGCTCTTAGTGAAGTCTGTAACTAAACTACTTAGGAGCAGGATAAAACTGAGTTTCCTGAACTATCAGTAGGAAACGAGCTGTGTGTTAGTCTATGCAGTAAGAAGAGTCTTCTCTGATATCCTATGGGAGATCTTTTCCTGACCACAAAGTCTTTGGTTCTTTTCCTCAAAGCTTGTGTCAAGGCTGATGGCTTTTGGGCACAGCGTCTTGTGTGTGATGCAGAGCGGCAACTCCCTCTCTTTGCTTCATGGAACTACATGAGCCTTATACCTGTAAGGATTGTGCACAGCTGTATTAGATCCCAGCTTAGACCAGACCTCAACATCCCGCAGTCACACATCTGCTGGTCCCAACTACTGAAAGCAGCATTGTGATCATAGCCTCAGGGAAAGATTGCAAACACAGCATTGTGTTGGGTCTCAATGGTCAGGAGTGGATTCTCATGAAGGAATACAATAGAAGAAAACTGAGGAGTGATACTTTGTGTGAATGTTCTTTCAGGTTTTCAAAGCTTTTAACAGAATCATGGAACAGTTTGGTTTGGAAGAAACCTTTAAAGGTCATCTAGTCCACCCTCTCGGCCGCTTCCCACTTGACCAAGTTGCTCAAACCCCTGTCCAACCTGGCCTTGAATATTTTCTCCATGTCTTTCTTGTTCTGGGGGTCCTAGAACCAGATCCAATACTCAGCTTGTTGCCCAGGAATTTCCAATGCCAGAAGTGAAATCTATTTCTTGTCTGTTATTTTTTTCCAGTTGACTTGGCTAAGCATTTGTCATCCACAAAATGCTGCAGCAAGGAGTTCCATGGCTTTCTCAGGTGTTGTGTGGGGAGTCAGTCTCTTTTCCTGGTTCTGAATCTGCCACCTGCCAGTTCCATTTGGTGCCACCTTTGCCTTGTTATGGATAGTCAGTCCCTGTGCTCTCCTTTTGGTGCTTATGGTTTTATAGATATTGCATTGGCTGTTGTGCAGTTGCTGATGAATGACTCACCAGTTTCTCCAAATACTTTATGTATAGCAGGAGCCAATTGCTACTTTGGATAAAATCCTCTCTTAGTGGAAGGGTAACCAATCCAGCTGCTTGGTCTTGGGCTCCAGGGAATGCAAGAGAAGTAGACCTGTAAGAGAGATTTATTTTAGAGAGATGTCCTTCAATGGAAGCTCACCTGACATCTTGCTGTAACAGGCCCTGACCAGATTTTAATTTTTCACCTTCTGCCCAGTCCTTTTGGGATTTTAAGTGACATGGAAATTCCCATCCATCTGTGACAGGATGGGGATCACCATTCTAGGTTGACTCATTAAACGGAATTATGCTTTGATGTTTAATGCCATTTTTACAGTCATACAGGCAACATGCTTGTCTGATGACTCATGGAGAGGAAGCAATGGCAGGCAATGAGTAACAGGAGAGGTGATGCTGGCCCAGCAGCCTCAAAGGGAGATGGAATAGTTAGGGACAGAGAAATGGCCCTTTTCCTTACCACCATGCATTCATTTGTGCCACTTCACTCAGTGTGGTTTTACCCTCTTGATCTTTGCATCCATTAGGATTATTCTGGTCCAAAATGTAGTCAGAGGGCCAAGGTGAGGTGTTACAGTGGGGAAAAAAAGTGACTAGCACTGATTAAAGGGGCTTTTCCTCCAGCCTTGGAATTGGCAGGGCTGAGCCTCTTGCTTACACTGTGAAGAATTACAACATTTCTGCTAACACAAATATGTGTTCTGAGTTTCCCCTCTCCCAGCACATACGCCAACCACCCACCACTTGGCAGCTTCCCGCTTCTACCAGGCAGCTGCTCTCCCAAAGACCTGAGGATTTCCTCCCTACTGCTCCCTGCCTCTGGAAGGGTTGCAAAGGATTGGAGTATTCCCTGGGGGAGAGTGCTGGAGGGATTCTGGTGTTTTCTCCACTCTCCCTTACTCTTTGGGACAGGCATCCCTTCTGTAAGCAGGCATGGGGTTTGAATGCTGAGATTCACAACATGGTGCCACTGAAATGAGCTGCAGAGGATATTTTCCAGGCAGTCACAGCATGCACATTATGATTAGCTGTTCCAGGAGAAAGCAAGGGCCTCCATCACTGCAGGAGAGCCAGGGCTGAAATCATTAGGACTCTTTACAGAGCTAGAGCAAACTGATGCCAGAGAGTACCTGTGGGTGGTCCTGGGGTGAACCCATGTTGTGCAGTGATCAATCTTTCTCTGGTTCTGTTGTTCACATGCAGCGTGGCTACCAGTGTGGCATGGCAGCCTCCTCCTGCCTGGATCCTGCCTGTCAGCCTTGCTCTGGCTCTGTGTGCTGAATGCTCTCAGGTGCACTGGCTATGAGCAAACTTACATGCTTCATTGTGGGCCATAAAGGGCCTGCTCTGTGTGCCTGGTACCCAGAGGATGTGCAGTTGTGGTGCCACCATGCCTCTCTTGCTGGCTCTTTGCATGGGCTTGGTGCAGGTGTGGATGGTACAGGTTTGAGACAGAGAGGGAGCAGATATAAGCTTGGTACTGTAACATGGAGCCACATTCATCACATCACCTATTGCAGTGTTGTGGGTGAAATTTGGTATATATGAAATAAATAAATAATAAATAAATAAATAACTAAATAAATAAACTTGGGAAATAATAAATTAACTTGGCAGAAAAGACAGAGGTTTTTAATGGATTCCAAACTAGCAGAATTGTGAAACTCACTGTTTTTTTAATATGGTAAAAGTAAAATTACATCTTTGTCCCTTTTAATTTGGGTCTCGTTTGCTGGTTTTATGAGCTGTATAAAATGAGAAGGGCTCTGTAAGGACAAGAGATAGGGAAGTAAGCAAGTCTCTAGTTAGGTTCATGTGAAATTTATTCCTGTGAATTTACATGGATAAATGATTTGCCAGAGGAGCATGCAACCACTTTGAAGGTCTATGGAATTGATCAGCATAAGGGAAGTAGTACCAGCATTCATGGTTAACTTTCCAGTGACTGCATCCCTTCTTCCTAGTCTCAGAATACTGGAGATAAAAGCAAACATCTTTGTTCACTTCAACAAAAATCTATTTGGGGAAGTTTTATGGTCTTCTCTGCAGGAGCTTTATCTAATCCTTCTGATGTGCTGAGAAGGAAGGGCAAATTTCTCCAATATGTGTCCTCCAGCTTCTAACTTGCTTAAAAAGTCAGTGTTGAGTGCTTGAACTGATGACTTCTTAAGCTTGATTACTTTTTCATCTGCCTGTGAAATGTAGAATGTGTAAAACCTCCTGTTCATATACTCTCTGCGGATGTTCATGTCACATGTATCATGTATCATCACATCTCCCAGTGACTGCCACAGTGGCCATGGAAATTTAGGACCTGGTGGTTGTCCTAGAGAGAAAAGGGACAAGGACAGGTGGAGGCACATTGTAATTAACAACATAAGTTGTGGGGGCTTTTTCCTTATTGGAAGATGGGTGTGTGTGTGGGTATTCTTTTTGTTTGGGATTTTTGTATTTCTTTAATTTATACATCTCTTTGACTAGATACTAGATCCAAATTGGCAGGGAAACTTTATCTGCCATGAAGTTATATTATGAATTAATTTATCGGTCATATATCTGACCTGAAAGTGTGTTTCTGTGGAAGACACTGTGCTGTGCTCATATTCTAAACTGCAATTCACATGATCTATATATCTCTTTTTCACCATGGGGAAGATTTCGGCCTTTTGGCAAAATTAATTTTATATACCATGTCCTTTCATCCCCAGTATATTTTCAGAAGTGCTATCTGTGTCCTCATGGTATTTACAGCTTGGAAGTTCTCTGGTGTAGGCTGGGCTCCCACACAAGGCTGCATGTCCCTTGATATACCACAGCTGCTTGTCTTAGCTTGAGGCTACTTGTTAATTTGCCAACTCAACACCAAGAGGTGTTCAAAGAACTATCCTCCCCCTTCCCCCCAAATACTGGGTTTAAAAAAGCTGGGTTTAAAAAAGATTTTCTGCAAACATTAGTCATGGAATATAGAAAATAATGCAAAGAATTATAAAAAACTCCATACATAATGTGCTTTTGTAGAATTACTGTATTTAAGGGAAACATGTTATGAGAATTTAATTCTGAGACATAGAAACCACAAACCAGAATACATCTCACCAAACCTCAAGCACTCATAGGTATGGCCAGTTCTCTAGGTACATATTTTGCCTACTGCAGACTTATGGTGTTGAGATATAAAGAAGCAAAATCTTATCATGTTTGCAACTGGGAACTGTGGCCTGGCCATGAGTTCACGGATGGATGAACATCCCCAAAAGCAGAATCTTTCTTTATCAGCTAAGCACCAAGATAAAACTTTAATAAGACAAATACAGTATTATTTCATCCCTGAGGTGCTTAACTGGTAACCCTTTTTCTGGATAGACTAGCTCAATGTTTTTGTCTAATATTGTTGTCTTATTTTGCCTGAGGCAGTCTGGTAAATGTGGTTAGTTTTGTTTAGAAAGGTCCTAGGGCACCTTATAAATGACTTTTGGATTTTTCTTCATTTTACATCTCTTTCTGGCCAACTTTAGGCATGCTTGAAGACATACTTGATATTTGAAGACATATTGCAAGGTCTGCTGAAATCCATCTGCATTTTCTTGTCTCCACTATGCCATTGCATAAGTTTGCTCTTTGTGCTTTGGGTTGGGAAGAGTCAATGGTTAGAGTCTGGCCAGTGGCAGGACTTTTAAGTGCTCTTCTGAAGTATATCCCATTCCAGGGCACCATGAGATTTATGTGGGTACCACACACTGTAGACAAAACAATCCAGTAAGAGAAACTAATGAGAAGGAGGAGATCAGACCCCACCACGCAGCTCTCACTGGAGAGTACAGCAGCACTTGAAGAGGGAAGGTTTGGCTTTCAGAAGAGTTTTAATTGCTAGGTTTTTCAAGTTTATGTGAATAATAAAATATTCTGTGGAGGACAGGCTCTTGAGATGACAGGGGTCCTGCCCAACTCAGTGATGATTCTTGACATGACTTCCTTGGTATACCAGCATGTTTGTTTATGAAAAGAAGGTTTTGTTGGGTGTTCCCCACTCTCTTTGTTCCTTTTAGCACTCTGGGCTCACACAATCCCATATGCTTAACCTGCAAGAGCTTTCCTTTGCTGCTCTATAAACCAGGCACCTCTCTTCATCTTTCAGGGATGAAATTAAACCCCCCATCTCTATTTAGCCACAGATGGGCCTTTTCAATGCCAGAAAACCCTATTAAACCCTGCTCTGTTATTAGGATAGCCATGTTTTCACCAGAAGTAAACACCAAGGATAAAGAAAGTTTGGGATCTGATGTGAATAGTCCTTGAAGGAAACAAAACCAATCTGATCTCTGACTTTTTCTCTGTGCTGGTTGGTGGGAAAGGTGCCAACCGCTTCTATGACAACATTGAGGACATGATTGGTTTCCGACCGTGGCCCTTGATCAAGATCTGCTGGCTGGTGTTCACCCCGGGTATGTGCCTGGTAAGTGCAATTGTGACATCATGACATGTCACTCTGGGTCCCCAAATTCTCAGTAGAAAAAGTTGATTTATTTCCAAGGTGCTGCTGTAAATTTTTCAAACTGCTATGGAGAAGTAGAAGCTTGTCTGTAGCTGAGGTCGCAGTTTATTTCCTTTGTAAATCTTTATGTTTTACCTGGAAAATTAATTGAACCTGAAAAGCCAACTGTTTATTGTGAAGGCTAAAGGAAGTGTGTCCTCAAAGCCTGGAGAAGTTTGGTAAAATTACCTATCAATAGAAGACCAGTGAAAATTAACCTGTTCTGAAATTCTTGCTTCAGTCTCTGTTCCTGGGACTTCCCATGGTTCAGAAATATCTATCTATAGCCTTTTTTTTCCTATATTATTAAGTATCTTCCCAAACTTCTGTAACTGCGTTCAAATAAAATGCACCCAAATTCAGGCAAGTTCTTGCCTGTTTTGAATTTATGTCCAGTCCTGCTCCACTGACTTTTACATTCTTTCTCAGCCAAATTCTGTTTTTTTATCTGATGTTGAGAGTTGTTTTCTTTGACCTCAGTGGGAACACAGATGATAGATACAGCTACAGCTTACAAAAGATTCCTAGTCCTTTGTCCCCAGGCTTCAGCGGGACTTGAAGATCTGGGAAATTTTCAAACCAGCCCAAATTGTCTGAAAGCTTTGGAGCTAGAGAGCCCCAGGAGGGCAAAATCTGTGCCTGTGTGGTTCTTCTGGAGTGTTTCTGCCAGGCAAAACAACAATTCTTGTCTTTGATATGCATAAATTGCTGTCTCAGTGTTGCTGGACCCTCAAAGCTGCTGCCAACTTTGCTTATGTTGAACTCTTCAGAAGCCTGAAGGCTTTACACTGCGGAGATGCCTGGCCTGGCTCTGAGAACTCCTTGTGCAGCCAGCACACACCAGGCTCTGCTTGCTGCAGCCAGCAGAGTCCCTGCTGGCTCATGCAAGACAGAACACTCTGGCACCTTGCAGAGCAGCCAGTCCTCGCAGGGTGGCCAGGCTGCCAGGCTTGGCTGCCCCTTGGCTCTCCTTATGTTTGTGTTTTGTGCTCCCCAGGGTGTCTTCCTGTTTTCCCTGATCAAGTACACACCCTTGAAATACAACAATTCCTACGAGTACCCACCCTGGGGCTACGTGCTAGGCTGGCTGATGGCACTCTCCTCCATGGTGTGTATTCCTCTCTATGCCATCTTCATCTTCCTGAAAACCAAAGGACCCCTGAAACAGGTACTGGAATTGTGATCACTGTGGGTGTGTTGCTGTTGCTACCCCAGATGGTTCAGGATGGGCCCCAGTAAGGATGTACCTGGCCCATTTCTCCTCTGAGAGGGCAAGGGCTGGTGAGAGTCAACCTTCCCCAGAATCTTCTGTAGCTGTTGTGGCAATTTGAAGAGCTTGGAGGGTCTCAGCACAGCACCCAGGCTGATCATCAAATGTCCAGTCTTCTGTGTGCTGTTGCACCATCATGCTCAATGCAATATATAGACATATATATAGCATAGCTATGATACAGATACCAATGCAAACCAAGTGCAAAAACGGGATCTGTTTTGCCTTTGCTTCTTGTCCCTTGTAGTCCTGGGTCAGGACCATGTTATTTTCAAAGCAGAAATTGCCCATAGTAATTAAAGAGGACCTGCTCACAGAGCTGTAAAGGTCTATCCTGTGCCTTGAGCCTGTCATCTTTCACTGTAGACATTTGTCCTTGTCCTAGGAAGAACTCTATCTAGGGAGATGTAATTGTGGAGATGACTCCTCACCCAACCCATGAAGAAAGATCTGAATTATGTACAGCACATCTACATTTCTACACAATTTCTCTTCTGGTCCTTCCCCATCCTCACTGCAGCTGGTTGGAGGGTGGGGTGGACAGAAGGAGCAGGTGACCAGGGGATGGGAGCATCCCTGTGGCTGTGGTGTAGGTGTGGCAGTCACATTATGGGCTCATGGAGAGGAGGACCCTGCATTGCCAGCACATCCAGGGATGAGCTGGGTACAGGAAGTCTTTATTTGTTCCATCGTCTCAGGGAAGGTGAATCCATGGCTGACATGTCTGACTCCCCACAGCTCAGAAGCTTTTGCTGTCTAAATGAGGGCTTGGAGCTGTCAGAGAAGGAATTGCCCACATTTCTTGCCTGTTAAACAAGCAATATCTCTCACCAGGGGTAAACTGCTTCAAGCCCTTGGACTGAAATGCTGCTGGGAATAGTATGAATGCTCATTGTAGAGCACACCTGAGGAACCCATTTTGCCTATTTCATATTTTATATTTCATATTCATCTGTTTGTCATGGTTAATACGATATAAATTGAAATTTCCAGGGACTCCTCGGCTACATTAGTATGAAGAAATTTCCAAGGATGCGGTTTAGGTGTGTGGGAAAGAATTGGCTGCTAAACCTGAGTTGATTCAGGATAGAATCAAAGCCAGCCATGAAATACCTTCTAGGATAGTTGCACCTGTTTTTAAAACTAAATTTCTCAAAATATACCTGTTATCTTTTTGCAGTCACACCCCAGAATTGTAGTGAATTAATTTCTTGGCACAGATGTTTCCAGGAACAGTCTTTGAATATTGCAAACTGTTCACTGAAAGCGAGTGTTTAATTGGTAAATTTGATCAGTAGTCACTGCTGCAAACTGATTCCTCTCGCTACACTTGACTGACCAAGAAACAAATATTTTTTCCAAATGTCCCTGATGAAGACAGCTCAAGCTCCAAAGACTAAAACTTCACAATGAAGTACCCACAGAGTAGCTGCAGATTAAGGTCAATTTTGGAAATCATGGGGCGAATAGTTTTGAATAAATGAACAAAGTCTGTAATTCTGGTGGGCACTTCACAAGGAGTGGGAGCACTAAAATTAATCCAACAAGTCATGGATGAATTGCCTGCTCTGCTTGTGATGCACTCTGCATGGGAGTGAGCATGCACTGTCCTGAACAGCTTGTGATGGAAAAAGTTAGAAACTGTGAAAGTCAGGTTTCAGCTGGGAAATGATAGGCTGTCCCATGGAGCTGGCAGGTAGCAGGACATCAGCTCCAGGAAAAGGGGAGGAAACCAGGAGCTCAGGGAGTCATGTGGCACCAGAGAGGCTTAAAAAAAGGAATTTAAAAGACCAGAAATTCACTGCAGAGTCCCTGTGAGCCAGCACTTTTTAGTGAAGAGCTCAAAGGCATTTTTGGTTTTTTAAGAATAAACTCCTCAAAGTTGTCCCAACGCTGCACACATGTGTGTGGAACAGCCTGTAGCATCCTGCATTGCACAGGACAGAGGGAGCTAAGGACAGGCAGCTGCCTCACAACCCCTGACCTCACCATCACAGTCTGGCTGACTGGAAGAGGGGAGCTGAGGATGTTTTGGGGCAGAAACCAGTCTGCAGAGGGACTGCTTTACCTGGGAAATGCCACTCAAGTAGGTATCACCTACCACCCTGTTTTGGATCATAGCAGGTGCCCAGCATCTGATGATCAGCCCGTTTGAAAGTCTTCACAGCTCCTACCAAAATCGATGGAAAGCTACTTTGTATAGGAGGAGAAATGGTTTTATGTTGTTTTTTTCCATTGCCACAGAAAATGTGTGTGGTGCTATTTGCTGGCAACCTCCCTCACAGCAGCAGGTCTGTGAGAAGTGCTGTACATCAGATTATCAGTGCACAGCCCAGATTTGAGCTCAGAGGCAGAATAATTGTCACTGAGAGCAGCTGAAGTGAACCTGCTCTGCTTCTGTTTCACGCCCTTTGGTAGAAGAGGAAGAGGGAGCTGGCACGTGGGCTCTCCAGATGCCTTTGCCCCCAGCAATGATTGTGGATCACTATTGGTTGTCAGTTTGCTCATCAGCTTAATTAACAGCGACTTCCTCTCTGCAGCGACTGATGCAGCTGATTTCCCCGGCGGAGGATCTGCCGCAGCCAAAGAAGCAGCACATGGTGAGGCCGTCCAGTCCGAGGCGCGAGGGATGGACTCCTCCAGTCCAGGAGGTGCTCAGCATCACAGAGAGAGAAACCCACTTCTAAGGCACCTGGGATGATTTGCTCTCTCCTTCCCAAAGTGGTTTCTTTTCCCTTCTCTCCTTCACGTCTGTGATGGAAACTTCTGGGACAATTCCTCTCCTTCCAGCCAGCTGGTTGCACCCATTGGAAACAGCATTTCTTTTGCACCCTGGGGACAACTCTTGCTGCCAGCAGCTGTGGAGGCTGCAGTATGCTTTTGTCACAAGTGCCCTTCAGTACTGACACCGGTTGGGAAGAGTAAAGCAACGTGTTAGAAAAAAAGGAAAAAAAAAGTGCATTCATGTTGGGAGGAGGCAAAGAAACCACATGGCAAGGGTGCTGAGACAGAGCAGAGATTAAAGTGTGAAGGAACCAAGCTAGGAATGCAAAAGCATGAAATGATGGGGCGTTATCACAGGAAATAAGTTGGTTCAGAAGTACATAAGAAGCTGGAGGATAACAAGGGAAAGTGCATTACTAGGTCACCTCTGTACAAGGGGAGAGAGAGCCAGGAACATATCACAGCCAATGACAAGGAGGCTGCAGTGTCCATAGTTACAGCTTCAGCTGTCACTGGAAGGGAAAGGAATGATACAGGGCTTGATGCAATCCTAGTTGTTGATGATTGATCTCAAGGCAGTGTCAGTCTGGAAAAGGGGGTGAGGAATGACTATCCAGGGGACTTGCTCTTGGTCAAAACTACATGGCCCAGTGAAAACACATCCGAGAGTGAAACTGAGGAATATTTTACAATTCTTTCAGAAAATTCATGGAGTGCAAGGAAAGTCCCAGAGCAGTTGGTAAGAAAAAGAGCTGCAGCACATCTGGGAAAATGAGACCCTGAGGACTGCACGCCCACAAATTTAACTGCACTGCTAGGGCATTTTGTAGAGGAATTATAGAAGGAGTTGATGGGCCTGATCCTGCTCTGCAGAGTAGCTTTGGGAAGAGGGTGGGAGAACGATTGCACTCCCTTGGCTTTGCTGTGGATGATTGCTCAGGGGATAAGGAAGATATAACCAGGCGCAATAATCATCAGCTCAGGCAAGATAAAGCAAAATTAATAGGTAATGTAGGTTCATTGGAAGCAGATTGTGTTGAATTAGAGGTTGGTTGTTGCCTGGGTAGTCAAAAATGTGAGGCAATGGGTGGGAGGAAATGTGCTCTGATGGTGGGTTTGGTGCAGTGCCAGATGTCTCTGTCCTGTGGAGGCTGGGGCTGTAAAGCTCCTGCCAAATCCTGCTTCAATGCCTATCAAAAATTCGCAGCTGAACCCATCAGAAAAGCCAGTGGCAGGACACAGCCAGGCACTGTGCTGTGGCCAAGGGTACATGTGCTGGTGCATGGCTGTGCTGCAATATTGGTGCATCCAACCACGCCAGAGAATGGCCTTCAAAATGAATCACAGATGCCACAGGCTCCCTCCCTTGTTCCAAGTAATTGCTTTTCCCTGTGCTGTGTGGAGATAAACGACCAGCACTGAAAGTAAGCATGGAAATCGGGCCTCATCTGTGCAGCTCGGTACCTATTCCAATTGCTATGGGAACCTTATCTGCTGCAGTTTGCTCTGAGTTTAACTGGGGAATTAGCATAGGACAATCTTTTCCCTGTTTAATTTCCTTTCCTTTAAAAACTAAAAACTACAAAACTGCTGGTAAAATGAACGTTGAAAGTCAAGTATCAGAATTTGTACCTCTGTGGGATGTTATCTTTTGAGATGTTTTACTGTGGAAGATGGAGAAAGCTGGCAAACTTCATTCACATTCCCTGCAAAGGATTGCAGCACCACATAAGACACCATTTATTGTGTTTTTATTTTTTGAAGAACTGAATGTCATGCTGCAAATAGCTGTGGGAAGAGCTTAGCACCCAGAGGCTTGCAGTCAGGCCTCATGGGAAGCAGTTTGGTGATTTTTCTTCTCTCTCCCACCAATGTTGCTCATAATTTGGTGGGGGAAGTTTTGATTCTTGTACAATCCTTGGTAGGACATTTAGCCCCTTTGCTCCTGCTACCACACCTTTAAGATGGGAGGTAGTGTCGTGCTGTTAGAGAAGTCATGGAGATGTGTTCACTTCTTTTTCTGAGGCAGTTGAGTAACACTGCAAAAATCCTAGATAGAAACAAATACCTCTTCAGTTTGGAGCACAAACATGGTGCTGTGTTATTGACTGCATGAACTTGTTCCTTCTGCTTATGCTTAATCTGACAATAACATCCCACCTCTGCCAGGATGCGACTTATTTTTGTAAAGCTAGAGGAGGTAGTGCTGTGCCCATTGAAAGCAATCATAAAATTTTCAGTATCAGAAAATTAATCCAGATGGAATTGACAAAGTTTCAGGAATTTGAAGTCCAAGCTCAGTGGCCCAGTGTAATTTAATTCCCTTTCCTTTAAAGACTAAAACACCCACATATACCCAGCTGGAGGGAGAGGGGGGGAATGCCATCAGTAGCTGTATTTTGCTGTGCAACCCCCAGAACAATTAGAGACTGAGTTGTGGTTTGTTAAATTTATACAAATGTCTCAGGCATTGCTGCATGCATGTGATAGATCTGACAGGTCTCCATCAACCCCTGGAACTGGGCACCTCTGGAGACCTGAGTCTGATGGAAAAATGCTCCTGTCCTGCACATCACCAGGATTACATTACTGGAGGGTTGGTATGGAGAGGAGGGAGAGATTTAATTTTTTTTCCCTGTAATTGTTGATAACGTGCCAAGACATGAAACTGAAGTCCAAGAGAAGGTATGAGGTTTTCATACTGTGCTGCTCCTTGCAGCTGGAATTAAAACACTGTATACAGAAAAAAGGACATACACCTGTAAACACCTAACTACCACTTCTGGGTTTCCAGTTTGTTGTTCTAGTTTTGTTTTTTGGTTGTTTGTTTTTTTTGGGTTTTTTTTCCTTCATCAAAAAGCCATTTTCACCCCTCTCTCCAGAAGGAAAAGACAGGAACAGAGTGTTAAAGAAGAAATCAAGCCAAAAGGTCTTGTATATTCTTTCTTCATCCTCTTATTCTTATTCTCCCCCACTTCAGCCTTTGCTCCCTTCTCCCTTTGACAGTGACAAATGGCAAGAAGAGGAAATGGTAATTGAAAACTTGTACTAGACAAAATTTGAAAAAAATGTAAACCAATCAAATATCACCAGGTTATCTTCAACTTTTATGACTCCAACCCTCACCATGGCTTTTTGGGGAAGGACAGTTGCAGTGGGAATTCTTGGGTCTCAAAAGTTTTTCTGTCCCAGGTGATCCTGGTAGCACTCAGGCAAAGGACAGTGACCTGCTGGAGCTTCCAGTGAGCTGGAGGTGAAGTGCAGCCATGGTCTCCCTCCCACCCTCATCTTAGCTTTTGTGCAGGAGAGAAGCCATGCCCACCATAGCCCTAGTGCAGGGGTTGACTACCAAGGGCTGGAACCACAGCTCCATCCTGAACAAAGCTCTTGACATCCCCTGTGCAAGTATTGCAGTTTGTCAAGGTTTGGAAGATGAAAAAGGGTGTTAGGGACTGAACTGGAGGAAATGAAATCTCTTAGAAGGGCAGGGGTTTCTGAGATCTTAGGCTGTGTTTATGTTGTGTGAGTTATGGGTATTCTGCAGTGGCTGTGTGGTTTGTGCTAGAACCTGGGGACTTCCCTGAGATTTTGCTTCCCTGGTGTGTGGCAAGAGGGGTTTGCTCAGGCACTTCCCCATCTTGAGGAGAGGTGGGCCTTGCACAGGTAGAAATAAGAGACATGAGCCAAGTGGCTTAATTGCACAGCAAATGAAAAAGAGACAGCCAGCAGCCATGAGGGCAGATAGAGCACATCGGGTCTTGCAGTCCTTTGCTTTACCAGGTTGCATGTGCTTACATGTGGTAACCTCTTACAAATTAGCTAAATCGTGTTTGAATGGGGTAAGAGGGGAGTAATGTTCATCAAAGGAGAAACTAGAATAATAACTTATTTCAAAAACTAAAGATTAAAATTTAAGATTCGGAAGGCTGAGGAGATGTGCATGTGCTGCTATCCAGTTCCCTGTGCAAGGTTGCAGGAATAAGCTTGAGGTATTAAAGGGAAATACTTTACTCCTGAACCTGCCAGGGGAAGAGAAGAAATGTGCATGGATGGACAGTGCAGAGATTGTTTTACTTTGTGTTGTTTTTTAAACCCACAATAAGCCCTGCTCTCTCAACTGCTTGTGGAACACGATCCTGGCTCTGGTTTGAATCACTGACCCACAACTGCAAAGGAGGACATTTATTTTCAGAGCTGTCTGTTCTGGTTTGTCAAGCTTGAGCTTGGAAAGCTATTTGGAAAGGAAAGGGATTCCCAGGGAGAAATGTTTTCAATGTCTGTGCAAAGCCTGTTGTGGGCAATTCCATCCTGTCTTGGTTTTGGTGACATGCCAAGACCATTCTGCTAAATGGCTAATGGCTTTTTGATTCTTTTCTCCTGTTTTGTTTTGGTTTTCTTACAGGCTGTAGAATAGTTTCCTGCCCAGCCTGGGTTACAGCCAGGATGGGAGCTCTGGACTAGGATGGCTGGCTTGGACCAGAGGCGTGCTTATGCTTAATCATTATTTTCCAGAGGCCACTAAACTTTTCCAAAACATGCTTTATCGAGTGTGCAGCTTTTGTTGTACCACGGTGTCAGTAGTGGTCTCTGGAGGAAGATGGAGATTACAGGCCATCTGGTGCCTTTCTGGACCTCATATTTCAACAGGACATAAAATAAGCTTCTTTTTCTCATGGAGAAATAAACCCTCCCTCAAAAATAAAAGCAACCTGTCGTTTTCACATATCCTGGAGAAGAGCCATTACTACAACATGAGCTTCCTCCCCATGTTCCAGCTTTGAACTGAGGATAACCTAAAAGCTGAAAGGAGGGTTTCTTGATCAAGCTCTCCAGAAGCAGAGGTCTCTATGCTGGAATGCTCCAAGCAACATGTGTGTGATTCCAGGAGCTGCTGATGAGAAATCTCATCAGTGGCAGGGCACAGCAACGCAGATCAGTAACCCTGGATTAACTGGGATGGTGGGAGGCAGCCTGGCAATGGGAACTGGCCTGGTGCTGGGGCTCAGAACTTTGTGGAAATCATGCCCAGGCAGTGTTAGTTTTTTGTGCAGTGCTTTTGGATGAGGTATTTATTCCCCAGACAGGCTAGGTGGCTGTGACTCCCCTTGGCACTGGTGTGATACATCCATCAGTGAAGGAACAGAGAGATGCTGATGGGGTTCTCTCTTCATGCTCCATGCCATCCTGTCTCACATGTTTCTATCTCTTATCACCAACACTGGTCTCTCCCACCCCAAAAATGCTTTTGCAGGGCTCAGCTTTACACCTGTTTTACATCTTAGCTAAAGCATAAATTACCAGCCAAGTAAAACAGAGGCTCAGGAGCAGCCTCCAGTTGTCCCATCCCATAAACCTCCTTGTCCAGGACTCCAAATATGGGAGTCTCTCCACATAGGCAAGCAGTGTAGTCAGGCACAGTTAGTTTTTTCAGAACCTCTGGGTGGAAGATATTTGAACACTTTCAGAACATACTCATTTTACAGTGTTTAAGCTGAGAAAATAACAGGAATTAATTCTTTTTCTTTTATGAAAGAATCAGATTTCAAAAGTTCTGTTTCTATGGTCAAGGGAGGCAGCAGCAAAACATTTTCTGTTTGGGCTTGGGGCCCCTGTGAGGCTTTGTGTGGAGGAGGAAAAGGGGCTGATCCCATTTGGAAAGCTGGAGATTCAGAGCATCTCAGATCAGTGTCTATGTGTGTGTGTGTTTTAGGGCATCTGGGGGAAAATTGTGCTTTGGTAGGTTTTGCCTTAATGGCATTGCTAGTGGGACATTGTGACAGAGGTTGTGGGTAAATGTGTTGCTGTCAACATTTTTAGTTTGTGAGGCTCTGGACTTATACTATGAGTAGAACTAATTAGTAATCTTGATAAAACTTTCCAAAAATTTTTCCTCTCTGGAAGGAAGGGAAGGGTGTTTTAGTGACCGTGAGCAGAGGTGTCAGCAGCACCTTCTGGTTGTTCTGGGCAGAGTCCCTTGGGCAAGATGACGTAGGACACATTGAGCGATGGCAAAGCAATTTCCCACCGTCCAATCCTATCAATAAATGCAATTTCCCTGGAGGCTGGGGGTGTGTGAAACTCGATTGCTGTAGACAGGGGCTGGTTCTGGTTGTGTGCATCAGCAGCAGCAAGGCTGCAGGCTGGAGCTATTTCCCCTCACAGAGGAGGCTCTGTCCCTTCCTATGCAGTAATAAATGACGCTGTCCCTGTGTAGCACTTCACAGAGGAGCCAGCCCTTTGCTCTTCTTTATCCCCAAGGCCTGTGTACTTATCATGATGGAGCACCTGTGGTGGTCAGTGGTTATACAGCCTCTGTCAGTAATCCTCATTTGCATCTCATACCCAAATCTGTCCTCTTTTTCCTCTGCATCTATCACATTTTTCCCACACTCCTGTGCTTTTGAGGTCAAACACAGCCATGCAATAAGGCTTCTCCCTGTAGGAAAACATTGCAGATTCTATTGGGATTGTGGCATAAGATCAGTCAGTATAACTGTGCTTATGCTGATTTAAAGCATCTACCTCAGAACTTTTATTAGCATAAGCCTCTTAATAAAGAGAGAAAAAAATCACAAGAGCTGCACAAATGATGTGACTAGATCTAGGGACACATTTACTTTAAAGTCAGGTTGGTTTTACAGAGTATGTGTTTTCAGTTAAATCTTCCAAAGTATGTGAGGACACTTCTATTTATGTTCCATACACACTAATTTTAATTTATATTAAGTCCATCAGGATCAAGTTTGAGCTAAGTTGAACATGATGTTACTGCTCACACCGTTTTTGATGGATTAGAAGTAACAGAGCTAAATCTTCTCAGTCCCTTGTGAGTCCCTTGCAGTTTCACTGACAGAAACATGATCAGTTTTTTTAAACTACATTTATCAAAACAACCTGCAGGCACAGGTACACTTTTGTCAATGTAACTGTGTCCACTTATTACCCAAATAGTCTTTAAACTGGAGTAATCATGATTCAAAGTGGGCTACTCTGGTTTAATTTGTTTTGATTTAGATGGACAACACTGGCTGGGTAGAAAAGACCTGAGGGCACACCCCAGTGGGTAGGTACTGCTGTTACTCAAGTCCTGCAGTCTTCCCTGCAGAAATCCTATGTGATAGCTCTCACTTTATGATAGCCAGGGTCTTGTGCTCCTTGTTGCTGTGCTGAGCATATCACAGGGACATAGCACACCTAGTGTCACTCCAACATCCCTGTGGCAGGGAAGATAGCTGGGAAGAAGGGGGTGAAGGGAGACTCTGCCGCTCTTAAAATCTGCCCCCAAATAGCTCTAGGGACAACGGTAGTATGTGGCCTCTGGGGCCACCTGGGAACCTCTGTGTCACCTGAATCTCAGGCATCCTTGCACTCTGGGGACTCAGCCCTGGAAGCATGTCTGGAGAAAGCTGAAATCAGGTGCCTTACTCTCACCAGTGCTTAGAGACTAACCAGCAATCAGCTTGAGACCTTGCTGGCTGCTGCTGCTGCTGGGAGGCAGGTACTGGTAATTAAACCTCATGCTTTGGAAGCTAACTCAGGTCTGGTTTTGCCCACCAGGAAACTGAATGTGTTGCAGTGAGATGCTGCAGGTGTCAGCCCCACCAGAAGAGTGGGCTGGGCTACTCACAGGAACAGGCCATCCTCAAACACCAACACCAGCTCTGCTGTGCCTGGGGAGGGAGATGTGACAGCACAGAGGGCTGAGCTTTCACTGTGCTTTAGCTGTGACAAGAGCCACAGACATGATAATGTGTGTGGCAGTGTACTTCTCTCAGAAACATCTGTGTATACATCCTTATTTATTTCAATCAAATGGAAAAAATGGTCACACACCTAGACATACTTCACCCACACAAACTGGAGGTGAAGGCTCTTCATTGAAAGAAAGAATATACAAAATGACACAGAGACATCTTTAAATGCATGGATTTTATTTTAGTGGCCTTTTCTTTCTCTTCTACCTAATATCCCTCTTTTCCCATAAGCCATCTCAGGACTTGTCAGATTGATCTTCTTCATTTTGTGCTGGGGGACTCTTGGTCCTTCAGGTCTTACTTGTTGGCCAAAAGCTCAGTGCTGATAAATCTTTATCAGAGGAAGATTTTCTCCCAGGTGTTTCTCAACCACATGAGTTATGGTTAAGGTGCACAGGAGAAAAAAGACAAAACCTATGGAGCTTAAGAGAACTTGGCTGTTTCACACCTGACAAAATCTTACTACAGAATATCCAGTGACATTATCTCACTAATTCTCCCTGTCTCCAGAGTATTCCAGGGGAAAGAAGATGAATAGGCATGCACTGAACAGAAGTGCACCAACCCAATCTATTTTTCATTGGCATGTCACTTTTAATCTCCTCCAGTGGTAGAAATTCTTCTTCTTTTCTTATATTTATTTTCAGTCTTGTTATTGCCATGTTTCTTTTACATTTTCACTCCTTCACCATGTTCTGTTTTGTTTGTGGTGTTGACAGCAGGAGAGATTTAAAAATGCCTAGATTTAGGAACAATTTCACCTGTAGATGACTTGTTTCAAAGGGCTCCTCGCAGCTGCAGGGACAAGCGGCACAAATGCAGATTTAATACCAGTGGCTAAAGGTAATTGTAAATAAAAGTACTCTCTGTGAAAAGCAGGTTTCCAGAGGAATAATATTTCCAAGAAGCTATGTCCCCTGGAAACATGGCTGGCAGCCTGTGGAGAGCTATAAATGTGTGGGGCATGATCTTTCCCTGTGCCATATAGGACTAGCTCATCCCAGCTTGACTGGAAACGCGCAAGATGAGGAGCAGCAGAGATTCTGGCAGTTTTCCTGGGGAGAAGAGGTCAGTGAGGCTGGCAGGTGATTATGTCACTGAGTATTAACAGTTCAGCCACTGGTGACAAAGAAACTCTGGACATCACAAGGGGGGATCTTCAACAGGCCATCTGGGTTAGGAGTCACCTAGAGTGGAAGCTGGGAGGATTGAGCACTGGAATTGTCCTGCCTCACCTACCCTCACACCTTTTCCCTGATCGGAGGGCTTGGGTGCCAGGAGCCACACCAGACCTGAGCTCTGAGCCTGCTCAGGGAGGAAGGAGCCCAGCCAGCTTGGCCCCCACTGCAGGTTGGCAAGGATTGCTGAGGTTGCAGAGGAGGAGGCGGCCATGCCTTAGACTGGGCTCAAAAAAGCAATGAAAGCAATGCCTGCCAGTTCTGCTCTGCTGGCCAGCTTTGCTTCCCTTTGGAAGGGTGGACTTGTTGGGCTGAGTCAGAGTCAGGCAGCCTCATATCTTGTAACAGCTCTTTTCAGTGAGTGCAGCCCTATTCCTCTGCAAATTATCCCTGAGTGATTATACTTCTGCTTATTTTGCAATGATTGTGTTAATGATTTCTGCAAATGAATTTTAAACCAAGAGATGTCTAGCCTGATTATTTGGCTGCTTTCACCACTGTCATCACATCCAACAGCTGTTATTTAGAAAACACTCTTCGCACTTGTGTTTACTCACACTGATTATATGGTGGGGTTGGGCTTTTTTGCTGGATATTTCCCAAGCCACCAAAAGCTTTGGAGGTGGCAGCCCAAATGCTTTGAACGCAAATACTGAAGCCAGCAAGTATTGTCTGAGTATCTGCCAAGCTCTCATTTTCTGAGAACACACTGGTGAATCAAAATTTAGTCTCATGAACATTTATGGAAAACAACCAAGAGAGCAGCTCCAAATTCCATCTTTTCAAATGAATTCTGCTTCTCTTCTAAGGCATGTCCCCAAATTCATTTGGGCTTACTAGTTTGTGCCTAGTTCTTGCCAAATATGAAATATCCATGTACTCTCTTCTTCTCTTGGTCTCACTTCTCTTTTTTTCTGGAAAAACAGGGATTGCTCAGACTGATGTTAAGAGACATTCTTTCTCTCCAGCACCTTTGATACTCACAGCCTGCTTCTGCCTCTAACTCACATGACAAATGTGGTACAGAAAACATTTGTGGCTTTCAGATTCAGTTTCTATCCCTTCAGTAGAAATTATCACTTTCTGACCAGTTTTCTTTCCAGACCAGAAGTACATGAGGTGGGAAAATGGTTTGCTGTGCTTTCCATGAAAGCTGTCTGTCTGTGGAACGTATGTTTCCAGTGGACCCACTGCAGTTCTCAGGTGTTCCTCAGCCAGGACTCTGTGGAGAGCTATGAAAACACATATAATAGGCTGGTCCCCTCAGGCCTGAGATCTCCACCAGCCCTGCAAGCAAATTGCTACTGTCTCCCTCTGTCTTTTTGTTTTAGGAGGTGTCACATCAGCAGTTGGTCTTGAGCAGAGATTGAAGACCGAGAGAGAACAGTGATGGATGGACTAATGCCAGACTCAGAAAAGGGTGAGCTACGATATCTTGATAGCTGAAGTTCCGCTCTTTCTGACAAAAGGAGGCCAGGGGCTTGGCTGCTGGCTCCCCTCTGAAACTACCTGCAGGTACCTGCTTTAATTTGGTTGGTCTGGCCAAAGCAAATCTAACCCAGTAACACGGCACTACGTTCAAAAAGCCCTCACGCAGCTTGGGCTCCGTGGCAGCTGCAAAGCAAACTGGGCAGACGAGGGGGAGCTGAGCTTCCTGCATGGTCCAGCACATCCAGGGCTGTGCCTGCACACTTTCCAGGAGATAGGGAAGCATGCCTCTGCCAGCTCTGCTTTCACCAACAGCTGTGTTATAGAAACATAGAACGGTTTGGGCTGGAAAGGACCTGAAAGGTCCAGTTCCAACCTCACCACCGTAGAAAAAATCTCTCCAAGGCAATGTGAGCCTTAGTTCACCAGGAAGGGATTTGATCTTGCCCCTGTGGGACTCAGCTGGCAGCAATTCCAGCAGTGTTCCATGTCATGGTGGGCGATAATTATTTCCCTGCTCTGCACTACGTGCTCCCTGTGCTTGCAGGTCTGGCCAGTGCAAGCTGTGCTCAACTGCAGAGATACAGAATGGGTTTCCTAGGGAGCCAAGGCAGCACATGTTCCCTAGCTGATTTTTTATCCCAGCTAAGAACCTAAAGGAGAGATTCCTGAGTCAGACATAGTTTACTTCTCTTTTAACTTTATTAGCTGCTAAATAAGAAGTACTCAAACTCACAGAGTGGTGTGGGGCACACAGAGTCCCTGAAGAGGAGAGGGAGGAGGGTGCTCTGTCAGACCCATAGCTTTCTTCCAGAAGGGATTGCCACTCACTGCCTTTGCTTCAGCTCAGAGAGGATGCCTTTTTGTCAGGATGCCTCCAGCATGTGTGCTGGAGAGCCACTCAGCTCTCAAAGCCCAGTAAAAATAATTTTCTTTCTCCAATTTCTCTCTTGCCAGCCTTCCTGGCACTACTGTCTTTTTTCTTTAAGGGCCAAAACCACCTAGCGGGGGTCTTACTGCCTCCTCCATGCTCCTCTAGTGACCACTTAGTCTGAAATGTGATCTTTAAACACAGCCATAGCCATTGGCAGGATAATAGCACAGATGTAGATGGCACCACAAGCAGCAACCTCAACAAAGCTATAAGGAGCAGATTTTCCCTCCCATCCCTATGAGACAAGGGCTTTGGCCCATGAGCTGTGTCAGGTTTAGCTGTGATGGGTTATTGCCTGCTCTAAGGGGGCAGGGGGGACTTTAAAGAAGGAGAGTTTTGATACCAAGGAATAAAAAACCGTGATATTACCTTGGTGCTCTCAGCCCACCTGAGCCTCCATGGAGCTGGTGCAATGTCATAAATGGGGTGAAGCCAGCCCATTTAGCAGGTTCCCAGCCCCAGTAAGCAGGGGCAGTCAGGGAGTCAGGTACCTGCTTTGTCTCCTCAGCACTGAAAGCCTCTACACCTACTTTTGCCAGTACTTTAAGCATCCCCACTTCTGTTTTAACACAAAAAGAGGAGCTGTTGAAGTGCTAAGGTGTCATCTCTTAGGAGAATTATGTTTTAGCTCACTTGGGCTCTGCCTCTCTGTCCATCCTGCCTCTAACAAGGCAATGATCACAGCATCAGCAGTTCCCCCATGCTGCTTTTGAGAGCAACTTCTCTCTACTCCCAAGTGGATGGAAATTATGGAAATTATGAAAGGAAAGGAAAGGAAAGGAAAGGAAAGGAAAGGAAAGGAAAGGAAAGGAAAGGAAAGGAAAGGAAAGGAAAGGAAAGGAAAGGAAAGGAAAGGAAAGGAAAGGAAAGGAAAGGAAAGGAAAGGAAAGGAAAGGAAAGGAAAGGAAAGGAAAGGAAAGGAAAGGAAAGGAAAAAGGAAAGGAAAAAGGAAATAGGAAAGGAAAGGTTCCACACAAGCTGTTTCAGAGCCAATGACAAGATTCACACACTAAGTAACTGGTTATTCACACGTGGCTCCTTTCCTTGGGTGATGGTACCTGCCACTTCAAACGAGAAGTATCCATTTTCCTGCAGCTGCCCCTCCATCCCAAAAGCCTGACCCATAGCCAGTAATGCACTCGATCCTTGCAGGAATGAACAAATTCTTGCAGGAATTTCTGCAGCAATATGGGTTCAACCAACCACTTGCCTGATGGCTCCCCCCTTCTTTGGCATCAGGCCCTTTTGCTTTGTCCTCCCTCCTGCCCTTGGAGCCTCTTCTCTCCCAGTGCCTGGGATTTTCCAGTGACTGTGGGACCCCCCCACCCCACACCCGCGACATGCAGGGTGTTGATTTGACTGGACATGAGCGCAAAGCTCATTAAGGACTTGTCAATAGTGCACTGTGAAGCAGTGTGGGGTGAGGCAGGGGGAGAAGGGTCCTGTGGCAGGAGAGACTCACAGATCCCTTCTGTGTGTGGGAGCAGGTCTGTATGTGCATCCCTGGGCTGGTGTCTCTGTGAGCAGCTCTGCGTGCCCCAGGGACCCGCCACCGGCTGGCACCGTGAGGCAGGTGAGTCCACTGGGACAGCAGTGTCTGGTCTTGGGGTGTGAGCGCTGGGGGCAGAGAAGGGAATAGCAAAGCAGGGGTGGGAAAGAGCCCTGTCCCTGGGGAAGAGTGGTGCAGGATGCAGGATTGTTCCTGTCTTGCAAAAAGTGATGGAGGGCTGAGCAAACGAGGACAGCCCTGCCTGGTGCTCAGTTGGAGGAGTGTGAAGCGGAACAGGTTTTGCCATAGCTGCACTACTGCAATGCCTAAATTTCTCCTGTCAGTTGTCATTGCCATTGCAATGTCCTCTTGGTCAAGAAACACAATCAGTTGCTGGGAAGGCAGTAACTTTCCTGTTTGTCACTCCCATGCAGAGCTAACTGGAATCCCCTTGGTGTTAACAGGCAGGTACAGTAACCAACCTCCAAACCTGCTCACTGAGCAAAATCCTGGGCTGAAGAGGCTGATTCTGCTGCAATAGAGAAGTGGGGCAGGAGTGAACCATCTCTTCCCCATGCTGAAGTGGGGGTGGCTGGGAAGGACCTGCAGGTGCTGCTCCCAAGCCTGGTGCTTCCATCTAGGAAGCTGGCACTACCAGTCAGAGCAAGAGGGCAGATGACTGTTTCAGAGCATGATCTGAAAATGGTACTGGGGTCTTAAATACTGGAAAGGTTTTTCTGCCTATGGGCTGGGGAAAAATGTAGTGAGTGCAAATGATTGCTCAGTAAAGATACTGTATCTGCAGTTATGTGAAAACCTGGGGCAAGCTTCTCTGGGGAGGGTCTCCAGTGGGTACAACTCAGGAAATGGGTCAGGTGATACACACATAAGAGGCATGGGCTCAGCTGCCCTTCCCTGGGGCTGGGATATCCCTCATGTTTCAACCCCAAAGATCAACATGACACACAGTGTTCTAGGTTCTTGGTGCCCCTTCACAAAGGTCCTGCAAGCTCTGATGGTCTGTGGCAGAGTTGCTCAGCTTCCTTGCCTGTGCAGCTGCTGGGATGTTTCTGGGGTCTCTGTCTGTGCCCTTCCTTCCTATCTATCTGCAAGAGGCTCTGACTCGGGAGGAGGTAACTCACTCCATCAGTGAAGCCCTCCCCATCTCTCCTCTGTCTCCACAGCACTGGAGACCTGGACAAACTCACCCATCCCCTTCCTCTCTCCCCTCCTACCCTCTCCCTGCTCCCTATTTCCCATGAGTGCTTCTTGGAGCTGCAGTCTGGATTCCAAAGGCTCCTCAGTTTCCTGCTGACCTTGCTGTGATTCTGCCAGCACCTGGTAGAGACCTGCAGCGCATTTAATTTTGGCTCTTTTCCATCCAAGAGAAGCTCTGCAACAGTTTGGGATTGTTGTTGTGTGGAGAACAAAAATCAGGTTGAAGACACACAGCTGGAAATGCATTGTCTTATGAAGAAACTTAACAAGGAACAAGCAACTGATGTCCTTATACTGTGGGTGAACACCCCCATGACACTGAGTCCTGTTTGCTGGGGATAGAGTGTTGTATCTGGCCGCTGTGGAGATGCTCATGTGGTAAAGGCTGTTCCTGGTACCAGAGGGCCAAAGTCTGCACCCTAGTATGGACTGGTTGTGTGGGATGTGACTCAAGTCTTCAGCCAAGGCAACAGGGACAACAACCTTTCCTTCCTCTGCCTTATCTCCTGATCACAAGTCCTGGGGAGAAGAGCTGCTCCTTCTCCACTGCTCTATGGAGCTTAGCACAAGACATGAGGATAGGAGAAGATCTGAATGTTAAACTGGAAGAGATAATGCCCAGCTAGTTGCAGGTTGATCCTGGACATCAGGGGATGGTGCTCTAGGTAACGTTTTCCAGGCTGTTTCAAAGAAAACTTCAGCCAAGGGGCTGGAGGCTACCAATGCTCTTGCAAAGTTCCTGCAGAGACAGCTGGCTCTGCTGTTCCCTAGTTTCTACCCCCCAAAATAGCATATGAACAAAAGGAGCTTTGTGGCAGCCTCAGAGCTCTGGAGCACAATTATCTCTCTGCTTTCAGGAGAAGAAGAGCCAAGAGTTTGGCATCTGAGAATGAACACAGATTTTCTCTTCATCTTGGCCACGCTGCATCAGGAAAACAACGTTGTGCTCTGCATGGTGAGGCTCTAGTCTTTTTGGAGCTGGATTCTCATGCCAGAGTGGTGACAGGCACATTCACAGGTGCCATATTCTGAATGAGGTACTTGGTAGCTGCTGTGATCCTGCCCAGAAGGAGCAGGGGGAAGGTCTGTGATTTTCTCATTCTTCACCTACCTTCCTCTTTGTGCTTTCATCTGAATGCAGTAACAGAAATTTGTTGAGGCAGTGCAGAGTTTTTACCTGCTCATCTTACTCCAAGGGCAGCAGGTGCTGATCAGTGTGGAGCAGGCTGAACTTGTCTGTGCCCTGTGGATGGGTCATTTCCCAATCTGAGCTTCCTAGACCCAGGGACAGCCAGTCCTTTGTTCCTCTGCCATGCAAGGTGAGAAGAGATCAATCCCTGGCAATGCTGGACAACTCAGAGCAGACCCTGGATCATTCCCATGCTTGTTTCTGCTCTTTCCTGCACTGTATTTTTCCTTATTCACTTTTATCATTATTTAATTGTGGCAACAAAGTCCAGGGTGACTTTCTCAAGTGCATGTCATCACTTTTTTTTTTTGCAGCACCAATTTTGCTGAATCTGCTCAGTTCAATGACTTCATTTAAAAAAGGAGCAAAAACTAAAAAAAACCCCACCAAACAATGAAAAAACAAACAGAAAACCCCAAAACAAAACAAAAAACAACAAAAAAACCCCCATTTAACCCCCCCTTCCCCCCAAAGCATACCAAGACAAATATAGCAAATAACCACTGACATCACTTGCAACACCTCTGGAGCCACATCAAATCCAGATTTATGTGTATGGAGTTATGATTTCTTCCCCCTCATGCACTGCACAGTCATGGCTTTTGCACAGCACTGGTGAGTCCTTGTAAGACAGGGCAGTTTACCCTTGGAAACACCAAAATCTCACCCAGGATGTTGCTTCAGATTAGGATTTAAGCTAATATCTCAGTTCAGAGGCAGAGTTTGGGTGAGGTAGCAGCAAGTGAGCAGTAACTCAGGCTGCATTGACTGAGCTGTGACAGTGCAGCCTCTCTGGAGAAAAGAGAGAAGGGGCCAGTGAGGATGCCTGTCCACATCCTGGTGGCAGTGGCTGGACACGCTGCGCTGTCACAAACAGGCACAGGAGGTATAAAGCAAGTGAGAAATTCCATCTGAAAATGCCCTCTGTGTCCATTCTAGGCACTTCTGCCCCACTGATGTTCTCAGTGAAGGCACTGGGAAGGATTTTTCCATTAGCCTCCCTGGAGTGGGACTATGCCTTACCAAGGAACAGAGCAGGTCACCCCACCACCCTTCTTCTGGAGGAGCACTAACCTGCAGCTCTCCCTCCATTCCCTACTTGAGGAACTTTGAGATCTGTGCTCTTTTTTCAAGTACAGGTGAAACTCTCCAGTGAACTCAAAAAGTAACTGGGGCTGGGATCAGACAGATGGGTCTTTGCAGAATAAAGCTGAGCTAAAAATGTCCACATTGCTTCAGGCAGGGCAAAAAAATAACACAGCAAAAGCTACCAACATCATGAAACTGGAATGCCAGCGTGACAGGTTGCACTATATAAGAAAAGGAAAACGCTTTTAAATTTAATCAACACATGTAAAATAAGCAGAAATAGGCCTTTAATCTTTTTAATGTGGTATTTTCACTGAGGAGGATGGAGACAGGAATGCCTTTAAGCAATATATCTGTCTTTCCCAATCTGGAAACGTGCAGTCTGCACAGACACTGCCATGAGGAGGATGGCCTGGCCTTGATCCTCATGCTGCTGTGGTGGCTCAGACTAGGTCAGGACAGTGTGTTAGGGCCAAAAAAGAGTCCTGCCGTCTCTCTGCTTCCTGGGGAAGCTTCTCAGGGATCAGGATGAGTTTTAAGTGAGAACATTATAATGATTCAGAGGCTGCATCACTTGCATCTTCTAAAAAAGACACGAAGCCCTGCTTTCCCTAGGGACAATGTAAGGTGGCCACAGACACTGAGGTGATGGCAGAAGTGGTGAGTGAAGCATAGCCTGTGTCCAGGAGCAGGACCTGACCCCACTTTCCCCTATGGAGTGAGGAGCCAGAGGAAATTCAAGTGGGCATCTGGAGACAGGGAGGTTATTGCACTAGTTGGCCCCATTCCTCCTGCACATATAACACAAAACGAAGGTTCCTCTTGGCAAAGCGATCGCATGGCAGGTGCAGCCAGTCCCAGTAGCTCCAAAAACATTTTCAGGGCTGTGAGGTACTGCCATAGCCCTCCTGGGATCATGGCTGGGGGCTGACAGATGTGTCCTGGTCTCATGCAAAAGTCCCATTTATCTGATGGTTTATGAAATGTGGCTCATACCCTGATTGCCCCTTCTTCTCATCTGGATAAGTTGTGGTGTGGTGCCAGCCTTACCTGCCACTTTATGAAGAGTGATGTGAGCTGCTGGTGGAAGACGAACATTGGACAGCAGCTGCAGGTCAGACCTAGGTATCAGCAAGCCAAATCTTATGCAAGAGGATGGAAATTGGGTTGGAGCTGCAGGTCACCCAGCAGCTCCATCATCTATGAGTGGTAATTTATTTTTTTCTCACATCCTCTGTGAGTGCTGACTTCTCCAACCAAGCAATCACCTGTCTTCAGGGGAAGGGAGATGAAATGTTGGGTGACTGCAGTGGCACCTCTTGGGCAGCATGCAGAAAGGGCTGTGAAGCATGAGCCCTGTCTGCCTGACCCAGCTGGACAGGACAATGATGTTCCAGTCCTGAGTGGGCTCCATGTGGGACCAGCACTCTGCCAGAATCCTCAGGGAGTTTTTCCCCAGACCTTCCAGTTTTCATGGATGCAGGAAGCTCCAGCATATGCTGCTGCTGCAGTGAGCAGAAAATCGACCAAGAGCTTGCTGTGCCCTGATGGGCTGGTCACAGCTCTAAACAAGACACACAAGCCTTGGGGCTACTTGGCTGTCATTAAAATGGTGTGGATGGAAGGAAAAGTCTAATTGACTGAACAACAGCCTGCACTGTGTAATTAAACTCATTGTGGCTCTACCTGCATGGGTCAGAAGTAATTTGTGTGGCTGTTAAATCACTGACAAATAAGAGGTGGGGAGGTGTGTGAAAGTACTTCTTACATATGCTTCCATAGATCATTTTGCTGTTTCATTTCTGGCAATTTTGTGCTCTTGAAATTTTTGGTTTCTGTTGAATTTGAGGAGATTGTTAATATTGGATGCTGAAGCAGGGGAAAGTAAAAAGTCACTGTTGTTAACAACAGTGTAGGCAGAGTTTGAAGTGGCAGCAATACTTTCTCAGTGCTATTTTCTTATTTGAAGCTGAATCCCTCAAAAAAAAAGAAGGTCTGTTTGCCAGAATGCATTTCAGCCTGGCTCTGCATCCATTGGGGACCAGGGAATGGTTTTTATTTGACTTGAGCATCAGACCTTCTACACAACTTGGTGGAACACTCCTTTACTGTCAGGAATTTATGGCATTAGCTTTCACTGATTGCTTGGAAAGTTCTGGCTTCAGAATATGGTGCATTTGGAAGAAGTGGAATGAGAAACCTGCTGTATGTCGTGTTGAAACTCTTTGACCTTGTTTTCAAGTCCCTGATCCATCTTGTGGCTCTGCTCTTATTGATTATCATTTTGAGTTCTTCAGGTGTTTTGCTGTGCCCAAAGCACCGTGTGCTTTTGAGAACAAATAATCTGACATGACAGAGAGCTGCTGAACTGACTCTGCTCTCTCTGGGCTGTCAGCACAGGACAAAGCTTTGTGCTCATGCTGGATGAGACCCTTGTGGATAAGTGGAGGGGCTGACATTTTGTCCCAGTAGGACCACATGAGCAACACAGGAGTGAAACACTTGGCTTGGGGTGACTGCTGCCTGTGTTTTTGCTGGTCAGGGCTGTGTGTCTGGGGAAGGACATGGCACAGCTAGGCTGTGGGACATGCACAAGCCCTTCTGCCCTAATCATTCATCACTGTAGAGAGACAGAACAGTAGGTGGGATGGATCCTCGGTGGGATCCTCTTGTCTGGTTTTCTATTTCTTGACTGTGAAGAAACCTCTACAATTCTAGCTTATTATTTCTGTGCTAGAGATGAAGCATCTCACTTTTCAGGTAAGAAGAAACTGCCAGTGTGGTCTGCTGCTCTTTTATTATCTTATCCCAAGTACAGGAAATAAGAGGTGTGACCATCTAGCTGCAGTATCACTCCAGAACTGTGGCAACAGGAACAGGGAAAAGAGCACAGGGAGAACAGGATATATAATTACTTTTTAAGACAGCAGCTTACCTTCTGTTTTTCTGAATACAGAAAAGAAGTGAGTCTAAATGGCTTCTGCTGAGTCCAATTTGTTATGTCTCCAGGCATAGCTAATTACCCTGATTTAGCCCAGCTCTGAGTTCTTCCCAAGGGTTTTGGTGATATTTCTTCTATATTGATTTATAAAGTTTCTTTATTCTACTTTCCTTCTACATGTTCTGTATAATCTTTTTCTCCCTGCCTTAGCGAGGAACCAGCAGCTGGTGTGACAGTGCTATCACAAGGTGTAGGACAGAAATAGGATCTGTCAACCAAAGCCTTTGCTCTGTCCTGCAATGGTCTCTTCTGGCAGCTGCCTCATGGGCTGTGTGAAATGGTCTCTTCTCCCCAGAAACCATTTTCATGCTGCCACTTACTGCTGGGCTTACTCCAGCCATCCTGGAGCTAGAGGAGTGAGGGTGAGGCTCAATGTGAGCTCCATAGCTCAGGGAGTTTGATTTCAGACTTTGTCCCACAGCAAGGGGATTTCTGCCTTCTCCACTGATTTATCAGAAGGAATTACAGTTCTTTCCTGGTTCAGCCATTCCCTTCACAGTTGATAGAATGTTTCTAACCTCAGTGATGAATTCTGTGGGGGAACATAATCCACCTGCTATAACCATGGGATGCCTGCTGCATTGAGCAGGAGTCATACTGCCATTGAGCCTGGACTTAAGAGACCACCTCTGTCAGGTACACTTTAGAAAAACTAGTTAATGAGTCACCAAACATCCCGTGGGACAGAGGGGTACTGTTTCTTCATGAGACTAGACTGCCAATAGGAAGAAGCTCAAGCAAGGTCTGCTTAAACTGCTAGAGCATGATGCCTCTTTACGGCATTGATTTGTTTCCTGATACACACATTTTGTTTTTCTTTTTTTTGTTTGTTTGTTTTCCAATGTTTGTATCTATGAACATTTTTGTCAACAGACTTCTCTGGGAGATTGTAGCACTGATCACCCTCCCAACTGCTGGTGAGGATTAAATTTGTCTGTGTAAAATGGGCTGGGAAGTGGGTGAGTGTCAGCAATTGAAGAGAGGGTGTCCACGTTTTGCAGGCATGAAGCCAGTTTATTGATGCTACACATCAGTATATATACCTTTAAAGCTATAGCTAAAAATAGCAAAAACATTCATGTAACTAAGTAACCTTGCTTAATCATAGTTTTGCGCAGACCTACACAGGCACCTAGAGTCTTGCATGATTTCTCTCAAACAAGGCATACTAAGCACACTGTTACCTTTTGCATTCTTCTTTCAAGGTTCTGCTTTCTTTTGCCAAGGCATATGGCCTACTCTGGCTAACACATCTATGTTGGTCACAAGCTGAGCAGTGCTTTGAGTCCTGCTCTCTACCTGTATTCACACAGGTGAGAGCAAACCCTATGCCAGTCCTGTCTTTTGCACTGGCTGAGGGCAGATGCTGAGGGGAGAGGGTAAAACCAGGAAAAGTTATTCCCTTGGAAGAGTCCCTCAACCTCCAACAACTTCCAGCTCAAGAATTGCAGTAGTAAATTCTGGTGGATTTTCCTTCCATTATTTACTCCCTTAATTTCCTCTTCTGAAGTCATAAACTCTCAACATTCAGCATGTCCTGCAGTGGGGAGTCTTACTCCACAGCTGCCCATTTTCTAGCATATCAATTCTTGCTCTTTTTGAACCTACCACCTGCAGGTCATGGTTTAATCTCATGCAGTTCTTGTGTCAGAAATGGTGAATACCTGTATTCTATGAAACTGATACATTTATAGGTCCCTGCCGGCTACCTATTCCACAGAACAATGGATCCTGTTTCATTGATACTCTCTTTACATGGAAGTTGCTCTACACTTTTAAGCAGCCTTTTGGCTCTCTTCCATGCCTTTTTCTGACTTTGCAATAGCTTGTGTGATAGGAAGAGAGAACTGCACTTATTTTTCAAGATAGGAGTGCAATATTGGACTAGGCACAGGTGTAGTAACATAGCCTGCTCTCTCTCTCCTCCCAAATTGTTTTGGTGTGATGGTTATATACTTCTTAGGGCCTAAAATCAATGCAGGTATTAATTAAATTTTTTAGTCAGACTCATGCAATTAATCATCAGGAATTTGGAGTCCTGACTTAGCAGGCTTCAGTGCTTCACAGGCTGGCTCTAGTCACTTGGGAGCACAAGCTGAATACACCTGGGGATTACAGTACCACATGCAACGTGGTGTACAGGGAGGAGCTGAGCAGAGCAGAGATTCTCTTGCCAGATGCTGCAGGTGCACGGCTGTGTTGCTGCTGTGGTGAGGGATAAAGGCATGGGATTGCCAAGTGGAGCACATCCACAGCAGAGGTGTCACTGCAAAGCTGTGATTTACTGGCTGGGCCACACAAACTCTCAGATGGCTCGGTGGCTGCTGCAGTTAGTTTTGGACCCCAGACCTGGGAGCTGTGGCACCTTCATTGTGCCCTTCTCCACTGTCACTCAGACAGAACAGATATATTTCTCTGCTCTGAGGTGGGTCACTGACAACCTGTGATTTTGCTGCATGCCTACGGGTCCCAGAGCTCTTCCTGCAGAGCACTGGGATGAGAAGCAGATAAGATGAGAGTTGAGAGATTTGTTATGTAATGGTAACAATCAAGTCTGACATACTACATTGACAGAGGACATCTTCCTTCTCTCCTTTCTCACCAGGAGCTTTGCCCAGTGCTTCCCATCTTGTCTTCACATAGCCAGGGCAGAAACTGCCTTTCCTGCTCCTCCAGCTCCTCAGCAAGAGTGGATGCACATTTGAGTCACCATGGGCAAGATGGACAACACCTCCGTGGAGCTGAACTCTCCCTCCGAGGTGAAGCAGGCAGGCCTGGAGGAGCCAGAGCCCATCAGCCCTGAGGTTGTGGGCACCAAGAAGAAGAAGAAGGAGATCCCAGACAGAGGTTCCTGGAAGGGGAAATTTGACTTCTTGCTGTCCTGTGTGGGCTATGCTATCGGTTTGGGCAACGTCTGGCGCTTCCCTTATCTCTGTGGCAAAAATGGAGGAGGTGAGAGAAATGCACGATGAGCAGCCTTGTCCCCAAGCAGGTTTTGGTTTGGTGTGGGTCTGGGCAAATGGGTGGTCCTCCAGCTGAGAGTTCTCCCACATGGTGGGAGTTATTAAGTTGTCCAGAGACAAGTTTCAATGATCTGTGGGCTTTACTAGCAAGTGCAGGCTGGGAAGAAGCAGTCCAAAGAAATAAAATAAGCAGTTTGAGTTCTGTCATGCTTGTACAGTCCAAATTTGCAGGGCTACACACATACAAAAAAAAAATAGCATGTGGGACCTAATTTATGTACAGGGAGGGCTATGCACAAATAGGCACCCAGTTGGATTCTGGGGCACCTCCAGAGAAACCAGTTTGCATCTGTTAAAAGTGGGGTTCTCCTCAGTCTAGTGTATTCTTAAGGGAGTTCTCCCTGCTCAGCTACAGAATTTCTGCACATTTTGGATCAAGTCAGACAACACACTTCTGTGCCTGAGGTCCCCTCTAAAATCATGCTCTTTCTTCAGCCTTGTCAGGGAGATGCTTTTGTGGAGGGGAGTATGGTGTGAGTAGAGCAGAGGCTCTTTCTTCTCACTCCATGCTGAGCTCTCCCATTGCTTGTGCCTGATACTAAAATAGCCTTCCTTCTCCCCTTTGAAGAGCTGATCACTTCCTTGAACCATTTTACAGACTTCCCACACAAGTCCAAACCCCTTTTCCTCACCTTTAAGCCTATATTTTCCACATTGCTCTTTGCTTTTAGCTCTTCCTGGCCTGGAGTCCCCATCCCAAGTGCCACACTCATTCATGCTGCTCTGAGGGTCTCTTCTCATGTTTCTTCTCCATGTCTTTTTTTTTTTTTTTTTTTTGCCTTTGGCTCTCATAATTCCTCGTATCACCAGCCCATTTCTGCTGTTGCAGGCAGTGTAGGATGCTCTTCTTCTCCAACCCAGGAAGAGAGAAGGGTCTTGCTCCCTGAAGCAATGTCCATTTAATTTCATGGCATTTAAGGGTATCTAGGCTCTTTCTCTGAAGCATGTGGAGTGAGTCCCAGCAGGAGACCAGAAAGTTAGTGATTTTGATAAGAAGTTTTCTAACGGAGTATGTTGTTTTCATAGAACTGTAGAATCATAGGAAGGTCTGAGTTGGAAAGGACCTCAAATTCATCCCGTTCCAAACCCACTGCCAAGGGCAGGGACACCTTCCACTAGGCTGCTCAAAGCCACATCCAACCTGGCTATGAACACTTTCAGGGATGGGTCATCCACAGTTTCTTTGGGTTTTGTGGAGAGATTGAAATGTGAGGTTTATGGGAACATCCAGAGCTGCCCCAGGGAGCCTGTGCCACCAATGCCAGAACCATGGCACAGGTTTGTCATCTTTGTCTGACCACAGTCTGACTGCTAGCTCTCCTCACAGAACATTCCCCCGTGGCTAGGTCCCAGCACTGGTTATTAGCCAGCATCTGCCCTGTGGTTGCTGCATCATCTCAAGTTTCATATCAGTTCTGTCCTCCCCATGACTGTCTCCTCACATGCAAAGGTGGAGATGACACTGCCTGTAATTAGATGAGGGGTGTTGTGAAGCTAAAATCGATCCTGCATATAAAGTCAGCTGAGAACTGAGGACAGAGGGTGCTGCAGATGTGTGGAGCACTATTATTAGCATCAGCAATGGCACACGGGGTGATCTCTGCCCCGCAGAGGTTGCAGCCAGGCAGATGAAATGCGGGAATCGGTTCCTGCCTGCCTCCCCTGCCGCTTCGTGCCGTGCGTGGCAGGCTGGATGGCTCCTTCCTCTCCCGCACGGGCACTGAAGGAGCGAGCGGAGCTGCCGAGCCGGACCGAGCGGGGCGCACGGAACCGCGACCGGGACCGAGCGGAGCGCACGGAACCGCGACCGGGACCGAGCGGGGCGCACGGAACGGCAGCCCCTCCGCAGCCGGCCGGACACCGCCTGGACTCTGGCCCGGAGGCGCCCCTGGAGCACAGCAGACTGTGGGCGCGGCTCTAATTTTAGCGTCCTGCATGTGCGCTGCTCAGAGCACATGGTGTGGGATGCTTCCATTACGCACAGGCGAATTGAACTGAATGGAAATACTGTCGTCTCACTTAGCGCTGTCACACCGCATCGGCTCACGGCTGGTTTGCTCGGCGCAGGGAGCTCAGCGCTCGGCCCATCCGCTGCGGGGAGCAGGCTTCACCCAAAGTGATGCCTGGGCTCCCTGCTGGCCCTGCACGTAGCTGGATGTGCCCAGCTGTGCCCGTGACTCCTTTCCCATCTGGCTGTATTTCCCTCCTAGGGATAATATCCACTCCTGCTTGGGGACCTAGCCCTCTAAAGTGGCAGTGTCATTGCCAATAGCTCTCAGCTCAAGGAGGTGGTCTGGTTTGTAGATTTTCCACAATTCCTGAGAATCTTTGTCAATCCAGGATAAAAGACTTGTGTCCAAAAGTTTATTTGTTTTTTTCCTCCCAATAGTCTAGTAAGATCTTTCACCTACAAATCTTCCTGACCCGTTGTAAATGAGAAGTGCATGATCATCAGAGCTGCAGCCAAATTTCATTAATTGCTTGCACAGAAGCAAGAAGGAGACTTGCAGTGCTGCTAAGTCAGCCTCCAAACTGCAGAGCAGCAGGGTGGCAGCAGCCGTGTCCTTGGAGCAGATGCTGGCTTCCCGCAGGGCTCTCAGGGGGCTGGACCTTGCAGGCTGTGCTGTCTAGCGAGCACACAGAGGAGGCTGCTGAGCAGGCACAGTGATGCCCAAAGCTGTTCTCTCCTGTGTGCCAGGCTGCTGGTGAAGCCAAGAGCCTGCACTTCCATGCCAGCTGGTGATTCAGGCCCATGGTCACTGAGCTGCTGGCACAGAGAGTGTTTTCTCCCCACCGCCCACTGCCAGCTCCTCTTGCTTGCTGCCTCCCATGGACTCCCATTCTGGGTGCTGGCACCTGCCTCTCCCAGATGGGTTCAGCTCTCTGCTTGGCAGGCAGATGTCCCCAGCTGGATGTCCCCTGAGCTAGCATCCCTGGCTGTGCCTGGCTGCTTCCCTGCCCTCAGACAGCAGCTGCTGGAGCCTGGCTCTGCTGGGTACAAGCTGGACCACAGCTCTCCTGAGTGGTTTTGCTCGCTGGCTCAATGTTTGCTTTCCCACGATTATCTGGAGAAGAAGGCTCAGACTGACAGCTCATCCCTAAGGCTAGTGCAGCAATCAGTGGTGTCCCAAATATGGCCAGCTTCTTCTGGGCAAACTGAGTGTCCTCCCTCTGTCCCCAGCCAGCATCTGCAAAAGTTCGTCCTCAGAAATGATGGCCCACTCAAGTACATGCATGAGAAAGATAAAAAATGAGCTTTGTCCCACATTCTAGAAGTCAGGATGACCTAAACTTGTACAGCCTTCCAATCACACATCAAGGCTCTCCTATTCTAATTGCTCTTCTAAGAACTGGGTACCAGTAATATATCTAGAGAATGACTGTTCTACCTCCTTTCCAGTGATGAGATGATTTCCACAGGGCCATGGAGAAGAATAATATTTTCACTAGGAATTTTAAGGGTAAAACCTAAAACACAGGTGGGGTGGTATATAGCACTGTTACAAGAGGCAAAACAGACTTGGTCACAGTTTTCTTAGAAGACTGAAACAGCTATAAACAAAGAAAGCAGTGGCCAATGCCAGATATTCCCATGCACTATTCTTTCAAGAAGAAGAGGAAGAATTGAAAGCTTCTACAGGTAAGACAGAAAGCATCGGCAAGTTACCAATGTCAGTGTCCAAGCTTTTGAGTTTGTTGTCAGATTTGGTTTGGCATTGTTTAAACAGCTAACAAAGTGAGCCTGGAATTGCATAGCTAGTGATGTCAGTGTGGGTGTATACATGCTACACACAAACCCACAGTGATGAGGGGAAGGCAGCAGTGACCTCAGTGGGAAACTCACTGAACACATCAACTCCAGCTGCAAACTATCACCTCTGGGACAGGCTGCTCCTCATCACATGGGTGCTGAAGAGCTAGAAACTGCAGCTGGAGGCATTTCCATTTTTATCAAAGGGGGAACTGCCTGATAACATTGCTCTCTCTTTCAGGGGCCTTCCTCATCCCCTATTTCCTGACACTGGTGTTTGCTGGGATTCCTCTCTTCCTTCTGGAAACTGCTCTGGGCCAGTATACCTCTATTGGTGGACTGGGAGTCTGGAGATTGGCACCCATGTTCAAAGGTACTGTGCTGTATGTTTGTGACAGCAGTGGTGTGGAACTACAGGCAAAGCCCCATTAATGGTTTGAAGGCAAATCAGCAAATCCCTGGGGGCTGGGATGGGCTGGCAGCTGAGGGGAGGGTTTTTCCCTTCTATCTTTATCAAGCTGTCCTTGACCTCGATGTCTGAAGTCACTAACATCACTGTGCTCTGTCCAAGCAGTTTTCTGTGATGACAAGGGACCTTATGGGCAATATGGAGGGTGATGGAGGGGCTCTGGTTGCAGAAGACCCTTTGTTTTCCCAAACCTCCCTACATATGCTTACTTTCATTGCATGGGAATGCTACCTGTTGCCATGCTTAAAGTAACTGTTTTCTAGAAGCCAATGGTTGTGGTTTTCTCTTTCGGTCCCTGATGGTATTTGCCAGGACCAGAGAGTGCTAACATGTAGCTAACTCTCAGAAAACTCACATTTCATCAGCCAAGAAAGACCGGAGGCCATACTTGACGATTTCCACAAGAGTTTATTTCATGCGAAGAGGGTCAAACACGGATTCTCTCCGAGCAAAGGGCAGACAGCTATATTTATATGTTCAGGGAGGATTCAAACTACAACCAATAAAAGTTTATCCAAAGAACAGCATCCAATCTAAGTGAGAAGTTCTAAAGGTAAACTGACCAATTAAACATCCTAATTTCTAACCAATTATCTTCTGAAATGTTAGGAGAGTGACCAAATTCTTAAGGAATTTGGCTCAACCTTGGTATCTAGGATACCTTATCTATTATAGCAAGTTCCAGGGGCCAGGAGAGGAAGGTTTTGGAGGAATTGTATCATCCACAAATGGTGATTTAGAAATGCCTTAGATATGGGAAAATGCAATTCTTCCAGGGAAGTGACAAGATCCTGTTTTCATGGAGCTCTGTCCATATAAGTACAGGTAGCACACTGAAAGGTAGCATTGTTCCCCCATGGAAATGGGTGGCTGAGAGATGTGAGGGAATGAGCCTCCCTTGCTGAGCAGCTCACAGTGCAACTGTAGCTCACTCTGTGTTGATGAGCTGATTCTCTGTTTCTGGTTTTCAAAAAAACCCTTGCTGTGATGCCCATGAACTCTCTTGGGTACTGGAGACCTGGATTGATGCTGCTTTCTGCCTTTATTTGCAGGTGTGGGACTGGCAGCCATGGTTCTGTCCTTCTGGCTGAACATCTACTACATTGTCATCATTACCTGGGCTCTCTACTATCTCTTCAACTCTTTCACTGCGGTGAGTCACGGACATGTCTGCAGCATAGCATTGGCTGTGGTCTGGGCCTTCACTCCCCCTTATGGGCAGTGATTTGTTTATGACCCACAGTGGGTACTAGCTACTTGCCATTTGTGCAAAGAGTCCTTATCAGCATCGTGCTAGACCCTTCCTGAAGAGGTTCATCAGCCCTGGAGGCAGTTTTGTAGTGCTGTTGGGTAGTGATGCTTGTCCTCTGGAGGGGATGGAACCATCTCCTCTGCAGGAGCTGTTTCCCACTCACATCAGTCGTTAAAACTCACCCTGTGTTTCTGTTTTATTTCTAGGGCTGCTCAAATCTGAGCTGCACATTTCCAGAACTGGTTCTGTCAGGTTTTGTCACATCATGGTCTTATTTCTCAGGACTTACTCTTTATCTTAATTAGTTCTTATTCACTTCTCTCTTGATAAATGATATCCAAGGCATTTTTTTTCTGCCTGGGAAAATTGTTCAGAAAGTATCTAGACATCTGCTTGTGACTGTCCCTTAGCATGTGCTTTGATGTTATGTTTTATAGTGGGTTTCTCTTCCATAGCAGGGCCTTCTACCATGCAAGGTTAGTCATACTCCATATTAACTTCTTGGTAGCTGAATTATTTATTTCAACCCAGAAGCTGCTAATAGTTTCCTTAATGTAACTCTCCGAGCAACCTGAAGCCTTAAAGACATCAACTCCATGGTTCAAACAGGATCTTCTTAAATGTCATTTAGATATAACCCTGATATGCTATTGTACATCCAGTTTTACTTTTTGTTTCATCCAAATTTTCAAGTATCTATTAAATCTTTAGCTGAATCATTCCATTTAGTGTTCCCAACTGTGCTTCTACCACCAATACCACCTATCACTGTAGCGTCCTGCATCTAGAACAAAATTATTTGCTGTGGGTGATGAGATGCATCCTCATGGATTCCCACATAAACAGAGGTCTTCCCCAAAGCAACCCATCCCACCTACACCCTGGCAGGATGCATCTTAGGATAAGGCTTTGGTACATTCAGGTGTTACAGACCTGGCTGGTGACTGTGCTAGTATGTCCATAGGCAGATCCAGGTATTTGGCTTTTACCAGAGATAATAATTGCAAATTCCCAAAAGGACCCAAGGTGTAAATGGAAAAGCTAGGCTGATGTCTGTCCCCTGTGCCTCCTAAATTTGACTGAGAGTATTTTGAACTGTAATAGGAACCCAGCATGCCTTCTGCAGCTTCTGTCCTTTGAAATCCAGAGGAAATGGAGCAGCAGCAAAACTGTCCCCCAGCCTGCCCCTCATTGTGAAAGCTGTGCTGCTTCTCTAACATGCAGACATTGAAGAGCTGCTGTGCAGCACTGCTCAGGCCATTGCCTTCTTTTCAGTGCAGTTAGCAAGTTCCCAGTGAAATCACCAGGTGGGTGCAGTGGCCTGAGTGGCCACTGGAATGTCACCCCCACCGTTGCAATAGTCACCAATCTGCCAGGATACCACATTTGTAGGTATCATCTGCTGGAGTGAACTCATTTAAATGGAGCAGTGAAGGCAGAACTTAAAGGCATTGATGCCATAAGGCACTTCAAACACATAATATTTTTGAAGATGTCTATGTTCATGGCAGACTAGGGATGGATACAAACATCTTCCTAAAGCTTTGTTGAGCTGAAGCCTAAGGTCTTATCTGCAGAGGGAAATCACCCAGAATAGCTGCTCTGCATTTATCTACACACACTGTGCTTGGGAAAAGAGGTAGCTGCTCATGGAGACATATCCAAGCTCTCTTCCTTGGGCTGGCTCAGCCATGGCAGTACATGGCCTGGGTGAGCTACCCTGCCATGCTCACACAGCCCCTGGCACTGCCTGCAGTGCCAGAACTGATGGCACTAAGTCTGTAATGTTGGGCTGCTGTCACACTGCCCACAGTGTAAAGATCTCCCAGGAATCCCTTTGTGCTGTTTATAATCAGAGCAGTGTACAGCATGAAATAGCTACTGTCCTGGACAATTTACTCCTGTGCTTGTGTTATAACAGTCTGTTTGTGTAGACAACCCATTGCCTCCATTTCTCAGGGCCATGTTGCTTTTTAAGGAGTGAAGTTGGTGTAAATGAAACGTAAGAAACAAATCACTGCTTATTCTTTGTGCAGTAAATTCTAGCCACTTGTTGAGTGAAGCTAGCAAAAAGCTGTAATGGTTATAAACACAATATCTCCTGATAGTATTTTAATTTGTAGGTATTAATTATCAACAGTTAATTGGCTTTTTATGGGGGGGGTTTACTAACATTTTGTCAGAACTACCTAGCATTGCCCTAACCACATGATGATATTTTTTCCTGGAAAATCCTTGTCACAATTTATCATATTTTGGAAAATTGTTCCATTATTTTGGCTACAGGGGCACACTCATCCAGTGGAGCTGCCCATTCTCTTTGTAAAAAAATGTAAGGGGTTTTATTTTAAAAGAAGCCAGATTTCACTTGGGAGATATGACAGGAATGATAACCCTGCTGTCCTGTGCTGGTGCAGGACCTGCCGTGGCAGAACTGTGGGAATGCCTGGAACACAGAGCGCTGCTTCTCCAACTACTCCCTGAACGACACCACCAACCTCACCAGCGCTGTCACCGAGTTCTGGGAGTATGTCCCCAGCCTGCTACACCAGGTTTCTCCCCCTCCCCGTGCTCATTGTGCCTGCCCAGTGTTGCTGTGCCTGTTGGCTCTGTTCCTTGGGCAGCTTTGGCAGGAGGGCAAACAGCCTCTCCACCTCTCTTTGCCTCCTTTTATCCCATCGCGATGAACCTCAGTTCTCTCTAGGGATTTGTGACTTCTCACATGTCTGCACCTGTCCCTTCACCCTCCAGCCACCTCTGTGAGCTCCCAATCCCTCTGCATTTGGCTGTTAGACTTTCTCCTAACACACTGTCTCCCACCCATAGGAGGAACATGCACCAGATGTCTGGAGGCCTGGGGGAGCCTGGCACCATCCGCTGGCCCCTTGCTGGCACACTGGCCCTGGCCTGGCTGCTGGTCTACTTCTCCATCTGGAAGGGTGTGGAGTGGACAGGCAAGGTATAGTGTGAGGGCTGGGTCTTTTGATGCTGCCTCTCATGGCTACTCCCAATGTCCTTCAGATTTAATTTTATTTAAGTGTCTGTAACTAAGGTTACAGTGTTTAGAGGCAAAATCACAGTAGATACTATTAAATTCCTGACATTTACCTTTCACAGCTGTAAAAATTGCTACCATGTTTATGGTAATTTTCATTCCAAGTGTAGAGAATAGCTCTTGCCTGTAAGGTCGTGGGTCTGAGCACACATTGTTTTTGGGAAGAGACATTTTCAGAAATTACTTCTATTTCCCACTTTGGGCCAGCCCTTTGAGAGAGCAAAGCTTCTTGTGACCTCCTCCTTTTGACAATCACAGTCTCTTAAATTGTCTCTGGTGGAAAAAAATCTCACCATCTCCTTAGAAAATTTCCCTGCTGCCTTTTTGATATTGGTGGGAGACCTTCAGATGAGAAGCTCGTTGTTATTCCCTGTGCAGTATTCCAGGCTAGCACAGCAGAAAGGTAATTGCTTTGTTTAATGAAACAGCGGTGCTGAGATGCTGGGATGTGTTATTTAGAGCACAGCATGGTGCAGCAGGACACTATTATGAAAGAATAATCTAGAGGAGAGATCAGAAAGAAGCACTTCAGGGGTAGGTCACCTAAACTCTTAACTTCCCCAGTGGCTTCCAAACAGGCTTCAGCTCCACAACCACAGAAAAGCCCTGGTGATTACTGGTGTGGGCCCTGTGATGAGGGATGGCACATACCTGTAAGATCCTGAAACAGTGCTAAAAAGAAAGCAGTGGAATCAAGACAATTCATTTTCCTTGATGCATTGGTCTAGAGAAACACCAGATTTGGCTCTGTAAAATAAGGATGTGATGACTTAAGGGGATTACTTCCGTGGACTAAAATTATCCCTGTGCAATTCCCTTTTATTGGGCATTCCATCCAGACTTTGGCATGCTACTTTTGTGATTAGTGTATCCTTGTGTATCACTGGCAGGGAGAAACCTCAAACAGCCAGAAATATTACTAGGATGGGAATGGGGGACAGCAAGGAAATGCTGCTGAAAGTGGCTGTCCCGCTCACAGGAGAACATGCTAGACTCAGTGACACCATGGGCGGGAAAGCACTGATGGGATGATGGCTTCCCTCCTGTGGGATCTTTTTCAGGTGGTGTATTTCTCAGCCACCTACCCCTACTTCATGCTTTTCATCCTCTTGTTCCGGGGAGTCACGCTGCCAGGAGCCAAGGAGGGGATCCTCTTCTACCTCACGCCTGACTTCAGGAAGCTCTCTGACTCTGAGGTTTGTAGCCTAGTGAGGAAAGCTCTTATCTCCTAGCTGTCTCTGCATTAGGCTTCACCAGACACTTCTCATGAATACTGTAAGTACTTAAAATAACACTGGAATAACCCTGATCAAGTCTTCATGACCCATATCCCATAGACTGAGACAAAACTGAGGGATGGGTCCTTTATGGGTGGAAATCTGTGCCACAGCTCTGTTGTACTCAAGCAGTGTTATCCACAGGGTATGGGCAGCCAGAAGTTATCCTGCCAAAGAGACCTCCCCTCTGGGCTGGGAATGTCTTATTTCACTGACTGTCCTAGGACTGGTGGTCTGATCTTGTTCTGGTGGTCCCAGAGAGAGGACGATGTCGTGATGATGGCATGGGGACCTCAGAAGGAGCACAAGCACAGCAGCACACACAGCAGCAGTTTTTATAAGTGCTTAAGTGACGAGTGGTGGCCAGTAATGTGTTCTTGGTCACTGGAAGCAGAGACCCATGAGGAGCAGGGACACTTGCAAAAATGAAGTTTTTCAGGAGACACAGACTGTGTTTTTCAGCAGTGATACTTCTGTGGTTCTGGAGTCAGCAGTCATGTGTGAATGGGACAACTGGACGTCCATCATTTCCCACTGAAGGACCCAATGATCCCTCTTTCAGGACACTCTCTGTAACTGTACTACCAACTGCATTTGCTCTAATGCGGGAAACAGGGTTCTCAAGATGAGAAGAGTTGTCTAAATACTATGCAATTAAGAAACAAACAGTCTGCCTCCTTTTCCTGAACTTTCTAAGCTTTAAGACCTTAAGGTGCTGGGACCAGCTTTGCGAGCTGTCCTCTGCAGTTTGCACAAATAGCTCCATGTTGGAAAATCAAGGACACACTAGTGGAAGAGAAATGGAGGGTGTGAGAGCAGGATGTGGGTCTCTGAGTGGGGGCACACGGGAGAAAGCAAACACATACACACACAGAGGCTCAAACAGTGCAAGAGTCCCTTCTGATCTGCATGGGACGCTGTTCAGAAATGCATGACCCTTCATCCATCCACATTATCCCATCAGATAGCTGGGAAATGTGTCTGGTGCTGGGCCAGGCTGCACTTTGATACACTTGACATTTAGGAAGGATGCATATCCCCTACCTTCTAGTACATAAAGGGCCCTACAGTAAAGCTCTGGAGAGGGACTTCTAACAAGGCCATGCAGTGATAGGACAAGGGGAATGGCTTTAAACTGAAAGAGAATAGCTTTAGATTAGATTTTAGTAAGAAACTCTTGACTCAACCCTACTGACAGGGTTCCCCCAGGGCCTGGACACCCCAGTGGGCTGTTCATCCAAGCACACAGCTCCACAGCCTGCACCCAGTCCCCCTGCTAGCCCTGCACTGAGCTGCTGCAGGACATGGATCTGCAGCACAGAGTCCCCTTCTGCTGCACTCCTCTTCTGGCTCCTTCTCCACAGGTCTGGATGGATGCAGCCACTCAGATCTTCTTCTCCTACGGCCTGGGGCTGGGCTCCCTCATTGCTCTGGGCAGCTACAACCATTTCCACAACAATGTCTACAGGTCAGTTATTTTTTTCCATTCTCCTGTGTGGCAGAGAATGCTCATGGGTGAGGCAGGGGGCTGTGGTGAATCTGCCTGATCTCTGCTGTCCCCTTGCTGGCAGCATGCAGCCTAGGGGACACAGTGTGATCTCTGTAGAGGGACTCCCTACCTGCAGGACATTTAGTTTGTCACCTGTGCTACCCATCCAAGGCACAGGATCAGCTCTCCTCAGGGCTTGGTCTTTTCATTACCCCACCCTCTGCTCTTGGTAGGGACCTGCAGGTGGGTTTTTTTCTCTTTCTCTCTTCCAGAGACTCCATTATTGTCTGTTGTATAAACTCCACCACAAGCATATTTGCAGGATTTGTTATTTTCTCTATCATTGGCTTCATGTCACACATCACAAAGAAGTCAGTGTCAGAGCTGGCCTCCTCAGGTAAGCAGAAACTCAGGTTCATTTGCAACAGCAACCTGTGAGAACCATTTGTCACTGAGCCTGGGGTGCCCTTGGGTCTTTCCTGACTAGTTGTGCTGAAGTTTTATTTTTCTGTAGTGAAATATTTAGGCCATTTGTTGTCTGAAACCTTCCTATGGAGAATAGATACTACCTATGTTTTCTGTAGACGTGATCAAAATTTGGAGTCCCTTTTTCATGCAACATCTTGAGTCTGTGATCTCAGAATAATTTTTTAACCAAGATGGGACTGTCTTTCTGCACAAAGACATATTTTGAAATTGCTGTCTTTCCAGAGAAAGCTTTTATCTCAAGAAACAGCATTTTGTGGTGGAAAACAAAAGGCACCAGGAAAGTTATAACCAGCTCTGAATATCAGTTTATTTTTCTAGCAAAGTGCTCCAGCTCCATTTGGTTGCAATAATTTGATGATTTTCTTGCTTGCAGGGCTATGTTTCTCCAATAATTTCTGTCTCCCCATCTTATCCCTGTGCCTCCCACTGAGCTGGTGTGTCACAGGCACAAAGGCTCAGGTATTCCTAACCCCTGTATGGAAACCTCTGAGTTCTTGGCTGTAATTTCTGTTTCTCTTATATAACCATGGCCCCTTAGCTCAGACTTCCCATCAAATGCTTTGTAAACATGGGCTCATCCCTCTTTTCATTACTGCAGGCCCTGGACTGGCTTTCCTCGCCTACCCACAGGTTGTCACACAGTTGCCCTTGTCTCCACTCTGGTCAATCCTCTTCTTCTCCATGCTGATGATGCTGGGTCTGGACAGTCAGGTGAGACAACCCAGGGACAAAGTGGGGGAAGATATAAAAATGTTTTCAGGTACAATGGTGGTGTCCCATTCTGCACTTGGGACAGTGGTGAGCAGAGTGGGTTTTTACTCTCTCATAGTGTGAGGGCTGTGCTTTCCTGCAGCATTTTGGCATTGTTGTTGATGCCAACAGCAACCAGAGCTGCAGCTCCCTGGCTTGGTCCATAGGTTTGCAGGGACAGATCCTGGCAGAAGAAAGGAGTCATGCCTTGGAAAAGGCTGGTGCCTGGGTACCCTGACTGCTCTGCCATCTTATCTGATGGCAAAGTTTTACAAGATGTTTGAGGGAGAAGCAGTTATATGTAGCAAAAGGTCTCCACCTTGCCCCCTGAGAGCCCTTACAAAACAAAGCAAAACCCATTCTCTCTGCTTTTTTGCAATTGGTGATAGGTGGTTTTTTCTGATAATTCAGCATAAAAGTAGCTACCCAGTGAAGCAGTGAATTGCAGCATACCTTCCTTTTGAGTGCATCAAAATGAAAGGTTCCTGCAAAAACCTGCACTTGATCTGTCATATCTTCCCTTATGCCCATATGCTCTTTTGAGCACAAACCACCAGTACAAAATGGATGCTCTCTTGGATTACAGGTAGTATTCATAAACCCAAGCCTACTTCACAATCAGACTCAAACCTATTCCTGAAATGTCACACCTGGTTTCCAGGATAATCTAATCAACCAAATATGGTTTTCAATCATTTCACACTCTCATAAACACTTCATAAAGTTCATTAATGCCTTACCACAGACATTATTTAGAAAAATAATCAAAATTCAAATAATTCCTAAATGTTCAATAATTCCTAAAGAAATTACATTTACAGAAAAAAAATATCTGCATGAATTATTCACTCAGTTCTGGTAAATAGTTTGACAATAGGCCCTCTAAGCACTCTGTGGAATTAATTTGCTGCATTTGCTTTTAAAATACCCCTTGAAATTCTCTACATCCTCTCTGACAGTCAGTTTCAGTGGGCAGACAGTCTGTTGGGGAGGCTATCATTGCCTGGAGGAAGAGGCTTGACGGGGGGAATGAAGCATCAAAAGGAAAACAAGCTTTTAAAAGATACAGCTAAATACATGTGAAGAAGCTTTCTGTCTGCATGCTGGAGCTCTGATTCATTCAAACACACCAACAACAGCATAGCAGTTTATGCATATAAACCAACGAACACAGGCTGCTACAATGGCTGCAATTCCACCTGTACTGACAGACACGTCCCTCCTGTGCCCTCACTGCCTTGGTGTTCCCTGTGCTCTGAGCCATTCAGGTTTCAGCTCTCCCTCTTTCAGGATATGCTAATGCTTCCTTTTAACCTACCACTTTCCAGGTCAGGCATTTATTTATTGCTCAAGGGAGCTGGCAAGCCTTGTGACTGCCAGCCAGTCTGTCCCATGTGAGGCTGCCTCGCACAGGTTGGTCATGAGGATTTCCAGCTGCCAGCAGTGAGACCACTCCCATGGAGCTCTGCTGCACATCTGGCAGCTGTGATCAAACTCCCCATGGGTCCATGCATCCCTATAAGGGTGCTCTGTATGGCTGAGGAGGGAATAGCAATAGAATAGGGTGGGAGAGACTCTCCTTTAGACAGAGGTGCCAGATCTGTATTGACTCCCAAGCCCAGATTACTGGACCCAGCAGCTTGTGTAATGATTAGGCCCCTAAAGGGGAAAAGGAGCAAGAGAGAGAAGTTAATAGAAACAAAATGCTTGGGAAAGAAACATCATGGGATGAGGCATGAAGAAGAGAAGAATATGTGCTAAAAATTATGGCTGGAGAAGGTTGGTGGGAAAAGCAGGATTTTCTGGAAAGCTGACTGCAAGTGGCAGGAACAGGAGGCACTAGTCCTCAGCTGCTTGCCACTCTGAAAGCAGCATGCTTTCATTCAGGTGCCTACATGTGCAAGCAGCCAAGGTTTGGTCTGTAAGCTGGGAAAAGTGAGCCCTGTGCCAAGCAGCTGCAGTTCTTGGGGCTAGAAAGGCAGGCCTCCTCCAGGCTGCATCCCCTATGAAGTCTGAGGCTGTCATGAGACAATTTTCAGCAAAAGGTGTGAAGGTCATTGCCTGTTCCATGGCCAGAAAAAGCAATGTATGACATTTGTTTCTCCGTCTTATCCATTACACAGGAGCTTAATTTTGATAGGAAACAAAGAGAATTCAACTCACTTTGTAACCCTTTTCCTTATCACCCATCTCCCTGTCTTTCCCTCTGTGCATTCCCTGGTTTTGTCATTCTTCTTGCACCAAAGGGCTGTCAGCTTTACTCCATCCCAGACATCATTTACTTTAATCTTAATTCTTTTAAAAAATCTTGATTTTTCTTAATCATCTTTTCATTTTGTGTCTTTTTCTGCTGGAAACCACCCTCTGCCCCCATCCAGGGCTGTTCCCCTCCAAATGCACTTCCCTTTCTGGCCTTCCAGAGTTCTGGCCATGCCTGGCCATGCATCCATGTGGAAGGAATAGCTTTCAACAGTGTTTTTTTTAGTCATGCTATCTCTTCACACTGTGGTGCCAGCTCAGTCCTGACTCTTCCAGACAACAAGCAGGTGGGATGGGGTGAAGAGCTCACTGTCAATGACTACAAAGGCAGCTTAACCCATGCGTGAACAGCAAAGGATGCTTTAATGGCACTTGTGTCCAACATAAAAAGCTTAGCTCATGAAAAATTCAAGTGGAAGCCGTTGAGCTTTGATGCTCAGGGAATACTGTCTTTCCATGTGGATATAAAACCCTGGGCATGCACATCTCCCTTTGCCTTGCTCTGGCCCACGTGGAAGCCAGCCTCAGCAGTCAGCAGTGTGCAAGCTCTTCCACTATCCATGCCCAGCTATAGGCTCAGGCACTCCATTTTTCTTCCACACATCTTCCCAACCCTCTGCTGCTCTTTTTGGTCTGTATACCTCCACCTCTACTCTTGGGGCATTTTTTCTTCCCAGGGACAGAGAAGTCCTTGACATCAAAAAGTGATGAAACCACTTTCATTTTCATTGCACTGACTTGTAGATTTTTTCAGCTTGACCAGGGAAGCCAGTTTGCTGCCCTCATAAATTCCCAGGGTTGTTGCTAGAGACACAATGTGCTCTCTGAGAGAGGTATGTTGCCTGTAGTTTCTGGGAGCAAGATATAAAAGTAAATCTCACAATTTATCAAGAGATAGGAGGGAAGGATGCACTTCACATATATACAGTCAAGCTGCCCTTGTGCCAGAAGGCAGAACTACTAGGCAAACTGTAAGGCAACACTCACAGGGATTTCAGTATGTGTTACGGTGCAGACAACATTATTATACTGTGCATGGTGCAGCTCTGCACAAACCATCTCTAGAAAGGTGATGTGCTGTGAGAATGGGCTTTTGGTGTGCTACATGCATTTAATGTTGTGAAATATTGAAAAAGTGAAATAAAGTCAAGGACTGGTAATCAGAAATGTTATTCAAATGCACACGAGACTGGGTAATGAAGATCCTTATTGTGCATTTTAAATCGTTGAACAGCACAAGAGCTGCGAAGAGCAAGAAGGGAAGAGCAGTAAAAGTCCTGCACATGTCTCATGGGCAGCCAGATACACAACTGTGACACAGAGCCTGGCAGTGTGGGGAGTAGGGCAGTGATGGGGGGCCCTAGAGAGTGTTTGGGAAGAAAGAGGAAGCTTTTCATGGGGAGCAAAAGGAAGAGATTTATCTCAGCAGTTTTTAAGTATCTGACTTTAGTGCTCCTAGCTTCCTCTATATTCAGTGGGGAGAAAGATGAATTTTCAGAAGATGGTTCAGACCAACTTTGTGCAGAGATGCCTCCTTCTTTCCTAGAGTCTGCAGAGTCCATAAATCACTAAGGTTCTCAACATTGAAGTTAAATGTGTGTGGGTTAAGTTATTTATATATATATATACTTGGTGTATGCCTTTTCCCATAGTTCTGCACTGTGGAAGGGTTCATCACAGCCCTGATGGATGAGTATCCTCGAGTCCTAAGAGCCAGGAAGAAGATCTTCATTGCAGTAGTCTGCTTCATCTCTTATCTCATTGGATTCTCCAACATCACCCAGGTACAGATGGCTGTGCTGGTACCTCCATTCCTGACATCTTTCTGGCCACTTGCCATAGCACCAAAGCTTTGGGAGAAGTGACAGCATTTCTCCTATTCTGGATAAAGTGGTTTGCTTATCACTGCTACATCTCAAGTGACTTAGGATGCCTCCATAATTTTTACTATCCTGCTGTTGTTAATCTGACCTGTTGTTCTGCTGTTTGCAATAAGGACTCGAGCCAACAGAGCCCAAATTTAGGGAATGCTTGCTGCAAAGAATTAAGATAACACAAAGAAAACCTGTCTGTTGGGGGCTTGAACCTCTTGAGCTGAAGCTGAGGTTCATGTGAGGGGAGGTGAGGGCTGACTGGTCTGGAGACCATTTGTGGAGCAATGTGGGTTCATGAGGAGGCAAGGCAAAGCTCCAGGGAGGGGCAGAGCAGACTAAATTGACTCCTTCTAAAGCAGAGAAGTAGAAGAGATTCCAATGAATTTCTCTTCTCACCCTCAGCTATGCCTGTACTGGCTTGCTAATTGTCAGCAAGAGCACTTCAGTTTTGCTGCTGGGAACCATACTCCAGTGGAAACATTGCAACAGTGGCTCTACTGTCCAAGAAAATTAACATTAAACCAACAGATATGTTCAGTAGCAATCCAAGCTTCTGGCCGATACTGTCAGTCATAATCTATAACTGAACTCCTTGACCCTGTTTTTGTCTTTTCAGGGTGGCATTTATGTCTTCAAGCTGTTTGATTACTACTCAGCCAGTGGCATGTGTCTTCTTTTTCTTGTCTTCTTTGAGACCATCTCAATTTCTTGGTGTTATGGTAAGCAGGAAACACCTTGTTCTTTAGTTTTCTCCATGGACATTGTGACTTACTGAAAAAGCCAAAGCCTGGGAAGACAATGACAATTTTGCAACTGAAAATAGCTTAGACTGATATCTTCAGAAAATCACGAGTGGAAGGCTGTCATTTCACTTCTCCAGGCCACCACAAAGACTTCTGCACAGACTGGCAGATTCCCAGGATCCTTCCCTCTGGGCCCTCAAGAGGACACCAGGAACATGGAAGCTGTTAGCATGAATTTGTGTCCCAGTACCCCATCCCCTCCAGCTAATGCTTCTCATGTCACACTGTCACCCTCTTGCTGTGCCTGGCTTGTGCTCTGCCATGAGAAGAGGTGAAGACCATGGTGTAGAGATGGGGTTTTTTTCAATGCTCATTTCTTCTTGTAGGTGTGAACAGGTTTTACAGGAACATCGAAGAAATGATTGGCTACAAGCCTTGCATCTGGTGGAAGATCTGTTGGGCCTTCTTTACACCTCTTGTCTGCCTGGTAAGATCTGGAGAATCCTCTGTGCAGGAGTGAGTCTAGAAAGACCTCTAGATGAAGTGTAGGAAAACACTCTGTTCTCAATCCCGCACAGGTCTGGTGCAAGGGGGTCCCAGGCAGACTGGGGATAGGTAAAGAGATACAAGAGCCTCTTTCACTCTGCCTGCTGAAATTCACCCTTTAAAAAGTTCTAGATTATTGCTTTTAATCTAAATGAGACCATCAGTTCTTCATTCTTTTTTTTTCTTTTCTTTTTTTTTTTCCTGAGATGGCAGGAGATAAGGGAAATAATGTAATGTTTTAAAAAGCTAATTTTGGTTCTGGCTTTCAGCTACTCTAGCTTCAGCCTCTGACAGGCTTATGAGAACAAAGGCTATCTCCAAATGCAGGATAATTGACTGCAGAGCAGTTTGGCCTTTGCAGGTACCTGCCCTCCCAGCAGAAGTAGTGCAGGGAGTGGTGTGATAAGGCCAGGGATAGGAAGATGAAGACTCCTGAGACCAGCAGTGAGGATGCTGTTTACTTGCATAGGACCTGCTGTGAGGGCACTGCTTGTCTGAGTTGTCTAGTGAAGAAGGAATTCAGGGGTGTTCCATTTCCAGCTTTTTACATAAGATAAGAAGAAATTATATGAAATTACCAGTTGGTGGGCTGAAAGAATCTAGACTAATGTAGAGAGCTTTTGGGTGACTGTAAGGCTGTTGGGAGCTAAGAGGGTAAGGAAGGAAAGAATGGGTGGACCCTGATTTTGCACTTTCCCCTGCAATGGCTGGTGTTCTTTTCCAGGGTGTGTTCTTCTTCAGTGTGGTAGAAATGACCCCTCTGACACTGGGAAAATATGTCTATCCTGCGTGGGGACAAGGCATTGGCTGGCTCATGGCCCTGTCCTCTATGGTTCTGATTCCAGGGTACATGCTCTACTCTTTCTTCACCTCAACAGGGACTCTCCGGCAGGTAGGAACAGCTTCACCACCCTGCTCTCAGCTCAGGATAAGCTCCTCCCTGATCTAAACCCAGACCAAGCAGGCCCTGCTCTGACAGAGTTGTCAGAGTCCACCAGGTTGGAGCTGCAGGAGCTCTGTGCACCATCTCCCCCAGGGAGGGTTCAGATCACTGAACAGCCTTCAGTGACATGGGCTGCCAGGACAGCTGAGCAGGACACCTCTAACCCTGGGAGCTCCAGCTGTGGCTGGACAGGCAGGTGGACCTTCAGGTGGTCTGTTGTTCCTCATTGAGATTTGTGTGATCATCGCCATAAAAATGGAGTCCTCCTCCCCTCACTATCCCTTTGGAGTGGGGTACTGGAGCCATGGAAGAGTTTGGGCAGAAATCCTTGAGGTTTCTTGAGCCCAGAGAAATTGAAGCTCCTGACAATTCCTGACTATGAGCATGTTCACTTGGCACTCCTCAGCAGGGAGATCATCATCCTCCAAGCCTGAATCCTGAAATGTCTCAGGCTAGGCCCTGCTAGTAGCAGAAACAAGCACAGGGGTGGTTTATCATGCCTTTCATGGAACACTCAGTGACTGAGGGGTTAGGAAGCAAGAAAAACCCACAATACCCACCACACTAGTCTTGTTTAAAACGTTATCTTTAGTAACTTGAGCAGGATTTTATGTAGCAGTGAATCATGAGTCTCTATGTCATACCCAGTACTTACTGCTAAGATTTTATTTACAGTGTTGACATTCAGTCTTGAGAGCACTGTGCCCCAAATCCCTGGCTCAGTGCTTACAGTTTTAAGAAAGCACCCCAGGAGTGTTGATTTATGGCTTCCCAGCCCAGCTGGAACAGCAACCAGATGCCATCTAAATCACATGGGTTTATTTTAGGGATGCTGTATTTTAAACAAAGTTTGACTCAAAAAAGTTTTGGCTGGAATTACTGGACTAAGGTCAGCTTCAAGTTCTCTGCCTTTGAGGCGAAGTTGCAGGTGGATTTGAGTTTTCTTTCTCCCAGCATTCCATTTGGATGGACTCTGATGTGGGAACTGGGTGGGTTTGGGGTCTCAGATCTGCTTTCAGTTTCTGGTTTCTCATCTGAAGCTGGGTGTAAGTACTTGTCCTTCCTGCAGGACTCAAGCCAGGGTGTTGTGTCAAGCCACTTTGTTGATTTTAGGTTGAAGGCCAGTGAACTTCCAACAGTAGGCCCTTTCTCTAACATTTATAGTGTTCCTTAATTCACTCATAATATGAATTGGAAAAGTTGGGAAGGGAAGCCTGAAAGTACAGGTCTGGGTTCAACCCTTTGCCTAGTCTCCATTCTGTTTCACTGGAGATGGAGAAAGCACATTGCAGCATCTGGGGGAGCCCAAACTGGTCTGCAACCTCTCAGGAGTAGCTCGACTCCTCCTGACCAAAGGCTTGTACCAATTATATCCATAGCTCTTCCAAAGTTCTGTGTAGTCCTGTGCTGCCCCAGGGGCTTGAAGGGAAGCCCTGAGTGTGTTTCCAGCCATCCCCTCAGCATCTTGTGCAAACCATCAGCACCAGTAAGCAGCATGAGTGGCTGATGTGCACCCTCTCTCTCTGACTCTTCCTCTGACATTGCCCACAAACATCACGAGACCCAGACCCCCTCTCAATCATTCATAGACCTAGGAGTGAGCAGCAGATGGCAGCAGGAAGAAAGTAGGCTAATCTGTGTGTGCATGTGTTGGTATCAGACAGACAGAGAGAATTTTTGGCCTCTTATATGCACAGATCCTGGATTAATTTGTAATAGAGCTGGAGCTGGAGGGAAATTAGATGCCAATCCTGAATAAAGTGGTTTTGACAGACAGGAAAGATTACAAGTCCTTTTGATCCTACTGAGCATGAATGTGAGAGGGGAAAAAAATACCATGAATGGCAGAAGCAGTTCAGTGAACATTTCAGGGAATTCACCCAGCAGCAGCCACTTCAGTGGTATTGGAGGGTAGGAGTTTGTTTCCCTTTTCTGGAAAGAGATTCTACCTGTCTTTGTGATGTCTGTTCAGGTCAGGCTTAATCCTCCTCTGCATTTTCTTCTGCAGTGCACAGCATCAGTCCCTCCCTGACTGACAAAAGTGATTCATTCTTCATCACTCCTGATGCTCAATCCACACGCCTCCAGTAATGATTTGCCCCTCCATATTTTCCTGGGTTCCTGCTTCATTTTACTTGACTCTGCAATTTTCCTTTGATTAGCTCAGGGTGACAAGAATTGCTGCTGTGCAAAGGTTTGTACAGGTGGATGTTCTGATCTGCATCAAAGGCACAGACTCTAACCTTGTTAACCTGCTGTAGTTACTTAGTAATGCTTTGTAATCACCCCTAATTGGAAAATGGGTCTGCTCTAAAGCCTGTGGCATGGCAGCTCTCTTTCTTCCTCCTTGCAGCTGGTCTCGCCTGGTAACAGTTTGCCTCTGTTATGAGGATGCTCCCCACATTTCAGATGAGAGGAGGAGCTGCTGTGCTCTGTGCAGTACCAAAGCAAAGAGGCTTTTGGGGTGCTGCCAAATGCTGCTGGAGTCACTCCATCCACCATCCCCTCGCCCTGTAACCAGGGTCACCTCTGAGCCTTGGGGCGAGGCTCCCAACACTCAGCTGCAGCCATCCATGCCCTGGCTGTCCCGCTGCTGCTGCCCCCAGCCCTGGCTGACACACTCTCTCCTTTCATTCCTGGGCAGCGTTTGCAGCAGATGACACAGCCCAGGCCAGAGGTGCACGCTCAGAACAATGGCCTCCAGCCGAAGACGTCCTTGAACGGGAGGATCTCGGATGCCGCCGTGTAGGAGGAAAGCCTGAACTCCTCGCTCTGCCCTGTAGTTGCTCACTCAACATTGTCCCTCGAGCTCCTCTGGCACAGCTCGCTGTCCCTGGCTCCGCAGTGGTTTTTGCTTGTCCAAGAGAGGACCTAGTGGAGGAACCTGTTCATGGCTCTTCCTTCTGGCTGACCAAGGCCCTGAACAAGCTTACCACCAGGGCATTGTGTGGTGATCACCTTCATCCTGCAACATCCTAGTACAGGCCCTCAGGGAGGAGCACCTGGTGCCCACATCTTCCTCCTGCTGAGAGAGGTGGTGTCTCTAGAGAGCTTAGGCTGATTGTTATCCACTTGTCTGTTTTTCTTGCCTTTCCATGTGAAACTCCACAGACCATCCCCCTGCATACAGCTGTTTCACCCCAGAGAGATTGCTGTCACCAGGTTCAAATCCCAGATGGTTGTTGATTGATGGAACATAAAACACCAGCCAATACATAACTGGAGGGGATGTGCAGAACAAAGGATTCTAGTGCAGAACAAGGGATTCTAGTGAGGAGTCCTGCATGTTGGTAGCTGTAGGACATCACCCCACACCTGGGGAAGGGCTTGGGGGCAGTGTGTGCTGCTCACAGTGCCATGTTTCACCCCGGTACAGTCTCCAGACACGTTTACTGCATTTGTTGGGGCTGGCACTGTGAGCCAGAGCCCAGCAGAGCAGTCAACCTTTCTTTTCTGGAACACCCTCCCCTCTGTAGCTGTGTGCAGCAGCCACACCCTCACCCAAAAAAGCAGCTGAAAGGGTAAGTGGAGGATTCTTTGCTACCGGCTGTTCACATCTCCCACACTGACCGCAACAAGATTAATACAGAGGCAAAGCTGAGTGATAAACAGATTTTTCCAGCACTGTGTAAATCTCACCCCAAGATAAAACAGGGTAGTTCCTGCCGATCACCCTCCCTGGCTGTGTCCCTGGGTGGGAAAAAATCACATGGAGCATGATGCCCGTGGATGATTCTGTTTATATATTTTTCAGGAAGTGGCCACTCCTAAATCCCAGCTTGTGGAAGGCAAGAATTCCTGAGGCAGTTGGCAGGATGTAGCCACCATGCTTAAACCCACCCCTGTGAAGCAGTGCTGACTTCCCTTGGGAAGTGTCTGTTCAGCCAACTGCTGTCACTGCACATCCCAACTTCCAACACATAAACCACAGAGGGCTGTGAGCTCTTTTAGATGGTGCTGGAGGAGTGTAACACCTTGGAGATAGCTGGGAAGTGTTTCAGAGCCATCCTACAACAGCAGCATGTTTCTTGGTTGTAAAGCTTTGTGAAAGGAGGTGGCTCATCATAGCACCACGTGTAGGTGTGACAGTGATATTCCCAGTTGTGCCAGCCTCCCAGTGACCCCACACAGAGATTATCCTTGTACACAGAGTGTTTGATGAGCATACATGCTGTGACTTAGTGCTGATTATTGCACAGCATTGCCAGGTCTGCTCACAATCCAGCTTCAGATCAGAATCAACAAACTCATAAATGAGCATCCAAGTAAAGGTTCATTCCACTCATCTTTCCTACCAGAGTCTGGTCTCAGAAGTGACACACTGCAGTCCCCCAGGGGTCCTACTGCAGGTGACAGACAAGTTATGAAGCTTTACACAATTGTCTTGTTCTCCAATATTAGCTTCAAAATGCTGCAGGTCCCTGCAACTCACCAGAGCATGGACCAACCTGCTCTTCAGCCAATTTTCCAGCCTGTGGATCAGTAACAGAAAGAAGAAAGGAATTTTCTGGTGAAAGCTAAAGTCAGACCCCTTTGGGAAGTGGGTCCCCTGCCAACTCATCAGTACATCTTGATTAATGTTGCTTCAGATACGTAACCAATTTGTATTTGTACTCATCATTCTCAGCAGTTACGGCTGCTGGGCATTAAGTTCATGTTTTGTGGTCTCCAGCAGCCAGAGCTGAGATCACACCCTGTCCCACCTGTAATTGTTACAGTGTTTGTGTCAAAAAAATCGCGGGTGTTAAATAGACATGATGAAATGCTGTGTTTATAGGCTTGGTCTTGTAAAGCCAAAAGCCAAACCCTGAAAGCTGCAATCGTAGCTCGTCACCATTAATCTCAGCCAGTTACAGACATGTCATCTTTCCTTGTCCCTTAAATTGTCTGTGCCACTGCAGCTGAAAATTTCTATTCCAATTTCACCTATTTTTATGAACCAGGCAATAAGGAAACCACTCTTTATAAACATTTATGTCCTTTGAGAGGGACATCTGTGCTCAAAAAATGTGCTAAAGCTTTAAACTTTGCAGTAATGACCCTTACTAGGGACCTGCTTTTGTCTGTGCCTCCAGGTCCCATAACCTCCCTCCCCTCAATGCAGACTGAGGGTGGCACAGGTGGGTGATGGCCAATGGACTTGATTTTTGAGGAAGACTTTGTTTGTTTCAACTTCATTGGGGCCGCTCAGGTCTGAGGAAAAATTAATCAGTGACAGTGGTAATTTTTTTAACTCTTGGCCAATGAGCTTGACTGATGGCAGAGCTGTTCAAAGGTTGTTCCTCCAGGGGAGTGGAGAAGGAGGGGTCCAGAAAATAAAGTTCTTTCCCTGGATGCTGAGGAAATCTCTAAACTCCCAATTCCTCTTTGCTAGGATTCTAGCCCCAGCATCTCTTTGACCTGTGACCTTGCCTGTGGCACATCATTCCAGGGGCTGAGCAGGGGCTGCAGGGGCTGCTAATAATAACAATATTTGATGAGATTCAGCCATTTGCTCAGTTTTCTGCTTGAGACCTTCTCCTTTGCTCTCTCTCCTGCCCTTCTCCTTTTTATTCTCTTGCCTCCATCCTTTGCCACAATCATTTGTCCAGTGGAAATTATCTACCTCAGCTTTCTTCCTCCTGCTTTCTTAGTTCCACTACTGTAAAATTACAACTCTCCTTCTTTTGTCTTCCCCTTTCTATTCTTTCCTGATTTCTACATCTTTCTATTATCACCAGCCTCTCTTCCCTCTCCCATGTGCTCTCCTTCCAGCCTAGAACTTCTTCCTGCATGTCTATGGCTTAGCCTCTTGCTGTGTGCATGCTCAACACTTCTGCCTACTGAAAGCTGGAGCTCAGGATCCCACAGAGAACCCCAGCTTTTTACAGGATCCAGTCCCTAAGAACCAATTTCCATCCCAAGACCAAAATTATATTGAAATTCCAGTTCTCTTCTTCTTTCCACCAGAAAATGCTGTGCCAAGGAATACTATCTCCTGTTATTACCAGGAAGACATTTCAACCCATATTCCACCAGTGTGCACAGAGCTGTGCCTGCTCTGAAAGATTTTGTGGCCTTTCCTGTTTTTTCCCTATGTTATTTCCACCATGAATATTTGGATTTGTTAAGTCTGGCATGCATAACCTTGCAGGTGGGAATTTGCCCTCAGTCAAGCTCTGTCTGATCCCCTTCTCCAGCATTTCAAACTCATCCCATCCCATCCCATCCTTAGAAGAGCCTTCCCACCTCCACACACACGTTTTCCATCTAGTGAGAAGTCAGGGGTGGTGATGGATCCCCTTAAGCTCATCCCACACCTCTGACATGCCACTGTGGATGGGTCTGTCAAAGCAGCCATATCTGTTCATTGACTGTAAGAACTGCTTTTATCCTGCTCTTCATTCCTTCCAACTCACGCAGAAGAGAGGATACTTAGCCAGGATGTGGAATGCTCCCCTCTCCTTACTGCTGTGGTTCAGAAGGGGATTGTGCTCCCCTGTGCTCACCTACAGCACTCCTGACTTTTCTCTGTGCCCTCACCTCGCCAGCACCTGCCAGCCTCTCCCTCCCACCATAGGCAGCTGCTTGAAATAATCCTTTATGAAACCTCTTAATTCTAAGGAGCTATTTAGGGACCTGTGTTCAAATCCCTCTGAAATCCTCTTTTTCCTGAAGCCTACAAAATATAAAATAAATGCCACTGCCCCCATCCTCTGCTGCAGAAGGGGGTGACATGGGCCATGAGAAAGGCAGGGTTTTTCTGGAGCTGCTTCCCCTGGAAATCCTGTAAGAGGGGAGCTCTTCCTTCTGCCGTTCTAGCAGATGTGTTCCGGCAGCTGGCAGCTGGTTGTAAAACATTTGTGCCATGTCCATGACAGGGTAAGTGCCATGTGGCACTGCAAGGCTTTGGCTGGCCAGACACTGTACAGCTCGTAGTCTCTCCACAGTTGTATTAATGGTGTGTTGAGAGGAGTTGTGTTGTGCATCAGGGGTGCCCTTAAAGCTGGTGCCATTCTGGATGAGCGATTTGTCCTTGTCCATTGCCTGTCCCAGGGGGCTTCTCTCAGGACTGGAGGATCCTGACTGCATTTGGTGGTGATGGCCAAATGAGGAGGGGGTCTGCATCACTGACTGGACATACCCAGTGTGGTTTGGCGTGTACTGAGGGCTACTAGCTTTCACCAAGCACTGCCTGCCTTCCTCATGAGCTGAGAGCACGAGGTGTGGTGCTCAGCTCTGGGTGTCTGCTGGCACTGGAGGCCACACGGTGTGCCATAAAGCACAGGAGGGAATGGGGTGCATCCCAGCATCCCCACTGCAGCCCTGGCTGAGGGAGCACTGCCACAGGCAGTGTGGGGCTCCTGACAGTGTGTGTCCATCATCCCTGTGGTGCTGTCAGCTGGGAAGTGTCCGTATCTGGAGATGTTCAGGAGAGGTGAGTGCTCCCCGCGCTGGTACCTGACAGCTGTGACGCTGATGGAGATGCCTCCTGACAACCTGGCATGAAGCCACTGTGCTGCCAAGAAAACATCACCAGCATTCACTGCGGCCCCAGGGACAGACACACGCCCTTGTGAGGTGGCATGTGTCCCCACCACAGCTCCTGGGGACAAGCAGCCCTCACCCCCTCAGCTGCAGCCCTGTGCAGACTGATCATGTAGGGATTTATCCTGGGCGGGTGAGGTGTTTCTGCTTGCAGATGAAAATAACAGTTCATCAGGAAGGGACTTGTCTGAATCACTGGTGTAATGATATGGGGAGCAGGCTGGCCCCTGAGGGTCCCATAGCCAGAACACAGGGGCAGGTAAACTTCTGGGGGACACTGCTGCCTGATCACTGCATCTCCCATAAGCCCAGGGTCTGGCAGAGAAGGGCATTGTGACACAGCTCGATGTTTTTCTCCCTTTGAGGGCTGCATGGTTTGGAGAAGACTCTTGGCCAGTTTACATCATGCTGTTGAGGAAAATACAAATATCCTGCATTGACCCTATAAAGAACAACACCTGCTAGTTTTGTGCTGACACTGCTGACCCAGATCCAGAAAAAAACCCATTCCATATCTCTCCAGACAAAAAGTCCTATCATGTAAACTCATCCCTTGCTATCAACCCAAAGAGCACTGCTTGCTGTCTGCTCAGTGGCTCCAGAGCCCCTTACACAGACCTGGGGTACATCAGCCCCTGGGGTGATGAGGGCAGGACGTGGTGGCACCTGTGCCCCCTGTTTCAGACACAGGCAGTGCTGGCTCCCTGCCCTGCTCTCTACCACATCCCCATGTGCCTTTTGGACACAGTTGGCTCCTGTCTGAGTGGCTGAGCCCATCCACCCACCACTCTCTTTTCCGTGCATCCCCCCCCAGCACATGCCAGAGCTAACTGACACGGCTTTAAAAATAACTCCTAGGTGTGAAGGAGGGCAAGAGATGGAGGAGGATGACTGTGCCTGGTTGAAGAGGGACAATATCCCTGTCTGCTTCTCCCTGACCTCCTGATGGTGCTGCTGTGTCCTGCCCAAGCTGGTTTGCTCTGGGCCACTGCTTTCTTGGCACAAATGCTTTGATGTGTTTTTGAAGCGCATTTGGTCCTGCAGGGGGTAGAGAAAGAGAGCTGACATCTCTGTTCCCTCTCTGCATTTACTGCAAATGAAGGGATTAGGAGTTATAATCCAAGATTCTTATTTTAAAGCGGCTTTTCAGCTCTGTGAGGGAACTTCAGCGTGATCCTCCTGGGGGAGGTGGTGACAGAGCAGCTGTCACAGCCCCAGTCACCCAGGTTTTGAGCTCAGTGGCACCAGAGTGCTCCAGGCTGTGGGAGTGGCTGTGGGAGCGGCACTTCTGCAAGGAATGGGAGAGTGTGGGCAGGGAGCCCAGGGTACAGGGGGTATCCCACCACTTGGGCTATCCCATTACCAGGGGTATCCCATCACCGGGCACTTGCCTTGGCACAAGGGAGTGCATCCAAGCACTGGGTTAGGTGCCACCGTCACATTGCACCAATGTATTTACAGGGGTTTCCAGATGTTTTAAACTCTGAAAAGAAAGAGTGGGCTCTTTCTTTGGGAATGGAGGGCAGGTCTATCATAGCCAACACTGTTTAAATTGCAGCTATCCAAGTGGGCAGGACAGCCATGGTGAGATGTGGCAGTCCAGCCACTGCCTGGTGGAAATCCTGTGCACACAGTCCTGTGGGGACTGCCCCTATCTCTCGCAGGACCCTAGACCCCAGGACGACCCTCCAGCTGTGGGGACTCCTCTGCTGGGCAGAGCCTCTGGATCTGAGTGACACAGACTGCTGCCGATCCCCCGTGACAGCATCTTCTCTTGGGATGCTGAGTACCAAATTGCACCAGCCCAAAGCATCCTGCAGCCCTTGGGAAGCTTCTGCCCCACACTGCCAGCAGTGTCTGCTTTGGAGAAACATAGTGATCTTTTGCATTTGTTAACTCCTTCTTCCCACTGCATTCATGGCAGACCTGTGCAAAATGTTAGCAAACTGATGTTTTTTTCACTGGCATCTCTGCAACCTTTCCCTGTGCTAATTATTATAGCCCTGCCTCTTCTAGGGCAAGTCAACAGATGGCTGGGGTTTTATCTTTGAACAAGCTATTTAAATGTGGCTCTGGCTTTTGCCTCGCAGATTTCTTTCCTGGCTGCACGTCCTGAGCTACTGGACGTGTTGTCCTTTTCACAGGGATGCCAGAAGTTGTGAGCTGAGACTGGGGGCTGAGGTCAGATCCCAGGAGATGGGTTCTTTACTTTCCTTTTAGAAAGGGAAGATAATTCTGCCCTGGTTCATGTGGCCTCATAGAGTGCTGTGTTTTGCATTTAGTATGAGAATAGTGTTGATAACACCCTGATGTTTTAGTTGGTGCTAAGTAGTGCTTACCCTAAATTAAGGGTCTCATTCTCTGCCAGTGAGGAGAGGCACAAGAAGCTGGCAGGGAGCTGGCCTGAACTGGCCAAAGGAATATTCCATACCATAGCACTTCATGTCCCATACATAAACCAGGGGGAGCTGGCTGGGAGCTGATTTTACAGAGGGGCACGTCTTTCCCAGCAGCTGGTGATGATAGGAAACCTTGATCTGTGGGGAATGGTGCAGCCTGACTCTGATCAGCTGTGCCCCAGGGACCCCCTTTCAGCACAATCTTCCCAGAGTACCCCAGATGAGGCATAAAGGGACCCATAATGACCGGTACACAACAGTGGCACTGCAGGCACATGGCAGCTCTGCGTTTGTGGTGACCTTCCTGCCACCACACTGCACCCACAGGACTCCCCTCTCTGTGTAGGCATTGGGATGGGTCTCTGACCCTGGAGGCAGCACCTTTCAAGCAGGTAGTGAAGTGCTGAGTTCAGTGGCAAGGCTGCATTTTGCTTGACAGGATGGGTAGATACAGCCAAGCATTTGAGGAACGTGCTTAATTAAAAGTCCATCTGGAAAGTTTCAGAGAAAAATTGCATCTCAAGATTCTCTGTGGAAAAGAGCGGTGTATTTTGATCAATTCCAACCACACCATGTATCAGTTATTGCACATAATGGATGCTCTATAGATATAACGGTACAGATGCACTGTGACAATTGTGGTATTTGCTTTTTGGGTTGTAATCCTTTGTACCAGCACTACCTATATATGTCTACATAGAATCCTTCCCAGAGACACTTGCCAATCTTCCAATTAATAATATTATCTGTACATTGGAGCAAGTGAGGAGTATTTCACATATAGACAATCTAGTTTTATTGCTTTCATCTTTGCTTTACAGCCAGGTGTGTGATCTGAACATCAGCCAGGAACTTTAATAATCTTCTGTTTCAAAACATCTTAGAAAATGCCTGTTTTGGGTTGGGCTGATTTATAATATATCCGTGGCACACAAAAACATAAATGGAAGCCTCTGAATCGCTGGAAATATCCTGTCTGTGTCTGGGAGGACAAGTGGGCCTGGGGATCTAAGGGATTCTTTGAAGCCAGCAAAGAATTTTCAACCTCTAGTCAGGGTTTTTTTTTGCAGGTGCAATCTGAATCCAGCATCTATTGGACCCAGCTGCAGAGGAGATATAGCTTGCCTTCCCCCACCCACCTCTTTGAGAGGACAGCTTGCTTCGTGTGCACGTGCTTGATTCTCTCTCGAAGGTCAGCTTCATTAACCCTGGGGTCATGCTTTGTGTAAATATGCACTTATATCTTGATCTACACAGGAAATGTCATTTTCCCTACGTGTCTCCCATCCAAATGTTCCCCAAGGCTGAGCCTGTGTAGCTGGTGAGATGTGCTAAAATGGTGATGCTGTGGCCAGCACAGCTGTCCTGCTCAGGCAGCACATGGTGTCTATGCCCCATAGTTTTGTCCAGCGTGTCCTGTAGAGGTGCCTACACGCTCTCTGAGGTGTAGTCCTGTGTGTTGGCAGGTGCTGTGAGCACTGCCCCACGGTGGGTGCTGCTCTCTGGTGCACAGGTTCCTGTGTGGCCACAGCTGCCACAGCACACAGGCAGCTCTGCAAGGCTGTGCTGGCCTCCCTCCCCAGAGGTGCAGCCTGCACAGCCAGAGCACCCAGCAAGATGCACAGCAACAAGCTGTGCCACAGAAGGGCTCTCCCTTCCCCCTCACTGTTTTCCTCTCTGCCTCACTGCAGGGGTGAATTTCACAATTAAGTTGCCACCTCCTGAACAAGTTTATTGCTTTCTGGTTTCCTCTGGATCTGATCCTCAGGGAGCCTGAGTGCTGAGTAGGCTGCCCCTGAGGCCAGCAGGAATCTAGGATGCTCAGCACTCCATGGGAGCACCCCTTGATGTGTGGCTGTGCGCCTGCACATGCCGCTGGAGCCCGGGGACATGGGAGTGGGGGCTGAGGCAAAGAAGACATTGGAGCACAAGTGACATTATCTCAATATAATTTCTAAAACTCTATTGGTTGAACAGATAAAATACCTCTGATCTATTTTTGTTATGTTTGTTACAAAATATTAGCCATTTGGACTCTTTGCTAGGTGTGACCACACCACTTTTCCCAAAGGAAACTTTTGTTGGTGATATTTACAGCAGGAGACAGGTACAGACAGACAGGTGCTTTCAAAAGCCTATGCACAGGTAACACTTCTGTTGTTAGATTTTAAAAAGACACATTCAGATGGGGTCGTGACTAGTGTTGAAGAGCTGGGTGACTTCAAAGCTGCTGTCCCAGGCATGGTGGTGAACGAGAGGACAAGAACAGCTCTAGCTCACAAAACACTGCCGGCAGTCCCTGGAGCCTACACTACCACAGTGAGGCAGCTGGTGGGGTGGGAGACAGGGAGTGGCTTGCTCAGCAACTTGCATTTCAAAGCAGAGACTCTGCCAAGCAGCAGCATCCTTGGTTTAGGGCTCAGATTGGTTTTGGAATCCTCAGAAACATGTACACATAGTTGTAGGCTGAGCCTTCTGAAACATGCATCAAGACTCAAACCCCTTACAGCCTGAAGGCCCTCAAATGTTCCAAACCTGGTGGTACCATTCAGTGTGAGTATTGATGAAATTCAGGCTGTGGACCATACCCACGCCTTTCATCTACAGGAAGGAGAGAAAATATAAACAGTGGGATGCTTTGAAAGCCTTGTGAAAGCACTAAGTGTTGCTAACCCAGCAGCCAAGACTGTGGCATTAAAAATTACTACAGAAGCAGAAAAACACTGCATTAAACCCAAATTGTTTGCAAGGCTGAATTCTCAATTATCCTGTCACATTTTTGCACATTGGTGCAAATAGGTTAAGTTCACTGGGAATGCATCAGCATGAGGAAGCATCAAGATAGAGCCTGATGTAACACAGCTCAGTCTCTCCTAGATAGAGCCTGATGTAACACAGCTCAGTTTCTCCTACTGTTCAGCAAAGCCACCTCCTCGTTTGGCCACTGACTGCCCAACACTTACTGCAGAACACTTCTCACTAGCTTTCTGGTTTCTCTCTCTCCCCTGACTCATTTTTAACATAGAAGGGGCATGAACTTGGCAGCAAAAAGACACTGGTTCATTTGGATTGAGCTAATCTCTGCAGCAGCTCCCTGCCTGACTCCTCCACCTGAAAGATTGTGCTAGGTTCATTATCAGAATCACTGCTGTCAAGAGCTGGTGATTTTCCTTTGGGCTGGTCCCTCCAGGTGGGCTGTGGTACACATTTTGTCCTTCATTAGCTTGTCACTGAGATGCTCCTTCTAGCCTGCACCCTGACAGTCTGTGTGCACGGGTGTCTGTTCACTGCTGTACAGCTAAGCTGAGTCTGTGTCTCGCTGGCATGTGGGAGGACTGTGGGAGCAGGCAATACAATAGATCAGACGAGGTGCAGATATGTTTTAAAGTGCTTGTTATCCTTTGAGACCAGCCTTCCAAGAAAAAAAAAAATCTGTATTTTGAAGTGAAGTCTGAAGGACTTGGCTCCACAGTGGAATTTTGACCAACCTGTTCCATGACAACCTGGAACAGAGTAGTTTTGTGCCTCTAAACCTAAAGAAGATGTGGTAGCCAGCAGGCTAGGAGACAGCAAGGGTTATCTACATTTGCTTCTCTGTCCAAAGCTCAAGGCCAGCAGCAGCCTTTGCAAGATCAGGGAAACAGAACCAGCTTGTCCTGAGAGAATACTGTGCCTCAGGTACCTCAGCACTTCACTCACTTCTCCCCTTCATCCAGCATGGAGAAGGGAATCTCAAGGCAGTTGTTTCATTATTTCCTCTTTAGATTCTTGTAGCTCTCCCAATTAATTATCAAAGCAGCAAACATCTTTTGTAGGAACATCATAGGCATTGTTATAAATATTTTATCTAAAAAAATTATTTCCTCAAGTATCTTAAGGTTTTTTGCTGTTGTCACTTTGTGTTAAATGTCAAGTAAAATCTAATTTATTTATTTTAACACACACACAGAGCTTCATTGGCTCACTCCACTCTGGAAAAACCCTGAACTAGTACTGCCATTCCTCTCAGACAGTGAGATAACTACTGGGAAGGGGGGACAGTGCCAATGCCTCCTGGATACCCATTCCACTGCAGCAGTGAGCAAAAACAACAGCAGCCTCACACTGCATTGACCAGACAATGGCAGATGCCACACATACTTTCTTGGGAAACTATGGGCAGCTCAGATGAGGTTCTGGCTGCTGTGAGGCAGCAAACCCAGACCAGCTGTGCCTTACAGCTGGCTGGGGGATGAGGGGCTGAGCTATGGCCAGGGGTGAGGACCTCTCCCAGCATCCAGTTCCAGATATGGAGCATCCAGACTGCCCTGGAGGTCTGGCTAGGAGTAAGCTTCTCTAGTCTGGAGGGAGACTGGGTTTCTATTCCGGGTTTTCTTACAATCTTTTCTGTCATCTGCTTCTGCAGTCTTCCCTGAGGCTGTGCTTGTGGACTCCCCTTGCTATCACAAATAAGAGTGGCAGCCTGATACCCAGGCAAGCAAACAAGTCAGACCTCTTGGCACAGCTGGGTCCATGGATCAGGCTCAGACACAGAGGGACCTGGAAGTGAGCAGGCTCCTGCCCTGGAGGGCTGACCAAGTGCAGGAGACCAGTCACTCCAGCCCCTTTGTGTTTCCCTAATTCCGGCTGGGCTTCTGCCCAGGACACACATGTGAACTCTCTCCCCGAACATTCCAGCACAGCCACCAAGCATCCAGGGAGCACTGAGGGGAGCTGAGCCTGGCCTCGACGTGGCTTTTTGTCACTGACAATGGCCCCAGAGATGAGCACACTGGCACAGTCTCGAAGGAAATTACTGTGTGGCTTTGACCCCACAAGGTAAAAAAAAGTTTTCTGCTTCTGTCTTCACTGTCCCTCTTTTCCTGACATTTTGCACATCCCCACCACTGGCAACAACTCCTGCCATTCCTCACCCTACATCATCAGCACCCAGTACTCATGTCTCAGCCTTGCATGGGAAGGAAGAACATTTCTGTCTTTCCTTCATAAAATAAAATAAAAATAAAGGCCCTAAAAGGCATTTTTTCCTATTTTAGAATCCTAAAGTTGATCTTCTTAAATCTCGAAGGGAGATAGAATGAGACCAAAGCCTTTAAGTTAATTAATACCTTCCCCTCCCTACTGCACAGAGATTTTTTTTTTCTAAAAATACATCTACAGCCCATTTTTAATGCTGTCTTCCTTCACATCAATGTCCCTAATAAAGCAGAGGAGCTGAGCTGTCATGTCTATCTCAGGATCTGCCCCTCCTCTCACTTTAAAGCTGAGATAGAGAGGAAGAGATAAGAGGCCTTGGAGCCCTGTATCTGGGCAGCTTTCTTGCTGAAGAAGGGCTGATGGAGGCAAGAATATAGCCAGGCAAGATGGGACCTCACATGAGTGGTCTCCAAAAAGTCCCTTTCCTCTAACACAGGTGGAAGAGCCCAAGTGAGTGGAACACTTCACCCCAGAAGGTGAATGTAACACTCAGCTTTGCTTTCAGAGTACAAAAATGCAGGTGGGCAGGAAACAAAATCAGCCAGAAGAAGGAAAGCAGAAGTGGGTCTGTTTTAGAGAAGACAGTCTTGTGTGTGTGTGTGTGTGTGTGTGTGTGTGTGTGTGTGTGTGTGTGTGTGTCTGTATGTGTGTGTGAGAGCATGTTGAGGTGGGAGGGCACCTCTTGGTGCCGTCTCTTTGGAAAAGTACACATCCACTCATCCACTCCAGGAAGATCCCTGGACTGAACCCCTCCCTTCTGCTCCCTCAGAACTGCTTGGTGTTTCCTTAGTAAGCATGCTCATACATATGCTACCATACAGGTGTATTTACATGTGGTGAGGTCTGCTAGGTCTCAGCAGAGGTCTCTGGTACAATGCTCCAACATAACAACAGAAAAAGTTTTGGTGTTCAGTGAGGCCATCTTTGTGTTGTACTGCAGCTCAGGACTGTCCCCCCTCCTCCTCTCAAGTTCTCTTCCACTCGTGCGCTCCATTTGGAACCGGCTGCTGCAAGGAGATAATACTTGGAGAGGGATGAGGAGGAAGCGTGGCAAGTGGTGCAAGTTCTCACTCCAGCTTAGCAGGTGGCAGCGATGGTGGCAGGGAGAACTCCACCCCCAGGAGTGCCCCAGGGTTGGTCCTTGGCATGGGTGAGTCCATTTCTCTCCGAGACTGGCGAAGTACCAGGGTGGGTACAAACCTGTGGCCAGGTAAATGCAAGGCAGGAAAGGAAGTCGAGGAGTAGGAAATGGAAGACAACGGTGCCTAGAAAGCAGCAGGTCATCAAGGCTCTGAGAACAGGGCAGCAAAGTGCTACATGGGGACAGCACGAGCACAGAGGCCAGTGGGGCTGGCAGGGTGTCAAGGTATGTGAGCATGTAGGTTGGCAGTTTCTATAGATGGCTCCTCACAAACAGCATCATCTTGAGGGGAGACAGGGTAAGAGTTAGGTCGGTTGGCTTTTTTTTTTGTTGTTTTCTTCTCATTTTACTAAAAAATAAATCACAAACTAGATCTCTGTAGGCAGAAAGGGTCCCTGGGAGGCAGTGGGGAAGGGAAGTGGGGAAGTCTGTGCTGTTTGGTGCTGGTGGTGTGGCTACACGAGGCTGCGTGAGCCACTGGAATACCTGCGCCTCTGAAGCAGCGAGCTGGGGGGACAATACTGGTGGGGATGGTTGTAGGGAGGGGGTGGAGGTGGCAGGGGAGGTTGATTGACCAACTTCACGGGGGTCCCAGGGAGCCCACTGCCCACAGCGCGCCAGGGGGTGGAGGTGCAGGAGTCAGAGGTGACATAGCGTGTCAGAGTCTGGTTGAGGGCCGGCTCCATCCGAGCGAGGCACGGCTTGTCCAAGACAATGACTTTGACAATCTGCTGGCACTGTACAAGTGTCCCTGCTGAGGCAGGGTGTGAGGGCACCAGTGCTGTCTCCAGCCGCTCCCGTGGCATGTTAAGACGCATGCTGGGCTGCATTCCACTCTCGGGCCCCAGGGCGGAGTTGTGCTGGTACGTTTGAAGCCTGTTGTGAATTGACACCTAGTTTAGAAACAGCCAAAGAAGCATTAAATGTTACAAGACTTTTCCCATCTGCTGCTACTGGCTGCCCTGAACCCCATCACCAGATGACCTCACATGCATTCAGCCCTCCCTCCATCAAAAAACCAGAATAGGTACAACCCTGGCTGCACAGTCCCCCTCAACAGCCCCATTGTCCCCATCTAGCCTAAGTGTCCCTGTCCTTTCCATCGTGCCAAAGGCAGCAGAGCCTGCGTTCCCAGATGCAGCGCAACTTTGATTATCCAAACAGCACAGGGAACACAAATCGACTCCAGGAGTGGAGGTGTCCGTGAATTCTCATGGTAATGAACAGACCTCGAGGTCACACCTTTGTCCCCAGCAGCAAAAAGGAGAGGGGGACCAGACCACAAGGTTTCAGATAATCGAGGCTGTACATTTCAGCAAAATGACAGCAGCTGAATCTGAGATAGAGAGCGACAGAGAAACTCAAGCCTTTCCCAGCTCTCTGCCTTTCAAAGTAGGAAGGTACACCACATGACTGGCTAATCTGTTTACAAAGGGAAAGAAAAAAACAGAAACCTGACACAGTCCAGCAAAAGGCAGCTCCCTCTGATCCACTTGATGGTTTGTCAGTGAAAGGAAATGATTTTTTTAAAAAAAGAAAAAAGAAACAAAAAATGTCCATCTAGCTCATACAATGATAAAAGAAATTCATGATGAAATGGCAGCAGATTAGATAATCTCAGAGAAATGGAAATGCTCCTCTGCTGGCAGAATAATACTTGGTCAGCTGAAAGCAGGTAGGGAAGCAGGAGGTTGTCAGGGTTTCCACATTGAGATGCTGATAATGGAACCAAATAAGGGAGCTCACTGAGACCAGGCTGAAAAGGAGGAGCTGGCCTGGACTGGAGGTCCCTAGCAGGGCAAGTGCAGCAGGGAAATAATGCTTCCCAAATGATGGATGAAGTTATAGTTCCTCCTGGCAAGGAGGCTGATGGAGACCGCAAACCAGAGCTAAGTTGCTGGCTCAAAACAAAATGTCAGTCAAGTGACAAGCCCTGGGCAGGAAACAAGTGCTTGCAGGTTGGCACTTCCAGCCAGGCAGGGGCACAGATGGGACAGTGGGGCTGCCCTGAGGCTCTGGCAGAATCAGCAGCAGCACCAGCAATTGGGAAGGAGAAGCTGTGAAGTGACCAAGCTTCCCACCACGCTGGAACAAGGATGAGCTGTCTGTCCCTATCCAGGCATGGAGGTTGCTCAGACTCACTGCACAGCAGGACACAATACTGTGTCAATATTTATTCAGGTGGTGGAACATCCTACAGGAAAATCTGGCATGAAATGCCAATGACATTAGGATACATGGAAGCCATTCTACACAGGGAGACACTTCTCCCAACAGGAATAGGAAACTGGCTGGCAGAGGCACCTTTCTCAGGAATGGGGTATCTGCAGGGAAATAGGGTGCTCTCCAGGGAAAAGAAGCAGCACCTACTCCCCACAGAGAAGCTGAATTCTTCAAGTAAATATATATTGACAAGAGGGGAAAGAACTACCCTGGAAAAGGGCAGGTTCAGGACAATGGAGATATTCCAGACAGAGAGAGAGTAGGAAGTAGTTGATAAGATTTTCAGTGTGAAGATTGCATTTTCCTGTTTCCTCACAGGCAAGGGGAGTATGGGTGTCTGTGAAGAAACAGGCAACCCACTGGATGCTAGACATTCCTGCAAAGATAGATGTACACAGGGCAGCCAAGCTCCCTAACTAGGAAGGTGAAGCTCTAAGGAAGGTCTGGTATACAAAGGCCATGCTTTATCCCCTTCAGGGGGATGGAGAGACAGAGCTGCAGAGATTGTGCAGGAAAGCTGGGGAATTTGCATGTGATGCTGCATGGAGTTAGCATGTCAGGGAAGTCTTTAGTGGGGCTCTCAGTCTCCCCAGAAGCAGTGGGGTGGTTTAGTCCACAGCGTTTGGGAGCTTGGTCCATGAAGGATGTTACAGTTATAAAAACGGATTGAAAATGCTTTGAAGTTTAGTTTGGATTTGAAAGTTGTATTACCCGTCCTAGCAGTAACTTTTAATTGTATCTCTGGAAATTGGTAAAATTGTCAGTCTGGCTGGGGAGGCATTGATTAAAACCTGAGAAAAGAAACAACAGAGAATGTGAGAAGAGCTGAAGTGAGAGAGAATTACTTACCTCAGCTGCTCTGCACTCTACTTACCTCCACTGTGCTGTCCGAGACCTTCTCCCCCAAATCCTTCTTGCCTTTGAAATAAAACAAAAGATCTCACTCATGAGGTCTGCCCCTCTAGTCAAGAGCTGGCCCTCACACTGTGGACTGGAGAGTTAAAGAGAGGTGCAAGGGCAATCCAGACCCTCTTGCAACCTGTCAGCTGCTAGTGGGGTAGGTTTTACCTGTTCAGGGAAGAAAATTGGGCCAGGTTCTTCAGAAGTTAGCCATGCTCTACCAGTAAACACCTCTTTACCAGGTGTTAGAGCTATAGATTGGGTAATGAGACTTCAAGGGTTTTTCTAGAGTGTTTGAAGAATGTATATGCTCTCATATTTCCACTATTTGGCTAAGGCTAAAGGATCCAAACTGAACACTTCTTTTTGCAGTTATTCTCACAGGAATCAGTGAGAACACATTTGCAAAGGCAGCACTTCTTGACCAAGAGAAGTTAGGTACTGGGTACCCTCTTACCTGTTGGAGAGCCTTGCTTAGACTGCAGTTCCATCTGGGCTCCATTGGTCCTTAAGGAGAGAGTCTTTGTCCCTTGCTGTTTCTCCAGTTCCCCTGCAAAGCAGACATATGGAAATAAACAAGGAGAGGGATAGAAGGAAAGTCACCAGCATACCGAAGGAGCAAAATGGGAAGGAGAAAAATGGGAGCAAAATTCAAGGAGAATTAATGCAAGGGAATCACAAGTGAGGGATTTCAAGAGAAGGGAGAGAGGAACAGCCAAGAAAAAACAGCAACTGGAGATGATTTGACATGTAGAGAAACTTATGTATGCCCATAGAACCTTCTACATATGACCTACATTTATACAGGATTGGCTAGTGCTGCACAGATGGGGACCACTGAAGCTGAGCTACTTTGGCTCATTAGTTTGTACATGGAAAGGGTATCAAAGGCTGCATGGACATCTTGTCTGTATAAGGCTACGGAGAGACAGACTGCTTGCCCTCAGAACAGCTCTGTTAAAGGTACAAGATCTATCCCAGCTATTTAAAGATCATATTTGCATAGTCAAAGGAGTATGGGACAGAGAAGAATCTTCTGGGTGTGACAGTATGAGCTTCCCTATTCCAGGCCACTGTATCACATTCCCTGTTTCATGAGCATCATAAGTAGTTAAGTCTTTGCATTTCTTCTGCCGGCCAGTGATCACAGAACCTGACTGCTTTTTCATCCTATCAGTGAACCCAGGAACAATCCTGTGCAGACTTGTGCTGCTCATCCTCTTTGCCCCTGTTCCTGAAGAACTCTTCCTTTACCCTTTCTCCCTTGTAGATGCAGTGGGATGGCATTGGAGTGTGAATTGTAGGAGAGATCCTTACATTCAATTCGTATCTGTTCCAGTTCTGTCACTTCTGCTATTGACTCTTTCAGGTCCTCCACAAACTTCTGCATTTCCTCAGCACCCAGAGCACAGAAGTGTAGTACCTGTTTCTTCTCTGAGCCTGAAACTGGAGTCACCAGTGTAATCCCATGAGGGTAATCTGAAAGAAGATGTGTCAACAAAATAAAGAGGCGTTATGCATTCTTGATGGAGTAGTAGGTTGTTCTGGTAGGTCTGAAGGACAGACAGTTTTCAGCATGAGTCCAATGGAATTTCACACCCAGAGTTTGTCACACTGTCAGTAGTGGGAACCCGCAACACTGCAGCCCTCCAAGAGAACAGGACTAAGGTGTAGCAGCAAGGCAAGTGTCACCACCACCACAGTACTGCCAAAACCTGAGAACTCTAGCTGCTAGTTACTCTTAGTGCAGCACTGGCCCTGGGAACCTGAGCACAGGCTCTTTATTACAATGAATGTAAAGCCTTTCTCAATCTGTGGAAGAGTAAACAGTGTTTATGAGGCCAATGACCCTTTTTCTCCTGTGGGAGATGCAGCAGGAGAGGTTGTCTTCTGGGGTCAAAGCCATTGCATCCACAGTGGCAGGACTTGTCCCCAATCTCTCCTTTCATCTGCAGAGAACACAGGAGGTGTGTTGGCATAGCATGGCTGGGGAGCTCACTGCACTGTGCAGAGAGAATGGGAAAGGGAAAGATATTTGTTTGTAGGTCTCTGCTTAGTACTCCCCACAGGCGAAACACACAGGAATGTAAATGAAAGGCCATGCCCAGAGAGTGAAAATATAACAGCAAAGGCCTTATGTTTTAAAGATCAGGTTTGTGTGCAAGAAGGTGATGGCTGGAGATCCAGCCAACAGAATCAGGAGAGCACAAGAGTGCAGAGGAACTTGCCATGCTTTTGACTGGACTTCCTCTCCCAGCACAGTCATGCTACCCCTGAAAGCTGATTCCAGCTCTGATTGTGCCTCCTGGAGATGCTCAGGTAAGAATGGCCCTTCAGTTCACACAGGGATGTAGGAGCCTCTGCATGCTGCAGAGTAGGGTGTTGGGAGAGTGATTCACAATGCCAGTGGAGTAGAGGAAGGATGGAAAAAACTTAGTATAGCCACAGTGCTGCTACATTTTGCCTTCCTTGCAGCATGTTCTCCATGTGCTCACAAAGCCCCAGGGGCATCAGCCACGCTTGCCTGGGACTGCTGTGCTGCCCCTGTGCCTGTGCCAGCAGGAAGCCTGCCTGTTTCTGGAACTCCTCCACAGCACAACCTGCCCCAGTCATGACACAGCATGGCTCTGTTCCCAGACCATCAAGGTCCGACTGACTAGGGCTGACCTCCTGCCATGCTTTGGTGGGTGCTGTTCCAAGGGTTCTGCCTTTGCCTTGGGAAGCACAACACGGCACTGTGCAGGGAGGTGGCAGCAGCACCTGAGCCTCTGTCAGCATCAAAGGCAGCAGTGGGGCTTGTGACTTTGGGCATGAGGGGAGAGGGGCTAAATCTGGCAGCAGCAGTTCTGTCAGCAAGATTCTGCACCTACAGTTGGCTTCTGGGAGCTCAGTAGGAAGTATATGGGGATTGATTCCCCAGTCTTCACCATGGTGTTGTTCCTACCACCATGACAAGGCAGATCCTTCAATGAGGCCCTTCTGCAGATGCCCAGACCTAGGAGAGGTAACAGGAGCTTCTTCTCATCACAGTGTACATAAAGAGTGCTCTCCTTGGCACCAAACCTCAGTTTTCTCTCCTCCGCTTTTAACTCTGACAGAATCTCTCTCCTACTGCAAATTCACACAGCCCCCTTCTCCCTTCTCCTTTTCCCTGCCAAACCCCTCCAGGAAACCCAGGAGCAGTGGACTTACACTCATTCTCAAAGAGATGGAACTGCATCCCTAGCAGGCCAACTGACTTGCAAAATGTGTATGTTGAGGAGCTTTTCTTCTTCGGGCAAAGCTTGAGGATCTGTTGGAGGGAGAGAAGCATCATTGGTGCTGGGGAACATTGAGGCAAGAACAATGCAAACTGCTCAAAGCAAAAAAGCTTTCTGCAAGCTCTGTTAAGTGTACATTGGAGCAATGTTTGGTGAATGACTGGCTCTTTGCTGGGGAGCTGCCTGGAATGCTGCACTTGTAACAACACTTCTGGAATCCTGTAGGCATCACCCTGGGACCACTCAGCTCTCTCCCAGAGCCACTGGCATTTGATTACCACATTTCTGACTTTGAAAGGGTAATTCTCTTCACCAAAGAACAGATCAGAAGGCAAAGGGAAGCCTGTCATAAATTCCTTAGAGCTGGGAACATGAGTATATGAGAACACTGTGCTGTCCTTGTATCTCAGCACTAGTTCTTATGGATCTGGTTTATCCCATAGAGTAGAGGGACACCAAGGAGCAGATCTTCTCCTCAGGTTCACAACTGTGCAAATGGCTGCAGAGGGATAGGTGGGTAAAGCTCTCTTATCCTCTCCTTCTACAAAAGGGTTTGGGTTTAGTCTTGCATCTGCTACAACCACAGTTTCACTTCGCCATTTAATTCAGCAAACTTCCATTTTGTTTGGCATCCTTCCAGTCTCAGTGTAACTCTGCTCTCCTGTACCTGCTTAATTCCATTGCTGGGGCAGGACACTTTCAAAAATACACTACACATTTGGAGGTCTAGTAAGTACTATCCAGTCTGCTACAGCCTTTTCCATGTTAGAAGGCAGTGATTTTAAAGTGTCTGGCAGGAAAGATTTAAAGTGCATGAAAGGGCTCTGTCTACTATAGTACAAACAGACAAAGAAATGAACCTCCCTTTCATGCCTCAAAGGCATGAGAGAGAGCAGTGACATTGCTTGGATGGCTGTGGGATGTGACAGTTTGTTTTTTCAAGGGTTTACTGCAGTTTTAGACTTAGTAGGTTTTTAACAGTGAAGGGTCCAGAGCTGTGTCTTACAATGTTCATGAACTGGGAGCTGTCCTTAGAACAGGGGGAAAATGGATGTTGTGGGCTGAAAGCAGGGCAAGCACACTCACCACCAGTAGGTCATTGAAGAGGAAAACCTCCCGTTGGTGAGCTGCCTGCTTCTGCACTTTGTTCACATCAGTCACTTCGTACAGGCGGCTGCAGCACACCAGCCGGCGGTGGGGCACCGACAGCACCTGCAGAGAGCACACAAGGGCATGCAGGGGCTGAAGGAGGGGCCACTGTGGGTCTGCCCCACCCTCAGGCTGCACAACCCTGCCCAGTCACACAATTCCACCCACTCTGCCCAGACAGATCACCTCCTCACCACCACTCCTTGCCATCAATTTTCCTGCTGGTGCAGTAACAGACAAAACCTTTGTGATCTGGGTAAATCAGGCAGGCTAAACGTAGCCTTCTTGCTCACACATCCCACCTCTGGGTCACAGCTCGTCCTCTCTCACCCCACTGGACATCTGCAGGTTTCCTGGGCTTTGAGAAATCATTCTGCTTTATTTTGGATAAGCAGTATAGTATGTTTTTGCACTACAGACTGGTTACTGCCGAAGAAGCTGTTTGTGCATTTGGGGATCTCTTAACCCCAGCAATTTTTAGGGAACTCATTAGAGACAGATGGATAAAATTGGTTTTTTGCCACTTTGCCTTTCACTTCCTACACCCTTAAAAGACCTGAAAGTTGGAAACGCTGCAGAGCTGTCAGTTGAGCACTGGCAGGCAGGACCTGCAGTAAAATTCATGGACAAACAACTACTGCACTAGATACTGTAAACTCTGGCCAAGGATATCCCTCAAAATTAGGAAGGAATGAGATAGCAGGAAATAAAGAGTTTGGAGAAAAAGGAGTCAATCTGTAGAGACAAGCAAAGAAAGTATTACATAAGAGAAGAAAGGCATAGAGGAAAAACACGGAAAAGAGGGCAGGGAGGGAAGTGGGGGACAGAGGGGCTGAGTGGGTGCCAGCAGGGTTATGGGTGCTCACCGTTTTCATTCCAACTATGGACTTCTCCACTTTGGTGACATAAGTTACATGGTCCTCATTAGATTTTAGCTCTTTCTGCTGGATCCTTTCATAGATCCCCACTACCAGATCCCGAGGGATGTCAGCACCATCGTCCACCCCTGCCAAACACAGAAAATGTAGGGCAGGCCCGTCAGAGAAAAAAGGAAAGGGAAAAACCAGTGGTGCCTGGCAGGTCCTTATTGCCTCTGCACTGTGCTGTGCTGGGAAGGCTGAAGGGGAATAGCAATTTTAGGTTGTCTCCTCTGTTTCTCTAATGCATCACATGCACCAGCAGGAGAGACTGACGGCTCTAAGGCCAATGCAGTTGATTTCATTATTCCATTGCTCTGCATGGTGGCTCCTTTCCATGTGTTCCCTAAGGTTTTATAGCCACAATTTCACATTCATATATCTTGGGCTGCTCAGCAGCAACCCCTGCATTGATTTTGTATCACCAGAAGTGCAAGATGTGGAGAAGGCCTATGATGGGATTCAGCAGCTCTTCCTGCCAATGCAAGCATCAGCTCTCCTTGTCTGCTTGGTGACCTCCACCATTTTCCTTTTGTGTTGTCTCCTAGGAATAATACTTCCATGCTATTTTGTTTGTGGCATCTCTGCCTTGACCCTGCCCCTTTCCTTTTTTACATCTCCTTAGATAATTCTCCAGATTTTGCTGACTGACCTTCAGAGCCTGGCAGAAAAGGTTTTCTTCACCTTTCCCTGAGCCAAACACTGCAAACCAAGCTGCCAGTCCTTCCTCCAAAATTAATTCCTCCAGTCATTTTATATTGATTTTCTCTGCATTCTTTCCAGCTCCCTGGTCTGAGATATGCTGTCCTGAGTGATACTGGTGAGGAACTCCTGAGAAATGGAAAGGCATTGAGATGTCCTGGCTCCCTTATCTACATCCTTGCAAATGTATCCCAAATAACATTTCAAACACAGGCTGCTGAAGCTGCTGGCCTGGGCATTGGCTTGTAGATGAGTCTGGATTGAACTGTCCCTCCTTGTCTGTGATGGGGGTGACATTCACTTGCTCTAATGAGTTATGGTGTGTTGCATGCTGGAGTTGAGTGACCTTCATGCTGATTTAATTTATTGTGGTGTGAACAGACAGATTTTAAGGCAACACTAAATGTATGTTAACATTTAAAATCCCCTTCTTTTGTTAGTGCTATCAATTGTAATACAAAAGGGGATGATGGCAAGTAGCAGCCCCATACAGTATCTGTGGAATTAACTTGAAAGAGGGCCTCAGTGTCACATTATACCAGTCTGAAGCAGGTGACAAACTGTGAAAGGTGTGGGAGGCTGAGATGACACCTTCTGAACAGCCAGCAGGACAAAGAAATAAGTCAAAGAAACACAGAAAAGTAAAAAATCTTCAGAAAAGACAGGAATTTATGCTGGAAAAACTTTGAGGGAGCTTTATCTGAATTGCAGATATGCAGGAAGAGAAACTTGGGAAATGGCTGACCTGGGATGACCTAGGAGTGAATATGGCTGGGAAATGAGACAATAATTTGTCTAGACATGATGTCAAAAAGGCCAAACAATACTAAGCTGCATTAGTAGATCTGAAAATAAGAACAAGGCATTAGCTCTATATATGAGTATATTGTGACCACATCTGAAAAAATGCTTTTAGCAACCTATTACCAGGATAGAAAGGACCAACCTTGAAAAGAGAAGAAAATTGATTTGGGGAACTGATGTATCAGAAATTACAAAGAGGTAATGTATGCATGAACTCTGTCATGCCTACAGTTACTATAAGTAATTGCAAGAAATTAAGAGGGGGGAGATTTAGCCTGAAAAAAAGGAAAATGTGTTCGTAGCAGCAAGTAGGAGTTGTTTAGCACAACCCAGCAGGGTCTAAGAAGGATGGAGCTGAACAATAGGAAAATATAATACAATGGACTTTTTCCAAGCAATGAGATATCTTAAAAGATGAATCCATCTCTCAAAGGAAAATGGCTGGTTTCTGAGAAGGCTGGACAGCTTTCTGCAGAAAACAAAGCTAATTAGAATTTCCCTTCCCCAGCACCCTGGAAGGCATCTCAAAGGGCCTTCCATGTCAGGCTCACAGGCAAGCAGCAGAAGACCTGGAGAAAGGTAGTTCCACAAGGATTTTCCTGCCTTCATCTGGGCAGAATTTAGAAAACAAGAGGGCAAAAAAAAGAAAACCAAACATCAAGGCAGGACCCTCACCTCTCAGATTGCGAATGAAGTCCTCTAGCATCATCTTCCTGTCAGGCTTGATGTTGGGGCTGTACATGTCCGTGTTGAGGAGGATGATTGCAAAGGCCAAGATGAAGATGGTGTCCGGGTTGTGAAACTGCTGGACCACGTCTGGGTTACACATGCAGTACCTCTGGCTGCAGCAGGAGGGATGCACACACTTAGCATGGAACATGGGAGCCCTCTGCTCCAGCTTGGCAATGGCTTTATCACAGGCAGATCACATTCCTCTTTCACTCCACCTCTCACACATAAGAGAAGGAACCCACTGCTGTCTGAAAGCAAATTTCCCCACCAGTGGCTGAAACTTTAGCATTCTTGTCCTCAGGAACCATAAAAGCAAGTGTGACTGGAGAGGACCACTCAGAGTGTGTCAACCCATAAGTGTAATGCAGGAGGGGTCTGCTCCAGCCTGCCTTGCTAAGCACAGAGCACTCCTCTGGATGCACCAGGGGAGAATCCAGCAGCCCTGCAAGCCCTTCTTGGTGACTCCTGTGAGTCATCCTTGAACAGGGGATTCCTTGCTGGCAGCCACATCAGGACTGGCCTCCCTCTGGCCCCTGGCACCCTTCATGGCACTGAACACCTGACAAAGCCACAGCTGTGGCACAGCAGTGGCACAGAGGACTCCATCCTTCAGGAGCCCCTCCATGATCCTCATCTTTGCAAGGCAACTCCGTGGACATTCTCTCCATGACTGCTGCTGTTTGCCTTGGGTCTGTTGTGTTCCCTGCTTCCCCTGGTTGCACCAGTGGGGCTGCAGGGCTCCTTCTCTTACCTGAAAGCCTCGATGAGCCGCTCCACCTTCTGCGCTTCCCCCTGCACGCGGATGTGGGCCTGGAATTTCCGCAGGGCTTCATCCAGCTCCATGCCTGAGAAGTCCATCTCATCCACCACACAGCTGTGAGATGGGGAGACAGCCTTCATCAGAACATCCTCCCATGGGTGACACCAGGCAGGCTCCTCCACTATGGTAAATCCCATCACTATGGCTTCCTGGATCCTTCTTACCATGGACAGCGATTTCACTCAAATGATTCCTGCCTTCTACAGCTGGTGAGCAATTCTTGTGTTTTACTATATGTTCATATAATTATGTGTGTGCATGTGTACACCATGATATATACATATCACACCACAGACAGCATATACATTCACATATACATTCACAGAGAAAATATGTGTATATGTATGTATTGATACTTACCTGTATCTATATAGATATTTAGACATCTATATTGACATAGATATTTAGACACCTGTATCAATATCAGTAAGACCAGAATCAGCTCAGAGAAAATAGGAAATGGAAGCTGTTGTACAGAAAAAACATGCAACATTACCTGCTCATCTGGTGTCACTTTGCATTTCAATGTGGTTCACTGCTCACTGGAAATTCATGGCCAGTTTAGATATCCCAAGAAGGGGCTGACACCTCTCTTATTTCCCACTAAAGCATTCTCATCTGATAAAGGCCCTGCTGTTAGTCTCCAAAACCTACCACTACAGTTCTTGCTCTCTGTATTAGTCAAATAATCTGCTTATTCTTACTGCATGATATTTCAGTCACTTGTAATGACAACACCTTTCCCATGTGGCTTCAGCACATTCTGTTAGCATATTCCTACCTTTTGTGCTCAGGTCATTACTGCAAGCATTAATCAAAAGACTAGACTTAGAAATTATGTCCCTTAGGCCCAACTTCCCATTTCAGCAGAGTATGTAGGCACTAATGTCTGTATCAGCCAATTCACTCCCCTGTTTATAATTCCTCTGCTAATTTCTCTCTCTACCACTCTCAGCAAAAAGTTTCTCATGTCCAAAGCTTTGTACCCTGTCTAAAAAAGAGTTATTCTAAGAAAGACAGATATTGAATTAATCTGCTTTCCACTGACTTTGATATGCAAAATTTACCTTCCTGGTTGTCATTATTCTTTCCCAGAAATAAATTCTCTAAACTGAAATTCTATCTGAGAGATGAAGAAAATCACAGGTGCTAAAATTCCATTTTCTTTAAACCTTCCTTAAATACAAAGTTACTAATTTGCTAATGGGACCACCTTGAAATTAGAAGTGCATTAAAAATTATTAGCCCATTAACCCTTTTATTTAATTCTTTGTATTATGTTTGGATTGCTTTGTCATGTGGTAAAATAAACTGATCCCAAATTTAAAGTTATTAACGAGGAAATTTTCCCCAAGACAGGTTGTGTGGGATTTTTGAGGAGTGGTACAGGGAAATAAGAGAGGGAGGAGATTCTCTCTCTTCTGGATCCTTCTGTTTCCTACGATTATCTGGAAAGTTTGCCAAAGAAATATCTACTAATAAAGGGATGTGCTGTTACTAGTTTCTTCTTCCTTTCTGAGATAAACAGGGGGTGTGTCTGTTGGTCATTTCTAAGTGCTGCAGTTTGCTGCGGGTTTTTGGGAAGTGGTTTGTGAACTAAGCTGTTGAGTGCCATGAACAGCCTTGCTAGAATAAAAATCTGTTGCCTCAAATGGCTGAAGGACAGAGTTCAAATGCTCAGAGACATTTCTGCATTCCTCCACTGCCTTATTGATTCAGGAGTAATCATCATTTAACTGGGGTGACACCCGCAGAATAATGTACCAAGAGTTCTGACTGAGCATAAAGTGTTTTGTATCTTCTGAGACTGGGCTTGTTACAACCTCAGCTAGAAATTCTGAGCTCTTTCTCTGCACAAATCGAAATTCAGAAAAAAACAGGGAACAAGGGAAGAGAAGCAAAGAGACTGTTCTCACAGGAAATCTTCCATGAAATAATTTTTTTATCTCTCCAAAAGGTGGACTGCAGAAACACTTGGCAGTAAGAAAAACTTCCCCCACTTTCCTCTTTCCTTTGTTATTTTTCATTTTTCTCATACATATACTCAGTGCCTTGGGTTAACATCAAGGCATCCTGCTTCTTGGAATTTATCTTTGATAGTAAGAGCAGTTTTCTCCTTGTTAGTCGTTATTGTATTCACAGCTGCGACCACCTCTGCACTTGGGCTTTTGTTATTATTTTTCAATCCTTTCCAGTGAGCAGTGTTTCTCAGCACTGACCCCAGTGATTTTGCTGCTGTTGTCTGCTTGCAGGCATGTGAACACTGAGTCCTTGCACACCCCAGGGACACCCACTAAGGTCACCCTAGTAACCCCAATCCACCAGCATTGAATCATTTATCTTTTGCTTACTCCTTCCTTCTTTGATCAGTCTTTCCCCCTCTACACAGGCTGCCCTAACACATCCCCCTCTTTGTGTACAAATCTCAAGTAATCAAGTCAATGTCCTTAATACGGAAAGCATTGAGCCCTCATTAGGACAAGGCAGCTGTTTTCTTTTCAAGCTCTTTTCAAGCTCAAACAGGCATTGCTATATGAGTTATGCTTGGATTCTCCTTTGAGGGTTTTTCTCCTAGACTGACTGATGCAGGTTTACTTTGTAAATTCTAACTCCTGGGAGTCTCTTCTCAGCCCAAAGAACAGTGTCCCTGTCCTGCTTACTTTAAAAATTGACCAGGTAGGAAGGACAGGTTAGGGAGAATGGTTGATTCAAACAAAGTCAGTGCTTGGATTTGATTTATCTGACAAATCCTGTGTTGAAGGTCTGAAGAACAGCTCCTAGAGGAGCCATCAGGTACCAAACTGCTATTTCTGCTGCTAGACAGGCAGAAAGAAAGGTGGATCAGGCTTGTCTGATGCTTTTTGTGTGCAAATATGACGCAGCAAAGTCCATTCAAAGAGGCAAACTGCCTTGTGCTTTGGGTCTGCCATGTTCCTGCTCCTCTTCTAGACAGCTGGAAGTTTTGCAGCCTTCCCTGACTTCAGATTTGTGCACAGACTAGCATTAACTTTCCAAATGCACTCTGCTAACTATGTCAGACATCCCCTGAAATGCAGCACAACTTTTCTTTGTGAAACCAGAGTAAGGAGGTCTTTTCTTTCCAAACCTGAGAAGCTGACAAAGGATATGAGAGTGAGTGGCTCTCTGCATCCAAGGAATAAACCACAACTTACATGCACAAGCCAAAGTCAGTGCTGAGTTCATTTTTCCACAAACAGCTGGACACCTGTGAGATGCCTGTTCCAGGATTGCTGGGAGACTTGGGGGATGATGCTACAGTAAACACCTTATAAAATCTCATAGTTCAACTCCTTCCTGCCCATGAACTTGCAACAACCCACATGAACTGAGCTCGCAGTGCATCCAGAGATTCATTTAGCCCACTCTCTGCAAGGATATGACTTTGGATCATGTTGTTGAAGTGAGCAGGAAAAGTGCTGGCTCCCAGCCTCATAAACAAGGTGGTGGAGGTTGAGGACTCTCGTGCCACCTGTGTACATGAGGAGCTTCATCTGCTCTGATGCACTACACAACAACAAGCAGAGAATTCTATACCAGGTTCCAGGACCAAAGAGATGGCTCCTAGTTGGATTATTATGCTTAGCTATTGTCTCTGTTGTACCCTCCTAGGCTACAGGGAAATATCCCCCCAAAACTGGGTGGACATAATGACAGAAGATCTGTGAGGGTTTAGCATGGCAAAAAAAGCCTATGGCAAGAAGACAGGAAGCAGCTGTATCATGTGGGGCTGGGATCTGCTCACCCAAGTGTAATGACCTATTTTCCAGCTTTTCCGCTCAGGTGACAATGCAGCAGGAGCTGGGATGCAACTAAAAGCCTCTGTAATGAACCTGCAGCCTCAGAGACTCAGGGAGGGAGGAAGGGGTGAGGCAGCCAGGTGGAAAGTTTAAAATCACAAGGCACAAAGATATTAATGGAAACCATGCCTTTTCTTGGCCTCCCTAACTCTAAAAGCTTTCTGAGAGTGAATCAGGATTTGGGTGAATTGTAGAAGAGCTCAGCTCCCAGGAAGGAGATTGCTCTGCATGTAGGAACTGAACAGAAAGCAAAGTTAGCAGGACTCCCTGATTCCATGTACCAGTGGGCATAGGTGTGTGTCCCAGTCCTGCCCTCCACACCCTCCTGGGAAGGACAGCCTCTACAATGGAGACAGCACCAGTCTTCCCTTTCTGGAGAATGCTACAGGACATCTATTGCCTGTTTTTCCCTGAGTCTGTCATGCCTTCTGACTCTCCCTTGGCTGTTGGTAGCTCACATGGTTACTTATTTGGGAATCTACTCCTTCCTGAGCTTCTCTGGGGACAGGTCAGACTTGAGCTGCACCTTCAGCCTGTACAGGCCTGGCAGGAGAAGGCTGTTCTTACTTACATTTGGGGTGTGCTACAGCCCTGCTTGCAGCAGGATGTCAGAACTGCCTGACAAGTTCTTTCCTCTGTCCTGTTTCCATCACAGCCTTATCTGTTGCTCCTGCTCAAACCCTCCTGTGATATGAGTCCCTTACTGGTCCTCTGTAGCATCCTCAGTGAGGAGAAAGAAGGCTAGTTTGTGCTAACCTGACATGCTGTCTGTCCAGAAGGAACCTAACACTTCTTTGAGAGACAGCCCCTTTGCTGGGCTCCCAGCTCTGCACTTACTGAGAGCAGCTTTTTTCTCCCTGATTTTCATGACAGAAAGAGAAGACAACAAACATAAGGTTGACAGACAGAAGACCTGCTCACCCCCAGGGAGAATGCAAACAGCAACTTCCACTCTTAACACCAACCAGACCCCAACTCAGCACAATGTCTCCTCTGCTGGAATCTCTGCTCATTTCTCCTCTGACAGCAACTGCACCAGGACAGCCACATCTGCACTTCCAAGTCCCATGAGCTGAACTCAAACCATCCAGTAGCAGCACACATGACTCCATTCATGAAATCACCCACATTATCTTGTTCATGAATGAACTATAAATGGAAGCAATTCTTAAGTCAGGAACAGGTGGAGGGGAAGAACGGACTAAAGTGAAGGAAGGAGAAGAAAAGCAACAAATAATCACAGAATGAAAAAAGGATGAAAGAATGATGATTTGTCTCATATTAAAGCTATGTGTTAATGCCTTGGGCCTGACTTTTTCAAAGCAACAGAATTATTTTTCTGCAGCACTTGACAAATAGATTTGATTTAAACTGCTCAGTACCACATAGATCCTTTAATTGGTCAGGCTACCTCTCTCCAGCTGTATTCCCTGAATGGTGGTCACTGAAACCCTGGGGCAGGTCCCCAGGAACACCCTCTTACTGACTGCAGGACAGCCAGTGGAAGGAGATTCTTGGCTCTTACTGTGGGATGCTAATCACAGTGAATGGTTGTTCTGTGGGATGCTTAAAATAGGTTACAAGTGGGATTTATGCCCTGTAACACAAAATGCCTAAAAGCTGCACGTCCAGCCTAAACTAGCACACTGAGAAAAACAACACTCTTGAGGGCCCCATGTCTCTCCATTGACAAAAGGAATTCCTAAATTTGTAGAAGACACTAAACTTGGTGGTGGCCAACAGCAGGTGAGATAAATCCTAGTTTTAAAGACTGACATCTTTTCTAAACAAGAAAATTACAAACTGCATCTTCCTAAAGAGACAGACCCGAGTGGTTCAGCATTATCAATGCATGTGTGTCAATTATAGTCAGAAACCGTAGAAAATCTCCTGCTCTCTCTGCTGTTCCTCTGACTAGCCTGTAAAACTACTTGTGAATCATCCAGACACCTTTTTTGAGTTCCAAGAAAGTCAGTTAAAGGTTGAAATATAAGAGCAGGAAGATGGAAGGGAGATTATAATTTCAGGGCATTTAGGTACTGGGCACAAAGATGTGGGAAGATAAAATAGCAGACCAAAGTGCTCAATCCTCATAAAATGCTTACCTCACCTAAACCCCTGCCCTTTTACATAAAAGGCTTTACAACCAGCATAGCACTTCTCTGGAGTTTTACATTTACTAGGTGGGGAGTGCCAAATGCTGCTCTGCACTCCTGAGCTCTGCTGTTTGACAGAACAGGCAGAGGTTAGGTTGGCTTCTCTGTCAGCCAGCACAGCTTCAATACCTGCAGAAGTCAAAGGAACTCTGCAGAGCACAGACTTACGGCTGGACATTACAGCTGAGTCTGGAGCTTGTAACCTGGGCAGCTCTGCCCTGCCTCCAAATGCACAAGGGAGGCTGACACTTTTGCAGATGTTTTAAAAGCTGTCCTGTTATTTATTCATGCAGCTGTGTTAATTCTGCCTGGCTGCAGTAGGAACGTTGCTTACAATACACAATTGCAACATAAGTTTTCACATCGAGCGAGAGCTAAACTAACACAGCAAGTGGCATCAATAATTGAAATTGCTTTGGGGAGGTAGAGGAGGCTCCAGGGTCAGGTTTGGGATGTGAAAGAGCACAGATATCTCTGCCTGCATACAGGCTTGCTCACTGCAGGTGGTCAGAGCTTGTCCAAGCACTACTGCCTGCTCATGGTCACCCTGCCTGAGCATTTGACCTCAGCAGGACCATGTGCCAGTTCTTCTTCTGCATATTTGGGCCACAAAATTACTGTGGTATTGGGCAAATTGTGCAAAAGCTACTGTATGAGCCCTCCTGTCTGCCACATGTCTCCAGGGAATACCATGTATCTTAACATTGCTAAGTGTGGGTGGATGTGGGGACAGCAAGACAGCCCTTGCAGAGTCTATTCTCCAACCTGTGTCAGTGTTCCTGAGCTAGTTTGATGGGAATTGGATGGGGGATGAGAACCAAACAAGGTCTTAGATGGTTCTAAAATGCCAAAAGGTCTTTGATCTGCCTCTTGTTCCCATAGAAACAGCTCATAAGTTGTGACCATCCCTTGAGATACAGTACACTGGAAATGCCAGCACACTACACTACACTGACAGCCCTCTGCTTCCTGCAGCATGGACAGGAAAAATACCCAGGATTATAATTCTGGGCCATGATTTCTCCTTTCAATGCCTTGTTTCCATGCGTGGCATGCTGCTGGGTGTGCAGCCATTGCCCATCCAGCTCTCATGAGCAGCTGATGAAAAATTTGCTTGCAAAACCCACCAACCATGCTCCATGCACCAAGCATACCCCAATACCAGCACAGGAAGAAAGTACCTTCAAATGGCACAGCTACAAACAGTTGAACGTGCATGTTTTTTCCTTCCTGTTTTAGAACATTCTGCATATATTTTAAGTCTACTTTTATCTTTGCCTTTAAGGAAGAAGAATCAGCCATTTATTGTGAAGAGGGGATGGCAGCACAGATTGTTAGTGCAAGCATTTCATCTCTAGCCTGGAGAGATCAGACTCAGGTTTGAACCCTGAACTCAGACCCAGTTGTTTAGTGCATGTTCAGATACACACAGTCCCTGCCCAAGATGTATCCATGTACACAGAGCCTCAATATCTCAGTCCCCATCTTTGAGCCTTGTTTTCTACAGATGTTAATAGGATGGGCAAAGTCACTCTTTCACTGAACATCTGGAGTGTCACCATGAGAGGGGCAGCGGAAACTTTGACTAATGAGCATGATGTAGTAGGACCACCTGCTCCAATGGCCCCCATGCAGAAACAGCACCCCCAACACTGCAGCTCCTGAGCACTGAGGCTGACACCAGGATTTGCAATAGAGACTGTTTCCAGTTTGCAGACACTGAGTCTGTAGTCCCATGTGAGGCAGAAGAACATGGTCATTTGCAGGGATGATGCCAAATTTAGGATTAAAAGGAAGTGTCAGCCTACTGTTGTTGCAATATTTCCCTGTGTGTGCAGAGGCTAGGTTTGGACTTGAGCAGATTATCTGTCAGGGAAAGCAGCCCACACAATGCTTACTGGAGAAAAAGAGGCAATTACTTTTAATTGTAGTTCTCAGTGTGAAGAGACTGGACAGCCCATGTGTCTTGTTGCTGGACAAATCAATACTTCCACAGTATATTAAAAAAAGAGATGGACCTAAGGTCAGGTAGGTACTTGCAGCAATAAGAAGCAGCAACTGCAGCTGAAATTAATTTCAAAATTTAGGCCTAGATTTGGCTCTTGAACTTCGGCACCCTCCAGTCTTTCTCTGGAGTAGAAGTGGTATGTGGGTGGGATTTGGAGTTTCTGTATGGTTTTAGTTCAAGAGAAACCACTGCAAAATTCAAGGGAAATAGAGAATATTTTAGAGAATGGGAGAATGTAATAAAGAACCCAGTGCAAAGGACTCTCCACCTAATGGAAAGATAGCTCTCACTAAAAGTTGTGTTTCTGCATAATAAAAGAAAGACACAGCTGAGTGCTGGTCATGCCTTGGAATGGGTTTCTGAATGAACTAGTTTTGAAAGAGGAGAGAGGTGTAGGCTGAGAGATGCATGGCTTGTGACCAGGAAAGGGACATGGGGAGAGAATTGGTCCAGCAAAGGCAGCCACTGAACAGAAGCAGAAAGGAAACAGATTTTGTTCTGAGAAGGTGCAACTCAGCTCGTTGGAGATTTTGGAGTGGGGATGTTCCTTAGTGCTCTGTGGCTGCTCTGGCAATGATGAGCCCTTAGTAATGCATGCTACTGAAATCACCTCATCACCACAAATAGGACCTTGTAATTATCCTCATAATGCAGTTGGACAAACTCAAAGGGCCACCAATTTCCAGCCTGGACAGAAAGAGTATGTAGCCAGCACTCATCTCTCCCTGCTGATCTCACAGCAAGAAGCAGATATTTTTCCTCCTCTGCCTCTCTTAGTACTTCCCAGAAGGCATCAGAGGTGCCTTCTGGATGGGATGGGATGAAACCCCAGCCAAAGAGTTTCCCAGCCCCCAAACCTGGCAGAATCACTAGTTCTACCACCAGACAGTGCTGAGCTCCTGCTAGGTGACCACAGGCCTCCTGAGGAGGGACTGAAATGAAAGAACTGATGATATGAAGGGTGAAACACACAGCTGGGAAATGTGGGATGCCAGATAGGGACTGGCAGTGGTGGAGTTCCTGAAGAGTAGGGGTGAAGGGGTGTGGAGGATAACAAAATGCTTTCTGGTGCAGCCAGGGGCAGAGTGGCCTGGCAACTCCTTTAGAGGGCAGGGAGGAGGGGAAGAGATTTGCACACTTACTCCAGGACGTCCCTGTTGAACTGCTTCTTGCTGTTGCCCAGGAATTCCCCGATCATCTGGCGGCTGAGGCCCTTCCTCTGGAGCAGAAAATGTGCCACCCCAATGGGGGTGTCTGGGATGAAGCCTCGGGAGATCAGGAACTGGATCCCTTTGTCTGGGTTTCTGCAAGGGAAGGACAGAGACATGGTGAGTTTGCATGATCTCTTGGAGGCATTGCTGCCTCTGGCTCATCCCATGGCTTGCATCAATGCAGCTCTTGGTGCGTGCCTCGGCTCCTATGAGTGTGTCAGGAGTGGGACTGGTTGGAGTGAGAAAAAGTAGCTTCCTGTGTGCCCCCCTAGCTGCTGCTGAGGACAAAAAGATGCCATAGGACCTGCTGTGTCACTTGCAGCACCTGCTGTCACCTGCTAATCACAAGTGGCATCCCACTGCCACAAAGGATTCTGCTGCATTGTACCACACCTCATTGCTGACTCTTCTGCCATCAATCTGCTCCAGAGTCAAAGGCTCTTTCCTCTGGGAAGAAACTTAGGAGACATTGCTGCCATGGTCTATGGGCCAACGAGGCTCAAGACTCCAAGGGGGATAACCAAAAGTGGACACTTTTTTTGCTAAAAAATAATTTTTTTCTCATACATTTTCAATGTTCATTGTCGAGTGATACTTTTTTACCTTCCTCACCTGAGCTTGATGTTGGCTGCCTGAACAGAAATCCCACACTCAGATTTGCTTATCTCTTCCTCCATTTCCCCCACCCTTAGCTATGTTTTTCTTCCCTTCTCTATTGATTCACACCCTCAGGCAGAAATCTTTGTGTGTGAGAGAAGACACCCAGAGAATGCTTTGTCAGAAGGGAGGGAACAGTGTGCAGCTCCCAGACAGAGGGCTTTTCTCCCTCTGTGGCTGTGAGCATCTCTTTGAGAACAGGTCTGGTGCTGAGTGGGCCTGATTGCCTGGCTGTGGGAGTGATTTTGTGCTTCTCAATGTGCCAGTGTCTGTGCCTGCACACACAGCTCTCACAGAAGCAGAGTGGTTTGGGTTGGGAATGACCTTTAAAGGCCATCTACTCCAATCCTCCTGCAGTGAGTGGGGACATTTTCATCTAGAGAAAGTGGCTCAGAGATCCCTCCAACCTGATCTTGTGTATCTCCAGATAGGAGGCATCCACCACCTCTCTGTGCAACCTGTGCCAGTGTTTCACCACGTTCACTGTAAAAATCTTTTTCCTTACATCTACTTGAAACCAGCCCTACTTCAGTTTAATACCATTACCCCTGGTTCTATTGCCAGAGGCCCTGATAAAACATCTGATCCCATCCTCCTGTCCTGGTTTATAAGACTCTGTGTATCCTGAGAGTGGGTGTGACCCTACGTGGTACCTGTCTCACAATGCAGAGATGAACAAAAAGATACATTTGTACTGTGCAGGAAGTTTTCCTCCTATATTTCAGTCTGCCCCACTGAAGGGTCTCTATCAGGATGCACTGTGCTGAGGTGAATCACTGCAGTGGCAGCAAGATTGCCACATTTCTTTGGTTCTCTGAGCTGGTGGGTGGAGAGAGGTAAGAGGGTGACTTCACGAAATGATGTCATGCTTCCATCATTAATCCAAACTCAGGATTCTTTGTCAAGGCTCAAGGAATGAGTTTGCTCAGGCAGTTCCCTGGGGTGAGGAAAGAATAGGATGAGATTTCAGAGCACATGAATGCATGATATGCACAGGCACAGACTGTGACATTGTCAGGTGGTGAAGTATGCGGGTGAGCAGCATATGTCTAGCTATAAGGGGATCAGCATTCAGCAGAGTGGCCTGCTCCTTACAGGGGCCTCATGGGCATGTAAAAAGTAGATGGGCTTGAAATAGTTTCTGCTTACTCTGTAATGTCAAAAGAAAATATCCTGGGCAGTGTGGCATCCCTGGGGAGAGGCCTGCAAGAACAGTCAGCCCATTAAATTTGTAAATAGGAGAGGTGCAAAATCTGACACAGAAAACTCCAGGCCTTCTTCAGGGAAACTTAAAAATACATCTTCTTTATTATCACACAAACCTCCAGGTTCACCATTGAAGGGTACAGGTAAAGTTCCCTGCTGAGTGCAAAGGTGATATGGTTGGGACACAAGTCAAATTAAGCAACAGAGATTCATAAAATGCACATCCACCTGCACACTTTGGTATTTGGCAAGGGACAGTATGGTGTTCAAAATGTGAGGATGAACTCAGTTACACCTGTGTGACTCCAAAGTCACTGCACTGACTTTGGATCCACTCCAGAGGAGCTGAGAGCTGAATATGGCCAGAAGAATGCACACACTGACGTGGATGTGCAGGTTTCATTTGAGATGGTACATGCAATGCCATCAGAGGATGAGGATAAAACAGTCCAGCTGTGACAGCCCTCCTGCACTGCCTAGACTATAACTGAAATATTCTTTCACTAACAGCAGCTTTTCATCAGTTTTTCCCAGGATTCAATTTGTTCTCCACAAAATCCTGATAGCAATACAACATCTCTGCCACTGAACACCTGCAGATGTATCCCATGTAGTGCAGCATGTAGCTTTTACCCAGATGTGCAGCAGACAACTCTATTCCCCTCTCCCCTGAGCTATTCATTTTTGGTGTTGCAGGGGTGTTAAGCAGAGCCAGTAAACGCTGCGGGATTCCTCAGGTCCTGCTGGCTTTCCCTGTGCCCACGCAGCCAGCTGCCCACACACACTGAGCTATTACAGCAGTGCTGCATCATGAAGCACTCGCCATTCCAGGGAATTCACCCCCTCACTGCGCAGCAGGGATGGGGGAAGTGCCACTGCATCAATGTTTCCAGAGTCCTGCTCCATGCCAGAGCACTGCCTTCCAAAAATGCAAGGTAAGGCCAGATAAACTGTGGCAGATTCCACTAGAAACTGCAGGCTTTCAGCTCCTGCTCTGGGGGAAGCCAGGAAAAAGGATTAATCCTCAGTTCCATGCTCTACAGATCAGTGCCCACATCCCAAACCCCACAGTAGTAAACTGGCTTCTTCCTGGAAATAGACAGGGAAAGCAACAACTGAATAACTGCAGAAAGCTTAATGGCCCTTGCAGCCCCTTGGATAGGAAGTCTCAAGGGGAGCTGCATGTCCCCTGGATACTGCTCAGAGATTGAAGAAAGGCATCGTTCCCCAGAGCTAACAGGCTCTTTTCCTCACTCCTGTCCTCCAACCTGTACTTAGAACTGGAAACATGCTCTGTAAGAGTCCCAAATCTGTTTGACCTAACATCATTTCACTTCTGGATGTGCTCTGAGACCAACCCTAAAAACCTTTCTACCTGGTCCCTGCCTCCTGGAGTCCACAACCTCACTGGTACACATACAAAAATCCTGTGCATTGCCCCCTTGTCTGTGAAAAACTCCTGCCTAGGACTGCATAATGATCAGTCCTTGCTTTGACTAAAATGCCCACGCTAACGTGTGGGAAAACATTCTCCTAGTAAGGGTACATTACATCCTCATTTTTAGGAGACTCAAATGGAAACAAAGACCGAGAAATGAGAGTGTGATAATAAAGCAAAACCCCGTACTTCTCGTGGCTTGTTTAGATGAGAAAAGTCTCATCAGAAGGCAATGAGCAAATTTAAATCTCCTTTAAGGAGCTCAGCTACTTTCTGCCAATCCACATGTGACCCTGTGAGTTAATCTCTTCTGATGGTAACCTCTGCTCTGCTTTTGCTTTCACACCTTCAGCTTTCTCATAGGATATCAAACCTGGGAATGTGAGAGACAGGTGACTAAACCTGGTCTGTCAGGTGAAAATCTACCCAAATATCTGAAGGAAAATGACAGCCAAAGATGTAATTTTGTCATTATGACTCATACTGGGCTAGCTAAGCTCCGCTCTACCTCTGTGTCTCTCTCTCTCTCTTTACTTGGAATTGCCCTATGTTAAGTAACCAGGGCTGGGTTTACAGTCCCAGCTATGTTTTCTCCTTTGCAACAGAGGGGAGTAGAGTGACCCCAGGCTCAGCTGGTGGATGCCAAATGGACAGCAAGTGGAACTGAAGGTTCAGTGAATTGTGAGAACATGGGCACTACTCATGGGCTTGTTCCTCTGCTAGGCAGAAGAGAAGGACAGTACTTGGTACAATTAAGCGAAAAAGCTTCTGGGAAGCAAACCTGTCTTGTGCATTGCATACCCAGGTTGTCACGCCCCTGAATAGGAATGAACTGCCCTGGAGATGGATCTAGACCAAAAGCCTGCCATCATCTGTTCTTGTGAGGCATAACACAGGCTGGGAAGCAGAGGAAGAGTCACTTACATGTTAAAGAGGTTCAGTCCAATGCGGTAAAGGCGTTTCCTCATGGTGTCTGTGGAAAGTGTGGGGGACTTGCAGCTGGCTGGGTTCTCGCAGTGGTACCTCGGGAGACTGAGGATCATGGCCTGCAGGGCTTCTTTTGAGGACACCTCAGAGGCTGACTTAGCTGAAGTGGAGGTGCTGCTGCTGCTCAGCTGCTCTGAGTTGTCTGCATTCTCAGACTCCAAGCCTTTGCTTTGCCCTGCCTCATTGCTTGCATCCAACTGGAGCTTCTGCATCGCCATCTGATCCGGCTCAGCACCGCTGTCCCCTGTGCCATTAGTACTGACATCCACCTCGGTGGAAGTGAGGCTGTTCTCAGGTAAGCTCTCTGGGGCAGAGGGTAGCTCACTGGCTTCTCCCTCCCCTTCTTCTGGGTTTTCTTCAGCCTTGGTAGCTGGAGAGAGCCCAGCCTGGTCGTTGCTGCTGAGACAGTTTGCCATGGACACCGAGGTAGATGATGAGACAGAGATGTTCTTGTTGTCGATCTGAACTGTGACATCTCGAAAAGCCATCATGAGAGTGCTGCTGCTCTTGGGTAGAGTATCTGGCAGGAGACCTTCCTCCTTCTCCTGATCCTGCAGCTCAGCTTCTAAGTCTTGGTTTGGCTGCATGGAGCTGGCGCTGAAGGTCTCCCTGATCTGGTACGAGCCCCCATCTTGCAGGGAGCACATGGTCTTCAGGCTCCAGGTGCTGAGGGCATCATCGATGGATTTGGCCAGGGACTGAACTTGTTCTGTGAAGGAGTCCTCCAGCTCAGTCAGTGCCCCGCTGATGGTGGCTGGCAAGGACGGGGACCTCACCAGTGGGATGCCCACAAAGTTGTAGCCTTCCACCAGGGCTTTCTCAGCAGAAAAGCTCTCCGAGTTCTGCACGCGGACTTTCCTCAGGGAGATGCGGCGTGGCATGCGGCTCTCCAGCAGGGAGTTGCGGATTTTCTCAAAGTTCTTGCTGAGCTGGTACTGCCTGAATGCTGTCTGGATGGTGCAAGCTGCCCTGCGAGACACCAGGTGGCCGCCGTATTTGTGCTCTAGCATTTCGATCTGAAAAACAGAGAACAGAGATGTTTCTGCTAATTGCCGGCTGATGGCTTCTTGTTGCCCCACTTCCTGTACTGATCAGTCTTCAATGACTGTCAAAGGAATTCTGACGTTGAATTTGCTTTTCCCTGTAGTGCCATGCCCCTGATTTCAACAGAAGGTTCCCATTTGGGCATGACTGGCAAAATCACCAGTACCACAAGCTTCCTCACAGCTGTAAGGGGATCCTGCCCCTTCCTGGATTGCCAGTCATAAAAGCTGGAGTCTGCAGGTGCCCATCCCTTGCATGGCCTTTAGGCAAGTTCATCACTGCAAATACAACATTCCAGCAATGTGTCTTCCTGCTCAGCGGTGCTCTGGTAATATCAAGCATTATCTCGTCTCAGAGTGTTACTAATGCTTCTCCCCTCCTTATCAACCTTAGGAAATACTCTCAGTGAAAGGAGAAATCATTCAGAAAAAGGGAAGAGCTTTTAATTTTTATAAATGCAGAGAATGCTGGCTTGATCTAGCAGATAAAAAGAAATATAAACTTCCATTTAAGTTAGTGGAAGTTGGGTTTGTTCTGAGTTTGTGTGTTTTAAAAAGTATTCTGAATCCTAAAGTGTCTTCCATTTTGATATTTGAGCTTTTCAGGTGTCAGCCAGCAATGAAAAGAAAAATACCCAGAAGAAGAAAGACTCTCCATTTTGAAAGGTAAAGAAAATCTGAATTTTAAATGTTGAGACAAGATAATAAAAACACATAGAAGGAGGATTTAACTGAGCTGAAATGACAAACACATGTAAATACCTCAACACACACCATCTCAGCTGGCTTCAGCAAAGCAAGTATGTATGATTGTTCCTATAGTCTAAAATTTCAACTTCCTGGTAATCGCCCCACTCTTCCTTTGCAGCTGGGTTTTCACTAACAAGTTCCAGGAGAATGACAGATGATTTGGTTCCAATGAGTGGCTGACAGAGGACAAGGGAGACAGTGTGAAGATGAAGGTGGAAGATGGGGTTTAAAAAAAAATAGAAGAATGAACTCAAACTACCTTCACTGAGGTTTAGATGAACTGTGAGCTAAACTCGACATCATTGGCACTCCACAGGGCAGAGTGCAGGTGCACACTGTAGTGTTAATATGTGTGTGCACACATACGGAAAAAAAAAATAAAGATGAAGGGCAGGACTGAGAGGGCTGGTGAAGTCAGTCCTGAATTAGCAGAGGATTCACTGCATCAGTCATGTTGTGAATATCAGCTCGTTAGCAGAACCAAAGGATGAGTTTTACTGACTGCATCCTCATCCCCAGACATACCACTTGTCCCTCACCATGCCTTCTTGGCCCAGTACTCAGTTTGAAAAACTGAGCTCCACAAGATCTGAGTTTAAGTGCAAATTGGTTTCACAGTCAAAGTGAGACTGAGGCATGAGCTTCAGCTCACAGAGTCAGGTCGTGTCACCTGCTTCCTTCTTCTTTTTCATAACATGACGTAAGTTAGAGATAAACCCATCAGTGAGTGATGTAGGTACACGTGAAACCTGGTCTGACAGCTATGAGAAGTGTAAATGACCTCTGGCATCTTTCCAATACTAACTCCTCTCGAAGTAGAGGAAGATAATGTGACCTTGGGAGATGACAGGCAGAGAGGAGCAACATAAGCCCAGCCTTTTTGTGCCTGCACTGGTATCCTGGCTGTGGAGCAAGTACTGGGAGGCTGACATTTATGGAGGAGAGTGGGATGGGGAGCACATCCTTTCATATTTCCCTCTCTGGACATGAGGCAGAGACCTTTCCCTTGTGCTCAAACATGACGTAGCCTTCTGTTTTCTGTCTGCCTTGTCCTTGAGCTCGTACTCTGTCCAAGGCAAACATCAAATCCCAGCACTAAGAAATACCAGCAATTTTCTTAGGGATGGGCTTGGCCACTGCAGTTGCAGAGGTAGCTGGCTCAGAGCTCTGCTTACCCCTAAGTTAAGGAACATTTGCCTAATACTTTCACTGCTGCCCTCTCAGAAAAGGTCTGCATAAATGTTGTTAAAAATCACCCCCACAACAATCATGGATACAGAGTCATTTACCACAAGACCTGTCAGTTTTGGATAAACAAGGACATTCTAAATCCTGCCATTAAACCAACACTCCTGACACAAGTATTTAACGTTGGCCTGTCTGGAAAGAAACTGGACTATCCCTTGGCCCATTCCTTCAGGAGGAAAGCTCATGCAGATAAATGTTAATTAAACCAGTAAGCTGCAAATGCCCAACCCAGACAGTTATTACTGACAACTGACCGTGAGCACTTAAAAGAATGATCTGGTTAATGAAAATGTAGAGCTAATTGTGTAAGGAGGGAAAGAGGAACAAATGGGAGGGACAGAATAACAGTAAAATGCAAAATAAAACAGAAGCAAGAGCCTTACAATTATCTGAGGTTTCCAAGGAGGTGACAGCCATTCTGAAAACATACAATTCATATGCTCTGATCTTATTAGAGGCCAAGACAAGATGTCATTGCTAATCTGAAGTAAAAGGCCAGTTTATCTCATGGAAGGACAGTGCCAAAAATGGCAGACTTTAGTGAGGAGAGATCCTTCTAAAAGTCTAAAGGAACAGAGCTCCTATCAGTACTTCGATAAAAAACATCATCAGCTTTTTGCAATCCATAATCTCAGTCCTCCCAAAGGACCAAGACATTAAGGAGCAGAACTAATCTGAAGTGAGAGGACTCCCCAGCTAGTCTGTTTTCCAGCTCCTACCAGGGGTGCAAGGCTGGGTTCTGCATGTGCTCCACTGCCAACTAGCCTTGTCCAGAGCAATGGGAATCCTACAGTATCTTTCAGCAGGCGTAACAGGGACAGGGACTGTTCCAAGGGACGCTTGAGGAGACTGGCAGATCAAGGTAAATTGACAGTCCAAAGGAATTAAGGATTTCACACAGCTGTAGCCTGTGTTCTTCCTCTCCAGAGGAGGAAAGGGCATCTGTTAGCACCATAACAGTCATGGATAATGGAGATGTATGGCTGGATGGCTGGAGGAATCTTCTCTTCCCATCTGAGAGGCAAGAAAGGCCAGGCATGATTGGCCTTCTCTCGCTCCTAATAAACCCCATGAATCACAAGTAATTGCCTACTTAAAGCTGCTCTTCTCTGGGGAATGATCTGACAGCCAGCACCAAAGGAAGGGAAAAACAGGAGGGGGCTCTGGGGGATTTCAAAGAATAATTAGCTTAATACATTTCTGGCCTCAGTATGAGCACTCCTTGTGAGCAATTCAGGCCTTGAATTAGAAATGGCTGTGAAATACTCACTGCCATGAGGGATTGCATATGAAGGGAGATTTAACAAGGTCAAAGCAAGCCAAAAGGCAAGCCAAACTGCAGGCCTGGATATGGCCAAACATTTGAGGTGTACTCCTCATGGTTTTGTTGCCCATAGGCATAAATTTGTAAATCTGCCAGGAGAGACCACAGCCTGGTCTCAGTTGGCACTGGCTTTCTACCCATGTTGCCAAAGAGCAGGGTGATGTGCCACCATGTTATAACCAGAAAAGAATCAGGCTCAGGGACAGAATCTGTGTCACTCAAGGCGATGCATGTTCATTAAAAAAATCAGAAAAAAAAAAAAAGCATACATGTCCTCTATCACTCATTCCTTATGCTTTTTCCTCCCTCCAGCCTCTCACAATGGAATGACATTGCTATAAGGGATATTTGTTAATGGAGTGTTTTCCTTCATCCATGGGACACCTGCTGCCCTTCAGCACAGCCCAAGGGTATGTGTGACTGAAATCATGCTCCTCTTTCCTGTGGTCCTCTGCATTTTCCCAACATTACTGTAGAGTCTAAGCACAAGGGAACTTTAGTATATGAGTCTCTGTTCCAACCTCCCAGCATAAAGTATTTCTGCTCTGTGCACTGTCAGAATTCTCTGTTTCATGGGGTAGGGAGCAAGGAGAGCCATGAAGCCATTCACCAACTCTCTAGGATGATGCTGAGGGGCAACAACTGGTCCAAGCCTTGCAAAGGAGGCTGCACTTTACCCTCCTTCCTTACTAGCACTCAGTCGTCTCTCAAAAGGTAAATGGGACTTCAGTCGTGCAGTGAGACTAAAAATTTCTCCTTCCACCCCTTTCTCTTACTGTAAGTTCTATTCCTGTATTACAAGTTTTGCTATAAGTAAGGTTCTGCTGGGACAGGGCTGTGCAGTTCTCATCACCCTTCTTCCCATTTAAGAAAGCTACCTGATGAGTAAATTGATAGGAATATGCATAAAAACATAAACTACAATGCAAGAGTGGAAGAATTAGTACTCTTCACTGCCTGAAAATCCCCCCTTCCAGAGATGAAGGCAATTCACTGAAGACATCCATGAGTCTGGAGGGGCACACAAATTGTAGGGCCCCTTTTCTGTGAGAAAAGTGGTTTCACCAAGAAGATAGGCTCAGTCACTGCAAGGTCAGTTCTGCGAGGCACCAGGCATTAATGAACAATCAACTAAACAGATCTGTCTTGTTCCTATGCATCCAGGGCAGATTTGGCCTCTGCTGCAAGGACAGTGATATGGCAAGCATGACCTTAAAGCTAAAATAACACAGGACAGACAATCCCTAGGACAAACCAGAGCAGCTCTAGGATATTGAGGAGGCTAAGCTTGTATATAGCAGTCAAGATGTGGCCCGCCCTGAAGATATGTCACATTAGCTTGTGAAGCCAGTTAATTAGTCTCTCTTATTTTTTTTCCGGGTGTGAAGCAAGAATTCTGTCTGAGTTGAGTATGCAGGATTTTGAGAAAGACAGAGCTAGAGAGCCAAGGTGTCTCTTTTGCTCAGAAGTGTATTGGGTCACTGATCTGACATATATGTCTAGGGACAGCATCTGTGCCTTGGGGGAAGTGGTAGGGAGATGTCCTAGGAGTAGCAGCTTCTTCTGTGGAAACCTCATTAGCTGAGACCCTTCAGCTGCAATAGCACAGCTTCCACTGAACTCTCCCCCTGAACATAATCTGGACACTGCCACTAGTGTTCACTTGTCCTCCTCACCTCACAGGCTGCAGGGTCTGCAGATCCTACAGCCTCTGACTGAGCTGCCTTCCCAGGCAAAAGGCACAAATTATGCATTCGGTCTGTTTTGCACAGCAGCTGTCCTGGACTGAAATCTGTGGAGATTAGGACGATGGGACATGTTCCACCTGTAAGGGAGGAGGCCAGCAGCTTAGCCTGTCCCACTGTCTCCTGCTGGGAGTCCATTGGGAGATGCAGCTAGAGACGGGCACACTTGTGCTCTGGGGTTGGCTGTAGCCTCAGGCACAGAAGGCAAGGCTTGCAACTTCTAGGACTGAATCATTTTTCTCTCAGCCTGGTAAACTTGCCTATCTCTTCAGCATCCTCCTCTGGACTAAGGGCAGTGGTGGTAGCAGTGCACAACATTGCTGTGCAGGACACCCATTGAATAAACCCAACTTCCTCCTGAAAGCTCACGCTAATGCAGAAGTGTGCTGGGGGCCTGCCCTGCATGATCCAAGATGGCAAGATGGTTCTTGGAGACTCTCCCTTGAGGGACGTCATTTGGAACAACCAGCTGCTGGGAGCCCTACAGACACTGTACTCTTGTGAGCAAGGCACTACCCTTGGATGCTGCTGCTCTTGGCTGCCTACAACCCATCCCTAAGCCTACACTCACAACTGGGTTTCTTGGTCCATTATGGACCACTGAATCCAGGTAACAAGGAGCAGGTTTGGGTGAAAGGGTGACTCAGTCAGAGGTGGGGGAAGCTATGTCCTCCATCAGCCCCACGTACCCAAAGGGCAGGCTAGGCAGGACAAAAGCTCTAATGAATAAAAGGCTAATGTATTTGCTGAGAGTCATTCCATCACGGTGCAAATGCAGTCCCACCCGTCCCATCCCCTTCTCCCACAGCTTGAGGAGGAGGAAGCCTCGGTACCTGTTTATTCTTTAGGTCAAGGGAGAGCTCATAATCGGAGGCAGCTGCATGGGAACACGAGGCCGTCCCTTTGCTGCGCTGCACTCTCACTGGGGAGCCCGTGTGGTGGAGGCTCGCCTTCTGCACCAGAGGGGAACACCCCGCTGCCTGCTCTTCTTGGAGCTCCTCATGCTGGGCTTTTAGCGTCAGGGTGTCGGACCTGCCTTCCTGGCCACTCTGTCTGCCGGCCTCCTTCGGATCCTCCGTTTCACACCCGGCTTTCTTGCTTGTGGAACCGCTGGGATCGTCACTGTGAACAAAACGCAACGTTTCGCTTGGTTTATTTGTTTATATTATATTGGATGTATGATCACGTTTATTGTTCACTATACTCATTTCCCTGAGCTGCATTTTAAATGTCTGGGGAGCCTGGGCTGTCAGAGGTCTCCTCCAGTGATGGATCAGGACTGGAGGCTGATCCAGCTAAAGCTCTGATGCCTCCCTCTCTATGAACTCCTCGAGCTGCCTGGTTGCTGCAGTTGGAGGAGCTGGGGAGCCAGGGAGGGTGTCATGGCCTGTGGACACCTCTCCTGCCCTCTGGCAATCATCCCTGGGCACTTGTTGCCTATTGCTGAGCATCTCTGCACATCCCAAGTCCCATTTGGCATGGAGCCTGGATCCCAAGAAACCAGTTTTCCCTTGGGCTTTCTAAGGGCATGTGGGAAATGGGGCAGGGGCTGCTAAATGTTGCAGAGTTTCCAGAGAAACTCTTGGACAGCTGAGAATATAAAGGGGCAGCAGAGCCAGCCAGCCCTGAAATCCTGAGCCTTTGAAGAGTGTCTCCAGTACAGCCACAGCAGACTCAGAGCTTCCATGAAAGAAGCTGCCTCTTTCTGACCCACAAATTGCTGTGCCATTGAGATCTTCTGTAGAAAGGAAAGTTGTCTTTTCTCCTGTCAGCCACAGCAGCAGTTGTGTGAAACCAGGGCCTGACAACTGTGCACTCTAAGAGAGCTATCTTGCTCCAGGCAGGATGGGATTAGCATATGTCTGATCCATTGAAGTGGTGAAGAAGTCTGTACTTAACCCTTCTTGCCAAGTATATTCCAAAATCATCTGATTTCAAACAAGATTTTGTTATTCTGGGGTTCTCTTTGAACCATGGGAGTGTTTGCTCATTGTTACCTTAGCCTTCTTCCTGTGGCTATAGAGGAATAATTTATGATTTCTGAGAGTGTGCAAGCCTACGTGGACTCTGGCTGCTACTGCACCAAGTCCATCAGACACAGTTCCACTGGTTTCCAAGGGATGAGCACTCAGTTGAGAGCAACATCCAATTTGGAAATAATTACTACAGAACCAATGCTTTTAATTTCACTGAATCCAAGAATGTGTGTTGCCTCCCATACTTAAACACCATTAAATTCTTTCATTCACTTCTGAAACATACCTCTTTCTCTTGGATTTCTTCCACATTAAACCAGTTCTGCTATCAACTAGATACTAAAGAATTTTATGATTGGTGTTGATATCAGAGCAAAAAGAAATTAGATATGATTTTATGTAGTGCCCAAATTACTTAGAAGCTTATTACTTATCTCATTTTCCAAAGTGCTGTAAGCCCTTAAGAGTCCAAATCTTCTAGCTGCAAATAGACCTTGCCTCTTAAGCTTCTGAGCACTTTTTCACATTTGCTAGTACTTTAGAAGTACTAGCAGAAGTTTATTCTCTCCAATGGCAGCTTTTCTGTTCAATAGATTAACAATCAAATTTAGAAATTTTCCCACAGTTTCTAAGAAGGCTCCAAATCTGATGAGCCAGACGCTATCAGAACTTCAGAATTAAGAAGATGAAGGATTTAAATTTAGAAAGTTTCTTCTTTTATACACATGCCTGTAGTCACCAGTTAGACTTTAAAAAATTCACAGAAGAAATCAGTCTCTTACATAAATGCTATATATAACCAACTTTGTTAAAGTATATTAAAATGACATCTTTGCATACTCATCATCAGGAAATACATTAAAATGAGGGATAAAACTGTTCTTTTAGGTTGAACACCTTATCAAAGTTTGCATTGTTCTATTCCTGATGCTACAATTTTCTCTACACCTAAAGGTATTTTTAACTCTTTATTTTTAATTCTTTCTTTTCTTTGTCTATCCACATTGCAGGAAATCTTACTGAAGGACTTTTCTCGTACATATGTCACTGTAACATTTTTGTTGGCAGCCCCTGCTATACCCATTCTGATTTTAACCAGTAGAGCAGCAATTTTTATCCTCAGCCTAAGGGACGATCAGGTGACATAGACTTGATCACATTTTCACAGTTTTTCTGAATACTCTGCTGGCTGCTCTGGGTAGAACATGGAGTGAGTGTAAGAGTTTTCAGAGCTCAGTCCCACTGCTCTGTAAGGAGGATGTCACCTCTGGTGGGTGAATCTCTCTGCTTGGTTTTCTGTCACACACAGTGTAGAGCCTGAGTGAGTAACATTCACAGTGACAGGATATCCTGCATCCACTGCCAATACAGAAGTAAAACCAGCAGGCTTTGCAGAATCAGACTAACCTAGACTGGGAGGGAAAGCTGGATGTGTCTCTTCCAACTCCCTGCTCAAAGGAGGGCCATTTTCAGAGGCAGATAAGGTTGATCTGAGCCTTTTCCAGGCAGGTCTTAAATATTTCCAGACATGAAGGTTCCCCAGGCTCTCCCCCCAGCCTGGAGCCATCAGTCCCTGCCCCAGCAACACTGTAAGAGTGCTGCTCTCCAGCCCTGCCCCAGCTTTCCCCTTTCTGTGGCCATGGTCATGCTCGATCTGGACCCTGAAGGCTGACTCCGTAACTTGACCTTGGACCTGCCACATCAACACAGACCGACTCATGACTGGGTTGTATCTGATCCTCACCACACCCAATTCTGACCCTGGCCAATGAGGCACAGGCTGTTGGACCAATCCAATATGCTCAAAAAGCCTCCTTTAACCTCATTAGGCATTTTAGGTCATTCCTCAAGACTCCAGAGTGCCCTAAGAATGCAAGGACTGTTCAGCCACAGATGTGTGAGAAGCACCATACATTTCAGCACTGCTCTCCCAGGGCATTACTGAGGTCCTGAAGACTCTGTGCTGGGACAAGGACATCAGCTAAGCACACAAACACATTAACCTTGCCTTCCTCCTCCATGCACGCCCCAAGCACAGTGGACACAGCCATACAGAATGAATTGTGCTTATGCATGGAATTTCCTTAGGGTCAAAATTCAGTCAAATCCAAATCAGATTCCACTGGAGCCCTCAAAGGCATTTTTTAGCTAGATGCTTTTATGCTAAATATAAACATTTTAACCCTGTGCTGGTTTGGCTGTGGGGCTATCCACAACACAACAGCAAACACTCCTGCTGAAGTGGGAATAGCTTCTACATGTTCTGTTGTGGGGGAAAAAAATAATTAAAATGGCTGAACCATTGAAACATTTTTAAGTTCTTTTAATGTGAAACAAATCTGGGGGGAAGGAAAAAAAGCAGACTTACTTCACTTTTGAACAAACCTGGGAAATTTCAGCTTCAGCAGTAACTTCAGTGATTTATAAGCAGTGGAAAAAAGGGGTAAAGCCTGGTTTTGGTTAGCAGTCTCAATGTTACCATTATAGCCCTATAGTTCCACTTAGCAAATCTGTATTTCTCCCAGGTTTACTCTCATCTTGAACCTGTTTCTGAGGAAGTGTTTTGGGAAGGCCTGTTCTTTGTTCTCTAGTAGCAATGACTGATGAAGCCTCAAATAAGAGATAAAATACACTGCTAAAGATCAAACCTGATGCTACAATTAAATAAATAAAAACTTAACAATCCTGACATTTTCCCTCTGTCCTGAGTGACACAGTTGAATTTGCATTGGTAGAACAGAGGTTTGGTTAACAAAAGGCTCAGGAGCTAGTATAGTCACAGTAACAAAAAAGCTACCAGTAAAAAAAGTAAGTAGGGCAAGGAAAGAAAGCATAGCATGAAAGATCTCTGGGGAAAAAATGTTATTAAGCAAATCAGGGGGATTCACTTGCCTTCCCTTCACCAGTAAGCAGACTCCCTGGCTGTGGGACAAAAAAAGGGAATGGAGGTATTGCATGTACTGTTTCTTGGATGAGAAAATTGGTCTAACCAACTGTAATAATTAAAATCCCATGCAGAGTCTAAGGTGTGAATCCCAAAGTCCCGGCCAAATTCCAACTAGGTCAATTTAGTTTGAATCCCAGCATCACCCCTGCAGTTTCAGCTGTAGTAAGTGTTCTTTACTTGCTGTCCTCAAGTGTCATATGCCTCCATTATTCACAGCCTTTACAGTCATACAATCAGGTTGAGAAGGTTTGCAATTTCTTTGAATTCTGTTTGGTTCAAAGTTGCAATGTTAATGTAAATCACTTGCAATTGGGTAAATTACAAATTCGGCTGTTCTCTTCTTCCTAGATGTTTCTTTATGACTTTTATGACCCATAATGAGCCTAGTCACTGTTACAAATGGATTCCATCTGCTGTGAAAAGTATCTCTGGTGTTTCAGGTATGTCCTGTTCATTTGCATTGCTGACTTGTATATGCCTGCTGCAGACAACTTTGTTAACAGAAATGGTTACCACTGACAATCTGACACAGGGCTTATATAAAGTACTATCCCCAGTCTAGCATTTCAAAACATATCAGGGTTGTGAGCTAAATCCCAGTACTTGTTTCAAGAAGGCAGGATGGTGAAAATGCTCTCACTGAGACAATTCAGCTGGCACCCATAAATATTTTTATTTAGCACAAGTAAATCAGACTTCTGATACTTAGCTTTTATGTGCAGGCTTCTCAGGAAGATTTTCTATAAGAATTAGAGTAAGGGAAGGATGAGGGGAGAAGATGGAGGAGAAATGTCATAATAGTGAGGGATTTTTATTACTCTTTTTTTTCTCCCACCCTGCTCCTTTGGAAGCATAAAGACCAAATCAGTGACACTAAATTATCAAGCTAGAGAAGCCATTTGCCCATTTCTAGCCATATCAGCTCCCCATGTCTGCACAGAGCTGTTGTGTCACTGTCTGTCCTGAGAGAGAGATGACTGCTTTGCATTTGCTACAGCATCAGGGTGTTGCACTTCCTTGCAAACTCTTCATCACCTCTTTGCTGCTGGAAACACGTTACAGCTGGGAAAGGATTTACACTTCTAATTGTCAACTGTGGAGGTGAACCATGGTTATCTATTGCATCTTGACTGCCAGGCTTAGACAATCCCACACTTCACGACCTGAGAAACAACAAGCAGCCCCTTCCCCTCAAACATTTCAAGGCGATTTCAAGGCAGACCTACAGGCAGGAATACACATGTTGGATGCTGCAGACATTACATTCCATTGAACCACAGTCAAATACCAAAATCACTTCTTGGTCTGAGAGGAATTTTCAGAGCTCTCAGAATAGTTTTTGCATAGTGGGTGAGTGGCTAAAGAGGGCCCAAGGACCAGAAGAGTGACTCTTCTGTAAGAAATTAGAACTGAGCTTTCTCACTTCAGAGCTACAGGGCTCCCATGTGGTCACCACAAAAAACTCATCTCTTTGTGCCTTCTCTTCTCTTCCAATTAAAAAACAAAAGCAAATTAATAAGAGCAATAACAGAGGAACAGAAAATACAGTGGCACCTCTGGATTTGGTGAGTGGTTTAAGAAATCAGTCACTGAAGAAGAGGATGTTCTTGTTGCCAGGTGCAATGGTTATGCAAAAAGGTCTAGCTAATCATACAGAAGGAAGCTGTGGCTGTGAGGTGAGTACAAAAGCATTGCAGAGGCTAACCTTGACTCTTTTTTGTGTCCCTGTGTCACTCCAGGAGAAGACCATCTTTCTGTTTCCCATGTATAACTTACCAAATGCCTTCTTCATGTATTCAAGGTCAGTGAGCAGGATGGTGACCTGTAACTGAGGCCAAGGCTACCTGGATTAGTTATGAAAGACCACAAAAATTTATGCATCCATTTCACAGTGCTCCTTATGAGGATTGGTTAGTTATTGTACATATTCCATTCTTAAATTGCTGTAAGTGATTAATGGCCTGATTAATTCCCACTCATGGCCTTATATGAGACTTCAAAGCTTCAGAGATGTCAGAATAAAATAAAATAAACCCTACAAAGTACAACACAGAGAATTAGAAAAATAGTTCACTAGCTAATGTCAGTAGAATGGAGTCCAGACCCCAAGTCTGCAGGAACTTGTGCTCCCTCTGTCTTTCCTAAGCTTCCCTACTGAACAAAAAAAAAAAAAAATCAACTGCTGAATTAGCAGGGTCCAAAATGCCTTTTCAGTTTACTTAATTTCAGTGTTCCCTGAGGACACCCATGATGTGAATGGGTTCATCAGTATTCAATGGGGGAAAAAAATGTCTGAAGAAGACTTGGTAATATATTATGGGATCTTTTCAAGGTTCAGAGATTTCTGACATGCAGGGGGCCTAAGAATTGCTTCTGATTTGCTTCTAATTTGAAGTTTTAGGGTGATTTAGAGGCAATGCTTTCTGGGAGCCTGCTGAAACTGATGGAAGGCAAAAGTCTCTCCAGACAGAAAGGCAGGGAACTTGGAACTTTATCTTGGCAAATCAACTCCTGCCAGCCAAGCTGCACTTTTCTCAGACAGTCTCCCTCAACAAAGACAAATATAGGAACAAGATTCTGATTTTGCCTACATTCACATTACACCTTGCAAGCCATCCTCTTGCACTAGTTTTACCCAGGATGACTTAATGGTAAGTAGCCAAGCTCATTACCCATCCCAGAATATATTCCTTATTTTATAAAAGGTCTTCACGCACACCTGTAAAATAGATTTGACAGCATGGTACAGCAAATATATTGGAAATTAATTAAATTTAACATCCTTTAGCATGGACTGAACCAGGCAAGATCTTTTCAGCATCACTTGAAGTGGTTTGGGTGAGATGTACATTAAGCAGACAGAGAATGTAATAATACTAGCAAGAGCCTCCTGTCCCAGAGGGACCAACATACCAAAGCCAAGGCCTTCATTTCAGATTTAGTCTTTAAACTTGATCCCCTTGTGCTGTGTAATTCCCACATTGTTGTGGTGTTGTGCCTTTTGTTACAGAACAGTACTACAGGAACTAAATATTTCTGAAGCAAGCCATGCCCTCTTGGTACAAAGATGAGTGTTCAGGTGTCAGACTGGGCTGGCTGCCAGTCTGAGGACCTGGCTGTCCATGACAGATTTCATCTAGCAGAGGACTAAGATCTCTGCTTTTCTAAGAGGGCAGGCAGGCTTCTCCAGAGGGTGGCTTGGAAAAGCTAAAGCAGCTCTGACTTGATGAGAAGTGGTGTTCATGGTGCAAGGCTCGCTGTGCTGGGTGGTGTGGGTGGCTGTGTCATGGTTTTTTTTCTTATAGTTCCTCGATGTGTCTGTATGACACCTCAGCATGGCACTTGGGCCGCCTCTCTGACACACCCCTTCTTCCTCTTCCCATCCATGGCTCCTGTTTCACCAGCTGCAGAGCACAAGGCGCAGCTTGGGAAGTGGAGCCCCTTTCTGAGCTGCCTGTCACAGCCTGGGGCTTGGCACCCTGGGCTGGTTGCTGTGCTATCTCTGCAGGTTAAATACAAATCCCACAGCCTGGCACTGCACACAAGGTCACTTGTGGCTGCTTTGAACAGGGCACCTGTGCATCACTGAGGTGTGAAGAGCACCAAGTGGACACTGAAGGCATAGGAGGTCCTCCTCTGCAGGGTTTAATTACTTTTATTTTAACCCCAGACCTCTCTTGCCTCTGCAATTTTTGGTAAACACGACCTTTTAGAGAAGGAAAAAACAGATGGCATCCTGCATTAGTGTAACTGCCCGCTCAGCACCCCAGGAAAGAGAAACTTGGCTTCTCAGCAGCAGTCTTTCTGCCACTTTGAGTCAGATCTCTTGGCTCCCCATCCCTGAGGCAGGTTTGAACATCACCAAATTCGCTGATAAAAGCCTGCCGGTGCAATCATGCAGAAGATAGAATTTCACTGCTAAAATGGGATGGATTCAGGACTGGGAAGCATCAGAGTCTCTACAAGGCAAGGAAAGCTTGCATATCCCTCAGCCTATTTCTCTCCTAATCCAGCAGTAAGCTGGGTGAAGGACATGGCTCTTGGCATTTATAAACCCAGGCAAGGGCTTCTGCAGTCTTCTTTTTCTACCTGCTGTGGCAGACTCCAGGTTGGACTGTACCTCTGGGCTCTTTCCTAAGGGATCAGGGTCATTGATTTGTGAAGGCAGTGACTGAGCCACTTCACAGGTAGATCTTGGTGTGACTCAGATAAATTTTATTTCTATTCTGAAGTATCTCAGCTATTTAATCTCTTGTGAGTACTGCAATCCAGTAGGTCATTGCTTGTATCAAACCAAACAGAAAGATGCCTTGTTCTCCTCGACATAAAGAGGAGCACAGCCATAAATCACCATCCCTCTCAATACAGACAATCCAAACAGCATTCACTAGCTTTATCCATATTTTAACTTTGCCACTCTGTTCAGATCTAGAGGCTTGCACTGCCCTTTGGCTGAAGACCAAAGATAGAAACAGCAGGGTTAGCATTCCTTCCTCCTTTCCCCAATGCAGTGACCACCCCCACAGTCTTATGCAGTAGGCACAAAGCTCTACTTTTCCAGTTTTTAACCTATTTTGTCTCTGCTGCTTCACTTACACTCTGATCCACTTCATGTCACATTTCTTCCCTGAGGTCCCATTTCTTTTTCTATCTTTTTTTCATTCCCATTTGGAAAACAGGATGACTTAGCAACTTACACATTTGGTCACACAAGCTCAGTTTTCCCTATGCCACCTCCACTTTTCTTACCTATGAGGAATGAAAATTATTCCTACCCCTATTTTCAGACATAGAACTTTTGGGGCAAGACCATAAAAAAACCCATGAAGTTTACCTAGACTCAACTAATCCTACTGTATTGTTGAGCAGTATCCTGGCTGGTGTTATAAATGGTTTTATTCCTGTGGATTGCACCTTTCTCAGTGGAGGATCTAGCCAATATGCTCTATTTTAGGACATTCTGTAACATCCTATCAAATCCAGTTGGGCTGCAACAGCACAGAGATATTTTTCACAACACTGTTCTGGTTTGTGCATCCCAACCTACCACTCTCACATCATTCTGAGAAATTACAGAAATTGGTTATATTTTGCCAATCACCTCTGGGGGCATGTGGAAAAAGCACTAACAGTGTATATACAGGGTAACCTATTCCCATCTTCCCTCTTTCTGCAAAAAAGGGAATGAGAGATATTGCAGTTAACCCAGATACACAGACAAAAATAGCAGCATCATAACCTGCTTACAGGAAAGCAATGTGGGACACAACAAAGGTAACACACAGCTCTAGTTACCAGGCAGTTAGTTTCCAGTGGGATGATGGTTCAATCTGGGTGTGTCTGAAGAATCAAGGTGCCAAGCAGAAGTGGTTAAAAGTTAGTGGAACACGCCTCCAAAGTGATGTGGCTACAATTAGGTTTCACAGTCTCACAAGAAAAATCTCACTGAGCTCAAATCTTTTCTTTAGGATGATGTTTTCTCACAGAAGATGGAGTAGTTTCCAGCTATTCTGCAGTTTTTGAACAGGTGAGATGACAATCCAAAATACCTCCCAACATTTTTGCATGCACTCCCTCAGCTATCTACTTCTGTTTGCAGAACTCAGAGTGGCCTGAGCAGCTGCACAGTGTGCTCCTCTTCAGCATTTCAGACTCTTCAGTTCTTCCTGAAGTATATTGACATCTGCCAGGGCCACATGCAGGAGAAGGAATTCTAGTGCACAGAGATGTTTTTCCAAAGGCAGAGTTTAGTGTATCTGAGCACAGAGCCTGTCCCATAGGACTGACCAGAATATGAACCTTCATAGAAGTGAATTAGTGTTGCAGAGCACCAAAAAGACAAAGGCCTTTGGATTGACATCACACTACAAGAAAATGTGTAATAAAAGGCCACAGTCTCATTGTGTCACTGCCAAAGAATGCTGGCATGAACAGGACTTTTCCAGCCAAGAGACCTGCTCATTTATCTCCTGCTCATATGTTCTTGTTCCCCACAGGTCCTTCTTTCATTTACACTATTTTTTATCTTTCTGCTTTTCCTGTTATTCTTTTTCTCTATATAGTAAATTTGCCATCCATTCCTCTTACAGTAGCACTGTAACATTTGTTGGGATGACTGTCTCCCTTTCTTCTTGACTCTTTTTTCCATCTTTTTGACCTATCTGTCTCTGCCTTGTAAGCCAGTAACAAGCATGTGGACAGAGGGTCCACAGAAACAACCTGTGCAGTTCAACAGAGCGTACCTTGGTGTACAAATGGTCAGCAATGGCTCCATTTTGGGGGTGGGTGCATCTTCGCTGATGCAGATCAGGTCAGACAGTACTAGCAGAAGATTAGGATGAATGGTGTGAGCTCTACCACAGTCCATCTGCCATTATTTCACAAAGCATCTGTGCCCATTTTCTAGTGCTAAGATACAGGGCAATTTCCAAGGCTGGCACAGCTTCTTCTCATGCATGTCTGTAGCATTATCACACTGAAAACACAGGACAGAGCAGTTGTTTTTGTTGCATTCCCCTGGCCTGATACCAAAAAGTTGCCATGGTATGGGCAAGAAATTCTTTGCAGTATAGGGGAGAGAACATGAGGATGATCTGCAAGCCAGGGTGAACTGTCTGGTATAAATGCCACTAACTGATCTCAACAGCTATTGAACAGCTCCCACAGCTGTAAAGTTGGCTATGATTGATCCCCTTTCACACATATTACCATGGCCCCAGAAATAGCAGCTACTGGCACATGTGGGAGAAAAGCTCTCAAATCCAACACTAAATTCCTCTAGGGCAGGACCCACACAAGCAACAGAAGCAAAAAGGAAAATAAAGAGTTGGAAGAACACATGGCCAGGCAATGGCTGGATACAGCTTCAGGCTCTCAGAAAATGTGTCTGATGGGCATCTTTGCAGTTTCAAAACAGGATACTTCAAGTGTATTTTCTTCAGCCTCTCTCTCCTAGCATCTTCCACCTTCCTGAAGAAAGGTGTTGCTAGAGGCAAGCAAAGCAACCAGTGGGACAGAGAGACTTCAGATTGAAGCAGAAATTTTTTTTTTCCTGTTGAAGAGCCAATCTATTCCTCACATTACTTCCCCACCCTCATGTTCTCCACACTTGCCTGAAAGCAGCTGCACCAGCTGTTGGAGAGGAGCAGGAAAATGCCTGTGTGGGAAAATGCCAAAATGTCCTGGTGGAGCTCCTTTACAGGACTGAGACGATTTATCTGAAACTGAACTCCTGTTTCTTTGGATGCTTCCAGAAAGAGCCATTCCTCCCAGGTCCTAGTACCAGGAGATTTCCCAACTATACCTCCCTGCAAGAGATTCCCAAGGTTGTTGGTAATTATGATGTTAAGGATGTTTTCTAAAATATTTTTCACTCACAATCCCAAGTGTTTCCATATTTACCCTAAATCTACTAAACATCTTCGTGATTCTGGACTTAAGCTCCTGCAAAAAAACTGAAGCTGCTAGTCTTCACTGTACAAAACTGTACAAAATTCCCATAAAAAGTGAGGAATCTGCTCACACCCAAGCTTAGGAAGAGTTCAGCTCTGGGTCTAGACATTACTCTTGGCCCACATCTTTGTGTCAGACTGAAATCAAAACTCTGAAAACTGTGAGCTGGGGGAATATTTATGCGAACTTTGCTGACCCATCTCTGCCTGTTTACAGCTTCCCTGCAACCTCCAGTGGTACTGTCTGGAACAGGATTATTAAGTCTACAGGGATGGAAGAATAAGAGATGAGTTGTTAAGAAGCAATAAAAAAAAATTTTCACTTCATGCCCATGACCTCAATAAGGAAAAGAAATGAGAAGCACAAACAGGATGTGCTAGCAAAGCAGAAATGTTGCTCAAACTTATATGTGTTCTCAAAAGCAGTGCTCTGGAGGACTTTGGTGGGGGGTGAAAAAAACCAGATTAATGAGCTTTGTGTATGGTCATTTGTCCTTAGAGTACACAAGATCATGGACATAGAGCCTTGCTTTGCACTGGCATGTCCACATCCTGTTAAGATTAAGCTGGAGTCTTCTTTATTAAGAATCAGAGAAGAATTCAGCCTCCATGGTCCACTAATTGTAGGAACATGCACTTGACACTGCCAGTTGGGGGCCAATTAGGCAGAATTGTTAGGTTTCTTTAAGTGGAAGGTTATAGATTTACTTGATACAGACTAGAATCATCATCATGCTTCACACCTGAGCTAAAGCCCAAGAACAGCTCTGAGCTGAGATGAAGCACTGACCTCCAGATCCTATATACAACATCCTGTGAGCAATCCTAACTCAGAAATTATAATTTCCCATTTCATGAATTGGATTTGCATTTGTCATGTCAGACAAGGTCTAGTCCTTCACAAATTGGGATAAAATGTTGAGTAGCTCAGTTGTTTAACTGTAATGCTTAAAAAGTGATGGATACTGGTGGAAAATCATCACTGTCCACCTGTTTATCAAGGTACTTCAGTGATGTCCAGAGTGAGCAACCACTTGAGTGGTTCTGTTCTCAACAGCTTCATGGGCCTCAGCCTTAAGGGACATTCCTGAGAATTTCTCAGGAGAATCTAACTGTTAGAGAACCTAAAGTGACCTAAGCACAAAGTGAGAGCTGTGTAGTGGGAGAGATGTTCCCACACAACAGCAGTGAGGAGTCAAAGAGGGACGTGATGCTGTGTGACTGTGCAGTGGATAAAATTCATGGCTCCTTTGTGCCAACATCTTTCAACATGAAGATGGACAGACGACAAAATAAAATGCACCTTCAAAGGACAAAGAAAAAATGCATGTTCAATGGAAACAAAGAGTTCAGGTAAAGAGACATGAAGAGTCAGAGAGAGAGATGTCCAGAAGTAAATGAAATCAGATTTTGGGCTTTAAGCATGTGCTGCTGAGGGTGCGGCACACTCATGCAGGTCAAAGATCTATCAACAAATATGTTTGGTTTGAATAAACTGTCCAAAATCTATCCATCCACTTATCAACCTCTCACATATAAAAATGGAACAACCAGCACCAAGGGCTTCCTCCAGCAAGAACACACATTTCCATTTCAGTACTTTGATAAGTGACAAGTAGGGCATGAAGGAATTTCTCCAGAAATGCAAGGAAGGCTGGCTTGGAGAAGTAGCCAATGGTCCACATGTCTCCTTACCACTGACTGCTGCCAGGAAGCAGCCAATCTATTATGGTGACTAATTCAGCAGGTACTTTAGAAATGAGTCCACAGTGGTTCAAAGTTTAAACCATATTGAGTTATAAATTCATTGGTCCACAGCATTAAGTATACCTTTTGCAAATTTGTGGCACTAATCATGTTTTAATCCTGATCTAAGCATCAGTCTCCCTATTAGAAAGTGTGGAAAATACGAACAGAGCTTGTCCAACTTTTCCAAAGATATTTCAGATCCTAGCCCTTCTTCTGAGTACGCATCCAAGCCCTTCCAGAAGACTGCTCTCTCTTCCTGAGAGAACTCTGTCTCCTTTGCCTTAAAAGCAGGTCAGGTCTCATCTGCACTTCTTCCACACTGCTTCACAACTTCAGTGCTCTTCCCAAGCCCATTGCTAAAGCAGACCTGCCCCGGATGCTTAAAGTTTTCTGTAGAACTTTTCCCATCACAGGAGGAGAGGTGATTTTCTGCTGATTTCCTATTCAGCGCCACAGAGGCAGACTCCGAAAAGCCTGTGAAAAGCAACTGAATGAATATACTGTTCCCTCCAATTGTGACTCCATCATTTCCTCTCATTACTCTAATAGAAACAAATCTTTCTCATCTCAGTCCTATTACCTCACACAAAGGAAAATGGTATGTAATCCTTTTAGAACTGGGCTGCTGCTGGACACATTTTAAGGTCATTGTTCTGGGATGCCAGTCTCTACTCTATGTGACTGGGAGAAGTGGGAAATGCAATTACTAGGCTATTCAAATCTCTAGAATGAAACCCTGCCATTAATAGGCAAAAGCCAGCCAGAAAAAGAGCCATTGCTTTATGAAATTACAGGGTTTGGCTAAATTGGAGTCTAATCAGCACCTCAGTAAAGAAGCAGGGTTAGCTCCTACTGCCATCCCTGGAGTTTCTTCATGTCACTCAACCTGATATTTGGCATCCTCAATGGAAACCCAACCTGCAAGATGGCTTGTGGTCATGAAGCTGGTGGTGTACAAGTCCAGGGGAGACAATGGTGAAGGATTTATACTGTCCTTTGGTATGGGAAAGCCCTTAGAGTTCAGGAACAGAAATCTGCCTGCTGCTGCCATCACCTCATCCTGTACTTTGGCTCTGAGATTTTGGCAGAATCTGGGATCAAATCTGTCTCTTAATATTCATGGCCTACAGCACCAGTTTTGCTAATTGCTGGTGCAAACCAGCTAAGCAGCCAGGTGGGAAATTTGCATTGCTAACTCATGGAGCTGCAACTTCCCCACAAGGAATTCACACGCTGGAGGAGAGAAGGGGGCTAGCTCTGCTTGTGGCAGTTCAGTGAAGCAAAGCAGAACAAGATGAGTGGGAATAATCTCAACCACCTCATTGAGTTGGCTTCTGTTGAATGGTTAGACATTCCCATCCATGTGAAGCCATTTTTAGCTGACAACAAAGAAAAAGCAAAATGCTTGCAGAGAAATGTTAGGGAAGACCACACAAGAACAGCAATGACCATCACAAACCGCAAGCAGAGACAAACTTTTGTCCCAGCTTGTTCCTGGCAGTCGACCTCCAACTGTTATTCCCTGCATTTGCTTCTCCTCCTGCCCCTCTCTTGAGCTGTGTGGCCGCTCCTGCTGGTCTCTGACTGCAGTCAGACAGTCCCTCATCTCACTGTTTTGATGTCCCTTCTCTGCTGTGTTTTTCCTGTCTCCCAAAGTATTCCTGTCCCACAAGATGAGTGTGAGCTCCTGCTGAAAACAGAACTGTTCTTGCAGGTCCCAGACAGAAGGGATGTGGGCTGAGGTAGAGCTCCTGCTAGAGGAGGAGAAAGCTGCTGATCACCAATGGAGTCTCCAAGTCCCTTGAAGAGCTGAGAGTCACTTCCCTGTTTATGCTCTTTATTAGTCCCCATTCTCTTTAATCGGCTTAGACTGATGAGCCGAGGCAGCGGTGGGGATCAGCTGGGCTGTTTAATTAAAGGATTGCAGCTCAGCCTTGCAGTTTGGGGGTTTGTGTAAATGAGCTGCAAGTACATTATTTAATCTACTGTGCAGAGAGGAGTTGGGGCATTAATGAAGCAAACTCTAATTAAAACTAGATGGCTGATGGTTATTAGTGGCATCAGCTCTGACAGGATTGATCTCATTTAGAGAAACCATCAGGAAGGGGATAAGAGAATAAACCTGAGCTGGTTTATCAGAATTCACAGCAGCACCACTTGTGACTAGCTGTCCATTCAGTGGGACTCAGAAGTGCTGCAGAGGGAGCCCCTATGCACCAGGCTCTCCCACCAGGAGCCCTGATGAGCTGATTTAGCTCATATGCTTGGCTCACCCAGGATCTGATTGCCTATTCAGGCTATCTGACCAACAGATTTCAGTCTTGATTGACTTTTGTTCTGCCTTGGTTCAATGGTGAACCTGTTCATGATTTGAGCAGGGTGACAGACTCTCTAAATGATGAATTTCTCCTAGAAGCCTACTGAGCCATTCCAGAACACCACATGGATATCAGCTCCATGCTGACTCTGTGTTTTTCTCTCTGACATTCTTTTGCCTTCCTCACTGCATTGTGTATGTGACTTTAGACATGAAGGAAGCCCATGGCAGGCTGCAGGACCTGGCAGAGACTAGGAGATGTTTTATGGCTAGCATAAACCTAAATAGTGAGTTCAATAACTCTCTGTGTGTGTATCTTACTTCAAATAGCCACAGTAACTTCGACCATCTTTATCTCTGCACAGAATATCGTGTCACACACAGACTCAGGAAAGCAGGGTTTGGAGGCATTAGGAATGGCAATGACATAAAAAAGATTGGGGAAAAAAGTAAGGAATACATGAGGCTTTCATTGTGGGACAAACTACAAAAGGCATCAAATGGACAGGCACAGATCAGTACTGAGATCTGAGAAGCCCAGATGCAACGTGAAATAGGGGTCATTGTCATTCATCCCAAATCAGGATTTTCTGGCTCAGACTCATCTTTGGATGTAACTTGCCAAAATTTTTTAATTACTGGAACTCCTTCTTCAATTTATCTGTCAAATCCCAGCAGAAGGAGGACAGGCAAACTCAGGCTTAAGGGATAGGCAGGGCCTCTGGAATCAGCAGGATGAAAGGAACGTGACAAAAAGGATCCTAGAACTTAAGACTGCATGACTGACAGCCTTGTAGAATAAGAACATTCTAGAAACTAAGGGATATGATCAGAAATAAGATGGAGGCTGGGACAAGAAAGGGGCAGGGTCAAGGATGAGGATATAAAGATAGAACACTATGGCAAAACTGCTCCTTAGCTCCAGACAAACTACAGCACTTAAACAAAACTCCCTCACTCCAGAAATGTAAGGGAGAGGTGGCTTTCCCTACCACAGAAACCTCTGTTGTCTCCTCTGCTGTCTCCCTTTCCTTGCCAGCATCTCCCCATCTGCCATGACAGGGCTGTCATGCAAACTTTACCAATGCCTGAAAGCCCTCAGCACAGACTGAGCATGGGGGTTAACCCTTCCATCTTCATACATGAATTGACCCTGTCTCCAAGTGTGGCCAAACCCTACTTTTGAGCATACACACTCAACCCTGTTCTCTTCAGTTGTCCAGCATACTCACACTTTTTTCTTGGAATGAAATCAGAAACCACAGTCCGGTCCAGTGAGTAGAACAAAAGAAACATCATTTTAAAAATGCAGTAGCCTCACGACTGCAATTTCAGCTGCCCAGTTCTGCTCAGAGCCCAGCTAGTAACTCAGGTTTTTTACACAGGTGCCAAAGGTCAGAGGTAAAAGTCTAGCAGTGTGATGAGAGAAATCTTTAAAAAGAAACCTCTTTGCTGTTGTCAGAAGGGTTATGAGGCCTGGAAAAACAGAGTAGGTCCATAAGAGGTAAGAGTGGGAAGTCATGAGAGGGAAAGGAGATGGCAAGAACAGAGAGACAAGGCCAGGTGTGGAAGATAAATGAAATATATGCATCTTGAGTACCTCTGAAGCTCTTTGGACCCTTTGGTCTTGGCACTGACATCTTTCACTGATGAGGAAAAGCTGAGAACTGCTGGTGTCCCCACACCTGGCTGTACTGGATACAAGCTGCTCATAGTTAATTCTACCTGTCTATAGCTGTTACAGCAAGCTCACACCATTTCACACCGGTAAAAATGCTCCCACCACCTTGTCTCAGGGTGTGAGACATAACTCTGAGCTTTTTGGGTGACTTTTGCTGTATTTTAAATGTTATAGTGCATGTGTCCAGGAACCTCATAGTGTGAGATAAATAATTTGAAGAAGAGTGAAGCATCTGTGTGTCAGTGTCACATACAGTAAGAAAAGGTACAAGCATGTATGGAAGTGGATGTTTGAAGAGAGGCTGAAGAAACATTTTGTGTGTGTGTGTGTGTGTGTGTAGATCAGGAGGGGTTGCAGGCAATTACACAACACTACAAACAGTTATCTCTGGGAGGGAAAAGAGAGGGACAGCAATGCTGGGAACATGGGATGTAGGGGAGGATGGAGGAGGATTGGCATGTGTAATACGTGAGTTTTATCTGGGGCATGAAGATCAGTGATGGATGATAAAGAAGTAGAAAAAATAAAGATCTTGCTGGCAACAATGTCCCACCTTGGTGAGGAGTCTGGAGATGAAGGCTTCTGCTCTGCGTCAGCTGCTGGGCAACAGAACTGGTGTAAAACTGTTTCATTCCTGTAAGAAAAAACAAACCACAGTGGGTCAGTGTTCACTCAGCAGAAGCTTAAGGGAGAATGCCATTTTCTGAGTTGTTCCAAGGGATAGTGATTCCCAGTGATGCTGAAAGAGTAGTCTAATTATTACATGAACATTTTTTACTCCAAGGTGGAAGGAAACAGAGGGAAGGGGGCTGAGAGTTCTATTCCCTTACTTTACCTCTTCTACTGTTAATATCAACCTGTGGAGAATGGGGCCAAAGTGCACAAACTGAAAGTTTTCCTTCTAGCAGCATTTATTTCACAATCTCAGACATCTAATGAAAAACAATTTTGTCTGTCTTCAATTATATTTCTTTTGGGACAGAAATATGTCCTTAAATGTGTTTTCTTGTATACATTTCCTATACATTGTGAAGTAGTTGACGTTTTCTCACCAGTGGCTAAATGACCTCTGCACACATTTCTCGTGAAGCCTCCTTAGAGCACAGAAATGGCCTTAGAATATCACTACTGGGAATTACCAGGAATAGTAGTGGAGCAGTGATGGGACAAGTACAAGTAGGGGCACTGAGACCATGACAACAGAAAGAGACCACAGAAGAGAAAACCAAAACCCTAAGAAGTAACCGACTTGAGCAAAACAAAAAAACAAAACACTAAAATGTGTTTATTAGATAAGAAAGACAAAATATTTCATCCAAAGTAAGAAATCTTTGTGTTATAGAAATTTTAGACACTGGGCTCTCATTTCCACTAGATAGGTTTATTGCAAGAAATCAATTATGGTATTTGGTATCTTGAGCTAGATGCCTCAAAAGAGGGACCCCAAACAAAGAAACCCCTGGACAATTATACTCTTATGATTTAAACTCCGCACACCTCATGCAACAGTCCAAATCAACAGCATTATTGGGGTCTGAGATCTCCTTGCTCTTCATGGTTAGGTGTTTTGCAACTAAATGGTTGCCACTTGTTCTTCTTCATCTCCTCCCTAAATCAGTTTCAGTGGAAGCTTTGGTCAGTTCTGTAGTCAATGTGTCTTGGTTTGAAAGGCAGGTGTCTGCCAAGGAAGGTAGGAGCCTCCCTTTGTCTCTGGAGCATGCGTCTTAGCCTTTTGGGCACATTCCAGACCTTGGGATTAGTTCTTGTTGGTTTAAGATTTTGGATTTATCACTTATCACCAGTAGCCTTGCACCTCTCACCCTGTTTGCAAGTTCTGACTCTGTTTATCTCAAACCACTCTGCCTCTCCTCTCGATTTTTGCAAGCACAGTAAACGTCAGGCATTCCTCATTGTCCTGGTTTTTGATGAACTGTTCCTTGCTGTTCCATTCCTTGTGTCACAGCAAGGCTCACAAACACCCCCAGCGCACAGAGCCCAGCGCGGCCCTTGGCTGCAGCTCCCATCACGGCCAGCAGGGGGCGCTGCTGGCTCCCGGCCGGGCAGGGCAGGGCAGTGACGGCGCTGCCAGCAGGGGGCGCTGTGGTGCAGGCCCATCTCCCTCACGCTGCAATGGCAGACGGGCTGGATGGGCTGCAGCAGGAATTTTGGGACAGAGGCCAGAATGGCAGGGCAGGCTGACCTGAAGCAGCAAGCAAGAGGTAACAGAAGTTCTGCAGCTGTGGAAAGAGCTGTGAGGTGTCCTGGCACGTAGGTAGTGTGTGACTACTGTGTGCCGAAAAATCCAGAGCAGTGGCAGAGAAACTGCGGGGCTGGGCAGCCGCAGCCGGGCTCCTGAACACAGCTGGGAGAGGCTCCCTTGGGGACAAAAAGGGCTCAGGGCCCCAGGGTTTCCCCTGAGGCATCTGATCAGGGGTTGAAGGATCCTTTTTTAATGAGGTAGGGAGTTAATATGGTCCCAGTGCAATGGCCACTGCCACAAGCAGAGCTTCACTCAGGGTAGGAGAAGGCAGCAGGACATGAAGCAGGAGAATTCATCTCACCTGAAGTGGTGGTGAATTCTCCCCACAGTGACTGCAGCCTGTTTCTCCCCCGATGCTGACAGTGAGAGAGCGAGAGACTGAGCAAGTGGTAGGATCATATTTAAGTCTATATTCAAGCAGGCTCACACAAATACTCCAGCTCCTACATCCTATCACACTGCTCATTTACAAAGAATCATTGATATTGAAAAAGACCACTAAGATCATTGAGTCCAACCATTAACCCAACACAGCCAAGCCCACTGCTAAACCATGTCCCTTAGTACTACATTTACATGTCTTTTGACTACTTTCAGGGATGGTGACTTCATCACTTCCCTGGGAAGCCTGATCCAATGCCTGACCACCCCTTCAGTGAAGAAATTTTTCCTAATAACCAATCTAAACCTCCCCTGGTACAACTTCAGGCCATTTCCTCTTGTCTTTCCACTTGTTACTGGGGAGAAGTGACCAACCCCCACCTGGCTACAACCTCCTTTCAGAGAGTTGTAGAGAGTGATAAGGTCACTCCTCAGCCTCCTTTTCTCCTGTGCCTCAGCTGCTCCTCATAAGATTTGTGCTCCAGAGCCGTCAACAACTACCAAATAGAATCTATTAAAAAATAGACACCCCACATTTCACCCATTTCTAATTCAAGTATTTCCCTAAATGAACTGTTCTCTGTTTTTATTCAAACAGCAGATGCACAACTTCAATTCTGAATTGCTCATGAAGAAAGTAAACAAGAGGGAGGGAAAACATAGGGAAACATAAGGAAAAAGAGGAAAGAACAAGGATGGGCAAAAATGAGAAATAGAAGCTTGTATATAGATGAAATGCCTTGCTAGTTAATTATCATGGTAGAAACACAAAGGAAAGGGAAACTGGGAAAGAAAGAGTGGTATGAAGTTTCAGGACTTTAGACTCTGTCTCCTGTGGGCATTTTAAGAAAAAAACATCTCCCAGATCCTCATGAGAGTGAGCACACTCTGAGCACCACAGCTGCAGTCAGCTCTTGACTCTTGTTCTCATGATTTCTTATGCATGTTCAAAACCAGTGTTGGGTGTTTTTCTGCCCAAACCAGAGTTGTCCTGAACCTCTGAGATCCTAAGATCTCTGGAATAGTTGTGCCCCTCACTTGCCACTCCCAGATGCTGATCATCTCAAAGGCAGAAATTTGCCTCCAGGCCATTTGGGATCCTAGTGTCCCAGGCCAGGGGCCATGACTCATAGAGAATCTAGCAGGGCAGTGGTGAGGAGCAGATCCTGCCTGATGGAGGTAAATATATGAGATGCAAGTGAGTATTCCAAGCCTGTGCCAAAAGCTCTTGCCGTGACTGGATGCAGGGAAGGGTATCTTATTATTCCTGTTAAATCCAAGTTCCCCAAATGCCCAGGAGAAGTTGGAGCTCGGGGTTGTTTGCACTCTTCTTTTATAGCTTGCTTCTTCTTCTCTTCTGTGCTGACCAGGCATACACCACAGGGACTGGGTTCCACCTTGGAGACTACTCCTGTTCATTTCCCCCCTTCCTTCCATCACTTGATCCTGCACAAATCTGATATTTTGCAAATCCACGCCCTCACTTCTGCATCATAGCACCCAGACAGGAGCAGGGAGAAGCTGACCCATTCCCACCTGAAGAGGTTGTGTGTTATCAGGGCACAGCAGCTTTCATCTGGGTGCAAAAGGCAAGTGTCCTAGAGCCTCACTGCCGCTTCTAAGCCTCCAGGAAGTGCTCCAGGAAAGCAACTGTCTTCCTAATGCTGTGAAGTCTCCAGGTAAGAGGGCCTGGCAGGGCTGTGGTGTCTGGTGGCTACCTGGATTTTATCCTCCTGTAGTGTTGGCAACTTTTGCAAGTTTGAGGTTTGAAGTGAGCCTTGAGATGTTTAATATCTGTTGTAATTCAGGGTAATGCTTTTGATGATGGTTTGCTGTTTATTCTTTTCAATTCTATGCTGTCTTTTTGTGGTGTTTTAAAACAAAGATTACTTCATAAGCCAGAAAGGCTATATAACTTGAACATGTGATCTCTGAGAAGTTAAACCCTAGAAAGGATGATCGAAAAAAACAGGTAGGGAGGCAATGTAACTTCATTCATTACTTTGGAGTGTGGATGCATAATTTTGTTTCTTTCTAAATTCTTATGGTAGGTGGTCAACCAATTAAAATAGTAGGTTCAGGGCTTGCTTTTTTGCCTTCATTTTTCCGTTCATCCTCTAGTTTGCCTCCCTCAAACCATTGCAGAGACTGAAATTAAGCACATGCTATCACAGGCAGATCAGGCAGGTGATTGTGGAGATAATTTCTCTCCATCTGCCAGGATACTTCTGAACTGTTCTGTTTCCAATTATTGCTTTAAAAATAAATTATTATCTCTTGGGGTGCACACTGATGAATGTTGAAAGGGACAACCGACAAGAAGCAAAGGAGTTCTGGGTGGATTGGGAGGTGCAAAAGTGGAAGGGGTTCAGGGAGGAGGAGGAGGTGGAGGAGGCTTGCTGGTAATTGCTGCCAGCACTATGATAACCAGTGTGTGGAGGAGCAGCAGAGGACAAGGACAAGCACAGATGCAAAGGGAGGACTGAGAACAGCCTGAGCCTGTCAGTGCCTTGCTCCATCTAGCTGGGATGCACGCTCCGGAGGCAAGGATTTGACAGTCCAGACCTATCTGAAATGCAGAGATAGCTTGGCCCAGAAGTTACCCACACTGTCAATTGAAACATTAGCCCTCTCTCCTGTGAGAGAAAACAGCTGACTGAATTTTATTCAGCTATTTTTAACATTGCTCCTGACAAGAGATGTCCTGCAGCCTCGATAGGGGTATCTGTGAATGAACTGTCCAGCCACAGCAATTCCTGCTCTGTGATGAACTTCAGAGAGGTTTGTGCCAAACCTCCTGGCTAGCACAAGCTGTCTAATCAGCTCAGGAGCTACTTCTACCTTTCTGGCTTCTCAGAAAGTTGGGCTGTGCAGCAAAGGGGCTCCACGACTCATGCTGCCTTGATCTTTCACCGATTGATCCTAAGGAGATAAGCTTTTTTCTTTCTTAAAAACTACTGTTGTAGAAGGAACAACAACTGAGGTCCAAAATTTGCAAGTCTCTGTAGTTTGCACATCAAAGGGCCAAATGGAGCAAACTTTCCTAAAAGTCCCTTAATGCTGTATCTTCCCTTTGGACAAGTGCCTGGGGCTTTCTGCTAAGTAAGTGTTGCCCCCTAAGCATCAGTGCCCACTAATTTAGCACTGATGAGGGCTGCCTTGAGATAGAGATGCCCCTCTGCTGAGGGCTGTGTTATGGTAAACAAATCTAACCTCTTTTTGTTCTCCTGCACCCCCACAAAAGCAAACCCCCAGCCCAGACAGCATATGGAAAATGGTGGTGCTCCCTGCTCTCCAACAGTCAGCTTTAATTAAACATATATCCTGTGTGGCCTGTTTCCAAAGATAAAGAGCAGCTCTGTGTTTTTATGCATGAATGATTTTAGACTACAAGACAAGCCAAAACAAGACAGAAAAGAAAAAATTGTTCTCACTACAAGTACGTAGAACGTATCATGTACTTGTGCTTCTCTCTACCATGGTGCAACACCCTTCCATCCATCCCACTGCTCTGGCCAGTTGTGTAGGACTGCTGGCATGCTCCATAAATGAAGATCACTGGGCTCCCCAACTTCCTTGCTAACCTCTGCATTCTGATCCTTGAGCCCTACTGGCTTGCATATCCAGTAGCCTTTGCCCTTGGCCCAAGCACACAGCAGTTCTTAGAAATCTGACAATATTGAATCAAGCAACATTCTATCAGTAAATAACTAGTCCAACTCACACAGCCTTTCAGGTTTCTCTTTAAAACTCCACCTTTTGGTGAAAAGCCAGAGGCTTTGACCAAAAGTCACTGTTTTTAGTGCTGGATATCTCGGCTTTTCTGGAGTCTTTTGCCACTTGTCTCTATCTTGCCTTTTTACGGATAGCTGCCAAGAGAACAGATGGAGTCACAGAAAATCATGGCCTAGGAGGGGAAGATTAAAGGCAGAAAGAGTCAAAGAAGAACTGAAGTCATCTTAGATGAAATTTTACTGGCTGTTATCTTTCATAAGATAAGCACTGGAGAACCACAAACAGGAGCTATTTAGCAATGCTAAGTCCCAAAATGAAGTTTAGTGCTACCTCTAGCTAGCAATGGAGCTGTGACACAATGTAGCTAAGGTTAGCTGCAGACCTTACTCCTTATCACCTCTCTCCTGTGATAGATGTATTTTTGACTCCAGTCAGCCTGGAACTGAGAGTTGGAGATCTCAAAAAGGCACTGTTTCCAAGAGTACTGTCTAACAACTAGCTACTTCTCCCCACTTCTTCACTCTTCACTGCAGAATACCACAACATTTTCTAGCTGTCTTAATGGCTCATCTCAATTATAGGGCATTAGACTGGTGTTTTGGAGGCAGTTGAGTATGGGCAGGATACGTGATTAAAAATAAATTCAAAATAATTTCTGGACTTTAGGTTCATTAAGTTCCTGTAAATCTGATGGCCTCCTCACTGTTATGGGATACTGCTGATGGCAAGAATTTGATAAGATTCAGAGAAGAACTGGAGATTTTAAAGATTGTCATATTAGAATACTTAATGCAGATCCTTCCCAAAGCCAATGTGTAGGACTCAAACTTACCAGCATTAGAAAGCCCATAGCTCTTTTTTACTCTTTCCTCTTGAACATTTGATGTTGGCTATCTCAGAAAAACAGTTATCAAAACAGAACCACAAAAGTGACTGACTGAGAAAATTGTGTGTTAATGGGCATGGGCCTTATTAACCAAGATACTGAAGTGTGGGAGTGCAGCAAGCCTGAAACTATTGTTGCCTGGAAATAGAACAAAGCTTCCCAAACAATGTTAGAATGACAATATAAAAGAAAACCTTTAATTGAAATCCTTAAGGTACACAATATGGCAAAACCTGCACATGGTACAGTAATTCTACAATTTTTATAAGGCTAGTTGACCTATGTTATATTGTCCAATTAGGAGAGTAGTTGGTTAGGTAAAATTAGTAGTAGGTTAGGTAAAATTTCCCTGGGTACTGCCCCTTTGGAATCAGTTTTGTTTCTTCTTTTCAGATTCTGATTGGAAAACAGAACATCCTTATAACTAGCTCTTTTCTTGGAATAAGACTATTCAGTATTTCAGGAATGTAGTTAGAAGGTTAGCTTATTGTTCCAAAATGTAGGGGAAAAGGGTAGTAAAAGTAATAGGAGCTACAGCCATGCATTCAAAATCTACAAAGCTACAAATACATGAAAAATATAAAAAGCTAAAAATCTTTTATTTTACATTCCCTCAACTACTACAATCCCCACCTTTGTGTCGCTGGGATTCAGGGATCGAAAATTTTCTTATTTCAGACCAGTGCCTGCCTAGCTCTGCCTATAACCCTCCACAGGCTTCCATACCTAGGTAATTGCATGACAAAAATGAAGATGTGTCTTGATGATGCCTGAATTGCAGTACACAGTCTTGCCTATCTAAAGCAGACTGCTGAAGGAACTGCAGTGGCAGCACGATGGATGAGTGTTCAACACACACTGACATGCCCAGCCTTGCCAGGATGCACTGCAGCCCCTCTTCCAGTCCACCTGACTGCCTGTTGTTCTACAGCTCTTCAGAATTCCCAAAGCTGTTCTTCTTCCTCTCCACCACTCAAAGTCATGCTAGGAGGGAAGAAAAGGGGGGAACTTGCCAGGAGCATCTATTCTCTCTGCTTGCCTGCCAAAAATGGAAAATCAAATATGTTTTGTAGTCTCGAACTTGGCTTGCCTTGATCATCTAATGAGTGTTGGAGAAAATGTCTTCTTCCATCTCTATAAATTTAATTATCAAAAGATCAGTGCTCATCCTCTAAAACTTACCTAGTTCCTGCTTAATCATCATCTTCTTTTTTGGTACAAAAATCCATTTTAAGTCATACAGCCTTTGCATAGCATTACTATAAATTTCTTTTTTTAGTGCTTGGGGAGGGGATGGAGATAGCATTCCCATCTCCAGAGTATTTACAGTTTCTCACTAGAATATGTCGATTTTAGAGACCCTATAAAATATCTTGAAACCAGTTGCCCTTGCTAGTATAAAATAGCACATGCATACACTACTGTTTGGAAAGTGACAATCCAATGTGACACTGACGCAAATGTGTGTCTGGGAGCTATTGTGGGGGTTTCAGAACAGCACAGCTTGGAAAGATAAGCACAAAGCACCGTGCTGGGGAAATGGAATTTCCTGTGTTGGAGGAAGAGGGTCTGAGCCAATGCTGCTGCAATCTGATCTTTTTTTGGTTAAGTCGTTGGGTGACTACAACAGATATGTCAAATGTGCCATTCATTTATCACCATCTGCTTCTAGGGATGGGGAGATTAATGCCATATCTTCCTGAACAGTTGGTTTCTCAGCTTACTTTAGTCTATTTAGGTGGCAGGGATTTCTCCTGTTCATCTTCACTTTCACCTTGAAGAAATTCTCAGGAGATGCAGCATGACTGGCAGATGGGTGCATGGATTTCAGAAAGAAATTGTGGTGCTTTGCAGCAATTTCAGTACATAGAACATGACCAGTAGACAGACAAGTGGATGTGTACAAAGAGGGGCTGACCATGCAGTGATAGACCCTCTTCAATGTAAGGTGGCATTTTTAGGCTTGGGATCAGAGTCAGCAATGTGTCTGAAAATGGTGAAAATGAACTGGTAAAAATGAAGTGTGACCTCATGTTCTGGCTCAGCAGGGTCTGTTCCTGTGCCATGGACCTAAACACATGGTTTTCTCTTGGGTGACAGACTACTTGACATAAAGATATCACCTGTGAATTCACTGTATTCAATGAAAATTGCTGCTGATGAGTCCATTTTGTTACCCAGAAAAACTTGAAAGAAATCTTATCCGTTTGTTAAGTCTACCAGGTGTGGTTGGGCTAACTGCCAGGTTTTCCTACATGCTGGAAATGGGCAAGAGTCGGAAAAGGAACGGGATGTGCTCAGGAATGAACTGCAGGGGGAGAGTCCATACTGGCTTCTGCATCCAGTCTGACTGATGTCTCCTTGTGACAGCCAGAAGCAAAGTCTGGGTTTGGACCCTCTTTCAGCATTTCTCATGCTAGCTAGGGCATTACTTTGTGCAGTTTTGTGGTTCTTGATGCTTCAGCTACAATGGGATGAAATAACTTATTCAAGGTGAACTAAGGAGGATAAACTCACTCTCAGTTTCTCTGTGGACTAATTGTGTTATAACCAGAGAAAGTCTAGATGAGAGAAATTGTCCATAGGAGGAAACTTAAGATCAAATATCTCCTATATAAAGTTGGATCCTTAAAGTAGTTAAATGTAATGCATTGCACATGCAGTGCCTTCATAAAAGATAACAGCCTGAAGGGGTTTGGAAATAGTAGTTAAATTGGACAGAAAAAACATTCTAATTTGGGACATTTGGATGGCCTGGGAAAAGCTGGCTAGCTCTCTGTAGAGAGGTACTCATCTCTGATGTTGCTGTGTTGGTGCCTCTCACAGAATTACTTGTTGATTACATACTCTTTGGATTTATGGGGGATGATTCTCATGTTCCCCTATGAGTCCAGCAGAAATTATGCACTTAGAAGTTTCTTTTCTTGCTAATCTTTTCTGAGGGACAGTAGGAACAAGGATGAGGGAGATGATAGTACTTGATAATCAATTTTCAGGAAAAAACTTCCTGGGGAGAAAAGAGTTTGTCATTAGCTGCTAGAGGGATTGGGAGCCTGTGTCTCCTGAAACATTGTTGAATCACATGTCAATTGGGAGTCCATTCACTCCATTTAAATTGGCATGGCTGTCTGCTAATTGGATTGGTGCCTGTGGGCACAAAAAGGAAGAGGCCAAAGTGGCCATGGGAGGAGGAAACACTGTGTGTTGGACTATGCAGTCTAATGTGCACCTTCAGCCTCTTCAGATCCTCTGTCAGTGGTGGAAACAGCTGATGACTTTTTGTGCTAGACAAGTCGTAACATCATTTTCTTTGGCTTGCTAGCAGGCTGGGTAGTGCCACCCAGGAAAAGAAGCTACTGTATCAAAGAGCAGTGTGATACTCTGTGTGTGTGTGTGCACATCTGATCGTGTGGAGGGGATCCTCGGGTGACACACGCAGCACTCACTACAGTGAGCAGAGGTTTCATAAGTTGTAGCCAAAACTAAACTCCACATATCACAACTAGGAAGTTGCTAAGAATCCAAAGCATGTGTGAGGGGGAGTTTGTGTAAGTTCCTGAAATAATTTCATTTAAATAATTACCATAAACAGAAACTGTGTCAAATCGCTTCTTAATAGAAAGCTATTTTTCCAAGCCCTTTTCCAAGACACCATTCCTTACTTCCAAGTATCATCAATATCATTGTTTTTTAAAGATTATGTAGGTAAAGGAATAATTACATGCCAGCAAATGCCTGCTGATAGAGATCTTCTGCAGTTCAAAATATCTTTTCATATCTCTTCTATTTTGTACTATGCAAAGGCCCTTTCTTCTTTGTTCAAATAACAGATTTATAACTACATAAAATAACAGGCAAAAGTTCACTTTTAAATACACTGATAAGCTTCTCCAAATCCTCTCTAGGACTTAATATAATAATTATAACTTGCCAGCCTCATATCAGTGAGTATGAGGTACTCTTCTCTTCTGAAGAGATCCAGAACCAGCACTCTGCCTGAATGCTCTGCTAGCAGAACAAACACCTTTTTTCTTCTCTCCTATTTTGGGCCAATATGTATGAACACTAAAAAAAAGCGAAAGACTTGTGTTTGTGGAATTGGCAACCCCATTCATAATTACTGGGACTGGGAGATATAAACGGAATTTAGGTCTCTTCCTCAGTAAGAATAAATTATTTTTACTTTTTGAATGTGTCAGAATTGGACTCAGTAAAAGGATTTTTATTATGACTGAGTATTTGATTTCCACTTTTTACTGGCTTCTCACTCATGCTTAACCCCTTAATACAGAAAGAAAGCCCTGGAATTTTCCAGAGGCTAAAATCAAAGTGTGCCTAGCACAGGAGAATGACACAAAAGCAAATGAAGGAGTGCTGCTCAGTAATGCAGAATCTCATAAACATGCAAATTAGCTCCATCCATAGCTCACCTCTGAGCTCCCTGTGCCCCTTGGCAGCACTGCCTGCTGCAGACCTGTCCCTGGCTGGCACTGCATGGCCAGATGTGCTGCTGGTTCCCCTGCAGCTCTGTGCCCCCACAGGCAGCTCTGTGTTCCATGCTGGAAACCAGCACAGCATGACAGTGAATTGCACCAGCAACTAAAGACAAGCTGAAAAGCTCGATCCTACCACGCTGGCTGATGCACTAAATGTCAGTAGTGATGTTATACTGCACACTCAACAAGCATTTTCAGGATTGTTCTGTGCAGTAAGTTCTGCTGCCAGGGGCTGAGCTGCCCCAGCTCTGCTGTTGAGGCTTGACACAAAACTCTAACACAAGGACTGCAACTGAATGCAGTGAGCGAGATCAGGGCTTGGCTTGCAGAAGGTTTTAGAGCTCTGGTTTGGGGCTTTGGCTTTGGAAACCTGGTTACTACCACACCTACAGGTATCCGGGGCTGCTGCATCAGTGACCCCATAACTGAAAGTGGAGTGATTTCCTAATGGGGAAGGACCACAAGGAGAATTAGGAATGCAGAACTGGACATAGGTTGCTTGCTGGCATACCCAAGGCTAAACGGTGCTGTTCCCTGATGATAGAGAGCTGCATTGCTTCTGCTGTGGGAAAGAGAAGAGCAGAGGAAAAGTGCAAGCCCAGTTGCAGAGCTGACTCTAATGCCTCAAGGGACAGAAAGCAATAGTCACCAAATAGTCACCACTCCTTCAAAGGAAATTTCATTTGCCCATTTCCCTTCCACACACATACATGGTTCCACCAGGGCCTTGACATATGGAAAAGAGGCAGTGTTCGAGGCTGGCTGTGGACACAGCAGCTGGCTGACACCAAGACCAGCTGTATTTGCATAAGTAATTGCCCTGGAAAGAAAGTGCCATTTGGCACTAATGCAAATGGGGAGAGGATGCAACTTGAATGCTCAGCACATGACCATCACAGATACTTGGATTTCAGTTAAGAGGAGATTTCACAGCTTCATAAAATCCTGACCTTGCTAAAGTTGCAGAAGAACAGATGGAATTAATGAGGTGTTCTAAGATTTGGAAAATGTATGAAAGTTGTTTCCTTTGCCCATCTTAACTGTTCAATAATTTCTGAGATTTATAACTGGTAGGACATACAATATTCTGTCAAGTCAATTTATCAAGACAAAGACAATTTAGGTTAGTCCTAGTCCCAGGAGCTGGATTATTTTATACTCTTTCTGATGCAGCAAAACTAGGAAAAAATTACCACAAAAATGGAGAAGGCATCTCTTCTTAGCCTCGCATACAGTAATTGTTCATCCATGCCCTGTCTCAGAACAAGACACCAATGTCAGCTAACACTCATATATAGATAAGCAGATGTAGATATAGATATATATCTGGCCAAAGATATATACATATACCTGGCCAAAGGAGCAGTGCTTCAGTCAGTGATGACTATGGGGATCTCTGCAGCCTGCACCTGCAAGGTACACCTATGTACAGGCCCCCTGGAATTAGATGAGTTACTTATGTCTGTTTATAATACTGGCTATCTCTGTATGCCTTATTCCAGCTAACTTGTGCTTGTGAGGACTCTTAACTTGCTAAGCATTTCACTTAGAAAACTACAAATGTTCTGTACTTAATGAAGCTTGGAACTCCCTACCATGTGCTGGAGCCCTTTTTATTTGGAGGAAAAAATACCTATAAGGTGTGGTTCTGCACACATAAGAGATTTTCCTCTGTTGCAAGAGCCTGATTTCTGCAGAGATATTTCAGGAAAGTTTTATAAACAAATACTAGAATTCAGAGTGAGGAGCTGTGGAATTGTTTCTGCTTCTGCTCCTGAAACAAAATGGCTGATGCAGACTTATTGAACTTTGTGCTACTTACAGCTGGGCAATCTCCTCTAACAACTGAGATTTAACAAGTTCGCTCCAATACCCTGGTGCCAGCAGGGCTGTAGCATAAGCTGGCACCACGTGGCTCAGCATAAGCTGGCAGTGCTATTTGTGCTTTCACACTTCAGCTGGGAAGCTACATCAGTAATGGTTCCAGATCCTGCATGATGGGATGTGACAATGCTTCCCATCTTAGGAAAAGGCAGTGGCTGTATCTGCAGCTGTGGTTGCTTTAGCACCTGGAGCTGTTGAAGTCTTGATTCTTGTGGTGAACACATTATACCTAGACTCTAGTTTAGCCTTGGAATCTGTGTGGTGTAGGAAATTCCAGTTTGGGCAGCAGCTGTGTGGTATAAAATGTGTGTAGTGCGTGAAGAGATCCTAGAGCTGTACAAAAGGCGTTGTGAAGAGACAGTGAAGCTTCTCGCATAAAAAACAACCTAATCAAACTAAGTTTTAATAAAAAACAAACTTCTTGGCCCCCTGGCCACTAGGTCATGTTCTGCTGCTGTTGACCAGCACTCCCAGGACCTTTTCCAATGGGCAGCTCTCCAGCCACTCTTCCCCTGGCTTGTAGCACTGCAGGGGGTTGCTATGACCCAATGAGAGGACCCTGCGAAGATTTTGCCTTGTTGAACCTCACACCACTGGTCTTGGCCTGTTGATCCAGCCTGTCCAGATCCCTCTGCAGAAACCTCCTACCATCCAGCAGATCAACACTGCTACCCATCTTGGGGTCATCAGGCTTTATACCTTCGAGCAGAACAATTGAATTTTCCCACCCTTTTAACTTTGTTGAAGACCACCATCTTTTTTTTTGTTTTTCCAAAGCAATTTACCAGAATAAGTGGAATACATAAGACATTACAGACCCTGTTTCTATGGCCCCATAGCTAGGTACTTTCATTTCTTTATCTCCAGGAACAACCACTCCCATTACAATTTTGTTCCCGAGTCTCTACACTAATGCAGTACTGAGGTTGTGAAGATCATATTGCTAGTTTTGACCCAGCACAGACAAGGCTCAGCAGAAGAGTACATTGGGGTGTTCTAGCAGGATGTTATTTTGAACCTACAAGGTCTTAGAATAGCAATATTTTTCCTTGCCAAAGTTATGCTCTTGAAATAACTTAAGTAGAAGACTCTGTCTCATTAGGTCTTATGATAGCAGGACTTGGATTCTATTTCCATGCTCACTTCCAAACAGTGACCCACTCTCAGTTCAACGGAGAGAGAATTTCCCATCTTGTTGAACAGGTTGCATTACAGATTGGAGTCTTGTGGTTACACTGCACTTGAATGGACCACGCTTTTTTAGCATTTATTGAGATCTCGTAGTTATTACTGCCATAGGACAGCTCAAGTCTTGTAGCAAAACAATGCTGAACTGTATACAAGGCATCAGTAGAGGAAAAAATAGGGGGTTTTCTGCATTAGCTATGGGATATAACTGTTGGCTATGACTCCACAGCATGTTTCAGGTACCACTGTTAAGGTGCTGCCTGGAGCAGTCAGCTTTTCACAGGAATCAGAGATTCTAGCAAAGGTTAACCATATTACAAGTTATCCCATAAACAAAACGTAAGGAGAACATACAGGTACTGAGAGTTTCCCCATTAGCAAAAAATCTGCAAGGATTTCAGAGGATTCAAAATTTTCCCATGACACACAGCAAGACCTCAATGTTGAATCCAAGGGACAGAATATAAGGGAGGAGTTTGGAGGCCTCTATGGAATTCCTACTCTTTTCAGAGGAAGCATATAATAACTGCTGTGAATATGCCAGCCAGAGAAGGGTAAATAAAGCTTGCCGTGTCTTTGACCACCTACTTGCTTGTGTAGGCATCGATTCCACATCTAATCATCCTTTGTCCTTTAAGTTTTCCAAGGGAGAACAGGTTTGATTGAAACAGAATGTACCCTGGCTGGCTGTACACAATCCTTTAACATCACACTCCTGAATGCCAAACCTTGGTCTTACTAAACTGCTAGCACTTCTGCGCAGTGAGAAGGACAGAGAATGCCCCACAACTGTGATAAGGCACCATATGAATACTGTTTCCAAACTTTTTAATCTTTCCCAGCACATACAAAAGAAGCAGCTGTCCAAGAGCAAGGGTTGAAAGGGAATCTGATTGTTATTCATCTGGGATCTCCTCCAGCTCCCACTAAAACAGTATTTCCACTGAGTTTGTATATAATCTGATTTCAAGTCTCATGCAGTGAATCCTAGCCAATTCAGCTCTTAAGGCTGTCCTGACTCAAATGCTAACTATCTGCATCCAAATGAAGGCTCTTCTTACTTAGGAACAGATCCCACTCTTCTATCTGTAGCACAAGAAATGTCATTTATTGCCATTGCAAGTGGGAGAATCAATAAACAATATGGTGTCTCACACAGCAGTCCCTTGTAATGCCTGTGTTGTCTTCCCTGTCTTCAATCTTTTTACATTTTTAACTAAACACTTTCAAATGGAAGTATTTTACTATATGTGACAGAACTGACAGCCTGATCTAAAGAGGAACCCCTAATGATTTCATCCTGAATATTTCTTGAGTATGGGTTTAGAGAGAGATTATGTGTGCAGGGCACACAGTTCTGAAAAATCCATGACTCACATAGAATCCACAATACATAATATTTATTTCCAGATCATAGAATACTCTGAGTTGGAAGGGACCCACAAGGATCACCAAGTCCAACTCTTAAGTGAATGGCCTGTATCATATGGGGGTTGAGCCCGTGACCTCGATGTTTTTAACACTGTGCTCCAACCAACTGAGCCAATCTCATCCAGCATGAGCCACAAAAGACTGAAGCAACAGCAAGAGAGGCATCAACTGTCTCACTGAATCTCTCTTCAGTCTGGGTGCCAGTATTATAAAGTCCTACCTGACTTACTGCGTCCCACTAAGCCAATGCTGAGAGCAGGAACAGTTGGTAGCAGCAGGTGGTGAGTACTTCACTTTCAGGGAAAAAAAAAAAAAAAAGAAGCACTTGCTCCACTTCCTTACTGAGATCAGTGAACTTCTTTTGGGTGGCAGGAATATTATTTAGGAGTGTCTGGAAAGACCTTTGATTCTTGGGCTGAAGACACTTGGATAGAGGGAAGTGGTGGATGCAGGAACACATCCCTGTGCTCCTGTGGTGCATCTCTTTGGGTGAGGGGTGATGATTTGCTGAGGCACTCCATGGAAGCCTGAGCCACCACAGCCTGTGCTATACTTGCTTTCTGAGGTAAACTGGAAATCTCAGACCTCAGTGATGTCAACTCTGAACTTCTCAGTGGGCTAAATTCCCTTTGAAAGGAAAAGATGAGTAGGAATGATCTCTGTGTTTAGTTATCTCATCTTGTCTTACATCATCCTCTCAAGAGTGTGTCAGAAGGCCAAAAGGAGACCTCTGATTGTTGTATAAATGACCTGCGTAACAGGCTTTTCCAATTGCTGATATGGCATGTGGATGACTGAGTGAGCTGTGTTCCTCTTCTGCCTAATTCTGAGTGACTGGAGAGGAATCAGTTTTGCTCTGAATCAGTGGGAATTAGAACCTATGCCTCTCTCCTTTCCTAAATGAGCTCTAAATCCAAAAAACTTTACTGCAAAAAGGGCTAAGCTGGATCTGAATTTCAGGCTCCACATCTTTTTCTTAGTATTCTCACTGGAAAATTGTACCATTGCATTTGGAGTATCATACATGTCTACAGATCTAATCATCAAAACATAAAAAATACCAAAAATCACATCAGTCTTTGCCAGAGACTAGCAAAATGCTCTGTTTGTGCTTTCTTTGGATTTCTCTTACAAGTCTTGCCTCTTTTCAGGCTCCATCTTCCACCTGTTGGGAGAGGAAGTTTTGTCGCCCATATTTGCTGCTTTGAGCTGCTGGAAAAAAAAGAATTACGTGTAAGCAATGTAAAACTGCCCTCCTGAGAGTTCTCTCACCAAACTGTGTTTCTAAGTCAAACTGCTGCACCTAAACTGACTCAAAGACAAAACTGAGTTGTTAAGCCCATACTCTAACTTCTGAAGTTGTGGCACCTTGCATTGTGTCTAAATTAAAATATATTAAAGCTATATATAGAACTGAGTTTCAAAAGCTGTCTCAGAAACTGTCTCCCCTTTGTTACAATGCACAGTCCCACTCATTTCTTTGCTGCACAGAGTGCTGTCAAACGTGTCCAGCCATCCAGTGCTCACTGCAGAGACAATGTTCATCTTTCAAAGGCACTTCTCAAAGCCTCCCCCAAACCTCACTGGCAGACACCTCCTGCTACCCCCTGCAAGGGAAATGAGCAACACTCATCTATGCACACAGGGAGATGCTGAAGGGAAACCAGGCAAAGCTATTTGCCTACTGTCACAAGGCAAGCCTGTCTGTAGCATGAAGCTCCTACCATTCTAACAGCTCAGTTCTGGTTTCTAAGCAATAGCTCAAGCTTCCTCTCTATTAAGCAACTTAAACTACTGCAAAGGATTAAGTAGGCACTTAGCACCACATTGAACAGCAGCCAAAAGCATTAATTTCACAGGAGAAAGAAACCAGCACAAAGAATTAAACAAGTCGGGGGGTGAAAAGGCTGTGTGCTGCTTAAAAGACAGAAGCAACCTACATGTAACTGCTAAAGCTTGTAGTTGAGAAATCTAGCCCTCCCATACTCATTACCTTGCCTTGATTTGTGATACTTTGCAGACCAGAAAGACTTTTTAAATCAAGGAAGAAACTTCCCATAGAACAGAGTGCAAGTCACTTCTGCCCAGTAACTCCTCTAAAGGTCTCCCTAAAGCTCTTTTACTGGATACTCAGCACAGGGAACAGAACAAGGCACCTCTCTGTGACAAGAATGGCATCTGAGTCCTGGTGCTGTACTACCTCACCTGAACTGTGGTCCAAGCAGAGTATGTCTGTCTCAAAACCATGATGCTGTGTCTGTGTGGATTAAGCATTATCCTTGCTTTGACAGGGCTGCAGATGCTATGTAACCTGTCAGTGGGATAGCAAATGAGCTCACATAACCATTGAAAGGCCTTGAACCTGAGCAGTGTAAACCTGACCTTACAGGCTGATGAGCAAAGCAAGCCATTCATTGCAAGTAGCAAAGGTGACACAAAATGAGCTGGAATTAAACAGTTCACCTCACTAATAAACCACAGGAACAGGAATGAAGCTGACCCGTGCTGCTCAGTTGTTACTAACAGCCAACTTCACAGATTTTTAACCAGTCTCCTCCTTTCCAGAAGACAACACAGAACTCCAAGAATGCGGTGAGACTCTCCAGTGATTCCTCAACACACCAAGCAAGCAATACCTTTCTGTTGGAATCACTCTTAAAGCTCATGGAAATCTTGCAGCAGCACACAAACAGGCAGAGCAGCACGAGGCTAAACATATGCTTGTAGGTTGAGAGTAGAGAAGTGGAGCCCCTAATGTCTTCTTATGGAGCAAGAATCTTTTCCTGATTGAGATAAAAGAGGATCTCTGTGACAATGTGTAGGTGTCATTAGGATTATTTCATCCAGGTTCCAGGTTTACTTAAACCAAATATTTTCCATCTATTCTGCTATACTGCAAAAAACAGATGACACATATGCTCAAAGGAAACCAGAAATGAAGGGTTTGTCTAGAACTTGGGTCTATTTCATGGGGTCATTGAAAATGTTACCTTTCCCAAGGCACACATTAACATGCTTTGAGCCCTCACACCTTGCCTGCTTCCATTCAGGCAGAAAGTATCTCAAGATGCAGGAAGTGCAGCATAAGTAATACACTTAATTTGGGTTGATACACTAAAATGATCAAACCGAAAAGTTGCAGCATGCCCTAACAGGCAACACCAAATCTCTTTTACTAACTGATTCTCACGAAAAGCTACTTCAAGAAAATTGAAAAATAAAATGGAGAGCCAGCAAAATGGAAATTTCAGCCAGCCAACAGGAACCAGTACCAACAAATTTCCACATAAGCATTTGAGACATTTTCTTCTTATGAAACAACTCACACAAACAAATATTCTGTTCTAACACTTTGCAGGTTCCAAAACTGCAGCCCTCAAATAATGAGATTTATCCTCTTCTGTGCTTGATCCCAATACATATTCCTTTATGTGAAACTCACAGTATGAGGAAGGAACACGAAAGCAACAGGCTCTGTCATGCACATAGAATGGAAAGCAGCCTTTTTCCCTCCTTCCACGTTGTTCCAGCATCTTGCTTTGTCTTTGGTTTTAGGTTTGAGGAATTTGCTAGCTTTTGCAGACAGGAATTCTTCTGTCGTGCTCACCAGTAGGAATTGCTATAACTGTGCTTGCTCACATGGAATAGCTGTGAGTTTTCACCCCATTGCAAGTTACGTCACCCATGCTGAACACCAGCACATCAGCGCTGTGCAGGCTCCCTCCTCCTGCAGACTAATCACGCTGCTTGGCATCAATGGAGGAGCTTTCAGAGCTGAGGAGTACTGGCACACTTGATTACTCCGCTAATCCTCTTTCAAAAGGCATTGTTGCTATTCTTGGAATAATGAGTAGGAAGTTTCCTTGCTCTGTTAATGGGTCCAATTAGAGGCAAAATTGTTGAATTGCTTTCTGACAGCTTGCTCCAAAGATGCCATGACCCATATCACTTCTGGGTGAAGCAAAAGAAGTCAAAGTATTCAGGCTTTTGTCTAAATGATAATTCATTAAACAACAACTAGTCAAAAATTGCTAGGATCCAAACAACCTCCTGACAAGAAGTGCTTGTTGGCTTGAAAGGAATGCTAAAAGACTTTTAAATGTTAGTTAACTTTTTTTAATGACCTTCCAATGAACAATCAAGGAACAAAAAACAGTTTGCTGATTCTAAAGCATCGCATTTTACCACAAGATACAGGTTCTCATGAGACCTTATCATACATTGAAAATGTGTGGGTAGTATCTTATCCAGTTTTAGTGTTCACAAATATTCTCAAATGTTGCCAGAGAGAGATTACAAGAACTTATGCTTGTGCTCAGTAGAAAGGGATTGTCAATTCTATTTTTTTCTTATTGGAGACTAGCCACTAGCTGCTGTTATTCGGGTAGCACAATCCCATCATCACAAACTGAGTGCAGTGTTTTCTCCCTCATTTAGCAGCATGATCCAGCTTGGCTTAGGGTGGAACTTCACCTGAGAAATGGAGTCTACTTTCCTGTAAAAGGGTGTTAGTACAGTTCAGAACTGCCTGTGAAGACACTCACCTGCTCTCCTGCACCCAATCCCATCTGCTGATGTCTGTTTCCATATGCCTAGATATGGCAAAGATATTGGAAAACTATTCACTGATCTGCGGCATAACACTGTCTTCCTCACTCAGTAGTGGTGACCATAGGTACAAATGTGACTGCATTTGTATTAGGAGGTGTTAGAAACCTGGACTGCTGGAGAAGAAAGAGATAAAATTTAATGCCTGGATGCTAAACTTGAGTGTTTTACGTCTTCCTCCAGTGTGAGGAACAAATAAAGCAGTGAAGCTACCTTTTTCTCTGTGGCATTACTAACACATTTCATAAAATTAAGGTAGAGCAGCTGTTTGCAATAAGAAATATAGGCAACTTTTAAAATACTCCCATTAATCCCCCAAGTGCTTTATGAGGAAGGTTGTGGGGAGAAAAAGATAGAGGGAGTATCACTGATGCCTACCCATCTCTTAGGTGATCTGGCAGTCAGTATGCTGCAGAGCTGTGTGAGGAGGAGCTATGAGCCAGGAACACCTAAAGGCTTTCTCTTGCAAAATATACTGGAAGATTTAAATAATTCTCAGAAGATCTAACTGCTCTTTTTGCATGATTGTTAATGAAAACTGAGTGCCTGAAATGTCCTGGTGACTTTGGAAGACTGACCCTTTTAAAGTCATTCAGAGCAGATGGGAACACTGCTGTTCAGATTCCAAATCTGAGATGTGCTGCTCCATTGTGAGCCCCTGAGAAGACAGTTTCTTTGCCTTTGAACAGAACTCTCTTTGCAAATAAATGCTCAGAGCAGTAAGCCATTTTGGATAGGAACTAAGAGGTGCCCAGATTGACTGTAGATTGCAGGTAAACTAAAGACACGACACATGAGTGCAGGGAGTCCTTAGGAACCAACGTTCCTCGAAAGATGTCTGGTTTCCTTAAAATTATTTCACTGTCCTAAAGCAATTGTACAGGCTGGATTTTGTCAGCACCCACAAAAGTATGCCATTCTACTGCTTTTAGACCTCCATACGCTTCTGTGTGATTCTTCATCACTTTGCACTAGCCTTTCTGCACTTCTGACTATGTTGTAGCAGCTTACTGGATTAGAAAAAGGGAAATTACCCTTTCATTTCTGTTTGTTAGCTTTGTTTCCTTTCACCAGTGGAACTGCAGCATGAGGAGCCTTTATATAATAAAAAAATGTGGAAACAGGCACAGACTGAGGCTCAGCTAGTTCAAGACTGGCACTTAGAAATGTTTTAGGAATAAGACTGGGCATTACTTGTGTTGTATCCTCGCCACGATCAAAGGCATGCTTCTGTCCTTTGAAAAGAACTGGAGAAGAACTTGTGTTTAGAATGACAAAATTCACAGGTCATGTTCAGGGTGAGTCCAAAGCAGACAGACTGTGACGAGTTTTTCCTGCAGTTGTTAGACCTCCTTCACTGAGTTGGAAAGATCTGTTTAGCAACATGCAGTGGGCCCACAGGTGAAGAAGCTTCCTTGGCTGTTATGAGTCACTCTGACCATGTAGCTGGATTGAAGACTTCCAACAAAAACTGAAGGGGATACTGCAGTAAGTGGTACCCTTCCTTCTGAGGCACCACTGCACCTGAGCCATGGCATGGTGCTGTAAGGCTCAGTGCCCCCAGCAAGATGGAATGCTGAAGCCATTTGAACTCCTGGTGAGACTAAATGGGGTTTTTTTTGTTGTTATTGTTGTTCAGTGCTTATGTGTCTAAACTTGGAGTCTTCTGTCAAACTCCATTTGGTTAACAAAACTCACCAGGGCACCAGTAACAACCTGGTCTCAGTTCGCCAGCCCAACACCTGTACAACAGATTTTGTGGAATAAATGGCAATTCTGATTACACTGAACTGCTGCCTTCTGTCCCAGAGGCAGCTGTGTCTCAGTGGTAAATAATGGGCAGACTGAGTGCTCAGAAAAAAAAAGGATTCTGTAAATGGAAATTCATATTCTTCTGGGTTGGAAAAAAAAGCACTATGTCCCTCAGGGCAAGAGGGGAATTCCAGTCTACAGCCATTATTTGATGGAACTGTTTCCAATTACATATGCTCTGCACTCCTTAATTCACAAACTCTTTTTTTCTAAGGGGAATAGTGCTTCTGAAAAACCTTGTTAAGGCAGGGTACAGAGGGAGAGAATTCCTTAACTGCTTCAGCTACTGCTTCACTGCAAGCTAAGAATGCCAAGAATCACCCTGGAAAAAGTCACACAACTATTGGAAACACGTGGAAATTTAATTGCACTGTGTAAGAGCCCCTGTGAAGTGCAAACCAAAGGCTCTAGCAGAGCATAGATCTGGGATCATACAGGAAGAGAAGTAGAATCCATTGAAATTGTCATGGGCACCTGGAGTAGGTGGTGAGCATGCTTGGAGTAGGTGATGTTGCCTGGTTGTGTCACAGGGATGCCCTGTGGGGCTGGGTACTGCTGAGGGTCATGAAGAAAGGAAATGCATCCCTGGTTTTCTTTAGAAATATTAAATAGCAAAGAGACTCAGGGCAAATTGAACGTTCGGATCTGTGTACAGCTCCATATTACACCAATTCTGGATATCTAACAGAGGCTAGCTGGACTGGATAAGATATTAGAGGTTGGAAGGATATTCTCTGATCTTCTTCACTCAACAGTTCAGTGTCATAGCCTGAAATTTTCTGTCCTGATCCTTAAAATGGGAAAAGCAATTATTTATGACCTTTCCTATCACCCTCTTCTCCATAATCCACAGCTGAACTCTCAAACTTCTGAAGGAATGTCTGCAACTAGACTGATTCAACCTTTAGAAGCCAAACCCCAGCTGAGGTCAGGAGCTGCCAACGAGATGTTAGCAAGCAGAGGAGTGTTTTGTAGAACAGTGTTTTGAATCTTTATGAGGTTGGGGTTTTTTCTCTTTTATATGCTACTCAAAATGTCATAGTGTCTACACAGATATGAAAGATGCAGACAATCTAAGTTCAACCCAACAGGTTGATCTTTTCATGTGCAAAGTGGCCTGAACAAAATTCTGTGGCTACCTAGGAATAGACAGGTACCTTAACTGTGGGTTGCTGAGGTGTTATGGTTGGGGAGGGATTAGTTTGATTGTATATATGCAAGTCTATGCCTTTCTTCCATTTGTTTTCTGGGAGATGCTAAGCCCAAAGCATTTGTTGCATTCTTTATTGCTGTTCCTCAGCTTATCTGTGTTTTTTAATCCTCACTCTCTCCTGCGGACAGCTTGGTTTGCTTTCCAGGGTCATTGAGTTTAAGCTATCACACTTTATTTTTACAATAGTTAAAGCTTGTGTAATATTCTTGCTTTCTTTTGCTCTCTTTCTGTGGCATTTTCTAGTTCTGGCTTCTGTTCTTTTGCTCTTTTGCTGGAGGCTCCAAGTTTGTTGGAGATGGTTTGGCTGCCTGCAGTGCACACAAAATAGAAGTGCTGTGGATTTTTGTCACTGGATATCTACAGCATGGCTGCTTTTGTCGGCAAGGAACTAGAACCAGTGACTTTGTTACAGCTGGTACTGAGAGCTGCAAGTGTCAGGATGAAATTAGGAGATGCCAGCATTTTGTTCACCTTCCTCAGCCTTTCCCTTGCTTCTAATGGTTCAGAAAGACTGTGGCAATCTCTGCTTCTCAAAAAGATCAAGGGAATGACACATTTACTGTTTGACCTCAGATGAAATCAAATTCCTCTGTCTTTCTAAATATGTGGTATTTTTGACCAATGGGAGATTCATAGCAAGAAAAACCTTCAGGGAGCAAAACAAAAAAGGGAAAGAAAGAGTATGATAGAAGTACCAGAGGTGGATGGGGGGTGCTAAAATAGGGTTTGGGCATCCTAATTGTGCCTTGGCAACTAATAAATTTAGGGATTTTACATCAATCCAAGGAGTACTCCAATGAAAGGTAAGATGAAGAATTGCTAATAATGGAAGAAAATGGAGAATAAAGTCAAGAAGAAAAAATTTTAAAATTAAAAAAAAAATTGAAATTCGACTGCATCTGGAGGTTGGTCCTCAAAGACAAATCCAGAGGCTACTCCACTAAAGTGCTCCATTTGAAATTCCATAGGCTGTGAGGTTAATTGTGAACCTCTGGAATCAAGCAATACTCACACATTTGAGAGTGGGAAACTTGCCACCTTGCCTGTAGCTCTCCTCAAAACAAAAATGCTGGATCTGAGAATGGACTGCTCAACATGCAAAGCATTAAGTCCATCTGATGCAGGAGCAGAAACTTTGGATGACTAAGTGTCATGTTGCACAATGTGCTGCAGCTTTGTGCCTCTGAAATGTAGCAGTTCATAGCATTAGCTACTACCTCATCTGCTCTTTCCAGCTGTTTGTTGCTTTACTTTGTTTAATTAAGTCAGCCTCCTGAAGGAGAGGGCCATGCAGCAGTCATTCTGGTGTTTGACTTCCTTTACAGAAACCCCTGTTGTCAGGCAGTGTTTGGGCTGGGGTGATTACGAGATCCTTTACATAAATCACTGTCTTGAAACTCATTTTTCTTAACAAGTTGTTGTATCAATGTTCTCTTTATTATCTCTCCCTGGGAAGGCTTGCTGTCTGTCTCAAGACCCTCAGTCTGTTAAAGGAGGAGGCAAAACAGAGGAAACTGATTAAGTATGCATGTATTACAACAGACTGACTATTGCTCTCCTGTGTCCCTCTAAACACTTGGCAGGGAAGTGCAAGGTATAATACTGTGTTTTGCTTTTTGCTTCTTTAACATTTCTAAAGGATGCCTTCATATGACACTGTATTTTTAATTTCGTATCTCCTTTCCTCTCAGTTTTTATTCAAACTTACCTTCTTTTGTGTCAGATCCTTACTGAAAGGAACCTGGGGCTCTTGTTTTCAGCAGTGTGTGTCAGGGAAAAAGTAGGGAAAGAGGGATGAAGACAGAGTAACTTACATTCCCTTTTGTGAGGGTCTTGATGATAATGTTTCTTTGAGGTTTTTTAATTTAAATATTGGACTGTGGAAGAAAGGAAGTGCGTTGTCATTCCTATTTGTGATTCTCCAGTATCCTTGATTAAATTAAACAAAAAGGAGGAAATAGGGTAACAAACACTTCATACTTACCATGTTTAGAAATAAAAATCTGTTGGGGTTAAAAGCTAAAACACAAGTTAAAACAAAAAAAAAATTTACTCGTGCATCTTTGCCTCACTTGTGGTTAGAACCAGGATGGGCATGAACCTTGAGATATGTAGCAGTGCACTGAAATCTGCTGTGGCATTGGGACCCATGCCACGTCATTACTACAGCTAATTGTTCTCACACAGAAAACAGCCTTTTCTGTTACAATGCTACCCTTCTTCTTGTCTGCTTAGTCAAGATCTGGTTTTCAGTTAGCAATGCAGCCTGTGCTTCTTTTGCTATTAACTGCTCAATCCAGCTACCAAAAGTTTAATTAAATCTGAATCTGTTGCCTGCAGGTCCGCTAGAACATCAAGGGCCCCTGCTCTCTCCTCACTTCTGCCTGTTTATGGCTGTGGACTTCCACTGGACTGGCTTCATTGCCTTCCATGGTTATTCTCCATTTGTGTCAAAGTATCAGAACAGGAATGTCGCACTAAGCATCTGGAAGACACTGGAAACACAAAATACGTGAGTAATTTTCTTTTTAGGTCTATAGTTTATTCTTGGAAAATCTTTATTTTGGAGACTGGCTTGAATGCTGTTTGGGTGATAGCTTCATCTGTCTTTTCTTGAAAACCTATTCTTATGTAATTAATAATTAAAACAACAACATCAAAAGACTGATTGAGAAAATTGGTTTAGATTCTTCATAGTCAAATCCCCAAACAGTCATGCACACACAGAGGAATCCTGTGCATGGAAATTCAGCAAGGCTTTCTACCCAGGAGATTTTCAGCCAGCTATGGAATTCTCATGCTCTTTCCACCATTATAAATACAGCTTGGTGAGCATCATAAAATTGAAATGTCACTTTTCTAGATCCCTATCAAGTTCTCTTTTATCTGAGTCCATAAATATGAAGCTACAGAGCCTTTCCCTCTCACTTGAGGAACTTCTCTTTTTCCTTCATAATTTACATGAATATCAGCGCTTGGGGAAGCAAAAGATTAATAGCAACTGTCTGTGGTAAGCAGAGTGCAGGCAGGTTTCCTTTGTGCAGCTCTGCAGTACCTGCTTTAGCTTAGTCCTGAGCACACATATTGCTGCCAGTACCCCCAAACCCTGCTAGCCCAGACCTACTCATCCACATAGCTCTGCTGCTCATGTAGAGAGATATATAAATTAACAAGTTATTGCTTGTCCTTCCAGCATGGATTAGATGCATTGGAACCCTGTCTTACTCCTTCTCATGCTATTCCAGCATGGATTAGATGCATTGGAACCCTGTCTTACTCTTTCTCACGCTATTCCAGTCTTTCTCCTTCACCCATCTTGCCACACGCAGCATCTGCTAGTCCTTTGCACAACACTCAGTCTTCATCTGAGTCCTGCAGCATCACTTCCTCCAGTCCTCCATGTCTCTTCCTTAAAATGCAGACCTCTTGCATTCATCTCAATTCTGCCCAGCAACCCCAACCTCACAAATGTAGTTCTGGACTTTGACAGCATCTCTGCTGAGTAAACTTGGATTTGCCACCCACAGAAATACACTCATAAAGGGTAGACAAACACCACTAAGTTCACTTTAGTTTTTCTTATTTCAAACACAGGGTAACCTACTGGGATGGTAGCCACTCCATGTCAGATTGCCATAGGACATCTCCCCAGCTAGCAGAGGGCAGTGGTAGCAGAAAAAATCTACTATTCAGTTTAAATAGGAGCATCCTCCCTTGCAGCAATAGTATTGATAAATACATCTCTGAAGTTTGTGCCAAAGCAAAGCCATGGCTGCTGATCATCCCACAGTACCTGCCACCCTATCTGCTACAACAGTGCAGGACTGATGGGGCAAAAAATTATGTCTAGAAGGGTGAGAGAGAGAGACTCCTCCTAAAAGAGGAATCTTTTAGCTCCACAGACTGTGGTCTGAAGGTTGATACTGAGGAAGGCTACACTTGATCTGAGTAGCACATGTAACTGTAACTCTTTGTTTCAGTGTAGGGCAGGAACAGCATGACAGGTAAACAGCATTGGGCTTGCTCCAGTCTGCATTTTAATTGCCCACTGAGAACTCCCACCTGTGCTTTTTTGTGCTGTCAGAAGTTTCCCAAGCTTGACTCCTCTTGCTTAGAATGCTCTACTTATTTTTCCATTTTTGTAGCATGACTTCCTTTTTGCTTACTCAGAGTTTCTCCTAAGCTATCTCTGGGGCATTTTCAGTCCCATGGTCAGAATGTGCTCACTTACTCTTTGAAGCAGAAAACATGGGTCAAAAGAGCTGACTTTCTTCTGTAGTCATCACTGCACCACTAAATAAAACAATTAAATGTAAAGTTCTTTAAAAAAAAAACACTGGGCAAATATTCCCTTCCATCTTTCCTTCCTGATGATTTTGTTAATCAGTGGGTTTCTGAAATGCATGTAAGCCACCAGCTATAAAAACTGAGTAGAGGTGACATAAAGCACACCTCACTTAGACAATTCACAGACAACAGTGAGTGACTATGTATGTTTATGTATTTTTGAATCCCTCATTCCTTCAGACTTCACATGCCTACCAGAGATGTATATCTAGAGGGAAAGGAAGACATATTTTAATAAGGATACAGGTGTATCATCCACACGCCACTTCATCCTACCTGTCCTACTGTCAGTACATGCCGGCAGGCCATGCTCCTTTGTCCTCCCAAGAGCTGTCTGGGAATTGAGCAGCAGAAACCTTCCTCACAGCCTTGTTCTCCGCACTGCTGTATTCAAACACAGCCACTACAGTGCAGCTCTCACACTCTGCCCTCAAAGCAGAGCTGTAGAACAGAGGTTTGGGGGAAAGAGAGGTAAAAATTGCAAGTGAGGAAGAGGAACAAAGGTGAACTCAGTAAGAATAACCAGAAGGTGCTGTCTGGAAGAAGCCAGTGAAGTTTGGAGAGGAGTTCTAAGGTCTTTTCTGAAGGCCAGTATCATTCTTGCTATCTTTGCAAATGCCACTGTACTACAAGGAGGCACTCAGGTCCTAACTTTTCTTAGTGACTTTAACAGAAGGATTAGTAATAGAGAAATGGCATTAAATTGGTCATATTTGAACTATTTTTTGTGAAATATCTCCAACTAGTTTCCACTGGATCCCCAGGGAACAGTTACTAATTGTGCCTTTGGTTAGTGCTCACCTCAGAGAACTCAAAGCAGCAGCAAATAACATCAGAATGGAGGAATAAAAAAATAGAGCTGGAAGATAATGAAGAGAGTTGAGATCATGATACTCCAAGACCCTAAGTCTTTTCAAATTGAGGAAATTAGTACCCTCCTACAGCTGAGAGGAGAAAGTAACCAACAGAAATAACCCCTTGCTGATAAGAGAAAGAAATTCCATAAACATCCAACGCACATTCACATCCTGAAGGCTTTCTTGCGCTTGTTTCAGACCTCCCTTGCCAACTCTGCTGTGAACAAATGCAGCCTAGAGGTCTACACTGAATACAGCCATTGACTGTGGTACAAGTTCTGTAAGAATTCCCAGGGTGTTCCCACTCTCATCCATGCACCAGAGTGTGCCACAGGGCACTTGGGTCTGTGAACCACTGGGTCTGCCCCAGTACAGAATGGAAAACTAGGCAGGATAGAGAATGCATTTCAAAGTGATGTCCCTGAGTAAAAACTAATCAGGGCAAGCTAATGAAACTTGTTACCACCAAAACCTGTAGCACAACAAGGAGGGATGGGCAAACACAAATGTTCTTCTTATTACCGGACAATAAAATTCAGCCCAGAATCCAATTACAGTAATTTCACGAATACAAGCCGCACCAATTTGACCAAAATTTTGGTGGAAACCCGGAAGTGCGGCTAATATTCCGGGGCGGCTAATCTATTAACAAAATTCTAAAAGCTGCCAACACGGAAGTGAGAGCCCGCGGCAGCCCCAAGCCAAGCTGGAGCCCGGCCGGCCCCGGCAGAGGTGGGAAAGCCTGGCAGAGGCGGGGCCAGCGGTGTGGGGGGCGGGCGGCAGAGCCTGAGCCAGCAGGGCAGGGCAGGGAGGGCGGCAGAGCCTGAGCCAGCAGGGCGGGGGAGCCCGGGAGAACTGGGGCTAGCAGTGCAGGGGAGCATGGCAGAAGCAGGAAGGCCGGCGGGTGGGGCTGCCTGGCAGCGGGGGAAGCCCAGCAGAATCGGGGCCAGCAGCGTGGGGGAGCCCGGCGGTGCGGGGGCCTGCAGTGCCGGCCAGGGCGAGGAAACGCGGCGGCGGTGCAGACGGGAGGGGGCGGCCGGCGAGCCTGGTGGCGGCGGCGGCAGCCCTGCCGGTGGGGCGAGCGAAAGCGGCGCTCGGCGAGCCAAAGCGCCGCTCGCGAAAGCGCCGCTCGGCGAGCCAAAGCGCCGCTCGCGAAAGCGCCGCTCGCGAAAGCGGGGCGGGGCGGGCGCGGCGCGGGGCGAGCGAAAGCGGTAGCGGGGCGGGCGGCGAGCCCGGCGGCGGCAGCCCTGCCAGCCGGGCGAGCGAACGCGGCAGCGGGGCGGTGCTGACGGGAGAGGGGGGCCAGCGAGCCCGGCGGCGGCGGCAGCACCACCCGGCCAGCCCCGCCGAGCCGTGGCGCTGAGCTGGGCCACCCGGCCCCGTCGGCAACCATGAGCGGGCCGAGCCTGCCTGGCCCCGCCCCGAGCCAGTAAAGCCCGCTATGCCGCGATCCTGTTACTAATTGGCCAATTTGTGAAAGCTGCGCACGGATTCTCGCGACGAACGAAAGTGCGGCTAATATTCGGGGTGTGGCTTATCTATTGACAAAGACAGCAACATTGTCGAGGCACCGGGGGTGCGGCTTATAATCCGTGCGGCTTGTATTCGTGAAACTACTGTAAACCAGACATATTCATCATACAAGAACTCTCCTTGGGTGAGGCAGGAAAGATCTGACAGCACAAGACTTTGTGTGCGTGATTTGGTGATTGCATGTACTGCTGTGATTGTGCCAGGTGATGAGGGGACAAGGCTGCCAGCTCCTCTATTGCTCCATACGTAATAGGAGAACAGGGGGAGGGGAAACACAGCAGTGGGAAGAAGAAACTGTGTCTTCCTAGGCAGTGTTTTTTGAACAAGGTACTCTGTCAACTTACTAACATGCACTTCTGTGTGTGTTAATTAGTTTTTACTTCCCCAGGCTGCATGCAGTGCCTGTCTCTGTAAGAGACTTTGACTTCCATGAGAGGAATATTTCTGGTGTCTTCCATGAACTTGCTGAACTTTCTGCCATCAAAGCAGACTGAAACAACAGACAATAGATTTTAAACTACCTTTTCTTTCTACCCCTCATCATTCTGTGCAACTCAAGAAACCTTGCTGAACTCGCACGTTACACACATTCACAGCCCTGCCACCCTGAAACCACGTGTCTCAGTTCCTCCTCAAATTCAATATTCAGTTATGTTTCTAGCCTCCACTGCTCATTCTTTCTAGTGTAAAAAATTGAAAGAGATCATGAATGTCTGTTAAGGATTTTTTGGCCAAATTACAGATCTTTAATTGGCCAAAATGATTTCTGATATCAAACTGTCCAGAGAGTAAATCAGATTTCACAATTTAGTGCAATATTATTTATGCCATAGAATGTTGGAGACAGGAATGTGACATGGACACATCAAGTTCATGCAGCAACAGCCGAATTTTATTGATGTGTGCCCCCTTCTACAGGGGCTTTGAATTTCCCATGCTTACAGATGTGATGGAGTAAGAGACTTAACACCACCCAGCCCCACTGCCCAATGGTATGGGTGCATTCATACATCAAAGGCATTGGTTGAAGTCCCCTGTTTGAGTTTGAAACCGCCCTATCCTCAGCTTGAAGATTTGTTTACTTCTTATTTTGTAATGAGCTAGGCTGGTCCAGTAAATGTCTGTTATGGCCAAATTATTTGTGCAGCTATAGACCAGCTATAGCTCACCAGCTCAGAACATTTAACACTTCTTGTCCCGTTTTTCTCTTTCTTTCAAGGAACAGTACCTACTTGACAGATCAGAGCCCTGGGACACAGTTTTTACTCTCAGCTTTGACTGATTGGGTGAACTCAAGCAAAATGTTTTCCATGTCTTCATTCCCTCCTGTTAAATAAGAACAGCTTTTGTAAGGACTGAAGGATCTACTTCCAAACAGTAATGCAGAAGAAGCATTATTGTTATTGTTATTATTATTACTTAGATTTGCATGGTATTTCTTTTATTCATCCTGTCACGAGATCTTGCCATGATTAGAGGTATACTAGAGGAAAAGTTTACATGCTTGATGTACTTTTAGATATTGGTAGGGATGTTTACTAGCAATATTACACCTGTGAATAAGTGCATTACTTCCTAAAGCACTTAAAATGTAACATTAATGTGTATTTGTGTTCATCTCTTAAATGCAAGCATTTATGGTGTTAGATCTGAGAGCTGGCCATAGCAGACTGCAATGAAGCCTTGTAAAAAACTGCAGCAGAAGAACAGATTTTGATTCCTTTTATTTTATATTACTATTTGTGCCTGAGGTAGCAGGATGTAAATTGCTTAGTGAGGATTTGTCAGCATCTCAAACCTACATCACACAAATGAAAACAACTTCACAAGATGAAGACAATGAAGAAGGAGACCTGTTGTCAATGTGACAATACAGTGAGAGGTGTGTGAGGATGAATTTACTCTGACATGTGACCAGGGATGACACCTTTGTTCTGTGTGTGTGTGTATCCTGTGAGGGGATCCCCAACATTTAACCAAAAAAACAGAGGTATTAATGGCAAGCAGAGACATCCCAAAAATTGTGCTATCTGAAGACATACTCCACTGTCCTCTCCTAGTACTCTGGGTATTTCTTGGAGATCTCCCAAGCATTACCCAACCAGGTTAAACTGCGTTGCTTTATGAGATCTGATAAACCTCTCACCCCACAGTGATGAGAACTAGTCACATAAACTCTGGGCATACAGTAGTTGGCTCCTTCCTTATGCCTAGGGGTTGTTTAGTGGGCTTCAACCAGTCAGTTCTGTTAAGGATAATGTTCAGTATTTGCTATTTATTCTTAATTTCTCCTGAGTGAGAGGTTTCATAAAAATAGAACATAAACCCCTGTCATTCCTTCCCTCTCCCAGCTATGCCAAGGCATCATTACAGTTGCACATGTAAATGAACCACACATTCAAAAACTTCTCAGGAGCTTCTGCTGGGGCTCCAGGCCCTCCTGCACTCTACAGTTTCCCTGAGTCCTCTCCCCTTATCCTTGTAACTCCTCCCACTGCTGTCCACTCTTCCACCACCTCATAGCCTCCTGCACAGAACCTCTGCTGAAGCCCAAATGATGGCATCTCCTATCTCTGGTAGCATACAGATGTGCACACTGCTGGGATGTGCTCCTGAGGCAACATTCCAGCTGTGCTTCCAGGCTTGGGATTTGAAGACTGGGTTAATAGACTTACAGCAAGCCTGAGGGTTGCCCTTAGCAGAGAGTAGAGACACACTTCAGATGCCTCTCATCCTCTTCTCCTCTTCCCCTGTCACAGTACTTCCTTTCTTCTGCCTGCATATAAAATTACTTGCTGAAAGCAAACAGCTTGGCAGAAGTTGATCCCTGCCTTAAAAACTAGTAGTTCTTTCTTCCATTTTTGGGAGGCTAAATACCTTTAAATGTCTGAGACTCAAACTCTTTGCCAACACTTTTCATCCAGCAAGGACACAACCTGGTATTCCCTATCAGCTCGTACACATGGCTGTGTAGGAGCCATGGTAAATGAGGTGATAAAGGTGATATAATAGTTCCAGTCAGAGCATGTCTAGTGAGGAAAATACTTCTGTATTCAGTTTAACAAAAAGGAGAAACACCCCTTTCTCAGCAGAAACAAGGGAACAGCAATGGATGTTCCTGAAGCTAACAGCAGGATCATAGCTCCCATATGAATAATAAAGAATTCTCGGGGAAAGCATTACAGTATTTGGCTGCACCATCCCAAATGAATGTCATGGCAAGTATGCAGAGAATCTAACAGTATGGCAGCGCTAACTCTAGTTCCAGTGGTGGGATAGCAGTCAGTTCAAAAAGATCAGAACATCAGAAGATGTGTATGATGTTACCTCATGTCTCTTCCAATTTGAAGCCACCTCGCAATGTGAATTCAGCCATGCAGACTTCATTTAAGTGGTGAAAGAATCTGGCCCTTAGACCTACCTAAACTATAAAATAGTGTGAATTACTGAGCCATGCAGAAGTTTGACTGGACATAGATGTATTAGCACAGAACGTTATAGACAAAAATTACTTGAAGAGAGGTCTTTGGCACGGGAATTAGTGAATCCTCAGAGCAAAGGTAGGAAATTCCTCAGATTCCCTGCTAGTTCAGATGAAGGTTAGTGGACAAATCCTGATACTCAGCTACTATGGTGAAAGGGGCCATGTGAGTACCTAGGCAGACACAGGCAATTTACTAGTGTCCTACAGGGAATGGATTTTCAAATTAAAAACCAGCAAATTAAAGACAAGGACATCTGTGAGAATTCTGAACTGACTGCAGAGTTAAACTTTCCAAAAGAGGCAGAATCAGGAAAAGAGGGCTGAGCTCAGTTCCATGAAAAGAAAGTAAAAAGAAAGGAAATAATTTCTGTAAATATGGAGAAACACCCTCTGTTTGCAAAAATGCTATCAATTAAAAAGTCTCTGAAGAACCTTAGGGCCAAACAACACTGCTCCAGGAGGAAGATCCAAGGATGCTCTGTGGAGGCAGGGTCTACTCAGGCACTGCAATACCAAGATGCTGGATGTTGAGGTTGAAGAAGAAACAGTGTTAGAGCAATTCTCACACTGGAGCAGGATAATGCGAACCACTTCAGAGGAATGCCTGGGAAGCAACATGGCAAACAGATTGACAGCAATGTCCTGAATTTTAATAGAAAGTTCAGAATTTGAAGAAACATCCAAAGTACAGCAAAACCTGAAGCAAATCTCAAGCCTCCTCAAGATCTATAATAACTTCAGTGTCAATTTGCTACTTCTCTTGACATTGATGCTTTAGTGAGCTTCAGCAAATATAAACTCTCTAGCAGTAACTGCTTCAACAGCAGTCCATGCCCATGCAAATGTCGGCAGGTGGAACAAGATGATCCACCAACTTCACATGCAAAGCAAGGAGGAGCAACAGACTCCATTTGCCAGTAGTGAACCTCTACCAGTATGTTCCCTGAATTCCTACAGTAATTCCTTGATTCTTCATAACTTTAATGCTCCAAGACTTTTAGGCAGCTTTTAAAAGCAGAACACCAGTTCCAAGACAGGGTCACAGATTTGGAGTGGACTGTTCAGCCATACTGGTGTACATTGATTCAATAAAACATCTAGGACTTGGTCTTTATTCTCTAGGTTCCTAAGCAAAATGTGATTTCTGTGATCATATAATATTTTCCTTTTTTCCTCTTATCAGTGTGTGTCTCTCTCTGTGTGTATGTCTCTATGTTGGTTTCTGCTTTATAACTGCAAATCCCACAGAGAGTTTCAACCAAGTTTGAGTCAGTTAGAGTGATTTCAGAGATACTAACCTCTAGCAAGTTCCATAAAAGTAGCTGGCAGGGTGTAACAGAGAGAACTTTGTAGGTTCTCCTATGAGGAAAAGGCTGCTGAATGAACTGAAGCCATTTCTCCACAAAGAAGTTTCCATGTTGGAGCCAGATGTTATAAAAGCCTCAACACCAGAAGCTTAGATCAGAACTCACATCTTGTTAGGCATCAGAAAATGTAACTGTGACACAAATCTTCTTGAAGTCAAGCTTCATTCATTCTACAGATCACAGATCCCCTTGTTTTCAGCTAGAAGAGGGCAGGAAGGATAAGATTTTCCATTTTTAATTTTGTATTTAAAATACCTTCAATTTCATCAAAATGTTCTCTCTTAGATGTGACTAATCATGGAAAACATTAATCCACTTCTATATCTCAGAAAGTGCAATTTTAGACCACATGAAAATAAGAGCTGAACAATGAGCATAATCTTAGCAAAAACAATAAAGATAATACAATAATACCTGTGTGAGAAGCAGGCTGTGCATACACAGCACAGAGAAAAGAAAAAAAAAATCATTATCAAAAGAGCAAATATATCTTTATAACCCTGAAGCAACAAAACTCCTACCACCTGATATTAAAATACCATAAGAGAACATCACAAACCTATTACAGGGAGAATGAGAATGCTGCTTAATGGTTTTCCCATTGTTCACTGTTATCTCTATGCATTGCTATCCATTGCTATTATCAGCACTCATTTACACCAGTGCAGGGTTGTGTATTTGTATGTCAGGACAGATACACAAAATCTGGTTCAGATCCTCAGGTGATGTAAATTGTCATGGCTGTACTGACGTCAGTAAAGATGCACTGATTTCCTCCTCCAGCAGATGATTTGCTTTTCTGTATGTAAAAAGCACAGAAACTAGGTGCTGTTTCAGCTTGGCTCTGAGACACTTCTGTAGACAAATGCTCATGCAAATACATTCTCTTTTTATGTGCAAATATACATATTGCCTAGCAGTACATATTGCAAGCAAGGACAGGAGATTTAGGCTGCTTTCTATGCTGGAATTTAGAAAAAGGGTTGTTCCTGATCTACCTGCCCACTCCTGTCTATAACAAGAGATCTCCAACTGCTTTGTCACAGATCTTAAAATATACAGAGATGAAAGGGTCAGTCCAGCATGACAAGTGTGTTAAAAATAAATTTAGGAGGCATTAAAGTTTGATTTTATGACTGCTAGTCCAATGCTTGAACTGAGATCTTAAACAGAGCCATTGGGCAGAACAAATCCAACAGTCAAGACTATCATTTTCTTACCTAAGGCTTAACTAAATGAAATTACATATTCCTGAATAGATGAATACAAGAATAATACTAGTTTGTTTCAAGGTACATCTCTTTGAGGGGGAAAAAAGGGAATATATATATAATATATGTTTGAAAATAAGGTAAAAAGGATAAAATGGTCCCATTTGAGACTTTGTCTTTATAAATTAATTTTTTTATTTCTTCCTTATTTGCTTTTATGTGGTTCCATGGAATGTGGACCAAGTAACAAGCACAAGCTATGAGTAATTCTAAAGTGAATTCCATCTCTTAAACAGAGAATTATTTCTGACTTTCTATAACGTTTTCCTAAGGGAGAAAAACAAAAGGTTTCATAACTGAGACTGGAAAAGAGAAATAAACCACTGCTGAACTAGGAAAGAAAGAACAAGCAGCCTAAAATGGCATTTATAGGGAAAATAGCAGGAAAGCAGAAGATGAATAAACCCTATGTACAGAAAGATTATGGAAGACAGGCAGTACCTCTTTTTTCCTGTTCCAACCTCCACTCCAAGGCAAAAGGAAAAAAATACAGCTGAGATATTTCTACAGTCTGATATATACATTTGTGTAGAGGTATTTTTGCTTGTAGAAGTGCACATCATTTTATCATGTGAACTTTTTTTTTAATGAGCAAGTAGATACCATAATTAATAGAAGACCCAAGGTTCTGGCACCAAGGACTAGATGAGCATCCTGAGGTGAGATTTCTCTGATTTCTTCTGACTAAAAGTGCAAATAATTTCAGATATGGCGTTGGTGGAAATGTAGTACAGTCTACCTCATGTAAGTAACCACCGGCTGCATGCATAAACTGTCTGAACCATGCCTAATGTGCACATCATTTAATGAAGGATGTGGAAGTACCAGTTGCTGTGAAGAGTGGGACAGCCCAAGAGTCACCTGGCACCAAGGCCCTGACAGAAATTCTCAAGGACACTGTTAACCCCTACTCAGGTGGGACGTTTTTCCCTTGATACTTTTCCAAGCAGCCATCTGTGCATTATTTTGAATGCTAACAGTGTTGCCACTGCTCCTAAAGACTTCTCATAGAGCCTTACGTTGGATCTGCCTGGGAAGTGACAGCAAATGGGTCGATACAAAGCATGTGGAAGTAAGGTACCCTTGCCACTACAGAAGAGCCGTCTGGTTGCAAGAGAACATACAGCTAAGTGGCATAAAAATATCACCATCTTATTAAAAAAAACCCAAACAACAACAACAACAAAACAAAATAATGCATTTGCATCCCTTCTTATTTAAGTACAGTAACTTCACAATTATAAGCTGCACCTGATTATAAGCCACACGTTACAATACAGGATGTGATAAAAGGTATCTATTCTATCACCATCTGCTGAGGGTGGGGGCAGTGATCCTTATCTCCACAGGAGATATTCTGCTGATGGGCCATCCATTGAAACCAGGCAGGGCATTGTTCTTTATCTTTTCACAACCCATCCTTCCTCCAGCCAGTCATTTTCTGCTAATGGCCATTGAGTCCCACTGCGTAACTGATAAAATTACTGCATCCCATTGGGAGTTGCTCCAGCCAGGGGCAAGAGCCCAACATTTCTTACAAAGATAAAAACAGAGGGTTTGGAACACTAAGGGAACCCCTTTCTCCACTGGACTCCAGAGGAAAAACAGACTTCTCCACATCACCACTGCACCTCCGGATGGAAACTGCACCTTGTACAGGAGCACTGCTCCAACTGAATCACATCTGTCACTGCAGGAGGATGCAGCCACCATTTAATGGGACTGCTACCAACACCCTGCCTGACAGGGTGTCAGGTTGTACTCTGACTTTGTCAGGGTTTGGGGTTTGTTTCTTTGTAGTACTGTATTTCTATTTTAATTTCTCTAGTAAAGAACTGTTATTCCTAATTCCCATATTTTTGCCTGAAAGCCCCTTGATTTCAAAATGATAATAATTTGGAGGGAGGGGGTTTACATTCTCCATTTCAAAGAGAAGCTCCTGCCTTTCTCAGCAGACACCTGTCCTCCAAACTAAAACAGCAACTTTTCGTTCTTTGTCCATGTATAAGCCGCACCTGATTATAAGCTGCACTTTGGGTTTGGACCAAAATTTTATTCAATTTAATCGTGAAATTACTGTATTTTAAATTTCAGCTTTTTGCTGTTGTTTTCAGCTCCCCACTCCTCTTGCTAAATGATTAGTACAAGTCTTTGCTATTCCAGGTACAGCTCTAACTGGGTTCAGGACACAGATAGAGAGGAGCTGTCTGTCCAAAGCACTGCTAGATATTGCTTCACAAAAATTCCTTCCTTGATATTACTTCCTGATGCTCCCATCCCAGCAGGGAGATTTCCCACAATAGAAATTGACCCTGTATTGCCTGGACCCTGTATCGCTCTGTCTGGGACTTTATACAGCATCGTACTGAAGCCTTATCCCTGTGGGAGGGAGTCCTTGTGCTGTGCTTACTCAGCAATTTTATCCCTAGAACTTAATCTTGAAGCCTTTCTAAGCTAAGTCTTTTTCCATCTCTCACTTCATCTATAATTTCTTAAATATTGTTGTGAATCACTAACTCCATACTCGAAGGTGTTATAAAGAATGTCTGAGCTGATTGCAATGGAAGCAGTATTGATACATCTTTAAATTAGATGTAGCCAAGGAGAGCTTACTTTCTGTTTTCCTCTCAGTATGCTCTTTATGCCAAAATCATCTAAGCAGGACTTTAGCATCTGTGAAGCTGTGCCAATGCAGACCTCTGTCATTTGAAACCTGCTTACAGCACTCAACTCCAAATAACTTCTGATGCTGAGACAGTACATGGCTAGCAGGGATTTGCAGAACCCAGGGCAGCACCAATGCAACTATTCCTGGCGTGTGAAAGCTCAAGGGAGTTAAACTCTGAAATATGCTGCAGGAAATCTGAGAGACTGAAAGAAAGAGGGCAAAAGTAGCATTGCTTGTGTGTCCCAAGTGAAAGGGATGGATATCTGGGGTAGACAAGCCATTCGGAATTGTTCTGATCTCTTTTTTTAATTGCTGGAGGGTTTTTTGTGCTGGTGCAATGCGCAAATATAGCAAAATATGTTAATGGTAAACTATAATATTTACAGTTATTGTTAGCTCCCATTGAGAAATCAGCAGGATTTTTTTCTAAGGTTTTTACCCTGGAGATAATCCATAGAATAGAATAGAACATCAATGCATAGTTAAAAGGAAAAATTATGGAAAACAGCACCTCTGCATATGCAATATCTTCATTTTAAAGTTACATAATTGAGCTTTTGAAATTAACAAAAAACCAGCAAACAGTCTCAGAACACAAGAGCAGCTAAGTGACTTCATAATCTTTTAAAATGAGCCTCTTCATTAAGATAAAAAATTCTATCCTAAACCAGTACAAAATAAAATAATATAGATTTCGGTCCAATGCAAATCCAAAATGAGCTTTAAGAACTCTGGGAAAATGTGATTTTAGAAAAATTCTTCTAAGAGTTCATGGAGTTTGTTTTGCATGAGGAGATATCTCGTAGAGCACACACAGGCTATTAATTTAAAAACAACACTTAGATCCATTATGTCATGCTAGACAAATACTGTTTCTATGTCTTCTTTTCACTGTTGATGACATGGTTAAAAGAAGACTTAAATGCCACTTTAATACAGAGTGTTTGTGAATTTCAGCCATGTCTTTTGATGGAAGGAACTATAACGGATTATTAGCTATTATTCTAACTGTATTTATCAGAGTGAGTTTTCCCGCTAATGCCTGGGCTCAGAATAGGAAGTCCTTCCATAGACAGCTCCTGCTGAGAGTTTCTCTGATAAAAACCAGCAGGATTTGGGTCATTTAGACTTAATCTGCTAAATTCAACCCTGTGGCATTTCCCTGATACTCAATGAAGGGTACTGGGGATTGGCAAAGAAGGTTGTGTTCTGATAAAGAAGGGATGGAAAATTTATACTCGCAGGATTTGCCGACACTTTGGGATGGTCCCTTAAGACAAGAGGCTGCCTAGTAAGGGTGATCTGAGCTATGCTAATTTGGCAACCTGTATTTTTGAAGCAAAACATTCCATGATGAATGACCTTATTTTTTTGTTTTTAAAGCTGTGAGGTGCTTATGCAATAGCCTCCTAAGGTAGAAAGAGACAGATGCTGTGGAATAATAATCAGCCTAATTCTTGCTGAAAATCTCTGCAAAAATCTTTCTCCTCTTCCTCCTCACCTTTCATAGGTACGCTGAGTACCACCTTTCCCACACAAAGACATGTAACAACAATTAGGGGCCTCTGCATAGATCAGGAAATCTTCTGTTTCCAGAGACATGCTTGGGTTTGTTCCCTTTTAAAATGTAGGTTTTGTTTGGGTTGTTTCTTTTTCTAAAGGCTTTAAAGAAAGAAAAGTTGTCAGTTTTTATGGAAACTAACAACAAAAAAAAGACTGAAGTTTTCTTTAAAATAAGAGAGATGCTTTTGTTGCAGAAGACTGTCCCAGCTGACATGAATAGTCACATGTGTCCAAAAGCTCAGGTCTTTGCTTCTATCCAGAGCCTGAGGTAAGCTAGGGTGCAAAGAAACCTCAAACCTGACTCAAAATGACCAAAATTCCTGGGCTGCATCTGAGGTGAGAAGGACCAGCACAAGTCCACACTTAAACACGCTGCCAGAACCTCCTGTTTTGTGAGGGCAGAAAAAAATTCCATTACTGGGCAAAGACAGTGGGGCTCTGCCTGGTGCAGCTTTAACCCTTGCTTTTAGCCACTGTATCCCAACATGCTAAAATATCCTTTGTTTAGAGTGGCCATTTTCTGTAATGAGCAGTCAGACCTCTACTCTTGGCTAAGAAAAAAAATTAGATAACATTGAATTTCAGAGTTTATAACAATGAAAAACATATTTGGACATGGGGGGGAAGAAGGAAGAGAGGGCAGATACCTGGTCTGTGCAGGCATTAACATGTATGTCCCCTGCTGTCACAAAAAAGCAAAAATACAACTTGCAGGTTGGCAAGCTGAATCATACAGTATATTTGGCATCCTGTCAATAGGTGGTAAAAGACCCATCACCCTCCATCCAAGTTGCCCTTAAGTTAGATTTAGCAGTCTCTTTGATTTCCCTCTAACAGTCAGAGATGAGAGAGTACAAAACTCAGTATGTACAATCGGGGGGTGGGAAACCTGCAGGAGTGAGAAATGTAGACTGTTTGGCATCTCTCATATTTCCTTTTCTATACAAAGATTTTGGTTTGCCTAAACTATAGAAGGAAACAGAAGCAGTCTATTTTAATCTTCCTGAGCAAAGAATGCTGCAGGGATTGCTCTGTTATCCCCACAGCAGCCCTGACTTTCCACCAAAAGGCTCCATCCAACCTTCTATCTGAAACAGAAAGATCATAATATGATATACCAGCAATGAGCTGTGTTCTAAATGCACTTCTCTTTGTATGAAGAAAAAAATTTGGCATGAAGAAAAAAATTTGGCATGAAGAAAAAAACTCTACAGTTCTTCCCCCAGTCAAACTCCACTGCAAAAGGAGCTCAGATAAGGAGGAAGTATTTAGGCGTATGCACAGAAATTGATTCTTCAGTCTGTGTAATGACGTATGTTAGAAACTCTCTGCAGAAGCAAGGAAAGCCCTTGCCGAGATGGTGTTTCTTACAGAGCCTTCACTGCAGGGAGTCACTCCTGAAAATACAGTGAGGTTGATTATGCATTTTTATTTGGATTTCTTACTGGTTTGATTTGAGGGATTGAAACCATGCTATTCTGGATTTACACTAATTGGCATGAGTTCAGGATCTGGCCCCACTTCATTTTTAAACTCCAGCTATTTCATGATGAGTAAGAACCACATCCTGCAAAGGCTTACTACCTGCATTAATACTCTGAGGAGCCCACTCACTTCCTCCAAGTTGTGATTGCAAAATTGAGACTTACGGTGCAGTATTTTAGAAGCAAGCATATGCTTTTTGGGATTCAAGCATGCCTTGACCGTGCCTATTCCTTTAATAGCATTTCTTTCAATAGCAATATCTTCACTGATTTTCATGGAATCACATGATAGATGCTGAGCTGTTATGAAGTAGTGTAATTCTTACACCAGTGGAAAATCCAGCTCCATGTTGTAGTTCTGCTCGTGCATTCAAAGCAAACATGAGAGAGAAGGGCCACTTTATTTATATTGTAAAAAGGGACAAGCAAGACGTTTTGGGCTTGTGTATTCATTTCTGTGCTTTATATGCACTTGTGTGTTGTACACTTCAATTGTTTTGACATCACTATAACCAAGACAATAGAGACAATTCTAGGAAAGACATTTGATCTAGTTTTACTACTTATATTAATTTATTTCTTGTCTAAAAGAAGCCACAGCAGAAACTATGCTCCTTCTAACTTTACTAACTCTGGCTCTCAACCAGAAAACATACCCCTGCTTTCCAAGTGCCCAAACAAAGGAAATTACAATTCTGACTGCAGCTGTAATTACCAGCTGGCGAACTGATGGCATATACTGAATACATAATCCAAGAGAATGTTGCTCTTCAATAGTAGCCTTTTCCACCACCTATAGTGCTGGAATCCTCATCCTTGTTTACTATACATTCATGCACACGCAATACATTTCAGTACCCAGTACTAGCAGTCAAGCTTTCTTCACTGAAGACGAGAGACCAACAAAAAATACTTTTTCCTTTTGGAGAGGTGGATCAGTGTCAGGTGCCACTCACACAAAAAAAAAAAAAAAAAAAACAAAAACCCAGAAAAAAAACCCAACAAACAAAAAAACAAACAAAAACCTACAAAAAAACAAAACAGAAAAAAACCACAACCCACACACGAGGGTGATAAGCACCCTAAATGTCAAACCTAAGTACAGCATCTGTACCTCTGTGAACCTATACACGTCACATGCAATATAATGCACCCCTTACATCAGTGAGGGCAGGAAAACCCCAGTTCACTCCAGGGATGATGGGTTTTTTTGACAGATACCAGCAACTTAAGGCAAGCAGAAGCGACCACAACGCTGCTGAGCTTTGCGAGGCTTCTCCGTGCCTCGGAGAAACCGCACTCATGGTCGATCACGGACTTATTTTCTGACAGGCAATGAGGGCACGATGCCGTGTGTGAGCACCGCGAGTGAGCTGCCAAACGGGTTCCAGACACTTGTCCATAGAAATGAGCGCGGTGAACCGGGAGGCTGATGTGTCTTGGAAGCAGCATCCTGGCTTCTCTTTGCACTCTGCCTGCTCTCCCCGAGAACGCATGGAGGGAGGGATTCCCCACCCACCCACACACTGCCTGTCCCTCCTTGCGAGGCTGCGGGGGGGTATAACCCAGTGCCTTGCTGGATGCGGCCCCGGAGAGAGCCCGCTGCCCTCCACCCTGCCCGGCCCCTCTCCCCCTTCGCACTTACTCCGCTCTCCGGCTCAGGACGCCTTTGCCGATGGCCTGGGGGGTCTTGTGCTGGAGCAGTGCGGCGCAGCAGCCCTTGTCCCTGCCGTCCTTCTCGGCGGGGTGCTGGTGGCCGGCAGCCCGCCCGGCGCCGGGCCCCGCCGGGGTCGCTCTACCCGCGGGCGGCGGCTGAGCCGGGAGCTGTTGGTGGTGCTGAAGCGGCTCGGACTGGCCCGGCGGGGGCTGCTCGGCCGGGGGGCCCTGGGGCTGCTCGGCGGGGGCTGCAGGCGGCTCGGCGGGGGCCGGCTGCTGCTGCTGCTGCTGCCCGCGGAGGCTGCGGTTCTCGGTGCTCAGCTCGTCCAGCCGCCGCTCCAGCTCGTCGATGCGCTGGCGCTGGGTGTGGATGAGGCTCTGCTGGTTCTGCACGATGGCGGTGAGCTCCTTCAGGTAGAGCACGGCGCGCACCGGGTTCTCCAGCAGGCTCTCCATGCCCCGGCCGCCGGCGCGGGCCCCGCCGCCCGCACGCCAGCCCCGCCGGCGCTCCGGCGAGAGCGGTGCGGGATGCGGGAGCGCGCCTCGCCGCCCCGCGCGCACGGGCACGGGCACGCGCACCCGCGCCGCCGGCGGCCGCGCGCTCCCGCGGAGGGGTTGGAACGGGAGCGGGCGGGAGGGGCTCCACGCGCGGGCCCGCCCCCGGCAGCGCCGCGCACGCGCGGGAGGCACCGGGTCCGCGGGCGGGGGGCGCGCGTGTCCCGGGAGTCCGGTCCCGTCCGTCCCTCGGTGCCGTCCCGGTGGTCCCTCGGCAGCACTGCCCGCCGCCTTCCCCTGCCCGCCCGGGCGCGTCTGGGTGCCGGTGCCGCCTCATTGCGCTGCCGATGCTCGGGCTCTGCGGAGCCCTTCGCGACCCCTCCAGGACCCGGTCTTCTTCTTCCCCCCGTTTCTGAGTATTATTGTGCTTTCTTTTTCCAGGGTGGCTTGGTGATTTTTTCGGGTTTTTTGTTTTTTAATTTTTTTGGGGTTTTTTTTTCAAAGTGACATGAATAATTGTGTCTAGTTTTGATAATGTCACTGTTTTTAGCTTACCTGGTTAGAAACATACAATCATTAGGGTTGGAAACGTTCTCCAAGATGATGGAGTCCAACCTTTGACTGAACAGTACCGTATCCGTTAAACCGTAGCAGTAAGAGTCATGTCTGCTTGTGTTTGGGACTTCCAAACTTCCTGGCCAGCCTGTGCTAATGCTTAACTACTCTTGCAGTGAATAAATTTGTTTGCACTATCCAACCTAAACCTCTGTTGGAGCAGCTTGAGGTCATCTCCCCTTGCCCTGTTGCTGGTTGCCTGGGAGAAGAGCCGGATCCCCACCCCACCACAGCCTCCTTTCAGGGAGTTGTAGGGGGTGATAAGGTCTCCCTTGAGCCTCCTCCTCTCCAGGCTAAACAGCCCCAGCTCCCTCAGCACTTCTCATTTGACTTTAGCTCCACACCCTTCACCAGCTTCATTGCCCTCTTCTGGACTTGCTTCAGCAGCTCAATGTCCTTCGTGTAACCTGAATGCAGGGTTAAAGCCCTCAGAAGCAGTTTCTGAGGAAAATGGATGTTAAAGGAACTTGCTTGGAAATTTTGGTATCCTTTAGGTTCTTTGGGAGAAACGTAGGGTTTATTGTGGATTTTTGCTGGTGATGTAGGTGCTGTAGATGTGACACTTGACAGGTAGGGCCTTTGCTGTTAGACTCCATTCAGGTTTTCTTCACTTTTCAAGAAATACCTTCTCTTGCCCTTCTTTATCCACAGCCATAAGTATTTGCAAACTTACAGCCTTAAGTCTGAGAGACTCTCTGTGTGCTTTCTATTACATTAATCAGTAAATAACCTGGCTAAGGGTAATAAAATTATTTTCAGGAACTTCCATGTAGATCCATGAAGTTATTTCTGTAATGGGTAAAATCCTATCCAATCACTGTGAGTGTGGAAGATCCAGGAGGCATCACGAGCAGTCAAGTTTTAGACAAGCATAGATTTGACTCTTTTACAAAAAGTGCAAGGCCACAGAATGAAAAGCAACTGGTTTTAAGTGATTTTGAGTATAGGGCTACTCTCATTTTGCCTTTTCAGATCAGCAAAACCTGCACTGTAGCAAGGATTTAATGAAGGAAGGAAAGAAGAAATGTGAAAGAGAATCTCTGTTTCAGATGAGCTGAAAGGTGTATTTCCAGTCTCTTCTGTTCACAGACAGCCTTAGGGTTGCAAACTGATGCAAACAGAACCAGGATTAGAAACTGTTCACAGACTCCACCTAAATCAGAGCTGCTATTCACAGTTCTCTTACAAGCACTTAGAAGTGGCTTTAGGGTATCATGAAACATTGCCACATGTCCCCTGGGTGTTGGGGGAAGACTCTAGAGTGAACTCTAAGGAGTATGAGCATTCAAATCTGACACAGTTAGGATTTTATTGGAAAATTGTATGGGAAACTTTCCTCCATCTCATTGCCTAGTGTTTCACTAGTGTTTTATGACAGGAGACTGACTGAGCATTAAGAAACTGGCATTATTTAGCAAGGAGAGGGATGGTTATAGGGGAATGTGAAAAAAGGCACATGCAGGAAGACAGGAGGTGAAAACACCTAAGCTATATTTGGAGAAGAGTGGAAGTGATCATTTGAGAAATTTAAAGGCACTACTGAACAGCAGTATTTCAGCCTTGCCTCACAGGACAGCAGTGAAAATAACATGCTTTGGGCATTGGTAGATTCTGGGATACAAACCCAGGGGGGTGGCTATGTGCACACTCATACATGTATGTACACACACAGAGCATTGTTAGGAGAGACTTCAGGCACAGATTGCTTATTTGGCGGAACAGAGGAAGCTGTTTTAAATCTTAAGGCAAGCCCTGTGCAGAGTTCTGGTTTTGTAGTGAACATCATGTTCCTTTGCAGCTCAGCTGGATAAAAGAGATGAAGAAATAAGGGTCAGACATCACACTGGCCTATCCAGGTGAAGTCAGCCAGGTCATGGCATATATTCTTAAGGAAATGCTAACTAAAAAGAAAAAAATAATCCTGATTTGGTTGATTTGGGCTGGGGCAAAACAGCTTAGAAAGTTCTTGTGTCATGGTCCTTCAATGCCTATCAGAAGATGTGACTTTTACTGCACAGAGTGAACCTGATGTATTCACTCATTCTTTCTGCACTTTTAATTTGCTCGATCAGCCTAATTTGTATTAATAAATCTTTGTCATAAATTAAACAGAGACCTAAACTAAAAGCAAGCAGATTAGTAGGAGAATAAGAAACTAACCTGTTTTCTGGGCAGGTGTAGTGACTAATGCACAAAAATGCTACAACCAGCCCTGACCTTCTAGGTTTCTAAAGAGAGCATGTGCCAAGGGAAATGCAGCAGAATGCTTTTGTGCCTAACATGAGGGACTATGCAAGGATCTCCTTACAAAACTTCAGGTGTTAATAGAGTTGCATAATCCTCTGCAATAAGAAAATTCAGTAAAGATGGGGAGGAATTCCTCCATCCAGGAAGAATCTGCAAGCACATCACCAGAAACCGAATGTCTTCTTTCTCTCTGCAAGCAGGATCCTGCATAGCCAGAAAACTCCTCCTCTTTTATCCAGCCATCCTTGTGGCCCTTTGATTATGCTGCCACAATACCTAGCACACATCATTTGCAAAGCTCTGCGCACTGGTGAAGTGCTGTTCTGTAGAAGGTGAATGGTAGGATTGTAGCCATCAGAAAAAGGGAAATGCAGACACAGAGTGGTTGAATGATTTGTCCAAGGCCATGCAGGAAGCTGGGGAGAGAGGATGCAGCAGGAGGGACGATGGGGGGGGAAACACATGATGACACCACACACACACCACAACAGATCTCTGATTTCAAGCATCTTTGGCATGTAGCCCAAACTTCAGGTCATTAAATCCTGCTGCTTCTCTCTCTAGGAGAGATACTATCTGGAAGGAAACAATGGCGAAGATAAGGAAAGTCTGAATTCTGTTAAAATTATTTTCGCCATAGATAATTTGTTGCTATTGTAATTTTCAAAGTACTGATTATTTTCAGTCCATTCCAGAAAAAATAATAATGAATAATAATGGATTAATTATGTTCTTATGGAATAAAGTGCTTTCCTTATCCACTTAGCAAGGTGCTTGGGCATTGCACAGACAATTACAAATAAAGTGCAGCAGAGTAATTAAAATAAGCATGCATTATAAAGCTACAACAAAATGCAAATGAGTCAGGCCCCAGGATTTAATGGAAAGGTCTAATACTACATGATTTAATTTTATATTTCTTTAGCTTTTTAACTCAGAGTGAAATTAATCCATAAATAAAGGTATACTACAAGCATACATGATAGGGAAGATAGCAACATCTTTAGGTGTTTCAACTGGAGAAAAACTTCCGCTGCAAAATGTTCTTGTAGCATTTTCTGAGAGGTCCTAATCTCACTTTAATTTTCCACACCTCACTGAAACTTGATGCAAACAAATCACTCCAGGCTTTTTGACAGGTAGAGACTTCCCGTGTTTTTCCATTTGAAATTCTGTTTGAGGCATTCCCTTCTCAGTTACACTCTATCTCCTCTTGGACAGGAGGTCATCACAGCAAACCCAGGCAGTCTTTTCCTCATTTCTTGCATTTGATCCCAATTTCCTCCACTTTCTATGCCTCAGCCTTGCAAGGTAACAACTTAGCCCTGGTAATTCAGTATCCAAAGTGCTTCTGGTTGGAGAAGCAGGGCATATAGCTTGGGTGCCCAGCTCTGATTCTGTGGACTTATGATAATAAGCTTATGATAAGGGTTTTATACTTCTATAAGACCTGCATTCCTATTGTCTTTGTTTGAGGAGAAAGGGAATTTAGGAAGGTGTGTACAAGGACATGGAATACAACAAAGATTATTGGTGTTTAAGATCAAGTCCTTGGTACTTAAGGAAAGGCACATTTAATGTTGGCCAACTCACCTTAATTAAGATAACATTTTCTCCCCTTCCTCCCTCTGAAAGGCAAGTAAAATCCCCACAGCTGATATTTCCCATCAGATCTAAATTCTTAAGGAGAACACACAAGGAAGCATAGCACAAACCATATAAAACCCCACAGAAGTAGAGTAAAAGATGGGAGGTAAGAGATGCAAGAATCATGGTCCTGTATTTCTATCTTTAGTTCCAATTTCTGGAGGAAGACAGGGGCATTTTTAGTCTCACCTGGAAGTTAGCAGCTGCTCAAGTAGAGAGTCTCAGAACTGCTTGCAAACAGCCTGCTGACCAAAAAAAAAATCTGCAGGAATTAGATGAATAATTTCAAAATAGAGGATAGAATCAAGACAATCATAATGTTCTCATGCATAATTTATGGACAGAGGGAAAAAAAAAAAGAATGCATCTCCTGAATGCTTCTTCACTCAGGCTTCTTTCATTTGAGGCTGCATCCAAAACTATTCAGATCAATGAGAAGATGTTTCACCACCCTGAGTCCAAGCCAAGTCACTGTCTGCTTGCAACTGTTAAACAGATGGATAAAATGAAGTGAACACATGAGAAGCGTGTTGCCCACAATCACACAGGACACCACTCAGTGCCTGTAATTAGAAAACATTGGAATCAACAGCAGTGCTTCCTCTGTGAACACTGAGTAAAGCTGGGAGTAGTTCTCCAGCATGTAAAAGCCAGGTGTTGTGCTCTGCAGTCCTGACATCTGCAACAAGGTGAAATCTCTGTCTCTCTTATGTTGTGGCTGTTGCATTGTTAATTCATATTGATACCATAAAACCAGAAGCAGTGGGAAACATCTCAATTTATAAATCAAACATAAAGAGCTGAGATGTGGTAAGGAAAAATACTTCAGTTTCTTTCAGTTTTGGTTGGGTTTTTTGCCTCTTCAGTTGAGTACAGCTAAACTGGCATATAAATATTTAAAACAGCTGCTCATCAGGAGAAGGTACAAATTCTGGATTGTAGCCTTAGTTGAGATGTGTGGTTTTGACACATTTTAAAATATTGACTGTATTTGAACTGTGCTACTGCAGCCTTCTGTTATTTACTGCAAATTAAAAGGAATCAAGGTCTCTTTTCAGACTGCACTTCCCCTTTTCATGTTGCTAGTTACATTATCTCCTGCCTTTTTCATGAAATTAAGCTTTGACCACTTAATTGATTAATTCTAGAGAGCAAAAGCTACACAGGGACATTTTCTTCAGAGTCAGTCAGGTTTTTGTTTGAGCTGACAGTTGTTCAGTCTTTTGTAAATACTGCAGTAAAATGAAAAAAAAAAAATTAATATGAGCTTGATTCTTCCAATATCATCTGACTGCCTCCAAATTACATGGAGGAGACAAGTTTGTGTGATCTGACCTTGAGCCAGATATACAGGGGGAAAAAAAGATAAAAAATGAAAAGAAATGGAATAATGTTAAGCGTAAACTCACACTCCACCTAGAAGGTTTTTCTGCAATGGCAGAAATCAAATACTGTCAAGAGAAAAAAAAAACATTCATGAACAGGATGCATTTCAGCTCAGGCTACGATACAGCATTTTTCTGACGAGCAGCTGTTTAAAATATTTATGTCAGCTTAGCTGTGTTCCACTGAAGAGAAAAGAAAATTGACAGAAGCAGCAGCATTTGTCCTTACCACATTTCAACTCTTTATGTTTGGTATATAGAAGGCATTCTTTGCTTCTGATTTTGTGCTATCAGTATGAATTAACAATTCAACAGCCTCACCACAAGAAAGTTCACCTTGTTGCAGAATTCAGCTTAAAGAAGGTAAGACTGAAGACCATGACACCTAGCTTTTAGCTGCAGGACCAAAGATGAAGATACCAGAGGACTCTTCATGCCTTTACTCCATCCTCATCTGAAGCAGAGAGAGCCTTTTCTGATTACAAACCCTCAGTGCAGTCCTGTTTCACCTTGACAGTGTGGCTTGTTTGGTCTGTGCACAGGTTTCATAACAGGGGTAAGCAGATGCTGACTTCTTAGGGAAATTAAAGCCAGGACAAATCAATAAAGCATATGGCCAGATGTGCTACATACTGTATGCAGCTTGGAACATGAGTTTAAGAACAATGTATCTTCAGAAATGCTGCTAGTACCACTGGGAAGATAGTAAACAGTACAGAATTTGTCTCATTCCATGATATTTGTGGTTAATCTCTGTCGTGGTTGACAAGTTGGAATATTTTTCTTATATGAAGTTATTTTTTAAAATTTTCCAGACATGAGCAATTATGCCGTTCTCTACCAGGGTAAAGAGCTCCTTAGTCCTAAGGTTTTTTCTCTCCTTGAAGGTGACTGATCAAATCACCTGATGATATTATTTTTAGCAAGATAAATGGACTGAACTCTTTAAATGATGCAATTTTCTAAAAACTTGAATCTTTGAGGTTTTTTGGCTTTGGAGGTAATCTTTCAGACTTCCTGCTATGCAACATGGTCTAACTGCTAGAGGCAGCCCAAATGTTTGCTGAGATACGTTCCTATCTCTTGTTGCTCATTATTTATGGGATCAGGCTTTTGCTCAGGTCATCTTTTGCCTTCAAATCTGCTTGTGGAGAGGATCCCTTCTGCTCAGACATGCTGACTTGTGACAAATATTTCTGTGTTCTATTTTGGTGTCTGAAAGAATTTCAAGGAGCATATCAAGAGACGAAACTCAAAACTGAAAGAACTTGCTCCAGACTTTCCTTTGAGGAACACAAGGGAATAGTTTCAGACATCCACCACCATCCACACAGCTGCAACAGACTCCACAGGGCAGAATCTCTGCCTCATGCAAAGGACACAAAAGGCCTCTGTTTTGAGAGACCTGTAAAGAGCAGGAGATAGGTCAAATGGTGGCAGATCACAGGTCTAGCTTTCATGTTGCATGAATTAGCTTAACATAAGTTCAAGCTCTGGGTGCAAGCCATTCAGTCTTGTGAATTTCTTCACAACTGCTGCAATTTTGGCAATGGTTGAAGCCAATATGGTGACAAGGCAAGCAGCTGAAAACTTATAATATTTGCCTTGGCCAGAGAGAAATTCCCCATTGATTTTCTAGCTACCTTATTTTACACCTCTCAAGTAAGAGCAGCCTAGGAGATCTTTTCAGATAGTGAGCAGAAGTATCTTCTGAAACAACACTACACTCATTTCTAAAAGATGAAACAAAGAAAGCAATCCCCACAGCTCACAGCAGCACTGCTTTGTCGTTCCATCCCTTGCAGAGATAACAGTTCAGTTACTCATTCCCTCCACAGCACTCTCTGCAGTGCTCACCTTGGGAAGCTAAGAAGTGGCAAAGGACAAAGGATCTTGAACCTGGGAGGAGGGAGAGCCAAGAAGCCATAAGCAGGAACAGTGGCTGGATGGTGGGGAACAAAAACTGACATGAATTGGGCAACATGAAACACAGGGAGACTGGTGGAAGTGACAGAAGGCAGGGACTGAGGATGCACAGGCTGTCAGTCACTGTGCTGGGCAGAACTGAGGCAGGGGGAAGGCTGATGTTTGATCTGCAGCCAAGACTGGTGTGGAAGTTGTGGAAGAAAAGCTGATGTGCAAAAAGGGGCAGGAAGGTATCTTTAGTGCTCTCAGTAAACTGAAGAGAACGGCTGAATATTTGTTATAAAGACTTGCTGAGTACAGTCAAATGAAGACTCAAAACCTGAAAGTTGGGTTGAAGTCCACTTTGTAAGACTTGAAGAGTGTATCCATCTGGATTCTAAAGAAACCAGAGCTATTTACTGATGACTTAAATTATGATTTTTTTAAAAGCTTCCCATCTGTTCAGGTTTGTACTGTGTTTCCCATTGAAATTACTGCTGGATGGATGTCATAGAGTGGTGATTTTAGACACATTCTCATTGGGTTTTAATTTTTTATGTAGTGTTTTGGGCCTTTTTTACAGAGATCAGCACAAAAAGGCAAAACACAACCAACTGTGACAGAATATATAAAACAGAATGAGCTGCCTACGGATAAATGAAAACAGTCCAAAATAATAGAGACCAATGTGAATCATGACCAAGAAGCTTATTTGTAATAATAAACATGTCATCTGTGTCAGATAAACAAATCACAAATATTTATTAAGATAACAAATGGATTATAAATAGAGAGACATCCCAAATTCAGATCATGTCTCTCAGTTATAGCAGATATGAATTAGCAGCCATATCTGCCAAAATAAATCTGGCATTCTCACAGAGTCATCATTTTTAAAAACAATAATAACAATAACAATAAATAAAAAGAAGGAAAGTACAGAGAAGGAGAGGGCAGACAAGCATTGTTTTTTATCTTGTACTAGTATGACATAGTTTATAGAGATCAGGCTGCATTAGTGCTGCTAAACATGATATAAGCATGACAATGATAAGAAAAAACTGGAGGCAGGGTTGAGGGAGAGGCTTCCCTGCTAGCTGCAGTTCTGACCCCAATCCTATAAGCTGCTCCAGGCAAGCAGGTGCATGAGGCCTCATTTTGAAATCAGTGAGTTCAAGCCAAGCACAAAAGTCTGTCTAGCCGAAGCATCAGCTGGCAGCTTTCACTTACCTCCTTCTGCCAGTCTTTCAGATGCAGATAACACTTTATTGATATGGCATGAGTTCTGATACCATGAAAAAAAAATGTTATTTATTCTTTAACTCTTGTGGTTGTGGAATGAAGCCAGTGAGTTTTAAAAGACCAAAATTAATTTTCAGGAGGACTTAAATAAAACTAGTTGTTCTTAACACAAACCTGGCACTTGTTTGTCATGTTGTCCTGAGCTCCTGGAAATGGAAATGAGATTCTGCAGCAGGGGGATTCTTCCATAACATACATTCCTGTGTTTCAGACCATAGATTTCAGGACATAAACAGTACTATACCAAACTGAACAAAACAGGCCTATAAAATACCAAATGTGACTGAAACAATATTGGGCTTGGAATGAATTTTTTTGTATTTCCTTCCCTTCTGTGAAGGTAATGGTGCATAATCAAGGCCAAACTCTTGCTGTCTATATTCAAAGGGGGAATGGAGGAACTCTTAATGTGATAGTCTGCCAGTCCTGGTTGGATTTCCAAAGAGAAAAAGGAGCAAAACTGCCTCATCATTGCTAGTGCTAGTCCAGATGGACTGCTCTGCAATGATAAAGACAAGTAGAATGTTGTGCCGACATTTGCATGACTATCAGGAATGCAGTAAAGAGGATGGGGCCAGACTCACCTCAGAGGTGCCCAGCCATGGGATAAGATGCACAGGGCACATGTTTCAGACATGGAAGTTCTATCTGAATATGAGGACAAACTTCTTTGCTTTGAGGGTGACAGAGCACTGGAATAGGATGTCCAGAGAGGCTGTGGAGTCTCCTCTGGAGATATTCAAAACCCAGCTTGATCTGATCCCGTGTATAGCCTGCTTTATCAGGGAAGTTGGGCTGGATGATCTCCAGAGGTCCTATGAACCCCAGTCATTCTGTGATTCTGGGAATTAAGCCCAAAATAAAGTCAGGAGCTCTCAACTGTAAATACCAATCAGCATAATAAGAGGTAGGTGCTGCCCCAAGGGTCCTCTAGATATAGTGCCACCAATACTAGACCAATTTGAATTTTAAGGGATATTCTTGTAGCTGGTTTATATTTTTATTTTCATTCTAGTAAGTCCTACATACTCATTTGGAGGTACACTCCAAAATCCTTCTCTTCCTTGTGTTTATATAACTGGATCCTTTCAGATATTCTTTCTCCCCTGCAGCAGTTGTTCTGTGAAGGTCCCGTGACTCTTTCCTACAAGCCAGATTCTTGCTCCTAATGCTGTTGGACTGGCCTGTCCTGACCATCTCTGTGCTTACCTATTCCTTTACTTGCCAGAAAGGTCAAGTCCCTGCTCCACACATCCACAGCTGCCAGTGTTAAAGGCAGGAGTGCCCCAAAGACTTTGCAGGTAGAGGACATGGGTGCTGTCTCATTGTTCAGGGCAGGATGCAGCCTGTCTTCAGCAATCCAACTCAGCACCTCTGCCTGGCAGCAAAATACTTGGATAAAAATAGACAAAGAGGCCTCCTCAAACAAACCTACAGGATTTCTGGGCTCAACCCTGATGCTCAGGACTCAGTGATAAATTCAAGGTCATATTCATGTTGTGTGTAGTTCTGAGAACACGTCTTTTGTTGTTGATTGAAGCTCAGCCTGAGCTGGGAGGTTAGGAGCTTGGCTGTGGCTGTGTCTTCCTGATGAAAATCCTTAGTTCCTGGCTCATTTTAGTGGATGTGCTCACCTACAACTGAATGCTATGTGATAAAATGGATGTAGTCCTAAATTGTCTATTTGTCAAAATAAACAATGGAAAATTATTTGTGAATTTGGGATGCACTCACTGAATATTTTTGAGATTTAAAACAATGAGGACAACATTTTGTTGGGCTTTTTTCCTAAGCCCTTTGTCTTCTCCCAGGAACAGGAAAAAATTAAAGCCTGGAGTAATCTATCGATAATTAGCTACACTAGCATGTAGAAATACTAATAGAAGTACTTAATAACAAATGCACTGGTTTTATTATGAAACAATGACAAAATGCTGTTGAAATTTATGTTGTGTTGCACACTATTATTTTGGCCTCTTTACATCACTCTAAAATGGAAGGGGAATTAAAGGCTGAAATGGGAGATATGTATCCTACTGCTTTGTAAATGAAAAGAAAGATTACATCTGTAGGTCTTAGAATTAAGTAGGGACCTGATGTTATAACACAAATGCAAAAGAAAATTCATGTTTCTACTGAAAAATCCTGTGGAATTAACATGGCACCTTGGCATGCAGCTATTACAAGGCAGTTAATATGGCATAATTTTAAGGACCACCAAGAAATTTGGCCTGCAGCACAGAGGAATTATAATAGCCTCACACAGTAAGCTTTGATGTGAAATATTGTAATAGGCTCATATAGTAAGCTTCATGTGAATACTGAAGAGCAATACAAAGCATCTGAAAGATTGAAATGCAAAACTGATAGTTTCATTGGAAATGTTTAACATGCATTTCACTGCTCAGAAAGAAAATATTTCAGGTAGGAGTTTTGAATTTTCACTACATTTCCATTGGAGTAGAAACTGGGGGAAAAAAATCTCAGAATGTAATGCCTAGGCTCTTCTATGAATCTGGTTCTTTGCTTATATTGCACATATCTGGGAAAAAAATGGTTACAGAACTAATGCTGGTTCCAACCTAAAGATAGCAAATAACTTACCCTGAAACTATGGAAGTTTCATTACTTACCAAATACACTGAAAACAAAGCTTTGGGCATGTCTTTGGGGGAAAAAGCAGGGTTTAATTTTTTTGGTTCAAACCGCCTCAACAACTAAACCAAATAATCAATTATTTGCACAAACCAATCAATTTTAACACCCCCTTAAATCCTAAAACAGGAGCTTGCTATTGACAGTAAGAAATTTTTCACAGGTGTGTCTTATTCCCAGGGAATATTGATTTCTGTTATTTAGCTTTTATGTTTGAAAAGATGAAAAATTGTTTCCAGCTCGAAACTAAGTCTGTAAGAGCATGTTTTTATTAAAGTGCAAATTTCATTTAAGTGCAAATTTTTCTTAATCACATATTACTTAATTTTCTGAAATATGTTTTTAGGAGGCAATGTCAAAAGTACAATTAAATGGTTCAGGACTAAGTCCTAATTGATGGTGACAATAATGAAAATTAATGATTCCCTGAAAGCTTATTTTTTCTTTTTCTCCCCCTTGCTTTTACCTCTCATTATTCTGCTTGGAAACAGACTGTCCTAAAATGATTTGAGAGTCCTGCTGTCAGTATTCAGACAAGCATTTGTCAGAATGTCTTAATACACAGTAATATTTTCAGTAGGCTTTTAATAGAACATCTTTCTCTCCAGTTCTTTTTAGTTCTAACCTTTAATGTAGGGTCTTGCATCGCTTTTCATCCTTCTCTTTTTATTAACTTTCCAAATATATTCAGAAATGCCCTAATTTGTATCCAGCAATGACTTATGTATTAAAGCATTAAAATGTACATTTAAAAACATTGAAGCTAATGTTGGAAACTGATAAAATACTATTAAAGTTCCTAGTTTAAATATACGTGATTTGGAAACTATGAATTTTTAAAAGAGCTATTTTTATAAAAAGGAAGAAATGGTCTTGAGAATTCCATCTTTTTACTTCTCCTGCTAGGAATTAAAAGTCCAGAAGAATTTAAAAACAAAACAAAACAAAACAAAAAGTAATGTCCAAAGCTGGGGAGAGAGTGCAGTGAATTTTCATTAGAATGCTGATTTTTATTTGAGACTTTCAGGATGGAAAAAAAATCAATCTTCAATTTTTTTGGAAGCAACATTTAATATTTAACACCCACACTGTTCTAAATAAACTTAATGGATGTCAGAATCAAAAGAACAGTGATCTTCATAATGACTCACTAACATGGCAGCTGGGAGTTATGGCTGGCTCTTTCCTCCTTGGGTTCATGTTCACCTGGCAGAGGACAATTACAGTAATTTCACGATTATAAGCCGCACGTTACAATACAGAGTGTGATAAAAGGTATCTATTCTATCACCACCTGTTGAGGGTGGGGGCAGTGATCCTTATCTCCACAGGAGATATTCTGCTAATGGGCCATCCATTGAAACCAGGCAGGGCATTGTTCTTTATCTTTTCCCAACCCATCCTTCCTCCAGCGAGTCATTTTCTGCTAATGGCCATTGAGTCCCACTGTGGGACTGATAAAATTACTGCATCCCATTGGAAGTTGCTCCAGCCAGGGGGAAGAGCCCAACATTTCTTACCAAGACAAAAACAGAGGTTTTGGGACACTAAGGGAGCCCCTTTCTCCACTGGACTCCAGAGGAAAACCGGATTTCTCCACATCACCACTGGACCTCCAGAGGGAAACTGCACCTTCTACAGGAGCACTGCTCCAACTGAATCACATCTGTCACTGCAGGAGGATGCAGCCACCATTTAATGGGACTGCTGCCAACACCCTGCCTGACGGGGTGTCAGGTTGTACTCTGACTTTGTCAGGATTTGGAGTTTGTTTCTTTGTAGTACTGTATTTCTATTTTAATTTCCCTAGAAAAGAACTGTTATTCCTAATTCCCATATCTTTGCCTGAAAGCCCCTTGATTTCAAAATTATAATAATTTGGAGGGAGGGGGTTTACATTCTTCATTTCAAAGAGAAGCTCCTGCCTTTCTCAGCAGACACCTGTCCTCGAAACTAAAACAGCAACTTTTTGTTCTTTGTCCATATATAAGCCGCACCTGATTATAAGCCGCACTTTGGGTTCGGACCAAAATTTTAGTCAAAATGGTGCGGCTTATAATCGTGAAATTACTGTAGTGAATTGGTGACAACTCGTGACTTTGTTATGGCACCAGAAGGACAGCCAGCAATGGGGCTCATGGCTACAGCACAGTGGAGGAGCTTTGGATAGCTGGCTTCTGGCTTGAATACCAAATGGTAGCTGGGGCTGCATGGCAAATAGCTGGGTGTTACAGAATGAGAGCACAGGATTGTGTGCATGGTTGGTACAGCATGTGAGGGTGTCATAGAATGTTGCAGATTCTGTCAATCTTGTATGTGTTGACTTTAAAGTTAAACAAGTAATTTGGGCCTGTTGGGAGCATGGCTAAATGGATGACCTTAGAGTACCTGTTGCTTTTCTCTTAGTCATAGCTGTTCTTAGTCTTTCTCTCTTTCATTTATTTTTTTATAAAGGCCTGGTATGGGACGTTTGATCTCTTGCCAGGTAGCCTAGTGGGAATGCTCTGTTCAGTTATGCAAGAAGCATGGATTTGATCCCTACCTCCAGTTACCATGCTCTGAGGAGCCCACGTTACAGAAATAAAAGCATTAGCCTGCAGCCACAGTGCCGTGGTGTGCCCCCACAGATCTCACATGGGCAGCGAGGTCAGCCCCACTCAGGACTCTCAGGGCTGGGGGTGCTCTGGCAGTGTGGAAAGGAGCCACAGAATTAAAGAATGTACATGGAACACTGACCTCATCTGTGCTCCTCTCCAGGGACTTTCTACTCTTCGTGGTTTATTTTTTGTTACCATTGTTTCTGTGATATACCTTTATTTCAGATGCATTTTTTTTTTTAAGTCAACAAAAGTTATTACGGTGAGCATGCTGAATTGTGTGGATGCAATGTGAAGAACAGCACTTTGTAGTTCACAGCTAAGAGTCTTCACAGTGACACTTAAGACAGCTTTTCCTTACCAACCAGTTCAAGGTGCAGCAGACAGACTAGTTCAGTGCAGTCATACAAAGAGGTACCAGTAATACAAGAGTCATTTTACACTCATGTGCACACTGTTCACACTCATGTGAAACACAGTGGTGGCATGTTGTGCCCTGGAGAACTTCCACTCTGATGGGCACAGGACATCAGAAGGGCTCTGGCACTCATGAGGAATAAGTAATATGATGCTGGTGAGTGATGTTTAAAGCTGAGCAGTAGGCTTGGATGATAGGGGGAAAAGTGTAAAAGCTGAAGGAGTTTAGGAAGAGAAACAAAAGGGGTCGAGAAGGGCTCTAGTTTGTTTCACTCCATTTTACCCCTAAGCCCCACTTCTAGGGGAAGAGGCAAGCCACATGTTTGTGAGGAAGTGTGAGGAAAAAGTGTCTCCAGATACCTGAGGCAGAAGAAAGCTTGTGCAAAAGGGAAGGGGTGCACTTGGCCCTTGTTTTATCCCCCTGCAGTAAGAAGACCTCAGAGGTAATACAGGTATTCATATTATAGTTAGAGCATCTATATGCCTAGGGGAAAAAAAGGTAAATAAAGGTACTTAGCCTTTTACTTTTCACTCCCAAATGACAAAACACCGTTTAGTTTTGTCTCATTTCAACATCTTGTGAGCATATCCTGATCGCTAGTGTGCACTCAGACGAGGTGCTAACTGTCACCAAACACAGAACAAGGGACAGAATTCCCTCCTGCTTATTCTTCTAAGGCAACGCTACAAGCAGAGCATTAGAGACAGACCTGAAGCAAAATCTGAGCTCTAAACAATTCTAAAGGTTAGATGAGCTCAACCCTACATCCAGCTGCATTACCAAAACATTCCTCACATCTGAAAACCCCCAAAACAAGAGGGATGTCGAGTAAGAGCTGATCTGTGTTCTGATCGTGTGCAAAAGCAACCCAGACAGTTCTGCCTGGATGTTTGACAAACGCTGTTCGACAGACTACAAGAATTTCCAGCACCTTCAAAACACAACCACAGCAGCCCTCTGTATTCTCTTCATCTTTGCTTTGTACATTTTCCTTCAGGTTCTGAGTTTTATGTTATTAAATTTTGGTTCAAAACATTATAATAAATATTAAGCAGCAACATTTTCCATCCTAAAAATATCGAAGATGGGAAGATATTATTGTTTGCCTTTTTCTAGCAATAAAAGTGAGGCCCAAAGTGCTTTCACTCATTAAAAGATAACAAAAGAAAGAACAAGTTAATTTAATGTTTTGAAGGTTGTTTTTGTTTGTCTTTTTTTTTTTTTTACTTCAGAACAAGCACTTTGGTGGAAAAATGCACCTTCAGAAACGTGAAAATGAGTTCAAATACAATGTGAATCTAAAAGGGCTGGCTGCTGCACAGGAATTTGTGGCTGTGACACAATAGATGAGTGATCAGTTTGTGTAGAGGTAATTGCAATGGGTCTAGCCTATGGGGAAAAAATGCTTTTATGGAAGAGTTCTGGACAGGTGGAAGCACTTGAATATTGTAGTGATAGAAGAGCTAACAGACAGAAGAAGACTGTAGACAGTAGTGCTCCTTTTGTTGGAGGAGAAAGATAGTGTGTGGCTTTTTGTTGGCTGGAACTTGCCAATGTAAGGCAGTGCAGGGTGAGCTTGGTGGTCACAGGTGCCAGTCGGCTCCCCGGGAGTGGCCCTTGCTGAACTAAAAGGGTCCTGTCCTTGAGACCACCAAAAATAGCCAGTGAAAGGTTATGAAATTTATCCAGTAAATATTTTTCTGAAGAGAGAAGAAACTGGCTGGGAATGGAGCTGCTCCATCTCCACCAGCCAGTTCCATGAGCCAAGCCATGCAGAAGGATGGATACTGGTGCTTTTGCAGTTGAATTAAACAGTGTGAAGCAGCTGCTCTCCTGATTTTCCTCTAGACTTTTCCTGTGCTGTTGTCCACACCTGCTTATACCTGGTTAGATAGATCTTGTCTGCACAGGAAAGAAGTTTGCTGTATGACAGCATTGCCCAGGAATTCACAACCACTTAGAGCCTCTCACCCACGACCAGAGTCTTCCTAGTGCTTTATCCAGTCCAGTGCTACCCTGCTATTGCTTCTCACCTAGGACTTGCTGTGTCCCTGCTGGTCTGCCCACTCAGCCTAAGATCCAGTCTTCCTTTTCTCTCTCTCTCTCTTTTTGTCCTTCAATGATGGATTTTGCAAACCTGCTGGCTCCTCTTCCTCAGGTTGGGAGGGGGACATGGACTGTGTCAGCCTGCCATCACCTCTTGCTTTCTCTTGAATTTTGTACATGGTTTGAACTGGATTTCACCAAGCAGCAAAAAGCATTTGGTGGGCTTTCCATCAGCAGTATATAAATAAAAATGGATAAGAATAGATTGGATTGTTGTTTCTTGCATCCAAGTCCCCATTTTATTTTTGACAGGTCCTGACACCCACACACACGCTCCTTGCTCAGACTCGGATGGAACTGATTTTTTATCTGCTTGGAGTTTTTGGCAGGATTTTCCATTCCTCATAGAGAGTTTCAGTAGCTCCTACCCTGGTCCTTAGTGCTCAGGCCTTGTGCCCTTATGCTTTCCATACTTATGGGTCTTACCAGACCCATCATTAAAACATCACAAGGGCAAGAACTGCACCTTCTGCAGGCTCTGAGACAGGGAAGCTGCTGCTGCTGGCTACTGATCTCCTTTGCAACTCCATGGGTCCAACATCACTCCCCCACTTCAGTCTGCACTTCCCACTGCAAAGGAGTGGAAGCAAGCAAACAATCTGCAACAGGTAATTTATGTAAGGAATTTACCCTTTTTTTCCTGAGCTGAATATGCATGAGTGGGTGCTGGTGTCTTCAAGTGCATTCCTTGTTTTAAGAGGCTGGCCTTATTTTTTTCCCCATGCACTACTTTCAATGCTACATATCAATCACAAGTGTTCCCTGGTGCATCCAAAAGCTGGTATTTGTTATTCAAATGGTGTGAAGTTGTAACTGTTTACATAAGTTTTGAGAAATTGTTTCTGTTCCTGAAGTGGAAAAGCATTCAAATGCCTCTGTCATGTGCAGTATATAGCCCTTCAAAGTGTGTATTTAATGTTTACAGACACGCTCTCGCGATTCATTTTTCATGAGTGTTTGCACTGGGAGACCTTGGTTGCTGGAATGTGTGCACAAAGGGAAGCGTGAAAGCAGCATGATAACAAACTAGTGCAACATTGTTAAAAATTCTGTATTTGTTTAGTTTTTTTTAATTGCCCGACTCTAAACACGAGCAGTGGAGGGAAGTGTGAGAAATTCCCCCTTTTGCTTGCCATACTCTATACCAGATAAGATGGAAGCAAAGCAGCAGCCAGGTGCAGAAGTCGGGCTGGAACTATTCGAGTGTCCAGAGGAGGGCCACGAGGATGGGGAAGGGTCTGGAGCCTATGAAGAGCAGCTGAGGTCACTTGCTCTGTTTAGCCTGGAGGAGACGGAGACCTCACAGATCTCTTCTCTGTGGTGACAGCGACAGGACCCGAGGGAAAGGCCCGAAGCTGTGCCAGGGCAGGTTTAGGTTGGATATCAGGAAAAGGTTTTTCCCCAGAACTGGGCACTGGAACAGCTCCCCAGGACAGGGTCACAGCGCCAGCCTGCCAGAGCTCAAGGAGATTTGGACAACGCTCTCGGGCACGGTGTGACCCTTGGGCTGCCCTGCGCAGGGCCAGGAGCTGGACTCGGTGATCCTGGCGGTCCCTCCCAGCCCAGGCCATCCCTCCATGCTGGCACTGCCTCTCGCCCCGCGGCCACGCGGGGGCGCCCTGGCCGGGCGGAAGTGACGCGCACGTAAGGGCGGAAGCGGCGCGGGCGCGGGGCCGTGGCCGCGGGCGGCAGGTGAGGGGCGCGCGGCGCGGCGGGCAGCGCGTGCGGCGGGCGGGGCCGAGCCCGGGCCCCACGGAACCCCGGGAGGCCCGCGGGGACCCGGGCGGGGCCGGCGGTGAGGGGGAGCGGCTCCAGAGAGCTGTGGTGGGTGCCCTCCCGCCGGGCCCGAGGCCGTGCTGGGACTGCGGCCTGTCACGTCTGGGGGCCGCTGACGCTGCCCGCCGGAACCCCGCCGGCTGCTGGGCAGCGCCTGTTCGGGAGGGACGGCAGGGCTGGAAAATGGTTCATTGCACTTCTTGTCCTGGGTGTGCTAGGAAGAATATTGCCTGCAGGTCGAGGGAGGTGTTGCTGCCCCTCTGCACAGTGTTGGTGAGGCCGCACCTGGAGTGCTGTGTCCAGTTCTGGGCTCCTTGGGGCATGTGACACATGGAGCTCCAGCACAGAGCGACAAAGTTGGTTAAGGGACTGGAGCATCTCTCTTGTGAGAGGTGGGCCTTTTCAGCCTCGCAAAAAGATTTTCCAGACAGGTTATCGAGTCTCTTTCACTGGATATTCAAGGACCATTTGCGTGCAATCCTGTGCCAGGTGCTCTAGGATCACTCTGCGTGAGCAAGCATTTGGACCAGATCCGCTGGGGCCCCTTCCAGCCTGAGCCATTCTGTGATTATATGGTGCTTGGGTGATGAGCCATGACATGAATTGGGAGACCGGCTAGGCAGGTATTATAAGTTACTCACCAAAATTGGGTAGGTCAATCAATAAGGCAATTTATTAGTTCGTTGATAAGGAGGAGGCAAGCAGTGCTAGGGATGTGGTGAGTCTGTGCTTCACCAACATGTCCCTCATACCCCTGTGCACTGCCCCTTTTATAGGCAGTTTCTTGCTGTGCTGGGGTACAAGTCCAAGCAAGGCCAAACATATTAGCCAGCACTCAAGCAGCAGTGGCCACAAGCTTCCACCAGGTCTGGACAAGGCTCAGATGTGTCAGCGAGCAGGTAACAGCAGTGACAAGTCTGTTCTGTTCATACAAGCCCGTGTTTTCCTTATACATAAAAATGAATGTAATTAATAATTACAGTGACAAAATAATAAAAATACATAAAACCAAAAAACCAACAATTTACAGCAAAGTGATTTAAACAAATATAATGAAATAATTCTATTTTCCTGTGTCTCATGTCTGTGCTTTACTTTGGATTCAATATTCTTGTTTATATTGATCCCATGGTGTGTTTTCATAATGACACAAATCACTATGTAACATTTCACAGTGGCATGGAGCATGGAATCCTCAAGTTGGCGGTGTCATACTGGACTCCTGAGCTTCACACGGTGTTTCAGGGAATGGCAATGGCAATGCCTCTTTTCAGTGTAGGTCAGGTACCCTGTAGGGACAGATGGGGGATGCTGCAGCCTGAAGGGAGGAGCAAAAAAGAAGGAGGTATCTGAGGACTCTGTGTTGTATGTTATGTGATTTTTCCTCAGAAGGTTGGCTAATGGCTTGTGATGGGGTTGGGGTGTTCTGTACTATCCCAAGTACGCTCCCAGGCCAGTAGTTGTGCTGGTTGTAATGATTTGTCAAACAAACAATATTGTCAGTGTTTGCAAATGAACCCAAATGCTGATGTGTTAATTGTAATTATTGGAATAATCTTTTTCTGTGTTCAAAATAAAGAATGAGTTGGCCAGCAGTGAGAAGACCACAGGACTACAGACCTAGCTGTGCACATGAAGAAAGGATGCTCATGGATGTGAGAAACGTTGTGAATTCACATCCAGCAGTGATGGTTAGTTTGCAGACTGGCCTGACCTATCCTGGAGTAGATGAGGTAGAAACTAGAAACGCCCCCATTCCTTGGCAGTTCCCTGAAATATGGAGCCTTCCTGGAGCAGTGAAAGGAAGTGGAGCAGAGAGTGCTCCTCTTGCCAGAGACAAGGCCTGGAAGCAAAGTAGCTTTGGCATGTCCTTGTAGAGGCTTTTCTTCATGACACTTTTCTGGGAATCAGGGGTGTCCAATCAACTGTCCCTTACTTAGACTTCATTTTAGGAAGGTTAACTGATAAGTTTTCCTGATATTTCATTATGTTTGTCGTGTCTGAGTAGTAAAGATGGAATGTAGAGGCTGCCTGATATATCTCTGTGTTCCTGGGATGCTTTCAATGGGTGGGAAACAGCCACACTTCCAGAGCCCTGAGGCAGAAGAGTGCCTGAGGCACTCCCAGAGCAGCACAGTCTGCTATTCTTAGTATCTGTCCTTCTTCTATCACTCCAGATATTTGAACTGTATTTTAAATCTTCATTCCTTCAGATACAAAGTGCTGTTCTCTCAGCTCAGGAGTTCATGGGCCTGAAAACTGAAAGCAGATAATTCCTGGGAACTACTCTGCAGGTCACCATGGGCTCAGCTTGGGGAGTGAAAGGGAAGGGTAAAAATTGAGGGCTGGGGAAAAATAGTATTGAAGTAATCCTTAAAGCCAAGCAGATTTTTTTAAATTTATTTTTTTAGATTAAAGGTAATGTGCAGAGGAAGAAGAGGATTATGTTTGAAATTGTTATGTTTCCCATGGCCATGGTGTAAGAGATCAAAGAGAATCATTTTTATCACTCAGAAAAATAATTTCTCTAGCTAATCAGCTCTGCTTAGACCCCTTCACAAGATAACCTTTCCCAGAAAATAGTCCATCCAGGTGTCAGTTTTTTGACCCAGCTTTTTGTCAGCTCCTATCAATCAGGCCACTCTATAGGGATATTCCTTCTAGCAAATGTGAACAGACTTGATGACATTCCTTATTTAGTGAGTTCCCCTCCTGACATCTTCTAGAAATGTAAGCACTGCCTTTGCTTTTGAATGTATAAAGCAGGCAGGAACTGATCTGGTCTCTGCTTTGAGTTGGTTGTTTCCTTGACTGAATGACTAAGGCTTTGTTGTGATACTGCATGCGGAGCCTGGGGGCTGTAAAACTCCAGAACTTCAGAGGGTACTGAATGTGGATGTGAAAACCAGGACACTGTGAGTTAGAGTTTGAGGTAGTGGTTAGATCTGCAGCTAAGATTCCTCTGCAGGTGGGTGGAGCTGATTTTGCTTCAGAAAATTAGAGGAAAAAACTAGATGGATTATTTATTTAATTTTAATTTCCTTTTTTTGTGACATGGTGTCTTTCTGGAATTAAGTATTGCTGTGATCTGATAGTGAGAATGAGAAGCTCCAGACATTCTGCAGGAAGCTCTACAGCAGCTTTCTGGTTAGCCTGGTTTTGGAATTCCATTGTTTAAGTGAACTTACTGCAGAGAAATGCCTCTCTAGAGGACTTTGCATAGCCAGTGGCTTCTGTGTGCTTCAGGCATACAAAACCAAAGTCCCTCCATTTAGGAAATCAAGGAGAAAAAAGCTGTGCCTGGACGTTTGGCATGGGATTCTCAACTTCAGTTATGATGTCTGTATAGCAGGTGTAGCTAAGCTGTTTGTTTAGGCTTCCTTTGTAATAAATAGTGATAGGAAGGCAGGGAATTAGCAGAGTGTTTGTGGTCAGTTGTATATGCTGCCCTGGAATCAGATCAATTGTTCATTGCAGCATCTGATTGTCTCCATTACTGATGAGAGCCAAAGGTGGCAGTCGCAGAGGGGATCATCTGATTAACTTTAGATATCAACATCTGTCAATCAAAATGAGCTTTATGTATCCAGCTGGAGGAAATCAATTTCAGCCTGTGCTTAGAGGACACTGCTTTCTCAGCAAAGTGATGTGGTGAAGGAAGGCTGCCTGTGCATGACAAAACAGAGCTCTGTCTTGAGGGGAAAGACAGTCCTGAAGACAGCAAAGGCTTAGAGCTCCTCAGTTTAATTCACTCCTTGAAGTGGGCAGGGTGGGACAGCTGGAATGGAGAGTCTGTTGTTCCAGAAATAGCACTGGGAAGCAAAATCCCAGCCCATGCCCAGCACTCCAAAGATGGAGAAACCCCACTCTTGTCTAAAATAGCTACTAGAGGTCTTGAGACCAAAGCAGTAACATCTACAATGGAGTTTGAGGGTGCTACTATGAGACATCTAGTAACATGAGCACCCTGGTGGAGTACAGCCTGCTAAGGGGCCTAATTAGGGTCTTATTAATGCTTTCTTTCATCACTTCCAGCCTTCAGATGGTGATTAGACCTATTTATAGGGGCAGAGTTCCTTAATATTCAGCACAGTGTACTTCTTGCCAATCAAATCAGTAGCGTCTGCATCTTTGATTGCTGCTTAATAACACTGTAGAAGATGGTTAATTAAAAAATATAAATAGACTTTTCATCCTCTTAACTTACCAAAGTGCTTCTCTCCTTCCCCCACCTTGCTTCCTGCAAAAAAGGGTGAAGTTGGATTAGCGCAGGGACTGTGGTGAACCTCTCATCTCACTGCTGGAAATGCATCCTGCTCTCCTATGCAGGATAGTTACCTCTTGTGTGCTCTACTGGAGGACTGAATTTCATCCCCTCCTGTGGATGTCAGCACAGGGCAGAATGGTTGTATGCTGCGTAAATAATAGGACATGTATGTAAACTCCTGTGCTGCATCTGAACAATTTCTAGCTTTTATTTCAGTCTCTACATCTCTGTGTGTGTGCACACACTGTCTTATCCTGTCCCTGAACAGCATGTCATATGCAATGACATATTCTGCTTTTCTAGCTTTTCAAGTCTCTTTTTTTAAATACAGTTCTCTGTTTTTACAGCTGGTAAACTCATAGGAATGTGCTTTATCTGTGGAGGGCAAGGTGTTGCAATTAACTTTTTATATTGTTCTTATTTTTTCCTTGGAGGATTTAATTCTGATATTTTGTTGGGATAGCCTCTAGGTAAGCCTCCAGAACAATTAAAGCGTGACTTGAATATGCTAGAAGATTTGATCATGGGAAAATCTTTGTCCAGGTAAACACGATAGAAAGTGTTGCATGTAAGAAATTACTCTCAGGGAGGAATTTGGGATGACTTCTCATGGTTAACCAAGTTATGGATGTGACTTTCCTCTGTCAGAGGAGACAGCACATTCTGATAGGCTATGCCCAGAGCCTGTCTACTCCATCTTTTCAGTGTGTTTGATCTTAACCTGTGGTTCATTTGCAGCTTGGTCTGTTCCCACTTTGGAGCCATACTGGTGGTAGTGGGGTAGTGGTGTGTTTTATGGCATATTGCTGATCCTTGTGTCCTCACAGGTGGCTACAAGCCATTGATCTTTTATTAGGATCCTACAAAAGAGAAACATGGGGTTAGAGATAGCCTGTGGGAATTCAAGGCCTCTAGTTCTTGCTGATTTTCCAGTGAAGTGGTAGAAGCAGCAGCATAGTAATTGCTAAAGCAACCACTGTAGCTTTGAAGTATACACACTGATTTTTTTTCAAAGTATTTAATCCCTCTTCTCCCCTGAGTCTGCTCTTTCTAGATTCTTGAAACATGTTAATGAAGCAGGTGTTTTTGATAGCTTGCCTTATTTTCCCTTCATTTTCACAGCAAAGTACACGTCTTCTAAGTGCTTGTATATAGCTTTACATTCTGCTGATGTTAAGGGCAGCTATTTTTTAAATATTGCCTTTGTTTATGTTCCTTTGAAAAACTAAGATATTTTAAGGTTTTAGGGTTGTTTTATTTTTAGATAATCATCCCAATAGTCAATCCTCTGTAGAGCGGTATTTTCTAAAGAACTTAGGGAAGTATTTCTTCTTGTGTAAACTCTGCTCTGTAATAAGTTCTTTTGGGCTTGCCTTAACATAGGAAGTTTTATTGTTATGGAGAGAGGTGAGCAAAGCAGGTGAAGTGTTCCTCTACCTATCCAGAGGAGCGAATTGTATATTTCCTTTTCCAGGGGCAGAACTCCACGTGTCCCTCAGAGTATTAGACTTGGCTCTGGTGAGTGAATAGTAAGCCCAGTTGTTGGTTCCAAATGCCTGAAATCCTGGAGTGCTTACCCTGCACCTGTCCTGGTTTATGTCTTCCAGAAAGGTGAGACAGTCTGGCGGAGACTGATTCTGTTTCCCACTCCTGCTGTTTCTCTCAGCTTTTGCCAGTGTGAGTGTTGAAACTGAGAGGGAGAGAACATCTTTGAGTGAGGAGGAACAACCACTAGCCCTGAGGAGCTTTAGTCAGAACTTACATATCAGGACATAGCACTTGCAAGCAGGTGGTGCAGTGAGAAAACAACCTTTTTGTCTTTGTTTTCACTTAAATAAGGTAAATGAGGCTATTACATAACACCAGAGCACATTTGGCTTGATCATGAAAGTTGACATAGAAAAAATAATTGAATAGAACATGGCTGGAGCCCCCAGATGATGCAGCTCTTTTCCAGAGCCTCCCGATCACAAAAAACAAACAAAAAACAAACAAAAAGCTTTGTGTTGCTGTTTATTCTGCTTTGTGTGACCTACTGGTGGTCACACCACTAATTAAATCTCTTGGGTTTTCTGACAACTGTTTTTGTGACTCATAGTTTCTTAGAGTATTTCATGTCAGCTGTCCTATTTCCAGCATGCTGTGCTTCCTGCGGAAACACACCGGCTCCCTTTGTAAGGTTCTGGAGTGATACTGGAACCAGTTTGTTGCTTTGCTGGAAGTCCCTTGTATATGTAAGATACAAGCAGTTTATTTGCACCTTTGCTGTTCATGTTACATGAAGGCTTGGCACCCATTGGATAGGGTGGAAGAGTTGACATATTTTAACATGCAGCGCTCAGTTTTTTATTTTTTAATGTACTAATTCTGATAGTGAGGCGTGGCAAAAAAATGTGCTGCTTCCTTCTCAGTGCACTGGAGTTTGAGATAAAGGAAGAGTCAGTCTTACTGAGTGATGTTCAGTCTTTAGTCTTTGCTCTCCTTCCTGGCTTCTGCTGGGAATATTCTGAATTTTCCCTTTTAAAATATTCCTTATTCCTGCAGTCTCTCTCTGTTACATGAAACAATTCTCCTTTTATTCTAACCCTGTGGTGAGGCCCTTACTCAAATTGTTGGTAAAACTGGCTTATTTCTCCAAATAGTTTGGTCCTAAGAGGTAACAAATAGCAGCTTTAGCATGGGATTTTGCCCAAGTCTAGTCATGAGTTGTTGCTGTTTTCCCTCCTTCTTGCTATAGTTCTCTTGCACAGAAAGAATTGTCTCTTGTATCTGTCTCTGGCAGTAGTTTCCAGAGTCTGCCATATTTCTCCACTGTGGTTTTTTTTTAGGAAAGGTGAGAATGTGAAGCTTGTTTGAGAGCCTTCATTGAGAACCTGTGAAGGTGACGTTTACCAACAGACAAACTGTGACAGTGTGAGCAGGAGCACACGGGAATTTTCCTCCCTTGCTCAGTACTGGGTGCTCCTCTCTTTGCAAGAGAGCAGTGGGATCTGAAGGAGAGTCTGTAGCTTCTGATTGCAGAGAAATAAATGGTTTGGGAGTAGCTAGAGGAGTGCTGCTTCTGGGTGGGAACATCTGTCTGTCAGCAGCTGAACTGAACTTCGCTTTAGAAAGGACACTTGGAGAATTAGGATTGGTGAGAATCTGACAGATCATATTGAGGCTGTATAATCTCCTCTGGCCACAAGAGGTGAAAATCTTGACTTTCTTAGGATTATCTCTACACAGGAATGGTTTTGATAATGAAACAAGCTTCAGAAGTTTCTTTCTTGCGCCTGCTTCCTCCTGTTTCATGACTGGACAATTACGGCTGTGTATTTGGCTGTGGTAAATTGGGTCATTGAAGTGATTTGAGTTAAAAATAGGCTTCCCAAACATCAGCAGCACTGATGCAATGGCAGAGTTTTGACTCTGGCTGGGGCCAGAGTAACTCATAACCACGTCCTTGCTGTGGTATCTCTCACTTTATTCCATGGTGACAGTCCAATAGTAGATTTGAAAGGAAAAATATTGAAGTTTGGTTGTGGTCAGCAGATCAAAAACTGCTGTCTCAAAATTAGTTGTACTCCTCTCAGATTAACTTGTATGCTTTACAGCTATAAATAATAATTTCCTGTCTGCAGAGTAGGCCCAGTCAAGAAGACTAATCAGTGTGCAAACATTGCTGCTAAAGAGTGCAGATACTGAGTCTGGCTGCCAGTGATACATGAAATGAAACAGAATAGGTCTGGGCTTCCTAGACTGGCAACAGAGCCAGCTTTCTAATGGCTGGGCTTGATCTTGCAAATTTGTTAACTGTGGAAAGGCTTCTACGTGCCCTTACATCTCATATGATTCATTATAGAACACTGCCACCAAAAAACCCCCAAAACAACTCAGCAAACCCCACATCCCAAAAAAATACCCTTAAGTAACAGGTACATCACATTTACAGAAAATTTTTCCTACCCTACTGTGGTATCATCTTAAAGGAAAAATTTGGAGAGGCTGGATGGTGTTTCTAAAATACAGAGAAATGTCTGCAAGCAAGCCTAATCTGTTATCTCTTTGTTTTGTGAAGCAAGATAGGGAGTTGAAAGAATGCATGAAGACCCCATTAATTTTCACATATTAAATAATTTTCTGTTGTGACTATCTCTTCAGGCTCCTGATTTACAGGCTGTATTTCTGTGTTATTCTCAGCCTGCACTGCTCTCTGAACTAACTGCTGCTGACCTTCAGGTACCACAGAGCGAATGTGAATATCTCTGTTTCTGATACCTTGGGTTTTCATCCTCCTTTGTTCTTCCTCTCCTCAGCTTAATGAATATTTTCTTATACAGATGTACAGAGCTCTGTGTGATGAAACACCTGTAAACTGTGTGGGTTTTACAGCCTAAATAAGAAGAGTCACAAAGCAAGAATGAAGGGAGTTGTGTAGACCTAGCAGTGGAGTTTGGGTTAGAAAACTGTATGGATACTCTACTCTGTTCGTTCTTCAGAATGTCGTAACAGTAATGTATTTGTGAGTTTGCAATTTCTAATGTGCTCAGAGAAATGGATTTTTTTCTCTTTTTGTTCTTCCAAGTCCCAGGAACTTTTTTGTTATTTTTGTGAGTAAAGACATGGGAGGCAAATTTTTTGGGAATTGCTGAGGGAGGGATGAGCAAGGCTCAGGATGGAAACATGGGTGATATTTCTTGCTGAGCTCCAAAGCAGTGGTATTGGCCCAGCTGCTTCCAAAAGTGTGCATACAGCTCTGGTGTGTGTGACACAACTATTGGCACACAATTGAAACATTTCAGTGACTGGTTGGACTTGAGATGTTGAAAGGATTCTAAAATAAAGAGGCTTCTTTCAAGTTACTAAGGAAGTAGCCAGTCACCAGAAGCAGCAGACAGCTCCTGTGAGTCTCAGAATGGAAGAACTCTCATTAACCTACTTGGAGCAAGGGCTTGTGTGCCCATGCATGCCTTGTAATTTCATGTTCTTGGAAGGGTTTGATGGTGTGTTTCTTGGAGCAGAAGTGTAAAATGAAATATTTCCTTTTGCTGATAGGGTTGGATGACCTGAAATATATCCAGGTGGAATATGAGGAAAGGGAGGAGCGGCCAGGGTGATGTTACCGCTCTGACTTTGCTTCTAACTCTGATCTTTGTTTTCAGCACAGTACTGAGCAGAGATTTGTTAAGTAACATACTAAAATAGAATTATGGTTTCCAAGAACATTCAGATAAGCAAGAGATTCCCACCTCACTGTAGCCACCTTGAATCTATCAAAAATCCTATATGTCAGCCTTCCTACTCATAGCTTTCTCCTCAGCTCACCATTTCTTTTGCAAATGCTTGTTTAAAATAATTAGTGGAGCAGAAAGTAGAAGTCCTTGAATAACTGCTGTGATGAAATGGCAGTATGTTTACCGAAATGAACTATTTGTTCTTTCCCTTAGGCACAATGGCCACAGTAGCCCAGAAGCACTTTTTGGAAGGGCAGACATACTCCGTGCCCCTGATCCAGCCGGACCTACGCAGGGAGGAGGCTGTGCAGCAGGTGGCAGATGCACTTCAGTATCTCCAGAAGGTGTCAGGAGATATCTTCAACAGGTACAGTGCTCTCCTGGGGGGTTGGGTGCTTAGCATTCAGCAATACAAAACAGAGTACTGGGATTAGGTTGCAGCAGTGAAAGGGCATTGTGTTGGTAAGCAATGGAAGTTCAGAAAAGGGATGAAAAAGGACCAGATGCACTTCAATACAAGTTGATTAGATTCGAATCTGTCAAAGTTAAGCATAATGAAATGGCTGCAGTTAGCCAGAGATTGTTGGTTATTAATTTTTTATTCAGTGGCAGACTTCTACAAATTGCATTACTGCTTCTGCTGCACTTATCCTTTATTCCTTCTTGCTCATGTATTAAAGGGGAGGCTTTGTTATTTAGAGTATCTTGAAGATGCATCTTTTTGAGTCATACTTGAAGCAGTGAAGTAGTAAAGGTCTTTGTTCTGGTCTCTGCAATGTATAAACTGTTCTCTTTGGGCTTCTGGTGTTTCACATTTTCCTTTTTGTGTGTTGGAAGGGCTGAGTGCCCCGAGTCAGACTGCGTTTCTTTCTTGCCACAGTGCAATAATCCATTGAAGTCCATCTCTTTAAGGACTTGGTCCAGACTTGGCACCTCTTGCATATGATCCTCTTTAGGATTGGATCTGTAAGACTGTCCATATAGATCAGGAAGGTTCTTGTGTTTGCTTGCAAATGATAGTAGATAACATGGTGCCTTCCTCCACCCAATGCCTTCTTTGGCATCTTGGTGCTCTGAGATGGTGTGTAGTATCATTGGGAAGGAAACAGATCAGCATTTATCTTCTCATAGTCTAATTAGTCAAAGCACATGCTTTGGTTTCAGCAGGTCCCATGACTATCTAGTTTAATTTATTATGGTGTCAGGAGGGTTCATGACATTCTGTCTTTTTTTGAGTTTTGGAAGGTTTTTTTTAAGGGTAGATTCAAGTTCTGTGGTTTCTCATAGTGATACTTTTGAAGGGTAGCCTCTGGAGAAAGAGCAGTCTAAGGCTGAACTCCAGTTATTGAGGGAGATAAAGGTTTTCCACTGAAATAGTCTTTCTTTGGGCAAGGGCTGTGTGTGGGCTGGATTAGATGGAACACAAGGTCTACTTTATTTGTGCTCTTCAAAGCAGGCGAACACTTCATGATCTAAGGCTGGGAGAAGGCTTTCTAGAGCTGCCATAAACATGTAGAAAGCACTTCTCAGACTTGGGCATGGTTGGCAGTTCTGTCCCTCTCTGTGGGCTAAATGAAGCTCTTGATAATACAGAAGTTTGTCTGTATTTTCCCCTGTTTTTCCTCTCCTCACTGCTGTCTAGCACAGTACCCTGTAATTTCCCTAGGGAGACAAGCCTGCTGCTTTGTATGCAAGTCACTCCCAAGTACTGAGCAGTGACTGTGATGCTGTTCCCTCACTCTTTGGTGCGCTCATGACTTTTAATTACCAATTTTCTCCAACAACAGAGGAGGCTTCATTGGCTTCTTTGTTTGCTTTGCCTTTCCACTGAGGTCTTGGCTCTCTGATATAATTAATAGCGATTTTGTAATTATGCAGGCATCTGATTAGAAGTTCCACGACCTTGGTTGTTCCATGTCAATCAAGGGGCAAAGCTTTCAAGGTGAGAATTTTGCCACTTAGTGAAGAGTGACCTTTTATCTTCCCTTCCTGAGATAAGGCAGCTCTGTCTTCCATTTCCAGGAAGGAGCTGCCTTATCTGGGGAAGCTGCCTGTTTTGATCTGCAAAACAGCAGCTTGCGGTGTTGATGGAGAGGAAACGTTCACTGTGGGAGATTTGGCTGAGTGTGTCCAACTCATTACTTCAGTACTACAAAGATGCAGATGAGGTTGTTTTGTGGGAAGAGGTGGATTGGTACAGTGCTTTTGAGAGTGGCAGGCCAGTCTGTACTTTTTTGAAGTCTCTTACTCTCTGTGAAAAAAGGAATATTTCCACAACCGGATCTTTGTTTCCATTTTAGCTAATCAAAGTTTCTGCTCAGAGCTGTTGCTGACATGACAATTGAGTATGAATTCTTAAAATGAACATGTCAAGATGACACAAGAAAGATACCTTTCCATTTAGGGAATTAGAAGAAAATGCAGAGAGCTTTCCTCCTCTTTCTCCCTTTTTGGGCAATTTAGGAAATAACCCATGTGACAAGTCTCTGCCAACCTCTCTTCTTTCCAGTCATTCTCAAAGAAGCTTACTTGCTATTAACTATGGCAAGGTGCTTGGTGAATGAGACACTACAGAGGTCATAGACAATCAAGGGATTTGTGGGTGCAAAACCGCAGGTAAAGTATGGCTGAGACCCAGAGCCTTAGGAATCACTTAGAGCAGGATACATCAGCTCAGCATCCCTCTCCATCATATCCCTAACCCTCAGGAACAGAGATACCCACCTGACTTTTTTCACATAGGAAACATCGAAGCTCTTGGGTGCTGGGCAATACAGATTGTTGTCTCAGGCCAGTGCTGTCCAGCAGTGCCTCCCTCTGAGGAAGTCCTGTCCTCTTGGTGCTGATACCAGTGCTGAGATGAGAACAAGAGGCTGCATGACCTTCTCAAGTTTATGTTTTGAAGTAATGGAGGTTTTAAGCTTGTGTGTGTTAACGGAATCCAAGTCATTAATCTGCTGCAGAAGCTGCACTAAAGATCAGATTCATTGCCTGTGGTAACTGAGATATTAATACTGCTTAAAACATAAACATTCTAACATAGCCAATCTGACTTAATAACTATTTGAATTTGATTCCTGGCTTTTTAAGAAGGGTTTTTGATACAGGTCACAAGAGGTGGGATGACCAGTTTAACCCTAAATTAACAGTAGTCTTTCATCTATTTGTTTTCTTGTTACCACAATTCCCTGAGTGGGAGCTTGTGTTGGAATCATGTGCTTTGGAATATTTTACAGGAACGCTGTTGTGATAAGTACTTAAAATAGGTGATGAGTTTAGATTTCCTGGTATGTCCCCCTGGTTAGGTAGACTTGTCCTGTAGGATTTCTCAGTTTCTGAGGAGTTTGCATTGGCAGGAAATGTTAATAACATCTAATATTGTCCGTTTGCTATTCAAAGTGTTCACTTTTGAGTAACAGATGTGCAGAAAATTGCTTTTGCAAGTTATCTCCTGGAGTGTTACAGTAGTAGAAAGAAATCAAATACTGGGGATTGGAAGGTTGTTATCAAGGTCCTGGCTTCTTTTACCTGTGATCCAACCCCAGCTTGTCCAGTGTAAAGAATTTCCCATAGTTGTACTTCTTTTTTTCAGGTTATGGAAGAATTTCTGGTTGTTATTTTAGAAAATCGTTATTTGCCTGGAATAATACTTTGCTAAACCAGTATATTCTGTTTCCTCCCCAGTTGGATTCAAACTAATTTCATATTACATATCTGAAAAGGCCTTTAATAGTAAGCAAAAGTTTAACTGAGAACCGCACTTATGAAAACCGTAGCTGGAAAACAGAAGCACTGTAAAAATGCTGTTAAGGGTGGGGAATAAATCTGGTAAGGATGTGATAAGGAAGGTAAGGAGTACCTGGCTGGGCAGCAGAGTCTTAAGGGATGTTTAGGACAAGAGCAGAGCTGAGATGTGAGTAGTTCTGAAATTGAAAATACCAACAAAGTCTTAATCATGAGGTACATTTGGATGTTTCAAAGCCCTCCTTGTTTTAAACTTACTGCTGTGATTAGTCATGATGGTCAATAATGGAAATGAGGGACTGAATGTGTTTAATGTAGGAGGTCTGTGGAATGGAAACTTGCCAAGAAGGGTCTTGCTGCAAGCTGTATTGTGCTCTTTGTTGTGCAGTGGGGCTCTGGGATGCAGCTTGGAGATTGGACACTGCATTGTTTGTCCCAAGGGTTGCATCTTTCTAGGAAGAGAGCTGTCCACTGTGGTTGCTCATCATGAGGGTGAGTTTATACCAAGAGATGCACTGTCAAACAGGGAATCAGTTTTTCTCCAGTTAATTTGAGAGTGTTATGACTTGTTTAACAACAAGGTGTCTCATGGCACTTTGTCCCAGAGGTCATCTGAAAGAGGATGCTAGGTCTAGTTTAGTTTCAGATGCCTCTTGAGAGGCTGTAGGAGCAGTCATTTGCTGCCAGGAAGATAAAGCAGAAGCAGTGAGGCAAAGAGTGAGTGGAGTGTCCTGCAGAAATGAGGAAATGGAGTACAGGGAAGACATTTTGCTTGCAGCTAGTTGTTATTCTTGTAGATGTATGTCCAAGTAACGTGGATGTATTTTAAGTGTAGCACACACTTTGTAAGGCAGCATTTATTTGTTGTGGCTGCCATGGTCCTCTGGAAACTAACTTGGGCAGCTTGTGAAGATTTAGCTTCAGAGAGGTTCTTAGACTGTAGGAAGAAGACTTCAGAGGTGACAGAAGGACGTGATCAGCATGCTTGGAAGGTTGGGAGCAGCTGGCACTAGCAGGCATCCTACACCCCCATAAAGAGGCAAAGGGTGTGTGACTGTTCTGCGAGAGACCAGGTCACAACTCTTTATGGATGCTGCTAAAATCCTTAAGCTTAGGATCTTCTGGGATCTGACCTGTGCAAAATTCCATAGAGATATTCTCCTACTTCTGGAATTAGTCTCAAACCTGCTAAGCAGGCAGGAGCACACAACAATTTCAGACTTTAAAGTGTTCTTGAGAAGATTCTTTCTACTCTTACATCTGTAGTGGAATATCTTGTGGAAATATGAGACAGTTTGCTTTAAAACAGATGGCATGTGCAATAGGAAAGGCAAACAGTAAGGAGAAACTAAGGTAATTTCAGTACATATGAATTGTTGATTTATTTTAGTTCATGGTTTTTTTAACACTGACAGGGAAGTCTCTTGTTTCCTTGTTGGAGAAAATTCAGTATTGAATAGCAGCTTTCAAGTTCTTGTGAGCTTATTTCGTCCAGCGATAAGTCTCTGTTAATTAAAAGGGTTTTGGCAAAGATCTTATGAACTCCCCATGCAGAAAGTAATTCCTTTACCCCTCAGTCCCTGACTGCAAGTGGCTGTGGCTATTACTCTCTGGAAATAGGCAAGGAGAAGCAAATCATAACAACAAATCAGTGTGTGCCTCACAGCAGAAGTGTTCCTTTATTTCTTAACCCACAGTTTTGGCATTATTGTTGGATTCTCCCACTCTTCTTGACACAACTGCTATGTTGTTCTTTTATTACACAAAGTGATAGCTCTGCCTTCTCAACCAGCTTCAGACACTGGAGACTCACACATGTTGGAGTAATTTTTTGTTCTTATGGATGACTTTTGTCTACTCAGTCAGCCCTGGAGGAAGAGATTGAAACAAGTCATTTTGTTTTACAGGCATGACTTCCATTAGGGATCCAGCATGGAGAAAACTGTCTGGAAAATAACACTGAGTGGCTTGAAATGTGTATTACAGGCTCACTCGTCTGGGAGTGTGCACACTGAGGGGAGAGTTGGGGGAGGAACACCAGTGCCAAAGGTCTGTTCTTCACACTTGACTGGCTTGTTAAATTCCCTTTTCATGGTGCTTCCTTCTGACTTGCTGTGTTCCTGTCGGGTTTTGCAAATGGGGAAGGTTATAAGGGCTAGGTGTAAATGCAGCTGACAGCTGAAACAGAGCAGTGCTTTTGGAGACACGAGACCCATTTGTAGGTGCTAATGAAGGAGGTTCTGGTTTTCTTTCATCTAAATCCTCCAGGACCTAAATTACCCACCTGAGGTTTCTCTTGAACACACTTTGCCCATGCAACTTCTTTAGCTCAGGCTCCAGAAACTTTCATCCCCTCCTCTAAATCCACCAGACAAACGTTGTATTGAAGGAATTCACCATGCTGTGCCATTAATAATTTTTATCCCCTACTCTCCCTGGCACAATGCTGAATTGGATTCCTTTCTTAATTTATCCAAGAATATGATCCTTATTCTGGATTAATGTGCATTATAAAACCAGATATTTGCATTTTAATTTACTTCTAGGACTCTTGTTTTACATCGACCAGCAAAGCTGAATCTGAAAACATGCTTGATGGGCCTAAGAGGCATAACAAGACATTCCCTGTAGAAGAGGAGGTAAAGCTGTTGCACTTCTGCTCTGTGTGAGTGCAGTAGGAATAGCCTTCTGGTTATCTATGACATATACATAACATTCCAATATGAAATATACATATATATAACACTCCAGTAGCTCAGTACCAAGAAGCAAGGAAGTTCATGATCTCCACAGTAATTTTGAAATCAAGGGGCTCTCCGGCAAAGATATGGGAATTAGGAATAACAGTTCTTTTCTAGGGAAATTAAAATAGAAATACAGTACTACAAAGAAACAAACTCCAAACCCTGACAAAGTCAGAGTACAACCTGACACCCCGTCAGGCAGGGTGTTGGCAGCAGTCCCATTAAATGGTGGCTGCATCCTCCTGCAGTGACAGATGTGGCTCAGTTGGAGCAGTGCTCCTGTATAAGGTGCAGTTTCCCTCTGGAGGTGCAGTGGTGATGTGGAGAAATCCAGTTTTCCTCTGGAGTTCAGTGGAGAAAGGGGCTCCCTTAGTGTCCCAAAGCCTCTGTTTTTATCTTAGTGAGAAATGTTGGGCTCTTCCCCCTGGCTGGAGCAACTCCCAATGGGATGCAGTAATTTTATCAGTCCCACAGTGGGACTCAATGGCCATGAGCAGAAAATGACTGGCTGGAGGAAGGATGGGTTGGGAAAAGATAAAGAACAATGCCCTGCCTGGTTTCAATGGATGGCCCATTAGCAGAATATCTCCCGTGGAGATAAGGATCACTGCCCCCACCCTCAACAGGTGGTGATAGAATAGATACCTTTTATCACACTCTGTACTGTAACCCAAGACAGTTGCTGACGTGCGGTTTTATAATCAGGTGTGGCTTATAATAATGAAATTACTGTAGTTTGGTTTTGCTTCAACAATACTTTTGAGAGTGACATCCTGGATTTTGTTAATTCTGGAATGAATTTAGACTCTGTGTGATTTTTTTTTTTCTTCTGAGGAAGGGAGGGTGAGAAGCTCACAGCTGGGCACCAGGCAGGGTTTTCTTTTTTTTTTCTACCACCCAGGCAATTTAAGGGATGGCAAACAACCAACCACACAGGCAAAATCATGTCCTTCCATTACACTTCATGCTTGCTTTTAGCTGGGACATGGGGTTTAGCTGCTGTCAAAGCATTTCCTGTGTGTGCCACAGGGATAGTGGTTAAGCTGTTAAAGTGTATGAACTTAAAGTTCTGGCAGTTTTGGGGTGGGGAAGGAGGTTTGGAAGGTACACTGTACGAATTTGTTCTGATATTACTGTGAAGATAGTATTTCCATTCTTAATGACTGTGAGTTGGTGCATCGGAAAGATGATTTCTAAAATGACAGTGGGAGAAATGAAATCATGTGTCTAAACCAGTTCTAAAGGTGTCTGATCACTCATGTGCCTCAGACTGTTTCATTGAAATGACAAAGCTACTGTCAGTGCAAGCAGAGAGAGGTGTCTGCTTTTTGATGCTGTTAGGAACATGGCTGCCTGTGGCCCAAAGTTTTTGGGGGAAGAGTAACTAGAAATCCCTCAAGAATGTAAGAAAGTGCTGTAATCACTCAGGAAAGATGTTAGATGGATAAGGTGTCATAAAGAGTTGTTCTAATTTGTTGAAGAAGCACACTCAAATTAGCTTGTTGATGGGCATATCATAGAAGGTGCCTTTTGAGATTTGAGTGTGACTGCAATTGGTTGTTGAAAAATGAAGAAGAAATACTAAACAACCTCTGTTTCTGAAGAGTAAATATTATGAAATAAAAAACTTCATTTGCAAAAAATATGTGAAAAAATCTTTCCTCTAAGAGAAGGAGACCTGTTTTGAAGGAGGGGGATCTGTTAAGAGAAGTTCACTTTGAAAGCAAGGGTGAGAAAGGAAAAAGCTAAGTTAGCAAGGAGGTTTTGTAACTGGCAAAGGGCTGGTAACTATTTTTGAGAACGTCTGTCATATGTAGTTGGGCTTGTTTTAAATGTAGCAGAATTTTGGGTGCATCTTGGGAACCTGCACTAGTCCTCACAGGATGCTGAAGAGGGTCATTGCTGAGCAGAAGCGCTGAGTGCAAAGAAATAGAAGAAATTTACTGAGATGTAAACTGTTGAAAAGTATAGGGATCACTGCAACAAACGTTGTTAAGCAGAAACCTAGTGCAAACAGAATGACCTGGGTATTCCAAGTCATTCTTCAAAGGCCAGGTATTTACCAAATACCTGATTACAATTTCAACAGGTCAGCACAGTGAGGGAAGACCACAGAGGTAGACTCTTGCCATGTGATCAAAGTCAGAAAGGAAGTAAGAGTTCTAAGAAGACTTGAAGTATAGTTGTCTTGCAACAGACATTTTATGGTAGCAAGTCCTTTTTCTTGGTTGGGCTTTCCTTCTCCTGAATATTCAAGTCCAGTTGTGCAGGACAGCAGTTTTTATAGAGCAAGCATTATCTTGTAAATGATAGCTTTCAGATATGTGTTATTAAAAAGGAGACTGGAGGGTTCAGCTTGTGATTTGCAAGTAAAATCTTGTGTGATTGCCATCAGCTACTTGGATGTGGAAAAAATTTCAAGTCAATGCAGAAATCTTTACTTGTAAACATGTCTTAAATGTGGGTAAAGACTACATTATGGATCCTAAGAAAGAAGTGGTGGTGGTGGTGAGAGAATGGTCAGTGTTCTTGATCTTTGGGTGATAAGCTATGAATTTCTAAGGATATTTGATTGAATGCAAAGAAAAGCAGTGCTTTTCTTGGAGAATGATGAGAGTGTGAACTGCTATCACCAGGAATAAGTTTCTGCTCTGGAGGCAGGAGTGTTTTGCTCAACATTCTTATTCTTGATGACAATGGCTTGTTTTGGTGAGATGAAGAGACTAAGAGCAGTGTTTGTGCTATGTGCTGTCACGGTATGAAAAACATCCATCCCAATGGAAGAGTGGGAGCTCAGCTTTCCTGATACGTTCAGCCTTAAATCAAGGCAAGACCTTTAGGGATGATCACTTCATTGTTTTTTGCTACATGTGTGTAACTGAGTGCTACTTACCTTGGTCAAGAAAACTGATTTAAAACAATTTGGAAGGTATGAGTGTCTTGGCTTGCAAAGCAGGATGTGACCAAAAGTCTGTATTCTATTCACCATCTGTTGAAACCAGGTGGGGCATTGTTCTTTATCTTTTCCACCACTCATCCTTCCTCCAGGAAGGTATCTTCTGCTAATGGCCATTGAGTACCACTGTAGGACTGATAAAATTACATCATCCCACTGGGAGATGTTCCAGCCAGGAGGAGGAGCCAAACATTTCCCACCTAGATAAAATCTGAGATTTGGAACACCAGAGAAGTCTTTTTCTACTGGATTCCAGAAGAAAACCAGACCCTTCTACATCATTACTGGACCTTTGGAGGAAAACTCCTTCTACAGGAGCACTGCTCCAACTGAACCACATCTGTCACTGCAGGAGGATGCAGCCACCATTTAATGGGACTGCTACCAACACCCTGCCTGACGGGGTGTCAGGTTGGATTTTGACTCTGTCAGTGTTTTGGGTTTGTTGTTTTTTTATTACTGTATTTTAATTTTCCCTAGAACTGTTATTCATATTCCCATATCTTTGCCTGAAAGCTCCTTCATTTCAAAATTATGATAATTTGGAGGGAGGAGATTTACATTTTCCATTTCAAGAAAGACTCCTTTCTTAACAAACAGTTGTCTTTCAAACGAACACCCGTCTTTCAAGCCAAGACAATGGGGAAAAGCAAGGAATAAAGAGGAACTTCCTGTCTGCCAGGAAATGTCACTCCTCCCACATGATCATGGTGATGTGTCTTTGGTCAAGTGAGGCACAGCCTACAAGGGCTGGGGTAGCTGCTTGTCAGTGCTCCTCTCCTGCTGTTGCTGCCTTCAGGTGAAGCTCAGAAGAAAGAGCGTTTCTGGCTGGTGGTTTATGAATTTCTCTTGCAGCCCCACCTGGGAGAGGGCACAGATGAGATATTTCAATCCAGGCTGATCTGTCTCCTGTACCTATTGCTGGTAAGGAAAGTGGAGCATAATGTAAATTAAGAGTGAGCTGTGTAACAGAAATATTGTCTGTGTAGAATCAGACATGGTTCCCTCAATGATCCAGAGGAATCTCAGATCTTTTTAAAAGCATTTGCTCTCCCTACCCCGATACAGTTCACAATACAGTTCACAACAGAGTCACCTGGGCATTTCTCCACTGCTTATGTTTCCTCTGACTGTGTAGTGATACACATTTTCTTTTCAGTGGGGACAGGGAGGAAGATCTCTGGCTAGTCTGAGAATGGAGCTTTAATGGGAGAATGAGAAACCTAATGTTTGTGTACACGCAGTTGATTACAGTAAATTCACGAATACAAGCCGCACTGAGTATAAGCTGCATCTCTGGGTGTTGGCAAATATTTCGTTTTTTGTCCACAAATAAGCCGCACCTGAATATAAGCCGCTTTGTCGTTCGCAGCGAGGACCCGCATGAAACAAAGTTGCCAATTAGTAACAGAACCGCGGCAGGGCGGGGTTTACTGGCTCAGCTAAGGCTGTGCAGGCTCGGCCTGCTAGGGGCTGCTGACAGGGCCAGGTAGCCCAACCCGGCGCTGCTGCTCGACGGGGCCACTGGGGGCCAGCCGCCGCTGCCACTGGGCTCGGTCACCACGGCCCGGCGCTGCCCTGTGGTGGCAGGTAGGGACAGAGCCCCCCGCCACCTCCCAGAACCGCGGCAGTGGCAGCCTGGGTCCCCCCCTCCTCCCCGAGGCGCGGCAATGGCGGCGCGGGGCCCCCCCTGTCTGTCCCCCGGAGTGTGGTAGAGGAGGGAAGGAGAGAGCTCTCCCGCCTCTCTCCCCGCCCCCCGTGCTGCCTGCAGGCAGCCAGGCTCCACCCGCGGTGCAACAGAGTAGCGATTTGTAACAATCGCAAAATGCCGACTTTGCAGCTGCTCGGCTCAGCACTCTGGCTGGCACTTCTGAGGTTGTAAATGTCAGAAAATTATTCACATATTAGCTGCATTTCCAGTTTAGGAGCAAAATCTTAGTCAAATTGGTGCGGCTTGTATTCGTGAAATTACTATAATGTAAGGTTACAAGGTGCCAAAACACCTTCTCAAGCTATCTGCCAAATAAGATCTATTACTTCAAGCAACATGGAAACAAAATTTATTTTTGACAGTCTTGTAAAATTCTGTCCAAACAGGATTAGTCTTCCTTTCACAAGTGATTAAAAAAAAAAGAAGAAAAACAAAACTGAAAACACTTAAGCTATTACTACAAAAGCTTGAGCTTCAGTGAGTAAATACTTAGGAGTAACAAACCAGTTACTATATTTTACTAATAGCTTTTACTAGTTCCAGTACTAGTATCAATTACTACGACTCCTATCCTCTGAGAAAAGGCTGTGAGAGAGTTGGGATTGTTCAGCCTGGAGAAGACTCCAAGGAGACCTTATTGCAGCTTGTCAGTACCTAAAAGGGGCTTATAGGAAAGAGGGCAAACTTCTTAGCAGGGCCTGTTGTGATGGGAAAATTAAGAGGGTAGATTGAGATTAAATATAATGTAGATGTGTTCTGTGATGAGGTGGTAAAATACCACAAAAGGTTGCTCAGAGTATTCAAGGCCAGGTTTGCCAAGGCTCTGACCAACTATATCATGTGAAGATGACCCTCACTGCAGGGGCTTGGACTAGATGGCTTTAAAGGTCCCTTCCAAGCCAAACTGTTCTGTGATTCTGTGATTCTATACTGCTGCCTAATATCTCAAGACTCTTCCTGTGGCTGCTGCTTTGGGAAGCAATTCCACTGCCAGTGGAGCAACTCAAAAAGTCACCTATGAAACTCAGCAGTACTGGTAAGGAACCATTATTTCCATTGCTTCTTTTAGAAGTGATGGAGTTCTTAAAGTCATCTCTCCCAAAAGTTGTCACTGTGATGGTAGAACCTGTGCTGTACACGTGTATTAACACTGTTAATGGAGAAGTAGATTGACCAAAAGTAGCCTGTATAGTTTAAAGATCTAATGGTGTATTTTATTTGCAGACACAGACTTTCTGCTTAGTATACACTGACTTTCTATTTAGTATATATTTCTTCTAAAAAATCAAAAGCATGTCTGCTCTCAGACCAGTCAGTGGTAGGAGGCAAATAATATGCTTGGAAGGTTAAAGAGGAATTTGTTGGTGACTTTTTTCTATGAAGAAAAAAAGAGAAGCTGCTTTTCAGGAGAGAACAAGCTGCAGGAGAAGAGGGAAAAGGGTGCTGTGATAGTAGGTGAAAATTTTAAGTTTCCAGTTTTACATAAACTTAATTCACAGTAGTGGGAGTGCCTTGTGAAATGAGAGATTAAAAATCCAAATGAAATGATTTTGTGTGAGAACATGACCTGTGGAGAGTGATATATGCTGGATCCTGCTGAGGATAACCTGGCAACCTTGATCACTCTCCAATCTGCAAAGCCATTCAGCATCACAGGAACAGGGCAAGATGCAAATGCTGAAACACCTGCAAATCAGGCTCGAGGAGCAATCAAAGTGAGATAAACATTAATTAGTATAATACCCAAACCCTTAATGAAGGAAGGAACGTTGATTACACAGCCTCACTTGGGATTTCTTTCTGTCAGAGATGGTGTATGATGACAGTTTCTGATTACACTAAGATAAGAAGTAAGACTTTAAAAACTGCTTAAATATGAAGAGAGAAGAGCAGAAAGCAAACAAGTTGATCTTTCTGTGAGTGGTTGAGTATGTTCAACTCTTCATAAGAGTGTGTATTTTTCCTTTTTGCCTTTCAAACTTTTGAGGTGAACTTGCTTTGTGAGCTGATTTTGAATGCCTCCCTGGATAACTGTAAACCATAAGTGTCTTAGACTTTCCTTTGCTCCTCCCATCTCGATCCTGAGATGTTGCCAGCTGCAGGGGCAGAAGTGTGGGTAGTGGGCTTCTCACAGCATTCATTTTTGATGCTGTTTTCTTCCCTTGTTTCTTCTTTCCTTCCCTGGTTATCCTGCTCCACTACCAGCTGCTTGGGGAGTCTGAGAATAAAATTAAATACAACCACCATAAACTCAATCTCTTCTTATTCATGCCTCCTGCAGTAAAGGAGAAATTTAATAAAAGCGTACGTCATTTAGCCAAAAAAAGGCAGCTTGATTTAAGGCAAGAAGCCAAGGTTTTATAGAATAAATTTGCTATATGTACACTGAAGTTTTAGAGCAGCAATGCCAAGCATCCCTCTGCTGTCTCTGAGGTTTGGAGCCTGGGCTGGGAGGTGACCAGAAACCTGATTTGCTGTGATGTGTACAGTCCTCATTTAAGGAAAAAGTAATTTAATACTTCGTCTGCCTTGTCCTCCTGGGCAACTTCATTTCTCATTCTGCTCTGTAATGTTCTTTCTCCTTGGTTGATCGCTTACTTTTGTGCTTCAGTCATGAAGATGAAGTTCTTTGGTATTCTAGAGAGGTTTGCTCCAGCCTCTGTTACCTAACCTTTCTCGTTCACCTTGGTGTGTAGCTTGCCTCTCTGCTCTCCCATTTCAGAAGTTTTGTCATCCCTGTCACTTCTGGGTGACGCGGACGTTCAACATAGAGAGCAAAAGGTAAAGGTCTCTGGATGCTGTGATGCGTTCTTGCAGCTGAATCCTGTCTTTCTCAGACACCTTTCTTGGAATCTGTCAGCCTGTCTTTAAACCTTACCTGATTTTTAACTATTTTTCTGATGCTGTCTGATCCCTAGCAATTACAGATGATAAAAATCACAATTTTTTTGCTTAGCACTGTGAAGTGCTTGGAGACTCGCATACAAATGTAGCATTATTGTCAGTGCTGACAGTACTGTCAGGCAATATCCAGTGTCCTGGATGCCAGATTCCTAATGCCTCAAATCCTTTTCCTGTGGGAGTAAGGAAACAGTAATTTTTCCACCATGAATAGACACAGAGAACAGCAGAGGAAGTCTTTCAGTAGCCATCTGATTTATCAGAGGAGTTATAACGGAGTAAGAGGAGGTGATCTGCACTGTGGTTTCAGATGGGACAGTGCAGATGGGATAGCAAGAGAGGCCCTCAAGAGGTTCCCAAGAATTAGGAGGAAGTACTCCTGGAACTTGCTATGGGTGTTGGGCAGAATTGCCTGTAAAATGGAGGATGGCTTAAGCGCAGCAGGATGAGGGCTTTAGGACAAAGGAGAAACAAGATCTAAGTTGGGGGTGAAGTGAAGAGGGCTTGAGGGCAAAAATATTTCAGAGGGACAAGAGAAAGTGAAAGCTTGAATCAAAGCAGCTGAAAGGTTGGCTTTAATATCAGCTTAGATCAAAAAATAAAGCCTGTATGGATTAAGAGATAATCCACTAGATAGATTTAATCTGCCATGTGTATTGCTTCCCCAAAGAAAAGCGCTGGGAGGGGAAGGTTGATTTGGCTCAGTGCCCAGCATTTGAAGGTAGGTGATGTATTCTCCTTTTTCCACAGATGCCCTCTTTCACTTTTCCTGAATGAAGCACATCCTGCTGAAAGGGAGGGGCTGTCACTGTAGCTTCCTGCTCCTTTGCAACTCCAAAATAATACTGAATTTAACTAAAGGTGTTTCTCAAGCAGAAAGAGCATCGAGAGCGAAATAACACAGCAGTGACTAAGAAGATAGGCATGGGGTAGGTTCAGATGCTCTTGGTGGTTTTGGCTGCCTGAGCAATTGGTTCTGAGAGGCAGTATTGGGCCATTTTATTAACACCTAATCCCTCTTGTCCTAATTGTCCTTGCCCTCCCTTTAATGGAGGTTAAGGTCTGAATGCCACCTTTCCTCCAGCACTGCCCCTGAAATCCTCAGCCATATCCCTCCATCCCTTCCTTCCTGTTTCCTTTCTTTACAAAAACTGGTTGAGTCCCTTGAGTAAGTTCATTTTCCACAGCAGTAGAAATAGTTGCTCAAACATGAGGAGGTTTTCTCCATGTATTTTTCCCAGTAAGGATATGGTATATTGTCTCTTAACTAACACATACAGCTGTATCTTGAACTGTTCGTGCATAACAGTCATGCACTTCTAGGAACCTGTACATGTGATGGAATTTGGATTAGTTGGATTGAGGGAGTTTAATTTTATTTTTTTTTCAAAGTTATCTTGTTCAGCAACAAATTAATTCTGTAGACTGATACATATTCCTTCTGTGTTCTGAGCTTGCATCTGTACCACCTCAGGTGAAGGTTTTTGGCAGATCTCATAAGGTCAGTGGGATTTGGCCTGTCAAACCCTAGAGCAGATCACAGGAGAAGGTACAGAGTGCCTCAGAGAACATCCACTGTGGTTTGAAACACCTAAGCTGGCACTGGACAACTTCCCCAGCTTGTGCTGTGCATGGGCTGTCTGCCTGATATGGTCTCCTTTCATTGAAGATGTTTGGTGGGCAGTGGGGATGGATGTCTTCCTTCTTTTTTTTTTTCCTTTTCTTTGAGTGAGGGAAGGAAGACTAAGAGGTTGCTGTCTGGTGAAGCACTGGGGATATTGTGGGACAGGAAAGGGAGTGAGGGAGGTGTTTGACTGCCTCACTGGACCCACTCACATTTATGAAGTGAGAGGAAGGAGAATATTTACTGGTTTCCAGGCCTGTTTGTTTAGCACTTCCTTCTAGGGGAGAAACATGTGCCTTGTCAGATCCTGAAAATTGTGTCTGGATCAGCAGGATACTGGCTAAAAGGCAATTGATGCCTCACTTTTATTTGGAGCTTTGTGGAGTTCTTCTAGGAGAGAGGTCTACTGTCAGGTGAGAGAGAAAATTGCAGCATTGATTTGAGGAAGAGCAGCAAAGCAGAAATAAATAACTTGGCTTTTTCAGCTTTGAAGGAAGTAAAAATAGCTGCCCCTAGGGAGCAGTACTGGAAATAGTGTCAATCAATAAAATTATGAAACTTCTAGAAAAGAAGTGAACTGTGAGGTGGGAAAATTTACTGGTGAGAGCAGTTAGGAAAGATATCAGTCCTTCAGAGGCATCTCACAATTGAATAAAACAAGGCAGTGGGACAGTCCTATGACACATGAAATTTGCTGCAGACAGGTGCTAGGAAATGCACACTGAAAGGAACAGCAGAAACTACTCTGAGAACCTATCAAGTGTATAAGTGATGTGGACTTACTCTTCTGAGGCAGAGGGAGGGTGTGGGTAGGGAAATCATGAACAGATTTGTACTCAGTGTTGGTACAAAATACAAGCTGTTGGTCTGTGTTTAAAATAAAATGGGGTAATGGAGAATAATTCTGAGAGGGAGAATCTCATGGGGTTGAATTTTGCTCATCTCCCACTCCAAACAGAATAAGGTAAGAAACAGGCTATGTGCTATCATGCCATATGCATAAGGATGGATTTTTACGCCTCCGGGAAGAGGAGAACAGGGCTATAAACAAACAGAAATACTTGAAGCTGTTTAGAGAAAGTGAGGGTTTTTTCAGAATGGTACAAGAAAAATAGGCTGCTTGTGCTGGCTGTTTTTCACTACCTACATTGAGGGGGGGCTTTATGTTTCTATGCTATAATAGAGAATGTGCTACCCAAAGTGAAAATACTGGAAAAGATGGATTTGGTACAGTTTGAAATTGGAGATCACTGCTGATCTCACATTTATTACTGAAGAGAATTAGAGCAGAAAAGGAGCATGGGAGCTCTCTCCTCAAAAGTAAAGAGAGATTCTTGATAAAATTTAAAGACAATACCTGAGATTGCTTTTTACAGGCCCAGAATGGAACTCATTGCTATAAAACATTGCCAAAGTTGAGTGCTCTCTCTCTCCTATTGGGTTATGTAGCCATAAATAAATTATTCCCTGGCTTCACTAGAGGGGTGAAACTTCAGAAGACTTTTCAGCTTTTGACCTTGTAGCTGGGGAGAGACAATGTGCTGGTTATGCATGGGGTAGGAGGGCTTTTCTGAGAAGGTGACTCCATCATTGCCTGTAGCTGATGCCTGCCAGCATCCCTCCTAACCTCTGGCTGGACCTGTGTGACAGTTCCAGCAGCACAGCAGCCACTGCACTACAAGGAGGCAATTTCAGTCATGCCCCTGGCTGCCAGGTGGAAAAGAAAAACAAATATGTCCACAATGGAAATGCAGAGGTATTTAACCACTGACTGCTCTCTGCTGCCACAGAGTGCTTTTCACCTCAGTCTCAAAGCATCCTGATGCAGATCTAGTGGTATGGTTTATCTGCAGCTGGCAACTAAACACCACACAGCCCCTTGCTCACCCTACTTCCTGCAGGGTGGGGGGAAGGAGACCTAAAAATGTAAAAGTGAGAAAATTCATGGGTTGAGATCAGAACAGTTAAATAATTGAAATAAAATATAATAATAATAATGATAATAGAACAGAAAGGAAAATAACAAAAAAGATAAATTAAACAGAAGTAGTGCAAGTGATGCAAACACAAACAGCTGCTCACCACCAACTTGATGAAGCCTGTCCAGTCCCCGAGCAGTGGACCCCAGCCAACTTTCTCCCCAGTTTATCTGCTGAGCATGTAAGGGTCTGGAGCATCCCTTGGGTCAGTTGGGATCAGGTGTCCTGGCTGTGTCCCCTCCCAACTCCTTGAGGTGGGGTAAGAGGCAGAAAAGGCCTTGATTCTGTCTAAGCTCTGCACAACAATAATTAAATCATCCCTGTGTTATCAACACTGCATCTCTTGCCAGTTTTCTATCTTTCTGTGCCTGAAAGAGCCACAGGAACATCATGCTGTGACTCATGGACTAATCCTACTTCATGTTGGAGTACCTCAAGCTGTCAATAGGGTGGATACAAGTGTGTCTCAAGCAGCGCTGTTTTGCACTGTGAAACAACCCAGTCCCCTGAGATTCACATCCTTCTCTGAGGGGCTAGGAACTGGCTGTTTAAAAAAAAAAATAAACACTGGTTCTGGATTCTTCAGCTTAAAAAGTGTTCTTGCCTCCTAGGATCTCTCAGCGGGTGGAAGCCAGCCGGGCACAGCTCCAGGCCATTGGGGAGAGAGTCACACTCGCCCAGGCAAAGATTGAGAAGATAAAGGGCAGCAAGAAGGCAATTAAGGTAGTGACTTCAGTGAAGTCTGCATAGCCTCTTTTCTTCCTTCCTTCTTTACTCCTGACGTAAGCTCTGGAGAAGAAAAAGTGCTTGGCTGCTGCAGCTGCTGCCCACTCACCTCTCCATGCCTTGCTGAGCAGGATTATGGTGAGAATCCCATTCCTGACTTGGCCAGTTGATGAATTTTAAGACCTGTGAGCCACACAGCTCCAGGCTTTGTGTAGCCTTTATAGGTTTTTGTCCCAGCTGCTTCCTGAGAAGGAGAAAAGACATATGCTGAGCTAAGCCTAACACCCTCACTTCAGGCTCATAGACACTTACTTGAATGAAGCTGCTGTCAGAGAGCCTCCCTTAAATGCATCTTAATCCCATTGAGCCATGTAAAACTGGTGAAAATCCTTCTTTCCCCATTCTTGCTCCATTTGATACAGTATTTCCAACTCCTTTCCTGCCAGTAGAAGCCTTTTTGCCAGTGATCTAGTACTTTTAGAGAGAGAGAGAGAAAAGCTCTGGCAATTCCAGTTTCAGAAGTGGCAGCCCATGCCTGTTTGGGTCTGTGCACATAGCCCTTAGGAGCCCATTCAGCCCAAATCTGTCCATTCACACTGGCAGCACAGATTACATGTTTACTTCTCTCCTTGTGTTTCATAGGATTGCCTAGTTGTTGGGATTTTTCAGTCCCTCTTTGTTTCTCTATAGGTATTTTCCAGTGCCAAGTACCCAGCCCCTGAAAGGCTGCAGGAGTACAGTTCAATTTTTGCTGGTGCAGAAGACCCTGCTAAACAGAAATGGCCAAGACACAAGATTCAGAGCAAACACCGAATGCTGGATGAAAAAGCTCTGCAGGTAAGGAGGAGAACAGACCTTGGCAAGAACAAGCAAAGAGAACCTGGAGTCTGTTAATCTCTTCTCTAAAGTGGACCAGGGCTTTGGGACATAGGCTAGAAGTAGAACATATTTTCATTTGGCCTGTCAGTGGGGAGGGTATGAGGTCAGGCTGGGAAGTTTGTGGAGATGCCAGTAGGAGAGCTCCTTGCACATCAGTGCAAGGACAAGACAAGAGCTTGTCTGGGTGGCTGTCAACAGCCAGGTCTCTGGAGCAGTTCCATTTCCTGAAATGCTGCAGGTGCTGCTGCCTGGGATTAAGCTAGTAGTTATTTCAGAAATAGTTTCTGAAGTCTCTGATATAACTTCTGGTGAGAAGGGAAAGGTAAGAAGGCTTCTGAGTTTGTCAGGAAAAAAAAGAGTCATTCATGAGAGCGTTTTTCTGCCCCAGGAAATTGTTGCACTTGGGCATTTTCCCTGGGTTGGAAGGAGAGGAGGCAGAGTTGCCGTGCTTCAAGTTTAAAAAGTTGCTATGTATATGCTGTGTCAGTAGTAGCAGATGTGCTGTTGCTAGCAGGTGAAGGATCAATTTGACAATCTCCCTGCTCTCCACCCCTGAAGAGACTTCCTTCCTCATCCTTGTGTGACTTGGCCAAAAATAAAGCTGCCACTGAATGATTTATCATGCTAAACTTTACTGAGTGTTAATGGAGTTGAGACCTCACACAGAGAGGTAGTTATGAATATTTCAACCAGGCCAAGGGAGGAGAATTGCTGGCCCAATGGACAGCTGGCAAACTTGAGCAGGGTTCCTGCTTCCTTCCAGTCCTGGCAGTAGCACAGGCAGAGCTGCATGGGATGTGCTGGTGCCTGGCAGGGTGGCCAGCGAGTGGAAAGGGAGATGGGTCCCACCTTGCAGGGCTGGTGCCAAAGTACAGCCCCTTGCACAGGGAAGGGATTGAGAAGAACATTGGCTGTTAAAAAGCAGTGTCCCACAAAGAGCAAATAGTGTGCCTGTTCACTGGCCTGGTGGCTCCTGTAGGCTCCACATGCCATTCCGCACAGCCACAGCTGGGATGCCACCTATTCCAGTCCCAGTCAGTCTCTCTACCATTGCCACATTCTGCCCTTTGGGACTAAAGCTGCCCTCACCACAGGGACTTTGTTTCAGGCATTGAGGGATGTTTGTTGCATCCCTCCTGTGATCCATCTTTTGATTCTCTTTTGAGACTACTGATCTTTCTCTGGCTTTGCTGAGTGTGCCTCATGCAGCAGCTGTCACTCTTGCCAAGCTCACACACACGGGCTCCTGCAGCTCTGTGGGGTGGGGGGATGCTGCTGTCAGAAGGATGGAGGGGCTGATGTGCTGAGTGAGGCTCAGCGTGGCTGAGCTCCAACCACATTCCAGGCGGACAGGCCCTTCTTGGCCATAGCGGAGCACAGAGCCTGACGTGCCTTGCAGTAATGCAGTGTGACAGGGAGAAGTCTAATGTTTGCATTTATGCTTTTCTCAATTATTCCAGGCTTTCAGCAGAGGCTCACTGCCTGTTTTCACTTCTAATGAGAGCCTCTTTGCTGCAAGCAGTCGCAGTGGCCTTTGCTAAACTCCACGTGCGCACAACACCTCATCAAGAAAGCAAACTCTGCTCATGTCAGTTTGAGGGGAAGTGGTGGCAGCCTGTGCTCAGCCTTTAGGGGTTTTGCTCTGGGGAGTAAGCAACCGAGTTGGAAATGTGTGTGGTTCTGCAGTTCATTTTAAATACTTCCCCCTTGGAATTGCTTCTTGCCCCCTCCACCCCAACCAAGTGAAAACTTGCTGTTTGCAAGTGAAAACAAGGATGTGCTTTAGAGAATGTGCTTAGGTGAGTAAGATAAGCACTGATGGGTAAGAGTGCCAGAAACACAGTGCTTGTGGTAAACCTGGAAAGGCAGTTGCTTTGCAGACTGCAGTGGTGGTGGCTCAGCAGGCAGCTGGCACTGCCTTTGTGATGGAGCTGCATCTGGGTGCTGCACATGCCACTCAGGAGACTGGAGAACAGGGTGGGAGATATGGTCTGCCTGGACTTTGGAAAAAGTCCAAGGAAAAGTTACCATCCACTGCTGGAGTAACCTTGGTAGGCTTCAAAAGTGTCAGTAACTTGGCATGTCCTTGTGAATTCTGCCTTTCCCAGAGCCCACCATAGGCGTGTGGAGGCTAAATCAGGTTTTTGTCACTTGCTTATCTTGAAGTGCTTTCCCAGCTGGCCTCAGCAGTCCATTGGTGGGGGGGAAGGGGATTTCTGGTATATCACACCAATTCCCTTTGTAATAGTGTGTGTTTAATTAAACTGAAGAACCAGAGTGACTTTATATATTTTTAACTGTAAGTTCTTAGGAAGAAAAATGCCTGAAAATGCAGTGTCCTTGGGGGTGTGATCCTGCCAGGTGCCAGACCCCAGGCTGAGGCGTCTGAGCATTCAAGCACCCCCCTATGACTTCAGTATGTCAAGATTGCCAAACTTTGGCTTAAGAATTTAATGTTCCTATAAGAAAACTAATTTTTAAATGGCACCTTGATTTGTGGAATTCACGGTTGCAGGATATTTTTGACAGTGTGTGGTTGTTCCAAATTTCAGAACAGATCTAGGTACTAGAGTAAGACTAGCATTTTGATGGCATTTAAATTAAAAGGATTATATTTCAATTTCAGAATACTCATGCTTAGTGATTTTGTAACTGCCTTAGATGAAGTTTGTAAGCAAATGTAGGTAATGGTTGCTTTCTCACTACACCCTTAAAGTGATGCACAATCTTCCAGTGATAAGTGAAATCTCCAAAAAGAGAATTAGAAAAATATATCAGTTACTTGAGGGCTAAGTGTGTCTGAACAGTTCTAGCAAAAAAAGTCAGTACTCCCTCATGCTTAAAAAATTAAACATTGGGAAATGAATATTAATGATCAAAAGAACGTTCATTTTTGAGTCTCTGCTCTAAATAAGAATTTATATATTTTTGCCCATTTAATTCTATAAAAAATAGAAGGTGTTAATTTCAATGTATTTTTCACAAGCTGGAACTTGAATTAAATCAAAACCTTACAGGTCCTTTCTTAGAGCATTTTACAGTCTCAGAGCATCATATAAACTCTTAATGGATTAACTGAACTGTGACTAAGCCATTTCCTTGGATTTCTGGCTACCAGGTTCAAGACTGCAATTTCAATCAGCTGGAGCTGTTTATGTCATTGAGATGTGGTCTTAAAACTGAACCACGAGTGGTCTCCATTTCTCCCATACAAGTACAAGGAGGGGAGAGGGACTCAGAGAATGGGGTGGTGCAGGATCCTGCAAGTAGTGAGGCAGTGAGAAGCTGTGGACAGTATTGGGAGTCATCCTCTGGTGGCCAGTTATTGACAGACAAAGTGCTCTGGTTTCTCCTGGTATGAACACTGACTGCCTTGTAGTTGCTGCTTGCCTTAGTTGTGAAGAAAGAACTGTGAAGAGTTATGAAGGAGCTGAGGAAGATCTGCAGAGGGGTCTGAGGTGGAGGTTTGTTCATCCCAAACTGTCTGTGTTCAGGAACTGATGCCTTTCTTCCCACTAGAGCAGTGCTGTGGGTGCTGAGCTTCATCCCCCAGAGCATGTGGCAGCGGGCACTGTCATGCCAGCTGAAACACTGCTCTGATGTGGGATGGCAATTCCTGTGCTCTTTAAAAGTCAAGCAGTTCAGATGTAATAAGTACCTTTCGAAAGGGAGCTCCATATATTATGCATGAAGTTTTAGAACTGAGAGAGAGAAGATTTCAGTTCATTAGAGTTGAAAACTCATGCAAATCCCTCAGGCTTTGCAAAACCATCTGGCACACGTTCCACCCTGTGCACTCCTTTCTGCCTCATCTCTTCCTTAGTGCAGGCAGTCTGCTCTTTCCTAACCGCTTTTTCCTTTGCCTTCCCTGTGTACCCCATCAGTGTGATCACAGCACTTAAAACATCAAGTGAAGGCAACAGAGAGGTGAGATAATAGAGATGTGTGGGGAACTCTGCCATGAAAATGTGTCCAAAACCCTTTTAGGCTGTGATGGTTGATCCTTACATCTATCTGCACTATATGTGACTATAGAGTTGGAGTGGTGGTTTTATGACCCATCCACAGCACCAAAAGCACTTGCCACAAGTCTGAACTGCTGACACTTCTCATGAGTGTGGAGTTGCAACGTTGTCCATGTGCTTCCTAGCTCAAAGGGAGGTAGAGAGGGAGCAGTAGGGTTCCCAGACCATACAGCATGGGTTGTGGTAGCTGGGGAGAGCTGCCTCAGCAGCTGTTTCTAGTGTCTTACCACCTTTTATCTGTCTTCTTGCAGGAAAAGCTCAAGTATTTCCCTGTGTGCGTGAGCACCAAAATTCACCAGGAGGATGATGCAGAAGAAGGCCTTGGCAGCCTTCCCAGGAACATCAGCTCCCTCAGCTCCCTGCTACTCTTCAATACCACCGAGAACCTGTGAGAGCAGGAGCAGTGCTGTGCTGCTCACCTGCCCCTGTTTGTCCTCAGAGGAGCTTTCCCATCCCCAGGGGTAGCAGTGACTGCTTGCTTTCCTGGGGATGTTACCTATCAGGATCTTGATAGGACAGGGTTTGGTACCTCTAAAGGCATTTAGATATACTGTCACTCATGCCCTTCTCTTCCCTGTGTGCCAGCCTAGGTACTGCTTCATCTCCTGACAATTCCTCACAGCATTACTTTACTGCTTTTACTGCTTTAATGTCTCCACCACCTCCCTCACTGCAGTTTCCTTTCCCACTGGGCTTTGCATCATGGTTCTTCCTTCTGCTTTTATTGAAGAGCTGCTTTAAGCTCTTCTTGAGCTTTCAGCTGTTGGACCTGCTCTTTCTTCTCCTGAGCCATGCATCATTTCTCCTTTTTGTCTGCCCTCCTGGACCTGGAGTGACAAGTCACTGGTGTCCTGCTGCAGACTGTAGGATGGTTTCAGGCAGATGGTGGAAAGGGGAGAGCTTGGTCATGGTGGCACTACAGTGGGGCTTTGCTTTAAAATGAGTTTGGAAGCTGTGCTGGCAGGGTGGGGAGCTGCTTGCCTCCTGCTTGTGGGGAAAGGCAGGAAAATGGAGCTAAAAGAAGGAACCTGGAAGGTTCCATCTGTACCAGTGAAATCAGGTCCCTGCCTCCAAGGCCCTCTTGTCTACACTGTCTCTTCTGGCCTTGGCTCTCAAGGCAGCATCACTAAAACACTTGTTCTGTGCCCTTAGGTACAAGAAGTATGTGTTCCTGGATCCTCTGGCTGGAGCAGTGACCAAGACCCATGTGGCTCTGGAAACAGAGACAGAAGAGAAGCTCTTTGATGCACCTCTCTCCATCACCAAAAGGGGACAGCTGGACCGACAGGTGAGGTGCAGCTGCTTGCACTTCAGAGGCTTGTGCTCAGCTCTCTGAAAAGAAAGGGCTCCCATGGAGTGGTGAGCAGGTGGGACAATAGCCCCTTACAGGGCTGCAGAACACCTCATTTGTCAGAAGGACCTTGCCTGGTTTTGAGCTTGAGGTCCTGGTGTGATCTTGACGGGTGGGACAAAAGCCCCACACTTGGCAGGCGTTTCTCTCTGCTCAAGCCTTTGTGGAGTGGTGAAAGGACAGTAATGTGATATGGACTCACCTTGCTGCTTGACCTCAGGGCTGTAGGGGGGTTTGGAGGATCTGTCACTTGATCAGCAACTCGGTTGTGCCAACTCCTGAGCCTCCTGCAGTCTGAGGGTGAGGTGCCACTGCTAGAAGCTCCCTGGGGTGAAGTGTGATCCCCATCATTCCTGTTGGGAAGGGCTGCCTGCTGGTGCAAACAGAAGGGCCAGCCAGACTGAGAAAAGAGCTGTGCACCAGCCCAGTTGCCACAACATGTGACTGGTACCTGACACTTTATACAGGCCATCCCTAGGGTGTACCAACTACTGCTGTGGTGCCTGTGTGTTAAACACAAAAGCAAACCCCTGTAACTATTGACTTGGGCTTCTGCATTTTAATCTTTGACACTATCCTCTTCTGGATGAGAAGGGACTGGTTTATTTAGGCTGCAGCAGTTAGTGTATGAACCCTTCAGAGTTCGCTTGCTACTATGAAACTAAGAAGAGTCTTGCACTTCCTCCTCCGGCAGTTACCTTTCCCAGGGTACACCAGCCCAGGTCTGATTGCTGCCAGATTGTTCCCTGCAGTGCCCCTGCAAACACACAGTCACTGCCTTACCTTGTTGGTTTGAGTTTTTTTAGGTTGCTGAAAATTACTTCTACGTGCCAGATCTGGGCCAGGTCCCTGAGATTGATGTGCCCTCCTACCTGCCAGACCTGCCTGGCATTGCTGCAGATCTCATGTACAGCGCTGACCTGGGCCCTGGCATTGCACCCTCTGCCCCCAGCAGTGCTATTCCAGAGCTGCCTACTTTCAACACTGAGTCAGTGGAGCCTTTGCAACCAGGTATTTGCAATCCCTGATCCCAGGACCCTATGAAGGAGGAAGGCAGGGGTTGCTAGAAAGTGGAGACAAGGGAGGAAGTTCCTTGGTAGAAATTTGAAGATGGATGGATGATGGATGTTGCACCTCTGGCTTGGGTCTGAGTGAAGGCTGCATCCTGCTCAAGTTCTGGCCTGACTGCAGCCCCTTTACCTCACTCCTCCTCTCTCTGCATGACTGGGGAGGAGGGAGCACAGTGTGCAAGGACTGAGTGTGTGTCAGCCTGGTGAGATGCCCTTGTGTGCGTGGGATGCAGCTGGGGAGGGAGAGCAGGGAAATCCCAGACTCTGCCTGATGTTAAGAGATGGTGCACAGGGCAGGAGTGCTCTACTGCAGGTGCTGAGGACTCTGATCTGGGGTGTGAAGCTCTGAGTTGAAACTCTCCATGTGCCATCCTCTGGGACTCCTCAGATACAACTTCTTTCATATTTCAGATCTTCAAGGTGCTGAGCTATTGCCACCTCCTCCCCCTCCACCTCCTCCACCGCCTCCTGTTATGCCAACCCCGGTACCTCCTCCACCGCCTCTGCCCCAGCCCACAGCACCCTCGGAACCAGCTCAGAGAGTGAGCGAGGAGAGCAGCAGCACAGTGCCTGCAGGTAAGGGCTGGGCTCCTCCACAGCTGCACCAGCCTCCTTGCCTTCAGCCTGTGTCTTTGGGGCCCCCCTGTGCCTTCCCAGCCTTCCAACAGAGTGGAGGCTGCAGTGGGAAGAGATGCTGTCAAGCTACTGGAGTAGCCCTTTCCATGGGAATTTGGCTGGGCCTGTAGCTGATGCACTGACCCAGGTCTGCTGCCTGTCCTTCCTGTCTCTGCAGCTTCAGTCCAGGGAGCCCCAAAGGAGGTGGTGAATCCCTCTACTGGGCGTGCCAGTCTCCTGGAGTCCATCCGCCAGGCCGGGGGCATTGGGAAGGCCAACCTGCGCAGTGTCAAGGAGAGGAAGCTGGAGAAAAAGAAGCAGAAGGAACAAGAACAAGGTACTGAGGCTCTTTGGCAGAACTGGTTTTCCTTGCCCAGCCTGGGGAGGTGTGGGTCTAGGGGCAGGCAGACAAGTCAGGAGCACAGTGAGCTCACAGAGCAGAAAGGAGTTGTCTCTCCTCACAAGCTGATGTAGGTCTCACATGTTCACCACTCAGCCAGAGCTCTGTGAACTTGCTAAACCCCACTGGCCCTAAGGGCATCTGTCTCAGGACTTCTGGAGAAGGTTCACACGTGATGCACAGGACCAGGCACACAAATGAAACCCTGGGGGCCAAATGGGACAGGGCTGAACCAGTTTAAGCACCTTGGCTGAGGTAGCTGGGAGGGGATTGATGGAGCTGCTTTGGCAGAATGAGACAGCAAATGCACAGCCCCTCAATGAATGGCACTCACAGTTTTCCCCAGAAGGTGAGATTAACCCTGCTGTGCCTGGTGTTTTCCTGACCTGAAAATGGACTGTAGTTTTGGGGTGTCATACAAAATCAGAGGTTTGGAGTTTGTCTCTTTAATCTGAAGGCAGTATTGCAGGGAAATGCTTTTGCCATAGTGCTTAGATTGGACTAATCTTTTCTTCACTGACTTGTGCTGCTCTGTTTCAGTGAGAGTTACAGGACAAGGTGGAGATTTGATGTCAGACCTCTTCAACAAGCTGGTGCTGAGGCGCAAAGGTACTGTCCTAGGATGGGGGCTGCTCCTTTCACCTAGCAAAGAGGGAGAGCACTCCCTGGCACACGAGTTGTGTCTGTCACAGCCTTGGAAACAGGAACAGAGATTTTCCTGTGTACCACAGTATAGGTGGGAGTGTCTTTACAGAATGAGCAGAGGAATCTCCACCTTAAGTCCAGCTGGAGGCACTGGAGGGGTTTTAGGGGATGGACCCTGAAAGCTACCTGTGAAGAAGGGAGAGCAGTGTCTTTTTTTTAATCCAGCTGGGCCCACTGCCCATATGAGATGGCCTGAGGCCATAGCAGGTTCCTGGGGCATTTAGATTGAAGGTCACACCTCAGCACTGTGGGGACAAGAGCAGGGACTTGCTCATGGGGAGCTGTAGTTAAACGAGATCTTGGCACAAGTCTGTGACAGCATTAAACGTGCTGGCTGTTCTGGATACCTGGGTGGTGAGAGCATGGCTTTCCCCCTCCCTTTGCTGAATCTCTTTGGTCTCTAGTCACCAGGTGTCACTCACTGGTGATTTCCTTCCCTCACAGGTATTTCAGGGAAAGGACCAGGAGCCTCTGGGAACACGGATGCTCCTGGCAGTCCAGCCGGTGCCTTTGCTCGTATGTCAGACTCAATACCACCCCTCCCACCCCCACAGCAGCCTGTAGGTGAGGAGGATGAAGATGACTGGGAGTCATAGATGGGATCCATTGACTATTGGTGTGAAACTGTTGCTGTCTGAAAAAGTTCCATGAAATTGAAGGAAGCAGGTCCTTACTGCCTTCACTTTGGTAAAAGTGGGAAGTGTCATCAATTAAGAGTGTGTAAAGGGAGAGCCCAGCTGTCCAGCCATACAGCCCAGCACTACTAGCCACAGGCTGGAGGGCACCGGCTGCTAGAAGCAGGTGCTCCCCTCCCTGAAGGCAGAGCTTGTGCAGACAGTGGAGTTTGGACCTACTCAAGGGGCAGGTGACTCACAATGGAAGTTTCTCAGAGGCAGCTGTTCCTTTCCCTGTGGGGCTCATTAACATACAGGGAGAGGGTACCAGCTCTGTGCCAGAAGTACTTTCTTCCTTGTGAAGAGCCTGGAGAGGTAGCATCCAACTGCTGAAACTGGAGAAGAAGCAAACAAAGCCCCTGGGACAAGACTTGCTCAGGATGACAGGAGGTACCTGTGGCTGCCCCTGGTGTTATTGCTGCCCTCCAGCACTGATCCATAACCCTGGAAAGAACCCCAGGAAAGTTAAAAGTTACTTGGAATTCATAAACTTAGCGGCTAAAAAGAGCAGAGCAATCCTGTGCTTAAGCATCATTGAAGGAGAAGTGCTGTATTGTGCCCATATCTTTATTCCCCTTGAAAGAATGAACTGCTTCAATCTATTGATCACTTGAAACAAGGCAGAAAGAGGGTCAGAAGAAATGCTACCCGCAGCTGCTCCATTGCCACTCTGTGTTACTCCAGCATGACATAAATTAGTGGCCTGCTAGTTTACAATTCCTGTGAAAAGCTCAGTGATGGCACTGGTCAGTCAGGCCTCCCACACTTGGTTCTTGATGGGAAAAAACCATGTGTTCAGTCCAAGTAATGACTCCCCATACTGAAGTGTACTTAAATAACACTCGCCATACTGGAGTGTTTTTATGAAAAGTATTTAATCAATTTAAATAAAACCTTCACAGCTGTAAACAAGTAGGTGCCTGCTGTTATTGTCTTCAGCTGCCTCAGACCTACAGCCAGTTTCCCTCCTGGCTGGGTGCTGAAGGCTGTCTCACCATCATAGCACTCGGATACTGAACAGAAAACATCCACAAAGGAGGCAGAAGGCAGAGATTTTATGAAGTCCAAGGAACAGAAAAGCAGCAACTTGTGTAACTTTACCTAGTCTTCAGAGATGTAAGTCACAATGACAAATAGCATGTGCTCTCTGCTCCACCTTACAAAGCTTCCAGCTTGCCTCGGTGGAACTGGGAACACACAAAAGCAGGCAGTTTGTCCTTGCCCTTACTCTAAAGGGAAGGCTTGGAAAAGGTCCAGACAAGGACAGTGGGGAACAGTGTTGGTAGCAGGACACAAGATATGACGAGTTCTGACCTTTCTTAACTCGGCAAACGCGGATCCAAAGGCAGGTTTCACCTGGGTCCTCTCCCTGATCCACTGGGGCAGTTTGTTGAAGATGGCAGGGCGCGCGTACCTGTGATCCAGGAGCACGATGCTTGCAAAGTCCTGCTGATGGCGAATGGCTCTGCCTGTACAGAGCATAAACACAAACAATGGCCCAGCCACTTGTGTGTTCTCAGGCAAGGAAGATCATGTTCCCATCATCTGCAATGCACCCTTTTTCCTACCCTCCTCCTTCAGTGTATTTCATATCCCCCAGCCCGCCCAAGGAAGGATGAGTTACCTATCGACTGGTTTACTGCCTTCATGCACAGGTTTTCAATCAGCACTCTGCTCGGTGCCTGGCCACCAGCTCTGGGCTGGAAAGAAGAAATAGGCAAGTCTGAACACAAGGCAGATGTAAATCAAATTGGCAAGTCTTAGTGACAAAGTGAGGTGAGTACTTTTACTCCGGCAGGGTGAGCCAGGCAGAGCCCAAGCTGAGAGTAAGGAGGGACAGAAGAAAGGCTGCAGTCAGAAAAGCATGTTGAGTATTCACAAAGAGCCAGCCCAAGGTCCCCTTGAAGGCAGAAATCTGTCCCCAGGTACAGCACCTGCAGTGAGCAGTGAGAAGGGACAGATGATCCTAGCAAGCAGCTTCTACCACCCTGGCACCCCCACTGGCTTGGAGGGTCCTTGCTCCCCTTGGAACTCAGAGATGCCAGCAAGTCCTGGTGGCATTTCCCTCCACCAAACTTCCTCCCTGTGTTTAGACCTGTTCAGGAGCAGCCTGGAGAAGGCTGTGCTCTCAGTAGCACACTGTCCGGGAAATGAGAGCAAGCTCAAAGAAAATAAAACCTCTGAAGGCAGCTCTGGGACTCATGTGCTGGAAAGTTAGTACTATAAAGTAGAATTGAAAGAGACAGAGGTGTAAGTGGCTCTTACCATGGTTTTGTCAAGCCAAGTCATTTTTTCCTGGAGGAAAATCCCTGGGAGCAATAGTGTCAGGAGGGTGAGTGATGTGCTTGTGACATGTTCAGTGGGGTGGCAGCAGCAGGTCCTGCCCTATGGCCTTGGCAAGGTGTACGTAACACTGTGTGCAGAGCACAGACACCTCTATCACTGTGAGTACACAGTGATAAAGCACCTTGCTGTTCAGCTGAGGTGGCCTTAGGTTTGGTGTTGGTCAGAAAAATATTTTAGTACAGTTCTGGTAGGAAGAGTCGGTATGATCCTTTGGGGATGTGCTGTTCAGGCATATGCAGAGGTGATTTTTTTTTTTTTTTTTTTTATTAGTAAGAGAGAATTCTTTCTATTTTATCATTTAAGCTAAGACTTGGGGTGATAGAGTTGGCACCCCAGAGATGCAGGGCGAGGTGAGGATGCCCCGGGGTGTTTTAGGGACAATGAGCACCACGGTGAGGACGGAGCGAGCCCGCGGCCTGTGCAGCGAGCGGGCAGCGGCGGGCAGCGGCGGACCGCAAGGGCGGGCGCGGCGGGTGCCGCAGGGGCGGGGTCCGGGCCGGCTGCGGTTCCGGCCCTGCCCACGCCGTGTCCGCCCGAGCGCGCCCCGCCGCGCAGAACGCGGCGCTCGCTGCCCTGCGGCCGTCGGGAGCGAGATGGCCAGAGCGTGGCATGGGCGAAATCCCCTTGGCTCGGGCGGCGGCGCCCGGAACCAGCGAGCGGCGGCTGCAGGTGAGTGGCCGGAGGGCAGAGCGGGCTGCGCAGGGCCCAGCTGGGCCGGGCGGGATCCACAGGGATGTGCGCGCTTGGAGCGCTGGTACTGGGGCCCAGCTGGGCCGGGATCCACAGGGATGTGCGCGCTTGGAGCGCTGGTACTGGGGCCCAGCTGCTGCGGGGGAGGAGCTTGTCCCGGGACTAGAGGCTCTATGGGACCGCGTTTCACGAAATAAAGCTCCTGCCGCCTTCCCAGCTGCCATGGAAACGTTTGTGGGGCGGGCCGAGCCCCGTTTTCCGGGAAGCAGCGGGACGGGTGTCCCTGTGCCACCCCTGTGGGTCGCAGAGAGAAGCTGCTGCTGTGGCTGCGGCCGAGGCTCAGTGGGGAAAACTGAACAGTCCTGATGGAAACCGATGGCAAAACAAATTTTCTTTGGTTTTGGACTTTCCAAAAAGGGGTTTTTTTGTTGGTTTTTGGGGTTTTTTTTTTTGGTTGGTTGGTTTTGGTTTTTTACATTTTCCCCGTGAGCCCACCTGTGTGCTTTGTAGGAAGCAGGAACAGGAGACAGAAGGGGGAATGGGGACAAAGGCAATTTGTTACTCCAGAGGGGACAAGTTTATTTATATTTATTTCCTGACCCAGCTGGAATGATTTGAGTCTCAGGAGGCACCTGGGAGCCTCCTTTTGTGTCCTGGATGGGGCTGTGGCTCTAAAAGCGGCAAAGGATGGAGCAGAGGTGGGCAGAGGAGTAGTGGTTGTGATCAGTGATACCTTGGGGATTTGCATCTGGGAACAGCCATGATTTTCCTGATAGGAGTCCTGTAAACTGAGAGTCCGTGAGAAATGAGAATACTGCAGCTGGGGTGCTGAGAATGGAGAGGCTGCAGGGAATATTGCCTGGTCAGTCTCCTGCTGTCCCATCTCTAATGCTGTGCTGGCACCGAGTCACCTCATTCTGATTTAACCTGTCTTGAAATATGCTTAAATTACAAATGGGACCACAAAATGGACATGGGAACCTTCATGTTCCTAAGGGAATGCTTTAGGGATGTGCAGCTTCTGAACTGCACAAATAATTCCCTCTCCCACAGAAACCTGCTGGGTGGTGGTTCTGGGGCAGGAGTGTTGGCATCTTCAGTGCCACCTTCACAGGGATTTATTTTCCTTGGAGCTCTCAGGATGGGGAGGAAGTGCTGTTCGTGCCCCACTGGGAAAGCACGCAGCAGGATCAGTGGTGCAGCTGTGTCTTTGCCCTGCTCTCTGCACTGTTCCAGGGATGCCCTGGAGTGCTCTGGCTCATGGCAGCATAATCTGTGTGTGAGAGCTTCCCGTGCCTGTGCGTGCTGCTGGGTCACTCACTGGGCATCCCATGGAATCCCTGAGGTTGGAAAAGCCCTCTGTGATGCTGAAATGCCCCCAAGACAAACCTTCCCAAGCTGGAAGCAAAGTGACAGGGAGGGAATTCCAGGAGGGTGGTGGGAACAGCTTTTTCCCAGGTCTGGACACCCTCAGGGCAGGGGTGATTTTGAAATGTTTGTCTGCAGCTCCCTCCCTACACGAGAGCTGCCTCAGCCTGGATGAGTGTGAGGATATCTCGCTCTTCCTTAGGGCTTGGAGCGTGGCAGGGTGCAGAGCTCATGGTACATCTTGTTTAAACACTTTGAATATTAAAACGTATTAAAACAGAGACTTTGAGGAAATAGCACACAAAAGTCCATATCAAGCCTAGCTACAAGCTGTCCTTATTAAAGATCCATATTGATGGATGTTTTGTCTAACTATTCTGAGGCCAGAATGTGTCCAAAAGCTTTGCTAACCCCTTGTCTTCTGCTTGGTAGGGACAGCGTCTTAGCCCAGGTCTCGGGAGCTGTGTGCACATTCCTCCCTGGAGCAGGGAACCCCCGTGAGGAGGAGCCAGAGATGGGGGCATCGAACCAGGTAAGGATCTGTTTCTATTTGGTCATTGTTTTTGCTGGCTTTAATGTCAGGGCTGCAGTGTTCCTTCAGACCTTGTGCACTGCACCAGCAGTTCCAGCTGCTGGAGTGGGGCTTTCAGCCTCATCAGTGTCCTTTGAAATCAATCATTTGGTTTATTTCCATCAATCTCTCGGGTTTGTGGAGCTGTGCAAAGGCTCAATCCCATCTGTACAAAATCCTGGGCAGTGTTTCCAGCAGCAGGGGCTGGAGGCATCAGGGACTGCCTTTAGAGCCTTGCTCTCCCCTTGGGTTTTACAGAGGGTGACAGACTCTGCCCTAAAGGATCCAATGTTTATTTTGAACATTGATCCTACAGTTCAGGTAACAGGGATTAGAGTCAGTTCTTGGGCCCAACACAGATTTTATCCCACAAAAATGGTTGATTTAAAACTGAACTTCATGAGATAGTACACAGATGATGCACTGGGATCTTGGGGTTCATAGTAAGCGTTGCCAGGTGATTTTGGGAGGTTGAACTGAAGTGATCTCATGGATGAGAGCTGCATCTCCCCTGCTGCTGGCAGAAGAGGCAGAGCTGGGACAGCACAGCTCCTCCATTCCCTGGTTCCACAAAATCCCGTGTTTTTCTTCCTGGGGCTACTGCGGGCGTTGATCCTGTAAGCTGCAGATAAAGGCTGTGCTTACTGCTGTACAGAGGTGGTTGTCACACTGGACCTGGTCCTTCGACTGGGAAGTTTTACTGAGGATGTTGTTACAAGGGAAATGGCCCTTTGTGCAGGAGGTTCTGCTGCGGCCCTTGTACCAAGGCACCTGATACTTTATGTGGGATGTGCCACTGAGGATGTTACAAACCCTTGGTGCTCAGTGTGGGGTGTTCACGTGTATTTTTATGGTCTAAAGGCATTTCTTGTGCCCCAAAAGCCACAAGGGACCTGCCAGAAGCAGGCCTTCATTGCATACCTGGGATTTCAATTTGCTCCTGGATTCTTCCCTCAAATCTTCTCTCAGGTTCCTGTGCCAGAGGGGCTCTGATCCCAGAGCCATACAGAGTCTGGTGCCTTGAGAAATGTAAACAAAATTGGCCAAGTCTGTCAGGAAAGCAAAAACATCCTGGGGTTTGTTTGGCCAAAGATGGACCATGAAGATGTCTGCACTAGCAGTGGGGGTGAGTGCTGATCCTTTTTGGGTTGTGTGTGGGTGCCTCTGGCCCCTCAGAAGTCAGGGCAAGGCTGAAGGAGGAAGGGAAGCTGCCACAGCTGCAGGTGAGGGCAGTATTGGCTGTTTCAAACTGCTTGGTGCAGCACTGGAAGAACAGCAAGAGCAGCTTTCCTCCTTTCTCTTCATCAGTGCGCAGAATATGAAGCTCCACTGAGTTGTCTTTTATGGGTTGTTCTCTGGTTGTTGTTTTTTCTGACTTTTTAATGTATCTCCAAGTGGGGCACTGAGGAGCAAGTTGCTGATTCCATGATTTCTGACTGATCTATTACAGAAATGGGCATCTGTGTGTGCACGTGCTTCCTGGCAAATCCAGATGGGGCCTGGAAATCCTAAGTGAGGATTTCCAGCCTTGACTACACAGGACACAGGCTTCTGAAAATGGAATTAACCTTGGCAGAAGAGCAGCTGTGAAGGGAATCAGAACAAAAACACAGGTAAGCAGGAAAACCAAGTACAGTGGTACTTCTTGGTCCTGCTTGCACCTCCTGCTTCTGCCTGCTGTGAACACTCGGTGTTGCAGCTCATGTAGTTCATTTCAGTGTTTGTGGGGTTTGGTTTTTGTGGTCAGGCCCTCTCAACAACTCCCCTCCTTTACTGGACACATCCCTGGAGTAGGACCAGACTCACTTTTACCCTGGAGGAATTCTCTGCTCCTCTGGGGAGGGGCTGAAGCCAAGGGTTATGAGCAAAGGAAAACAACCAAGCCATGGGCATTCTGTCCTTGGTGCATGCAGCACCACCTCTTCTCCAAGTTCCCAGCACTGATGAATCTAAACAAGAAAATGCCTGCTCCTTCACTTCTCCACTCTCCCCCCACACTTCCCCTGCTCTTAGCCTTGGTGTGCCAAAGTCCTGCTTCCTTGTAATGTCTGAAATAGTTAGGAATAAAAATGCTGGAAAAGGGCACTCTGAATTGATGTCACCTGTCATGGATAAAACCCCAGAGTGAGCAGTCAGAGCACAAGTGTCAAAGCTGGGATCCTTGGACTTGTGCAGTGGATTTAATTTTCTTTTCCTCCTCTCTTTCAGGACAGGAAAAATCATTACACTCCTCCCATCTTTGGCCAAAGCTGTGGTGTTTGAGCAGCCAAAGCCAAGAGGCTTCAGCACCAGGGCTCTACCCTGGAGGGCTCCTGCTCCTGTCTGTGCTGTGGGGTAAGTCAGAGGACGCAAGGTTCCTCTTTTTCTCCCTGCTGGGAGTCACTGCCATGGGAATCTGGGATCTGGGTGAAACTCCAGCTCTCCTGCTGTTCAGGGGTGCAAGGTCTGAGGGACTGTGTTTATCTTTGGCTTTGCAGGTGAGCAGGAACAAGAGGAAATGGGGTGCCAGAGCCCTGTCCCATCAGGCTGAGTTTCCCTCTGAGGACAGAGAGTCCAGGCTGAGGTGAGATTGCCAAGAGTGCTGGGATGAGAAATCCAGGGAGCAGGGAGGTCAGAATTGCTGCTGCTGCTGGAACCATTGCCTTAGGTCTGCTCCCTCTGTGTCTGTGCCAAGTGGGATTTGTGCTGGAGAGAGAGGTGCTGTCAGGAACAAAAGGTGGAGCGAATCCTCTCTGGGGATGTTCAGAAAAGGACTGAATAGCACAGAAGGAGAGTAGTTAGAAACTCTGTCACTATTTCTCCCAAAACTGGGGTGGAGCAGTGATGGGAGTGTTTGGGTTTGGTTTGGGCCTGTTATTCTCTGTGCAATTTTTAAAGCCTGTTGTATGATTTCCTGTCCAGTATCTTTGTAACAAAAGCTGACAAATTTAGGTTAAGCATTAGACCTTGAGTCCATTCACTGCAAAAATTTGCCAGGGCTGGAGGACTGGGGTGATGACTGCTCCCAGCAAAGGTTACTTTTTAATGCTGTGTCAGATTTCCCTCAGTGACTGTCAGCCCTGAATGGCTGCGAGTTTGTGCTTTTCTCACTAGGGAATTGGAAATAATTTCAGTATAATTATGAATTTTAGAAAAATCCAGCTGAAAATCTCACCTCTGTCCCCTCTATGTTGTCCAAGTTTTTTCCAGCTAGGAGCTGCACAGAAGTGAGGCAGGGGAAATGACATCAGGGAACAGCTGTAAATTCAAAGGCACAAAGAGAAGATGAACCAGCAAAGGGCAGAAAAGGCTTCAGAAAACATTTCTGTGGTCTAATAAATAATAATTTCTGATTGCCCAGGGAGAAGAACACAAACTCACAGCCATTCAGGCCTGGCAGTCCCCTGCAGCGAGAGCTCAGCACACATCCACAGAGGTAAGTCCAGCATCTGAAAGAAAACAAAACAGAAGAAAAATGTGATTTCTTGTGCTTTAAAGTTCTTTCAAGTTCTTAAAGCCCAACCAACATTTGCTCTCGATTTTGGCTGGGTGAATCATGACCAGTGGTCATAGGTCATGCCATTCATTTAGCTGAAAAAATTGAGAGGGGACACAAGAAGTGTATGTGTAGGAAAATGTGAAAAATTCCTGCTGCCATAACCTCACAGTGCCTCATGGAGTGTGGATATTCCCATGCAGAGCTGCCCCTTGAACACCAGCTGTGCCAGGAACCAGCAGAGCTTCCAAGGAAGCTCAGCAGCATCAGAACAGGTGAATACTCCAAAGATTTTGCTATTTTAAACCCTCATCCCCCCACCCCACCCATGTCCCTGGGGGGCACTGGACAGAGTTGCCTGGAATTCAGCTGATTTAATGCCCCTGAGCCCAGGCTCCAGGCGATATTTTCAAGCAGGAGAAGGCAGGGGCTGGAGGTGCTCCCAGCCTATTCCAAGGCAGCCCCTGTGCCCATGGGAAGACATCTCTCCCTGCAGAAGCTCAGTTCCTTTCAGAGCCTCAGCAGTGACCTCTGCAAGTTCTTTTCCCTCAGGAAAGGGGTGCACATCCCTGCCTTCAGCACACCCCCAGTGGGACTCACCTGCAAAAGCTTTCCATCCCTTCTGCACTTCCAGTTGGCTCCCTCGAAAACTCCCACCTTCATCCTAACAAAACTTCATTCCACCCAAACCTTTAATTTTAAGGCATCTCTGCAAACTATGCTTACCTGTGAGAGAAGATTGCTTTGGCTTTAATGCTGCTGCTGGGTGATGGCCTCAGGCTGGAAGGGAAGGGATTTGGGGTGGCCAGGACATACCTGGCAGCTGCGTGGGAGCTCTGGGAGGTCAGAAGCAGGAATTGCTGCCTGAGCCCCTCTGCAGGCAGCCTGTGCTGCCATCACCAGGGAATTCCAGCTGTTCCTTGGGGTGCTCTTGGGCTCTCCCTGGCTTCTGTCCAAGCATCTCCAGATGCCCATTCAGAGCAGCCCCAGACCCAGTAGCCACGGGCAGCCCTTGAGCTGTGTCCGTGCCAGCGCTGCCCGGGCACCCCAGTGCCCATCCCTGGGGTGTGTTTGGCACAGGCAGGACACCACAGAGCCCAAAGACAAGAGGTGCTGGTTGCCTTCCAGGGGCTCCTGGCCTCCTGTCCCACATTCCCTGCCAGCTGAGACACACAGAAACACCAAGGAACCTTACTGGCAGCAAGCAGGAGACACTGAGAAGCCTTTGTGCAGCTCTGGGCCACAAAAGCAGCCCCAGCTTCAGCAGCTGCCACCATTTTAGCAACACTCACCTGCAGGAAATGCCCCCTGTCTCTCTCCAGAAGAATTTTGGTCATGCAGCAAGGGAAGCCTCAGGACTCACCCTGCTCCTTTCTCCCTTCAAAAGGACATTACAAGAGCAGACTTACAGCTGCTGGGTAAGTCTTGGAAAAGAGAGGAAAATCACGGTTATGGGAAGAGTTTAGTCATGTTGACTGCCAGCCAGTTCTACTTTACAGCCGTAACAGGGACTGGTGTGTAAAGCAGCTTTAGCAGAAGAGAAGGAGTTGCAGTTCCCCTGCTAGTGCCCAGGATTCCTGTTCTTGTGAGATTCATGCCTGTGACCCAGAGGTTGGCTCAATCATTTGGACCCTAATATATCCTAGAATATAAAGGAGAAAGTTAAGTTTCAATAAATGAAGTTTTGCCATTCCAGAGTTTTTTTTGAGTTGCCAGTGGGAGGGGGAGCATCTCACCTGGCGGTGTTGGAGAAGCAGGCTGAGCTGCTCCCGTGCTCCAGCCCCGCTCGTCCCACAGGGGTGCGGCGGGCGGGAGCCCCGCGGCTGTGCGGACCCGGGGAAGGGGAGCCCGGCGCTGCTCTCCGCTGGGGGCTGCGGGGGCTCCGCACACCCGCGGGGTGTAGGCGGTACCGCGGGATGGGAGCGGCGGGATTCAGGGCGCCAGGGCTGGCACGGCGGTCCCGGTGTCCCAGCCGGTTCCAGCGGCGATCCAGCGTCCGCACGAGGAGATTCCGCCGCCGTTCTCTCGGGCACAGTTACCGGCAGAGGCCCGGCCCCCTGCGGCAGAGGAGGGATCGTGCCGGAGTCCCATCCAGTGGCGGGGGATGCCCAGAGGACTGACCCCTCCCACCCCGGGCCCCCGCCCTCGGAGGGGCCCCTCCCCAGGCACCCCACCCCCCAGGACCCCCTCCTAGTGAGGGGGCCCATCCTAAACCCCCCAGCCCGCCCCCCCAGTGTGATGTGGGGACAGCCGGACCCCCGGCAGTGTAGGGCAGTGTTGTGTGCGGGGAACCCGTGAGGGGCGCCGGCTCGGGCTCTGTGGCCTTTATTATCCGGCACCCCGAACCCCGCGGCTGCGGGGGAACAAAGGGAGAGGGGACAGAGAGGAGGGACAGCAGGGATGACAGGGGCAGCAGGGATGGGCTGCGGAGGGAAGCGGGAGGGGAGGGAAACGGCCGGGTGGGGGGGAGAGGGACGGTGGACACGGGAGGGGGAATAGAAGGGGGTATGGGGTAGGGACAGGAAAGGAAAAATGGGGGGAAGGGTTTGGGGGAGAAAGAACAGGAACACGGGGAGGAGAAAGGAAAGGTAGAGAAGGGAGCAGGAGGGGAGGGGAAAGGGTCGGATTTGGGGAGGAGAGGGAAAGGGGGGAAAAGGAAGAGAAAGAAGGGGAACATGAGGAGGAAGGAGAGGGAGGGGGTTTGAGAAGCCTAAGTCCATCCCGTCCTTCTGTGCGGAGCCCGACAGCAGCCACCCGTCCCGAGCTCAGCCTGAGCAAATGACGGCCGATGTCATTGCCAGGGATTAAAACACCTTGGCCCCTGAGCCGGGCCCGCCCCCGGTACCGCCCCTGAGTCACCGCCCTGGTACCAGCAGCACTGCTGTGCAAGGAAAGATGTCTTGAATACAGCTGCACAGAACATGCCGAAGCTGTCTACCTGTGCTGGGCTTGCTGCTGAGACTCTGCGGGTTTGTTTGTGCTGTTTGAATGACTCGGTTCGGCTGAACCCGGCTCGGTTCGGCTGCTGCGCTGGGCGGAGCCGGGCGTGGTTCGTCTAACCTCGGTCACACTCGGTTCTTCGGCTAAACTCGGCTATTATCAGCTTTTATCAGGTAAACTCGGCTGTTCGGTGCTAATCAATGGGCACGAGAGCAGCGCTGGATTCAGCTGAGCTCAGCTCGATTCGGTTCAGCTCGAGTGGGCTCACAGATCGCCTGCTGTCAGCCCCTAGGAATTCTACGTGACACAAAATGTAGCCTCTGAAGGGCTTACGGGTTTTTAAAGAAATTCCATTAACTCAAGTCTTGGTACAGAGCCAATGGATAGGATACTCTATAAGGTATCCTTTAGGATAAGAATATTTACATGTAGAAACAACTCCCTCCTTTGCATCGCATTTTTCTTTAACCCTCCCCCAAAATGCAATTAATATCACAAGGAATGTGCAGTCCAGGCTTTTCCGTGTACGGTATTTGTACAAAGGAATTGTACTCAGGGGGTGCCTGCATTACCGCTCCATGTCCACACGGCGGCAGCACTGAGAGGGCGCCGGCTCGGCGGGGGTGCCTGCAGTACCGCGCTGTGCCCACACGGCGGCAGCACTGCCGGGGCGCTGATTCGGGGGGTGCCTGCAGTACCGGTTGTGCCCACACGGCGGCAGCACTGCCGCCGAGCTCAGCCGGGGCTGGTGCCCTTTGGGGACACGGAGAGAATTGGGGAATAAAAGGTAGAGTCCCAGTCCTTCTAAAAATCCTTCTAAATGAATGCCCGAAAAAAAACCCCCCGATCAAAACTAAAAAAACCTCAGCCTCTAACCAAATAAAAACATATATTGGTGTATGCATATATAGTTATAATTTTATATGTCTGTGTACAGTTATTGTATAATTGTATATTTCAAATTTGTTTATATTATTTATATTTATATTTTTTATGAAAAACAGTTCTTTTAACCAAATAAAAACCAGTAAAACATTCATTTTCAGATATACTTAAGAATTTTTTTATTGATATTTTTCATGCATTCTACACCCCACCCTCCCTGAGAATGCTCTGGCACCCTCGAGTCCCCCTGGGGGAGGCACCCAGCGTGACCCAACACCCCATTCCCACTCACCTGCTCCTGCCCCGCAGGGTGGTTCCCTCCTCTCCCAGGGACCTCACGGTGCCCCAACAGACACCCCCTCCCCTCAGCCTTTCTTCCTCACCCCCAAAGAAGGCACCAAGGACTCCCAAGATGGGTGAGGAGCAGCACAGGCATGGAGACAGAGAGGCTTACCAAGAGAGGAGCTCTGGGCAGCACTCAGACAGGGCAGAGCTCCTTTAGGACAAGAATATTTTCATGTAGAAGCAATTCCCTCATTTGCATCTCGTTTTTATTTAAACCCCCCCCAAAATTCAGTTCATACCACAAGGAATGTGCAATTCTGGCTTTTCCCTGTACAGTATTTGTACAGAGGACCTGGGCACAGCAATCAGTCCTGAGTCATTGAATAAATCCTGGTTTACATTTCAAAGGTTCTTGGTCTGGCACTGCCTGTTTGCAGGTCTGGGCTGGCATGTTCGACTCCCCCCATGGCCTCATTCAAGAAGAATTGATCAGATTTTGCAGAGAATTCCCAATAAAACCCAGATAGAATCAGTGAGCAGAACATCCTCTGGGGTTTAGCTCTATCTCTCACCTGTTCCAAGTGGAGGGAAGATGCCCTTTTGTCACCCATCACAGCAGCAGTGATGGATCAGGGTTTGGTTTTGTTTTTTTTTTTTTAATTTAATAAATAGGTAATAAAAATAAACCAGTTGCTGCAGCAGGAAACCAGTGTTGTTCTAAGACCTCCCACTCCCAAGTTCCTTGCACTTTTTGTTCACAGAGAGAAAAAGAGAATTCACACAAGTCCTGATATATCTTTCCTTTCTTCGAAACTGATGACAAGAAAAGTCAACTATTGAATTTTCTATTGTTTTATTTATTTATTGGTTCTACGTCCACTTTCAGATCCCATCCACACTCAGAATGATTCAAACCTTTGAGTCACAGAGTATGGAGTAAGGAAATAAGAAACCTGAAAAACAAACAAAACAAGCAAATAAACAAACAGAAAAGGAAAGAAAACCACATTTGGAAGGCTGCAGCTGGTCCATCACCTACAGGGGACCATCTTCTAGTGCACTTACCTGAACCTGCCAGGGCACTCCATGCAAAAGAGATTTTTTGTGTATGTGCATCTATGTGAGGGAGAGGCAAGGGGAGGAGGAATGTTCTAGACAGCTCAAATCCATTCCTGTGCAGCAGTTCCTGTCACAGCATGGGAACTGAGAGTGCTTCAAACTTAGAAGTAAACACACCAATACAAGGTGCCATTTTCTTTCTGTTTTTCAAGGTAGTGTTTCCCAAACCATGAAGCTCCCCCACCATCATCCCTCCTACCACAATCTGAAAGCCTCTTGATTCTGTTTTCAAAACCACAAGGGCCACCACAGAGTTCAGCAGGTTCTGCCAGCACAGCCCTTGGTGCCCCTGTGTCCCTGTCTGCCACCCTTGTTGGGTGTATCCCTGAGCCCTTCTGGGTAAAACAAAATCCAGCAATGACCAGAAACCAGCCCAACAGGAAACAGGAAACACACCCTTCAATGTAGCATTTATCTTCCACAGCATTTTACCATCAGGATTTGCAGTTTCTCCTTTAAGGGTTTGTGTTCTGTGTGTTTTGAAGGGTTGCTGCCATTTCTACCCACTGATGGCTGGAAATGACTTGGTGTGAACCTTTCACCTTACCTCCGGGAATGGAGCGCAATGGCACCTCAGTGGTATTTAACAGCTACAAATGTTGCGTGAGTTTAGCAATAACATTCCTGTATGTTCTTGTCATTCACCCTGAGAGTCAAGAGGAAGTTTCTAGAAACAAAGATTCCTACTTAAGAAGGGGCTGCAATCTCACTGCCAAGTACTAACATCTGGCCCAATGACTTCTCCCCCCATCACTGCTCAGACTAGTGTGCGTGCGTGTATACACGTGTGTGTATATATATATATATGTATACAATATTATGTCAAAAAATCACAGATTATTTCTGTCCCTGTACCAGCTCTAGTCCTCTCATCTTTTTCTCAACTACTCGAACTAGTAAAACTCCATTTCATGCCTGGCAGTTTCTTATTGCCAACTCTGCTGCTTATGGGTCAGGTAAAGCAGGGTCTCCACTTCACTGAAAATATGCAGTGGTAATATTTTCCATCCTGCTGACCCTGGAGAGTGTGTTCAACAACTAACATAAAATAACAAGCTCTTATTACAAAAGTGTCCCAATTGAATCCTATGTCTGACATACAGCTTGTTTTAAAGAACCTTGAGAACCAGGATGGAAAAGCTTTCCACAAGATGCTTATCAGAGCTCAAGACAGATAGAACTCGCTATCTGCTCGACCCCAGGCTTACTTTTTCCTCAGTGAGCACTAAACACTGTGTAAGAAGTCCATGTTTATGTATTCTGAGGGCACTGTGCAGCCAGGACAAAGAGCAAATCAATAAATAAAGAACTGGCAATTCCAAGAGCAGCTGACATGGTTTACAAGCACCATGGGACTGGGATTCATCAATCACTTGGGCTCTTTACAAATGCCCCTCTTAGGACACAGATTCCCAGTCTGTGTGGAGAAGCTAAGAGGGCTATTTTCTCCTCCCCAGGTTCACATTCAGGACAGCCACTGTCTCTACAGCTCCACAAGAACATCATGCACAGCAATTCCCTCACAGCCTTCGTGCCTCCCCCACCAGCAGCCGTTGACCGGCTGCAGTCCTGCTGGGGCTGCCACAAACACCAAATCCCTCCCTCCTAGGGAGGGTGGGTGCTGCTGGCCGTGTACTTTTTCCAGCTATCAACAGCAGGTTCCAAAGACACCAGCTATCCATGCTTTTCATCCCCATGCACCTCAAGTGCCCAGCATTAAGTGGATTGTCCGAGAACCTTCCAACCGCAAAATGCCAAAGAGTTCTGGTACTTTTTCTCCTCAGAGGACTTCAAGACTGCTCTTTTCCTGCTGCCAGGACTACACAGAGCAGGTCAAACCATAGCTAAAGACAGGCGAAGCACATTCAAACTGGTGCTCTACTTGCAGGGGTCTGGGTGAACAAAGGACTCTGTGACTGCACTGACAGACCCTAACAGCCTGCCAATTGCTTCTGACATGACTGCTGTGGGAAGCCAAATCCAGTTGTAACTACACCAGCTCAACTATAACCAACACATAGAGAGAGCTGGTTAGGAAATCCCTTAGGCTTCTTGTCTCCCTTTGACCTCTGAGGGCTCTCTCCAGGGACAGTGTGCCTGTGGAGCACAGCAGGGATGTGCAAAGTGCATGTGCAAAGCCAAGACATGTCACACAAGAAACCTGCTGACAGTTCACAGCACCAGCCTATTTACCAAACACACTGGCCTTATGCCCATCTGTCTGGTGGAAAATGAGTTGGCTGAAGTATCCCTGCTCTATAACCACAGCATGTGACAAACCCATCCCCAGCCACTTCACTCACAACCCTCACACTAGTGGGCTTCTTTCCTCTAAAGTCAGGCACAAATTCCTTGCAGTATTAGCTCTTGGATCAGGGATAACAGAGCTCCAGCTGCAGCTCCTGCAGCAGAGCAAGCTGACACTAAACGCCAAAGAAAAACACTCATTTTACTGGTCTGGTCAATTCACTGAAGAGCTGAAGTAGAAAACAAGGATCATAGAAGTCATCAAGGCTCTTGACTGTTTCATCTTTATATAGTGACTCTTGTATCACCTGAAACCAAATCCAAACCAGTGTTTGTAAGGCTCTTGCTGTATATCCAAGGAAGGGTAACCGTACGCAGGCTGAACCAAAAGCACCTGTGATAGCAGCAGCTGGGGATGCTGAGGGAACAACAGAAGTGTCTTCATCATCTTCTCTTGATCCAGCAGACACAGAATCTCCTCCGTGCTTGGCTGCTGCCACAGGGACTTCCCCAGACTCTTGTAGGATCCTTAAACATTATTCAAGGTAACTGTATCAGGCAACAGAGCCAAAGCAACTACAGAGGAGCTCAATCAGTACTGAAATTTCATCTTCATTTGTAGTTTTTACCTTATGGGACTTGAAACTAGAGCTCATTTCCCTGGCAACACCTTTGCCATCCATCCCAAGGCTTTTCAAATTTAGGCTGAGGGTGTCTCATTCACTCTGCCCTCCCCTGTCCATCCAAGGCAGAACATATCCATTTAGAGGCACCTCTGGAATTAAGCTTGAAGTGCAGATCAAAATGGCAGCAGCTGCATGAAGGGACAGGGATCCAGACCTGACTCAGCCAGCGCTCTTGCACTGCTGGTGGTATTTCTGCCGCTACCTCCAGGACAGAAAAGAGCACATGAGGAAGGCAGACCTAAGCACAACTGTTGGCAACAGACTTTCCTGTCGACTGCGTGAGCACAGCAAAGGGAAAAGTCAACCAGTGACTCATGTTTCAGCCTGCCACCTGTGAGGAGACCCCTACAGTGAGTCCTGCTTATGGAGAGTGAGTGACTCCAGAAACGAAACATTCCCTCATCTAACCCACAAACACACTGAAGCCTGGGCAACATAAGAGAATTACATTAAGATTAGGAAATAAGTAGTAAAAACGTTTCCAAAAGCAGCATTCACCTTTAGGTTTGATCTCATTCACTGTCTCCTTCATTTAAAAACCAGACCCTGCAAAAAGACCAGTTGTGAGACTACCTGTGTGTAGTTTGCCCAACAACGTAAGGTGTTCGGCTCACCTGGAGTTTATAAGACTTGGATTATTCTTCTCATACAACTGAAGCACCAGCAGGATCTTCTGACCTAAAAGCCAAGATTGAACCCAAAGTTAGTGACCTGTGGACACAAGAACGAGATGCAGAAGGAAGTGCCTTGGCCAGGCTGACACTCACCTGCGGCGCTCAGCGTGGCCCCGTAGGCAGGAAACACCATGGATCTGCACCTCCTTCTGCTTGCAGGGAAGATAATAAAACACCTCAAGATACAATATAATAAACGGTAAGAAATTATTAAAATGGGTAAAAATGATGCTCCTTTCACTCCACTGGTAGAAATGACACAACACCAAAAAAAACTGTACCTGTTCCATTTTCAGACTGAGGGAACAGTATATTCCTGGCTTCTAATGCAGCAGGGACAAGAGCACTGAAGGGAAATGTTTGGATAATCATGTCTTCATTTAAAGAGAGTCCAATTTCTTCATCAAAGCCATCACTGCCCTCAATCATGACATCCACCATACCCAGGACATCTAATAAGTGAAGAAAAAAAATCTAAGCAGAGGATCCAGACTAACGGAAAAAACAATAAAGGCAGAATGCAACACACCATTAATATCTCTGGGAAAAAAAGAAAAAAAAAGTCAAAAAAGGATGAAAGCCACATTTGTCACACAATACAATGTTAAGTGCAACACAAAAATCACAGCTGAACCTTCACTTTCAATGCTGCTGTCCAGTACAGACAAGTTGTGGTTGCTCCTGGATCCCTGCAGGTGTCCAAAGCCAGGTTGGACCCTGGGGCTTGGAGCAGCCCAGCTACTGAAAGGTGTCCCTGTTCATGGCAGGGGTGGAACTGGAGGAGCTTTAAGGAGCCTTCCCACCCAAACCATTCTGGGATTCCATGATCCTGTCAACAGTCCCAGGTCGAAGGGCTACATTTCCATTTTAGTTCAAAAATGCTGCTGCAAGAGCATCAAGAGAGATTTCAAATACTGTAAAAGTGGCACAACCACATCAGAAATTACTTTCAGGGGAACAGTGGTAACTTTGCACTTGTGACTTCTACTTCTGATACCAAGTACACATGGAGGGCTGAACCCTGGAGGGTCCACACTTAACAGGATTTCTAGAGTTATCCATCCCAAAATTGCTTATTAGAGCTAGAAAATGTAGCCCCAAGTCTTGGAATTCTGTTGTTGATGGGTCACCACACACCCTCAATGTGAGAGACAGGGATGCTGATGATATCAGAGTCCTGTCTCCACCACCTCCCTCACTGCAGTTTCCTTTCCCACTGGGCTTTGCATCATGGTTCTTCCTTCTGCTTTTATTGAAGAGCTGCTTTAAGCTCTTCTTGAGCTTTCAGCTGTTGGACCTGCTCTTTCTTCTCCTGAGCCATGCATCATTTCTCCTTTTTGTCTGTCTTCCTGGACCTTGAGTGACAAGTCACTGGTGTCCTGCTGCAGACTGTAGGATGGTTTCAGGCAGATGGTGGAAAGGGGAGAGCTTGGTCATGGTGGCACTACAGTGGGGCTTTGCTTTAAAATGAGTTTGGAAGCTGCGCTGGCAGGGTGGGGAGCTGCTTGCCTCCTGCTTGTGGGGAAAGGCAGGAAAATAGAGCTAAAAGAAGGAACCTGGAAGGTTCCATCTGTACCAGTGAAATCAGGTCCCTGCCTCCAAGGCCCTCTTGTCTACACTGTCTCTTCTGGCCTTGGCTCTCAAGGCAGCATCACTAAAACACTTGTTCTGTGCCCTTAGGTACAAGAAGTATGTGTTCCTGGATCCTCTGGCTGGAGCAGTGACCAAGACCCATGTGGCTCTGGAAACAGAGACAGAAGAGAAGCTCTTTGATGCACCTCTCTCCATCACCAAAAGGGGACAGCTGGACCGACAGGTGAGGTGCAGCTGCTTGCACTTCAGAGGCTTGTGCTCAGCTCTCTGAAAAGAAAGGGCTCCCATGGAGTGGTGAGCAGGTGGGACAATAGCCCCTTACAGGGCTGCAGAACACCTCATTTATCAGAAGGACCTTGCCTGGTTTTGAGCTTGAGGTCCTGGTGTGAGCTTGATGGGTGGGACAAAAGCCCCACACTTGGCAGGCGTTTCTCTCTGCTCAAGCCTTTGTGGAGTGGTGAAAGGACAGCAATGGGATATGGACTCACCTTGCTGCTTGACCTCAGGGCTGTAGGGGGGTTTGGAGGACCTGTCACTTGATCAGCTCGGTTGTGCCAACTCCTGAGCCTCCTGCAGATTCTGAGGGTGAGGTGCCACTGCTAGAAGCTCCCTGGGGTGAAGTGTGATCCCCATCATTCCTGTTGGGAAGGGCTGCCTGCTGGTGCAAACAGAAGGGCCAGCCAGACTGAGAAAAGAGCTGTGCTTGGTGTTCACATGGGGCAGGCAGTGCACCAACCCAGTTGCCACAACATGTGACTGGTACCTGACACTTTATAGAGGCCATCCCTGGGGTGTACCAACTGTACTGGAGCATAATTTGGGACTGGGAAAAGGAGTCTGGGAATCACTTGCTCACCATGTTGGACTGAAGGATATAATGCATATAGTGAACAAAATTTTTATTCACAGTGCACCATCACTACTGTGGTGCCCGTGTGTTAAACACAAAAGCAAACCCCTGTAACTATTGGCTTGGGCTTCTGCATTTTAATCTTTGACACTATCCTCTTCTGGATGAGAAGGGAGTTGTCCCTCCTCACAAGCTGATGTACGTCTCAGATGTTCACCACTCAGCCAGAGCTCTGTGAACTTGCTAAAGCCCACTGGCCCTAAGGGCATCTGTCTCAGGACTTCTGGAGAAGGTTCACACGTGATGCACAGGACCAGGCACACAAATGAAACCCTGGGGGCCAAATGGGACAGGGCTGAACCAGTTTAAGCACCTTGGCTGAGGTAGCTGGGAGGGGATTGATGGAGCTGCTTTGGCAGAATGAGACAGCAAATGCACAGCCCCTCAATGAATGGCACTCACAGTTTTCCCCAGAAGGTGAGATTAACCCTGCTGTGCCTGGTGTTTTCCTGACCTGAAAATGGACTGTAGTTTTGGGGTGTCGCACAAAATCAGAGGTTTGGAGTTTGTCTCTTTAATCTGAAGGCAGTATTGCAGGGAAATGCTTTTGCCATAGTGCTTAGATTGGACTAATCTTTTCTTCACTGACTTGTGCTGCTCTGTTTCAGTGAGAGTTACAGGACAAGGTGGAGATTTGATGTCAGACCTCTTCAACAAGCTGGTGCTGAGGCGCAAAGGTACTGTCCTAGGATGGGGGCTGCTCCTTTCACCTAGCAAAGAGGGAGAGCACTCCCTGGCACCCGAGTTGTGTCTGTCACAGCCTTGGAAACAGGAACAGAGATTTTCCTGTGTACCACAGTATAGGTGGGAGTGTCCAAATAATGACTCCCCCTACTTAAGTGTACAGTAAATTCACAAATACAAGCCGCACGGACTATAAACTGCATCTCTGGGTGTTGGTAACATTTCATTCTTTGTCCATAAATAAGCCGCACCTTAGTATAAGCTGCTCTGTCGTTCGCAGCGAGGACCCGCGTGCAACAAAGTTGCCAATTAGTAACAGAACCACGGCAGGGCGGGGTTTACTGGCTCGGCTCGGGCTGTGCAGGCTTGGCCCGCTCGGGGCTGCTGACGGGGCCAGGTAGCCCAGCCCGGCGCTGTCGCTCGGCAGGGCCGCTCAGGGCCGGTCGCCACTGCCACTGGGCTCACTCGCCCTGGCCCGGCGCTGCCCCATGGTGGCAGGGGGGGATGGAGCCTGCCGGCACCCACAGTGGTGGCAGCAGGAGGGGAAGGAGCCCCCCCGCTCCTGCGGCGGCAGGCGGGGGCGCAAGCACCCAGTTTCCCCCACAGGCCACAGGGATGGTGGCACCGAGCCCCCGCCTTCCTCCCCCAGCCCGCGCAGCCAGAACGGTGCCCTCCGCCTCTCCCCCGGGTTGCGTTGCCTGAAGGAGGGACCCCTCGCCTCCCTCCCCTGGCACGGAGCCCGCCTCCACCCGCCGCACAACATAGTAACCAATTTGTAACAATCGCGTAATCCCAGGTTTTACTGGCAGGTGCTCAGCTCAGCACCCTGGCTGGCATTTTCGGGGTTGGAAATTTCAGAAAATTTTTCACTTATTAGCCGCTCCTGAGTGTAAGCCACATTTCCGGGGGGGGAAGCAAAATTTTAAACAAAATGGTGCGGCTTATAATCGTGAAATAATAATAATAATACTTGCCATACTGGAGTGTTTTTATGAAAAGTATTTAATCAATTTAAATAAAACCTTCACAGCTGTAAACAAGTAGGTGCCTGCTGTTATTGTCTTCAGCTGCCTCAGACCTACAGCCAGTTTCCCTCCTGGCTGGGTGCTGAAGGCTGTCTCACCATCATAGCACTCGGATACCGAACAGAAAACATCCACAAAGGAGGCAGAAGGCAGAGATTTTATGAAGTCCAAGGAGCAGAAAAGCAGCAACTTGTGTAACTTTACCTAGTCTTCAGAGATGTAAGTCACAATGACAAATAGCATGTGCTCTCTGCTTCACCTCACAAAGCTTCCAGCTTGCCTCGGTGGAACTGGGAACACACAAAAGCAGGCAGTTTGTCCTTGCCCTTACTCTAAAGGGAAGGCTTGGAAAAGGTCCAGACAAGGACAGTGCGGAACAGTGTTGGTAGCAGGACACAAGATATGACGAGTTCTGACCTTTCTTAGCTCGGCAAACGCAGATCCAAAGGCAGGTTTCACCTGGGTCCTCTCCCTGATCCACTGGGGCAGTTTGTTGAAGATGGCAGGGCGCGCGTACCTGTGATCCAGGAGCACGATGCTTGCAAAGTCCTGCTGATGGCGAATGGCTCTGCCTGTACAGAGCATAAACACAAACAATGGCCCAGCCACTTGTTTGTTCTCAGGCAAGGAAGATCATGTTCCCATCATCTGCAATGCATCCTTTTTCCTACCCTCCTCCTTCAGTGTATTTCATATCCCCCAGCCCACCCAAGGAAGGATGAATTACCTATCGACTGGTTTACTGCCTTCATGCACAGGTTTTCAATCAGCACTCTGCTCGGTGCCTGGCCACCAGCTCTGGGCTGGAAAGAAGAAACAGGCAAGTCTGAACACAAGGCAGATGTAAATCAAATTGGCAAGTCTTAATGACAAAGTGAGGTGAGTACTTTTACTCCTGCAGGGTGAGCCAGGCAGAGCCCAAGCTGAGAGTAAGGAGGGACAGAAGAAAGGCTGCAGTCAGAAAAGCATGTTGAGTATTCACAAAGAGCCAGCCCAAGGTCCCCTTGAAGGCAGAAATCTGTCCCCAGGAACAGCACCTGCAGTGAGCAGTGAGAAGGGACAGATGATCCTAGCAAGCAGCTTCTACCACCCTGGCACCCCCACTGGCTTGGAGGGTCCTTGCTCCCCTTGGAACTCAGAGATGCCAGCAAGTCCTGGTGGCATTTCCCTCCACCAAACTTCCTCCCTGCGTTTTAGACCTGTTCAGGAGCAGCCTGGAGAAGGCTGTGCTCTCAGTAGCACCCTGTCTGGGAAATGAGGGCAAGCTCAAAGAAAATAAAACCTCTGAAGGCAGCTCTGGGACTCATGTGCTGGAAAGTTAGTACTATAAAGTAGAATTGAAAGAGACAGAGGTGTAAGTGGCTCTTACCATGGTTTTGTCAAGCCAAGTCATTTTTTCCTGGAGTTCTGGAGATCTAATGTTGGGGTAAGGCATTCCCACCATAATCACACACCTGCACGGGAGGACTGCATTATTCTTAATGTCTTATCCTAGAGCACTTCGCCAATAGATAAATTAGAGGTTACTGCACCCCTGAAAGACTGCCAGCCCTGCAAACTAAAAGCAGTAATAAAGCACAGCAGTCTGACAAGCACGTGCTGAGCAGAGCTGCAGCGGGATTCAGGGTGCCAGAACAAAGCAGTTTTCCAGCACAGCAAGCCTAACTGCATTATTCACTGGAAGAGGGGCCTGGACAGGCAGGTTTTACACCACCCAGCAGACCCTCATGTTACTTTGAGCATCAGCTAAGTCACAGGACCCCCAGGATTTTCTGTCTATGCAATTACTGATATGTCCATCACTACATCCCAGCCTTGGAAAGATGGCTTTCCAAGGAGCAGTTACCTTACCTTCCCAGGTCATCGGAGAAATTTATCCCTTCACTCATTTTGCCTCCAACTACAGAAAGCAGCAGGGCCCCTGTCATCTGTCCTCCTGTCTGGCTGCAGCGCTGCAGGAGAGGGACCAGCAACTTAAACCATAGCTGGGAAGATTTCTGTGCTTCAGAAACACTCCCACACCTAGGCTAGAGCCCTTTTTCCTTGTTCCAAGTGCCCTCCTTTGCAGCATTCCCTCCTGGGCTGCCACACTCCCACCAGCCTGCCTGCTCAGCTTACCTTTATGCACTTGGCATATTCCACCAGCACCTGCTCCACCTGGTTGGCTTTCTTCGGCTCCTGAAAGATCTGTCAGGCACAGTTCATCAGTTACAGCAACAGAAAGCAAACAGTTTAAAGAAAGCAAATCATTTTATCCCTGTGCCATTCAACAGCATATGAAACTGAAGTCACAGAAGGGAAAAGTGCCTGAAAAACTAACTTAACCAGTACCTTCCCTCCACCCTGAAAATGCACTACAGTTCTTTTCAGATGGCCTCTGAAGGGAGCAGCAGCTCCTCCTGCCCCTCCAACATTCCCTTTCAGCTTTGGCAGACTTGTAACTTCTTGCAGTATTGCACAAGTCATCCAAGAGCTGAGAGGCAGAAAAGCAATGTGCACCTCTTGCACCTATGAATCTGGTGACTTTCAATACCCAGCTTTCGTGTGAGTCAGTGCAAAGATTTTATATTTGCACTGATATCCCTATTTAATGCTTCTCACTGCTCCTTCAACAGGACTCACTGTTGCTAGTCTTCCAGTTCTCACCTCTACTTCAAGCAGATAGTAAAATGCTATTTGTCTTATGAACTGCAGCGTTGTATCACTCTACCTAGCCCTTGCCTGTGCTGGTCGGTGCTCAAGGGACCCAGATGAGCCTGGGAAAAACTAATTCCCTGTAGGAGCTCAACCTGAACAGCCCCACCCCAGGCACGAGAGAACAAGCTTGCTGGCTATGGAAAGCAAAGACTGTCTACCCCCAAGGCTGTTACACAGACTGTGCACTTCTGGAATGTATAGCTGCAATCAATCTCATTTAGATCACAGCTCAGTGCTCAGCCACCCAGGCAGTATGATTTATTTGTTACTGGAGGGATTAGCTGGATAAACATCCATTCTGTTCTGCTGTGCAGACTATGGGAACAACTCAGAGAGAGGCCTGGAATGCATGTGGAATTGTCTGGGTTTTGACACCTCCATGGAAAGTACCAACTTCCCAGGCTGCACAATCACCTTCTTCTTGGCTGAGAGGCGGGAGAGCAGCCCTGTCTTCTCCCAGTGTCCGTACACCTGCTTCTCATATTCATAGGAGGGGAAGAAGCACACCACACCTCCTGGGATCACATTGCACAGGTTGCAAAGGATTCGACCTGTCTCATCCATCTGCAAGAGAGATGAGAGCATATTGCAGCTGACAGGAGCGCCAGTTAATGCCACTCTAATTCTATGTTCAATCCCAGGATCACACCTCCCTTATGACATGACTAAGGGAAGGGAAAAATGTGAGAAACGTGCCAGGTCTGTGAGAACTCCCAAGGGGAGCTGGGCATCACTAAAAAGCTCTTCACTGCTTAGCCTTCTTCCCTAGCCCACGGTTTCTGTTACAGCTGTGGAGCTGTGGTTGTTCAGGAAAGGAGGCTTCCCTCAGTGGATGGCAGCTGTGCCACTAAAAGAGAGGTTGAGAGCTGGTTAGCACATCTGGCTGAGGTTCAGCAGGGGCAGAGCAGACTTAGTGTCTGGCCTTGGGTGCTTGCTGGCCTGTCACAGAAAGAAGGACCAAAACACCTGCAGCTGCTTCTGTGGTTTGGGATTTCCCTTGCCATGGCTTTTGCTCACCCCAGCTCTTAAACAGAGTGTGTACCCCGCCCCAAAATATAAGCACATGAAGCAAAAAAAGAGATCCCAAGAAAGGGAACAGAGGACAAACTGACCATCTGAGGCAGGTCTCTGGTCTGGTAAGTGAACTCCAGCTCCTGGTTGGAAGGACCACTGCAGAGGATGAGGGGTAAAATATTTTCTGGAGGAATCACATGTCCTGGAGACAAAAACAAGTACTGAGAGTCAACATCACTGCTGCTGGCACAAACCTCATGAGCTGAAGAACTTTAATTGCATGTAAGGGACAGAGGCAAACATTTGCCAAAGTGCCTAAGTCACTCAGCTGTTCCAGCTTCCATCCCCTCAGCCCCTGGGAAGAAGGTGTGGCACATGCCTGCTAATACCAGTCATGACCACAGGGTAAGCTCAGAGTGAAAGGGAACTCACACAGCCCCTTTGCTGCCTTGATTTGTAGAAAAGATGCCACATTGCTTTGAGTGCTGACAGAAGAATGTTAAAGGCAAACTGCAGCCCTTGCAGCTGCTGAGCCCTCCCTGCCGGCCCAGCACACTCACCACAGGAGAACTCCACAATACGGGCAGGGTCCACGCCAGCACAGCACAGCAGCTGCTCTCGGAAGTCAGCCACCTAAGATCCACAAAACTAAGACAAGTTAAGTGCCAGTGTTCCAAAAAAGCTTCACACATGCAGCACCAGCGCTGCTGTCAAGGGCAGCCCCAGCCCAGGCCAACAGCAGAGCAGCAGCACCATCTGCCCACACTTTGGGCAAAGATTCCGGGGGAATCCCTGGCCCTGCAGAGCTATGCATGCATCACCAGCTCCTCCAACTGCTCCCCGTGCTAGTTCTACCATGAGCTCAGCCTGGCTGCTTTCTTTCCACCCCGGCTGGTAGACAGCACCACCGACCTCCTTTTCCCAGCACAGCGTCCTTATTCCCTCACCGGCTGCATGGTGCCTCCGGCAATGATGACAGCACGGCATTCTTCCACAACCTTGGCAAAGTGGACAGCTGGATTCAGCAAGAGGAATTTGAGGCTGCTCTGACCCACTGTGCCTGGGAAAAGCAGGGAAGAGCATTCAGGAGCTAGTTGTGACACATAGTCAGGGATATGAGAGTCCTCCTGACATGGGCACTCTGGCAGGTCCCCACCTCTCAAAGTAAGGACTTGCTAGTCAATACAGAGAGGCAGCAGCAGGTAATGCCAATCTGGAAATTACCTTCTGCTTCCTAATCTCCCTGGAGCTGTACAACAAGGAGGACAAAAACTGACATCCAAAGAGGGAGCAGACCTCTGCAAACCCTGGCCCCAATGCCCTCGGTTAAAAACTCCCAGGGGGTCATAAGCATCCTCAGACAGACCAAGCTGGCCAGCCTACATCACAGACGGCACAAATGTTGCTGCAGGTTTCCCCACAGCCTCTTGTATCTCCTCCCTCAGTACCAGTGAAGCACCCTGCTTGTGACTGACTCATGCCATCTCTCCCCAGCTCACCCTTTCCAGTACCTTGCCTGTTGAAAATGACTCTGCCATCTTGGTTTGCATTTGTGAGGGCTGAGAGAAATCCTTCAATCTGCATCAGTGGAGAGGCTGTTCGGAGCTGGTCATGCTCAGCCTCCACGGGAGGGCTCTGGGGGGTACCTGCTGGCCCAAAAAGGAAAGCAGAGACAGGCATCTTAGGCTACACTTCTAAAGACAGGAGCTAAGCACAAAACATGCTCTACAGGAACACAATACCTGGCCTACATCTGCAAGCAGAGAACAAAGATCCATTAAAGGGGGAAACAAATTCTATCTCATTGCTAAATTAAAAAAAAGAAAGAAAGATCTGTTTTTTTGTGGATGGCACCACTAAGCAGTGCTACTACACACAGTAGCCCATGTCCCAGAGCCTGCAGGTCACAAAAGTGCAAAGCTTGAGTGCATGTGGTGTGAATTACATCATTCAGCTTGAAAGGGACCTCCTCACCAATCAAATGAACAGTTGCCTAGGTCAGCTAGTGAGAGCTGTTAAAAAACACCCATGCAGGACACCTTCAGTCTCTCATTCTGCAAATTTGCTTCTCCCCTTCCCTCATGCAGAGAGATGCAGGTTCCACATCCTCACCGCCCACAGATGCACGAGGAGAAGATGCCTGAACTCACCCTCCTTATCAGATCCCTGCTGAAGGGTCAGAAGAAAGTTCTGCAAACCAGCCACCTTCTGGTTTTCCTTGTTGATCTTCACAGCTGAGGCAGGGCCCCCATATCGCTCCACAAACCCAAAAAGCTGCCAAGCAAAAGCCAGAAAGATTGAGACTACCAACAGCAGGAAACAGAGAAAATAAAGGCAGGTTTGCTGGCCTGCCACGAATTAAGTTCCTTAGTAGGTGGTCACACACCAACCTAATCAGAATGTATCAGCTCCCATTACCTTCCTCCACCCACTGAATCCAAAGCAAAACAAGTCTCTGACGTCTGTTCTTTCAGTGCAATGCAGCCTCACTTGGCTGGGAAATTTGAGGCCAAGCAGCACAGAACTGGCACCCACAGAATACCATGGTACACCACATTGTATATTTCTTTTCTGGATAAGCAAAAGTTAATCTGTCCACATAGTACTTGCTACAGGAACCATTTTGTTTGCAGAACAGGGTGGAGAAGACAAGCTCCAACCCAGCTGCTGCATCTTCCATCTCAAACTCCACGTGTGAAACAGTATTGGAACACTGCTGACAGGGCAAGTACCTTCCTGCTGATGAGGCTCTTCTCACAGTACCGCTGAACCTGTTGAAGGAAGACAGGAAAATGAATTGGCATTCAGCACCTCTTCTCCCATTCTGTTGTCCTTGATCCCTGTCCAGCAAGGCTGTCACTTCATGTGCTTTTGGGGAGAGGTGCACAGCTCTTTGTGGGCACTACAAGCCAGACAACAGTTTATTACAATGGCATTCCAGAGTGGAAACACACACAGTGTTATGGTGCTATGTTTGGAGGTTCAAGGGGGGAGTCAGGTTACTGGAGTAGCAAGATATCTGCATCCACAGCCCCTACAGTGTGGCTTTACCTACAGATATCTAGACAACAGATTCTGCTGTGTGAGCTTTGGCTTTACTTCCAGCTCTCACACACACTCCAAATAATCTCAAACAAGTCACCACCACCTGTGTCCTATCAGAAAATGTTTGCATTACCTTGAAGAGGTTGATATTGTCAGTCTGGCTCTGAAATAGGAAGTCATTGATGGTTTTTAGTACTGTCCCTGAAAGAAAAGAGGGAAAAGGGGAAAAGAAATTATTAGCTGTTGCTGGGCCTGCGCCCCTTACTGCCACACCCGTGTCCCTGACTGATAGCTCCATACCCCAGGAGCTCACTACAGTCTTACCTGTTTGGGAAACTGCCTGACATCCAGGATTCTGGTTCACATTACCTGTAAAGCATGAAACCAATTCAAGGAAGGCTTTAATCTATCTCAAAATTAAGCAGAAAACTAAAGCCTGAGGTTGATAGGTACAGTGCACAAAAAAACCCAAAAAGTAACTACATATCTGCAAAACCTAGCTATACAGGCAAAACATGAGCTCCACTCAGTTTTTATCTGCACTGTAGAGTAGCCCTACATTGCAGAACATCTGCTGCATCCTAAAGAACACCACCTACATTCCTTCACGCAGGAAGTGGCAGGAAGCAGCAGGTAGGGTGAGTGATCAGAAATATTCACACCCTTTGTAGTCACCATGCTTCAAAGACAAAGGGAAGGGACTGCAACACATCCCTCACCCCTCCTCAATGCAGCAGCAAGGAGCTGAGAAGAACAGAGGCTGGCAGGCAACTGGGAGCAGGACACCTACATGCCCAGAGCCCAACATCCAGGACAGGATTAATTGCTGCCACTCACTGCATTTTATGTCCCAGTGTTTAACACCTGCCTCACATCTCACTTCTGCAGCCCCTGTCCCACAGGGCTGCATTTCCCTGGCATGGAAGAAGTTCTATATGAACTTAGGACATTCCCTCCTCCAGACACACTAAGGTCTAGCAAACAGATCACTGGAGAAAAGGAGCCCTGCAAATTCCTGTGGACCTAAAATCAAGGCAAAATACTATTTTCTTACAAAGGAAAGGCACCAGTCAGGAAAGATTCACTCTGCAGACACACGTTGACATACAGAGAGGTCTTACAACCAGGTGACCTAGAGATTAATTTCATGCAGTTCTTTTTGCCACACTGTTATGCATCTGTTATACATCTGCTGTATTCTTCACTTAGCATCTTACATTATATCCCCACTCCAACTGGATCTCAAAATCACACAGAAAGAGAAGGAAACTGCCTCTATCATCTTACAATGTCACTTGCTGCTCCTCAGCTAGTCAAACAAAGAGAAGGGTTCAAGTAGACACCAGTCAACTTCCCCACATACAAATCAGCCTGAGAAATAAAACTATTCTAGGCATCTGAACCTATACATGAGCAACACTTTCCTGCAGTCTCTGCAGAGGAGGAAGGGGGACAGTGTCCTGAGGAAGCACTAACGGAATTTATCAGTATCCCTGGAGAGAAAAGAGGTTTTCTTACCTCCCAGCATGGCCACAAACCGCTCCAGTAAATACAGGATCTGCTTAATGTACATCAAGTTCTTTGCCTTCAAACGTTTCCTATGAAAAATGAGACACATTTAGGCCCCAAAACCTCTTCAGAGACTAACCGAAGCAGCTGAGTGCAGAAACAAGTACAGTAATTTCACGAATACAAGCCGCACCAATTTGACTAAGATTTTGCTCCTAAACCGGAAATGCGGCTAATAATCAGGAGCGGCTAATACAACCTCAGAAGTGCCTGCCAGAGTGCTGAGCCGAGCTGCTGCAAAGTCGGCATTTTGCGATTGTTACAAATCGCTACTCTGTTGCACCGCGGGTGGAGCCTGGCTCCGTGTAGGCAGCACGGGGGGCGGGGAGAGAGGCAGGAGAGCTCTCTTTCCTCCTCTGCCACAGCCCAGGGGAGAGACGGGGGGGGGCCCGGCGCCGCCATTGCCGCGGCCCGGGGAGGAGAGGGGGGACCCGGGCCGCCCCTACCGCGGCCCGGGGAGGGGGGGGAAGCCCGCGCCGCCATTGCTGCGGCTCGGGGAGCCGACGGGAGCCCCGCGGAAGCCATTGCTGTGGCCCGGGGAGCCGACGGGGTGCTTTGTCCCCGCCCGCCGCCGCCGCGGCAGGAGCGGGGAAACTCCGTCCCTGCCCGCCGCCGGCGCCACGGGCGCGGGAAAGCTCCGTCCCCGCCCGCCGCCGCTGCCGTAGGAGCAGGGGAAGCTCCGTCCCTGCCTGCCACCGCGGGGCAGCGCCGACCCGGGGTGACGGAGCCCAGTGGCAGCGGCGGCCGGCCCCGAGCGGCAGCACCAGGCTGGGCCACCTGGCCCTGTCAGCAGCCCCTAGCGGGCCGAGCCTGCACAGCCTTAGCTCAGCCAGTAAACCCCGCCCTCCCGCGGTTCTGTTAATAATTGCACGCGGGTCCTCGCTGCGAACGACAAAGCGGCTTATATTTGGGTGCGGCTTATTTATGGACAAAAACCGAAATATTTGCCAACACCCAGAGATGCGGCTTATATTCAGTGCGGCTTGTATTCGTGAATTTACTGTATATGAACTCTTCTTGACTTTGGAGAGACAGGAACTATGATTTCTTCCAGGTTCCCTCTCCCTGTTTGTGACAGGGCAGTCTTCTGGATATCCTGCCCAAGGTCATCCCAAAGCACTTAGCCATGCTTCCCACACTGTTCCTACCATTGCACTTCTCCTTACATATTAATTTTATTTGGTTTATTACAATGGCAGTGATGCCTCAAGACCCTGTAGCAATAATGCTCCAAAATTTCAGTCATTAGCATTGAACACAAAATCAGCCTCTGCAGGCATGGCAAGATGCAAAGTCAAAACCCACACACAGTTTCCTCCTCCTCAGAGCTTCCTGCTTCTACCATAAAGCCAGTCAGCACATGGAAGACTAAGGGAGAGACATGAAAGAATCTTTTGAATGCCTGCATCACAAAGTAGAAGTGATCAGAGAAAGATATTGGGAAAGGAACTGAGTGTATAAGGAGAAGAGAGAATCCTCAGGGTATCCCCTTCTTGCGGCTTAATACCAGCCCCAAGAGTCTAACTCAGATTCTAGAGAGAGATAACAAAGCAAGTGTTTTCACCTGCAGAACTCTTAATGCACTAACTTTCCACTGGGGAAAAGCAAGCAAGACCCTGCAGCCACAAGGCAAGCCAAGGCACCCACAGACCTTGCCTCTGCTGAGCTGTTTCCCCCCAGGATCCTCACCTGTATCGCTCCATGTACTGTGACAGCTGGGAGTGGGCACAGCACAGCTACACAAAACAGAAAGCAGAAGCTGATGTTAAAAATGAGAGCAGAAAGGGCACTGCTGGAAGCAGACCTCTCTCTCCATTAGCAGGCCAGGCTGTGACTCACCTGAGAGCCGCTGACCTCGGCGCTGTGGATACAGGTGATGGTGTCTATGAGGTTGTGAGCCTCGTCAATGATCACAATTTGGTCCTTCAGCTTGATCCCAGCAGCGTTCCTGGTAGGCTCATGCAAAAGCATCTGATAGGGCAGCACCACCAGCTACAGGAGAAGCACACACTGCCCTGATTCCAGCTCTCATCCTTACCAACTTAAGGCATTCTACAACCACTCATTAACAGCCTGTATCAGAGGGCCATGCAGAATTCAGCCAAGTGACTTCTTATGGGAAAGGTAGGAACAAAACCACGAGCACATGCTTAAGAGGGGCACACAGGCAAATATGCTACAGTTGCATATGTGCTCAGGTTACCTTCCACATCTCCTCTGGAGCAGTGAAAGCATGTCTTCAGAGAGAACCCAGCAAGGAAAAAGAGTGATGTAAGAGCTAAGAGTACACCTGTCAGTATTGCCTCACACTTGCTGAACTGTTTATTTCAAAATGCCGAGACATACAGCATTCTTATGAACTTCTGATGGGAATTCTTATTTTCCTTTGCTTTCTGAGCAAAACTACAGCTGACAGAAATACAGCCTGTTTATAGACTCCCCCAGTCTAAGTAACAGTACTAGAGGGAGGAGGCTATCAGTTCATAGAGTGCCTGGCATTAATGCCACTAAAACTGTTATGCCTTACCTGAGCAGCAGGGATGGCAAATCGACTCCCATAATATGGGCAGGCTTTAGTCTCCCTTCCCAAGGACACCAACTGCTCAATATCCTTCACTTCCACTAGAACTTCATCACGGAGAAACTGCATTTGCTCATAGGAATAAAATGGGCACACGGTACGACTCACACGTCTCTTCTTCCCCTCATTCTCCTCATCACTCTTCTTTTCTAAGAGCAGAAATCAAAAGAAAGCTATGAGCAACACACAACAGCCTAGAATACTTTACAGAACCTTCTGGATTTCAAAGCAAGGTTTGTCCTGTGTATTCCTGACCTATCACCTATTTAAAAATTATTCAGCAGTAACATTTCTGTCTCCACAGTGAACACTACTCTTGCCAGTTAGATTTAGGACATGACATCCTCCAACATTTCTAGTACTGAGTTACCAAACAAAAGTATCTTTCCATGCAGAAGTCCTGACCTGTTTAAGACACTCAGAAAGTTCATCTCAATCTCAGCATAGCCTGGAGATCAAGAAAAGCAGCAAGGATTCCTGTTCCTCTAACCCATCATTTCCAGGCTTCTACCATTCTTGCTAGAACTGACTGGCAGTGCCCACTGTCTCCACACTCTCGTGACACCTTTACCAGAATTGCTTCCCCAGGCTGGCTGCATTCCTACCGTGTTTGTTCTTTTGCATCTCCATGCAGCGGTCATTGATGAGTTGGAGAGCACCCAGGCGTCGCACCTCCTCATTCACACAGAGATTCTGCCACGTGCAAAGACAGGGAGAGAGTCAATTCACAGCTGAGTGAACCATGTGCACCCTCTGTTGTGAAACAAAAGGTTTTCTTTAAAGCAATCTCAGGCCAGATTCCAAAAAGGAAAAGTCTACCAGTCAGACATTGTATACATTAACTGCTACAAACAAGCTCGAAGCTCACAGAAACTTAGGAGAAACAAAAAAATGAGAAAAAGAGGGCTCACTGCTACACAACAGCTTCTAAAAAATGCTGCCAAACGTACTAGTTTACTAAGAGGAGCACCTTCTCAATGACTCAGACATCTGTAATACTCCATATTAGAAAAGGTAAAACATATTATTGCATTTACATCAAAGGGTAAATGACCAAAACAGAGTTCACAGAAACATGTACATCACACAGATGTGCTGCGACTCATGGCTGCCTTAGCTTTTCAACAGGAGACTCAGCCAGTCCCCAGGGTGACTTCTGTGGCACCAGATCCACACAGCTCCTGGCAATGTGTTCTGGGTCACTTGGGACCACCACCACCACGTACCTGCCTGGATCCCAAGGAGACCAGACGTGTGTCTTTGCCAAAAGGACTTTTCTGCACCTCGCGCACAAACTGGGACAGCTGGGAGTGAGTGCGACTGCAGTAGTAGATCTGCAATGAGGAAGAACAAAGGGAAGACAAGAACATCATGGAAGCCAATCCCTACCTGTGACCAGTCCTATAAGGATGCAGGCAAGCACTTCAACAAGGTTCACCTTGCTCAAACCTTCAAAAGCACAAGGGAAGGCACATGTTTGAATGTCACCTTAAAAGGCCAAAAGTCCCATCTTTGTTTTCTCCCCTGCATTTGCCTTTGTTTCCATTTAATTTTCCAAGTTCTATATAAAACAGGGACTCACCATGGGAGAGTAATAAAAAACTAACTATTGCTGTGTGCTTTTACAGCAAGCCACAGCAAAAACTAAGCAGTGCTAGCACAGCAAGCTGCACAGGCAGGCAGTGCAGTGCAGGAGATGAGCACAGCAGAACTAGATGTGTTTATCAACAAACCTGTCAGGTTTTGGAAGCTAGTTTCTAAATCCTTCTGTTCTGCCTGACTGTTGGAAAGGTGCAAAGAAGCCATAATTCTGCTCACTCCTACACTATTCTATGAAGTGGCACTATTTAATCATCTCACCTTAGTAACATGCTCCTCTTCCAAATCATCATCATCATCTTCCAGCCTAAGAAAAGAGAAAGCTCCAATAGTTTCCTTTCAGCAGACCACCTTTCAGCATTTGATTCAGTAAGAATCAAATTATGCTCCCCCACAAGAGTGAGAGGTCTCAAGACAGATGATTAAGTCATCTCAAAAAGGGCCTCAGAACTCATCTCAGGTGGTAAAAGAAAAATTAACTTTTTAAGAACAGTGTAGATGCACATAATCAAGTCAAGCCTTTCTCTTTAAAGGAAAAATCTCTCCTGGACTCTGCCTCTTTTCCAAGTTCAAGATCTTTTTTTCTTTTGATTCAGGGGCCTCTAAGCCTCAAGCATAAGCTAATTAGTGCCATACTATTCTTTGGTGAGATTATTTATTTATTTTTGTAAAGCTTTCCTATTAGAAGGAATTTACCACCCTCCAGATATTGCATAAAGAAAGGTTTCAGGAAAGCATACAGCTACCACAGAGCTCCTCAAAGGCAACAGCAGTTCAATGTTTGATAAACCAACTAGATATAAAAAAGCAGTTGTGTCCTTCAATTTTTAAGGCAGAAGGATCTGTCTAGATGGTAATTAGTAAACTTGTAATTTAAATGTGTTTGACTTTTTGTGCTGAAGTATGGCTTCTGGCTTTTTTCATAAAGCAAATGCACGAAAGAGAAAACGGGGCACAGGGTTTTCGTGACAAAGCTCTGTCTTCAGAAACGTGAACATCTCTGCCTTCAGAGTTGCCAAGGATGCCAGTGCTAATCTGCAGAACTGACAGCTTCTCCTGATGTCCTGAGCTCCATTCTGCTTTTCTAATGCAAGGAACTTGATATGGAGTCATTCACTCAGCATCCACAGGCACTCTTTGGGAAGCCGGTCGTAGATAAAGGCAGGACACTGCCACACATTTTAAGATGCACTTTCTCAGAAAGCACTTCAAGTCACTCAGATCAGTCTAACAAAAGTTTAGAAAAACCAAAACAAACCAAACTAAAATGCCCCCTGAACAACCAATTAAAGAAAACCTCACAACAACCACCACCTTACAATGTCTGAAAAGGTGAGAAACACTTTTTAATAAAATCTGCACAACTATTTTAATCAGGACAAGACAAGAATTAGACAGAAAATGTTCCCTCAGCCCTTGTCCTTACCCAGATACCACCTTCTTTTCATCATCACTCTCATATTCAGCAAGAATCAGCTCCTCCTCATTGTGATCCAGCTGGTCTAGAACACCTTCTCCACCTCCCTGTGAAAGAGCCTCCTTGCTGAGCTGAAGGAGGCGCTTTGCCTCATCCTCCTCACATCTCTGGAACAACACAAAGGCACAGTATTTCCTAAATAAACAGAGTAGCACAGGGGTTGCTTCATGGCATGGACAGGTCAGAAAACAGCACAGTCCCTCACAGAAGACTGAAGCAGCTGTTACCAACAACCAGACTTGCCCACACAGCTGGTTATGAAGGGGAAACAAAGAACCTTCTCTGCAAAAGGCCTGCTGAGCTAAAGACCCTCAATAAAATGTTCATGCAATCGAGTATTAGTTGCTTAAAGTGGCCCATAAAAGATACCTGCCAGAGATGAAACAGTGTGTAAATAAACCTGAACAAACATAGTTGTTGGGACATAATCAAACACTCTGGGCACATTTAACTCAAAGCTCAGCATCTAGTTTAGAACAAGATTTCTCCTGCTGTTTTTTCTCCAGTAGTGTGACTGTTACTCTAACACAAGTCCACCTCTCTACAAAAATCCAATTAAAATGATGAAGAACAGTTTTGTGAATAACTTGTGCGTCATGACAAAGAAAAGTTCATTTTCTCCATCTCAAAACAGCATCTTCCAATGTCAATGAGCCTTTTACTACTATGGCATTATACAGAAAATGCAGTTAGCAAGCACTACAGAAAAGACGAATCAGTCACTTTTCCAAATCTCCATAATATTTCTCTCATTTGCTTTCTTGATTTTCGTCATGCTTACCATTTCACATGTTCTTCATCGTCTTTTAAGAGACAAGTTCTTTGTTCCATTTGTTTTTTAGCTGCCATTCTTTACTATTCCTGTCATATCCTTTTGACAGGAGTTGACCAAAATATTACTGAGTATTTGAGATGGAGCACACTAGAAATTAATAGCCTGGCAGCCTAATAAATTTGTCTGCTTAGTCCCCTGACCTAAGTATTTCTGGGAAGTTTGACTCATATAATCAAAAAGCACCAAGAGCACTGAGCCTAGTTTATGCATCAAAATGAGAGGAAATATGTGTCTGTGAACTTTAATACCACCTTTATTCCAGAAGTACAGACTATTCACTGATGCTCATAAAACAGAGATATTCCCCAAAAAAGCCTCTGAGTATTAAAGCTTTTAAAAGAAAGAGGCCAGAAGGCAATCAGAACACATATCATTTCTGCCAACACACAAAAACCCTCATGAGAAATTATCAATGCACAAATTGTTTTTCACGTCTGTACTTTTAAAAGAAAATATAACAATTTCAGATGACTGATTTCAGAAACCTCATACAAAGAGCTCCTCAAAGAGTTGGAAAAGTCAGTGTGAAGTCACACATAAGCAAGTACGAACAACACCGAAGGTAACCAAAAGGGAAAGTATTGATGTCTATGAATAACTCACCTTCCTCTTTGCCGCGTATTTTAACTGCACATTGTGCCGAATTTTCTCAAGAGCATCTTCTCGCTTTTTCCTTCTGATGTGCTCTTCCTACAAAAAAGGGAGAGTGTAGGCAGGATGAAGCGGATTTAGTCCTCCACCCCTGGTATCATGAGCTATGCTCTGGGCACAGAAAAGCAGAATTGCCAGTACACGGTGCCTTCTCCTCAAGTGCTCGCCTACTGAGCGTCACTCTGCTCAAAGCGCTGCAGCTTCTTGACCTGGGCAACCTGCAGCAAAGACACACCACCACCACCACACCTGCCTCCCGTTTTTCCACTCGTTATCCAGTAGCAGTTTGCCCGGAGGGGTGGTGGAGTTCCCTTCCCGGGAGATGCTGGAGCAGAGAGGCTGATCCAGGGGTCCCATTCCATGTCTATACGGTATCATCCCTCCCTCCCTTTCCTGGTTGTTCCCCACGAACCTTCAGCCTGTCCACCCTGTCCCGCTCCTGTTTCTCCTGCACGAAGGCCGTGACCCAGTCGGGCTGTCCGGCCGTGTCCGCGCTGTCCGCCCGGGCCCGCTGCGGCCTCAGCAGCTGCTCCTCCTCCTGCCGCCGCTTCTCCTGCCAGTCCCGCAGCCACGACAGGGCCCCGCAGATGAGGCTCAGCGATTTTCCCTGTCCCGGAGAGACCGCACGGTGAGCAGCGCTGCCGCCAGCACGGCCCGCACCGCCGGGCCCGGCCCCGCCGCCTCACCGTGCCCGTGGGGCTCTCGAAGATGCCGACCCGGCCGGCGTCCAGCGCGCCGTACAGCGCCTGCATGAACTGCTCCTGGATGCCGTACGGGGTGTAGGGGAACGGGAACCGCCCCGGGGCCGCCACGCTCTCCAGCCCGCTGCTCTCCGTCCCGCCGCTCTCCATCCCGGTGTTCCCCGTCCCGCCGCTCTCCATCCCGGTGTTCCCCGTCCCGCCGCTCTCCATCCCGGCGTTCCCCGTCCCGCCCCGCTTCGAACCCGCCGCTCCCGCCCCTTCCCGTGACGCGGCGGAAAACCCGCCCTGCGCTGCCCTCTCCGCACACACCACCCTAACCAAGTGCAAGCCCTCTTTCCCTTTTTCCACAAATTGGATTATCGAGGGAAAAAAAAAAAAGTTTTATTTAGGATGGAGACGCACTTGCAGTGTAGAAGAGGTTTATGTAATACGCAGTCCTTAAATGCCAAACTGTTTATGTTAATACTCCGGAAATAATCGCGACCTGAAGAAGAGCGGCATAAAAAGAACGAGACAATTTCCATCAGTCTCTAGACCAGCAGCGGGAACTCACCCTGTGCCTGTTCTCACTAGCACAGCTGGGGGCAAATCCTTTCTTTTTGGTTAAATAAGGCCACATTTTTGGCCATGTTTTGTTGATGTCCCAAGCTGGAAGGAGTTTCAAATCAGCAACAACAAATCTGGCAGAACCTATAGACTGTCTTTAAACTTCTGCATCCAGGTTTACTGGGAACAGCCATTACAGTTTTGTGTTACCTAGCTATCATGAGGTAGGAATTCTTTGTCCCATGTAAGATTTGGAAAATTGAAAAAAAAAAAAAAACAGATTGAAGTTCAGCTCCACAGTCTCATTTTGAAAAGATCTGGAAATGCCTCATTAAACACTATCTAAACTTACCACATTCATGAAAAATAAGGGAAGGTAATAGAAAGAAAAGTTCCTAAGTCTACTAGAGCATCTAACAAGCCAAAGTTTTGACTCAGAACAAACCTGGAACACTTTATGTTGATCTTGACCTTAGCTGTGTGTTACAAGCTCAATTCTCCCAGTTATTATCCCACCATATATTCACAGCATTCACTTACCCTGAAGCCAGTGCTCATTCCTCAAGATCTTTGCATTCTTCCTAAACCCCCAGCACTCAACTCTTGGGACTAGCTCCCTGTTTTCCAAATCTCCTGAAGTTTTTTGTGCTTCTGGGGTTAAGCAGCCAGCCCTAACACCAGATATACCACATCTCCAGTCAGTCTCTTCCCTGGGATTTTTCCACTATTTTCCAGGGATTTTCCCACAATTTTTCCAGTGATTTTTCTATGATTTTTCTAGGGATTTTTCCATGATTTTCTCAAATATTTTCTCAGTGATTATCCCAGGGATTTTTCCTATGATTTTTCCAGGGATTTTCCAGGGAAACTACTTATATTCCTGCTCTGAACATCCACTCCAGGCTTATGGCAGAAGCGAGTGGGAGGTGAGGATTCTTCCACCCACCAGACATTTATTATAAGGGTTCTTGGCAGTGTGGATTTTCAAATGCGCTTTATATGTTGAACTTTTCCGGAAGGTTTTCCCACACTCCCCACACTCCCCACACTCGTAGGGCTCGGTTTCCGCGTGGATCCTCAGGTGGGCACTGAGGGCTGAGCTGTGCCGGAAGGTTTTCCCACACTCCTCACACCCGTAGGGTGTCTGGCCATGGTGGATCCTCAGGTGCACGCTGAGAGCTGAGCTCCGGTGGAAGCTGTCCCCACACTCCACACAGATGTGGGGCCGCTCCTTGCCATGCAGGCTGTGGTGCTTGGGCAGAGCCGAGAGGTTGCTGCACCTCCGGCCACGCTCCATGCACTGGAAGGGGCTGGGCAGGCCCTGGCACACGGGCAGGGCCTTTCCCACGTGGATCCGGCGGTGAGTGCTGAGTGCCGAGCTCTGGCTGAAGCCCTTCCCGCACACGGGGCACCTGTAGGGCCTCTCACCCGTGTGCGTTCGCGTGTGGGTCACCAGCGAGGAGCTCTGCCCAAAAGTCTTCCCACACTCAGTGCACTTGTAGGGTTTCTCCCCCGTGTGAATCCTCTGATGCCGAATGATGGCTGAGCTGTCCCGGAAATGCTTCCCACACTCCTGGCACTTGTGGGGCTTCTCTCCGCTGTGCACCCTCCGATGGATGATCAGGGAGGAGCGCTCGCTGGAGCTTTTCTCACACCGCGGGCAATTAAAGGGTTTCTCACCCTTGTGGCTTCGCTGGTGGACAATGAGATGTGACTTCTGGCTGAAGCTCTTCCCACACTCCTTGCACAGGTAGTGTCTCTCTCCCGTGTGGGTGCGCTGGTGCCTGATCACATTTGACCTCTGGCTGAAGGTCTTGTGGCACTGGCTGCACTGGTAGGGCTTCTCCCCCGTGTGGATCCGCTGGTGTTTGATCAGGTCTGACTTGCGGGTAAAACTCTTCCCGCATTCCAAGCAGCCAAAGGGTCTCTGTGCCAGGTGGATCCTCTGGTGCTGGCTCCGGTATGAACTGCGGCTGAAGCTCTTCCCACACTCGGGACACTTGTAGGTTTTCTCTCCCACCTGCCGAATCCAAACAGCACTGTTCCCACACATGGGCAGGTCTGGCTCATCACCAGCAAGGACAGCCTTGCTGATGTGGGCCTTACCACTCTCCTTGCACTCCCAGACTTCCATCCCAGAAGGAGGTACCATTCCCTGTCTCTTTGGAAAACATGTCTCCATCTCTCTTTCCAGCTCCTGCTTGTGGTCCTGGAAGGAGTCTCCTGTGACCTTCCTGGAGGGGCACAGATGGAGTTCAGCTCTCATTAAACTCTCCTGATGAAGGCTGCCCTTCTGTGTGTCACCCATGGTCCTGTCACCTGCTGGAATGAACAGAGGAACTAGCAATGAGTAGCTCCCTGCTTCTCTGCAGGGGGGGTCCAGACATGGAGACCACCAAGACCTGCTGCAGGTCAGCCACCATGAGCTGACAGCACAGGAGACAGCCCCTTGGTGCCTTCTCAGGGCACAGTGAGGGTATGGAGACTCAGGTGAGTGGGAAGGGAATGCGACTCAAGGATGGGAGGCCACTGTGGCACAGCCTGCAAAATCAAAGTTACAGCCCTATAGGGCAAGACCCATCACTTGCCACTTTCAAAGTTCCCATGTCTAGCAAGGTTAGAGGATCATCATGACTGCTTCCCTTAATAACTCCCACTGCAGCTGCTTCTCTTCCTGCTGCCTGTGAATCACTACTCCCATGCTTGATCTGGGAAGAAACATCCAACCCTACCCAGAAGACTATTTCCTTTCTTCCTTCCACTCATAGCCCTTTTCCTTAAAAAGAAAGCTCTGCAGCAAATTGTATCTAGATTTTGACTACAGAACAGATAGACAACTGAGTGGAATGATTAACTGTTTTATTAACATTTAGACTGAAACATTTGGAGGCTTCTGGTTTTTGTTTTGGCTGGTCTGCAGATTTTGGAAGACACCACTGCACTGGTTATACCAAACCCCAAAGTTTTGTTTTCAACACTCAGGGCTGAAAAACATTTGTGGTACAAATAAAGGTACTCTAAAGCACCTCAAAGCAGCAAACTGACCCCAGTATTGTCAACTATTATGAGCACAAAAAGAAGAAAAAGCCAGATTTTGGTTTATGTCTTTTAACATTATGAGTATAATCTTTGCTGAAAATTTATTTAATTTTGGACAGGGTCTTTTTGAAAGGGTTTCATCTTTGCCATACTCTGCCTACACATCTTCCTGGAAGCAGAATCTATTTACTGAGGGAGCAGAAGAGGCAGGGTGAGTGTAGAGTGTGCAGCCTGGTACACCCCAAATTTTCAGCATTCAGCTCTTCCCTTCCCAGATCCATGCCATTTCTCACCTTGTGGGCAATCTCTCTACTGGCTCAGTGTTAGGTTGCTTCTGGTCAAAAACCTGCTTCCCTTTATTTAAAGCCAAGCTAGGGATTGCAGGTCCTGATCACAGGAAGGAAAGCAAACATAATAAATACCTGTTATGGTGAGGTTACAGGAGCATAATTATTTAGGAGCTGAAAGTAACCCAGACTATAGGAAAACCATGCCCAGAAACATGAGTCAGGGTCACTGTCACATGCCATGCACACTGTGACACCACTGTTCAGGTCCAATAACCAGGGCCAGCTCAGGTAGCACACACAGGTCAGCATGTCCAGAGAGCTGGCTGACAGCTCACAGCCTTCCCACAGGTGTCTGGATGTGCCGAACTTCCAGACCAAAAATGCCTCCTGACAGAATTTCGTGTGTCTGGGGTTACAATTCAGAGTGTGATAAAAGGTATCTGTTCTATCACCATCTGTTGAGGGTGGGGGCAGTGATCCTTATCTCTGTGGGAGATATTCTGCTAATGGGCCATCCATTGAAACCAGGCAGGGCATTGTTCTTTATCTTTTCACAACCCATCCTTCCTCCAGCCAGTCATTTTCTGCTCATGGCCATTGAGTCCCACTGTGGGACTGATAAAATTACTGCATCCCATTGGAAGTTGCTCCAGCCAGGGGGAAGAGCCCAACATTTCTTACCAAGATAAAAACAGAGGTTTTGGGACACTAAGGGAGCCCCTTTCTCCACTGGACTCCAGAGGAAAACCGGATTTCTCCACATCCCCACTGGACCTCCGGAGGGAAACTGCACCTTCTGCAGGAGCACTGCTCCAACTGAATCACATCTGTCACTGCAGGAGGATGCAGCCACCATTTAACTGCTACCAACACCCTGCCTGACGGGGTGTCAGGTTGTACTCTGACTTTGTCAGGGTTTGGAGTTTGTTTCTTTGTAGTACTGTATTTCTATTTTAATTTCCCTAGAAAAGAACTGTTGTTCCTAATTCCCATATCTTTCCCTGAGAGCCCCTTGATTTCAAAATTATAGTAATTTGCAGGGAGGGGGTTTACATTCTCCATTTCAAAGAGAAGCTCCTGCCTTTCTCAGCAGACACCTGTCCTCCAAACTAGGACAGATTTTGGCGCCCAGCGTGGGGCTCAAGGGCATCGAGAGATAAAAGGAAAAACAGTTCTTGAGTTATCTAATTTTTTTGTGCTGATACAGAAACCTCATTAGGGTGCAATATGTTGTCTAGTTTACCCTGGTTTGGGTGGCACGTGGTTGTGGCTGTATTTCTCCCATTTGCAGGCCCTTATCTAAACATGGGTCCTATAACTAAGGCTACTGTGGCTGTTATCCAGTTTGCTTTATGAGTTGATAAGGTGAGGAATTCATGGATTTTTAACTTCCTTTGGAAGGCGGGTACATGGATTCAGGGATACCACACACTCACTGTGTATTTTTGGGGTTACTTTAATAATGGTACTTACTGTGAGGGAATGACACCAGGGAAAATTTTCTCCCAACCCTTCACCCAGATTTTTGGGTCTACCCCACCAGTTCTGGAAGGGTTCAAACCTCCTCTAAACACTAATGATATTATACAGTGGCTGGTGTTACTGATAGGCGTGTCCTATTTAACATTTAGAGATAAGGAGGGATTGAGCTGGATAACAACTCTGATACCTACTCCAGGAGATAGGGATGGTGCTGCAGACGTTGACCCTGCCCCAGAAACTAGGGATGCTGCCCCAGAGCCTGACCCTGCCCCACAGCCCACCTCAGAAAGGAACCACCCGGAGTGGGTGGGGGTTCTAGTGAAGGAGATACGTGAGATGGGCCAGATGATGAAGGAGTACCTTTCCCCAGCTGGTGAGAGACCCTCCCCCTGTCCTAAAAAGGGAGAACCCAATGATGCTGCAGTGGAACCTACTAATGTTATGTCTGTCCAGCTTCCAACTAAACTACAGGAGCACTTGCAGCCAGCAGCAGTCACCCCTGTGGAAACTAGAAAGTCTAAGACAAAAACAAAGCACCTAGACAATAAGGATAATAAAGGAGGGCCCTCACAACCAGCAGGGGAACCAGAGGTTGAGATCATCATTGAGTCCCTGTCGTACGAAAGTCTCCGTAATCTCCGAAAAGACATTGTACGGCGGGACCGGGAGGCTTTTACAGCTTGACTACTTCGGGTCTGGGACCTCATGGGTGCAGGTGTGCAACTGGATGGTAACAAGGCAAGGAATTTGGGACCTTTGACCCAGGACTCAGGTGTAGATCAGGTATTTGTAAGAGAGACAGGCCCCCTTCCCCTCTGGGAGCGGCTTTTAATGAGTGTGAGAGAGAGGTTTGTCAACAGGGAAAGAATGCAGGAGCATTACCATAGAATGTGCTGGAAGACCCTTGAGGAAGGGATCCAACAGCTGAGGGAAGTGGCAGTATTGGAGATACTCTTTGGGAGGGATGGACAGCATGACAATGACCCTGACAAGGTCAGGTGCACAGGGCAGATGCTGTGGAATCTGGCAAACCCGGGGCCATCTCAATACACCACCTTCACTGCAACAATTAATGCCAACAACAACCAAGAGACAGTGGGCTCTGTTGCTAACAAGCTCGGAAATTTTGAGAGCATAATCAGTGGCCCAATGCAGGCTCATGTCTCTGCTGTGGTTAAAGAACTCAAAGAGGAGTTTAAGGAGGAGATGAGAGGGATGAGAGAGGAGATGAGGAAAATCAATGCAGCACCAGTGTGAGTCACAGGCCCCAAAGTCAGAGCCCAAAGCCCCCCAGCTAGGGAGAGAGGGTACACCCCACGAGCTGACCTGTGGTTCTTTTTACATGACGATGGGGAAGACATGGGAAAATGGGATGGGAAGCCCACTTCTGTCCTGGCAGCACGGGTGCGTCAACTCAGGGAGGGAAATGCTAACCGAGGGAGTTACACTAAAGTGAAGGTAGCCTCAACCTCCCATGACCAAGGTGCTGGGCATTACAGAAGGGAGGATGATCTGTCAGACCCACTTGAAGGAACGTCCACTGTGTATGCCCAGGAAGGAAATAATAACCAGTGCTAGAAGGGCCCTGCCTCTAGCCAGGGAGAGGCACGGGATAACAGAGTCTATTGGATGGTGTGGGTCCGATGGCCTGGCACATCAGAACCACAAAAACACAGGGCATTAGTTGATACTGGTTCACAGTGTACCCTGATACCATCAGGACATGTGGGGGAAGAACCTGTTTCCATTGTTGGGGTGACGGGGGGATCACAGGAATTGTCTTTGCTGGAAACTGAGGTGAGCCTGACAGGGGAGGGGTGGCGGAAACATCCGATTGTAAGTGGCCCAGAGGCACCACCCATTCTAGGCATAGATTTTCTCAGGAGTGGCTATTACAAAGACCCAAAGGGATACAGATGGGCTTTTGGAATAGCTGCTGTAGCGGTAGAGGGTATTAAGCAGTCGAACATTTTGTTGGAAAACCCATCTGCAGTGGGACTCCTGAAGGTGGAAGAGCAACAAGTGCCAATTGCCACCTCAACAGTGCACCGCCGGCAGTACCAGATGAATCGAGATGCTGTGATCCCCATCCACAAGATGATCCGTGAGCTGGAGAGCCAAGGGGTGGTCAGCAAAACCCACTCACCCTTCAACAGCCCCATCTGGCCTGTGCGCAAGTCTGATGGAGAATGGAGATTGACTGTGGACTATCGTGCGTTGAACGAAGTGACTCCACCGCTGAGCGCTGCCGTGCCGGACATGCTGGAACTCCAGTACGAGCTGGAGTCCAAGGCAGCAAGGTGGTATGCCACCATTGACATTGCCAACGCATTTTTCTCCATTCCCCTGGCAGCAGAGTGCAGGCCTCAGTTTGCCTTTACATGGAGGGGCATGCAGTACACCTGGAATCGTCTGCCCCAGGGGTGGAAACACAGCCCCACCATCTGTCATGGACTGATCCAGGCTGCACTGGAAAAGGGTGAGGCTCCAGAACACCTGCAATACATAGATGACATCATTGTGTGGGGGAACACGGCAGTGGAGGTATTTGAGAAAGGAGAAAAGATCATCCAGATTCTGCTGAGAGCCGGCTTTGCCATTAAAAAGAGCAAAGTCAAAGGACCTGCCCGAGAGATCCAGTTCCTGGGAGTAAAGTGGCAAGATGGACGGCGCCAGATCCCCACTGAGGTCATCAATAAGATCACCGCAATGTCTCCACCAACCAGCAAGAAGTAAACACAAGCTTTCCTAGGTGCCATAGGCTTTTGGAGAATGCACATTCCTGAGTACAGTCAGACTGTGAGCCCTCTCTACCTGGTCACCCGTAAGAAGAACGATTTCCACTGGGGTACTGAGCAACAGCAAGCCTTGGCCCAGATCAAGCAGGAGATCGCTCATGCAGTGGCCCTTGGCCCAGTCAGGACGGGACCAGAGGTGAAGAATGTGCTTTATTCTGCAGCTGGGAGCCATGGTTTGTCCTGGGGCCTTTGGCAGAAGGTGCATGGAGAGACTCGAGGCTGACCTCTGGGATTCTGGAGCTGAAGCTACAGAGGGTCTGAAGCCAACTACACTCCCACAGAGAAGGAGATCTTGGCTGCCTATGAAAGAGTCCAAGCTGCCTCAGAGGTGATTGGGACGGAAGCACAACTCCTCCTGGCACCCCGACTACCAGTGCTGGGGTGGATGTTCAAAGGAAAGGTTCCCTCTACCCACCATGCCACCAGTGCTACATGGAGCAAGTGGATTGCCCTCATCACACAACGCGCCCGCATTGGAAACCCAAATCGCCCTGGGATTTTGGAGATAATTACGAACTGGCCAGAAGGTGAAAACTTTGGTCTCGCCGATGATGAGGAGCAAGAACAAGTGAGCCGTGCTGAGGAAGCCCCACCGTATAACCAACTGCCAGCAGATGAAACATGCTATGCTCTTTTCACTGACGGCTCCTGCCGCGTCGTGGGGATGAACCAGAAGTGGAAAGCAGCCGTATGGAGCCCCACACGACAGGTTGCACAAGCCACCGAAGGAGAAGGTGGATCAAGTCAATTTGCTGAACTCAAAGCTGTTCAGCTGGCCCTGGACATTGCTGAAAGAGAGAAGTGGCCAAAGCTCTACCTTTATACTGACTCGTGGATGGTAGCCAATGCTCTGTGGGGTTGGCTGGAAAGGTGGAAAAAGGCAAACTGGCAACGTAGGGGAAAACCAATCTGGGCTGCTGATGAGTGGAAAGACATTGCCACCGGGGTAGAGAAGCTACCTGTGAAAGTTCGTCACGTGGATGCCCATGTCCCCAAGAGTCGGGCTAATGAGGAACACCAACACAACGAGCAGGTTGATCAGGCCTCAAAGATAGAGGTGTCAAAAATAGATTTAGATTGGCAACACAAGGGAGAATTGTTCCTGGCTCGATGGGCCCATGATGCCTCAGGTCATCAGGGCAGAGACACCACGTATAAGTGGGCACGAGACCGAGGGGTGGATCTAACCATGGACAGTATCTCTCAAGTCATCCATGACTGTGAGACGTGCGCTGCCATCAAGCAAGCCAAGCAAGTGAAGCCCCTCTGGTATGGTGGGCGTTGGTCCAAATATAAGTACGGGGAGGCCTGGCAGATTGACTACATCACACTGCCTCAGACCTGCCAAGGCAAGCGCTACGTGCTGACCATGGTGGAAGCCACCACCGGATGGTTGGAGACCTACCCTGTGCCTCATGCCACTGCTCGGAACACCATCCTGGGCCTTGAGAAACAGGTCCTTTGGAGGCATGGTACCCCTGAGAGAATTGAGTCAGACAATGGGACTCATTTCAAAAATGGCCTTATCAACACCTGGGCCAGAGAACATGGCACTGAATAGATATATTATATCCCTTACCATCCACCAGCTGCTGGGAAAGTTGAACGATGCGATGGGCTACTCAAGACCACACTGAAAGCACTTGGTGGGGGAACCTTCAAGAACTGGGAAATGAACTTAGCAAAGGCCACCTCAATGATCAACACTCGAGGGTCCATCAATCAAGCTGGTCCTGCCCAGTCTGAACCCCTGCACACAGTGGATGGAGATAAAGTCCCTGTAGTACACATGAAAGGTATTTTAGGTAAGACTGTTTGGATTAGTCCCATCACAGGCAAAGACAAACCCATCCATGGGATTGTTTTTGCTCAAGGACCTGTTTACACTTGGTGGGTAATGCAGAAAGATGGAGAAACCCACATTGTGTACCACAGCAAAACCCAATCTTAAGTGAGAACGGTGTGTAAAGTGTCATTATGCAGATGGTAAGAGAATAAGGGGTGGATAATGTCTGGGGTTACAATGCAGAGTGTGATAAAAGGTATCTATTCTATCACCATCTGCTGATGGGGGCAGTGATCCTTATCTCAACGGCAGATATTCTGCTAATGGGCCATCCTTTGAAACCAGGCAGGGCATTGTTCTTTATCTTTTCACAACCCATCCTTCCTCCAGCCAGTCATTTTCTGCTCATGGCCATTGAGTCCCACTGTGGGACTGATAAAATTACTGCATCCCATTGGAAGTTGCTCCAGCCAGGGGCAAGAGCCCAACATTTCTTACCAAGATAAAAACAGAGGTTTTGGGACACTAAGGGAGCCCCTTTCTCCACTGGACTCCAGAGGAAAACCGGATTTCTCCACATCCCCACTGGACCTCCGGAGGGAAACTGCACCTTGTACAGGAGCACTGCTCCAACTGAGCCACATCTGTCACTGCAGGAGGATGCAGCCACCATTTAATGGGACTGCTACCAACACCCTGCCTGACGAGTGTCAGGTTGTACTCTGACTTTGTCAGGGTTTGGAGTTTGTTTCTTTGTAGTACTGTATTTCTATTTTAATTTCCCTAGTAAAGAACTGTTATTCCTAATTCCCACATCTTTGCCTGAAAGCTCCTTGATTTCAAAATTATAGTAATTTGGAGGGAGGGGGTTTACATTCTCCATTTCAAAGAGAGGCTCCTGCCTTTCTCAGCAAACACCTGTCCTCCAAACCAGGACACGTGTAAGAAAAGTATTGATTCCTCAAACCATTTTTTCTCCATCACCTTTCTTCCTAGTGTTTTCTGCCATGGTCTGAAACCCCTGATTAGTGCTTTGTAGATCCAGTCTTCATGGATCAGCCAAGCACACACAGATCTGGGCAAGAGACAAGATTTTGATCTGCTCACACATTAGCAACAGCAGCAGCCCAAAGGCAGAATTCCTTGTCCTGTGCTCCCGAGAAATGGCTGTTTGACTGTCTCCTTTCAGAGGGATTTTACAGGGCTGGCAGTGAGCAGGAAGAGTCACACACACTGTCCATGCACAAACACTGCCTGGGGGAGGGGGCAGCAGGGATGAAGCAGGAGCAGCAGAGGATGGAGTGTTTGGAACGCGGGTGTCTGTGACATCAGTGGCAAAGCAGCAGAGGTGACACCTCCAGCAGTGCAAGTGGGCCCCAACTGTCACAGGCACTGCTGCCAGTGCCATGATGGCCTTGTGGGCTTATGTGGCTTTTTCTGGTGAGTAAGTATGAAATATCTCTCCTCCAAACCCAGTTGTGAGGAAGGGCAGCTGACCCAAGTGCTCTACACCCTCCCTATAGCTCCTCAGCTTGGGCAGTTTGAAGGCAAAAGGAAAGGGTGAAGCACCCTCCAATACCTCAGGTGCAAAGATCCCAGGTCTTATAATTTTGGCAATTTTCACCACTGGAGTTGGCATTTTATTCATCAAGGAGGGCCACAGAGCAGCCTATGTGCCAGGCACAAGTCAGATGCAGTGGGCACAGGCTGGAGAAGAGGTGGAGACTGGAGATGCCATGACAGGGACAGCTGGGTGCATTAAATCAGACACAAGCACTAAGACACAGGTCTGGAGTTAACCCACAAAACTAAGAGGGAAGAGATGGCCCAGTAAAGGAACAGGGGAAACAGGAGAAAGAGGTCTGAGAGAGCACCTTGGTTAAAGACCTATTTAGCCAGAGGAAGAGCCATTTTCACAGATGCTAAAAATATTGGAAGGAAACAGTCTTCTTGCTCCAGCCCTGACAACAGAGCAATGTTCTCAGTTTCAGCCATGATTTCCAAGACATTTCTCCCAGTTCAAGATTTGAATCTCCAGAATTTTGGTGAAGGTCCCTCAGCCACATGCTGTCACTTCTTTCAACATGGGCAAAGGAAGTTTTCCACCTTCCATCTCTAGCTTGCTAGTGCATTTTCCATATGCTGGATCCTGCACCCAGAAAAAGCAACAGAGAGATGTTGATTCAGCCCTCTAGCTCTTCCAAACATGCTGTGGGTAGCATTTCCTTCTTCCTCTGACTCCCTTCAATCTGTTTTCCACCAGTGCTCTTGAGCTGGGGCTGCATAGCTGGCACAAAGGCACAGCAGCCAGGAACACCACTCTCTGACCAGGAATATCACCAGTTCTTCAACTTCCTGAAAATCACCGTCCAAGCCAACACTGCCTGCCACCTTCGTGAGATGTATGGCTGCAAGAACTCACTGGTCCAGAGGCTGGATGAGTATGAAAACCACGGAGTCATCCCTCCAGGTAAAGCCAACCATGATTCCCAAGGGCAGGCAGCTGCACAGGAATCCTGGATGGCTTGACCACTGGGAGAGGAAACACTCAGGATCTGGGAAGGAGAAAGGGTAGGGGATAGAGATGGGTTAGCAATCCTGCAGTGAGGAGAAGGCATGTGGCCATGGGCATCCTCTCTCACATCAGGATCCACATGCATCCCTAGGACCAGCCTCCTCTTGCCCCTTGGGTCATGAAGATGTCCAAGAAGCAGTGGAGTTTCTCAGAAGGGGTTTTCATAGAGGGATGTGACTCCACAGAGAGATTACTGATAAGGGGGATGCCAGCACTGGAGTCAATCACTGGGTCTGTGTCTCTTTGTAGGGCCCATATGCTCCGAACTGCCAGAAAATACTCCCTTCCAAAACTTCTGCACCTTTTCTCTTTATCGCTGTATTATGAAAAAGTACTTCCTTAAGGTGAGTTATTTAGCTATTTCCTGAAGATTATGGTGTGCTCTGGGCATTTAATAGGCAGAAGAGAGAGCTCTGAATATAAGTAAGTAGGAAAACAGAAAGCTACAAGACAGGGAAGACAGAAGAGAACGATGAGCAGGCCACCTTCCAGGGGCACTCCCACCAAGCTAATGAGCTAACACAGATGGCACCTACAGCCATTTGTCAAAAAGCAGACTTCACAGAAGGTATTTTTCAAGAAAATGAAGCTTTGAGGACAACCTCACCCCCCATTCCCAACCAAGTTGAGACAACCTAGATTTCTCCACAGCAAAGGGGGATTCATGTAGGCTAGAAAAAGGGAGTAAAGAGAACTGTGAGTCCCAACAAAGGTTTATGGGGAGGCTTGACAAGGAAAGGATATGAAGGTTTATTTTGCCTTCCTGGACTCATCTTAATCAAAAATGAGAAAGATGAGATTGTGCAGTGAGAGTTAAACCCACAGAACAGGGCTGTGCATAGGTACCTGCTCCTAAGGCTCTCCAGAGGAACATTTTTTCTTCCACAGAGGACTGCATGCCCAGGACACAGCAGAACCAACCAGTACAGACAAGCAGGCACCAATATCATCATGAGCAGTGATGACACATCACCCATCAGCTTTGTTCCTCCGCCAGTCATGATCCCCACTGCTGGCTCTGAACCTAGCACAGAGGCACTTGTGATCCCCACCCCCCCCACTGCTGGCTCTGAACCCAGCACAGAGGAACTTGTGATCCCCACCTTCCCCACTGCTGGCTCTGAACCTAGCACAGAGGAACTTGTGATCCCCACCTCCCCCACTGCTGGCTCTGAATTTAGCACAGAGGCAGTTGTGCTCCTCACCTCCCCCACTGTTGGCTCTGAACCTAGCACAGAGGCACTTGTGATCCCCACCGCCTTACCTGTGAGCACACAACCAAATCCTTCCAGCCCAGAAGCCACAGAGGTGACAGCCAGTTACCAGCAGCAAGGCCAGCAGCCCAACAGTGACATTGAGGATCTGCTCCTGAGGATACTGGACAATCAGGTGCAGACCTCACTGCAGACAATGAAGTTATTGATGTCCCTTGGGAAGACAGTGAAGGAGGAAGAGTTGAGGAGGGCTGCCACGAGCCTGCTGATGGCCCTGAACAACGCAAATGTGTCTCGGTCACCAGCCAACTGAGACAGCTCAACAGAGTGGTAAACACAGGGGAAAAGCCATCTCTTCCAAGTGCATGGGAAACAGAGCCATGGGTAATGCTACTGCTCAGGATTCAAAGAAAAAGATGGTATCCTCTTGGAAGTAAATGTATTGAAAAGATACTATTCTCTCCTGTAAAAACTGTTTGCTCACCATTATTGGTGTTTGTTGTGTCATTCAGGGGATGTCATGGGAGAATGTTGGCTTTTCTTCATGAAATGGAAGTGCTCCTGCTCAAAGGCATTAAGAGGAGAAAGTTCTTTGGAAACGTGTGTGAATATACATACACAGATATACAAGGGGTGCTCTACAAGTGCAGAAAGGCCTTATCCTGCTGGTCCAGTGCTCTCCTTGTACTGGGGTTTGCACATGGTTGATATCTACTTCAGAAATGTTGTTATGAAACACACAGGATAAATACTCATATTGAGAGCCTCCTCTTGTCTCTCACAAAAAATCAGAGAGTCTGATTTATACGAACTGTGGCTGAAGCGGTTTCTTTCCTAAACACTGAATACACCTGTACGTAAAACTGTGTGAAGCCATCTGCAGCCTGCACTTGCTGCTAAAAGCAGAGTGGGAACTCTCCAAGAACCAGCTCTGGTTCTCTGAGTCTCCACTCCAAAGACAATAGTGTTACCTCAAACTCAATTTAAGGTCCAGTGGTTTTGGCTTTCAGGAGACCACCACTGAAGTGAGAATCCCCTATTCACCTTTGCTTCAGCAGGCTTTCTTGTTATCTGTTTCAAGGGCTATGAGGAAAAAGGAGTTAAAGGTAGCTCTCTGGATGATCACAGACCAGCAATATCCCTGTGGAGACAATCTGGGATGCTAGTTCCCTCTACACTGTTAAGTGACACAAACACAGCTGAGAGAAATACAGGCTCTGTGTCCATCCATTGAAGGAAGTACTTAGAACAAAGATAACAAAATCACAGGTCCTCCCTTGTGCTAGGAACTGTAATCTTTCCCAAAGCCTTAGGCAGGTCACACATGGGTGATGTACAAGCCTTGGGCGCTGCTCCCTCCGGGGTTGCGGGGCGGGAGAGCCGCTCCTGCACCTACCGAGGTTCGCCCCGCTCCTTTCCCCGCTCCCCCGGCACTGCAGCGCCGTTTCCAGCCCGTCAGCTCGGCCGGCACCGCCCTGCTTTTGTTGCGGAGAAGGCGCGGGACTCACCGGAGCGGGGCCGGGGCGCTGCTGCTCCGGTTCGGCCGCGCCCCGCCGAGCGCTCCCCGGGCGCGGCCCCAGCACCGCCCGGGACGGAGATGATGCTGCTGCCCCGCGCCTTGGCACGGATCCGCCGCCGGGAGGGAGGGACCCGCTCGGGCCAGGAACAGCGCGGATCCCCCCCCGGCTCGCTGCCACCCACCGCTGTCCCCGCGGCCCTGGCCAGGCGGTTCGCGTCCGGTTCGGCAGCGGGGCTCTTGCAGGTGGGAGCAGCGTCAGCTCGTACCTGCACAGAGCACCCAGCTGGGCTCGCAGCGGTCCTTGCGCCCCTTGCTGAGCCTGCAGATCCCTGGCAGGCAGGGAAGCAGCACTGCTGAAGCCTAGAGCTGCTTACTGTCTCCCAAGATCAGATTTCTGCAGCAGTTGGAGAAGTGGGAATGCAGCAATCATTTCTCACAAACCTGCTACTCCAACCCCTCACTTCTGTGGCTCCTGTTGGCGTTCTCCCAACTCAGCCTCTTTCACCGATACAGGTGTCAAGAACTGAAAGGTCCTCGACCAAACTGTGACATACTGACACCTGCAAGAGCCAGGTTTTTGAGAACCTCCCCAAACCATACTTTTCAACACTTTGATCATTGCAGTGGCACCATTCATTGGCCATCCTCAGCCACAACCCAGGCTCCACCCACATTTTACAGCTTTCTGCACTCAATAACTGCTTCAGAAACTTCTTCTTTTCTGCCAACTCTTTTCTTGCTTACAATTCCAAGCTCCCTTTTCTCCCTCAATTGCCTGTGAATTTGAAACCATTTCCTCACAGCTCCAGTGGCTCCATCCCAGCCACCAAACATAATGTCCCTCTTGAGCACTGAAGCCACATCTTAAGACCAATTCAGATTTTTTTCCATCCCCAACTAACCTTGTGAGCAAGCTGTCCCAAGCAAGGTTCTTTTACATTAAAGCTAAAAAAAACCCATGTTCTGGTCACAAAATGCCTTTCAGCTTTTTAGAAAAGTAATCAAGATTTTTACTGCACAGTTCTGAAAGTCAGTGACACTCTTTGTGCTCATTTTGTGCCATGATAGTAGTTTAAAAAAAAAAAAAAAAGCAGTGTAATTAAGTTCATCTTTTCCCCACCCAGAGTACTACAAGTACTGGCCATTCTGGCTACTCCAGGGTGGTGGTGAAGAGAATCCTTGTTGCTCTGAGTCTGGAGGGGAAAGGCAGCTCCTAGGCTCCAAAACAGACACTGCCATGAGCTCCACCACCACTGCAGAGCACAAACAAGGTGACCACTGAATGCACAGAAGCTCAGCACATTCACTCAAGGTCTCCTAGCAGAAAGCTCAAGTCACACCCAGCTTTTGGCAGATAGGAGAAATTAGTGTGGACCAAGCACAAACTGTACTTGGATCACTATTATGCAACAGCACCATCACAATTCTCACAGCACTACAACAGGCTTAGATTAAACAAGTAGTTAAAGGAATTAAACTCAGGACTTTGTCTTTTTAAATAGAATCTCAGGTGGATAACAAGCCACTGAAGTAGCCAAGCCTTGGCAGTACATCCAACACCCCAGAATGCCAGTGACAGGGGCTCAAATACTTGTTAGAGCTTTAACATCAACCAGGAGCAGCTGCTGAACTGAAAGAATTGAAGTTTTTGTTAGTACAGACAGTGTTCATAGGACATAAAAAAACCCCAGAATTCTGTAGGGGGAAGAGCTGTGAAGACAATGTGTTTTGCACTGGGCTCAGAGAGAGATGAGATACAAAATCCCACCAGCTCTAAAGGCAGGAAATTGTCGCTTCTAATATTTTTCTTTCCTTGTTCACATCATATTATGTTACAGTGGGAATTTCACCTTCTCCGTGTAGTAGAATTAAACACCTTTTAAAGGAGCAACTGCATAGCACTAATACAGTAATTCTCACACTGACAACAAAACAGTGAAACAAGCACCACTCCTACACTAAGAATCCTGAACCTGGAATGTTTTTCGCTCCCCAAGGGCACAGCCAAGACAGTCGCTCCTCCAGCTCCTCCTGATGGCAAACCACGGGAACAGCACCCTAAAGAGGGACTGGATGGGAATGCTGACATCATCCTACACCCAATACCACAACAAAGACCTAAGCAGGATGTGGTGAGAGACAACACCTGGGATCAGCACAGGGACAGATGCAAATGCACAGGAGGCCTCCTCTGGGTCTGTGACAAAACTCTCCACCTGAGCATTAGTCAAGACCAATAGTTCTGCTTTAAAACTTAACTGTCCAACTGTGAATGAAAAACGGGGAATGACAGTTACAAAATAGAGGAGGGATGTCAACAGTGACACGGGATCAGGCTGGCAGTCCCTGCAGACAGGAGAGGGATGAAGGCAGCCAAGGACAGAAGGTTTGCAAATGGCTGAACATGCCAAGAGTGACTCTCATTTATATATTCATCAGCTCAAGAATTGGTACAGCTGCCTAGGGTACCTTTCCTTTTAAGAAAAAAAATGTAATTCAAAAAGGAAACAGAGCACATGGGAAAACAGAACACACAGATGTACTCTCTAGTAACAAACATTTTATTTATTTCTTAAAGAAACTACAGCAATATACGTGATTGCAGAATTAAGAAGCACTGAGAAACCAAAGGAATGAAATGACCCAGGATCCATCACACCTTGTCTCTCACAGAACCGTCACTCAGAAAAATCACATTATCTGAAAAGAAGTGAAAAAAATTTAACATGAGCATTGTTTTGCCATGTTGCAAGCCTTCACACCATGAAGGCCAGGTACTTGTGTTAAAATAAGCTGCTAAGATGTGGATTTTGGAACAGAATAATAGTTCATAAAACAAAAGTGTCCAATGCCCTCTTTCTCTACATCCCCTGAAAGCAGACAATGCAAGGCGTTCATCTGTACTATGAAACAAGCATGCTAAAGCTGATGAAAAGCTGCTGAAAGCCAAAGGTACTAGAAACATTTTTAAATGATGGTTTAATTATTTGACTGCAATCTCCATCAGTTACAGCTTAGTTCCTTTTTCTTTTGTCATGTTCAGTCTGCACTACCCATGTCAACAGCCTACAGGACTATGGGAAGCTCCTACTTCATCAAGCCTAAGGAATTTCTAAAGCATCTTCAGACTGGGTCTTCTCAACAAGAAACTATTAGGAGAACAATAATTAAAGAGAATTGTTTCTCCCTTCCAGTAATTTAGAGCACCGCTAGCTTTTAAAGAGACTGCAGAAACATACAGGAATATGACAGTTCTTATTCCTTTTCCCCTGTTCCTCTATTGTAGTTTTTTTAAACATACTTGTTAAACAAATGTTTGCTCTACTACCCAATTAATTTATCCCCCACTCAAAAGGAACACAGTAGCAGCTCTAGCCACAATAAAGATGCAGGATGCTCAGGCTATTTTAAGGCTCAAGGAAAAAGTGGATTTCCTAGTTTTCTTTGTTGTGTCAATACAAGGCACAATTCTACTCCTTATCCATTCTGTGGGGTAAACAAATGACACCAACAGTTTGCAACTGTATACTCTCATTTTCTGTGTATTCACATGCAGTGCCAGAGGAAATCTGGTATACACTATCCATTTTCTCCAAATCCCTGAGTGGGGATACTGAGGATGAAGACAAACCAATTTCCATTGCAGAGGTCCTCTAGGCCCTTTCCATTCTAAAAGACAAAGTGCACCTTGGGGCTTTGCTCCTTACCTGCTATAATTGTTGTGGCCTGTCTCCTCACATTGTTCTTATCTGTATATTCACCATAATCTATCTTTCCTTCAACAAAGATTCGAGAGCTGAAAAAAAACAAACCAACAAAACAACCCAATAATTTTAGTTAGGTCAGAGAACTGTGCTGCTGTTTTCCACTCTAATCAGAATGGTTTGGGTTGAAATGGGATCCTAAAGACCATGCATTCCAAATCCCTGGCCATAGGTAGGAATACTATCCACTACATCAGGCTGCTCAAAGCCCCATCCAGGCTGACTCTGAACGCTTCCAGGGATGGAGCATCCACAGGTTCTTTGGGCAACCTGTGCCAGGACCTCACTAGCTTGACAGTAAAGCTTACATGCCTATGTCCAACCTAAATTTCTCCTCCAAGTCAAAGAGGGGAAATAACTATACTTGGTCTTACCACTACACTTCCTGATGAAAATGCTGAATTCACAATCTGATTCCAAGTACATAAGCTTTTGTATCAGTTGTTTGTAGCAGCTCTGCTAACTTGTTTTATGGCACCTGTATCTCACTACAGTTGCTGGTCACCATAATTATTTCAGTAATTAAGGTATTACAGCCTCACCCACATTTGTTATTCACTTACCCCTTCCTCACATACTGATAGGTGACATCCCTGAGGCCTGGTCTGAAGACAGAAATCCTGTGCCATGTCGTCTTCTGACTGATGTCACCTAAGGGACACAGAAGTGACAGAGCTAGATGCCAAATCCTCTTTCTAATACAACACTCAGAAATTAGTTTCAACACATTAGAATTCTCAATTTGAGAAGTGATTTGAAAACTGAAGCATACTAGCACTCCATCTCCCACTTCAGAACCAAATGTCCGTCCAAACAAAGTCTTGTGCAGAAGCACAGTTCAAACCAAGAAACTGCTTTTCCTGTAAGACAGTGCCCCATGCTATTATTTTTCCCCCCCAGACACGCCACACTGAATAGAATTTAGAGAATGAGACATCTGTAGATGCCAATTGATAATACATCAATGAGAAAAATCATCTTTTCTTTACTTTTCTCATCCTGAAATACAAGTACAGAACCTGCTATGCCTCTGACAAACCTCACCAGTGACAAACTGCCCACTCAACACCCTCCTTCTGAGGAAGGACAACAGCAGATCTATGCTGCTGGGGATCAGTAAGCAACACAAAAATGCACCAGCATCTCTGCTGACCTCACAGGAACCTTCCTGCACCCCAGAGATTTGCAAGTGTGGTGCTGCTGGCCTTGCAGCCGTGACCTGGGACACGTTGCTCGTGCAGACTCACCTCCCTGGCCCACTTCACTATCTCCTGTCCGCCACATCTCATTGGTTGCCAGGGAAAATATGGTAACGGGATTTTTTCCTTCCACTTGCCTCATGATAGGGTCCTGTCCAACCCGACCAAGCAGCTGAACACGATTCATGGCTGAAACAAGAGACCAAACACACACAGGTGAATTAGGATGTTCTAAGCATGGCAAGTCATCAGTCAGCAGCTTTTCTCAAGGGCCACCATCACAACTTTCTACACTTCCTAAGCACTCTCTAATCCCTTGTGACATATGGTTTTTTCAGGCCCCAGCAGATGGCTGACTGTGCAGTACTGCCATTATCACTGTGAAATAACAGATTTAAAAAGCCAAAGGTTCTCTGTTCTTTCACAGACATATCCATGTATTACTTGATACTAATTTGTATTTACTTATCTTGACTGTTATTTGTTTTATGATAAAACAATGTACAGCAGTACCTTTGAAACAAAACAGCATTACTATACTCCATGCCCTGAATGATAAAATCAGTTTTCACACTGGTACCAGGCCTAGGCAGACACAGTATATCCCTTCAGAGAAGTATCCCTTGTGTATGATGAGTATGTGAATAGTAAAGGCTGAAGTAAATCCTGCTAGAGCAGCAGCACACACCCAAGTGCCCCAGGAGTCTGAGAAACATGACAGCTGGAGGTAGGTGTTAGAAGCCATGCCACCAGCAGACACAAGCCACTGCCTCAGATGAAGTACAACTACCTGCCCTAGAGAGGTGGTACAGCTCATCAGCACTTTTTTCTTTTCCCCCTGAAGTGCTGCTTCACCTGACAGAGTGACAGGACTCCATGTGCTTGAAACACATTCTTAGCTCCTACACTGAGGAGCTACTACTCCTACCTGCTTCTCTCCTGCCCTATTTCAGACGTTCTAAAACTGATAAACAGTAACCAATTCCTTCTCAGGAGTTACTTACATCTTTCAAGCACCAATGAAGTAACTGTATCAGACTCATGTCTTACAAACTGGCGTAGCACCTGATGGAACAGAGAAACGTGAGTTTCCAAGACACAAACAGCACTCCCAAGCCTTTACATCTCATTTTCTGCACACTTGCTGAGGTTCTGCAAGTATATTCTTTTCCAGGTAACTAATGAGGGAGCTGAGGAAAGAAATCTGTTCAGCCAAATGAAGGTATAAGATTAAAGAGCATCTGTTAAATCAAGGTTGAAGAGATCTCAAGAATAAAGTGGGGCCCAAAGGTATACCTCCAGCAGTTATTTTTGGGACATGTAGTAACTACCGGGGTTTTTTGTAGATATAAATGGGAGAGGAGGAGGTTTGTAGGAGAGTAGAGCTTTAGTCTTTGGAAACAAACAGGTCTGATAGCTCCACTACATCTCAGAGATTGACCAACTATGCCCAAAAAGTACATCCATCCACTGGAATGAGCAATGGGTGCATTGACCCCTTGTTCTAAAGGTAAACCGAGGACACAAAACTCTCAGGACTGCAAGTGGGAAAGCAGTAAAGGAACTGCCATTACTCCAGCAAATACTCCATCCTAGAAAAAAGGCGGCGGGGGGGAAAAGCCCAGAAACATTCTGGTACAGGTCCCTGTGCAGGAATTGGAAAGAAAGCTCATTTCCCAGAAGACGCGGGAAATTCCCCATTTCTCACTCAGACCCGTGAGAGCGCTCCCACTCTCTCCCCGAGAGCAGACCCAGCGCCGAGGCCCCGACCCAGTGGGCAAGGCCGAGCGAGGGCTCCGGGGCGCTCGGCTCTGCCCGCCCCTCCCCTCCCCAGGACAGCGGCCGAGCGCAGCCCCGTGTCCGGACTGGCCCCGCACGGCCCTACCTGCCACGCCGGTCGCCGCCACATGCTGTCGCCGAGCCTGCGGAGGGAAAAGCAGGGCTGAAGCAGCGCCCCAGGGAGCCCCGGCCCGGCCCGGTCCCGCCGCCCGACTCCGCGCCCTCCGCACCTCTCCGGGGCCGCCGCGCTGCGCCCGCGCACGGCCGGAACAGGAAAGGGACGGCGGGAGATCCGGGCGGAAACGGGGGCGGGCGGAAAGGATTCCGGGCGGAAACGCGGCCCGAGCACCGCGTTCCCATCGCCCGCGGGGCACCCACCCAGAGCTCGCGGAGGTTAAAAAAAAACCAAAAAAACCCCCAAAAACAAACCAACAGAATTCCATCACTCCGTCATCGGTTAAAAAAAGTGATAAAACCTTTATTCGCACGAAACGATAGGGTCTAAACAGTTAAAAGCCAGCATGTGCAACATCATAATCCAAACAGTAACAGCTGGAAATAACCGGGTTATTCCGCCTCAGCAGTGCAGCGCTCTGTCCGACACAAACAAGCAATAAGGACCCCCAAAAGTACATTCAGCGGGGAGAGGGAGGGGTGTTAGATCTCAAATACAAAATACATACCACCATTAACATGGACAACTCCAAAAAGCTGTAAAAGCCCTCTCTAATTGCCCCCATCTTTGCAGCTCACAGGCAGGCAGCTGCGCCACTGTGAGATACTGGAGGGGAAATGGGGACAGACAGACCCAGCTACCAAAACACTGAAATTCCCTCCCCCACATGAACAAAGAAACCTCCCCGACAGACAGAAAACACATGGGGCATCAGGGCCTAACAAGTCAGAGCGCACCCAGTCACAAAAAGCTTTGTTGCTTAAATTGGAAAGAGCATTTTTCTTAACTCCCACTGCTTAACTCCAACTATTTCCTATTACTCTGTGTCCCCCCTCAGTGAAACTTGACTCCAGCTGCATCCCGAGCCCTGCAGGACTGCTGTGTAACCAGCCTGGCTCCTAATGGGTGGCTAAGAGTGGCTGCCATAATCTCTGCCTGCTTGCTCCTAGAAGGAGACAGCTGTAGATGCTGTCTCCCTGTACAGCCACTATCACCCCTCTAAAGATACAGCCAGCCCAAGTGTTCAGACCCAAAGTCACCAATAACAGGGCCCAACTCAAGAAAGAGGGAAGTGAGAAGAGAAAACATCATTCTTTCATCACAGCAGAGTTAATCTGGGTCTATAGCAGGCCAGTTACACAAGAAATAAAACAGGTAAAAGACTGAGGACACCCTTAAATCCCCTTATCCAGCACCTGTAAGCCAGTCATTGTTTTCTCAGCCAATATCTCTTAGCAGGGGGACAAAAGAGAAAATAACATGATAGAGAGACTATGGGGCATTGGTCTGTGCAGACCCTCTGCTTTCACAGGGCCATTCAGCAGTCTTTGGACAACACAAATTCAGAAACCCAGAGTAAAGCTAAATGAGCGACAGCTCTTCCCTCCCACCAGACGCTTGCTCTTCTGCTTAGAAGAGGTTTCAGACTCTTGTAACTTGGCACTTCCTAAGGCTTGGTCCTTCATGAGGGTCTGGGCAAGGCGAGCTGCTTTAAGTTCCCTGCAGGGGGGAGATGGAAGGAAGAGCAAAGGAAGAAAACTGTGTCATGCATGAACCCCCACCAGCTACAGAAACAAACCATCAACAATTTCGCAAGAGAGGGTTACTGTAATACTCCAGTGCTGCTGGAAGGGAACAACTTCTCAGCCTGGAGGGTAACACAAAGATTACTGTAGCTATCTCTAGAGTTACTGTTTGAACAGGTAGGAACTCTGAAGTTTTACCAGAAGAAAAGTATGTATCAGGTCAGCAACGCTGGCACCAGTATGAGGAACACCTGGCTCAGTTTTTCTGCTATTGTTTCAGATAGGTGTAGATGGTGAAACTTAGATCAGTGTCATCTCATACATAAATACCTCAATAAAGGCCTTTGCTTCTTTCCCATTGCCTTTCTTCCCCTTCTGATACTTGCTGTTCTTCCAGAACATTCACTATTCTGTCCACACAGAAAACCGACTGACTCCCCAGCTGACCACTGCACTTAGAGGGGTTGTGGGGTAGTTCTTGGATCCCAGCACCTCAAAACACTACTGCCAACAGCAGTGGGAGGGAATAAGGGTAAAAAAGGATATCTGCCACCACCTGATATTTCTCTTCCTTCTATGCCTAAAGTGCTACCTCAGTGCATTATCAATTCCTCATCTGCCCACTGGCTGCAGCTTGTATCAGCACCTTGCATCACCAGTGGTCACAGGAAGCACTCAAGTTCACTATTGTAACTCAGCCAGCTCCTCCAAGCCAGAGCTGAAGCACAGCTGCTGCCTGGGCACTCCTAGTCCTTGCTTTACAGCCCCACCACCCCACAGCTCCAGGCACAGGGGCTGACTGGGGATTCCTGCCAGTGCATTCTCCCAGAACTTCCACCCTCCACTCAAAGCTGCTTGTGCCCACACCTTCTCCCCTTCATGCCCACACCCGCCCTACCTTTCCAGCATGGCTGTCTTGCATTTCTCCACATTTAGCTGCTCCTGGAGCTGCACAGCTTTTCCACATGAAGGACGGAGAACAGGGTGTTTGGTGAGAGCTGTGGCAGAAGGTCTTTGCGCTGGGTCAGGATGGATCATGAGCTAGGAAGCAAAGGAGTTCAGCGTTTAACACTCCTGTCACATGCTAGCTGTAAAAGCCACCATCCATGCTTCCTCACCTTAAGGAGCTCAAGAAAGCTGTGGGGAAGCTTCTGGGGGATGTGTGGGACATTGCCTTTGCGGATGTGGTGCCACAGGGCCCCGTTGTGGGGCAGCGCTGCTGCCCCGGCTGCCAGAGCCACCGTGAGTGCCAGGGCAAAGATGTCTGCCTTGGGCAAGTAGCAGTATTGCTGCAGAGAGAAGGGAAAGGTGTTAGAAAGGAACATCTTGCTACACTAAGCTAAGGTGAGTTGGGGTATGAGCTCAAAAAGAAGCAGCCAAGCAAGTGTGTGTATATAGCACTGCCTTCACCACCCCAGCAAGCTGTTTTCTCCTCTTCAGAACAAAAACATTGGCAGCAGGCAGTGCCACTGACCAACAGCACACTGGCTCTCACCCAGCCATAAGGAGCTTGCAGGCCACGTTGGGATCACTGCAGTAACTCCAGAGGATGGCCTAACACACATGCACCTCCACCCTTCACCACAAGGCAGTAAGCTATCCAGCTCAGACTCAAGACTCCATCTGATACATGGATCTAACGGTTCCTAAAACCACCTGCAGCACAAATATTGTCACCTAAATACCTGACCTGAAGAACACCCATTGTCACCACCTGAACTAAACACACCCAAGCTGGTTGTTCAATACTAATTCCATTTCGATTTGCTGGCCAGAGTGACAAAACTGCAGCCAGTTTAAGAGGTGTGTTCCCACCTTCCCACCATTTGTTCAGTGTTTGTTTTACATCTGGGTAAAAATATTTCTCAAAAATCACATCCAGTAGTTTCATCTCAGCTGGATATGCAAATCAACTGTCCTCAAACAGATAAATGCCCTGATCCCTTCAAGGGGAATGGTAGCATAATCCAGTGGTAACTACTTATAAAGTATTAACATATGAACTATGCGTTTACATAAGACCCACACGACTACAGATGATGAAATGCTAATTTGACAGATTTCACAGCCAGACCAGACAGAAGAAAGAGGAGACAAGGGTAGGAACAAGTTAGACTAATTACTGCTCTGCACCCCATGTCTCCCCACTTGCTCTCACATCCTGCTCTCCCCACTGCCCTGCTCTAGCAGTTGTACCTCTTGTAAAATCTCATTGGCCAAAAACCGTCTATCTCCTTCCTCCACCTGAGGGTTTGTTATTGATGTCACGTGTCCAAGGTCACCTGAAACAAAGAACAAGCAACTTAAATATAATAAAGTAAAGTGAAGCCATCCTGCAACCAAAGTTTGCATTTTATATGCACCAACAAAAAATTACTGAGTAAGAGAGCAAGCCTGTTCCTAACTCAGGAATCTGCACTTGAAAACACAAGCACATGAATTATCTGTGACTTGTTTTCTTGGAGGAATTAATTCTGGTGAGTAATTGGAGCATTCATGACTATCCTATCAATTTTGTGTGCACATCTCTTCAGGACATGGCAGTCTCAGGCAGTAATGGGCAGCTCTAATCTTAGGCCAGCTGTAAAGTAGGTTAAAACCTACCAATCTTATACACTACACCAGCAGAGAATTCATCTTCACTGTCACTCTCCTCCTGCCCAGCAGAGCCTGAAACTGCCAGCTTGTGACAGATGAAGATATTACCTGCAAAACAGAAGTTTAGCAATAAGGTGATATCAGTAGTCTACAGCAGCCTGACAACTTAACAAAAATCCCACCTGTCAAAGTAGTTCAGCTTTGCAGCCAGAGGAACTGGCTTCCCACCCATTAGTCAGCTTTCTAACCAGATCACATTCAGCCACACAGCTGGCATAAGACACTTCTGTCTTATGAATAAAAGATCCCAGTGAAAACTTTGCCCTCCCCCTGCCCTCTAAGATAGAAGCATAATTGCAGCAGGAAATAGGGGCTCCCCTCCAAGAATATTGTCTATATGATGGGAGGAGCATTGCCCTGGAGGCAACCATCCTGAGCTGCAGAGAGGAAACCTCGTTACTCTTTTCGCAGGAGCTTAATTCCCCGAGGTAGGTACACACACAAAAGTCAAGTGTTGTGCAACAAGACAGAAGTAAATGAGGAAGTCCCCATCTTCCCTGGCAGCCCTACTTGCTCCACCAGTATGAGGGTGATTCCCATGAGCTACGATGAGGTCACGAGACAGGAGTGAAATGCTGCCATCTATCAGAGAAGGTTCAATTTCAGAGGAGCAGTAGTGGCATGAATAAAACAAATTCTTTTTTTAAAGCGTCCCAAAACAACATACACAAGACAAAGGCAAGGTCCTCCTCTTTGAAGCTCTACAATCAGTCTACTCAAAGGATTTACTACACATCCTACCCCTTTGGGATCACTAGGAAAACCCTCCACAAAAGAGGAAGGTACTACACTTACTAGGTTTGATATCCAGGTGCACAAGGCCAGAGTTGTGGATGTATTTTAGTCCCATGGAGACTTGCAGCAATATTTCCTTCAGCTCTCTTTCTGGGAAATACTGCCCAAGCTTTGCATTTTCCAGCAGCACATCTTGGAGACTCCCACCTAGGGGGAAAAAAAGTCTGAGACCTGACACGGGTTTCACGTGACAGCACATTTGAAATAGCCCAGCTGCCCAGAACACTTGGAGGCCTGCTAGTGACAAACCCCAACCACACCAGCTCTGTGTGCTCTAGCAAGCAAACTGGGACATGACCATTCAGCCTTCCCACTGCCCTAGAATGCCCAGTCTCTTGGTGGACAAGGATGAACAACTCCAATTCTACCTCCAGCCTACAGCTCTACATCCTGCCAGGAGGGCTGACCTGTCAACAATGCTGGTGCTGCTGCAAGTCAACAACAAAAACTTCTTCTGCTGTGCTTAGATGCACAAAGCAGGTACAGGAATGGTGGAACAAGGAAATTAAGGTCCCACTAGCAGATTTTCAACTGAAAAGCCTTAACATTCAACACAGTTTTGTGCATCTCCATTGAGACACTGGCTATTTCAGAGCTAGAAGATATCATAGCCTCTGTCTCCATACTTTTCACCACCCCTCTTTTAGTCTCAGATGTTCAGCCACCAGAACACAAGCAACTCATCAATCCTGCAGCAATAAGCACCACATTTCATAGCTGCCTCCATCAGATTTGAAAGCAATTCTCCAAAGTCACCACCCTTCAGTGAGCCCCAAGACTACAGGTGCCACCCAAAGACGAACATTACATTTCTGCATTCAGCAGCTCTAGTAGCTATAGTTATCTTTTGCAATTTCTCTTAAGCAACGGTATTGCCAAAGGCAAACACAGGTAGGAGTTTACCTGCCTGCAGCACCCCATTTATACTTTGCCTCATCATTTGCTCCATTCCTCTGCAATTGTCAGCCCTTTCTTCCAGTCAAGATGCAAGGTGCCTTCATCTCTACCAGTCACTAGCCACCTCCATTACAGGATCTTGTTAAGATCTGCCCTTAAATCAGCAGCTCTTGAGTCACTCCTATCAAGTGTTACCTAGTTCCAACTCCAAGCATCACAATGGGGAAAGCTTTTCCAGGCTAGCCAAAACAGACAAACAGTTTTCAAACCCCAGTAATACAAGGGTTATTCACTGTTCCTAAAACACTAGCACCACTCAGAACTTCATCTAAATATTATGCGCCCTTTCAGGATTCTCCATGGAAATGGAGCCCAGGGTGGTTTGCTTTCTTGTAAGCCAGAACACCCCACATTTCAGTACAAAAGAAGGCAGTTTTGCCCATGCTGAGATGTCAGCCTTGAGCACTGTCCAGCTCTTACCATTGCAGTGTTCATTCTGGATAATCATGTGATTGTCCTCTGCCCAGGCTGAGTAGTAGCGCACGACATGGGGGTGGTGCCCAAGGACAGCGTGAGCATAAACCTCACGCAGTGCCAGCTGCCTAGGGAAGCACACACAGAAAAAGCAGAGGTGAAAGCCTGCCAGAGGCTGCTTGGCACCAGGAGAGGAGCCCTGGTTTGCAGCCTGAAAGTCCTGAACCCCTCTGTTCTCCCTTTCTCTCAAGTTTTGATAGACTGGCTCTCACAGCTGCCGAAGTAAACCCTGCCCTTGCTCAAATGCCCTGAGCTGCTGTTAAAGCAAATCACTGACCAAGTCTTGTTAAAGAGGCAAAGGCAGCAGCAGCTTCAAAGACTTTGCTTCAGCATACAGGACACCACAAGTTGGTCAATACAGATAAGAACAGTGCTGGCCATATCACATGGTAGGCACAGCTGTGTGTTTGTCAAATAAACTTCTTGACAGATATTGTAAATAAACTGTCTGGATGGACCCAAGGTGTTCAGGTATGGTATCCTCTCACTCTGCAGTGCATGTGACTTCTCCCTTCCCTAGACATTTATATGCAATAGCTGTGTAGTGGTATCTTGCCCCACACTCACAGCTGTTACTTGGAAGTGCAGCAGCACTTTTTGCTCATGCTACCCATCAGATGCCTTTAGAGTCACACCCCCTCCTTCCCATCACACCTTTTGAGAACATGCCCATCATTTCAACCAGCAGTTTCCAGCCAGCACACTCACTCATCTGAGGATCCTGCCAGAGGCCTTTTGGAGCGTTTGATGGCATAAACACATCCATCAAGGCGTTTGATGCACTTGTAGACAGAGCCAAATTCCCCCACACCAATTTTTTCTAGTTCCAGGAACTCCTTCTTGTAGCGGGAAACCATATTGCTTGCTTTCAGAGTATATCTCTGCAAATTCATAAAGACAAAGAGGAGTTAAAAGACTTTATAGCTGTCATTGTTTTAGAGGCGTGTAACACTTGTCACTGAGCACTCACACTGCTCCCTATCCCATTCTGGACATCCCTGCAGGCAGATGTGCAGGTGGTCAGTTCTTGAAATGGTAATTTCACTTGTGTGTGCTTTCAGACCATTTAAAGGCCACCATCCCTGGTTTGGTGAGGTTGCAAGGCTGTTGGATTGGTTTCATGAAATCAGGACTTGTTAGCCACAGAGGCAGAAATTGTAGTTAAGGAGAAATTTAGTTGGCTGTATATGCTCAAGCCTCATTTGGTTACTTCCACCACATCCCTTCTCTTGACAAGTCAGACCAGTTGCTAAACCCACAGCTGGTGCAGTCAGTCAGGGATGAACAAGCAAGAACAATGTGTTGGCCTAAAGACAGGACTTGAAGAGACCTTAGATCTATTGTCTATTTTGAGCTCAGGAGAGAAGCTTGGTGTGTTGGCTCCCTGTGACCCCAGCTGTACAAGAGCTGCTTTACCCTGGCAGCTGAGGCTGCCTGCAGCCAAGGTCATTCTGCATCAGCTCAGGCTCTCCAGGTTTGAAGCACCAGCTGCTGACCAATGGCAGATTAGCTGGTCTCAGTGCATTTGTTTGTATTCCCACTGATATCTCACTTGGAGACACTTTTCCACAAAGGGTTGAAAGCTGGCAGAACTGTTGGAACATAATTATTGCTACAATAATGGCCACTAGGGATCTAGGAACTGCTGGTAGAGTGATGCCTACTGGCAGGGGGAAGAAGTAAAGAAAACACAAGCACTAGAGCATGAAGTGCACAACAAGAGTGGACTAAATGATTTTTCTCCATCCTCCTGCATCCCTTACAGGGACGGCAGCTCCACAGAAACCACTGTTGTGATTGTTGCAGTTGATGGTACATGAGTTTACAGAGGAGGAGGTAAGAGTTGGTTCTCACAGCCAGTAAAATGTGGCTCACATGAAACAGCAGCCCTTACCAACAGCTTGCATTTCATAAGGCAGCTGTATTTTATACTATCTTATAAAGCTTGGTTGTAAAAACACCTCCTAGTACACAATTTTATACCTATATTACATATTCAATCTCATTAGCACTCATGCAGAACAGTACTTCAGTAATTCACAAGTTACTTGAGGCTTTCCTCTAGGTAAAACAATAATTGTGGCAGCCCTGGATGTTGCTGGTTGCAGGTTTGCTCTGTGGGTGTAGTTTTTCCATGAAGACCACTTGCTTGCAATTCCAGTCTCCTCGGCTAGAGGGTACTGTTATTCTTCCATAAACCTGGCTATTGGCGTTACAAAGAACCATGCCACCTTTTCCGAGTTGGTCATCTCAAACAAATGTTAAAACGTTCAGCTTAAACCTTTTCTGTCATAGGTATTCATCGCCTGGCATGGTGCCATGGTTTATAGTCCAATAACAGAATAAACACCAAGCTTTTACAAACATCCAGTCTGTGGGAGGAAAAGGTATAGACACTCACCTTTGTAGGTAGCTCCTGTTTAATCTGGCTTCCTGGATGATGATCATTCCTACAAGAGAAGATTTGCAGAATCTGATGTATCATTTCAGTGCAGCAACCCAACTGAACTTGAAATGAAACCATCTGTCAAAGGAACCTCCAAACCTTTACAGCCTAATCATGCATTTTATAGAGTTGACAAACAAGTTTAGTTTAGCTCAAAGACTGCAAACCCAGGTTAGGAATTCTTTGTTTCCATTTAGGGGGCCCTTCACAAAGCAATTTCAGTACTGCCCACAGCACACAGTGGCATTGTCCAGAGGCATCGTCCTCCTGGCCTCATTATTGCTGGTGAAGCAGCAGCTACAGCACTAAAGAGGTCTTGATCCCCCACTTACCTTCCTGAACAAAGGCAGTGATAGATTTTTATTTGTATTTCTGTTACCTTTATACACCTGCCAACATTTACTCCACACCAATGAATACTGCAGAAGTAGGTGATTCATTGTTAGCAAATAAGCCCAGATATTGAACATCTCAATTACTTATCTCCTTCCAACAGTCTGATTTCAGCCTGTTGCTTAGGAGTAGCTCACTTACAGCTCTCCTCTGGTCTTCCTTTTGCCATTAGGATGAAAGAGCATTTGTCGATAGGACTCTGGTGTAAAGGGATTAATGTTGACAAGAGAAGCTTGGGAAGAGTCCTCAGAGTCAGCACGAGGAGTGAGTCTCAGGTGTCTGAAGCCTTTGGGTGGGCCCTTTGTTGCAGGTGAAGGAAAAGCTGTCTTTGACAACAGGCTCTGTAGGGACAGAGGAAAAAAAATGGCAAATAAACCAGGAATTTTTTTCTGTTGTTGCTATTTCAGAATAAAATTCTTGTTCTCCTGTAAATTGAGGAGAACTCTGCTCCCTTCCTTGGCATAGCTGAATCATTAAATCCCTGTGTCCCTAGTTTAGTCCCCACAGTTTTCATTTTCCACAAAGCATTTCATTCTCTGTTAAGCCCTTTCTTATTCTATTGCCTGCTCACTTGGGTGAGGCCTGCAGAGCCACTTTGGCAAGCATAGTCCTCAAGAGGAGCCAGCTGCTCCCCTTTCCCTCCTACAGGGAGGTAGAAATTGCATCATATGTTACATTAATATGGAAGACCTAGTTCTGCCAGGCATGGACTGTTGCATCAGTTTGGTCAGGACAGGTTTGTCAGGAGGTGAGCTAGAACACCACCCAAGTTTTCCAGCACTAAGCAGCATTAAGATAGGGAAAGTTACTGGAAATATTTTCATACAGCTATTAGCAAAGCAAAAAGAACCTATTTCTCCTCCTGAATAAAAACCAGAGTTTCAGAGACTTTAATTCAGTAAGGACCTCTGAATCTTCTATATTCACCTCTCCACAGAACACAGACCATTGTGTTGCATTCACTAGCCCAGACCCTTGGACCATAGGAAGCATAGACACCAGTCTTGAGCTGACAACAAAAATCTACTCACTCTGACTTAACTTCTTTTAAAAAATGTTTGGCTTTGACTTGTTTCAGCTTCAAGAGAGTGGGATAAAGTCTAATGGGTTATTTAGCATCGTGCTTTCTTCTAGTTAAAAGCCCTTTAGCTAAGAGAACTAACAAAACCCTCCCTGCTGAAGGTCAAGGTACTCCTATATCTTTTCAATCCCACAGTGGTCTCACTGTTATGATGCTGGAGCCACAGCTCCACTCACATCTGGTGGCTCTGTTTGCAGTTTTAGACGAGGCTCTGCTCTCTCATCCTTTCTGTCAATTCCAAGTGTTCTAAGGCCAATGCTCCCAGCTTTTTCTACAAGCAGATTTAGGCCCTTCACAGACCATCATTTGAGGCATGCTTGGAAAACAAGACCTTTATCCCAGGAGAGAAAGGAAAAGAAAGGGTTGATTTCATGCAATTACTGCTTATGGGCTAGAACATGACCAACTACAAGCAGCATGTTTTGAATCATCCAGCCAACATTTTATCTACACAATGCACACCCTGAAAGCAACCTTCACTGTCTGCAGCTCATCTGGTCTGGAAAAGATTTTTATAGACCTCTATCATGGTTTAACCCCAGCCAGCAACTAAGCTCTCTGCTTGTGAACCCCTTGCTCACAACTGCAAACCCTTCCTCAGTGGGATGGGGAGCAGAAAGGGGAAAAACAGGTAATACCTGAGGGTTGATAAAAGAACAGTTTCATGATTAAAATATAATTGTTATTTCTATGAAAAGAAACAACAAAACAAATAAAACCCAAGACAGACAAGTGATTAACAATTGCTCACCACCTGCTGACTGATGTCCAGCCCATCCCTGGGCCCTAATCAGCTCCTCCTGGCTAATTGCCTTCTGTTTATATATTGAGCATAACATCCTAGGGCATGAACTTACCTCTGGTTTGTTCCTGGCAGCTGTCCTGGCTATGAAGCCACCCAGCTGCCAGTGCTTCTTCTCACTGGCAGAACATGGGAAACTGAAAAGTCCTTGAATTTGGGTAAACATCACGTGACAACAACCATGTTTCAGCAACACTGTCCTTAATTAAAGCCCAAAAAACACAGTGCAGTACTAGTTACTATGAGAAAATTCACTCCATCTAAAGCAAGGACAACCTCTCACCTATGTTAAGGTGGGATTTTGGGAAATTTCTTATAAAGGGTCACTGTAGGAAGTTTTCACAGGGATGTCCTTTAGTATGCTTTCCCCTAGAGAGTGGCAAGCTGTTCCTCAGTAAACACTGGCACACAATCTATCATGCAAAGCCAGAGGATCATTCTTCTCTCCACATAGTCAGGTTTTTGGAGGAGGACAGAAGCCAAACCCTAGCTCAGAAGCATTAAAGGACTGATCTTCTGTGTACTACTTAAGCAAAGGAACAAACAAGCTATCAGTAGAGCAGGAACACAGAGAAGACCCACAGCCATGCTTCACTGCAGGTCTGGACTGCTTGGAGCCATGAACACACCAGAAATTATCTAGAACAGAGAAGCTGGTGCCAAGTCTCCACCTATGCTTACCCAAGACAAAAAGCAGTTCTATTATACCCTCTCCAAGAAGTTACACACAAAACAGTGACTGGGACCATCCTCTCAGTAACTAAGCTACATTTTAGGACTATGACACAGGTGGAGAGAGGCTAAGTTCCCTCCACAAGCACACTGGTTTGCTACCCCTTCCATAGGAGATTTGCTACCCTGAGAACAAAGCCCTGCTTTCCCCTCAAAGTCTCTGAGGGACTGTTTCAAACAAAAAGAAAAACTGGCAACCACACAGCAAGCTGGTTGCAGCTGATCAGACTTGCCAGGCAAAGTCCACATCCCAGCCAAAATGGCATTTCCAGTTTTCAAGACAAAAACCCAATTGCATCCAAAATGTGCTGAACAGAGCAGCAAGAGCAGCTGCCTATCTCCAAGCTCCCCCCAAACAACAAACTTACTGAAGGGAGATGTATTTATCACCTACAGAGCTGCCACAGTGCTGCCATTACCTTAGGAGTGTGTGGGGTGTCACAGAGCTGCAGCTTTTTCCAGGTGATGTGCAGTGGGGTCTCAGGTTTACTCCAGCTCTTGCTCACAGATGGGGAAGACTTCAGGGTGGGACTCATCCAAGCTTTTGTCCTGCTCAGGAAAATCTCACTAAGCTTTCTCTGAGGGGTTCCTGGCAGAGGACTGCTCTCTTGCCATTTCTGGAACTCTGAGCTTCTAGGGGGGCTCAAGCTCAGGGAGTCTTCCTCGTTTACACTTCTGTCTTCACTCTCTTCACCACAACTGGAAAAGTCCAGTCGCTGAATGAAATCATTGCTGTTGTCCCAGTCATCCATGTTAGCACATAAAACAGAACAGGTAGAGCTGATGTTGGCCTGTTCTGTTAGAGGGAAAGACAGCATTATTTACCCATAAACAATCTTCTTCCTTGCTTCATGAAGGGCACCCATTCTGCTAACCACACTCCTCCATCCCACATACACAGAAACCTTGGCCATTCAGCAGCATAATTAGACAGCATTAGTTAACAAAGAGCACCCCAAAATTATCAAGTACAAAGTCATTCAATTACTGCTCACATAACAATAGATTGTGCTTTTTGCCTTATAGGCATAAGTCAGACACAACCCAGAAGCTACTGCCTTTCCCAGCAAGTTCCCAAAAGAGCTCCTCCATCCCCTACACTCATCACACAAGCAAACACATACTAAAGAACAACACACACAGCCTCCACTCACTCTTTCTGCCTTAAATTTCTCTGCCAGACAGGGAGAAGCAAAATTCCCTGCTACATACAGCTACAAAAAGCAGAGGGTGCCCCAAAGAGTGTCCAGATACCCCACAGGCAACCTCTCTCTCCTGCCCTGGACCATTTATAACCACACCACATCACACCTGAGCCAATGCTAATGGGAAACATCTGGGGCTTGGCAGCACCTGTCCACAGTTGCTTGCCGGATGAGGAATTCTCTCTGGAATGGATCTGCAGTGCCAACAACCAGCTCTGCAGGGAGCCAGGACTCCCTCTCAGTCTGAGTCATCTCCCTGCTCCTGTATGCTCCTGTATGCTCATCCCTTCTCCAGCTTCCTGGGGCCTGTCAGGGAGGTGATGTTTGCTGACAGCCTGTCTGCTCCCTAATCCCATCAGAGATCCAGCCTTTGTGGGCTTTACCTGTAGATGCTATTTTTATTGTGATGATGGGGGCCTGTGTTTACTTTAAGTCTGAATTTCACTTCCTGCATGTGTTAGTTTGGGCAAGCATCGCAGCCTGCATGGAGAGGTCATTAGCCTGATTTATAATGTAGAGATTTATGAATGAATGTATAATTTATAAGACCCCAGGAGAAAGTTAGGAGCCATACACAGACCTCCTTAGGAGCAGGTCAGTGTCTCCCCTCACTGCACCTCTTTGTTAAAAAGAGGAATCTTCTGAGCCTTTGGGCACCTGTGTTTCAAAGGGGGACTAGAGCAGGTTTTAACTAATTTGGAACAAGGTTACAGCAGGGTTTGTTCGTAGCTTTGAGGAGAGCTGCTAGAAGGATGAGCAGAGACTGCAAGTGGCTGCAGCCCATAGGAGAAGGGTGCTTGGCAGAAGCAGCACTTGCTTTCCTTTGCGCACATCAAGGGCAATTCCCACCAGAGCACACAGGGCCACATAGCTCTGAGGTCTCTGTGCTCTGCTAACCCATGCCTTAAATGACAAGTATGGCCATATGGGTCTCTGAAATTGCTTGTTAGGACTGTGCTGAACAATCCATTTGATACAGAAATGAGTTGTATCCAATTCACCAAAACAGCCTCAGGAGGACATGCCAGGTTGCATCCTGCCCAGAGGTTGCAGTATTTCTTGCAGGCACAGAGCTGTTGCTACCATGCAGCCTCTCTTAGCCTGAAATGCAGCTGCTGCACCTCTCTGTGCCTTACCCTGAGCAAGATCCAGAAGCCTGGCAGTGCCAGCACTGGCTGCTTTCTGCTATGACAAGCTGTGTCTGCAGCAGCTGAGGTCCAGGACCACTTTAGTACTGCTGTGGTCTGACTGCATTCATCAGATGTTCAGTACCTCGAGCATTAGACTGGAATATATTAATTCTGAAGAAATAATGCTTTTAGTCCCCATGACTACCTGTGTTGAATAACCCAGCAAGGAAACTCCTTCAGACCAGTTTTCAATCCCAACTTAAACAATTTTTAAACTTTCTTTTCCCCCTCAGGATTTAGAGGCAGTATCCATTTTTCCAAGGAGGGATGTGATATGTAAAGGAGAAAACTTGGACCTGCTGTGTAAAGAAGGCCTAGCTTGTTCATCTCACATTTTAAAAATAAAAGCTACCACACTTTTATTTACATTTTTTCTGACTGTTCAACGACCTGATTACAATTTCCTGAGCCCTCAGCTGGAGTGAAAAGGTGTTCATTTTCTTTTGAAGTAGAGGTTTTATTTCTAAAAGGGTAAGAATATCTTCCAGCCTAAATCTTTCCAATTTTGGTGAAATAATAAAACAGTAGAAAATGTGGCCTTTGTTTTTTGTATGTGTTGAACAAAGAGTGTGCCCTCAGCAGGCTGGGATTGCTGGCCAAAGCCATATCAATTGCTCTGGTACCAGCAGGTCACTTGTCCCATGGGTTTTTTCAGCAGAGCTGATGATGTTTCACACATCTCAGAGCCAGCACTGGCAACCTCTGCTCTCTGTCACTAGTTGCTCTTCCCACAGCATCCCCTCTCTCATGCTGGGGCAATTCTGGTGTGACAGCACTGCTGAGGGGGCCAGCAACAGCTCTGCACCACAAATAGCTCGTGTGGGTCATGAAGGATTTCTTATTTGGAGTTTGTTTCCTGCCTAGACTGCTGGAGGACAGACACTTGACATTTGTAGAAGCACTGCTGTGGAGAGGAAGATAGAAATGAGCTGTCACTTCAGCATCACCAACATGCAAAAAATATATTCATCCAAATGAAGATTGGCACTGTCTATACAGTTAAAGCAAAGCATGTGGCCAAGTATTTGCAGAATCTGGCTTTTCTTTACACAGTAACAAAATATTGTGCAGGGTTTGTTTCTTTTTTTCTTTACCAGTCACCTTCTATGGAAAACTCCATCTGCTGAAAACCACCTACTCTGGTCTATAGCTCTGCAAAGTAAACTTGGTGCATGGGCTTTGCAAAATAAAATGCCCACTCAGTGTTGGAGCTGTCTGAAATGAGGCTCACAGCAAACGGATGCTAATGTTACCAAAAAAAGGAGCAAAAATCCAAACCCCACTGCTGAGAAACTGGATGATGGGTTTCTTAATGGAGTGTTGAACACTCAGAACTGCTCAACAGGAAAAAACTTAGACAATTAAGGCTTTTATGACAATATCTTCCTTTCAATTGTGGTCTGCTTAATTGGGTAATTCAATTAATCAGAAAGACCCAGGGAACCAAATTAATCCTAATGACACTTAATGACATTGGTGGTGGCATAAGGAGGACAGTAATTACAAAAAGTTGGCTGCCTGTAGAAGCCTTGGTCATGCTTGTTGTCCCCATCTTTCAACCTCAAGCTGATTCCGCTTGTTCTGCCCAAAACTGTTTCACATCCTTCTGTAGCACTTAGGTACACATATATACACACACACATACATATATACACACACACACATATATATGTATATGTATGTACATATGTGTGTGTATATATATATACACATACAAGTATATACTGGATCAGTATCCCTGACTCGTTCAGATTTTCGGCTCGCAGCTTTCACCACAGCCATTTGAGGGGGTGCGAGCCTGATGGCCCCGAGGCTGATGTGCCCAATTCCCGCGGCTTTCCCGGCAGGATGGCTTGCACCGGGCTGGGGGAAGCAGCTGCTCGGCACTGGGGTCACAGCCTGGGGGGGACAGAAAGCGGGCAGCTGGCTCTACCCTGCGCAGGGAGGTGAATCCGCGCTGTCCCCAGCCCCCAGTGCTGCTCCAGCAGCCGGCACGGGAAAGCTCCGAGCCGGGATCTGCCCCGGCGGCCCCGTTCCCATGCCCGCCCCGCGGCCCCGCCCCGCCGGTGACACCCCCGAGCTCCCGCCCCTCGCTCCCCGCGCCCCGCCGGTGCGGCGGGGGGTGCGGCTGCGCTCGGCTCGGCTCGGCTCGGCTCGGCTCGGCTCGGCTCGGCTCGGCTCAGCTCAGCTCAGCTCAGCTCAGCTCAGCTCAGCTCATCTCATCTCATCTCATCTCTGCCCGGCTCGGCTCATCTAATCTCTGTCCCGCTCGGCTTGGCTCAGCCGGGCCCGGCTCAGCTCGGTTCATCTCGGCTCGGCCCGGCCCGGCCATGGTGGAGCGCTCGGACGAGGCGCCGCTGCTGTTCTGGGCCGAGGGCCCCGCGGTGTCGGCGCCGCCGCCCGCGGCCGAGCCGGGCAGCAGCGGCGGTAGCGGCGGCGGGCGGCGGCTCGGCGGCGGCTGGAGCGCGGCTCCGTGGGACGGCGAGGGGCCGGCGGAGGCGGCGGGGCCGCCGCGGGCCGAGGCGGAGGAGGATCAGATCGTGGCCGTCTTCGTGGTCACCTTCGACCCCCGCACGGGTGAGCGGCGCCGGGGGCGGGCGGGCCGGGGCGCGGGGGCCGGGCCTGGGGCTCTCCCGGTGCCGCTGGAGGAAGATGGATGCGGCCGGGACTGGGCATCCCTCGGGGACCGCTCCCCCCGCATCCCGCCTCCCGGGGCCGGACCCTCTGCCCGCACGGGGACCGCACGGCTGCCGGGGTCGGGACCGGGGGACGTGGGCATTTGCCGAAAACGTAGCACGAGGGGATGGATGGCTTTTGGTCTCCATCCCTCCGAGAAGAAGTTCTGGCGGGAGGAAGGCGCCGCATCTGGTGCCGCTCCGAGGAGAGGGACGGGTCTGTCCCTTCCCCGCAGCACAGGGAGTTTGTGCACGGCGCTGGGGCATCCCCTGTGCCCCCGATTTAGGCCGAGCCTCTGCCAGTGCTGCCTGGAGGGCACCAACCTGTTAGCAGCATCTTGAGAGCATCCTTCTGTCTCCGTGGAGTGGCGCAGACCTGCCCGCAGCTATCCGTGATGGATGGCGTTTGTGGCAGGCATAAATCCAGCAGGCTCGCAGGGCATGATCACCAGCAGCAGCAGCGTGTGTATTTCTTGGTGACCAATGTGTTTAGAGGCTGGCCTCTGGTGGCATCTTAGTGCTTTGAAGGAGTGCAAGGGAGTGCATTTTCCACTTCTCACTGCCATATCTATCTCTCTCAGTGCTGTGCGACTGTGGTGTTGGATTGCTATTGACAAAGGTTATTAATTTCAAACCTGTAAATCAGCATTTCAGAAGATGTCTTAACTTTGTTTTCCAATCCTGCTGCTGCCACAGTGTCCACAAAACAGGATGTTTGGACACAGAGATATTCACACCTGTGAACACAGGTACTACTGTGCAGAGGAGTCTGATGTCCTGAGACACATTGTTGGGTCTTTTGGCTGCTAGGCACCAACCTGGGGTCTATAGGCAAGAGAAGGAGATTCAGGAGCCCATTTGCATCCAGATGTGAGACTGAGCCTCTCTTCTCTAGACAGGCACTGCCCTAGCAAATGCACAGTAAGAGTACAAGAGACAGGAAAGAGGTCTGTAAAGCACAGTGAGGTTGGTTCTTCAGTGGAAGGGGAAAGTACCTGACACCATGCTCACAAGAGGGCCTTGGTAGTGAAGGCTGAATGCTGGTCTTGAACTGAAAATCCTAAGGAAGCAGTGAACAGGAGGTAGCTGCTGGTGTGATGGGCTGTCAGCAATGGCCAGTGTCAGACAGCACGGCTGCTGTGTCCCAAAACACCCAAGGGTTTTGGGACCCTTGCACCTGAGAGAAGTGTCCTCAGTCTAGTGGGCCAAGGCTCTTCACTCATAAAAATCTGAAATGAGATTGGATGTCATCTTTCCACTGGGAGATGGAAAATGGAGGTGTTTCTCCTAAGTATGCAAAACGTGGAAGAGTCTGGATGACTGCAGCAAGAGCAGGTTGTCTTTCAATCCGACAGCATATGCCTTCTATGAAATAGTGAGATTTTCTTGGGAGTTGGCAGAAAGCTGAGCTTTCTCAGGAGTTTTTCTGAACCAGCTGTTGCTTTGAATGAAGTCCAGAGAAAGTTGGGCAACAGCTCTTCCCACATCTGATGTGCAGTTAATGCTGGGTGTCATCAGCCTTGGAGCAGTCTGTCAAGTCCAGGAAGATTCAGCCTCCTGCTGCTACCCAGCATGGATGATAGGACTGTGAGCAATATACCAGCAAATGTCATCTTTACAGCTGGGAGCAAAGGGCCCTACTGAGGGTGTGGAGTTGGAAAAAGATCATGATGTTGCAGTGGCATGAACTTGCTAGGGTCAAAAAGAGAATATGGGAATTACTGGTCAGCCACATCAGATTGTGTGAAGGATTTCTGTAATGTTTGTATTGTGTATGATTTAAAGGAAATCATCCAGCTGGTGTCTGGGCTGGAAACCTGCTTGATCCTGCCCAGGAAAAGCACAGCAGACCACCTCTGGCACCTTGCTGAGGCACAGGAACAGCTGAATTTCTGGTGGTGGCTGTGCAGGTGGTTATGTCTGGTGGTGTCTGCTCAACTACAGGCAAGTAGGTGGGCAAGAGAGGTTTTACTGTAGAAGCATGAAGTGGTGACCATGCTGATAAAGAATGTAATAGCTTCCCTCCTAAATTTAGAAGGGCTTGAAGCAGACTAGCTCAGTGTGTAGAAGGTGCATGTGATGAGTTTCCAAAGGTAGGTTACGGGGTTCCCAGGTCACTGTTACAGTTCTGTGCCTGTCAGTTCATGTGAGTGACTGGTGTAAGCGCCAGAGACAGCTTCTGGGTTGGCGCTGGCCTCACCTGCAGCATGGTAAACTTGTGACTCTTGAGAAGGAGCTCTCTTATAAGAGTCACCTTTGTGGAGGTCCCACACAGTCTGTTAGCTGGAAGGGTCTGTAAGTAATGGAGAGATACAAGGAGGGAAGAGAGAGAAGTAATGTGTTTTGCACCAGTGAACATACAAATATCCTGTTTTTCTGTTCCACATTTCTTCCATGCAGGAAATGGAATGAGTGTGATGTTTAGGTTACACTTTATGCTTCTCCAGTCCTGGCACAATATGGTAGCACTGCACAGCTGGGGACCCTAATGGCCTTAGGAAACATCTAATACTGAGGAGGGCTAGGTGATGCCCCCAAATGCTGATGCCAATATCTTCTTTGTGAGGATGTGAAAATACAAGAGCAAGAGGAAGAACATCCTTAACTTTGCACACTAGAAAATGAGTGCTGGCTCAGACCTGACCTGAAGATGGGAGACAACTTCCAGAAGATCAGCTCTGCAGATCTGACTCTCAGCAAGATCACTGGCCTGCTCTCTAATGCTGGGTGACTCTCAAAGTTTCCTGTACTCACGAGAGCTGCTTTCTCCACAGGGAAGGGCAATGCTTCCTGTTTTTGTACAGCATTGCTCCCTCCTCCCTCCTCTGGTTTCTCGGTCAGGCTGGCAGTCGTGTCACATCTGGGTGAAGTCTCTCCTTTGTTTGCTCTCCTGTTTCGCCAGACTGACTTTCCTACTTTTTAATCTCCGTTTGTTCTCCGACCGCCACGTCACTCCCGTGTTCATAGGGCAGGGTGGTGTGAGGAACAGCCAGGAGCACAGGTGCAGGTTGCTCCTGACAGAAAAAAAACCCAAACTACATGATAAGTGAGCTGGTTTTGAGGTCACATGCAGGGTAAAGATCTGTTTCGAGGCATCCTTTCCTTATTGCTGCTACAGAACAGGCATTGTTGAGCCACGTCCACCTCAGCAGCACCTGACAGTGTTTGTGACTAAATTGAGCAAAGCCCATCTTCCTTTGCTCTTGATGGCACTCTTGCCTATCCATCTGTTAATCTACAGGTAATGACCAATAAGGGATCCTCTGTGGGGCAAGGCTTAAAAGCACATCTGGCCTTAACCTCAATTTTGTGGTTATGAGGCAACAGTCTCAAGAGTTGACTTCCTCATGCTTTCAAGGAAGGGTCTTGCACCTTTAAAAGGCAAACCAAACAGGCCCACACAAACCCCAAACAACAAAAGCTGCCATCTATATATAATCTGCTAGCCCTCCAGGGGAGTGTGCAGGCTGCTATGATGTCAGTGGCTCTCTCTGCCAGCCTTTCACACGCCTCAGAGGCCAAGGCGCTGCACAGCAGAGCTCTGTGGTTTTGTGTGTGACTGCACAGGGCTGTGCTTGGGGTCACGAGGCTCCTGCTGCTCCCCAGCCAGCCCAGCTCTGCAGGAGAGCTCTGCTTGTGCACTGCAAGTGGGCAGTTGCATGCACAACTTCTCCTGTTGCCATGCCTAACGCTGTTGGTTTTTTTGAAGTCCTTGCCAGGCAGGGCTGGGGGAGGTCTACTGAATACAGCATCTATGTGAGAAGAAAAATAGCCTATTTAAATGTCAGTAGCTAAGCCCTATTCCTGTGCAGGCATATACTTGTGCAGTATGAGTAATGAGACAAAAGACAGGCTTCAGAAATGAGGCCTCAGATTTAAATATCTCCAAGAATCTTGGCTGAGTGTAAAGCCCTTCCAAATGTACAAGCACAGCTGGAATGCTCACCCCAAAGGGCAGGGAAAGGAGTGAACCAGTGGGAAGCACCTTTGTGCTGTATCTGCCACTGCGTTATCCTGAAGAATTTTGGTTTGTTTACCTTGTTTTTAAAACTAACCTCATGCCTTCAAATGCTGTGGGCAGACTGACAGAACAGAAACTCAGTGGGTAAATCTGGAGCTCATCTCATCATCAGTGCAGTGGGGATGTCCAGATGAGCAGGCTGGGCTCTGAAGTGCTGGTATGAGCAAGTGTGAGAAGTGACCCCTTTTTTGGTCCACAGTAAACTTGTTGGACTTCATTTGCTTTAGAGACATTTTATGACTTCTCTGGTATCATCTGTTCCAGGATCAGGCTCCTCAGGTGGCCTTTTCCCCTGAACAACGGCATGTTTCTGCCTGGGTTGGCAGGTGACAGATGTTTGCTGATCTGGATCTAGCTTGTAATTTATGTGCTTTTTTGTTGGTTATTCTAGCATACACAAACACATTGCAGCACTTGGATCACCTGAGCCTCCATACAAAGCTTCAGCTAACTCCTCCTACCCTAAAAAAATAGGAGAGATTTCAGGGAAGAAGTGATGAATGATGGCTTAGGGGTTTCTGTTTGACCAGGCCTGGCAGGCACAGGCAAAAACAATACTGGTGGTGGTGTGGACTATCCCAGAAACTCACCCTAAAGAGCAATAGTTTGTCCTTTGGTTCCTTCGGTGTGGGATGGATATTTGTGTAGATCAAAGCTTATCCACCATCAGGTAAAATAATAGCTGCTCTGTGATTAAGCTTACCAAGGATAAACCCACAAAATGGCACTAGCTTCAGAAGTGGCCCCAAATGTCCTGCAGTGTCTGCATGTTGTGCTACAACAAATAACATTGACAGGAGATGAATAGCATATTGTATGTCACCTACTGTCTGTGACACTTTAGGAGTTCAGGAGTTGTGTTAGGGCACTTTCACAGGTGTCCCAGGGTTAGAAAAGCAACAACTTGCTGTTGATGATGTATGCATTTCAGAAATGAGTACTGTATCCAGCCTTACCCAAATGAATTTGCTTCTCTGCAGGCAACATGGTGGAATGGTGTTTACCCCAAGATATAGATTTGGAAGGTGTGGAATTCAAATCCATGGCAAGCGGGTCCCACAAAATCCAGTCAGATTTCATGTGAGTACATCTGAGCTGTATTACTTCTTCCTTTCTTAATTGTGCATCTACACCACCAGCTATTCATTCAGAACATGCAAGAGAAATCCCTCCTAGGAAGCTAGACTCCTGCAGAAACCTGCTTGCTAAACTGTTTCTACCTGAGCCAAAGATATTTTTCAGACAATTCCAGTATCATATTAAGTACCACCTAGCTGCAGGGATCTGCTATATGACTGTTTTGCCTGTAGAAGCCAACTGGGGCAGGCCAGCTTCTTACTGGTGTGGAAATTTTAATTTTAATTTTAGTGGGCAAATGATCTGCACTACCACTATTGAGACTGTCAGCAGAAGCCTAGGGTGAAGGGCAAGCAATGGTAGAACTGAAATGGGAAGAATTTTGCAGGAACAGGAATTAGAAAAATGTTCTTAACTCTGCCAGGGTTTTTGGCTCCCTTAAATGATGTTACAAACACGTCTCGCTCACTTTTTCCTTGCTAGCTCCTTCAGTGGAAACACCTAAGAGAGGAATTTTCTGCATTCTGCTAACCCAATGTTGCAATGCAGCAATATTTTGCAATGAACTGCAGTGTCACAATTCCTTTTGGTCAGGAATAACAGTTACTTTCTTAAAGGCATGTGAACTGAACCCTTGCAGTCTGATAATCAGAGTGTGCTTCAAGGTGCTGGCACACCCAAAATAGGACCAGGTGGCTGTACTGTCCTCAGAACTGTATTCACTGCAGGCTCCTTTCTTGGAGGAAGGGCTCTGCACTGACTGAATCATGCATTCTGTTGGTCTTCCTTCCAAGTTATTTATTTGCATTCTTTTATCAGCCTGTGATGTGGCTTTAGTGGGAACTCCTGGGAACTCCAGCCTTAAATATTTTTTCTTGCTACTGAGAAGACTGGAGCACCCAAGGCCTGTCCTCAGCCCTTCAGCTTCAGCTAGCAGAATGGGATTTCAGGGAGCTCCTTGCAGGAGAAAGATGTTCCCAAATCAGTAATTTTAGCACTCAGTTACCTTTCTTTCTTCTTCTTTTTGACATTAAGCCTTCTGTCAAACCTTTGTCCCCAGTTATTTCCGGAAAGGGCTCTGTTTTGGCCTGGCCTGCTTTGCCAACATGCCTGTGGAGAGTGAGTTGGAGCGTGGTGCCCGCATGAAGTCCGTGGGCATTCTCTCCCCTTCCTACACACTGCTGTATAGGTACATGCACTTCCTGGAGAACCAGGTCAGGTAAGTTCCCTTTGGGAATGGGTCTGGCCATTCCCCACCTGGGAGAGGGTATGTGAGCAGTTTTAGGCAAGTGAGAATTCAGTGACAATGCCCTGCTGTGATTTCTTTGACTGGCTATTTCCCCAGAAAATATTACAGGTTCACAGTGGGAAGGAGACAAGGAACTGATTAGCAGCAGTCTGTTCCTTCCTAACAGGCTAGTCAAATGCTACCCAAACCCTAGTTATTGTAGGCAGACATAAGTGTCACAGGGAGAGTTGAGAGAACAAGAAATTCCCATTTTTGCCTTCTAGGGGCTTACAAAAGGCTTCTAATTGTCTAATGGTGATCCTGGCTAGCTGTGTGCTTCAGTTGTGTTGAGTGGATGTAGCATGGTGATGGTAGCAAAGACAACTGTTCCTGCCTGATTGTATTTAAAACAGGACCAGTCCTATGCACACCCAGCTCACTGCCTGTGTGAGTCCTGTGTGTTTTCTCTGTCTGCACTGAGAGCTGGTAGTCCTGGTGTTTCTTCAGCCCTCCTGGATGAGTCTGTGCAACTGAGGCACCCAGGATCCCTTTCAGCTGGGAGAGCAGATGTTTGCTGGGGGCAAGGCACTAAACAAATAGTCTGGAGACACTTGAGATCTCCCCTTTTCTCCTTTCTTTTCCAGACACCAGCTGGAGATGCCAGGGCACTACTCCCATCTAGAGGCATTCTATGATGACAAGAAAGGAGTTCTCCCTGACAGCAAGGGCACCCCAAGCTCTCAGCAACCTGTCCACTGGCTGCCTTCCATCCACAGATACATGTACCCAGAGATGAAGGTGAGGCAGGTGTCTGAGTCCTGGAGGAATGGGCAGAGAGCTGCTGCTCCTTGCTGGTGCCTCATAATCCTTTATGTAAGCAGTCACTCCCGCGCTTTGTAGGCTGCCTTAGATAAGATTTTGTTACTTGGACCGTTGCAAGCTGTGTGCTGGTCTTGCTCCCACATTTAGACTTAGCATCTGTGGATGTGTCCCTGATTCACCTCTGAGCTGTTTTGTTCCCTTTTGCTCCACCTGCAGATCACACACCCTGCTGGCTGTATGTCTCAGTTCATCAAATTCTTCGGTGAGCAGATCCTCGTCCTCTGGAAGTTTGCCCTGCTGCGCAAGCGCATACTGATATTTTCACCGCCCCCAGTTGGAGTTGTCTGCTATAGAGGTATGTTTCCAGGGACACTGCAGAGCTCTGATCTAGTAGGCTGAAGCATTGCAGAAATGCCTGTGAGTACTGAGGGGACAGACGTCATGCAGGTCTTCAAAATCCATTGCCTCATGAAGATACCATTCAGTCTGCATTTACACTTTTCCTACCAAATGCTTTTCTTCATGCCTGATGAGTAAGGACACATCTGGCACTGTCAAACTCAGTTCCTGTCAGTACAGGACTATAAGAGCACTGACTGGATTCTAGAATGTGGGATTCCTATGGGAGAAGTGATTATTTCCTATGCAAAACAGGATGTAATCACTTGAGAAGTTGTGGTGTTCAAGGGCATTTCAGAGCTCTGACCACTGTTTTCATAGAGGCCTGTGGGAGAACTGGGCCAGTGGGGTTCAGAGTGCCCTTGAGGGAAACCAAAAGCATCTCAGGATGTACTTCTCTTGTCCACAGTGTATTGCTGCTGTTGCCTTGCAAATGTTTCTCTGCCTGGTCTTGGAGGAACTGTCCCAGAGTCCAAACCATTCTTCTATGTGAATGTGGCAGACATAGAAATGCTGGAGACAGAAGTATCATATGTGGCCTGTAAGTATGATGGATTAGGCATGATTGTTTTTAGCTTCAGGCTGCAAAATGTCTTGAGACACCAGACTCTGGAATAGAATTGATGAGAAATAGGTTGTGCATGGAATGACTAACTATGCAAGCAGGAGAGAACAGTTGGTCTGCTGGGAAAGCAGCATGCTGCTCTGAAAATCTTCTCTGATTTTGGCAGGTACAACAGAAAAGATCTTTGAGCAGAAACGGGATCTCTATGATGTCTATGTGGATAACCAGAATGTGAAGACACACCATGAACATTTGCAACCACTCCTGAAAATTAACAATGCTGACAAGGAGAAGTACAGAAGGCTCAATGACCAAAGGTAATCACAGACATCTGGGTGGTTCTGATAGGAGATGTGGAATAAAGAGGACACTGCTCTTTTGTGCTTTCCTCCTTGTAATATTTTCAAAATATCCCACTGCTTCAGCTCATCTCCTGAAGATCTCAGGTTCACAGTAGGTATGTGCAATTAACCTGTCTCCCTTCTCTCAGGCAGATGTTAATGTATTCTCAAGAAGTGGGTGAGGATTGCAGCTCCTGTGAAGAGGATCTTTTCATCTTGTGAGTGGCTACCTCTAATACTTAGTTGGACACTGCTAGTTTTAGGGAGCCCCTTGCACTGATTTTGTGTTATACTGTTTGGCATATTATGAAACAGCACATTTGACATAATTCCATAGTTAGCTTTCTTCCTCTAGAGTTCCAAAAACAGACTGGCTCTTCCTCTTCAGATCATCTTCCTTTTGTTTTGAGAAGCCAAAATGTAGTACCCGCTGGGGTTGCTTATGTGCTGGGACGGAGAAGTGGATTTTTAAAACACAATCAGAGATGTAAGAATGCCCTTGCAAACATGAGCACTATAGGATTTTTGTTGCCAGAACGTTTGGCTCTGGAAAGGACAATGTTTGTGAGGAGCAGCCACTGTATCATGCTGGGGGTTGGTACAGGGTGGAGGTAAGACCTGCATGTGGAGGATTGGCCCACTGCTGCGGCTGACTTCATACCTGGCAAACAGAGGAACCACAACTGGTTGTAGAGTGGGAGGTACATAATTAGATAAAAACCACATGTCTACCACCTCTGAAGCCCTTCACTCTCTGTTGGCATTCACACTCTGCAGCAGCTGAGGAGTAATGGGATGAAACTGTGTGAAGGGCTGACTGGGCAGAGCTCTGATTGTTCTGAAAAGCTTTGTGTGTTTCCAGGAAAGCAACAGGTAGGAAGTAGCTCTCACTGGTGAGTTCTGCACCATTAATGGAGAATTTATTTACCCACTGGCTTATCAGATGGGTGACAACACTGTTTCCTCCTTTACATTAGGGAGCTGTAGGTGTGACATACCTGCTTGATGACTACAGAGGACACTTTAGCTGATAAGGTGGCTTCTTCTGAGGGAAATCCACCCACAGATGGGAGCATTGCTGTCAGTTCCAAGTGACTGCTTTATCTTTGTTTATTCTGGGTCACCTGTAGAGTGAATGGGGAAGTAGTACAGCGCTACCTAACAAGGTGGGGTCTCTAGCTGAATGGGTTTAAACGCCGTTCTAAAGGGGGTTAAATGCAGCTCTGGGGCTCTGCTGTCTGTTTGGCAAACACAATGTCTTTTTGGAGGTCCAGTGTGATGACTTTTGCTGACTTTGCCCTGTAGGTTTTTCATGGAGCAGAACAACCGCATATTCCAGACGCTGATGGAGGTGTCAGCCAGCCAGGACAAGACACTGACAGCTGACCACGCACGAGGCATGGGCCTGGATCCCCAAGGGGATCGAAGTTTCCTTATGGACCTCCTGGAAGTGTATGGCATTGATGTGATGCTAGTCATTGACAACCCCTGCTGCACTTAAACCAAGGGCAAGAGAGATGAGGAGCAAAGATCACTTTTTAAAGACTGCCAGACATTGCTTAGGAGGATCACTGGAACTCACCACAGCCACAGTTATTTAATAACTTTATATGGAGAGTATTTATAATTTTAAAACAAAATGTGATTTTATTTTCTCACACTCAACTTCCCAGTGAGTACCTGCTCTAGGGTTCCTTTTGGTTTTGTCTCCCTTTCCCTTTCATTTGTGTTTTCTTTGTTTTGTCTAGCTAGGACCAGTGGCACCTTTGCACCAAACCTCACTGTTGCCAGTGATGGCTAGGTTTTGGCCTAGCCTGGATACCTGAGGCCTGAAGACTTCAGGAAAGCACTTTGATGACAACCAATGTGAAATGCTATAGCTGAGCTTTCAGACTTGGCTGAAAAATCCTCCTATCAACTCCCCCTTCCACCTGGGGACTGAAGAGGGCTTCAGCACAAGCTGTTAATGGCCCAGTTTCATAAATAGCTACTACCAAGTTTATTGGTGGGGACAGATAAACCAATGATAAGAACCAGGACTCCTTTCAACACCCAACTTTAAGGTGAATTGAAGTAAAGCCACCTTTCCTTGTAAATGGCAGAAGCAAGTTTGGAATCGGGGATGCTACAGGACTTTATGACTTTGCTTACTGGAGCAGCATGGTTTCACTTCCAGCATCTGAGGTGGTCTAAACTGGCAGAGACTGCACCTACCTCCCATAGCTGGAGAAAAGCACCCTCTCTCCTCAGTCCATCCCACCACCTCCTTTGGTTTTTACTTGCATCACACCTGCTGCTTTGGTTTAAAGTCTTCAAACCAGCAAGACGGTCTCCCATTTAACAGGGACCAACACCTCTGAGCCACTTTGCAGTCACTTTGTTCTCCAGCCTCAGCTAGATGGTGCTGGGCTGGTTGGGGTAGAAGTATGCTTTAACTAATGTCACTAGCCCTTCCTTTGTAGCTGATGGGACTTGTTGCTCCTTTGCTTTAACACTAATTGTCTGCTAATCCTCCTTTTATTGAGTCTTCAGCATTGCCTGCTGCTATCCCGGGCTTTCCTTGTGAGACAGAGAACAGACCTTTCAGCTGAACAACTGAGGTTTGCAGGAGGTTCCCTTGGAGTTTGGTACTCTTATCTGGCCCAGCTGCTAGGAACAATGTTTAAAATCAAGTCTGTCTTTTTTCCTGGGCAGAGCTGTAGAACCAGATGAAACAGATGTGTTCTTAGGCTGTAGAAAGGATAGGATTCAGCTCCTGAAGGACTAGTCATTACCTGCAGGAAGGTTATCCCATTAAAGAGTAATCCCTTTGCCATGCAAAATCCAAGAATGGTACTGTGGGTTCGAGGTGTGACATACAACTTTGCCCTAAATCCTTCCTTCAGCCAGTAGCAATATCAGCTTTAAGCTGACTGTTCTTCCTGAACTGTGGCCATAGCTGATTAGTTGCTGCTTCTATTGTTACAGATTTCAGCACTCTTAGAGGCTTTCTGTGCACTGTAGGAATGCAAACTGTAGCTGATGTATCCACTTGTCCCAGCATTTTATATGATGAGCAGGTCCTGAACCACTGAGGTCTTGCTCTAAAGCAGGCCAGCACCTTTATGAAACAGGTGAAGCACATGTTCTCCAAGCCTACCCTCTGTGGATTGTCTCCCTCTGGAAAGGAGGAGGTAATTGTTCCTGCAATTTGCCTATCTCTGAACAGTCACTCCCCTGGCTGCTTTTTCAAGGTTTTTGATGTTTTTGTACAGAGGAAAATATGCTGTTGTTCATACTGTCAGTTTCTCACAACAACTGTAACATCATCATCCTTAGAATGTTGGGGAAAAATGTAGAAAGAGGTAAAAACAGCTGAGTATCATTTAATGGAAAGACCAGTCTCTCTTCCTTAAGAAATGGCTTTGTTTTAAATTGACACCTGCAGTACAAAAGTGGCCCACAACCTCCATACTTCTTTTCTCTAACTTCCACTTGTTTTAACATGCTGTCTGCAGTGACAATCCCTGAGGAAGTACACCTGAGCTGCCCTTGTATTGCTGTCACTTCTTCAGACATGCAAAGGAAAAAAAAACGGAACTGACACTAATCTCTAGCAATTTCTCCTCTCACTTTCTTAAAGGTTTGTTACATAGTTTAGCTGTGGTCAGTTGTTAATGACTTTCTGTTCTCTGTCAGTAGTTCTTTTGCTAAACTAAACAGAAACAAACCTTTGATTTAATGTTGAAATTTGAAGTCACTGCAGTCAGAGGCTTTCTAACACCCTGCATTAGAGCACTGTTGTTTACAAGCTGTTGGAACATGAGGTCCAGGAGACAGCACTGCCAGAGTCCACTGAGCAGAAGCACCTGAAATTCCTGACATTTATTAAACCTCTGCTGTGCAGAAATTACATCTTCAATTGTTAGCAGTAGTATGGGTGCAGAAGCATCAAAGTGAACAGATTACTGTAGTAGCATCCATCCAGTTGGATGGCTGCAGCCTGTTTTGTTCTTCCTTGTAATTTTGTTCTTCCTTGTAATTTTGCTTCTCTACCAAGTCTCTCTTGGCAGGCAGCTGCAACAAAAGTCAGGAAGTTGTCCAGCAGAAAACAGAACAAGACTTCTCTCTCCTAACCCTTCCTTATTTGATTAGCTGCAAAAGTGCTTTCACCTGCACTCCCTTTCTACAATATACTGCTTTTATTTTTATCACATGGAAAGTTCTTGAGAAATGGGTAATGGGTACATAATAGAAACAAATTGTTACAGCTTGGAACATGAAGGACTGTTCTGTGGAACCAGCTTATCTTTCCAAGAAAATAACATAATTCAAGGTAAAACAGTTATGTACAGATATTCCAAATCCCCTCCTGGGCACTCGGTACTTTGTTGCATACTAGCAGCTGGGAGACATCTACTGGGTGTGTTTTGAATCACAAGAGGGAGGGAAGTGTAGCATAAGATAGGATGTTGCTGATTTCTCTTCTCCCTTTGAAGTACTTTGCCTTTACAGTGGTGCCTTCAGTTTCTGGGGTAATTCTCTGGTCAGCTGCTGTGATCAGAGCCCGGGTTTGAATGGTGGTTACAGTAACCAGGTCTGTGCTGTGCCCCAGTGTGTTCTCAAAACACAAGGCATTGCATAGCCAGTGCAGGTTCTCAGACTTTAACCAGGAGAACAAGAGCTTCCTAACTGCATCTTAACTCAAACTGCACTAGAAATGTATAATCAAGCAATGAATTACTACTACTTGTACTATCTGCATTGAAGGGTAAAGCTTGTGAGAGACATAAAAGCCAGGTTTTCAATCTGAACAAGAAACACTATGCCAGATATTTAAATCATTCAAAAGTCTTCTCACTGCAAGGTTAGGCTAAGCTGCATAGAGCCAAGTACAATGAAGAACTATAATGCATTCTAGAAGAAAGGCACTTTATGGAATCAGAATTCAGATTTGTCTTACAGACGTGCTACTACCTTCTTTTCCAGCACACAGGAGGTACTTTCTGCAGTGTACCTTGCAGCCAGTGGTCATGACTGTCCCAGGAGCTGCACTTGGCCTTCCACCATTCTATGGGCAGAAGAAAATTCCATGACCTTTTCAAGAGGAAGTAGCTCCCTGCACAGGTTACTCAGTAAAGCAGGGTTGTGGTGATAGCCCATTTTAACACCTGTCAAAGTCAATGAGCAAAAGGCTGCAGTAGCTGTGGCTCTCCTGGCCACAGACTATGCAAAGGACAGGCATGCTTCTCCCTGGGAGGTGGAAAGACAGTGGCTCCTGAAATAGCAGGGCAAGACCACTCTATCCTAAAGCAAAATTCGAGGTACAAAGCATGCACACTAATGCCAACTCTCATCCTAGCCATTACTTCCAAGTTAGTTGCTGTCTTCTTCCAACCTTCCCAAAACCAGTGGTACAGTAATTATGGGAAAAGACAACATAAATGTCTTTTACAAGGGACTGGGATGTATTGACTTAACAGTGTGATGTCTAAAACAGAGGGTACTAAATGCCTGTGAACCAGGATTTTAGATCTTGGTTAATGCAACATGCCATTCAAATGGGAATGTTTAAATGTGGTCAAAATAAACAGGTGCCTTGAGTTGGTCCATCATTACATTGTTATCCTTCCTTTTTATCAAAGTTACAGTATCTTAAGCCCTTCTAGAATGGACTCTTAAGTTGAAGCCAGGATAAGTGTTTTCATGAGTGGGACCTAGGATTCTGCTCCTCCTTCCTGTCTTGGAGTTTGTACAAAAAAGTTTTTTTGTGTTGCTGTCAGACAGAAACATGAGAACTGAGTCCTTTCCTCAACACTGTAGATAGTGGGTTCAGCCCCTGCCTATTTTATGTAGTGTCTATCTCACACCTCCCCTCTGAATGTTGCAATTCAGAGGCCTAGAATTACCATATACTGGAAGAACTCTGAACTGAGATGAAGGAGAAAAATTACTTGAATGGTATTTATACAAGCTAACTTATGCTGATAAGGATATTTGAAACCAGCCTGTGTCTCAGATGATCCTTGGCACTTTAACATCAGAACAGCATCAGCAATACCAGTTCTGAAAGGATCTCCTGGTTATCCTCAAGCAAGGAATCACATTGCAATGGGATGTATGGAAGAGAATTAGTGATTTTCCTGCATAATGGTACAGATGAACAAGGAGCCTGTTCTCACCATCTCAGCCCCTTGCAGCAGGCTGGATGTAATTCTAACAGCTCTGATGTTGTTTGCATCTTGCAGATGTGTGGTTGCTCCCATAGGCCTGTGGCTCTGTAGAAAAACTGCTTACTAAAAACATGGGTATTTTTTAATACAATTAAAGCTTACCTTTTTGAAATGGCTGCCGCTTTGTCTTTCCTGCCACTGGAGAAAAATCACATTGCTGATTTTATTACAGAAACATCAACTTGAGGAAAAACTCCAGTGGTGAGAACTGCCCTTGACTCTGAATGAGCCAGGGGCTGCAGAGCAATGTCCCAGGTGTCTCTGTGGCAAGCAAAAAGAGCAAAGCACAACCACTATGTCCCTTGGAGAGTGACCCAGGGCTCCACTAGGCACTCTCCATTACTGCAAACCAAAAGACAGCACAAACCAAGTCCTATCACCAGCGTAACTGTGAAAAGGAACTAGCAGGCTGCTACCCACTTCAGTCTCAGTCAAGAGTTATAGAACAGCTAGGGCTGGAAGGGACTTTAAAAATCACCTAGTTTAGGTAATTTGTCTCTCCACAGTGTAGTCCAGGGAAGAAGAATATTCAGTTTGGTTTCAGCATCATGCAAAAACACAATCCTGCGTCCCCTTTCAAGGCATTTTTTCTTTAAGATTCTCCAGCAGAGGGTGCTGTTGGACCACAGGCTGCCAGGAATCAGTCCGTGACAGAACTGCTGGAAGCCAGCTCACTCATGTCTGTATTTTGGTAACAGCAGCGAGTCAACGAGTGAGCTTAGACAAGACCACAGCATAACACATTGACTACAGACAATCACATCAGAAAGATAAGGACAATTTTCTTTCTTCCAGTAAGGAAGGCAGAATCATGTGAATTTCCAAGTTAGAATAAGGGCAAGAGATAAGCTTGCCTAAATCAGTAATACTTCCTTTCAGCAATTAAAGCTATAAACAAAAGCTCATAAAAGCAACAAAACTAATTAGGGCACTGAGGCTCAAGGGGATGGAGGTTGCATATGGAGTGGTGAGCACTGTTTACATTAGAGAAGAGCAATCAGACACAAGAAATAATAAACTCCCCCAAAACTGCTCCCTGCCTTGTGCCCACTGCCATCGTTCCCCAAAGTGGCCCTGTGCTCCCATCTGAAGTAAAACCTTGTCTAATCCCTGTATGCCGCACCCACTGAAATGTTGCTTACACACATAAAACATCTGCTAAATCAGGTGGTTCGAGCTGCTTTCTTGCTGCAAAGGTCTTTATTGTAAATAAAAAAATTGGCAATGGTATTTGAGTGCATTGCAAATAAAAGCTGATGGAGCAGAACAGCAGCAAGACTTCAGAGAAAGGCTGTTCTAACACAGCCTGATAAATTTTGTGGTAGCCAGCTAAAATACTCTAGATTGAAACCTGCAAGTGCCAGATCCTTATCTTTGTTTCACTTAGTTGTGACCATCTAACTGCACGAGCTCCTAATGTAATAATGCTGGTGAGAGAACTGAGGTTTGTATTTCACCTTTCACACTGTGGGCCATTGCTGTGGAAAAGCATTTCAAATGCAGTTCAATCCTGGCAGTGTTGCAACTGGCAAATAAATACAACTTCAGTTTAATATTTCAATGGATTTTGACTTTTTTTACAGGCTACGCTTGCTAAGAGAGGAGCCTGAGGTTTCCTGAGACTGGAGCCCTGCAGTGCAGTCAACAGAAAGGCTACACAAGTACATAAGAATCAAATGTACAGACTAAGCAGTTGGCCAAATTTAGAAGTTTTTCTCAAATGGCCACATTAATGAAGAGGATAATTATCAGCAATTCCTGCTATGCGGCGGGAATGTGTAACAGTAGTGAAAAAATGCATGTAAACTCTGGAAAATAACACCCATGCTGAGGACTGAACCCTGGGACAAATCTCTCTCATCTCTGAAGGAAAAGGCAGCAGAGGTAATAGGAGATGGTTCTCCCAGCACACAGCCTGTTGTGGAAAAGCCAACAGAGTAATAAAAGTTAACTAACAGACTAAGTCCATTCATTTCCATGGAATTTATACCAAGGGATAATTTAGTCTCAATGTCCAGAATGTAGTCATAGCCTTCTTTTATTCCCCAAGCAACTTATGTCCAGGGCATACCCTAGCAGTGGAATTAGTAGAAGACTACTATCAATCTGTAAATTGTAATACCTTTCCCATTGCTTTTAGTAGTTTCTTTCTTCTGAGGTTCTGATTCTTTCCCAAAGATTTTCATGCACTTAGAATTCTGCTAGACTTTCTTACCACATCTGACGTTTCACTGAAGAGCTGCGGTTCTAATGCTGAGATGTAATGTCCAATGCTTCTCCAAAGCAAGAGTTACATCCTGAAATACATGAGATCAAAAAAACAAAACCAATCAGCTAAGAACTACTTTAAAAGATTGTTGTGTAGGAAGCAGACAAAAATGTACTATTCCTACTATACTTTCCTTTTGACTGGGGGGATCCCCACCTAGTGATAAATGGAATTTCCTACTCCTTCACATGGTGGCTACTTAGTCTCTCTACTTGATCCATCATGATGAAAGAGAAATAATTAACAACTGTAGCTATTTCTTGTTGATATGAAATCCTATCTACCGGTAATCGATATCATCAACACCTTTTACATTTGGCTTTCATGATCAACATCGGTCAAAATCAAATTACAACCTAGATGTGAAAGGCAAGCTTCTGCTATCAAATCTGTGGGCCACTGGCTGGTTGACTCCAGCAATGCAGCACAGCCAGTTTATCTGGTATTGCAGAAGGTAATGCAAACTTGTAAATGTAAAACCTCCCACCAAACTCCTGGTTATGCACTGGGGTTTGATCCTCCTTAGAATTTTTTTTAATTAATTTGAATTTGAAAGAGAAAACAAATCCAGATGTTAAAAGACCAAGACTCTCCATCTAGGTTGCCCACCACCAGAACATTTGTCTGATCTAATCAACACCTGCACTTTCAGAGAAGAAGGTTTTAAGGAGTCAAAAATGTATATAATTACCTGAGAGCAGCTGTCTCATTGTGAGCATTTGGACACTTCATCTCTTCTCAAAAAAAAAGACCAACCAAAACCAAAAAAAAAAATCCAAACCAAACCCCAAACTAACTAACCAACCAAACACCAAAAAAGAAACAACAAAAAACCAAAAACCCAAACAAACAAATAAACCCCCCAAAAATACCAAAACTTTATGTGATCTTTATCATATGCTCCAAAATGTGAATATACAAAAGAGGTATTAGATGAAACTTAATCTTGGTCTCCTTTTTTATAGTCTTTCAACAGAAGACAGTATCTCCAAAAAAACCCCAGCCTTCCACATTCTTAATCAAAACACTTACAAGATTAGCATATTAGTGTGACAATTGATATAACTTTTTAAAGTGGTGTGAAAATTTGATACACATTCAACTCAGCATGTCTGAAGTGCCCTTAAAATTTATCTAAATTTCAAAAACTGCTTAGCCTTTTCACACACTGAAAAGACAGTATTTGTCATATAAATGTGTACTTGGGCCATGCACATTTGAAAGTACTGGTTTAAATTCTCAGTCATAACAGCAGAAATACAGGTCTGGATGATTCATAAAAACACAAATTCTAATGATACCAGCTGTGTTCCCTTTTACCTTGGACAGAAAAGATGAAGCAGAACAAAAATTAGGCTATGGTCCAGAGTTCAGTCATTCTCTGATTCCTAGTCAGAATAATACACACTTAAGAAAATTACTTTGCTCTCCAGGAAAAGAATGTAGGCAATATTAAGGATATAACCCAGATAATTTTTTTCTTTTTCATCTGTTTAGCACCTATAGCAGTTTATTATCTCTCCCACTCTAAGATATACTATACATATGTTCATATTTCTAGGAATTGCTGTCTGATTGATTCACTGTGAGGCAATAGAAAAAACAAGGCTGCTTTTTCCTTTTTTTTTTTTTTTTTTTCCTTTTCCTTTACTTTAAACTGTTCCAGTACAGAGTATATGTATTGAATCCTTTGGAACTTCTTGAGAACTAGGTCAGGATATTTACCATTCTGTCACACTGGTAAACCTGAAAGATTCATACCTTCAGTGTGAAATCAAATCATAATGAGATGGTGATTTGAACTTTGCTGTTGAACACTCTTATCTGTCAATTTTTTCAGCTGATGGAGCTTTCATAGCTCTTTGCCTCTGAGTTAAATACATGAGCAGAAGCAATGAGGATGATGGGTGGAGACTGCCAGTAAAACAGGAGTAGGGAATACAAGAAAAAAATGGGAATCTGCTAGATTCTTAACTCAGTTTTCATTCTACCATTAAAAGCAATGTGGACTTAACAAGCTTTATTTTATATACAAATAATAACGTATTCTAGATTTTTCATGTAATAATCTTTGGAATACTTACATAGCTTTCATTTGATTCAAGTACAATTTATTTCGATGATTATTTATAAAACTGGTGCTCTTCCCTCCCTAAACCTCAAAACCCCAAAAAGCAAAATATTTTCCTTTGGAGATGTTTGGTGTCACCAGAACCCAGTGCTGATCTGTTTCCTTCCGCATGTGAGAGGTGACTTTGGGGTCCATAATGTCAGCGCTGCCTTAGAGCACTCTGCTGCTCTCCCTGCCTCCACTCATGTCCATGGGGGAGAAACTGAAAAAACACAACATTTTATTCAAAAGCAGTGAAAACACTGACCTACATGGCACTTGAGGGACCCTCAAGTGACGGCATGAGCCCCAAAACCGCTCTTAAGGGAACAGAAGTTGCAGCCAGCGGGAAAGGAAGGGCAGGGAGGGGGTAAAAGATTAGATGAAGGGAGAATGTGGTCGAGGTAGGCACTGGAGAAGAAGAAGCAGTTATCCTAGAAAATGAGAAGCAGATGAAAACAGGCAAACCAAGGAGCAAGGAACATTGGTTTTCCTGCCTGATGTACTTTATTAAGACTGGGACCACATATCATGTTTGCAAAGGTTAGTCTAGACCCTCCTGCTCCCCTGTTTCCATCCCTGGTCACTGCTTTAACACATCCAGCTTGTTCAGATTTCTGATTTCTGAGTCCTTTGTGTTAGACAGTGATAAGCTGATCAGCTTTAAGGACTAAACAGTTTTATATGCCTCACATTATTATATCCAGTGTGAATAATCACATTTTAAAACTCAAAACCATCCCATTTAGGCACAAAAACCCCCACTAATGTGATTGAATGTGTTCCAAGAAAGGGCAGGAAAGGATACCACCTCAATCAAATCATTTTACTGTTCAGAAAATTACTGTTCAATTATGTTCCAGTCTCAGGATTTTCCTTCATGATATCCAGGTAGATGTGCTTCCCCTGGACTCAATACTGCTGTTATTTGATTCCCTAGCACTGCACAGACATGTAGCATATCTACATCTCTGATCTAATACAAGTTTAGACACTAACTTGTACCTTTCAGTTTCTAGCCTCTTATCTGAGCAGAAAAAGTCCATTAGGGTTAGTATTGGCCTGAAGAAAAGATACTTTAAGAGTTTAAAAAGCCTAAATCAATAACAGGAATCAAACACAAAAACTGCAGCTTTGACGTGGGGGCAAGAGAACATGGTGACATATCACGTTTCTCAGACAATATTCTACATTGCTGGAGTTTTAAGAGTTACTGTTCTTCAGGGATAGGTCAGATAGGATGGATAACCTCATAATACACCTATGCATGTCTTATGTGTTAAAACATCAATGTCTTTTGCTGACAGAGTCAGTATCACTGTTCATAATCCATCCTCGTCTTTCAATCCTCACTACCACCAAGACAACACAAGCCTCACAGACATTTGGTCTCTCCTATAACAGAAAGCTGCTCACCAAGCAAGTGCTAATTAGGACAGTTGCTCTATCCTCATTCCTGTTCATATGCCCTTGGCCAAAGGCAAAATTTCTGGTGAACTGGCCAATGGCCTCTCAAGGTTTTTGATGCTGTGGATTGCTTGAAGCTTGCAGCTATGCTGAAGGCTGTTGGATGTGGTTATTACTTTTTGATATAATGAGACTTCTTTCTCTGGAAGACACATTTGTTTTGGTAAATGAACACAAATTCTGTTACACCCCCTCTGGGGTGTTCTACATGACTGTGCTGGATTTGGCTAGGGCAGAATTAATTTTATTCACAGTGGCTGGTATGGGGCTGTGCTTTGGATTTGAACACAGGGTTGATAATATAGAGATATTTTTGTTATTGCAGAGCAGGGCTTACACAGAGCCAAGGCTTTTTTTGCTTTTTGTGAGGCTGGTGAGGAAGCTGGGGGTGACTGGGAGGTTGGGAGGAGACACAGCCAGGACAGGTGATCCCAACTGAACAAAGAGATGTTCCAGACCAAATGACATCATACTCAGTATAAAAAGGTGGGGGAAAGAAGGAAAAGGGGGGAAAGAGGAAGGAAAAGGAGAAAGGATCACATTTGGAGTGAAGGCATTTCTCTACCCAAGTCACTGTTACATGTGAGAGGGCCCTGCTCTCCTGGACATGGCTGAACTCCTGCCTGCCCATGGAAAGCAGTTAATTCCTTGTTTTTCTTTTCTTGAGCATATAGCCTTTTGCTTTCTTTATTAAACTCTCTTTATCCCAACCCACAAAGTTCCCACATTTTATCCTTCCAGTTCTCCCCCTGATCCCACTGGTGGGGATGTCAGTGAGTGGCTGTGTGGGGCTTGGCTGCCACATAGGGTGAAACCACGACAATGATTCCAGCTTAGATAATTTCATCTGATTTTTAAGTGCTTTACATGCCTAGTCAATACCTTACTATCTGTCCTCAGAGGGCTGTAATATTTATTAACTTGAAGATGCTATCAAACAACTTGAGTTTGAAATACAGGTCACACTGTTGGCTTTACTAGTGTCAGGCAAGAGCAGTGTTTTGGCAAACATTGCAGCATATAAGCAGAGCTAAGTGCACAAGAAGAAAAATAAAGAGGCTACAGGGTTACTTTCTAGTTGCCAGTAACAAACCTGACATTCTGTAATCGAATTTTCACTTTTCAGTTTACACCGTTGACTCAGAATATCATTTGCAAGGTTTGGAGCTCATGAACAACACTTTCCTGCACACAATGAAAAAAACCCCAACAATTAACTTCCCTGTTAACCAGCCAGTTCAATACTGAATGTAATACCCTCATTTTTTGCTTGCTACTCCTCCAGAAATACTCTGAGCAGCAGCTTGATGCTGCCTGTTGCACACAGGCTCCTTTGCATGCAAGTACAGAAATTAGCAATGTCTCTCCTTGTCCATAGTGGTTGCTGGTTGCAAATAAGTCCCCATCACGCAGATGCCAGCACAGTCTCTCATGATGAGGGTCTCTTAGAGCCACTGAAGCTCTCTTCTCTGCAGGAACCACTGCATGGCACCCAGAGAGCCTTACATTAATTACAGTAATTTCATTATTATAAGCTGCACCTGATTATAAGCTGCACATCGGGGTGTTGGTAACTGTCTTGGGTTAAAATACAGAGTGTGATAAAAGGTATCTATTCTATCACCATCTGTTGAGGGTGGGGGCAGTGATCCTTATCTCTGTGGGAGATATTCTGCTAATGGGCCATCCATTGAAACCAGGCAGAGCATTGTTCTTTATCTTTTCACAACCCATCCTTCCTCCAGCCAGTCATTTTCTGCTAATGGCCATTGAGTCCCACTGTGGGACTGATAAAATTACTGCATCCCATTGGAAGTTGCTCCAGCCAGGGGGAAGAGCCCAACATTTCTTACCAAGATAAAAACAGAGGTTTGGGACACTAAGGGAGCCCCTTTCTCCACTGGACTCCAGAGGAAAACTGGATTTCTCCACATCACCACTGGACCTCCGGAGGGAAACTGCACCTTGTACAGGAGCACTGCTCCAACTGAATCACATCTGTCACTGCAGGAGGATGCAGCCACCATTTAATGGGACTGCTACCAACACCCTGCCTGACAGGGTGTCAGGTTGTACTCTGACTTTGTCAGGGTTTGGGGTTTGTTTCTTTGTAGTACTGTATTTCTATTTTAATTTCCCTAGAAAAGAACTGTTATTCCTAATTCCCATATCTTTGCCTGAGAGCCCCTTGATTTCAAAATTATAATAATTTGGAGGGAGGGGGTTTACATTCTCCATTTCAAAGAGAGGTTCCTGCCTTTCTCAGCAGACACCTGTCCTCCAAACTAAAACAGCAACTTTTCGTTCTTTGTCCATATATAAGCCGCACCTCATTATAAGCCGGACTTTGGGTTTGGACCAAAATTTTAGTCAAAATGGTGCGGCTTATAATCGTGAAATTACTGTACTCTGATCAACACTGACTCACAATATGCTGCGCTGGAAGGAACCCACAAGGATCCTCAAGTCCAGCTGGCACCATCACTGGGGAAGAGCCCTTGGCATGCACAGACATGTCAGAGTGTCTGCAGAGATGAGGTTTCACAAGCACTGTCATGAAGAAACCACTATCAGCCAAAGGCCGGCATTGGATTTACCTGTTACACACAGGTAAATCCCACTGATACCAGTGGAGATTTTTGAGATATTCAGTATTTACATAGCTTCTAAAGTGCAGCCACTTCTGGAGATGTTTTAACCTGAAATCACATTTTAGAGATCTGCTTTTGAAAAGTGGGAGTCAAGTGACCCACTCACTTTCATCCAGTCAAGACTGTAGTGGAAACAGAGCAATGTGATGCATTCACAATTACATATTTGTAGCATCACACCTCTGTGTGCGGCAGTAGGATGGCTTTTAGAATTTCTGGACCTCAGGTGCTTTTTGCTCCCAATACCATTAAAAGCCAATTTACTGAAGCAGCCCATGATGCAAACATCAGACACACAGAAACAACAACTGAAAGGAGACAGACCCTCTGAATTCAAATATTTACAAACAGCTTTAGAAGCTCTAGGATGAAGTCAAGTACTTTCAAGCAGAGACAGAAAACCTAATTGACATAAAAATCCTTTTTTAGGATTCATGAGATTTGTTTTCCAAGATGTAGCTATGATATAAGAAAACGTATTAGGTCATCCAGTCTGCCTCCTTCTGCTCCAAGAGAGGAGTGGTCTCAGTGCTATATTTTCTAATACTTGGCTCAGCCTAGTTCTGCCTGACTCAGTCAACATAAACCAAACCCATTTCTTGGGAATCTTCTTAGTCTTTCTAAATATTTCACTTTGTGGAATTTTCCCCAATATTCCAACCAGAACAATTCAACACAGTATGTATAAAGACACACTGATGTCATGATCATCACACTGCTGATTTCGTATTTATCTCTTTGGACAACCCTAAATAACTTCCCAGCCAGTGTGGTGGTGATACCCCTCTAACGTCTGTCTAGAGTTATGCTCCTCCCCATTTGAACACATTATTGCTGGGCTCTGCTATGACTGAGCCTTCACAAGAAATTCTTTCAGATGTTTTCCTGTCTGTTCCTTCCTCTTGGCACTCAAGACATTATCATTATTATTATACTTGAGGAAAAGGAGAAGAAAAAGAAAGAAGTGAAAAGACAAAACCACATTTTTTTCATGCTACCCCAGCTGTGTAGGCACAGAAAGACCCATTCTAAATAGCTGGCCTACACACATAACTCAAGGTTTACCTCGAGGATTTATGATAAATACATTTGTTTTAATTTCTGCTTTCTCTTAGTTGCCTCATACAATCTTTTTTTCTCTTGAATTTTTATTAGAACCTTTGAGTTTTCCATTGTTGTTTGAACAGTTCAGAGAAATGATGCTGCCCCTACAGGAGCTTAACCAGGCAGAGTTTCTGCTCTTACATATCTCAATATCAAGATGATGAACAGAGAATGTGCCTTGAAGGATTTTCTTTTCAGAATTTGCTGCCAAGGGACTGTACAAGTTCCATGATCAGTTACAGATGGAAATTGATCTGAGATCCCCATAGCATTTGTTTTCCTTGCATATTACCCTTTCTGCTTTAAAAGAAAGACAAAAAAAAGTCATTCCCTCAAAACAGCCTTTCAAGTTTGTGAATCTTTTCAAAAACATAGTCTTCATTGTTTTTTTGAATTATCCTAACATACCCTTCTAACTCAAAGTGGTAGAGGAAGATGTGCACAGATACTTCAAATTTTCAAAAATATCGACAGTTTTAAGAAATAACTGATTTTATTTGTACTTTCTGACCAAATCAAGACTTTTTTCAGCATTTGACATTTTAAACATCTAAAGCAGAACAGCAAACAAAGCAACATACCACAGTTTATCTTATGTGTTAAAAATGTGCTCAGCTGTTGCATACAACCATCTCTCTGCAACACACAGAGCTACCAGTCCTACTCCAGCCAGACTAAGCTGCCCTTTACAGGGTTCTCCTGGGGTAAACTCCCATCCCAAGCAACTTAACCTCATAAGTGATCATTATTCTAATTTTACTCATGGAGAAGCAGAGACAAGCAAGACAAAGCATTTATCTAAAAACTTCGAGGTGCATTTCACTGAGTTGCGTAAACTCAGCCTGCTGTTTTAATAAGAGCAGACTCTTCCCACTCGAAGAGAAACTTTGTTCAAGTTATTACTTTTGTGAGCAGAGCACAGGTATTTTAACATACTGGTAGCTCTGCCAGAAAGCAAGACTGTTTTGGTTTTTTTTCCACCATTACAAAGTCCAGTCACATGCAAGTGAGTTTCTGCCTGGCTGCAGGGCTTGCAATAGTAAGAGGTTCTGGCAATAGCTGCACTCCCTATAGGATATATACAGCAACTGGGTCAGCCTGTTTACAAAATCGCTTGTGATTATCACAGCAGTGCTCAGCAGCTATGAATACATCATACCAGAGTCTAATTAAAGACAGGCATAGCTAAAGCACTGCAAAATAAAGCAGCAATAAAGCTATTCAGGAATGGGAAGAGGTTAGTTTTTACTCTAAGCCCCTTGGAGATTCAGCTAACCAGGTTTATTCCAATCAAGAATTAAAACATACATCTATGAAGGGAGGCACTTCATATCCTCAGAAAAATAGTGAATTTTGTAACAAGATACAGCAGTTTCAAGGATAAAAAAACTATTTTAAGGGGAAAACTGAGAATAAAGAACTAGTTAAACTTAGTGATTTTTTACATAAAATGGATATACATAAAACACCATTAGACCAAGAGCTGTGTAAAGCATGTGTTCTTATCCTTACCCTTTAGAATGCGGCTGGAACTCTCCTTCCTCTCCTAAATACACCTACTGCATGAATACCTCATGTGATGCTTCAGGATTGACTCCCCATCTGTCTAGTCCCTGTGATTCACAAAATGCAGTCTTCTTCAGGCCAGTCTATTCCTAAATGACAGAGCACGGGTTAGAAGGGAGGTAGGAAAGTGCCTATTTCTATCCCACCTATGGAAAGGAGAAAGCTGTGTTTTCTGCAACAAAATAGTTATGCTAATGCTCCCAGCAAGCAATGGATTATACCAACACTAAGATATCCTCCAACACTGCCTGAGTCATCATTATTTTAGGGTGAAAATTTAAGGGAAGGGAAACAGCCATTTTTGAAGAGACCAACTTCTAGCAAATGAGTACTACAGAAAAAATAATGAAAAGTTAGGCAGGGCAACCCATCCTGCACTTATACTTTTTCAGAAAGTGATCTTTTCTTTTCCTCCATCCATTTGCTTTTGCAAATGTTACACAAAAGAAGGTGAAAAATCAGTGATTCAGTCCATTTGTCTCACATCTACCTTCACAGGCACTTCCATCAGTTTAATCTTATTGTACAAATAATTTGTATATTGCCATAAGTGCACTCATAACAGAGTCTGCCCCCCCACACGAAGTTTAAGGCCATTCATATTTCCTTTACAGAACCTCAATTCCCTTTTTGATGCATGCACTTTTGGCCCCTTGCATGTTTATACTGTGAAAGCTTTAAGTTTCACAGCACCAGAAGAGATTGTCTTGATTTTTCATCTTAAATAACAAGGAAAACATTTTTATTTATCCTTGATTTCATGTTAGAAAGCATCAAGAGCTGACTAGAGCTGCTGCAGTCACTCTGTTGAAGATGCTCAGAATGGGTCTTTCTCTTCACCAAAACAAGCAATAGATAATTCTCTTTCCTGCCCAGTATGAGAGTCCAGGCTGCCCTTCTTCCCAAAGGTGAATTCAAGGGAACCAGACCCTTCCCCTCAGCTGCATAGATATGCCCCAGAACCAAGAACTTCTGAGGGTTCATCAGAGGCTCTGGGTAATTCACTACCAGACAGGTCACAATCCACAGACAACACATGGAACACAAAAATGTCTTAAGCACATTATAGTTGAGCAAAAATTCAAAGTAACTAAAATGATTTAAAATCAGAATAAGAGAGACACTCACCACTGCAGTACAGAGCACTGCATATAAAATGTTAACTTCTACAGCATTTTTTTGGCTGTGTAAAGAACTCAGGTGCTTCTCCCACAAAACTGCAAATTTCCTAAAATCAGCTTCTCTTACAGCTTAGAATGACTGGTAACATGAAGTAAGGACACTGAACAAAAACTAAGCAGCTCACCAGAAATGCCTTTTAACACAATCAGCACCTCTTCAATTAACAATCTTAGTGAGGTAGAGCTGTTGATGTTTAAAAATTTATGTAGATCCACTATGATAAAACCTCTACTGAATGCTAATAACAATGTTCATCATCTTAGGTAGCATTTCATACACATCTTCCAGGCAGAGTAAGTTTACTGTAAAAAAATTATTTAAAATTCATTATTACATATAATAGTTCCATTATTATATGGACTTAGTTAATATTTCAGTCTCTTCTGTTGTACTATCTGAAAGTTTAGGGTACAATGAGAGTGCTGTGGGCAGGCAGTGGTCTGGGAAGTATTGTCCAATGGAAAGCACAGAAGAACAGAATATAACAGCAACCTGAAAAACTTAAAACTTGAAAAAATAGCACTTGAGCTACCTGAAATTAAACTAATTATAACAGGTAAGATTGACAAGCAGCAGCAAGAAATCCTTGTGTTTTTGTGGCCACATGCAAAACAGTGTTGATATTAACACAAGAAAGTAAAACAGACAACAAAAAGCAAACGATTTCCAGATCAAGAAAAACTGAAACAGCTCCAGGTGGTTTCAAGAAAAAAACTGAGCACTCCTTTTTATTACTGTACTGTAATATACAGTATATTTGAAGTACAGAAACTCAAAACCAGTTAAACTTCAAAGACCCAAAAGCATTCCCAATGTGGAGTCCACTATGTCCCAGTGTGTTTCTTGTGCCCAACAGGCAGCTCACGTGCCAAGCCTTCTCCAGCCATTCCCCAGCATTTCCAGGGTAGTCAGTGACACTGTTCCAACAACACTACTTCTTCTTGAGAGCCCTCTTTCCTTCCCCCTTCTTTGGTTTTTCCTTGCCACGGAGCTTTTTCATTCGCCTCATCTCCTCCTTGAAGTCCTGATGCTCATCCCTAGATGGGGAAGAAGGAATAAAGTTTACTTTCTCTTGGTATGCAGAGATACAATAGTTCTTTGAACTATACGCTGGAAATGGAAAAAACCCCACAAAAATCAAAACTTTTTTTTTAAACTATGAAGTCCCTACTGAAGTTAGTTGCAATGTATTCCATGTTATTGCTGGCAGCATCACTGACTAACAACATGAAATATTTCCTCTGATACTTTGAGAACTAACAGGGTTGTCCTCAGAAACAAAGGGCATGTGCACATATGTATTATTTCAATTACATTTATGGATCCCCCTCGTTTAAATGAGCAGTAAAACACAAAAATCAGCAAGAGACAAGAATAAGATTTTCACCCTTGTTACCCAGCTGACAGCACATTGTGTTCCTGTGCTCAGGTCATTAGCTCCTAGGGAAACAGGGCCATGCTGAGCAGCAATTACAGCACATGGCACTGACTTTAGGAATGAGTTATGAAGATGGCATCAGTACTGGTAGAATCTTAATAAGAGAATAAAACAGGAGGATGAAGGGGCTGGCAGAGAGAATTAATTCTCAATCATTTTCTAGTAAGTTCTATTAATCTGCCCCTGTATTTTTTAGTGCAAAGTGATTTTCAAGTCATAACTGCATCCCACGTGGCCTAAGATGGCTGCACCGCTATTTTCAAACACAACTTCTCTAAATAGAAACAAAAAGCTTGTGATTACCAGCCCCATTAGTCTGATTCTTGATTACACATTTTTTTTCCTTCTAGCAACTCTCTGTATACAGAGCAGCTAGAGAAGGAATAGGGGAAGGAGAAGAGTAAAGAACATTAGCATCACATTGAGGCTGTCTGTGTAAACAGCCAGTCTAGAAAGTGTTGGCACACCCACCTAAATCAAGAGCATCCTGAATGCAATCCTTAAAGATTAGTATTGTCACACTAGCAACAGGTAATCTGTTTTGACTATACTGAGGGTTTGTAGCCTCACTTTTAAAGGTTTTTTTAGTGCTACCTGATTTAAGTAAAAGAACTGCATTTGACTCCTGCTGATGGTCTTCAGTAGTACAATTCCCCCGATACAGACCGTGGAAGTTAATTTAGAAATTAGACAACTGCTTTGAATGAAACTGAAAACAAGAAGACTATTTAAATCACATTTGAATTTATTTTGAAGAATAAGAAGGCCCTCTGGCCTAACAGAGACTTTGTCTCTTCTGAATTTTACTAATTAGCTGTTGAATGACTGGTGTTAACATCATCTCTGTGTAGCACATTCATGTGCCACATTCAGAATTACAGACTCATCTCTTGTCTATCAGAAAGCTTTCTTCTTTTCCCCACAACGCAAAAGCAGGAGTTATTTCTAAGGTAACTTCTGGCCCACAACTACACTCAAGTATTTCTCACAAAAAGTTCCACTTATGGTAGAAGTTAGATAGCAGTCACTTGGCTCTCCTTGCCCTCAGTGCAACAGTCAAGTGCCTATTTCCATGTGTACCATATTCAGAACTAAACATTCCTCCTCTTTCCCTTGAGGAAAAGAACTGCAACAAGACACTGCCACCCATCTCCAGTCCTGCTCCCACCCTACAAGCTCAGGAATTACCTGTAGAGGCCAAAGTAGCGGAGTTTCTTCATGAGGGCATAGTAGGTGTTGTGAGGGGGGTACCAGCTGTACACCTCCTCCCTCTTGGCCAGGGGCTGCTCACTGAACAGCTTCACCACCTTCATGGATTTGGAGTCAGTGGGCCTGACAACCTCACCAAATATCTGGGCGCTCAGCCGGGCCATGCGCAGGGCATAGCTGGAAACGTTGGACATCTCCCCAGGAACAGTGGGCACACACAGAGGGACCTTCCTGCAAAAGCAAACAGAAGAGCCACAACTCTTCAGATGGCTGAGTAGAACAAGCTATTCCAGAATTAAGGCAAACCAAAGAGTGTATCACACACTGATCACTCATCTGACATCACACATTGCTTGCATAAAATCAGTCTAATATTTAAGCATGTAACCCTGCACATAAAGAACATCTACATGAACTCAGGGACAATTCCCAGCCTACAGATAGCAATACCAACCATAAAAGTACCTCCACTGCACCATGACATACCATGGCTAGCACAGTTTATTTGCAGAACACACTCAGCTTGCCCAAGACAACCCTTAAATGCCAGCCACAGAACAACTGCAGTATGAGCTCTCCTAGAAATCACACCTGTGTGATACCACTGACTGTACAAAAGCACAAGGTAAAGCACCACTTGAACATACAGAGAAAACAACCTGGAAGTTTCTCACCCTATTTAAAACATTGTTATAATCCATTAAACAATGGGCTATAAATAATGTTTCTCTATATGAATCACACAGATCCTTCCAATCTCAATTCCCTTCCCTTGATCATCTCCATCAGCCTTTTCTCCATTCTCTTTTCAGTCTCTCACAATAACTATTCTTGAGAGCAAAACAGTCATTTACCCATGCCAGATTCTTTTTTCCAAGAAAATCCATCAGCAGCTTCCCACTCTTTTAGTCATCTCTCACCTAAACACCTCTACAATAAAAATGCCCCAAAGACAAAGTCATCGGTATCACGCCACCAGACAACATCCACTCTGCTAAAGTAGCAAGAGAAAGGTGCTCTCTCAGCTTTTCTAATCCTCCCCATTTTAAGTCTTTACTCTTTCTTTGCAGAACAGGCTGTAGTAGACAATAATAGGAAACCCATAACCCTGTATCAGAAGTAATATCTTGTCTGGTATTTTGCCTTTTTGAATGAGTGATTACATAAGTCTCCAGACAAATTAAGCTGGTTCATTCAAGAGCACGATACTGAGATTAAAGTTAAAAATCATTGTTTTAAAAAATATTGCACAGCTGATACCAGAATATGAGCATAACAAATTAAAGATCACAGATAGGAGTAATCATCAGGACAGTGCTAAGTCAACTTCAGTATGATTGCACAGAGCCTGTTGTTCTGTAACACGAGTTTGAAGTATTCATAACCTCACATACATACAGTTGCTCATTGGAGGACCTCCTTTGATTTACTCCTGTTAGCAAAGCATTCTAAAGGAAGCGGGGGGGGGGGGAAAATCAAGCATGAAAATAATAGGAGTAATTTGAGAAGAGAAAATAATGGAAAAAGTAACAAAAGCAAAGGCAAAGCATCAGAGACCTCGAGCTAAGGCAGTATGCCTAGTGCGAGAAGGCAGAAGCTCTTAAGTGATTGCAGGGCAGCACTTCAACGTCAGTTGCAGGGGGAAATGATCACTAAGTTTTGCTAAATCATCTGTTTCAGAACAGATATTCAGAACATCCAGTTCTAATGCCTACATTCAGAGAGAAAGCAGCAAACTGCCCTCCAAACTCTTAATCACACGATACCAAAAATAACTTTACCACCAGACTCAAACACACAATTTACTTAATCTCTACTCAGAGCAGCCTTAAAATGGAAACACCTTCAGCTCCTGAACAATGTACACCTGGGGTCTGAGCAACCTGATCTGAATCGCTACAGGAATTATTACAGCCCGAGCTAAGGCTGGAGACCTCCGATAATCCTTGGCCGACTAAAAACGCTTTGAGAAAGAAGCAAAGCAGAGGCTGCAGACTCCCAAGAGCCAGAGCCATCCAAAGCCTGTTCTGGGGTGATCCTGTGAGACGAAAGAACACTTTCGTTGTTGTCACCTCCAGCAAGGACATCTTCAGGATCGCCCACACCTAACCCAAACCCAGCCCTGCGGCTCCACCTGCTCCCGGCTCCCCTCCAAAGCCAAGCATTCCCATCCCGGGCTCCCTTATTTTTTATTCCCAGTCCACCAGCTTGTTTCGGACCGCTCCGTTCCAGGAGAACACTCTTCTGCCCGCGTTACTCCTGGGTTTTCCCAGCAGCACCGCAGGAAGACCAGGCCGCCACGGAGCCCCACCCGCGGCGCCGCCGCCTCAGGCCGCGCTTCCCTGCGGGACAGGAGAGCCGGGAAGCGCCCGAGGGCTGCGGCTCCCGGGAACACGGCCCCGCCCGGCACCCCCGAACCCGGGACCCCCGTTTAGCCCCGTTCAGCCCCGCTCGGCCCCTCTCACCCGCGGCCTGAGGAGCGGCGGCGCTGCCCGAGGGAGGCGGCGCGCACGGGTGACGTGAGGGGCGGCGCAGCGAGGGAGCCTCCTCCTCCTCCTCCTCTCTGCCTCTGCTATTTGGTCCCTGCTGCTGGTACGCTGGAATCACCGTCAGTCCTTCGTTGGAAAACTTTCCATGCCTTCTTTCGATGTACTTCTTTTCTTACAACTCTGACTCTTTTCCTTACAGGTAGCTCCACACAGCTCTGACTCCTCCTCTCCTCTCTGCATGACTGGCTAAACCCCAAACTCTCCCTTTCCCTACCCCGTCTGTCCCTTGAACAGCCCCATGTCCCTTCCTCCTCACAGCGCAACCAGCAAGCTCCATCCCAAACTGCAGCAAACCCTCAGTTTTACCTTGCCCACTCTTTTATAACATTCCCTCATTGGGCTGGCAAGGCTGTTCCCACTCCTCAGTAATCAGTACAACTGTAATTCATCAGGAGAGATTGCCTTCACTGTCCTTCCCACCTATCTTCCCGCACTCCCCGCACTCAGTGGCGGCTCCTCGGGTGCTGTCCCTGCGGTCACAGAGTCACGGAATCACAGAATATCCTGAGCTGCAGTCACAGAATATCCTGAGTTGGAAGTCACCCGCAAGGACCATCGTGTCCAGCTGTTCGCAGTACAACCCGAGATGTCACACACCATGAGAGGGTCACACCTGCTTGTGTCAAGAACGTTTTTGTTGGGACTCTCGTTTGTTTTCCTCCCTTTTGTAAGCAGCTTTGGAGTTACATGCTTAATCTAATAATGAAAATTGTAAAGCGGTTATCCTCATTAAAAGCTGATGACAAGTCTGCACAGAGCCTTATTCTTTGGTGTGAGATGTCCACAATGACACATCCAGTCAGCAGCCTCACTCCATTAGAACATGTGTTCAGGTTAATAAAACCAAGCTGGTTTTATCCTTGGGAGAAGGCTGGAGTTTACATAAAGAACTGAAATCTGGGTGTCTTGACCAGGCTGCAAACTGGGACAAATGTCAAAATCCAGTTTTAGTGAAAGGAGATGAAAGGGAGAGTTTGGGAGCCACAAATGTTTGCCATTCACTGTGTCTCCAAACCACTTGGAGAGATTGTTTCTCTACTCCTCAAATTCTGGGCATATTTCTCCTGTGCTCCTTGTCAACCTCATAACTTTTGCTTCTCTCCTGCTGCTTATTTTCAAAGATGGTTATTCAGCTGCATAAATATATCTGCCTGAGCAAATTTACCTTCACCATCTCAGTCTTTCAGCACAAGTGTCCTCTTGGTCCCTCAGTACTGGTGAAGGTGGTGAGTTGGTCACTCACCTTCCTGCCCCAAACCTGGAGTGGGATGTGTGCCCAGGGGAGCCCCTGAGGTGTGAGGATGGAGACCTGACCCTGCTGTGCTTCCCCTGGCACCCTTCTGGCCACTGTCAATCTCACTAGACATGAGCTTTCCCAGGGCTTAATTTATGCTAATTTTTAATCAGTGCCAGGAGGTGCTAAATCAGACTCTGTGCAAACATCTGAGTAAATGACAATTATGTGATTGCATTTATATGCCAAACGTGTAATGCCATCGAAGGAGGAAATTGGGTTTGTCTGGCTTGCCCTGTTTTCTAGAAGAGGAGAATCTGCCAAGCATTGAACAAATTGTTATTTTGTCATCCTTCCTTGATTAATTTTCTGTCCCCTTTTCCATGCTTGTCACAGGCAGAGCAGTCTCATGACCTGGGCAACCCAGTCCCCTTTCTTGTCCTTTTTGAACATTGGCACGATCCTCTAATTTCTTTGTATTCCTGACCTAGAGGAAGGTGTCCCTGCCCATGGCAGGGAGGGGTTGGAACTAGATGATATTTAAGGTCCCTTCTGACCCAAGCCTTTGTATGATTCTGTGATTATTAAGAATTAACATTCATGAAATTTCTTTAACCAGTTATTCAAACACTGTCATGTAAAAGTTCTCTAGATATCCTAATTTTAAATGTTTGCTCTAGTAGATCTTGCCTACCATATTCATTACTGACTAATGGATGGAAAAGGGCTTCTTTTTTCTTTTTCCCTACAAGATAAGAAAAGTGTCTTTTTCCTAATCTTCCTAAGGAGGAAATAGAGGGTTTTAGCATTTCTGTGCTGTTTTACCATCTCTAGACATACTCACCAGCATTTTTGCACCCTTCATTTTACTGTCTGTAGTCAGACCATTTATGCTTTTTCTGTAGTCTTCCTTTTTTGTATTAACAGAACATTTTTTTCCTGTATTTTTGCCTTTCTACACTGTTCTATACAATGCTTTTAACTTCTGAATGTTTCCTTCACCTTGCTGCTGAGACAAAGTTGTCCTTCAGCCAAAATTGGCCATTTTGTTAATTAAGCAATCATGACTTTATGGAGTAAGATCATAAGTATTCTCATTTACATTTCTGTCTCTATTTTTGAATCACAATTTTCTCGTCATTTCTCCCATCTTGACGGAGAAGGTCTTTCTGAAGCATCTCTCTGTTTGTGTGTGTGTGTGTGTGTGTGTGAGAGAGAGAGAGGGGGCAGGGGGAGAGAGAGACAATTTTCCTGACTGGGACTGTCCTTTGTCCTTGTTACAACAACTGTCCTTGCTATAACCAAATTATGATTGCTGGCTCCTAAACAACCATCCCCTTTTTGTTCCATGATTAAGTTGTTTAAACATTGTGAGTTCAAAAATACTTCTTCCATGCAGACTGGAATAACTTCTGTCATAGAAAAAAAGTTTTTGGAAAGTGTAATGAGATGAAACTTCTGGTTTTTGGGGCTTTTTCCTCATACAGCTTCAAACTGAGAAAGAATTCTGGTACCTTGGATGGATAAGCAAAGTGATTCTCTGCAGGCATCCCCACTCCATTTCACCCCTCCTCAACAGGGTTAGTTGGAACAAGTTACTGTCTCTGCATCTCTAAAATAATGATGGTGGTTTCATATGCACTCTTACCTTCTCAATCTTCAAATTTCTTCATTTATGTTAAAGGATTGGGGCAAAATATTTTAATACTCCATTTTGGTAAATCATCCTGCCTGATTTAGTAGTTACATCAGTTCAATCTCATTCCTTCCTCCTCATCAATGAAAATAATTTAACTTACATTTTATCCACAATCTGAAAACTGGGGAAAACATCTTCCTCTTTCCCTCAAAGTATTTTTGCTGCCTATACTAGCAGGCTCCAGCAGGGCCTTTTTGGTGTGGTGGAAGCACAAATATGAAAAGGTCTGCATTAGTTACATTTTTCTGCTTTTGCTCAGTTGTTTCTCCTGGCAACCATTACTATCATTAAGTCAAAATGTGCACTTACAAGACCCTATTTCTGTCACTGGAGCTCTGTTGTTGCTGTGGTTATGAGGAGAATTGCTTGCAGAGCACCCAGCCAGGGTTAGCGTGCCAGTAAGGCAGCATGCAGACACTCAGGATGGAAAATCAGGGTCACATCAGTCAGCAAAACAACTTAACACATCTGCAAATTTGCAGAGACAGACAATGATCTGGTTTGCAATCCATGGACCCAAAAAGTCTTGCTCACTTTATCTGTCACACTATGTCTCCCTATGGTCTGCCAGGGAATGCAAACTCAACATCTCCACTCTGAGGTCTTCAGAGTCCAAACGAGACTTGGCATGCTAAGGGAATGGAAGGATGCAGCAGAGACTGACTGCAAGAATGGATGGGTCTGTGATGAGCTGAATTCAGTGGACATGTTGTTAGATCCTTCTGAGCTTTTCATTGCAAGCAGAGCAAAGTGTTTGGACTTGCTATGAGGATGGGTGATATAAAAGAGTGGGTCAGCTAATTCAGAGTAAGTTGTAGCTGGGGTTGGAGACTCAGAGTCTGCTGCAGTTTGGGATGGTGGCTGCTGGTTGTGCTGTGAGGAAGAAGGGATAGGTGGTTGTTCAAGGGGCAGACAAGGTAAGAAGATGTGTGAGGGACAGACAGGTTTAGGTGGCTGGGTAAGGGATAGATTTGGGTTAGCCAGTCATGTAGAAAGAAAAGGGAAACTTGCAGAGATGAGAGAAGCAGTCAATGCTGTGTGAAGCTGCCTGTAAGAAAAAGAGTCAATGCTGTGTGAAGCTGCTAATAAAGGAGGCAGAGTTGTGTGGAGCTGCTTTTGAGGAAAGGAGTCAGAGTTGCCTGAGAGAAGTTCATTGGGAGAAGGCATAAAAAGTTTTTAATGAATGATTGGTGTTGGTGTCATTCTGGCCTGTCTTGACATAATTGCTGCAGAAAGGAGTTAAAGGAGAGTGAGTTGACAATAAAAGACAACATGGGCATTCTCTCTATAGGGACTGTTGTGGTGGAAAGTAATGAAGGGACTGGAGAGACATTCATGGAACACATGCAAAGCAGCTAAAAAAAAAGAGGAAGAGAGCTCATGATAAAGTACAATAAAGACCTTTTTACAAATACTTGGCAGTGATTTTGTTTACAGTTAGATTGTTTGATCAAGAGCAATCTGGAATTGTTTATCTAGCTAATTCATCTTGTGTATGTGTTTTAGTTATAACCAGTTATAGTTATAGTTTAGTTATAAAGCTGAATGACATCTTTAGGGAAAAATATTGGTAAAATGCAGCACTTCATCCATTGTTTGTCCTGAGAAGGTAAAGGTATACTCAGAAAGAAAAAAAGATCATAGTGACAGTTTGCTCATTGGTGCTCGTTTATTGACATTGAGAGGAAAGAAGCATCTGAAGTTGGATCATTTGATCTTGGAAATGAGGCATTTGGGCAATACCTGTATGACAAAGTGATCAGCTTCCCTCCTATGCTCAGAACTATCATGCTGTAACATGATCTGTAACAATTTCTGGTTGCAAATACTGACATAAGGGAACAAAATCATCTGAGTAAGTAGAAAGACCCTCTGAGCATTTGGTAAAGCTGCATTGGCTACATATGTGTTTAGAAAGAGTTTGTTATTCATTATGTGTTTGTGATTAATTGGCAGACTTCAACTGTATTTTGTAGCACAGTGATTCGTGCTGAGCCACGGAGACATCTGAATTGCAAATCCCTCTGGAGAGAAATGTGTGGTGTTAAGAGACTGACAGACTTTGGGTGGGCATTTGAAGGATATTTTGACTTTCAAGTAACTCATCAAACTAATGCCAGAGTGGAATCCACAAAGATGTCACTATTAAGATGTCACTTCTCTTTAGACTGAGGAGAAGGGATATTTCTTAGTGGTTAGATGAATAGTTTGGGATCTTGGGGTTTTTTTGCAACTCCTTTGCTAACTCACTGGATGACCTTCAGCAAGTTAATTAACCTGTCTGCCATTTCATCCCTCTGTAAACTGGGGAAAATAATGTCTGCTTCAGAAATGGGTTTGAAGATTAATTGATTCTTAGAAAATGCTTCAGCTTCCCCGTGTGAAAAACATAGTACAGAAGTGTTGTTTTTACTTTACTAACAACATGCACGTAAAACTTTTAAAGGCAACAGTAACAAAGACAAATTTTTTTTTGCAGGAACAGAGGATTGCAGAGGGGAGGAAAAAAAGGAAAAAAAATGTTAAAATGACAGAATCAGCAAAAGAGAAGAAATAATGGAGCTATCTGGCTCACTGCTGATAAAAGCTCTTGCAGTTTCTCTTCCATCATTCCTTGCAACACTCATCAAGAGGGACATCCACCAAGCCTTCAAATGGGGTCAAAGAGCTGTTCATCTCTAATTCTGTTTGACCAAGTGTGAAAACAGAGTGAATAAAAATGTTCCAGCAATAGAATTTTCAGGCATACATCAATCTCTTAAACATAAAATCCAAGGGAATTAGTTGGGTCAGTTTGAGTTCACATTTCTGTTTCTTCAAGTTGAACTCTTTTCAAGGTACTGTCTTGGATCTAGACCTCTTGGCTTTGTGAGCTGGTGGTTCCCCTGAGTTTCAGCAGATTTTGATTTTGCATCCCTTTTGACCTCTGTGGTGCATTTCAACCTGCATGTTTTCCTGGTTTAAGTCCCTTCTTGTCTTAGGATATCTTGACCAGCGCTGATGACAGGATACATGGTTAGGTCTTTGGGAGCACTCTGGCTGCTTTGATTTCTGAGTCAGCAGATTTTTCCAAGATCTGGCTGGACTCCCAGCTACCCAGTCATTTCAGTAGTGCTCTTTGTAGAGCTAAAAATCATTGATCAACCTTTCCCTCTCTTTCTGTCTTTTGAAGGCAGAGTTATGGAAACAAATAATAATTTTGGTTTTAGTTTGGAGTTCTTTGCTGCAGTCCTGGTGGGTGACATGAGGCTGCTGTTAGTTATGTAACCAGAGCTGCTCTCTGTTTTTGAATTTTCCTGTCTAGAGAATGATAATCAATCCTGCATGCACTTCTCAGCCTCTGTTACTTCAGCCTATCAAGACATTCTGCAGAGGCTTTTTTTGGTTCAGTTCTTTCTCTCTGACCTTGCTAGTACCCAGGCTGAGTAAGTTGGGCTCCTACACATGATTTGTGGACATTTTTCCTGAGAAAAATTTCTTCTTCAGATTTTATGTCTCTGAGTCCCAAATTTGGTTTTTTGTTTGTTTGGTTGTTTTTTTTTTGTTTTGTTGTTTGTTTGAGGTTTTTATTTTCTTTTTTGTTTGGGTTTTCGGGGTTGGTTTTTTTTTTTTTTTTTTTTTTTTTTGTTTGTTTGTTTGGGTTTTGGATCCTTGGGAAATTTTGTTCCTTAGTCCTGGAAACATTATTTCTCTGGAAACAAGTAAGTTCTTGCAGGCAGTGTTTGGTGGGTACTTACTGGAGACCTTTGCAACAAAGGGGAATAAATACCTGTCTTTCATGGCCCAGGAGTTTTCACTGCAACAACTTCAGAGTAGAAGGTGTAATTGTGGTATCATAGTTCTAAAGCTTGAGGCAGGGAATTGAACTGCACAAATGGATGAACTCTGAATAACCAACTACAGTAATTTCACGAATACAAGCCGCAGCAATATGACAAAAATTTTAGTGGAAACCCGGAAGTGCGGCTAATAGTCGGGGGCGGCTAATATGTGAATAATTTTCTGACATTTACAACCCCAGACGTGCCAGCCAGGGCACCGAGCCAAGCACCTGCCAGTAAAAGCCGGCATTCCGCAATTGTTACAGTGTTACCGTGTTGCCCTGGCTCCCTGCAGGCAGCCATTGCTGCGGCCCGGGGGGGAAGGGGAAGCCCGCGCAGCCATTGCCGCGGCCCAGGGAGGAGGTGGGGTGCTTTGTCTGCCGCTGGCGCCACGGGCGCGGGAAAGCTCCGTCCCTGCCCGCCGCCGGCGCCACGGGCGCGGGAAAGCTCCGTCCCCATCCGCCGCCGCTGCTGTAGGAGCGGGGGAAGCTCCGTCCCTGCCTGCCACCGCGGGGCAGCGCCGACCCGGGGTGACCGAGCCCAGTGGCAGCGGCGGCCGGCCCCGAGCGGCAGCACCGGGCTGGGCCACCTGGCCCCGTCAGCGGCCCCTAGCGGGCCGAGCCTGCACAGCCTTAGCTCAGCCAGTAAACCCCGCCCTCCCGCGGTTCTGTTACTAATTGCACGCGGGTCCTCGCTGCGAACGACAGAGCGGCTTATATTCGGGTGCGGCTTATCTATGGACAAAAACCGAAATGTTTGCCAACACCCAGAGATGCGGCTTATACTCAGTGCGGCTTGTATTCGTGAATTTACTGTACTTTATTTTGATGTAAATATACTTGGTGATAATAAATGAAGAGAAGTAAACACAAAACTGTTGGAGATGGCACATGCTTGTATCTAAATACAGAATTTATCATCCTAGATGTCAGCTGCTTTTACATCAGCATACAATGTATTTTTTTACACCTTTTTTTTAAAAAAAAAATTTAAATTATTTTACTCTGCTGGGACTTCACAGCCAAATAGGATAGATGAAGACTGAAGTCCTGCTTCCAAAAGGGAGTGCTTTTAGAGTATATGGTTTTTTCCAAGCAGGTGCTGGTTTTTGTTTTGCTTACTGGTTTTCCCTCCAGATGCTTCTGTGATGGTTTATGATCTATGAATTCTGACTTTTAATTAATAATTATTTTTCTTTTGTGACTTAAAGAAGCAATGAATTTAACTGGTAGCTGTTGTGATACACACATTATGAAACCCTACGTTATCCGCCTATGAACGCTGTGGCACTGTCTTTCACTGGATTAGTTCACAAAACACTGCTGATAGAAACCATGTCCAAAAATCTCTGGGAATGACCAATGTATTCTGAAATCTGTCAGAAGTTTAGGGAAGGTTGTTCAGTGTGTCTTGCCATGTCAGGCAAACTAAAAGTACTGCAGATGTACCTTTCCATGAGACTGTTTATATGCACTGCATATTGATGCAGTACAGAAAACCCAGAATTAATCAACTTTTAATATATTGAAGATCAATGTGTTAGATGTAACTTTAAGAATAAAAGCCACTCCTTACCAAAAATATGTTTATTTTTGGCAGACAGAGGTCTGAGTTTTTGCTCTCAGTCAGTACTCTTTGGCCCTAGTATCTCATCTCTGCCATCCTGGATTCTTCTTGCTATTTCTATAAGAGTCACAAGATCTATGAATTTTAATGAAGTGATATCTCCTGTTTACAGCTCAGCCCAATGGTGGTGATGCTAAGAGCCATCTTGCTTTTGTAGCTGGCTTTAAGGCAGCAAGTGACCTTGCTGTACAACTGCATTCAGAGCAATGTCACCTTCCTCACTGCAGCAGGAAATGGGTTTTTCCTCTAGCAGGATTTTGGGTAGGAGGCTGGGCTTGATGTATCCAAAAGGTAAACAGGGGAAGCAGAGATGGGCTTGAATTCAACAGCAGTCCTCATAACAAAGCTTTTGGGGAAACAGCTCTGTGGAAGCCTGTCCAGCTCAGAGGAGAAGTTGTAGAATATGATGTTGACTACCATGCTGGCAAGACAGTAAGCAGGACAGACTGGCTGCTGTGATCTCAGAGGGCAGCATATTGGAGTTGAATCTCTGCTTCTGAAAGCTGGGGCTAAGATCTCTTTTCTGTTGTAGGAAGATGAATTTGAAAGAACCTTGAGGGCTAAATATTGCCCTTGTGCTTTAGCTGAGTTGTCTCCCAGCAGAACTTTCTCTTTCTATGGGGGCATACACCTGTGTAGATCAGGCCATTTCTTTTTCTTTAAAACTTTCGTTTTTCTCCTTTGTTATTAGAAACACTTGAGTGTCTACCCAGGACTCAAGACAGAAATGGCTTTCCCTGGTATTTGAATTCAAAACTCAACATGTGCAAGGTGTCACATTTAGATCCTACCACATGGCTGAAAAAACCAAAACTGTTGGCAATACCTTCAGAGGTGAAGTGATATTTCCCAAGTTCTTCTGCAGTTTACCACAGTGCCCCTAGACCCTCAGGCTGTGTGGAGGCTGTGCAGGGGTTCAGGGATAATGTTTGAATTAGGCTGAGTTTGCCTACCTGGCCTTACTTTCTGTACCTTGCAGCTCTGCTAAACTTCAACTGCTTGGGCTGAGATTTTCCAAGCATGATGTCCACACTGGGCAGTTTGGGGAAAAGTTTTGTTTAAAATAGTTCATTCTTGTTTTGCCTGAGCTTAAAAGCATTCCTGGAGATGTTCTCACGAGGAGCAGTGATTATCATGCATAGCCATGTCCACAGTGCAGCCTTGGGTTGTTAACAGTGATGTGGTTTTGACAGTTGACAGCTAAATAATGAAGAGTAAATTTTAACGGGAGGAAGCAATTTTAGTGAAAAGCCAACAGCCTTTTGTTTTGTCTTTGGAAAAACAACATTATACAGTGGTTCTTTTTATCTGTGTACTGTCTTTTACTGGTCTCTATGTGAAGCCATGTAGTGACAGCCATTCCCTCTGCTTTATTGAAAAATAAGTTCTAGAACTTGTCACCTACCTGTCCTTCTACCTTCTGCCCAGCAATTCATTTTACTTTCTCCAAAACCAAATTTGTTCTTTTGATGGTATGCTCCATTCAGCTCCTGACCTCTGATCAGTTCTGCCTCAGCTCCTCTGTGCTTCCCCTGTTCATCACCACCTCAGGTCAGTAGATGAAGACTCTAAGAAAAACACCAGAATAAATATTGCCTGTGGACTGCAATTCACTTGTGACTTGTGGTCATGAGGTAAAATACATTATCACATCCTGCTTTCTACCCAGATTCAGTTTTCATTCATGGTATATGACAGGTGAACCAGGACTCTGCATGGTGGCTGTTTGCTGGACAGTTTGGTGGCTGAGTAGTCAGCCTAGCAGATGAGGACAGGCGGGAAAAATCATGATCATGGACATTTAAATTGAAATTGAAAATTGGATTTTATTTCATCCTTTGACATTTACTGTTATGAAGCTTGATGACTCAAAAAAATTAATTTCTTCCCGATTTCTGTCTATGTGGTCCCCATTTTCTGTGTATCCAGTTTCAGTCATCAATGACTACTTTGTGGAAGTACTGCCCACTGTACCTAGAGCAAAAGGGGCTGTGAGCTGTTCTCTGAGTGCTTAAGGTGCTAATAACTCTGGAAGTTTAGTTTCCACGTTCCTTTATTGGAATACCCAAAATACACTGACATGTTTGAAAATACTGCCTTTTATCTCTGTCCCTCAGCAGGGAGCTGTGAAGATAAGTTCCTTGATGTTTGTAAAAAAACCCCAGCCCTGCAACATTACAATTAGAGTACCACTGTAGAAAAGCCCATGAGGAAATTAATCATTCTGTATGCAATGCAAGATCTGGATGCTCTGCAATAAATAGTACATGCACCACACATTGGATGATAAGGATAGGAGCAAATTTGAATAACATTCATTAAGTGAGCGACATTCATCCTTTGCACTGTAAAAAATGGGAGACCCATGGAAACAAAAATCATGCTATTAAAGATTGTATCATAGTGTGTTTGCAGGCTGGGCAAATTAATGCCCTGTGGGTGATCTCAAATCTGACGTTCACTAACTTGCTTAACTTGGCAATCCAAATGTTTGGGTTTTTTGGGGTTTTTTTTGTTTGGGTGGTTTTTTTTAAATTATTGTTATTAGGGAGAGCAAAACTAATCTCTTTGGGGAGTTGCCAGTGGAGAGGGCAGAGGACACCCAGCTAGGTGCTGCTGTGTGCAGCTAGATATCAGTGTGTGCACAGCTATGCATGAGTGTGTAGACAGCTGTGTGCCTCTTCTGTGTGTGTATGTGTGTGGCTGGCCCATGTTTATGCAGCTGGCTGATGCTTCCCTTTGATAAACTCTTCTTCTATTAAAAACAATAAATAGGAAGGACTTTGACAACTGGTTAACACCTGGGGTTTAGATTACAAACTTTTATATATTTTGTGGTTCAGATCTTCCTTTATAGAGCCTCTGCTTGGTTCTGAGTCGCCTGAACACCCAAAATCCGTTTGAATGATGGCTCAAGTGTTTGTGGGAGTTATCATTAGATGCTTTTGTGGTAGCATCTTTTATGGCTGCGTTATTAGAAGGGCTGACATGCTGAGGATTCACAGAGACCAGTATTCAAGGTGCACTGGAATGATAAAAAATATTAGTAGATATAATTTGTTATATCTATGTTTGGTTTGATTACTGTCTTGTGTTTAAAATCCTGTAATTAGGGCAGCGAACTGCCTCCAGAGCCAGTAGAGCTTGAGGTAATACAACACTAGGACAAGCTCCTTTGACTTCAGTGGGTGATTCTTTACAAAGAGTGAAGGCTGGAGCCCATGTAAATTAAACATTACCTCTGGGGAGCTGAAGATCACAGAGAGAGCAGGGAAATACTGAGGGTCATCTCTCCCTGTTGAGTAACCGAATTATAGAAATATAGATCCCTGGGAATGGGCAGCACCTTGACTTGCTCGATCCCCTCCCCCACTAGATGGCACTGAATTCTTTTTCTTTAAACGAAAAAAAAAAAATAAAATGAAGGAAGGAAAATATGGTGGAGGTCATTTTGATGTATAAAAGACCCCCCAAAAAAACCAAAGCAAAAGACCCTCCCCCCCAAAAATGGACCAAGAAAAGCAAATTGCATTTGCTGTGTCCATTCACTCTCCCCTTCTTCCCCCCAGACCCCACCTCTGGGTACCTCTGCACGGGCGCTCGCTTTGCTTTTGTGTCTGGAGCTCTCGGGAGAGGCGCTGGGCGATGGTGGCTGGAGGATGCTCGGGAGAGAGGAAACGATGCTGGGAGGGACTGGAAAGGAGACTGGCCCTGGCCGGAGGATATCCTGGCTGTATCCTGGCTGGAGGATGCTTTCCGTAGTGAGCTCTAGCAGGCAGCGCACGGCTCGGCACCAGGAATTGGTTCGGAACACACTCACCGGGCTGCTCTCCTCTGTCCCATGCCTTCAGACATTTTTCCTGAGCACCCGTGTGCTCTGGCTTTCTCCCTGGCTCACTGAAATCGTAACCCGCAGAAAAGAGAGCCTCAGCTTTCAATCCATGGCTGAAACTGCATTTTCACTCCCTGATTCATTTTAAACCCGTGAATTAGCTGCCTGTGCTGAGATGCCCTTAATTCACAGTCAGGAGCAGTTTCCATGTGTGCATGGAGGGGCTGTGGTTTTTTTTTTATTTTTATTTTTTTAATGTCTTTCTTCCAGCTTGCATTCATTGCAAGATTGACAAGGATTGGTTTTTTTTTCCCCTGTAGTGAGGCAGAGGTGAGGTGGGAGGAAGAGAATTTAATAATGATCTGTTTGTGCTGAGAAGGGGCTGTGTACTAGAGACATAGGGAAGGTTCCCAATGCCTGCAGCAAGTAATATTTCAACTCCCTGGGAAAAAAGAGAATAATAAGGATGGAGAAAAATGTTCAATGCAAAGAGTTAAAGAGGGGCTAAAATCCAACAATTTCTCTTACAATTATATGTTTAAGGTGACTTGCAGAAAGATGTAGACTGCATCTAATAAAGCTACAAAGGCAAGCAAAAAAAAAAAAAAAGCATAGAAACTGCCACTGAAATGCTTTTTCAGAGGAAAAGATAAAACCTGGAAATGAACATCAATTTTTGGCTTTTTAAAATCCATGCTTAAGAATGAGAAGAGGGAACAAGTCTGGCATTTCCAAGTACAAAAGTCCTCCTTTCCCAAACTGTCCTGCTGTCTTGGAGAGTGACGGGAAAACCTGGCACCTGAACCTCCCTGGGTCCAACCAAATCTTGGCTCTTTGGACTATAATCCTAATGTTTAACAAGAAATAAATGTAGGTGTCAATCCATTATATGATTTTCCCATCTTCTCACATATCTTTGGGCAGTATCATGAGAAAAAACAGTTCTAGTAGCCAGGTCCTCTATTCTACTCTTAGTCCCAGTCTCCCAACTCTATCTAAACTGGATGTTTAGACATAAAACAGTTTTGTTTTCCAGTTCAATCTAAATAGAGAATAAACATAGCAGCCTCTTGCACTTAAACAGAAAATCCAACAATCACCCAAAAATTGAGTTGGTAAAATTAGACCTGTTCCCTGTTCTCATCCTTCAGCTTGGGACTTGATGCTAAAAATTGACAAAGAAATCCAGGTGCACTTTCATCTCTGTGTGGGTGTGATATGAGAAACCTGTTCGTCATCATCTCATAGGAGCCAACAACGTTTTGGCCACAAAACTCTATAACTTTATCTCTGAACAGACAACAAGTATGGCTGCTCCAGGCCCACTGTACCATCTAATTCCTTTTATCTACTGACATGTAGTTACTTGAGAAATCCAGTTATAGAAGTGGATCCATCTGTGCTGAACTATTTTTTAAAAAAAATGGTATCCTTAAATATTGGTGGCTATTATTAACAACAAAGGGAAGTTACTGCTAAAAAATTTAGACTAGTCCCTATTTTCAGTAGAACTCTTAACTTTACCAAGAGCTTTCCAGATAGAGTGAATATTCATAACACAACATTGAAATTTTACACTAAATCTGTTTCAGTAGATGTGGATTATTGTAACCTTTATGATTCAGATGACTGATTTTTCTTTGCCAATTTTATAATCCTGCCAGGTGGTTAGAGAATACAATATATTTCACACCAAAAATGGTTTAATGACACAGATACTCTTCCACAGCTGCAAATCCCAGTTGATACGGGTCCTGGTTATGCCAGGTAAAATGGGAGATGTTTTGTTTTTTCAATAATACAATTTGGTTTGGTGCCAAAAAATATGAGCCAGCCATACAGGTTAATTTTTTTCCTGGTGCAGCTGTATTCCACAAGACAGTCCAGGTATGTATTTGATACACAGAGAGCTACTACATCTGCTCTCCCCACTGGAACAAATATAATTTGGGTGGCTAGGGTTAAAAGCTAGCAAAATCCCTGCATTCCCCTCTCAGGGCCAAGGACTGTCACCAGCCCCAGAGAGGCTGTGCTTATTTTCAATTCAGATGACATAGCCTGGGATTCATGGGCCAAAAGCTTGTAGGATCCAGCATGGGTGTAGATTTTTGCAGCATACATCTGCTGAAATGGGGAGGCACTGGGCTGTGGACTTTTTGGTTCAGTAGGAACAACTGCATTGTTTGCTTTTCATCCTGTGGAGTCAGTGGGAGCCAAATATTGCATGAGGCTAACTTGGTTCCTGTGTCACCTCCAGGATGTTGTGGTATTTGCAGATCAGAGTGTGCCAGCATCCAGCCCTTTTTGGTGCAAGGGAAATGACCATGTGGATTTCTTTTTTAAACAGTGCCGTTTAGAGTCTGAAGGTTTCCTGGACCACGCAGAAGGTCTAGAATCCAGGGCTTCTTCCAAGCTTATTCTTTCTATTATATAGCAGGTTGGGATTTTTTTTTTTATTTATTTTTTTTTTATTTTTTTTTTTTTTTTTGGTGCAGTGAGAAACAGCTCCACTTGTTTCGGATTTGGTTGACATAATGTAAGGGCTTGTGATCAAGATTGATCAGGATCCAGCTAAATCCAGGTTTTACATTTTCCCTTCTTAAGAGAGTAGGGCTTTGATATTTCCTGCCTGTGAAGTGGTGCAGTTTATCTTTAAGGAGGATAGAGAAATAAGAAATGAGTCTCACGTTGCATGGGTGACATCACTGGCTTTTGGCTCAGCGCTCTGTATGCTCGGTCTGTAGGCTTCGGCCAAGGCTGCGGGGCTCGGTGTTTGAACAAGGAAAGGTTCCCAGGTGTACGGAAGATTGGATTTGCAATTATTTGGGTTAAAAACGGTGAAATGAGATTTCTAAAGCTTGGGGACTCCAGCTCGCCTTCTGTTGCATTTGATGTCTACAAGATGGGTGAGTTATTCCCATTAAAGAGAAAGGGAGTGAAAATTTAAGGAGAAAAAAAGATGTCTGAATATATAACTACCGATGCCGGGGATACGATTCGTACGAAGCCGCTGAGCTAAAAAATCTCGGCTCCGCCAAGGAAGACCGGGCCATATGGCAGAGAAATGGTGCAGCCCGAAAGCTGTTGACAACAGTTAGGGGCTGCTTTCCTCTCTCCCCGTGTAAGGTGTGTAGCTCCCCCCCACCTCCGCCCCTCCATCCCGGTTTGTTTTGGTTCCGTTTCCCCCGACCGACCTCCCTCCTTCCCTCCCTCCCTCCCTCCCCTCCCCTGCCGTTCCTCAGCATCCTCTCCGCCAGCCGTAGCCCTGCCTGCCTTCATCTTGCAGATGGCTAACGTGCCGCCGTGTTAGGAAAACTGTGCACAACACATCGCAGCGCCGGGGACGGAGGAAGCTTTTCAGCTGCCGGCGGAAGGGGGGGCAGCAGCGTGTGTGTGTGTGTGTGGCAGGAGGATGCCGGGGCCCAGGGCAGCCCCCCGCGCTGCCTAGCGGGCGGAGCGCGGCTCCTGCCGGGCTGCGGTGCTGCCGCGGCTCTGCCCGGCCCGGAGCCGGGAGCTGCCCGGGGAGCGCAGGCAGCGCGGCGCTCGGCTGCCCGCATGACAGCGCCCACCACAAAAGCGGGAGAGTGAATGGCGAGGCTGGCGGGGAGAAGCTGAGGTGTCTCCGAAGCCGAGATGCCAGCGGCTGTCAGCGAAGTCTGCTGAGGGAGGGACCCGAGCGTGCCCGCGTTCCCAGAGCCAGCCCAGGAGGGGATGCTTTAACCACGATTTCCAACAGCAGCGGCAGCAACAACAACAGATTGCTCCCCCCCGTCTTGCTCCCTCCCTTTCGACCTCGCTTTAAACCCAAGCAAGTGACCGGCCGTCCAGACGATGATGCTCTTGCTGAGCCACTGACAAAGACAAGACAAGTCAGCGATTCCTGAAACCGGGACAACGGGCTGCTTGCAAGTGGGAGATGTCAGGCTGCTGAACTTTTCTGTCCTGTGATCGTGCTGTAGTGAGCTTGCTGATCTGAAAGCCATCTCTTCTGGATTTCTGAACGGGCCAGATTGGAAGAGATTAATGGACTGATCAGCCATCAGGTCTCTTGAGGGGGATTCATCCCTTCAGCCCCTGTCACTCGGGTGCTCGCAGTGAGGGGGTCACTGGTGAAAGGCTCTGTTTCTCCTCACCAGGTCTCCTCTGCAGAGGAGAAGAGGCAGATGAGACTCCAAGACTGCCTCCAGGGCAGAACTTTGTAGTGCTCTCAGCATCCCTCTGCAGCGTGGATGTGAGCCACGGGAGTTGGGGATGTTTGAGGCAGTCTGTGCCAAGTGACACCTCTAGCAGCTGCTCCGGTGGTTTTTGCGTGGTCTCACCCCCACGGCTTTGCCTGTTGTGAAGATGTCCATGGTGTTTCTGTGAAGCTGAGGCATGGCTGCTGGAAGGTTACTGCTCTATGCTGGCCTCTCTTTAGCTCTGTGTGCCCTTGGCATGCTGGCTGTGGCAATCTGCTCTGACCATTGGTACGAAACTGATGCCAGGAAGCACAGGGAGAGGTGCAAGAGCATCACCACTAAGAGAAATGATCCTGGCTTCATTTATAACTCCAACAACAACCTGCCTCTCAGGGCCAGCAGGTCTAGGTTGGACCGCTGGGAAGGGAAACTCCTCTTGGCAAGAAACAGGAGGCAGATCTTTGCTATGAGCGCAGTCGACGAGTGCAACAGACAGTACAACTCCACCAATATGGGGCTCTGGAGGAAATGCCACCGACAAGGCTTCGACCAGGAGCTGGAGGAGCTGATTGCCAAAGGTAAGGGCTATTTTTTTTTACCAGATGAACATGCCAAGCTCTCCTGAGATGAGCAGGGGCTGAGCAGAGCCATTTGGGCTCACAGATGGGAGCTGGCATCTCCAGCCAAGTACCTATCCTTGCAATGGGTGAACTGGTCTGGCTGGGCATTGCTTCCAGAAGCACTGCCAGGGCAATTTCCTATAGGATCTCTGCTCCTGACACATGGGGTTCGGTAGCAAGAAGGCAACAGGGCTGAGAACACACACAAAGCAGAATCTTTTTCATGCCTCTCTCTCTAATCTCGATGTAGTCTTCCCATCACCATGGTATCAGATTATTTCCACACACAAATAAGAAGTATTCATAAATACAATGGATTTTTTTTTTTTTAATTTTTTTTGACCCTGGTGGCTCAGGCAAAGTCCATAGTATTTTATTGGAGGTTACAAATGTCTGTGTTTCATCAGTGCCTTTCTGAATGCCCCATCCATCCTGAAATACACCATTTGCAGTGCTCACATGTAGGCTTTTTCTATCCTCAAATAGAGAGTAAACAAAGAGAAATGCTAAAGAACAGGAGGAGACTCAGCTTGCTGTTTACACTGAGCTATGCTTTGGAATATTTTCAATATCTGTAAAACGTTACATGAATTTATTAGAAAGGAATAATTTTCTCTTGGGGTGGAGATGCATCTGATCGCCAGTAGCATTTTTGTGCTATTTTTTCCTATTCTTTTGGTCCTTTGTCTTAATTTTCCCCTCATAGTAGTGTTCAAGGTGATGCTCATTTTCCTCCAAACATTTCTTTGATCTGAAGTATAGGAAGGGGCCACATGCATAAACCCCTACCTGAAAAGAAGATGCATGTTTTTGCAGGCTGATGAGGGCTTCGGTAAAGGATGATGGCATCTCTGCACGGTTACTCTGTACTACAAAATAACATTTCCCTCCCGTGGTTCTTGTGTTGCAATCAGAAGATTCCCCATTGGTTTTTTTCCATTGTAGTGAAATCATTGCTTCTCACACAGTGCCATCTTCCAAAATACTTGTTTTCCAAGAATGTTCTTTATCCCAGACTCTCTTGATAGCCTTCATTAATTCCCTCCTCAGACATTACAAGCAGAGTTATTGCTTAAAGCTACTTATTCAGGAGGGGTGTTTGCTCTCGTGTTTGCCCATTCCATGTTTTGTTCCATATGTTTTATGAGTGAGCACTGGATGTGAGTAGCATGGTAGAAATTTGTACCAAGCCAGTCAAAACAGGTGGTGTACCTGGATCACTTTTTGGGAACCTGCCTGTGTTCCTAGGGACCCTTCATATCCATCTGCTATTTAACAACTCCTAGGAAATAGATCAGTGTCTTCAGCTCCATTTGCAAAGGACAAGTGGACAAGTAAAAAGCTTGTCAGCACCCAGACACCCTGCTGCTGGTTTCAGTGCCAAGGGAGTGATTCCTGTTCTCCATCTAGGTGAGGATGGTATGTGCTGGGCTGGCTGTGGTGAGCTGGATTGCTCTACCACGTGTGCTCACTCTGCTCGGGGCATAAACAAATTCAACCTTGACAGCGGGCAAACATGTCACACAGAGCTCACCTTTGCAAATGGACTTGTGGTTATTAGAGAGGATTTTCATCCTGAAATAAGTGAGAATCTTTCCTCTTCCTCTACCTGCCATGTCCTGGGATCAGGTGTGTGCATTTCTCCTGCCAGAAAGAGCTGAAATTGCGTGGGGCTGGGCTGTGTGTAATGGCAGCTCTGCTAAATGTTGACCGTGGGGAAAATGTGATAAATCAAGATGAGGTGGTTAAATGCAGGAGAAGGTGGTCTTTGAAAGATCTTACTGCAGTTTCCTTGTGTTCATATAAGTGTGAATGAGTGTGTGGAGTGAACTAACTCTACACATAGAGCGCCCAGCTGGTAGCCAGGGACTCCCTGGCTCAGGTGCGGTGAGTGTCCCTGCACACACACTCCTGGCTATGTGCGTCTGCAGATGGCCAGGAGCCACTTCACAAAGTCACTGCCCACAGGTCAGAAGTGCAACTCGTGCACGTGAAGGAGCTTTGTGCAAATATCTGGGTGTGCCACTCCTTGCCTGCTCTAAATGTTTTCTGATACACTTCTAACAAACTTCATTGTAGGATGAGGGGAGTGCTAAAGGAGGGAGACTTGTAACATTGGACAGCAGCATTTTAGTTCATTTGATGGCCTTTCTGGGGTGAGCATCTGTCTATACCATACCTCTCAGCCACGATGAAGAGTCACCCATCAATGCTACAGAGGTGTGTGTTCCTTTGGCACCTCTAGCCTGAAACACAGAAAAAGCAAGTATAACGGCAATTAGATAAAATAAAGTGTTTGACTTGCTCAGAAATAAAAGTGGAGCTGTTTTTTTTTGATCCTCACTTATATGATGCAAGTGAACTAAGTGTTATTGCTGTCCAGTGTTGAGAAGAGCTGTGGGTTCAAGACAAGGCAGGTATCCCAGGTTCACACCAACAGAATCTATCATGAAAGTTAAAACTAAAAGTAGTTTTCACTTCCATGACAGATAGTTTTTGGGAGTTAGGAGTTGCAGGGATAGCTGTGTGGACAGGGTTTTATATGCAGGTATGAGGGGCTGCAGATATTCTCTGTGTAGTGCTCAAATAACCTGACTGGGGCACATATCCTTGCACAGATGAAATTACTCTCTATGACATCCAGGGAAAATACCTTATAAAAGAGGATGTTATTGGTACATAGAGCTTTAAGTCTCTTTCCTCTGTTAATTTATTGTAATACACCTCTTCCAGAAGTAGCTAAATTAATGCAGGTTCTGGCCCCAAATATTGTGTGTAATGTTAAATATAATTGAACGGAAATTTTATTAAGTGTTTTGTTTTTTTGTTTGCTTGTTTTTAAAGCTGGACAGGATCTATAATGTAGTTAGTTTAAACCAGATCCTACATTTTTCCCTAGGCAAAATTTCCAGTATTGAGAATGGTCTATTGAGATTTGTCTATCAAAGTATAATAAAAAATGGTCATTAAGAGCTGAACTAGCTTTGCAAATACCCTGCAGTTATTCTGCTTATGAACTCTGCTGAAATTAATACAGGCTATAGGCAATGGCTTGTGGCAGGATCAGGAATTGTAGTACTTGGAAATATTCTGATAACAGTGATTTTAAAAACCAGTTCTGTTCCTGAACATGTTGAGTCACTTCTGTAACTCTAATCTGTATTTATTAACTTTTACTTTTTGGGAACTAAATCAAGATCTTTACATTGGATTTTGCTAGGAAAAACTGGAGATCCATCACTTCAGGTTTCTTACATATAGGTATAATAGTAATTAATATATAAAATAGTTGGTCTTATTTTTTATTTCTCCTATACTTTTTTTGTATTTTCATACAACCCATGTGCATATTTCAAAATAATACAATTAGGTAGATAGGCAGTGAATTAAGAGATTGTGACAAAGTAAGAATACTCAGGGAGAGGCAGATAAGCATGAGAGCAAAGACTGGAGGAGTATTCTAAAGCTGCAACAAAATTAGGCAGTTAATTTCTTCTTTGTCATCATGAAAAAACCCCTATCAAATCAGAAACAACAGGAGTTACAATCAGTAGAGAAATTATTGAACATGAAAACTGAGGTCTCAGTCTCACTAACTTTTCTTCAGCGGAATAATCTATGTTTCTGGGAATGGACTAATTGGACTGAGGGAAAGGATTCTGGTACAGAGGTACAGGGAAAAAGAAAGAGCCAACAGAGCTGTTCCTCTGATTCTGCTTTCTGATTGAGCCTTTTAGCATCTCAGGACCAGAGTTTCACTCCTGATCCCTAAAGCCTTGCAGAGTCAGGAAATGCTGGCTCTGGGATTGTTCAGCATAATACTCAAAAAATTCTTCAGATTCTCAGGTGTTTTTCCAGTCTCCTCCACCCACTCAATAGTCTTGCTGCTGGAGGCTCCTTGGAGCATAGTGTTCACCCTGTCCTATCAGATCCACTGTTGGCATGGAGTTTCTAGCAAAGGCAGCAATCTCTCACCCAAGAAACAGCTCTGAGTGAGCCAACCAACTCCAGGACCAAGCAAGCAGAGAGCTGGGATGGAGGTGGCTGGGAGAAGGCAGAGTTTATGTCCTGCTTTGGCAACCAGCAGCTCACAACTCCTTGTATGCAATTTGTAGTGAGCCAGAAAAGCAAGTGGAGAGCCTGCATCTTGTGGCAGTGTTGCCCAGATGCTTTTGTGCACTAGTTGAGAGGAAAACAAGAAAGGAAAAAAGGGAATCACATCATTTAATTATAAAGGTACAATAAAGTAGATGAAGAAGTTGCACAATAACCAGAGTCTGTTCCATTTAGACAATTACTACTCAGAGGACCTCTCATCTTGCCTTTGGAAGGCTGCCAGTTAGACCTGACTAGATGGGGCTCTACTGCCGACCATTGGAATCCAATTTTTATTTAAAAAACCCAGAATTTACAATGACCTTATTATTTCAACCCTCCTTTTACCTTCCTTCTCCCCCTGAGATCTGTGGAAGTCACACTAAGTCCTATTTTTGAAACATTTTATTGTGAGTATACTTCTAGTGCCACCACTGAAAAAACCCCAAAAAACCCCAAGTGATTCCTGTGCAGCCTACCTCTACCTGAAATATTATGCAAAATTTCTGGGATGAAAGCATTCTCTGGTTTGGTTTGTCAGATGCATAGCATAAGTGAGGAAGAAAGGCTTAACAGGACTACTCCAGCCGTCACTAGGGATTATTTATACACAAATGGAAAGAAACTACTGAAGAGAGGCCACTTGCAGCTATATCTAGGAGCAAAAAGATTTACTTTTGTAAAAATTCTTGCAATACCTTGCAATGCTTTAGATTTGACTTTTAAAGGGCGATGGTTTTGATGGTAAATTAGGACAGCCATTTTTTCCATGTATCCTTTATACATTAAAGACTCAAATGCTTTGTTCAAAATCTGTGCTTGAAATCCCAACTGTTTTCCAAATGGACTCATTAAAAAAAGGGACTTTATTGAAGTCTTGATTCTGATCCTAGAGAAGTCAATAGCAAGCGTTTTATTGAGCATGGTGATGCAGCAAGTTCAGGCCTTTAGTGTTTCCTTTGAGGTTAAAATTGTCCCTGGGTAGAAAGGCCAGTGCAAGGTCTGTGCTCTCTCCTGTCACAGCTGGAGTTCTGCTGGAGGCATCCACTGAAATTCAGGCAGTAGACAGCAATGGAGTTGAATCTTAGGCCATCCAGGTATTCAGTTTTGCAGTTTTTGATGCTGAAATTATTCTTAGTCTGTTGATGTAAGACTGGAAATCAAACAAGTGAGATACAGCAAAGCCATCCTCTTGTTCAGGGATTTTCTTAAATCCTTTAGTGGATGAAATCATTGGTTCATGTGTATGAGTTTCAGGAGGATTTGACCCATCGTATTTTGAATAAGCAATTTAATATTTTAATTGTATCAAATTTAAATAGCAATTCATTAAAAAATTTCTTTGCCACAAGTCATAAGAACCTGACACATTCTTCTGACACATCTGAGATAATTATAATTTGATTTATTATAATTTGATTATATGTATCTGTTAAAAATGCTAAGAACATATATGTAATTTAACAGAACAGCAACTGTTTTTAATCATGAATTTAAAGGGCAAATTTCCATCGAGCTATTGGCTTTCAAACAAATTTGCCAGTGAAGACAAATGGAAAATCTGCCTGAGTAAAAATGACAGGATCATGCCCTTCTGAAGAGAAACTGATATTTGCAGAGCTGCCTGCAGGACTGCATGCTTCATTCCCATTCATTTAATTGAACATCTGAATCCTTTTGAGTAACCGCAGCATTTTTATCCTTTCTCCTACTGCTAAAAATTTGTAAAAGCTGTGGAGGAAAAATTTGAGTGCAGTTGTGTTCTAGTCACTGTAAAAATAAAAATTTGAAAGATAATTTTACTGTAATAGAGATTAAATGGTCTGAACTATTTTTTCATCTCCCGCAATAAAAATCCATATTAATATTGCTTTTTCTTATTGAAAAAGTATTTCTGTCCATTTAAAAAAAGCTTCAAGAGGGGAATGAGTTCATTAACTATTGCAGGACCAGTAGATGAGAAGCCTTAATGTTTTGTAGGTTTAGCAGAAATAATGCCAGTCATTTATAATGTGAGTTACTTAATGGCTCATTGCTCACAAACTGCTGCTGGAACTCTTAACTACACATTTACCTCTTAAGTAGCAAAAGAAAGAAATGAGACTGTGTTTCTTAGTTTTTGAGGAATAAATACATAAATAATGTGGATTCTGGAATCAAAGTTCCCTTAACAGATAATTTGGAATAGAATCCACTTAAAAGAATAGAAACTAGCATGTTTTCCCCTGCAGGAGAGAAATCAGAGTAAAAAAAAAATGAAAATTTATTCATTTTCTTTCTCATTAGGCCTAATTCTTTTATAAATAAATATTCAGAACTGCCCAGCCGAGCCTGCTGAAATCGTAATCCTTTGTAGATAAGTACCAAAATAGATGAAAGAAAGGTAGTACTGTAGTTAGGGCAGGAGCTTACAAAGCCAGAATTCAGTCCAAGCTCTGCCATAGTCTTTCTTCATGACCTGAGGCAAGCAACTAAATCTCTCCTACCTCAGCTCAGTAGCAGTATAATAGGGATTTCCTTCACTATTATTAATGCCAGTTAGCGTTCTACCCTCAGATTTACGAGCCTTAATCATAGATCAGAAATCATGGATCAGAAAAACGTCCCTGTCCTTTTGACATGTGGCTGCACTTTCAATGTTGGCAGGGAATGCAGCCTTGTGAGAGAGCACAACGAGACTACAAAGTAATTATGTTCAGCGTGAGCGGTAGTGGCTTTAGAACAGCAGGAGGCAAACCACATTCCTGTGAGCACCACAAAATGTGGGATTCCTAAACTTGTAAAGAAGGGTAATGAATAAGAAGTGCAGATGTTTACAGGATGGTCTTCCAAAGAAGACCAGAAAAATCATGGGTCATGTCTGCTTGAAATATTAATAAGTAGGTGATGGGGATTGACCTCTTTGGTTGGCTGTAGAAGAAGTTGACATTTCCTTGATGAAGACAAGTAGATCGCACTAATGAGATAGATATGGGGACAGCAGTCTACAGCTGCTAAGAGCAATGACGTGGTTGGAGTGATGTGTTAGGAAAATAACATTTCTAGCAGCATCCTAAATGGATACATGGAGGGCAAGTTCACATTTGTAAAGGTCAGAAAAAGAAATATTGAAGTAATAAAGGCATGAGGTGATGAGAGCCTGCATGGTGAAAGAATATGCAAACCTTAGACATCCCCTGGACCTATATACGTGGTGAGAGATATGAGATGAAAATGTTGCTCCAGTTCTTGACCAGAACACCAAGGAAAGTAATAGCATTGTCTGTGATGATCTAGAGGGGAATTACTGGAGTCAACTTATAGTAAAGAAGGTCATTAGGAATTCTGTTTTAATTACAATAAACTGAGTTTGTTATATGTGTTTCCATGAAGAAATATTAGAGATACTGTGGGTATGGACCTGAGGAATGAGCCTGGAAATTGCTTTGTGGAGATCAGAACAGAATCTATATTTGTGCTTGAGATTATCAAGGAGTGAAATACAAAAAGAGAAAAGCCCCATGAACCCCAGCAGATGTGGGAGAAGAAAAAAGTCTTCTGAAGGGCATGCAAAAGGAGCAGATCCAAAGGTGGTGCAATAGAAGTGAGTAACACCACGGTAGCTGAAGAGAGACACTGCTTCAGGTTTAAACAGCACAAGAGACTACTGCAGGTAGGCAGTGTGCTGGAGCAGGTGAGAACAGAGTATTCAGACTGTGCTGAAGATTACCCAGTACCTTTAGTAAAGATTTCAGCAGTGGTTGCAAAGAGAGGAAGCTGCAGTGAAGTAGTGGGGAGGACTCCAGGCAACGTTTGTAGCTGGCGTATTCAGAGAGGTTGGTGAGGAAGGGAGGAGAGGAAAAGACATGGTATTTATAGAGGAAATGTTTTAAGATGAAAGAGTGCTTTAAAATGAGAATATTTTAAGAGGAAAGAGATTGAATGGTATTTGTGTTATGAGAGTAAAGAGGCAGAGGGGCGTGAGAGGTCAAGGCAAAGAGAGAGCAAGAGGACAAGAGCAGCCATAAGGAAAGGCAGGAGGTAGGGTAAGACTGGCTCAGTGGTGAATAAAAGAAAGGAAGAGAGACATATAGGAGGTTTTCCAGCTATAGGAGAGAAGAATGGGGAAGGAGTTGTAGGAGGGGAAGAGGAAGATCATGGTTTGTTGTCTTCTCGTGGAAGAAACAAGTGAAATCCTATATGACAGCTGAAGTGGGGGCTGAAGGAGGCAGGAGGGTCTGAAGAATGAGCCAAATGTGGCAAAGAGGTGATTGTGACTGTAAGTCTGAGATTTAACTGTGCTGAGCTGGAGTAGTAAGTCTAGGAAAGAAGCAGAACTGAATGGGGGGAACAATGCATTTATAGAGGAGAAAGTTAGTGAGGCAGGAGGGTTCCCATTAGAGATGCCCTGCTGTACCAGCTAGTGTGGATCAGCTGGGATTTGGGGTACAGGGCAGGAATAGCTAGGGGAATGCAAGGCAAAAGGTCTGTGAATGAAAGAATGCAGCATGGATAACATCTACAGGCAGAGAAAGGAAAAGAAAAATAAAAGAGGGTGATAAAACAGTAAGGGCAGGCAAGAAGTCCTTAATGCTGATGATCTGAGGTGACAGAAAGGCCAGGAAAGATTAGTGTGAAGAGGGGGCTGTTGTAAAGGAGTCCAGGGGATTGTCCAGATGATGGAGGAGAAGGATGGGGGAAAAACACAGGGTAGAGTTTGAAGCCCTGCCTTTTTGGTGACTGAATCAGAGTTGTACACTGAACAGGGGTGACACTAAAACATGAGGCTTAAAGGGCAGAGAAGTCACTACCACTGACTCTTCTATAACTTGCTCTGCCTTCCTGTGGTGAGTTTATCCTGTGTAACCTTACAGAGGTGTAAGCATGGCTCCCCCAGCAGAGTTTGTCCAGTGCTTGGAACAGCCATGCTCCAGTCTCAGCATGAACTTCAAAGAAGATAAATGAATATCCAGTATTAATTCAGGATATTTTCCACAAAGTGGTGTGTGTGTTTGTGTGTGGAGAATGGTATTTGCATAGCTGGGGGCTTTTAATGAAAAGGAGTTCTAGGATGTCCTGTGTGTACAGCAGTGTGGATTCTGTTAAGATATCCCACCAGATTGAGTGAAAGACAGAAAGACTCTCATTGCAGCCCTTACTTAATTCTGAGAGCTTTTGTTGGTTTTAACAGCAGACATTTGAAAAAAGCTTCCTACATGTATTTCTAGACTTTCTAATAGGATGAAAGTTATGCTAATTTTATTGGATAACAAAAGCTATTTGAAAAGATCTTTCTGCCTCAATATGAATGTATGATTCTTGTCTCTGTGTCTGTGTCTCTATTAATCAGTGCCTATCTTTAAATATGCAAAAGAGCCTTTATAGTGTAGATACTTTTCTTTCTGCCTAACGGCCATTTGATGACATAAATATTATAACAGAAACAAACAAAAACTTTTTCAGATATTACAGGTGTAGATTAGGGTCACTAGACTGATTTTGAAGAAGTGGTGATTTATGGTAGCTGATAATCCAATTACTTTTTTTGTCTTAGTTACTTGAGTGGAATTATCCCTGTTTTACACAGAGGGCAGTTGCTCAACAGTGCAAGGGTTCTGCAGGACAACAATTTGCATTGGAAAGAAATTTGTCATTGCTGATCCCTGATTACATATATTATGTTAAATTTCATCCCCTTTCTATTTACCAGTTCCCAAGACTGTCCAGGTTTGTTCATGTGAGATTCTGTAATGGTTAAAGAGAAAGAGAGGAGTGTTATGGTGATCAGAGACAAAGGAGCCAGCCAACAGGAACAGGGGAAATGGAAAAACTCAAATAACTTAATGGGCTCAAATTGGGAAGTTGGACAATTTCCATCTCAGTCTTCTGAAAGATGTGACATTGCAAGTCCAGTAAAAAGGATTTTCAATAAATCTGTCTAATTAGGGTGGTGCATTAGGAATGAAAAGTGGCAAATCTATATTTAAAGAAAGGAGAAAAAGTTGTCTGGGCCACAGCGGACCTTTTAGTTTGATCATAATAATACCAAGCAGTGTTTAAAGTAAATTCTAAAGGAGAGATTAATTAAATGTACAGGGGAAGAAGAAATAAACATGCAATGTATGTTTTCCTATTTGAAGTGTGCCAAACTACCCTGATTTATTTTGCTTGGAAGATAACTGGGGTTTTAGATAAGGAAATGCCTTAGACCTAAATTATCAGGATTTTGGTAATGGATTTTATTTTCTGCCCCTAAGGAAACTGTTTGTTACAATGTTAAGATAATTAGTACACAATTTACAGAGGGTTTAAGGAACTGACTGAGGGAAGGCAAAAAGTGCTGAGAGGGGAAGAATCAAAATGAAGTCAACAGTAGAATTCCTGAAGTAGGGGATCAGTAGCATCTTTGCACAGAAGTTAGCAGGACTCATTGAAAGAACTTTGAACTAGATTTGAAGGGGGAAAGAAATAAAATCAGGCTTGACAGAGATAAGCTGAGGGTGGCAGGCTGATGTTTTGGGGACAGTGTGCTAGCAAGGCCCTTTGGTTTGCTGTTGCAGTGGAGGTAGAGGATGGAGATGCATACGGCAGTAAAGACAACAGTTAGTGGTGTGTTGGAAGGAGAGACTGTGACCTTTGAAGAAAGAGGCAGGCAGCTCAGGAGGACTATAGGGATGTAATGAGGTTATGCAGGAAGGAGATTAAGAGGGCCAAAGCCCAAGTAGAATGATTTGATGATCTTAAAGGCCTTTTCTAACTTAAATGTTTCTATGATATATTGCTTTCTAGATAAGAAAAATGAGGAGAGTCCTTTCCAATACTGTGTGCTTATGAAACATCCATAGAACTATGAAGAATTAACTTACTGTTAATTCCTCTTTTTTTTTTTTCCTTTATTTTTTTCTTATGAAAGAGCATATTCAGCTCTGTATTGAGCAGGACGTGGGGGAAGGAGTGTTTGTCACTGAGCTGCCTGACACCAGCACAGCTATCTGGTGAGAGGGAAGGGACCTAAGGCAAATCCAGCTGCACTATCCCAGCTTCTTTGTCTCTCAGATCTGAGCCACAGTTTGTTTCATTCCTGTGACACCCCACACATCCAGGAAGGACTAGAGATGAGGACTCTGAGCTCTTAAGATGCATGCTTCACCTTTCCTTGAAATAACGTGGTTAGTAGGGTCTTTGTTTCCTGGCTGCCTCATCTTCTTTCATTTCGGGTTGCCTTAGCTCAACAACAACAAAGGCCTATTAGATTCTCATCTATTTATATTCATAAGCCAGGAGAATGCAGAGCCTTCAGCTTCTTCATTAGAACAGTTTATATAAAATAAAAGAGATTTTGTCTACTATATTTAAACGTTCAGAATGGCTGGCAGCAGAAGAATTAAACTCTTCTTTGCACATATTTAAATTATCACAAGATGTGTATTTTGTTTGTCAGACAACATTCTCTGAACTTCCAGACAGGAAGAGCATTTGTCGTGCTTCATACTGATGCAATCATACTTCCACTACACTAAAACACTATCCTAGATGATGTTTTCCTACCTTTAGTGCTATGGAGCCCCTATGTTCTCTGTAAGACCTTTCCCAAAAACTTTTTTGAGGGTTGTGGTCTCCTGCTTCACACACAAGTGAACAAGGCTTATAGTGGGTCCTTTAGCCTTCATAAGGTGGTAGATCCTGGGCAAAAATCCATCCCACTATAAGGAAACTCACCCAATGTCACCAGCCAAAGGGTTGAACATTTTGTATGTATGTATACACTGCTGAGGGTATGGAACAAGGGCAGAGAGAAGTGGTTTTCTTGGCTCATTTGTGTAGACTTAAGTCATCCTTTTTCCATGAAATAATATTTTGTGCCCAAGAGGAAAAGGGAATCCTTTCTACTCGGTGTCCTGAGGAACCTCCAGTTTTCAAGTGCTATTCCTTCTAATTCATTGATCCTGGTGGGGAAAGGTGGTCACAGCCTCCCAGGGCATCAGCTTTATGGGGACAGGAGCAGGAGCAAATCTCATTGACCACTCCATAAGGTCCATGTTTATCCATGTCATGAAGTGGCTGCAGAATGGGCCTATACAGTGTCTTGGCCTCTGGACCTGGAAAATTCCACTTGGAGGAAGCATGGGGACTTGTTTTGAACATTTTTTTAAACAGAGGGCGTAATTGGAAAGAATGTGGCAATTTAAGTGTCTTCCAGGGAAGAAAGGAGAGGCTACTTTATTGGTTGGAAGGAGGGAAGATGTATGTCAGGGTAAGATCTCCCTCACACTGACAGTGATGGCACTACAGGGACAGCCTCTGCTTTTCCCCCAGTCTTTCTTTCTTGTTCCCTGCGCTCTGTGCCACACCAGAACTCGTGGCACATCTTCCCCCTCTTGTTCATCAGTTATTGTTAGCATCCGGTCTGTGACACAGCAACTAATTGCATTGTCAATACCTTCAAATGAAGAAGCAGCAGGAGCAGATGAACTCTTCAGCACCTAAGTCCTCTTTGCCCATGTGTGACTCTGAGAATACAAGTACAGAGGGAGAGAAAGGGGAAAGATGCAGGATTTCCTTTAGTGGAAAGCTGCCCACAGTGCTGAGGTATGGGCAAATCTTCAAACTCAAGCTCTGCTTCACCTGCTGCCAGCCTTGCTTCCATCTGAGGGGTCTTGGTGTCCATTTGGTTGTGTTACCAGGGTGTAGTTTTTGCTGGTGGCATTAGGATGACTGGAAGGACACATCTTCTTTAAAGATTCTCCTTCCTGTGAATGTAATTGATGGCTTTTTGGGAGTTCCTGAAACTGAAATTTGAGGTGACCTGCACTTGATTGCTATGGTGGGATTGTACCTGTCACCTAGAAAAGTAAGTGGTTTGAATGTCCATCTTGGGCATATGAGTTAGGCACTGAAGGCTCTTCAGGCTGCTTGTGATCATGTTTCATTGCATGTCTTTAGGATCTGTGTTTTGAAATGAAATCCAACTATTTAGCTCTCAGAAGGCAGAAATCGCCCCAGTTAGATCTATCGTGGTGGCAATTTACACCAGGGTAGGACTTTATTCTAATACATGAGGACCAGATATGAACATTTCTCCTTTCATTTCAGTGCTTTCTTTCCAGGGTTTTGGTCTGTGCTAAAATGCAGGTCAGTGCTCCTGAGTTTAAGTTTTGATTTGAGAAAGTTTCATCAGAGCTATGACAATGCTCTTCAAAGTTGACATCATAGTTTACGCATCTGGTGCACACATACTTGAACCAAAAGATAGAGGCAACAAGTAAAAAACTGGATGTGACTGGAAGAAATAGGTCAGGAGTTCTCTCTATGGTCTTAAAGAGTTTCTTTTACCATCAGGCTGTTGCTTTCCAAAGATAATATAGCAATTATTTTTCCTTTGTTTCTAAGGGCCTGGGAGCTGAGAAGTGACTCCTCTGACATTTTAATATATCACTGGAAAAATATGGAGAAAGTTTTCACATGAAACATGTAAGAGCCAAAGTTTACCCATCACAGATGCCAATCTGGTTTCAAAGGATTTAAGAAGGCCTATTGTCTGCCATGCTGGCTTTTTTTTGTTTGATGTTTTTCTGTTGATATATTGTCTTTGTAGCTTTTTCATCTGCTAATTGATGTATGGCTGTATACACTAGTCTTTCAGCTGTGCTCCAGCTTTATATTTGAAGCACTACTTTGTTTTTTCATGATTCTTATGGTTCTTTTTAAAAGTATAGGAAGATAAGTCTGAAATAAATTTGCAGCTTTCATGGATTAAAGTAACTTTATTGAAGTGAACCAGGGGAAAGCAGAGATGCAGTTGGGTGCCTGAGCCCTCAGGCAGCCTGCAAAAATGACTTAGCAAGGTGATCACAGTCATTTCACTGGAGCATCCTGTCGAGCCAGAAGGTGACAATTCAAATTTACTGATGGAGGTGAGGTCAGAGTGAGAAAGAAACCATTGGGACCGAAAGCTTGGAGTTGTGGAAAAAAGAAAATGTTGGCAAAGTTAGAGGAAACCTATGCAAAGGGAGAAGGGGAAGAGTATAAGTGAAGGGAAGCACAAGTAAGGATAGACAGCTGTGGCTGCAAGGGGAGCAGGCCTTTGGTTGAATATGAAGGCCAGGATCTGTCCTTGAACAAATACTGAAGTGACAAAAGGTAGATAAATACCATGTTTCCACCTTGGCTGTTAGCAAACTGTTGTACTGATGGCATGTTTCTGGAATGTGTGGGAAGAGCCTGAGCTCCAGTCCTGCCTGTGAAGCAGACTCGCAGTGAGATTTTTCTGTCAAAGATGCATTTGGGTCCTTAATGTAGTAGGGGCAGGACAAAGGTAAACCAGTGACCAACTTTGTTCATCTTGAAAGGGTAATTTCACCTGCCATTTATGTCCTTGCAGAGCCTCCCTGGGGGCTCTTCCAGCAGAGCACTTTAGATCAAGTTTTCCTCCAGAAACTGAAGCAGAAACCAGAGTCCTTCTGAAAGCCCTGCATATAAATATCTTGTTTAGTTAGTCTAATAAAGGTATTACTAACAGTGCTGCTTGGAGGATTTATTGGGGGATTTCACTAAGACAGTGTTAGCAGTGGAATTATAGTCATTCTCTGGTAAGACCTTGTCAATGCGAGAGAAAATAACATTGATCCAATCAGAGATATTTTACAGGATCAATGTAATATTCCTTTGCATAATCACAACCAAAGGATTATGGGCCTGTGCTGGGAGTGATGAAGGATCACTTGACAGATCACAGCCTCATTTGTTCTCATCCTTTTAACTGGTGAAGTACTGGGCAGTTTTTAAAAGTCTGCCTCTATATTTCTGTATCTTAAATACTTCAGGGCTCCTTTGGTCCTCAGGCATTATATATTCAATCTATTGGTTTTAAACCATATTTTTGGCTACTTTTTTCTTAGTTGAGCCATACTGAAGTATCTTGGTTTGACCTTGAGACGATTCCCTCTGCAATCCGGGAAACCAACGTACACAAAATGGGAAATGAGGCCCTGAGGTGAGCAGGGAGGAGGAAAAGACAAATCAATATACAGCATGAGCCTTATAACCCAAACATCACAAGGGACTCTGATGCCTAATTGAGCTTTTGGATAGTGCAGCAATTCCTCTAAGGGGATACAAGCTTTGCAGATGGCAGGGAATTCAAGAGGCTCAAGAACGTAGTGTGGTTTGCTGGGAATAACTTATTATCAAACAACTCCTCCTCATTGTTTACACTGTTGTCTGCATTTTTTCAAGATCCCAGGACTGCTCTATTGCTTTAATGACAGCTTTGTCATGCCTTGTGAAAGCCCTAAATCCTTCTACTGGCTGCAGTTACCTAGATACTCCCTTGGCTTTAGGCAGGCTTCTGCTGTGGAAGAGAAGCAGTGTGTTTGATAACTTCACCACACTTGATGGAATGGTTCCTTTGGATTTGCACGTACATCTCGGTAAAGGATGGAAAAAGAAAACGGTGGCTGAGGTGCAGAGCAATGGCTCGGCTCACTGATAATATCAGGGACCATTCAAACTCCAATCCCGTGGTTTCAGATGACTACAACTGCAGGGCTGCAAAAGTTATTTGGAGAAGAAAAACCAGCTATTACAAGTGACATTTAAAATTAGATGGGACATAGCTCTCATGAAATACAGCAGGCATCAGCTTGTTTCCATCAAGACCAGGACAGATAACTGAACATGTCCCTTTTTCAGTCATGGGCAGAGTCTAGTCTGAATCAGAGCACACAGCTTTGCTAGGAAGCTATGACTAACATGAAGCATGTGTACAGAGGAGTATGTGAGAGGACGCAGGAGCCTTTTGGAATTAACCCTTTAAACAAGTTCTGTCCTGCCTGTAAGCCTTGGTACGTTGCTGTGGGTAGCACCAACAAACTCAGGTTGCCAGAATCATTAAGTGAAGTAATTGTTGGTACCATTTTACTTTTTTTCCTTACTACCTGGAATAATCTGTGATCAGATTGCTTCTGCAAAATGCAGTGCCAAGAAGTAATTGGTGATAGTAATCATTCACTGTATCAGCTCTGGCCACAGAGCTTCGGCCTTCAGACAGTTTTTATATCCTTGCAATTCATGGGTGCTGCTCATTTGTTCTGTCAGTGAGTCTGCAGAAAATCTGTACTAAAATGAGGTTAGGGTTTCAGACTTAAACTCAGAAAAGCGTGAAAAATCAGAGCAAATCCATGCTGATAGACTGCACTTTGTTGGGTAAGTTCAGGATGGACCCTTATATGGGATTTTCATTCTTCACTCACAGTACCCTGGTGCTGAGAGTTAAGTTAGATCATGGATATTTCTGGACTGTGAATATTTTCATGTTAGTGGATCCATAGGCATATGATGAGCACGCCAGTGTAATTTGCATTTTAAAGTAGTCTTAAATAAGTTCTCATGTCTGCAGCTGGGCTTTGAGAAGATTGTGTTCCCTGGAGTTAGCCCAGGGCAACGTGCTGAAGATCACACATAGATTTTACTCTGTTCTTGCTCAAGCAAAACTGCTTTTAAGTCCAGGGGAGCTAAGTCAGCCTTGCTGAAGTTGGAAGCAAGCATGCCTTTGACTTCAGTGGGACACAGATTTTGCCCAGCATTAATTTTTGCTTGTGAAGTCTTAAAAAAGGAGAAAGGCCTTCTAAACCAAATCTCCTAGGGACTTACTAATCACTCCTTCTTGCATAGGTTCACTGCCATGTGAGTCCCCTGAAATATTACCTTGAGTGGAGCAGGAGGCTTGCCTGGAGAAAATGCTCTATATACAAGGCAAGTGCCATGTAACACTTGCAGTTAACATTTTATTTGTTGGTATAATAAAAGCATGTCCACAATTCAGCCTTGCCAAATTCCATTTGCCTGTTTGGCTGGGATATGTGTTTTTTTTCCTGAGGAGAGAATAAAATTATGCTCATTTGTTTCTTTACTACGCTCCTGGCAAAGAAGAAGATTTTGTGCCAGGGCTGATAAATATTTGAGTGAATTTTTTGAGGTTGTTACTCTGAACAACTTCCCAGAAAAAGTTCAAGGAAAAATAATCCAAGACTTTATACCAATTCATGTAACTACTTTTACAAATAAAAATGCTAGGTCTTTAGTTTACACCTCTGACATTGTGGTCTCTTGTAGAACTCATTTCTTCTGTGAAAGCTGCAAATGTAAACTTTTCCTTTCAACCTGTCTCACTCACGAATAAATAACGCAGCTCTTCCTTGACGCACATTGTGTCGATCAAACAATTTCCATCGTCTCAGGCTTGTAACTTTTCCATTTTTCCCAGAGGGATTTGCAATCATTACGAGTCACTTTCCATTCTGACTGGTAACCCAAGAAATCGAACACGAGTGTGAGGCTTGGATAAAAGCTGCTCACTGCAGATAAGTGTGACCCCCATTTACAAGCAGCTAAGGTCAGGCCTTGCCATTGTAACCTTTTAGGGGGATGCTGATCTGTCAGGATATTACACAGGCTGGAGAAGCATACCATGATGTCCATGTCACTGAAATTTTTATACCATCCCATCACAGTAGCATCTAAACACCTACATGCACAACTCTGCAAGGAAATAACAGCTCAGAAACTGTCTGGAATAGATTTGTCATGTATTATTAATTACTCAGCTGAAGCATCTGTAGTAATATTTGTACTATGAGCTCTGCAGTACCATTCCCCCCCATCCTTTCAAGCACTTATTTGAATATTGCTATTTATTTTAAGCTGCCTGGTGATGCCCAAGCTTGGGGAGCTGAATTGTGCTGCAGGCAGGGGAAGTTGGGCACTTGTGCGTGTGCGATCCCGAGCGTCACGCGGGCTTATTCAGCAAAATGGCCGATGCGGGCACAAGATGTGTAAATCAGGCAGTGCTGCAAGAAGAGCACTTAATTGAAGCTTTATCAAGAGCTTGCAGAGCTGACCTCCAGCAGCAGCTGAACCACAGTTGGGATGGGAGTGAGCCAGCTTTCACTGATGACTAAGCCTGTGTGCTGGGAAAGGATTTGCTTAGAAAACTTTTCTGCTTTACCCATGGGTGGCAGAGCACTGCATAGCTTGGGGTAACTTCAATTACTCTGCCTAACTCACTTAAATCATTCCTTTCGGCACAGATTCAGAGCTTTCAGCTCACTTTGATGACTCTGGAGTTGGGTACAGGGGATTTAAGCTAAAACCAGGCTGCTCACTCTTGGGGTCAGCATGGTGCTAACAGCACAGGGGGTGCCAGGCCATATGGTGACACAATGGCACATTTGGGTCTGTGAAGCCTTTCTGTGCTGGTCTGGCATTGGAAGAGTGGATCCAGCACGTTTCCAATCCCCTTCTGCATGAGCATTTCCCTGCTCTGCACGTCTGCAGCTGTGTATGCAGAGACAGGTAAATATCCAGGAGTTGTAGATATTTGCCTGTTGAGAAATGAATCCCACTGAACTGCAAAGTGTACTAAACAAAATAAAGCCCTGAAGGCTGAAAGCAAAAGGAGAAAGAGCTCTGTAAAATTTCACAAAGCTGAAAATAACAGAGGACCAAATTAATTTGGAGATAAAATCTAAGCAATCTTGACAGGTAATTGGGAACTTATTGACAACATCCTATTACATGTTTGCAAAAAACCATAGCGCTATATCTGAGAAAGAAGACAGCACTGTTAAAAACTACAATAGTTTCGCTATGAGGGAAAGTAAAAAATAGCAGGAAATAAAAATTGTGAATGGGCCTTTTCTGGCATACAGGAAGAAGAAAGGGCAACATACTGAAATATCTGGAAATTAAAACCTTGGAACGATAACAGCTAGGTAGGAGAAAAAGTACCAGAATGAAAGCTGTAGGTAGCTGTGTTGATACAGGAAGCAAAGCTCCAAAAGCTATTAAAATCCAGACACTTCAAGTAAATTATTATTACATGCTCTGTAATAGCAAAGCATATTAATGATAGAAATTCTAACAATAGTATTTGTCTTTTTCTAAATGGAAATGATTAAGAAAACCTATGGAAGTCAAAGATATCTTTAAAAATGTTTAATTAATAATAATTTTTATTTATCTTTTGGGAAAATCCTAGATGAGATATTCTTGCCATGTGATGACAACAAAATGCTTTCTTCTCCAGCCGTGATTTAGACTGACAGAACAGTTAATAAATTCAGTCATTTTCATTTAATTGATCTGAATAATTTGTTTCCAAGAATTTTAAAAGACCCGGCTAAGGAAATGTCCAGACTTCATTCATATAAATGGTGATTTTTAGAATTTGCCAGGATACTAGTGAAATAGCAAAGACCTAGAAGAAAGCTGATATTATTCAAATTCTTGAAAAGTGTAAATAAAACAATACTAAGAAAAGTAATGTAGCAGCTAATGTAATTAATGAATAAATTAATAAAGAATTAAACACAGATATGCTAACTAATGCTAATTGAACTGGATTGGTAACAATAGATCTCATTAAAGAATTTTTTGTTGATAACGGCAGTAATGTTGATTGAATATTCCTTCTCTCTTTTTTAGGCACTTGACAGGGTACCAGATGACATTTTTATTAATAAACTAGAGAAATCAACATGATGCACATTAAATGGATTTAAAAGCTGAGTAAATTATGGAGTTTAAAATGAAATTTTCTATCGACATAAAACAGATTTCACAGGATGTTACAGGTAACAGCTTTTTGCATTAGGCTAGCTATCATTTTTATTAAAGAACTAGGGAAAAACATGACAAAGTGATCCATAAAGCACACTAATAATAGTTTGGGGAGTGCTAAATAATCATGCAAACCAGGTAGCTCTGTGGAAATGGTTGAGGAGAGCACGCTTGCTAATGCAAGGCTTATGGAGCTCAAGCAGCCAAGCTTAACAAAGAGAGGATTGAGGGATGGCTTCATCATAGGCTATAAAGCTTCATATGGGAAGAGAACCTGCTCAGAGAGGGCTCTGTATCTAGCAGTTTCATCACAGGTGGAAAGCTGAGGTTAAACCAGCTGAATTTGAATGAAATATAAGGCTAATGCTGATCAATGCCTTCCCCAGTTAGTGGGGATGATATTAACCCCAGGAACAGCTTCCTCTTGGAGGTGGCAGATTCTCCATTGAAAACACTTTGAAAACTCAGATTGTATCTTTTGAACAGAAATGAATTCTGGACAAGTCCCATGGCCTCTACTGGGTGTGTGAGTGATCACAGAGCTGCCTTCTACACTCATAATTTATGACAGAATATTGCATGGGATTTGTGGCTCTGGAAAATGGGTGTCTGACACCAGGAGTTCAGATTTTACCTGTCAGTCAAGGGTTGTCTGACTTTCCCAGCTAAGACTTGGAGTATTTTATGTGTGTAAATACACAAAGCCATAAATGCACCCTCTTCAAAGCTCTGGGTAACTAGGTGAATCTGGTGCCACAGCAGTGCAGCCTAGGAGTGCTCTCGATGTAGGGCCATGTTCTGCTCCTGCTCCAAGATCAAGCCAAGAGGATTTTATCTACATCAGCAGCATTTTACTGCAACATAACACAGAACTGAGTTTACCCTGGCAAGCCAGCACGGTCAGTTGTCCCACAAGAAGGGATGTGGAGGGTGATGACAAGAGCAGGTAGTGAAAGAGTGAAATAATACAAGGGAAAGTTAGAGAGGAAGGACAGATGCAGTAAAACCATCAGCAGCGCAATAGACGTTAGAAAGCAGAGAAATGGGAAAGCTGCATTTTAAGCCATAATTTTGTTTACATAAGGAAAAGAAGGGAGAGAAGTATTGCACAAACCAGGGAGATTTGGGAGGGAAGAGAAAGAGCATGTACATAAAAGATGGAGAGAGAAAAAAGGAGAAAAAACAGAAACATTTGTTAATCTTTGTGACCTTCTGTTACACTTACTGAATTATTTATTCTGATATTTGCTGGTATCTTCCTGCCAGCCATTTTTTGTCACGATATAAATAAGAGCAGAACCCTGTTACTGCTGTTTCTGCAGGGATTTTGATGTTGAATGGCAGCGGGCACCTCCCCCCTCCCCCTGGCATCAGGCGATTATGAATTATGCCGAGTGCCTCTAATAACTAAAGGGAAAGGGCTGCTCAGCACATTTGGAATGTAAATCTCATTTTTTTTCTCTTTTGTAGGTCATGAAACACAGCCCTTTTCTAAACCCCTGTGCTCAGATCACAAGCTACCACTGCACACAAATTCCTCAGCCGTCCTCTGCAAGGGTGACATTCCACCTAGCACTGAACCCCTCAGCATCCTGAGGGCTTGAGATAAGATTGTTATTACTGTTGTTTTAAACACACACATGCTGCATCATGTCACTTAAATGTTATACCACATTGGAGAACAGACTATTTAAAAAACAGAGATTTGCTGTATTTCAATTGAAAAGCAATAACTTAATTTACATCTTTTACCATAGCTTGCAGGTAGGCACGGGGTACAATTTGCAGGGAATCTGCACGTACTGGCCAAAACTTCAGAAGTGTTCACTGCCCAGCACCTCTCAAGCAACCCAAAAGAGAACAAGCATTTTTGGGCCCCATATTTAGCTCCTGAGCTCTTACATGTCCTGCCCTTGGCACCTTCTTTGTAGGACTGCAGCTTGAGGAGTTGGTGGCCTCTGAGGCAGATGTATGGTTCTGCTTTCCAAGAAATGATGGGGAGGAAATATGCCTTAAACACTGATGAGCTGAACTTTCTGCTTTATGATTGGAGTAGTTTAGTTATGATTCAGGTCATGGATAGTCAGTTTTTGTTTCCCACTGTACTGGCATCATGCAACACGCAATTCAGACCTTGTTTCATTTTGGAAGAGTAAGCAAGTTATGTAAATAGTTAAAAGGAGGGGACACAGGTAAAAGGGAAAAATAAAATTAAAATTACTTGGTGCTTGTTTTACTTTTGGGATAGACAGTTTCTGTCTGTGGGGAGAAATTAGCTTTTCCACACAACTTAAATCTCCCTTAAATCCTTAAAATAGAGCTCTGGAAGTGACATGGCTCTGAGGCCTTGGTGCTGGCCAGTTTCACTTTATCATATTTGCTCAGAAGATTTCCAGCCCAGCAGAGTCACTTTGCTGACAGCCCTGCACAAGCTCCAAGATATTTTCTTGCTTGCAAATTAAGTTTTCCTGGCAATCCACCCTGCTACTTCAGTTATCATCACTGGAGAACGGATGTCCTCAGGGATTCAAAAAGGACTATGGAGTCCCTCACCCATGGGTTTTAACTCGACCTTGCTCACATCACTAGTGACCAAAAGTCATTACCATAAGTGGCTTACGTGAAATGTATTGGTCTCAGTCAATTATAAGCAGACAGTTGTCTGCATGACTAAACCACCATCCCAAATGGTGCTTTTTTTGGGAAGTCCTAAGCACAGGCAGGGTCAGTACAGCTGGGCTGAAACCTCAGCAAAAGCACAAGGGGAACAGACTGAAAGTTTTGTGCTTATTCACTTCCAATAGAATGAAAATAACACAAGCTGTAAAATAGCTGTAAAAGGTCTTTCAGGTATGCATAAATTAAGAACAGTCTCTGGGGCTGCTCTGACTTACACATGGGACAGCCACCGTCCCCAGACAGTCCCCATCTTCAGAAGATACCAAGGTGGCAGAAATCCTTTCTGGCAGCCTTTGCCCCCACCTCTGCTGAGGTAGAGCAGAGATCAGCAGCCCAGGCTGTGCCCAACACATCAGTGTGCCAATACAACACGCTCAGCCTTGTTCTGCACAGAATATCACACCATGGACAAATGGGGATGCTGTCTGCCAGGCCTTTTTGAGCCACAGAGAACCATCAGCATTGCTGTGACTACCCAGAGGTACTCAGCTTAGCTGGGGTACAGATGGGGTGAGATGAAGAGCCAGAGCCATGGCCCAGGAGCAGAGAGAACAGTTGGTCCATTTTGCTTTAAGCTATAGGCAGCAGATTTTCAATCTGGGAAAGGCTTGCAAGAACTGATCCGGAAATTCAAAATAGCGGATTTTTCTCAGAACTGAAACGCCAAAGTAGACATTCAGCTTGAGTCAGCTGAAATGCCCTGAATTAGTAACTAAAATATTTAATTTTGATTTTGCTTTATTTCTTCATTTATCTTGGTAAGCACGTGTTGACTATTGCCTGCTGCTAAACCCCCAGAGCTTCCTCTGTTCTCTCCTCTCCTCAGGCCATGGCAGCTGAACTGTGCTTGCAATGTTTCTCTGCACAACTACAGGGAAACAGCACTGGGAAGTTCCCTCTTGGAGGCTGATTCTTTGCTGTTACTTAATCATGTCTTTCTGGCTTTCCCTACTGTTGGAGTCTTAAAAACAGAGGCCTCTCTGAGTTCCTCAGAGAGAGATCGAAATGGACGATTTGAATTAAAATAGCTTTAGAAAAAATGCTTTAGATTTATGTTTCTAGCTCATTGGGTAATTTGTAAATAAGAATCTGTGTATTGGAGAGAGAGCTCTTTTGCTCTTTCTCTTCCTCCACCATCATCATCATCATCACTACCACCATATGAAGAAGAAGAAAAAGAAGAGGATGAAGAAAAGAACAAAAGAAAAAAAGACCAGGGATCATCTGCTTTTGGAGACTCTGTACCAGACTGCAGCCTCTGCCTGTGCTGAGAACTCTGTACTAGGCTGCAACTTCTGCCTTCTCAGGCCTTGCACCAAGAGCTGCTTCTACTTCTAATTGGGACTCTGTGCTGAAAGCTTTTAGGACAGACTTTAACACTTAGAACTTTTTTGCCTTTTGAGACTGACGCACATTTACAATAAACCACTTAATAGCAACTAATAATTGCTCAGCTCTTTTAAAGAAAACAATCCCAACACCTTGCACTGGAGGAAAGCTTTACTCTATGTCTTCACTTGGGCTCCTTCTGCAACTGTGTGTAGTCCTGTAGTCATGGGTACATTAAAATTCACCTCAAAACATTAAAACTGAGCTTCAGGATGAGATTTCTACCAAGGGGCCCAGCAGAAGGTCTGGTCCTTGATTAAGTTCTGTGTATATGAGGTCACTACTGTCCTGAGGAAAAAGCCTGCTTCAAAGCATAAAAATCTGAAGAGTGAAAGAATTACTGAGGTATTCTGTTTTCCTTTTTTGCCAAGAAACTCAGGTGCTTTGTCTGCAATCTCACAAAAATCTGAGCTAGAGCTGGAAGTGTGTCCAAAATTCTTGACCCCTAGTTTTATACCTTAGCTATAAAAGCATCCTTTCTTCCTGAATAGCTCTAGTAACGGTCTGCCTAGGGAATGAAGAGAAATAGAGACTCTTGTCTCCAGTATTATTATTCTGAATAAAGCCTCAGGTCAATGTAATCAGACATACAGAAAAGAGAAGGGTGATGTCTTTATGACATAGCTGAATTACTGGTGTTGCAGAGCTGGCCAAATTTTTTTTCAGAAATGGTAAACTTATCAATGTGGGGGGACAATCAAAGGGTTTTGTGAATTTTTGTCAGGCACAGTCACAAAATAATCACTGTAGTGTCAGGAGACAAGGAAAGGTCAAGAGAAACAAGGCAGTGAAAAGGTAATTTGTTTTCAGCATGACTGATATAATTGTGGAAATTATGACAATTTCTAATACTCTAAAAATAGACTTTCATTTTTTTAGGGAATATTTTTCAAGGAAAAATTGATCCAGTTAAAAATCAAAGCATTTCATTATTGTTTAGCCAAAACATTCTGGGTTCACCTAAAATGATTTTTTATCTTAACATTTCACTGACAAGCTTTAAAAATTTTATTCTGCTTGATTTCCATTTAAATTTTTCTTGGTTTTTTTCATTTTCCCATTTGTTTCTGATGGATCTTTCTTTACTAAAACAGCATCTTAACTTTTGCTAGCTTGATCTGCACACTTGAATGTGAAAAAAGGCAAAAATAAGTTGAAAATTAAATGCATTAAATATTCATAATGTGTAACTTTAGTATGGATATGTAAATATTTCATCCCCCTTTGGTTCCTTTAAAACATCCTCCAGCCCATTGACTCTAGTAATGGGCCAGGTAAACATCTTGACCTTTATCTACTCAACTTAAAACCCCTATAAATAAATTTTATTGGTTTCTCTCCTCTGTAGCTATACATAGTGTTACAGCTTAGAATGCCATTGCCCCAAACTGACAATTACATTTTCAATTTTCTTATCTTTGGCTTTCTTTTTATTCTTACATAGTTTATAAAGCACAAAGACAAGAAAAGTCAAAAGAAAGGTCTTTGTTCAAATAAAGGTAAAATTCTGCTGCAGTCACTGAAAAGTGACTTTGTAGAAAAAGGACATCACCAGACTCCATATTTATTCTCTTCAGTGGCATCCAGATCAAATTTACTTGGTTTTCAAGGTGATGTTTCTAACCAGCCAGCCCTTAAACTCAAATTGGGATCTGAAAGTCAAGCTGTGTCCTTTCTGACTCATGCATAATCATCCTCAATAAAGTTTCTATAGACAGGATTTAGCTGACAAGTTGGTGTTTATCATACACAAGACAAAAGAGATTAATCCAAGCCATTCATCCATAGCTAGGCTGACTTCATCATTAGCTGGTTAATGTGTGCTATCTGTACAGAAAGCCAGAACAGGATGATCCAAAGAGCAGATGTCCTAATGTGGAGTTGGTTTTATGCAATGCTTTTCTCCTCCACAAATGCATTTCATTTTAACAAAGTATTTTCCAGACAAATCCACTGTGAGCCCCTGTGACAGGAGGCCTGGGAGAAATCCCTTTTGCCTTCCTTCCCCTCACCTTTGTGCCCATCTTCCAAAGCAAAATGTGTGTATGGGATTAAGAAGGGGGAAGGAGTGGGGGTGATGGGACAAGGGAGGAATATCCGCGGCTCTGCTCTGCAAAGGGATCAGCTGATCAATGGAAGATGAAGCCAGATTTGGGATTTCCAGCCCCTTGTTCAGCATGGTGCCTCATGGAGCATGGCATATGATACTGAATACCCTCCTGAGTGCGTGGACATGTGCATTTGTGTATTTAATGTACATGTGTGGCAGCCTGCCACCTGCTGTGACAGAAACCACCAGTGATCTGTGCAGCAAGCAGCCATCTCCCATCTCTTTAGGTTGAGGTGATGATGCAGTTTGGGCTTGCTTTGAGATCTCCCCTCTTTTTAATATGTGTTAGGTCTTTTAATCCACTTAGCCTGCACTCAGCCAGCTCCCCCCTCCTTTTCTGACTACTCAGCATGCTGAGTACTTGACAAGTGAGGTATCTCTCTGCTTGGGAGGCCTCTGGTCCTTCCCCTTAACCACACCTACCTCATGTCTGAAGATGAATGCTAAAGGAAAGACTGCATGTCACCTGGCTTTTTTCATGTCACCAGGGTACCTGTAAGAAACAAGAGGAAACATAATCAGTTTGAAGAAGTGATGTCCTTTAAGCACAGAAAGAAATCATGGTTATAGGAGGCACTGCTTTGCAAGTAGCACAGTGGAGCAGAGGAGAGGTGGGCAGTCTCTGTTTCCTGATCTGTGCTAGACCAGTTTAGGAAACAACTTCACTCCTTGCACCTCAGCCAGCTTACCTGTTAGTGGCAATGGAGATCCCTCCTTTGTAAGGCATTTGAAATCTGTTTGTAAAGAGTGTGCTACTAGAGAAAGGAATATTACTGTCACAATGCTAATACAAGTACTGAGTTTCTGTCTGGACAAAGATGAGATCTTTGTTGGTTTCTCGAACAAGATGTGTGGCTAGGTTTTGTCTCATCAGAAATGGTTGTTGGCTATTGCCTTCCAACACCAGCTCACCTTCTAGTGGCTCAGTCTGGGGCATGTTGTGTGTTTGAAATGCAGAGGTTGTCCCTTTGGAAGCTGCCAAGACTTCCTTTGGATCGTATTTGTGTGTGACACATAACTGTGTTCTTAATGGCCTGATGCAGTCTGCTGCCCTGGGTTGTGACAGTCTGGGGCTGTCACAACCTTTTTTCTGAGCCTCCATACTACTATTCTTCCTGCTCCTTTGATCCCAGCTCTTCTCTGCTCCCTTTCTTTCTGTCCTTTTTCCTTAGTCCCACTTTGTTATTATTAATCTTGTCCTTTCAAGCCGGCCTGTTATTTCTAGTCTTCATCTCCTGCCTTTTTTGCATAGACCCTTTGTCTTCCCATGCAAATTGTGTAAATTGTGATGTTCTCTATCTTGGGAGAACCAGAGGTGGCCAGCATGCAGCACTCGTGGCCTGTCACAGCAGGAACTCTAAAAAGTTACACAGTGAGTGTGTAACTCAACACAGTGGGTGGGCAGCAATCAGACCAGGTAAGAGAAGAGACTTACACCTTATCAACGAGGCTGGGTTGGGCCTCTTAGAGATGTCTGGGGGATCCTCCTCTGTGTACCTGTTCATTTGTCCTATGTAAGAGTCCCTTTCTCCAGTACTCGTTTCTCACTGCCTTCTGAATCTCCTGTCCATCTTTCAGCAAGACTTTGTACCACATGTCTTCTCGTGATGCTGTCACTGAGCTTCTTTCCCCATGCAAATGCAGCTGCACATAATCCAAGGCTACAAGAGTTGTATAGAGTGATGGATGATGCTCTGCAGTGGTGTCAGGATTGTGTGATTGTGGGATTGGGTGGTCCTTTTCTGTCTCACCAGTAATTACTGTACACACAGAGCCTAAATAGGAATTCAGCCAAACCAATTTTTTCTTTAGGGCAAAATGTCATGGAGACTTTGAAAAATACACCGAACCCTTCTTTTCTGATTATTATATATTCTGATGCTCCTTCTATTGAGATTTTTCAGAACCTGTGTCTCTACTAATGGAAAAAAACAAGATATGAAAATGATCTGGAACTCACTGTGGGAAGAAGGGTTTGCAGGGATAGTGTAGAAGGCAATTATTCCCAATGAATTACAGCTGTACTGATTACTGAAGAGGGGAAACAGCCTTGCCTGCCCAATGAGGATGGGTGTTATAGAATAGTGGGTCAGCTAATTGGGACTGAGTCAGAGTTTGAGATCCAGAGTTTGCTGTAGTTTAGGATGGAGTTTGCTGGCCATGCTGTGAGGGGGCAAGGGGCATGTGGTCATGCAAGGGACAGAGAAGGTAAGCAGATGTTGTGTGAGAGACAGGTTTAGGTGGCTGGGTAAGGGATAGATTGGGGTTAGCCATTCATATAGAAGGAGGAAGGAAGCTTGCAGAGATGGGAGAAGTCAGTGCTTTGTGAAGCAGCTAATGAAGAAAGAGAGTTGTGTGGAACTGCCTGTGAGGAAAGGAGTCAGAGTTGCTTGAGAGAAGTTCACTGAAAGAAGGCATGCAAAGTTTTTGATAAAGGAGTGCTGATAATGCTAGTTCCAGTCAGTCCCTATGTAATTACTACAACTCATGACTCTCAAAAATAATCCAAAGCCTGGAGATAAGCTCAGAAGTTCAGGATAGGCCATTCCATATCAATCTGCAAACTGTGTTTGCACTACATATACAGGAGAATTATAATGCAGTTGAAGATGGTAACAGATTATTTCTATGTGCTTCTGATGCATGTACATCTAAAACTACCACATCAAGCCTTATACAAAACTTTAATAGCAGTGTCTTAACAAACTGAGAGGAATTTAAAGAAAAACAAAACTAATTATTAGGATGGCTTTGGGATTGACTTAGGTTGAAAGATTAAGTGTATTTTATGCGGGTAAGAGATGATGAAAGTGGGCATGCGCTAAGAGACTACAAACATTTGGTGGGTGTTAATGCTAAGAGAGGAATTACTTTGTGTGAATTAGAGGGGTATGTCATAAGAAGTGACAAAATAGTCTGAACACTACAAAAAACCTTCTGCTGTCAAAACACATAGTACTGTGTTGTCAGTGAAGTACCTACAGAGGTAGGTAACAGGCCTGAAGGCAGAACTTCAGGCTGTGCTCTGCGGAGTCAGTCTGCTCTAGAAGAGCAGTGAACTGGAGATTATGTGCTCACCTGTCTGAGACAGCTTTCTTCTACCACATGTTTTGTTTCTTCCAAAACAATCTCTGTGAATCCACCCGTTATTCAAATGACTCTTTCTAACCCAACACATCCAATGTGTGTATTAATTTACTGCTACATGGTTATGACTTCCATATTATGTTCCCAGTGAGTGTACAAGTTTCAGGAATCTTGTTCATTTAGCCCAATATTTCAAATATGTTATCTTACTATCTAGCCTAAACCAGGGAAAATCTGGTGAGCTCTGAGATCAGGTACCTTGCCACACAGGTAAGAATAACAAACGTTGTGGTTTTTTTCTTCTTTCATTGTGTTGATTCACAAATTTCTTTACTGGTAGAGACCCAGCTTCTCTGAGCAGAGCCCTCAGACATTCATGGATGAGACTGATGTCACTGTTAGTTGTGGTTTCTTCCTCAAGTAAACTTCAGATTGCTTTAAATTTGTTCATCTGCAGCACAGTGGGCTGTTCATATCCAAAGATGGAGTCTCTGCATCAGACCTTTGGTTCTTGTTTGCTAAATATTTTCAGAGATGATTTTTGGCAGGCATGATGCCTGCCTGGGCACTGCCTCGGGTCTGTGGGTGGGGTGCAGAAAAATATCCAAAGCCATGAACAGAAGGATGCTCATGCCAGGGGTTTCTGCAGAAGTGAGGCAGGTAAAAGAAGCACAAGTGTCATCCAAGCACCGGTGCAGGGATGGAAATTTTGTGCCCTTTTCTCTTGTTGTTTGCTTGACAACTCATTTATTTCAGTGGCTGTTTACCGCTGGAAGGGGAGATATGTAAGGCCCCTAGCTGTTAATCGCTTCTTCCGAAAGAACATTGTAAATAATCCTAGGAAAATTTATGAGGGGATTTGTTTGCCTTTTGCCAGCTAGAAGTTTTCTTGAGGGAAAAGGAAAGGCCACGCTTCTCTCAAGCCTGGCCGTGGCAGGGCCAGATCCTTACTGGATGCCATTTGCAGCAGCCATCCCTCCCCGCAGTGACTGGCAGTGACTGTGGGCAGCCTCTGAGGCAGTGATGGTGAGCTCCACTCTGGGCACAGCCCCTCCATGTCCCTGTGGGGAAAACAAGCCCCTCACCCACGGCTGTGCTGGTAGCTGACGCGATGCCAGCTGGGGGCAATCATGGCCCCTCACAGCCCTAATGGTTCCACCGGGGCCACCCCCCCAGCTAGGCCTGAGGGTGCTGGTGTTTACCTGTGCTCTGCTGGGAGCTGCTGGTTTGCACTTTGAGGAGTGCTGTGGTCCTGTCTTGCTCGTGGGTGAGCTGGTGGATCCCATTAGCAGCCCTTGTGCTCCATCTTGTGGGTCTGTGCCCCTTGTGAGGCGCTTTCCGCCATTTGAACGAGGTACGGGCCTGGCTCTGAGCACCCTGACTTGCCTGAGGCTGCTCGGGCTGGTGCTGGGGTGTCCCTGTGGCTTGGGGACCAAGGTGCTGTGGCTTCTGTGCTTGAAACTCAGCCTAGGCTTTGGTCATCTCCCAACTGGGTGCAGCTCTTCTTGCAGGCAGATTGTGTCAGCAGAATCAGGAGCTGGCTGAAGCTGCTGTGTGCCCTGGGGTGAGCTCTGTGGTATGGAGGTGGCATCTCCCTCGGATGGGGAGGTGACAGGGCACCTGCTGCTGGTGTGGCAGGGACCGCCTCCATGTCCTCATGGCTTGTGCAGCACGAGGAAACAACAACTCCATGTTAGTTGTGGGATGATGTAGCATCTCTTTCTTTCCTGGCTCTTCCCTTGACTCGAGGAGACTTGGCTGTTAGTTTGGGGGATCATCACCTTTTAGGAGGAGCTGTGGGGGTTTCTTCCCTGAGTCACCTGGGGTGGTGACATCCACCTGGGCAGTGTCAGTGCTAGGGCTGGGTGATGCAGGCTTGGCTTGTAGAACAGCTGTGTGTGATTGTGGTAACAGAACTGATGGCTTGTGAGGTTGTCCCCATGCAGGCTGGATATTCAGCTTTGTTTTTAATCTAAGGAGGCTGTAGTTTGATGTCTACGTGTGCATGGGAGCTTTCCCTGTCCCTGGCAGGACAGGTAGGCTTCATGCTAATGGGTCTGAAGGGGATCAGGGCTTGGTGTGAATGAGCAGTAAGGGAAAAGTGCTTTATGTATGTTTAGTTCATGATTACTTAAGAGTAAGTGAAAATAGATTTAAACAGTGGAGAATGTATCAACATTTTCTCACAGAAGGTTCAGGGGCCAAAGGGACCAGGAAAAATGGGTTCAATTGAGTTAATAGGACTCTTCCTGTTCTTTAGTGCTGTGTTTGCACTTAGAGGTTTTTGAATGTGTGGGGTTGGTGACTGACAAATGAGGACGGTTGAAAGCTCTCAATCTGCATCTTTAAGTTGTCACCCAGTGAATACTGCTGTGTGCAGTTTGACACCTGTGTGTGGTTTCCTTTCTTGCACTCACTCTGCTTACTGGAGCAGCTGCTCACACAGGTCCCTGTGTGCTGGCACAGAGCCTTGGACTGGCCAGCCCCAGGAGTTTGTGCTTTGCTGCAGAGTGTGTAATTATTCACCTTATGACTCAGTCAGCAGTACTCTGAGTGTCAGCATCTCATTCTTCTCTGCCCTAAAGTAATGGTCTTCGACCAATGGTCCAGCAACTATTTCTCTGGGTTGGAGAAAGATAATGAGAAAAGTGAGGCTATTGTCATTAGGCTTAAATTCATTATTCAGGAATCCATACCTCCATTTGAGATGCTTTATAGGTCCATGAGTTTCAATAGGCTGAAACCAGTGACTCTGACAGCTTTCTTACCTTCTCATGGTCCCTTATATAGTGCACTATCGCCACTCTTTTCCCCCCTAGAGTAACAAATAGGAAGAGTACTAGGTCACACTTCTGTGGAGCAAACTATTATCAGGAAACTATAATGGTGGCAGTCTAATTGAGTTGACATTTTATGTATTATAAGTGATTATATTAAATGAATTTTATTATGATATGTATCAAATTGTGTGAGATTTTAGGGGATAACTGCTGCTTTGTGCCAGATCTTGATAAGAGGAATATTATAAATGGCAAAAGTATTATAAAGGCTGTCTCTTTCTTGCAGGATTTATGTCTAAGGTCTAAATTTTAATACTCTTGTTGATATTTGAATTTTATTCTGTGCATTTTTTGACAACATCATTCCAAATGTGTGAAAAAAAATTTCAGTTTAGCTCAAAAAGAAACTTGAGTTTTAGGGAACATGTATGATTGACAAATATTGGCTTAATTTTCATTTTCTTCTGGTTATTGACCAACACTCAGATATTCAGGGTAGGTTTTCAGCTGTCCTCCACGAGTTTAATTGCTACGTTCTTGGAGCCGAGTCTTAACAGAAAAAATACTGTGGGAAGTGTTGGTAAAATACAAAAGGTTACTGCTCTGCAGTTGGCTCATAATGCAGAACTTGATGCTGCTCTTTGTAAGTGCTATAGGCTTGTCTGAAAAGGTTTTTTGCCTGGGATATACAGCTAGAGTTGGGGTTGGTGGGAACATCATTTATACTGTGGGGGTTTTCTTCAGAGAACAGTCTAATAAATCCTTCTCTGAAGAGCTGCAACAACTGTTTTTGGATTTCACATCTATGTGACTCTTGTATATCCAAAAGTTATGAGACCCATGTGCCTTTTCTACTTTATTTTGTGTGTTTACATTTATCTTAAGTGGCACAGGCACAGTGATGGCAGATTGCACAGGGGTGTTTTTATTAGCAAAGCCCAGTAATATGAATAGCTGTAAAATTTGTCTAGACAGAAGAATGGACTAAAATAGCAGTGGAACATGGGCAGGAAGTAAAGAAATATAGGTGTGTGTATGTGTTGATGGGGGAGCACACAGGGCTGTTTATACCTGCAGGGCAAATCATCAGGAACATGTTACCACTGGTAAAGGAAAATCTTGAGGACAGATTGGGTCCCAGGGGAGAGAGCTGTCTGAAAAATGAGAACATAGTTGTGGAAAGGTAGTACCAGACTTTTTAGAGTGGGCTTTTTTGGCAGTTGAAGGTAGGCTTATTTTTTGGTCTTTCCTCTCTTAAATTTCAGTGACATCTTTAAAAGCTTTTAAGTTGTTATAATGAAATTCTTATTTTGGAATTGTTGTATTGAAGCTTTCAATTGTTTTTGTAGAAGTACAGTAATGGAATTGGCAGGAAAAAAATCCAGAAACAACATGGAGGACTTTGATTATTATGAAAAGTGTTTATTTAATTTAAGGCCACTGTCCTAGGATCCAATTCACCACTGCCCTATACTCTTTGTCAAGAAATATTTCACAGATGAGGTACCAATGCCCTCGTGGGGGGCCCATGCTGTTTCATCCATGGGCACCTGGGAAGCTCTTGTTGCTGTTGGGCAGAATCCTTTATAGGAATTCCTTTTAGTTAAAAATAAGAGTTGTAGCCTGTGTGAGAACAGATATTAAACTGACATGATTTTAATTTTTAGTGTTAGAAGTGGGCCAAAGCATCAGTACTCCAGAACTGTTGATGGCTATTGCCTGGCTGCACAGAAATATTTCACTTTTCTATTGAAGTAATACTGGGGGGATCAAAGAGCACTGAAAACTGGGACACTGGGATGATTTGCTTAGGAGTTAATTTTTCTTTTTCCAAGCTAAATCAGTAGGCTGGATTTCAGATCTTTATTCCTGTTCAATAGTAGCCCCATTAAAGTCACCTTCCTTCTCCTGACTTAACACAAAACTAAAAGGGTTCTAAGAGCCCTGTTGATGGTATAGAAGTGTGGCTTGTACCTTGGCACAAAAATGGGGGGAAAGACAGGAGATGATCACACTCTGCTTTTGGTAAGAGTGAAGTTTGGAGAAATGTATAGAAAATTAATAATGAATTGAAATGTAAAATTTTAGTTCAGTACAAGACAATTGAGTGTGGTGATAAACTGGAACTGGATTCTGAGACAAATGGTTACCTTGGGTTGCCTGAAACTTTGGATTTGTTTGAACTGCTTTAAGCCATCTTCTGCAGTGTTGTTTCATATATTTAGTTTTTAACTCCTGAAGTGGAGTTCAGCACTGGGAAGAGAGCAGAGGAGCCCATGGCCTGTGTTAGTGTGACCCCAACCCTTGATGCATAGCTTATGGACACGCTTCATGGTGTTGAGGACAATGCAGTAGCTTCCTGCTAAACATGTGTTTTCCAAACCTTGCAGTCCTGTAGAGAAGATGGTGTAAATTGTCATTTTCTGGATTTTAAAAAACCATGCTTAAATTGGAAGCTTTTTAATACTACTACTGCAACAGCATAAGGATGTGTGGAAAAGCTTTTATAGCTTGAAGGCTTGCCTACTTCATTTGGAGTGGGCAACGAAAGTGAGTTTCAAAGCATGTTCTCAAGGAAAAGATTTGATATTTGCAACCTAAATCATATAGCACTGTGTATTTCCTGGGAGGGTGATTCCTCTATCCACCCAACTGTTAACTGGGAGTGTGTAATTAAAAATGTATGCTGTGTTTGTCAGCTCTTTAAACGGTTCAAGCTGGTTACATAAGGTGAAGAAACTCATTACATAAGTTACACCATGAATTGCAAATTGTTTACTTAGTTGTGACAGCCGTAGCTTAAGATATTTGTAGGCCGAGGGTTAGTCAGGGAAGACGTTTATGAATCATTTTGAATAATGAATAAATTTCAGTTTGTATTTGCAGCCTGTTAGCAGACAATTAACAAAGAAAAAGGGATAAAAGTTGTCAGAGTTGTATTTAAATGACAGTCTGCTCCAGATTACTGACTTAAGCTGGGTAGCTGGGTTTGTACTGTTGACTAAATTTGGCGGTTCATATCTTGCTGTCAAACTCCTGAGTCATCTAGGCTTTTGAATTTTTTCTGCACAACTGTATAATTATAGTGAGAAAATAGACTAAGTACATTAATAAGGCTTAATTAAACATGCCTATGTACAAATACTCATGTATACAAATGAAAGTACCCAAATTTCTGTGTTCTTCTGATTGAGCATCAGACACAGCAGCACTCTGCTGTGCAAATTCTCAGTAAACTGTGTTTCAAGTCTTTTCTTCTACATGGTATAAAATTCAAAGAGCCTAGTGATGTGCTAGCAATTTCTCTAATTGTTGACAATGTTGGTGTCTGAGTTTTCTTATTTCAACTCCAGTTTTTCCAATAGAATAGCTTCTTCCTGTTCTGGAGCAAAAATAAGCTATATTGGTATCAAGTGGCTTACTTGCAACACAATGTATTGGATTTTCTGCTATGGTTTTTCAGGAAGGATCTTACCTTTATTGCAAAAATAATATCAGAAACTTTATTTCAATGCAGACTACCCCTTGAGTGTGTATTCTGGGGTTCTGGTAACTCCAGTCAAGTCTTATGCTCTGGGCTGTTCACTGAACTTGTGTCAGGTGTGGGCAGTGAGAGCCACCTGCTGCCATGGCAGGGGTTTCTGTCATCTTTTCCTGAGGTGTGGGTGACTCAGCTAGCTGAGCTGTAAATCTGTGATCCCATGGCCTGTGGGAAAATGTGGGATCTGGCTGTGCCCTTCCTTCTTCCCCCCTGGCCCATGAGCTTTCCTTAGAGGTGCCTGAAGGTCGCTTGTGCTGGCAATCTGTGCTCCAGCTCAGCTGCTAAGTTAGCTGAGGATTATCAGTTCATGGATGCCTGGATCTGCCCTTTCTTCTCTCTGCTCAAGCTTTTGACAAATGCAGGGGTGCTGTTGGCCCATGTGTTCTCTTGCAGGAAAGGTAGTTCTAGGGCTGGGATGGCTCACAGCAAGTTGGCTCTATGTCAGCAGAGCAACTTGGTGTTGACCTAATATAAAATGGCTTCAAACTCTGTGATCACCTATTTGATGTAGTTTTCTTGTAGTTTTGTGATGATTAATGAATGCTTAGCATTCTGGAGATCTTCCAGTGGAAAACACTTTAATAAGCAGACAAGAATGTTATTGAAATGCACTTCATTGCACAGCAGGAAAACATGTATTTAATTGTTTCTGTAATTGCTGGTGACTGGATGCCCAGCTTGGCAGGGGCATGGCTCCAGAACCTGACCCATGGGAAGGTTGGTGCTGTGTGTGGGTGAGCCATACCTGCTTTGAAAGGCAGAAGTGACCTCTGTTTCACTCTGAGTTCAGAGACAATGAACCAAGTTACCCTGTGAAGGAGGCAAAGGAAATTTGGAGAAATCAAGTAGTTGGTAGGCTTTCCTTTTCCACTGGCATTGTTCCCACCCTGACTAGCTTATTTTAGCAGGGTGAGTGGAAACTTAATTTTCCCTTAATATTGACATTCCCTTCTCCATTGCTTTTGTAATAGTTTGTGTAGCTTCTATCATGATAGAAGCAAATCTGTAAAACAAAACAACAAAAAAAATTAAGGAAAGTACACGAAGCAGGAATCAGTTTCAGTTCTCCAATAATGTGAAAGATGCAGTTTGTTGCCAGGCATAGTAATTTCAAAATATTTTTTTTTTTTTACCCTTTGGAAGAAAACACTAATTAAAGTATTCCCTGCTGCTCTGTTGTACAAGGCAGCACAGCTCTGATGCTGTTCAGAGGACTTTCATTGGCTGTGCTGAGCAAGTCTTATGGATGGATAATGGTGGTTCAAGTGGAATGGAGGCTAGAGGTAGTTTATTCTTAATAAAAATGTTAGCTGAGTGGAGAGTACTTCAGATAATGTGGTGAGGTCACAATGGTAGAATTTAGAGGAGAGAAATTAAAATATTTAATTATTCTTGTGGGTTTTTTTCATGTCCAAGAAACAGAGATAATTTTTACTGTCTTCTCCTGACCCTCTGTGCTGGACTAGGGAGCCCCTCTGAATATGTTCAGTCTTCTGCTATTGCAAACAACTGTGATGTATATTCCCAGCTTCTAATATCTCAAGATACATATGACAAAGGAAAATTAAGGCCCTTTTTTTTTGGGTGACTCCAAAAGGTTGGACTGCACCTTTGGGGCTTTATTAGGTTTGGCTTCAGGCTTAATCTCAGCCTTCTCACAGCTGATGATCTTGCAGGTCTTGCCATCAGCATGAGGTTTTTTTCTCTGGCTTTCTACCTCATCTCAAGATTGAGAAGAGAATGTGGCATTTATCAGTTCCTCAACTCCTTGCCATACCTGCTGTTATTTGTCTCTTCTCTTCAGAAGCAATGGATGTATCTTAAGTATTAAGTTGCCCATTCCTTTCAGGCATAATTCTTGTGCAAATATAAATGTTAATCTTAACAAATCCTAGGAATCTGTTTCCTGTGGCTTTAACAGGTTTCTACTAACATGCCACACTTGGAGTGTGTTGTAGTGAATTTGCCTGCTTGGAGATCCAGGTAGATGACTTAGTTGAATTTGGTTATCACAGTGGAACTTGCAGTCAGTACAGACTAACCCTGGATGAGGCCAAACCTTGAGACACAGCCTGTTTACCTGTCCTACCTTGCCTGGGTTGAAGGCAGAACACTCAGATGATGACTGGGCACAAATCATAAGGCCTAAATAGTTTAGCCACTGTTCCCCAGACATTTATTTCAGTCTAGACTGCTGATTGGAGTGTTTTGAGTGACCTGATAGGATGTGTTTCTGGGGCAGTCAGAATTCTTTCGATATGCAATTTTCCCCTTCTTGATGCTCCTTCACTATTGTCACAACTTGGTCACTGCTTAGATGCCTCCAGCTGCAGTGCCCTGGCATGGATCAACAAAATTGGATGGTTTATAAACTGAGAAAAATACAAACAGGGCACTCTCAAACTGGTATTTGACAAGACAGCTGAAAGACTCAGTAGTGTTGCTTGGAAATGTATGAAAAATCAGGCAACCACCTTGAACAGAGATTTGTCATCTTGTCAGGGAGCCACAGGGAGAGAAACTATCATAAGCTACATCCAGTCACCTGGATGTCACTCAGCCATAGTTAGTTGTGTGATAGTTTTGTAATACAACATTTTGACTCGCTCTAGTCTTTAAACCATTCTATTTAGAGCTTTTATTCCCAGAAGATAGAGTTTGTCTTTGTGGTTGATGGTTACTTAAATACAGAGTTATGCTTGGCAAAGAATGCTGGTTGTGCCAGAGACTAGGTACTGGATATGGAGAGAAATGCAGAAGGGGAAAACCTTAGTGGTGATGCATTTTTCGGTTCTCATTAAGCAAAATGCTTTGATCTCCAGATGAAGCAACTAGCACAACGGTTCATGTTAATTGATACCACTCAGTCATCAATCCACTCGGTTTCTGCAAAGAACATTAGTTCAGCAGCACTGGCAGAACATCAATGGAAGTTAATTTTAATGGTAATTTGGAGCCTGGCTTATTTCTCTTTTAAAAGGTTTTTATACATGAAATAAATTTTTATTGCTAATTCATTTCATTATCATCTGGTGTGGGTTCATGCTAAATTGTGCAGTTCACACTTCTTTTTCAGGAATAAGGAGATGCTGCTGTCCCTCCCTTAATCCTTGGGTTGTGATTGTGGTTCAGAGAGGTGAACTGTGGGGTTAAGGGATCAAAGGTTAAATCAGTGAAAGGGATATTTATTTTTAATACTGAAACGAGATGCAGTTCTTTCAGCCAGGTAATTGATGACACAGGAGGAGTCTGAACCTGCTTGGTAAGACATGCTATGGTCTCTGGCAGGACAGTGCTTCCACTTTGCTCCTGACTGATGGGAGCCCTAACCTTCGTGAAAGCCACTGTCAGAACCTTCCATCGTGCTTTTAAGTGATGTGGCAGAGCAATGCAGTTCACAATGCCTGACTGCCTCCCTGATGCAGCACAGCTGCAAGTGTGCACATTGCTGCAAGTATGATTGTACCCATTTCTGACAAGGCACTTGAGTGATTATCCCTGTCATTTCTAACTCTGGGCTGAGGATCCAACAGGCACCAGCATTCTCCAGCTAGAGATAAGTAACTGGCTATATCTAGCATAGCTAAAAAATGATTTTAAAATCTCCTCATAAATATTGTCCTAGTAGGAGTATCTCTGATAATGCAACTCTACTTTTCTCCTATTAGAAGTGAGACTGGCATCCTTCAACTACTGTGCACAACAACCACATTTTATTTCTCAGATTCACTTTACAGGATTAGGAGTAATAGCTGAGGGGAAATGAAGCTCAGTTCGTGTCTAGGTCAGCATTTTTGGCTCTGTATCCGCAGTGTCGGGATTGCGGAGCTGTCCAGTGCTGAAGTGATTCGAGTGTTGTGTTATTGCCACGGGTCATGTGCAACTGTTTGAAGTAAACCTCTTTGCTGTTTTTGTACTTCATGGCATGGGATCGGGCCTCCAGAATGATCAAAGCCTCAGGCTTAAGTTATCCTAATTGGGCAAAATCTGAGGAATGTGAATGGAGGTTTAAAGGTTGCCACAGAGGCAACGTGCAGCTTACATGACTGTCCTACTTCTTTGTAAACCTCAAGAGTCTACATGTTTTCTTCCTTTTGGAGTACAAGATCCTGAGTCTTTTAAACAGCCAGGACTATTTCAGACTGTGTTTTTTGTCCTGGTATAATATATATAATAAACTTGCAGGCTTGGCCCTAAGTAACAGCTCTTGTAGGAGACATGTGCACTTTGAACATCATGAGATTCTTCCACCTGGTTGTGTCTTCTGGGATTTTGAATATTAGTAGTATATCTAACTATGATTATTTTTTACTGTTTAAGTACATCTCTCTTCTTCAGTACGGCTTATAGGTGAGATACTGGAGACATGCCGAAGCACACGAAATTTTTATCAGATGGTGAAGAAATTAGGCCTGGGACAGTATTAGTTTCACAATCACACAGTGCCTGAGCTCATGGGAACCTGGTCCAAGACTCATGTTCCAGCACTGCTGGATTACGAGAAATGTCACCAAGTCTGTAGGAAATCTAAACAGAGAACCAAGGTATTTTGTTTTGCTCTCTCCTTTTCAAGGCAACCTAAGTGTTCTTAAATATCACGATCTTTATGTCAAGAGTACTTTATATTCTTCTTTCAAGTAAGTTAGCCATGTAATTCCATAGTAAAATATTTATTCCATATTTGAAAATCTATAGAGCAACAGATGACTAATGTTATTTTTTCAGTTCTTAAGATAACTTGTTTTTTTTCCAGTAGGAAAGATTTTTGCTGGAATGTGGGAAATAATGCCTGGAAATTTCTGTTTTCTGCCATTCTCCACAGTTCTAGACCGCTTACTCTCAATTTGCAAAGATGTTTATTAAATCTCAGAAAAGTATTAAAGCTCTGGAAATGGAGGAGTTCAAAGACAGGCTGGATGCAGCTTTGAGCAAGGTGATCCTAGTGCAAGGTGTCTCTGCTGGTGGTGAGGCAGTTAGGATTGGGTGGTCTTTAGGGTCCTTTCCAGCCCAACCTATTGTATGATGCTGTATTTCCCCAGTAGTTTTTCTTTAGTCCATTATCAAGTGTCAGCATCCAGTCTGAGTGTGTGCTCCTGGCCAAGGCTTCTCTTTTGTGTGGATGAAGTCCCATTCCTGCACATTTGAGAGCTGTTCACTTATGATATTCCAAGATTGGAGTGTTTTACTTGAACTGTGTCCCTGTACTGAGAATGGTTCTCTGTATATCCTGCATCTGCTGTGACTGCATTCAGAAAAGCTGTTTAACCCTCAAAGTGTAAAATCTGTCACATTTGCCAATAAGTTACATAAACATACATGATAATGGCATCAATTCCAGAGTTTGGCCTATTTTGTCTTTTATTTGCCACTCCTTTTGGAGCTCTGTGCTACTAACTCCTTTTTTCTTTGTTTCATGCCTGTTGCCCAGTTGTGTAGCTAGAAGCATGATCTCTGTAGCCCCTTCTGTTAACCATCTAAACTTGGGTGTTATCTCTAGGCATGATCAGGCTGCTCAGTTGCCTGAGGACACAAGTCATGTCATATATGAGACTTGGGTGTTCAGTTTGGGGTGTTGGCTGTGCTGCCAGTTAGTCTGGCACTTGTGCACCCTCACTCTATATCTACTGGAATATGAGATGGGTGTTTTGCTTCTCCTTCCTAAGTCTCCTTGTCTTGAGAGTGCTTCCTGAATCTCAGCCTAGTGGTTGCCACCTTCATCTGTTGTTACCTTTAAGGTAGGTTGTAATTAGAAATATTTTTGACTCTGATTTGCATGTACAACTCACTGAGCTTATGCTGCAGTCTCTCCTTGGTGCTGCATTTTACCTCTTACCCTGGGGGGTGGAATCTTTGGGCAAGATCAGTTTGCAGCTATAGGTCTTCACTAGGATTTGTCATAATTGCTGTAGTTAGACCTGATAGAGCAGAACCCTAGGATATAGAAGTATTAAGCTAATGGCATATTTTCTTAAAGGTTTGGATGTTTTCCAATGAACATGTTTTCTGTTGGGTTGGCATGTTGTTTTCATACTTTTCATCAGAGTGGCTGATGATCCAGTGGAAGCGTGTTTAGAATCATCCTGGATCTTTCTCACCTCATCCTGCATGCAATGAACTGAAGCTTCATGCTCTTATGGGATGAGAATAATATATAAATTAATACTGTCTTAAATAAATGGTTTCAGGTATTAGAGAGAAATAGTGTGCCATGTAGTTTTAGAGTAGTAAGTAAAGTGAAACATTCACAGAATACAACAAATATAATAACACTTGAGTTTAGACTTAATGTACAGATAAAAATGTGTGCAGAAGCATATAGGATGCTGAATTGTAGAGTTTTTAATTTCTAAAATCAAATATTGCAGTTCAAGACTTATCTTTACATGTTATACAAAATTTAACTGTATGAGCAGGGGAAGTACTAAACAGGGTGAGCACAAGTCTTTCAGGGCACAGGTTCTGTTCACTGTTATTGTACAGCATCTATCTCATTGGGTGATATCAGAGGCTACTGAGACACAAGCCTTTAATGAAGTTCAGACTAGGAGTGTAGAGTGAAAAAGGTAAATCCTGACCTGACAGTGTCTCATTAAATCCCTGTTTCCACAGCCCTTTCTCTCTAAATCTGAATTTGACTGGTGTGGTGTTAAAAGCACTTGCTCTGTACCTTTCAAGTGGTGCTTGGAAGAGAGCTCTTCTTTGGTCCTATGTATGGTGATGGATCTCTTGGGATTTGGCTGCCTCTTCCTCTGTCAGGATGAGGATCATAAAGCAGGTCCATGAACTGTAAGGCGCTGAATAACTCTTCAGGCTGTAAACCCTAGTGGGGCTCTGCTGGCCTTTCAGGCACAGGAATGGTGGGATGCATTGGGTGGTGACAAAGGTGTTCTGATATACAGTACAGTAATTTCACAAATACAAGCTGCACTGTTTTGACTAAAATTTTGCTCCCATACTGGAAATGCGGCTAATACTCAGGACTGGCCAATATGTGAATAATTTTCTGACATTTACAACCCCGGGAGTGCAAACCAAGTCAGTGCAAACTGCAAAGTCAAGCTCCTGCCAGTAAAACCCGGCATTTACGCGGTTGTTACAAATTGGTTACTCTGTTGTGCGGCGGGTGGAGCTACTCCGTGCGGGCAGCACAGGGGGTGGGGAAGGTGGGGAAGCTCCCTCCTGCTTAGCCCTGCAGCTCGGGGGAGGCAGGGTCTCTCTCTCCTGCTGGCCCCGCGGCTTGGGGGAAGGCGGGGCTGCTCTCTCCTGCTTGGCCCCGCGGCTCGGGGGAAGGCGGGGCAGCTCTCTCCAGCTTGGCCCCGTGGCTCGGGGGGCTCCCGTCCCCGCGTGCCGCCGCCGCAGGAGCAGGCAGGCTCCATTCTCGCCTCCCTCCGCCGCCGCAGGTGCCGGCGGGCTCTGTGCCCCCTCCTGCCACCGCGGGGCAGTGCCGGGCTGGGGTGACCGAGCCCAGCAGTGGTGGCGGCCAGCCCCGAGCGGCCCCGCTGAGCGGCAGTGCCGAGCTGGGCCACCCAGCCCTGTCGGCAACCCCGAGACCTCATGACCTGAGCCAAGCCAGTAAACCCTGCTCTGCCGCGGTTCTGTTACTAATTGGCAACTTTGTTGCACGCGGGTCCTTACTGTGAACGACAGAGCGGCTTATACTCAGGTGCGGCTTATTTATGGACAAAGAACAAAATGTTTGCCAACACCCGGTGATGCGGCTTATACTCAGTGCGGCTTGTATTTGTGAATTTACTGTACTCACCTTTCAGACAAAGATTATTGCTGCCATCCATGGAGTTCTGTTACGTAATGCTGCTCAGTGCACTTCGAATTGTCTTCTACACATCTTTCTTGACAGGCAGCAGAAATATTTAGTTCAGTTTATCCTGGTCAGAACATCTTACATGGTAGTGAGTTGGGAGATCTTTGTACTCTGAACCTCTGATTGGATTTGTCATTTCAGATGGGAAGGTACAAGAAGTGATAGATGGCATTTCTTGAAAGATGAGAGGATGTTACAGGCCAGGGAACATCATGTCACAATATCCTCCCAAAGCAAATTCCAGTCTGCCCACCAGTTTGCACTGGCCCAGCAGTAGGTGGGATGAGAAATTCTCATCCAACACTTTAATAATTTAAATATGCACCATCTCTGGGCCTAATCTAGGGTCACATGATTTTAAAACAATCTAACTTGATTTGGCATGGAAAAAGCAATAGATCTTTTTAGACCTGTAGGGTCTCTATTCTGCTACCTTGGTACATAAGTTGAGTTGGTTTCTGCTATATTTTATTTCTGCATTAAAACACATCATATGCATGTCTTAAGAGAAATATAATGCATCTTAGCTAAAGTGCTTGGATAAGTTATGCTAGTCAAGGCTCAAAGGTATTTATTAATTCTTTGTTCAAGACCATGATGGCAACAGGTCATCTCACTGCTAACTTTCCCATAGCTGGCAGCTCTTGACATACCCTGATTCTTGCAGATTTGTACCAGGAATAAGCAAAGGGAAGACTGGGGCTGGAGAGAAGTTGTCTTCTCAGTTTCTGGTTCCCTCTATCCTCATGCAAGGGTGTTTTTCCTTCCAGTATTTTCATCTGCTGTGAAATGTGTCGTTTGGTGCAGCCATGTTGAGATTCTAGCCCCAAGTTGTTGACTGTAGTACATTTGAGTGCAGCAAGAAGTTGATGCACTAGAAATTAATTACTGTAGCATTTGTGGAGAGGTGCTCAATGCCTAAGCTTTCTGTACACAAGGGCATATGATGGTATTGCAAAACTCATCACTGGATAAGTAAGGGTGCAGTCCAGTCAATTGGAAACATATTTTTTGATCACATCTACCAATTTTTCTTATTTCAAATACTACTTCAAGAATAATTTCCTTCTGGCAGGAGAAACCACTTATGATTTCAGACAGCGGCAGAGAGATTGACAATATCTGTGGTTCATAGGCTTTAGAATGACCAAATGGTGCTTTTGCTCATCTTGGATTTCACAGTACAGTTGTCTGATCTTCTTACCACCATCTCTACATCCCTTTCCTTTTCCTTCTAGCTGTATTTCAGTTTGTTTGACTATTCAAGGACACCTTGTTAAACATCTACATAACGTCCAGTTTCTCAAGGCCTTTATTTGATTCAAGCCCTCAAGTACAATAGTAAGTTGTTACAGTAGTGCAGCAAACAGCCTTGCAAGGGAAGGGCACTGAGCTGTGCAGTCTTTGGTCCCTCTGAATGTGTACTCCTTTACAAAGGCAGATGGAGTACCTTTACAATTTAGTGATGGTGGCTCACCAGTTAATAAGTTGAACAAGGACAATCCAGGGAATGACTTCACAGGCGCAAAGAGCATGGCCGGACGTGAAGCTGCTCCTCACTTTGGAGAGGCATTACACTGTCTGTGTAATTTAATAGTCTCTACTCACCAGGAAAAACCCCTGTGGTTAATTCAAGGTAGTTCTAGTAGTTTTTTTCCATCAGACTGTATGATTTAAGTAGTTGTTCAGCTGCTGGAGTTGGAGGCAAGAGACTCAGGGAGACTTGGAGGAGACATGCAGGGAGAAACTCTGCTCACTTAGGGAGGATCTCATCTGTTAACTTTACTCTGCACATATAGTTAATAACTGTAGGGGATCTTTGTCTTGGAAATACTTTGTTATCTATGAAGTGAAGTCTTGAAAATCTCTTATTCCAACCACAGGAACCTGATTTTTTTCCTTGAAATAACTAGAATAGGGACAGCATAAAAAAGATTAATGAATCTTAGAGAATCTAGAATATAAGGATGTACTTTTAAAAGTTGTCTTTCTACCAAAGAGCAAATCTAAAGTCTTCTGTTTGCAGTTTTGAAATCTCAGAGTCTTTGATGAATGGACATAGTCTGTCTCATCAGTACAGGATGTAAAAAGAACAGTTTATGGGAGTAGCAGGGTATCTTCTTTCTGGTCCATCCATGCTGTAGATTGCTCATGGTTGGGGGGGGGGAAAGCCTTCCCCAGCCTGGTTGCAAAGCTGATGCTGGATTTCTTCTTTACTTATTTCTGACAGACTAGTTGCCTGCTGGTATTTCTGCTTTTGGAACTGAAATAATTGCAAATACTGTGGTTTCTCCCAGTTACCTTTAATTTTTTAAAAAGACTGCTGCAGTGCTGAGTGTAAGTCTAAGGTCCCCTGTAAGTGCCATCTTCTGGGACATTTGTTAGGTCTCAGCCTTATTTCTTCCATCTTGCATGCAAGCATCTGAATGAATCTGATCTTTAAACATGAGGCTGAAGTGCTACAAGAAAGCTAAATGCTTTCTCCAACTTAGTTATTTGTGGTGCCCCCTGTAAACTAACAGGGGGTACAGACAAGTGCTTATGCTCCTCTCACATTAGGAAGAGGAGTAAATGTGTCTAGAAAGCCACATTTATATTGTAAAGCAGCATATGAAAGAGCTTTCCAAGGCAGAGAAACAGACACCCTTATACTTCACTTCATGTCATTACAGACACAGCAGAATCAGTGACATCAGTGGATCCACCCTTATTTTCTTCTTGTCAATCTGGGACCCTGCTTCTTAGACATGGCTTTGAAATAGATTTTAAAGCTGGTTCACTAAACACCAAGCTTCATGGGAGCATCTTTCTATGAGAATCATAGGGTGTGCATTGATATAGAAGAAGTGTTCATGGAATTCCTGTCCATAGAACAGCCTTTGCTGTGCTTTTTCTTTGGCTTGACAGCAGTGCTGAGGTATTGCTTTGTTCCATGAGCTATTGGGTCATCAGTGAGTTTTTACTGGTAATTGCTGTCTCACTGACTTTTTATTGATCATTTAATTTCTGCCTCCAAACATGTGGGAGCAAATATTTTTCAGCCCTTTTAACCTCCTTAACTTTTCATTTGTGCTCTGCTTCCCTCTCTCCTGTGGCCAGCCCAAAGCAAATAGGTGGACAAAAAGATTAATAGAAGCAAGGAGATGCCTTCCTCCTCTCAAGTGCCCTGTGGCTTGGAGACTGTTATTAATAGCTGAAGTAAAAAAGTGTTTCATAACCCTCTTCTTGCTCCTGCTTCCTTGCCAGCCCCCTTTCCTTGGTCCCTGGAGACAAAGTGTGTGAGCTCATCACTTTCCAATGCAAATTCAGCTTTTGGTCTCATACTTGGATTCTTTTCTTATCATGGGTGGAATATTTATCTTCTGCCAGCTGGTGGCTTTAAGCAAGCTGCTATTGCTGGACTATCCAGAGAGCATGTGAGGAATAGGCCTGGCAAAAGCTGCTCAAGCACTCTATTTTTTCTCTACTCTGCAAATGTTGCTGTCTGCTCTGTACATATGCACATGTCTTCAGCACCTCTGTCTTTGCTCACACAATGGTTGAAAAGAAAATTTAGACATTTTGATGTGGAAACCGCAATTGAAATGTAGGTGTAACAGTCTGAAATCTGTGGAAGTTGCTCTGTGGAACCTGGTCACATTTAGCCCTCATACAACAAAGCTGTTGTGTGTTTGGAGATTGATTATCTTCAGGGATGGCTTCCTTTTCATGTATGCACTGAATCTGTTTTTTGTTCTTTATCTCTAGAGATCTAGTGGGTCAGTACTGAAAAGGAACTAGCAGATTTTCATCCCAGATGACCTGGGAAGAATGGGGATGGCACACTGTTGTCTGTTAGCCCATTTCTGTATGGATAGTACAGTATGTTGGATCCTTTCAACCATCTCCCCTGCTAAGTTTTCACAAGACTGCTTTACCAGCTGAGCATTGCCTCACAAGTTTCACTAAGCTAGAAGCTCTGAGAGTCTTTATTTGGAAGTTAAGTGAGATGAGCTGTAGAAGAAAAATGGAAGGAAAAAAGAGCATCAGGGTTCTACTTCTCATGCTGAAAAAAGCTTGTTCACTTTCCTAATGGAAATCTTTAAGCTGTGTGTTCTGTTAATGTCTTTTCTGGGTATGTGCCATTTTGTAGACAAAACATTTATTTTGTCTCATCCTTTCAGTGGCTCTTAACTCAGTGGATACAGGCAAACTTTTTTATTCAGGTAAAACAGAGGATGCTGCTGTCTTGTGAGTGTATTTTCCTCAAGTTGTGTGTTCACTGCTTTTTTTAGTGGTTAGTAAATGTGGCTACATGTAAAAAGAACACTTAAGTAACATTGTACGCTGGAATATCCACTTGCCACTGGCAGCCCAACAGGCTGCACTGCAGACTTTGTGCATTTTGCCCCACAGGGAGTCTATAGGTGCATAATGTGCATGCAAGTAGGTTTATAGTCACACTTAAGTACAGTTAGAAAACTGTTTCTGAAGCAAAAAAAATTCAAGGGAACAGAACCTCTTGTGAAACGTAATCTAATGCTGCTGGTGGTTTTAGCTGAAAAAACCGATGACTTTTAGAAAAATGCCTTAGAATTTTTGAAGTATGTTTTTCAGACTTGCAATTCAAGTACAATTTAAAAACTATTCTTTAAAGGCATCAAACTAACTTAGAGATTAATGGTTTTGTCTGGACAAAACTTTTCTGGTGACCTGAGATTTTGGTTGTTTTTTTTTTTCCTGGTGTGGTATGGTGGGGTTGAATTTAAAATAAATTTTGTGCTTAGGACCTAACATTCCCAGTGTTTTCAAGGAGAGGATGTTACTTCAAACTGGCTTTGCTCTTTTACTATTAGTTGAATTTCCATTAGCACATCTGATTTAGCTTCATCTATGAAGAATCTAATGAGCATCATCTCACAGCACGTTGTGTTTTGACCCAAAACACAGTAACTAGGCATGATCAGGTGGTCATTTTCATAAGTGCACTCCTGATCCATGTCCTGTGTTCCATACACGTGTTCATCATCTCTCCCAGTCTGGGAATGGGAAGGGCACTGGATCAGATTTCTCTCTGATTTTACTTAGATATCCAGAAGGTGAGTAGAACCTGACAATGCACCTTTATCTACTTGCAAGGGAGGCATCTAGGGGGTAGCAAGTTTTAAACCCACAGACAGATTCCAGCTGATGAGCTAAAGAGGGGCATTGGCCCAATTTCCTGGCAGCTCCCAGCAAGCAGAAATGAGCATCAGGAGTTTGTTTCACTTCTATCTAGGACAAGTAGCAACAAGTTCTACCAGCAGCTCAAGCTGAATCTTAGCTCAGGATGATGCCAGAGCCAGTTAGGAAGGAACATCACCTCTTATTCTAATAGTTTGGTCCATGCTGTAACTGAAAATCTATGTTGAGATTCATTAATAAGAACACTGGCTTCTATTTATGCATATCTAACTTAATGAATATTCACCAAACATATTGATTAAGGTGCTGATTTTTCCTACATTTTTAGCCCTTTACTCTGAGGTATTCTATTATACAAAATATTCATGTGGCACTAAGGGAATTTCTGATGAGGTATTAGGAGTGGTCAGACATTGAATAGGTGCTCAAGGATGTGTACCTCCCTTCTTGGAGGTATTTAAAACTTTATTGGACAAGACCATTGAACTGTCTGAATCTGTTTTTAACTTGGAAGTTGTGCCTCTTTTGAGTAGGGCATTGGGCTGGTTGACATCTACAAAACCCTTTTAACATAAATAATTCTACAGGTAATGCAGAAGAACAGTGTTCCTCCACTTTTGGTATTAAGCTATTTATAGATCTAGAAAAAATGCATCCAATACTTTCATGGTTAGTATTACTCCAGAAGTAACAAAATAATCCTGTTAAAGGTGTTGCGATATTTTCTGCTAAGTGTCTGATTTCATTAAAGTCATCCTGAGTTCATAAAGTAGTCAGCATATCTGATTGCATGATTGCATCTGATTGCAGTCTGATTGCAGTTATGTCATAGCAGCTGGTCAAAGTAGAACTTAATTTCTCCTTCTATCCTCCTCCAAGGTTTAATTTGACCAGGTAATTCATGCTGAAACTGCAAGAGTCTTGCCTATATTAAGGTACTGCCAGATGAGTTTTGATGACTCATAAGAAACTATTAAAGTAACTGAGGGCAGCACACACATCTGAGGGTGGCAATTCTGAAATTGCACCAGCCTGAATTTCCAGGGCTAGTTTGAAGGATGTAAAAATGCTAACACAAACAGTGAGCTTTTCCAGGTGACACAAGACTTACAAGACAATAATAGGTACATATGCCACATGGGATTGCTTTTTGTAACCAAATCTTGGTCCTAACTACAATGATAGCCTCTGGAAACCTCACTGAAATGTTATGCTAAGAAAAACAACCCACTATGAACTCTGCTCTACAGATTTTCTGAGGATAATGTGAAACAATTAGAGGCTAAATGACCAATCTGCATTTCTGTTTGCTATGGAGGTAGTCGCCCAATGAGGGAACAGTAACCAAACCATGGAATTGAGGTAATCCCTTATACTGAAGGCAGTTTCTCATAATAAAGAACAAATATATGTAGTGAGTGCAGTTTGCAAACCAGAGGCTAAGATTGCTTTTACTAAGAAATGTTTGTGTCGTAATTCTCAAATATTTGTGAAAATTAAAACTAGCAAGAAGGGTGCATGTTGTGGAATTGCTTGCTAAAAAACAGTTCATCCAGGGGTATCAGCAACATGGAAGGAAAAGCTGCCTGGAGGAATGAGGGCTCAGAATAGCCACACTAGTCTTTTCAGGGAAGCTCATAATATCAAAAGCTTTGACAGGAAATGTAGTAAAACCAATACTACTTTTACAGCTGGATCCTTCTTAGAAACTATTAATCATACTAAAAGAGAAGAATGGGTACCCCCTGGTTCAGTTCTGTGTGTGTTACAGAATGCAAGCTCACTCTCAGTCCTAGCTTGTGGAGTCTGGAATGGCTACACCATAGTTCATCCAGAGTGAGTGAGCTGCTGGCTTCCCGCATCTGAGATTGGCGAATTGCTCTAACCCAGGGGTGCTGCAAAGATTCTTAGTGTGGGAGAAATGTTCATCTCTATCTGCAAGTCCTCTAGCTACCAGAGGTAACTTAGTCACAGGCATTGGGTTCATCTGTAGTTGAACCTTTTAAGGATGGTTCCACAATGTGCAGCCCTGAAGGCTGAGGTGAGGGGAGTGTGAAATATTCTAGTCCTCAAGATAGGAGGGGAGTACTCGGATAAGCTGTGCAAGTAACTCTGTGCTGGATCTGAAGTGATACTACTGTCACCTAAATGCTCTCACAGGTTGCCAGTTTGATGAAAGACCATGTCAAGGACTACTTTTATTGCCAGCTCTTAGATGGGTTGGTCTGCATTATGCAGAGAACTAAACTGTATGATCACACTGTCACTGTAAAATCATGAGACTTGATAACCACTTTTGCAGAAGTCAAACTGACCAGGGCAAATGCCTCTGGGTGCTTCTGAGATGGAAAATTTAGGACAGAAGTAACCAATACCTTGGTGGCATTTTGAATTTCCAGTCTATTTTTTAAATTAACCATGGTAAAAACTGTTGCTTGGAGCAGTTTGAAAGAGTTGAAATATTATATTTAAGGGAGTGATGTGGGGATAATGGTGATAAAGAAATACTGGTCCTAAATATCTGACAAAGTTGTGTGTTTACCTACTGGGAAACTATGACCTTAACTGATCCCAGTCCTCTTATGTTTGGGATCATGGTTCAGTTACTCACTGCATTGCCAGTTTGAGGCCTCTGCTGGGATGGTGTTTACAGCTCCAGTAATGCAATGGCAGCTGATTTCTTCTAGCAGCTGGACTAACATGTGGATGTGAAGAGTGAAGTTCTGAAAATGGACTAGAAAAAAAAAAAAATCAGTGTTTTCAGGTGATACTTCTGCTGTGACCTAAGTTTAAAGTTTTCTCTGTTAATGGAGAGAAGAGGACATATTACAGAATGATAAGGTGATAGTATGGGGCACAGCAGATATGGACAGGAAACTGAGCAGCTGAGTAGAGGAGGTGCAGGTTTGTTGTGAGTGTTTTGCTGCTCAGGAGGAAGCTGACTAGTTTCCTTATCTCCTATTTGTTTGTCACCTAACCTTTGCAGGAACAGGGGGTTGCTAGCCACAGCTGAGCTGCTGAATCCCCTGAGCATCTGTGCTTGTGGTGATGCTATGGCAGAGGTTTGCTCTGCATGGTTCCAGTTGCATCCTTCTGCTCGTCCTTTTCTTAGCTCTCTATTGGAAGATGTCAGCTACTTTTCTTTAGGATTATCAGCAAGCATTTCCCTTTGGTCAGAGAAATTACAGCATCTACTGCTTGTGTCCCTGGAACAGCTTTGTGGTGGTTTTTGTGTTTCTTGTGGCCGGCTATAACTCTTGCTATGGTGTCTCATAGCTAAAAAAAAAGCCCACTCACTGCTTTGTTCTATAAATACTGTTCCCAGTTATTGGAGCAAAGTGCAGAGCAAAGCTGCAGTTGCTTTTGGTTGAAGTTGGTGCTGAAGGCTGGAGATGCTCCATAAATTGCAGTAACTCTATCGAGGGTATGGAAGGGAAAGCTTGCTTTTCTTCCTACCCCAAAGGCTGGAGTGAGCATAGCTAGTAATCCTTCTGAAGAGAGGGGTTTTGTAGCATTTTTCTGAGAAAGCTTTCCAGCAGAGCGGTAGTTCTGGTCTTTGCTGCTTTTGTTCTCACAGGGACCTCCAGGACTTGGATCTTGGAGCATCTTGAACATTGTTTTCTTCTTGTGGAACAAGCAGGGGAACATCAGAAACATGAAATGATTACTGCCTGTAAACTCACCCCTCTCCTAATTTTTATTGCCAGGTCCAGGCAATTGAAAGTCTTTTTCTTAAGTTCAAAAGATGATTCTCACCTCTAGTTAAATATATACTGATGTAGTTGCCTTGACTCAGTATAGTCACCCTCATGCACTTGTGAGAGTGGGTTTAATGAAGTTTGTGTTTAAATGCCAAGTTATCACAAGCACTGTCATTTTGGGCCATGATAATCATGAGTTTCTCAGTGAGGCAGTGCCTGCTGCTGCTGAATGGACACCATTGCTCCCTGGTGGAGCTGGCAGGGCTTCAGTGCCCTCTGTACAGCCAAGTGCTGTACCATGCCCTGTTTGTCCACCCGGGTTCATAGTGGTCCTAAAGCTGTTTTTGTATGCTTAGGTCTCTTTAGAGCCATGGGAAAATAAGCATAAGGCCAAAATTATGGGTTTGGTGAAGAGATGACCTGAATTCAGCCAATAATCTTTGTGCTTTAGGCTTTGGGGGTAAAAGTGATATTATTGAACAGCTTGCTGCATTACCACTAAAAATCTTTGCAGAATTTGGAATCTGATGGACTTTACTAGAAATTAGCCATTTTGGTTCTGGAAAAACTGCAAACAGAACAGGATTCTTTTCTCCCTTCCTTCTGTAAGCTTTTATTTTGCATCTTGGCTCTGTGCTCCTTTCTACTATCCTATATAAATCTCTTGTTTAGGCAGGTATCTGATAACTTAAAGATTAATTTCTGACAAATAAGCATTTGATTTTCTTGCTGATACTTCAAATCTATGAAAGCAGCTGAGCAAAAGGAGATAGGAAGACCTATAAGAAGGCAAGGTTGTGATTTGGGGATTTTTTTAAAAGCTCTTTGCGCACTAGCTGTCTTTTTATTTAAATACTATTCTTAGTTTGAAACTTTAATTCTGGGTGTACATTTGGTGCCCAGATGGTGCAGACTCACACAGAAGCCCATCACGCTGGCAGGGCAGGCGGATACATATGTAAATATTTTGCCTTTTCCCCCTATAATATTTGGCTTTGTCTAATCTAATTGCTGTCAAAGGCAGAATGTGAAGAATACTTAAGAGAAGCAAACAATGAGGACCTCAAATGTTTATACTGCACTAACTCTGGAAGATACTGGTAGACTGATGTGATTAATAACTTGTTTCATGAATTTTCTTTTTTTTCTGTGAATTCATGGTCAATGTTCATGCCAAGTAGTACCTTACAACCCTTAGTAGAAACCTGTATTTTATAGCGGTTTAAAAGCATATTTTACTCTGTGGAGCTGTCAATATAAGGCTAATGGGCCTGCCTTTTCAGTTCAGGCTGGCAGTAAGTGTCCTCCACCTGCCTCCTTGTGTATAGTGCTCTTTATTATTTATATAATTCATTGCTTCATTTAATTTATTCTATTGAGTGCTTGTCTTAATGTATTTTTAATACATAAAAGCATTTCCAGCATAGCTGCTCCTCTGACTAGTGGTAGCTAGTAACAAACAGCATTGCCAACCACATTAAGGATACCTATTTAGTTATCAAAGGCCAGAGCCAAAACAGCAATGTTACTGGGAAAATGAGTTCCATGAGCTTTGACTCTAACAGCTTACTGATATCTAATAAAGCCAGTGTTAGCTGAGAATGCTGGCAAAAGCAAGGTAGGAAACCTGTCTGGCTTTTATCAATACAAGAACAGCTATGTGGTTACAGGTGTCTGATCAGATGTGAAATTGGCTAGGCTATAATTCATGGAAAGCATCAGACTACACCAGACCCATTCTTCTAAGGACGCTAACTATGCAGGGAGATGCCAGGAGATCAGATCCTGGAGGGGCAATTTTTGTACAGGAAGGAAACTATTAATAAAAGGAGGTGTCATGATGTGACCGGAAGACATCAGAAGCAGCACATGGTGCTTTATTTCCCATGGAACATAGGTGAAAGCCTGAGAAAGAAATTGCCTGTTTCAGCCATTGATGATGCCATCTGAGCCTCATTGTTCAGGGATGCCAATGAATTCTGTCTCTGAACCTGTAAAAGTGTCAGGAGATAGTGTAGCCTGTCATGTGTCCTTCTGCTGTGGGGTGGAAAAGGTCAGGAAATTGTTCACTAACTATGTGGTTTGTGCCGTTTTTCATTATTTAAAGAAAGATCAAAGGCGTTTGCATTGTCCATTTCCTCAAGTATGGGTGCTGAGTCATGACCACGATGCACAAAAAGCTATGACATGAATTCACAGTTTCTATACCATAACTCCATAGCAGTTGATAGCTCATAGTTCAGAGAAGACATAAAAAAGGAGTTATTTGTCACAGAGTTATCTCGTGGTAAACGTAGGCACTGGCAGCTACTGCAGGGCCAGTCTGGAAGGTCCATGGAATGTGTGGAAGCTAAACTTCCTGTATCACAAGTTTTCATCTGAGAGCCAGAGAGAGTGCTGGATGTCGCAGCGGACGGCAGGGATTGCTTTGCTCCTAGACTTTGCTTTTGGTTGTCAAACCCATCTGGCCTACAGCTGGCAGGATGTGTTACACTCATTTAACCACTTTTCTGCCTTTTGCCTTTGCCAGGAGCAATTGAGAGGTGCTCGTACATCAAGTACCACTACTCCTCAGCCACCATCCCCAAGAACCTCACCTACAACATCACCAAGACAATCCGGCAGGATGAGTGGCACGCCCTGCGTAAGTGTTGCTGCCTTTCTCACCCTTTTCTGTGCAGGTGGGAGGTGCTGCCTGATAAATGAGAGCAGAGCTCTGAGTGACAGCCCACTCAGAGCCCTCATCTCACATACAGTTTGTCTCTGTAGCAGACACATTGATTTGTTCTTAGGACCTACATCTCTGTTTCTGCTGCTGACTGGAAATTCTGCTGAGGCATGAGAATGTGGCAGTGGGGGAAAAGGATTTGTATGCAGAGATTAATATTGAGTTAAATACGAAAATGAATAACAAAATCAATGCCCTATTTTTTAGTTCAGTGGAATGCTCTGTACGTGAGCACATTTTCAGGCTGGTGCTGCTGAATTTCCTGCTTCCAGGAGAATTAATTGCTGGCTTTTATTGTAGAATATGTCCTGCTGCCAGCAGCTTCTGTGTGAGTGTGGCATCACTCTGCTTTGAGGATCTTTAAAGAGAATTGCTGCCCCCTTTAAGGCACAAGGGAAGAGCTTAGCCCTCAGTGATCATTGTAGCCAGTGGTCACCAACTTGTAACGTTTGCTGAAGTGACAAGAACTGACAGGGATGGAATTGCCTTGGGATGTATTGGCTGACCTTAAATCTTGTCTGCCTCTCATCTTGGAGATGGAAAAGGGTTTTTACTGATAAAATGCAAGAGAGAGAATTTCACAAGGAAGGGATACCACTGTGACGGCTCTTATTACCACATAATCATGTGGACCAATGAATGTCCTGAGTGGCTCTGTTTTGGTGGAAGCAGTTACATCTCCATGAAGGTGGCAGGGGTTGAAGCAACACTGATTCTGGTTGTGAACCTTGAAAGGTGACAGTAAGCTTCTACTCACTGAAAACTGTGCCTGAACTCTGGTGTTTCCATGGCTTTCAGAATGTTTTGTTCCTCCCTTGTGCACCTCTTGGTTTGAGAGGGTTCTTTTAAGCACTGAGGAGGAGAAGGTTCAATGTTACATTTGATACCCTGCATGGTTTTAGGTTCATTGTGGACTTTCCTCATCTGTTCTGGTAAAGAATTAACATTCAAGAGGGTCTTGCTAAATGCCTTTTTTGAGATATGTGTCTATGTGGATAAATGCATATTTTTGTGACATGACAAAGAAAAGGTATAATTGAACTCATGCCTCTTAGCAGGTTGTAAGAGGCTGGTCTTGCAAAATACTGTACTGTGCTAATTTGTCCCTGAAAGCAGAATATCAGAAGGTTTGATTTGCTTCAGGTGTTCTACTACCTGTCTTCTCTGCTGGTGTTTGTTAATGTAAAATGTAACAGTGCTTATCTATGGGTAAAAAAAGTGCACCCACCACCCAAGACATCTTCTGTTAGGGCTCATAGGGCAGCAGGAAGGGGCTTTGATTTATGCTTTTCGTGTATGTGTGTTTTTGACACTGTTGTAACAATGACAGTTCTGCAACTATCTACTGGCAATCTCACTAGTTAATGTGAGAATTATCTTCTAAAATTAATATTCTCAGCAATGGCTCAAATAAAGGGTAATGCACCTGGCCATCTGAGGTTGTGAGCTTTCTTTGGTAGGATCAGCAAGTTTCTGAGCTCCTTGTGTTGATAGGGCATTTGTCAGTCTCCAGAGGTGCAGTCTAGACACTGCTCATTTACATATCTGGTGTGGTCTGAGGCCCTCTCAGGGTGAGGGTGCTTGACCCCTCCCTGTAGAGGGTACCTTGAGTGTGGCTGCATATTTGTGACCCAAATTTTCTTGCCAGTTTTGAGCGTTAGGTAAGCGTAGAGGGATGCAGGTAGAACTGACATCTGCATCTACCTGTCTAAAGACAGAGGATGAGAGAAATACTTGGCTGAAACTCTGTTTTCCTGAGCAGTTGGTGCAACAGAGTGCTTTGATCTATGGTGTAATCCCACTGTTGGTTCTGGAGGTCACTGCATTTAAGAATTAACTGAATATGTGTGACTGTTTTCTGTGTAGAAACAATAACCTTTTTTAAAAGATGAGGCCAATAGCAATGGTTTGGCTGGGGGCTTTTTCTCCCTTTGCATTGCAGTAGACCAAGTAGGGTGTCTTCAGAAAATCCCTGTGATTTTAGCCCCTAGCAGCTGATAGTACTCTGTGCCTCTGGACTAATTTCATCCAGGACACAGGTACTTGATCTCAACACTGGTCAGTCTGTTATTTCTAAGTCAACCTGGCCACTGTTTTCATTGAATATTTTCTTGTTCCTGTCAGTGCATGTTGTGACAAACAGGAAAAGCAACAGGGCCCAGACCTGGCTATTCTTTGCTTGCCATGAATTTTTTCAAGATCTGTAGCATGAGATGGGGAAAAAGGGGTATTTGATGAAACAACTTAGGGGCAAAATGGCATCTTGAAGAATTTCAGGGGAACTGGAATGGTGAAAGCGTAATACTTGGTCTCCCTAGTAAACAAAAATGCCTCTTCTAGGCTGAAGCCACTGTTATCATTTGGTGTGTTTGTATTTCAGTTCTGTATTTTATTTTTCTTGTGTCTGGACACCCAATTGTGATGCCTGTGAAAGAAATCGGTTGTTTTGCATGTATGGTGGGTTGGGGGTTGGAGCAGAGAGGGCTCCTGCCATGGACTGCAAAATGCTGTTTTGGACTGGTGGGCAGGACTGATGGTCCAGCAGTTTCTGTTGACTTGCAGGAGTGGGTGAGGGACAATGAATTTGGGGCTGAGGGCCCCTTGGCACCATTCAGCACACAAAGCAGATACTCCTCTAGCTGTGCTGTTAGCTGTGCTGGAAGAACCCGAGAGAGCAACTGGTCCTAGAGGAATGGTTGGAGCTGACTTTACCATTTTTGATTTTCTTTTTTTTTCATTCTGTTTGACATTTTTAAGATGGAACCTTTTCTCTAAATTGATTGCCTATGGCAGTATGAGCTGGGGAAATAGGACTTGTCTTCTCTGTAATCACTTCCTCTCAACTATCTCTGGTTAAGCAGGGTTGGAGGGAAGGATGCTTGTAGTATTGTCAGCTCTTGCCTGTCAGGAGATAAATGTTCATTTAATTAGACAACAACAGGTCTCTATATGAGCTGGGAGGGGAAGAGAGAAGCATAGGAAAGCAGTGTTCAACAGCATCGAACACGAGTAACTGTCTTTATGGAAGATACTGATGTAGTGCTATGACTGAGTCACTATTAGGCATTTATCTTGCCACTCTTTGGCCCTGACCTTGAGTGCAAAACTTGATTCATAGTTTTTTTATTTTTCCGAAAAATGAGACCAGAATCATAGATGCTCTTAAAAATGGAGGTGTGTTACTGCAGTAAATGTGAGCAGGTCTGTATTTATTCACATGTTGTTCCATGTATTTTATGCTATTCCTGTAGGTTCACTTTCATTATGCTATGGATGTGTTCACAAAGTATGGGAATGTGCTCATGGCAGGGGTTTGAGCTGGAAAATACGGTGCAGGCACTGGGAAAGTTAAAAGGTGTTTCCAGGTGATAGAAATAAGCATTTGAACTGGATAATGAACAGGAAGCCGGCAATAAAAGGGAGGCTATGTTGATGTAAACTTTTGTTTTCTTGTCCCAAAATCCTCAGGAAACCATTATCTGATATTATGGCAAAAGGAGTTGAAAGGCTGTGTTCGTAATGAAAAGGGCAGTACCTCCAAGGCAATGAGGGTGATGTGCTATATTCAGTTTAACATCTTCCAGGAGCCAACAGAGCTGTTGAAGCCACTGAGGGATAAGTCACTCAAAGCCCAGGGAGTATTCAGTCTGTGTTTCTCTTTGGAGAACAACAAACATGTGTTGGGTTTATGCTGGGTTTTTTTTAAATTTTACTACCAGAGGGACTGTAGTAAGGTCACTTTGCTTTCATCCCTGTTTGGCTTTGTGTGGGTGTGCTTGTTTTGTTCTATTTTTTTAGTAGGCTATAGGCAACCCAGACTCTATATTCATCTTATGCTGCACTCAAAATTTGCTGTTTCATGTAAAGGAGCCGTCGTCTTTCCAAGGCAGATGAACAAACTAGCGTGACTTTAAAGTGCTGCAAACAAGCAAGTTGCTGATGTGTGTTCTTGAAGAGTGAGATGTTTTTTCTCTGAGAACAAGTGCAATGACTCCCTCTTCCCCTTCTCCTGCTTTGGTAGCTGAAAATGGGACAATTACTGCATGGCACTCACAGCTTTTGGCAGAGCTCCCAGTGGCTTGTGTTATAGTGCATGAAAGTCTCTACATCACAAGAGAGAAAAGTTCTTCCTCATCTCCAAAAGCTCTTGTTTTGCTGATTCACAGAGCCTATTGTGTGAGGTAGATAGTTGGGTCTTGAAGCCTTTTATTTTTCCTTCCTCCCTGTATGACACAAACCTGATTTTTGTACTTAGGATGTAACACTGCCACAAAAGAGGGAATTTGTCTGTTCTTCTCTAGCTTGCCATTGCTTCCTCAACCTGTCTTCCACAGCAGCTGTGTTTGGTGTCCAGGAATGTGAGGAGTGCTGCATCTGGGCAGAAAGTGGCTGGAATTGCTATGGAAACTGATTTCTTTCCTGCTCAGCTCAGAAATTGTCACCAGACTGCTTTAGAGTGAACCAGTTCATAACCAGGTAGCCGATGCTTCCTAAATATTTAGAATTTCCTGAGCTTTTTGAAAATAGTCCTTGCACTTCCCTGGGATCTCCTTTGCCTCTCTTCTACCCCCACCTTTCTACTGCAGCATCACAGGACATGGGCTCTGAATTTAAAGTACCAGTGTGGGGAGCTGCATTGTCAGAACAACAATCATAATGTTTTGTATTGGAATATAACATTCATCTGCACTCTGGAACCTGTGTCTGTGGTGGTCTAAAAGCTATTTGCATAAAAAATGAATTCTAAAGTCAAAAGTAATAGCCTGGCACATTCTGAGGAGAGCAAGTATTGAAGGAAATGAATAATTTCTACAGGGTGTACAGCATGGTAGTATTTTAATTCATGCAGCATCTATGTTGGAAGCTGAGTGGATTTTATGGGCCTTAATGCTCTGAATTTTGCAGGAGCCTACAAAGTATTCAAATACTTCCTTATAACCAGTAAAGCTACTGGAAAAATATCCAGCAACAATTTACACTCAGGAAAATGTCTGTACTTCAGACTTCTGCAGTGTTGAGACTTCAAATTTTTCTACAGACTCGGCAAGCCTTTTCATTGCATGTAACACGAAGTGACATGAAGATTTGCGTGGAAGCTCAGTTGATAGCTTGGCAATGCATTGGTAACACCAAGCAGGCTTATAAGCAACAGTCAATAATATAAATAAATAATAACGACCCCAGAAAATTTTTGCTTTTCATTTTTTTCATGGGTACTACTGAAAACAGTGTTTGAAGTCAATGGGCAGCATCTCACTTTTCTTGCTTTTTTTCACTCTCTGATATTTTCTTGCCTCCTTCTATTCCTGTGTCTGTACAAGGAGACCCTGTTCAATTTTTTTTTTTTTTTTTTGAATTAGCTACCTGGGCCCCCAGATGGAAGTAGACCCTGAAGTATGGCCTGGTCCTGCTGGTCAGTGCCATTTGGCTGGCAGTATGATGTCATTCCTTAGTGCATTGGTTCTGACAGCAGACAGGGCAGCCATCCCAGAGGTTAGTCAGGCACCAGGTGCTCACATGCCTGGAGGTCTCGTTTTGTTGGATCTTCACTGCATTCATTGTTCCCACAGCTAATGACCAGGTGGTAGTGACAGACCTTCTCATTTCCCTCTCTCTCTGCTGTAGGGTTTTCTTCATATCCTATTTCAAGCTAAGATATAATTTCTATTTTTTTTTTTTTGGCATTGAAGTTTAAGACCTATTTTGAAATCTGTAAGGGATTTTACTGCCTTCTGTTAGGCTTCATCCTAGGATCTGCTAATATGGCTGTGACCTTAATACCTACACTGATGAATAACTTGCCCAAATGCATACTACTTTTTATTTGCTTCTTAGAGGCAGAAGAGCAGGGATGGAGTAAAGGAGGAGGTGGTTCACAGGTGAATCAGGTTTCTTATTCTGCTGATGTCTGTCTTACCACTCTTCTGAGTCAGTAAGAAGCCCCACACCAGAATTTCTGGGTTTGCGGTTTATTGTTTGCCTGAAGTTCACTTAAAAGAAATGAGCATTTTTAAGGTTGCCAATACAAGCATGTAAAGTTAGGACATGATCCAGTTTGGGCTGCATACTTGGCCCTCACTTATCTCCTCCAAGCACACTCATTATTGAGTCTTTAATAACTGTAATCACATACTCTTGCCTTTTCCCATACATTTGGGATGTTCTGTTTTGATTCAATGGTGCTTGTGTTTGGTTTCTGTTGCATTGCTGAATGTATGGTTGTTGGCCCTTTTAATTGCACATTGCTCAACTCCTGTTCCTGTGATGGAGTTAACCACTGCATGGGTTTTGTCATGTTTCTAGTCATGGTATTGAAGAAGGGCATGTAAATATAAATATATTAATGTATCAGATATATGAGATATAACATGGCTGGCTATAATTTTCATTTTAGCCCTGACAATCAAAGATAACTTGGGTGTTTTGGGTGTCCTGTTGGATATAAAGAAAGCTTGAGTTTTACATATTTACAGAGCACAGCTCCCACTGACTTTGAGAGTATCTATAAGAGCTCCATGCTATGTAATCAAACCTCAAATGGCCACCCAACTCACACTGGGTCAGACTAAATGAAGAAAACTCAACCAGGCACCATATCTAAAGAAATCTCTTGGACTGACTTACTCACGCTGAGGGGTTCAAGGGCAAGTCAAGAGGAAAGTGCTTGTGTGAGAGGGAGGAGGAGTGTGGCCAACTGACTGATTTTGCTCTTTTTTACTGAGGAAGTTCTTGTCTTCTCACCTCTCCCACTGACCCTTTCACAGGGTCCCATTCCTGCATTTCGTGGCTTTGACATGCTTGGCTTGGCAGCCTTGATGTTGATAGGTTTTGGTTTTTTTTGGTTTTATTTGTAAGTGCAGGCACTTAGATTCACTGTGGCTTAGGTGATGTTTTTGCATTGTCTTGTATTTTTATACAGGAAAAAGGCTGTTTTTATCTTGATGGTTGAAGAGAGTCTTAAGGTATTTACAGAGCTGTTCTAAGTGCAGGAAAAGTGAGAGCAAACCCCCTCCAGTCCCACTAGTGATTTTTTGCAGAAGTGCTCAAGACTTTTTGCCTGTTGCAGTGTGGAGATGTTGACAGGTAAAACACAGCATTGCTGATAATTTCCAGTCATTCAGCCAGTCAAAATAGAGCTTTATTAATATGCATACAGAGCTCTCTGTTTCCCTTTGCTCCCTCTTGAGAGACACAGAGGGGGAGAGATGGGCGTTCTTCTGTCTCTTGGCTAATCAAGAATGATGCCTTGTACATTCTTAGGGTGAGAGAAGAGGAAAGAACAAACAGGAGGCTCTAATGGGTCTCATCCATCTGACTTCTATAATTTTTGATTTATATACCAATTTAATGCCTGGTTTATGATGATTTATGTCCCAGTTTGTTTATACCCTGGTCCGATGCCCTACCCTGCAATGTTAGTGAGATGAAATCCTGGCAGTTAAATATTTCAAGGTGATTACATGCCACATACAGAGTTACTAATGAGGAGTTAAGTGCTTCCTTACTTCAGTGCAAGAAGATAGACAGAAGTGGAACATTTTGGAAATGAGCTTAGTGTGATTTGTTCACAAAGCCATGCACCCATCCCCAAGGAAACATCATAGCAGCCAGTATGAGAGAGAGGGCGGGCAACTTTGAATCAAACAACCTGGCCCTGACCTGACAGAAGCTGCAGGCTGAAACATGAAGGTGGGTTTTATAAGTCAGTAGCTACTAGGCAATGTTGCCGTGTTAATTACTGTTTTGCAGCTCTTTGTACATGAGGTTTGGGTTTATTCTGTGATTTGATATCCAATCAAGGCATCTTCCTGCTTTGAAAAAAATATAAAATGTGTCAATATTAATGTGCTGGAACAATAATGCAGCTTTGCTTCTTTAGGTTCTTAGTGTTAACTGGGCCATGGTGATTTGGCCATGATGTCAGAGCCAAATGTAGTTCTGGTCCATGAGGACTAGGTGAAACTGGATTTGTCTAGGGGCCCATCCCAGGACTCCTTAATTGGCTGGGTGAATCACAGTTTAGCTGTTCAATTATTCCCCCCACCCACCTCCAGGAACTGATTGCACAGTTGGTGGGGGAATAAGAAACCAGGAATATAAATCAACTGCTGCTATCTCCTGTGGGAATTCAGAGTTCAGTCTCACAAATCTCATCTGGCTGCTCTGGATGTAGGTTATACTTAATGGAGCTTGAGCCTCCCTGTCCCTCTGCATCACTGGAGTTATGACAGCTAATTTGAGTCTGTCTGCCACTGGTGTGTGCAATTGATCAATATCTTTTTCATAAATACAGACTCTCCCTCATCTCTGCCTTCATCAACTTTGTCTTTTCTGCCTTGCCCTTTGCATCCTTGTGTATTTTGTGGGTTTTTTTCTCCCCCAAACTTGGTTCTCACATAGATATTCTCAGAGAAGAGAATCAATGGAAGAATATCAGTTGCTCACCTAAGAGGGGCTTCTTTGCCATGCATAACTAAGGTTATAAATAATTCAGTAGGGTCCCTGTCTTTTCTTTCCTCCCATAAGACTGGGTTTATGAAAATTTTATGGGCGAGGACATGGAGGTAGCTGAATTATTGGCTTAATCTAGTACAATCTTCAGCAATGCATTAGTTCAGTACCAGCTGCTCTTTACTCATCACAGGCACACACTAAATCAGTCTTCCTTACAGCATCTATCTTGCTGCATGTTGTAATCATGTATTTGAGCATGATGTAATGCCATTCCTTATAATTTCCTCTCATGCCAGATGGTGTTGCCAAGAGAAGAAAGTGTTAAAGCTACCAAGGCAAGGTCTAATCTTTTTTCCTCCACTGAGAAATTCAGTAGAGGCATGAATCCATAGAGAAAGATCCTTATCAGAAGGGAGTTGCATGCTGGGGACTAAGAGTTTGGTTTGGCTTATATTCATAGCGAAATAATAATTCTACTGAAACAAGAACAGATAACCTAAGATGAAAATGATGTCAAATGAGCATATGGGGGCTAAATATTCAAGAGACAGCAGAAAAGGATGACTTTTTGGAATTTGAATGAAAATGGATAGATCCCACAATTCAACTTTTGTGTTAATGTTGCTTCTGATGGTGTCTAGTGCACCTTCTATCCTAGAGTCTTGAAAGACTAGGAAATGGTTTTCACTCAGTATCCCTTAGACTCTACAGAAGCAATTCCAACCTCCAAAGGAGGAATTACAGCACCCATTTCACAGAAATAGTTGGAGAAGTGAGTTGACTTGTTAAATGTCATGTGGAGAGTGAGTGGGAGAGCCAGAAAGAGAACTCAGGTCTTGGGACTCCCACTGCTGTAAGTGCCAGACAATGCTGTGTCCTGCAGTGCCAGAGATTATGCAGCCTATCTCCTAGAAAAGCCTTGCAAAACCAAATATCAAGGAAGCTTTTTTTCCTAAAGATAATTTAAAAAAAGAGAATTTTCAAATGGAAGTGCACTGGACAAAACCAGAATCTAAACAAACGTATACATTTATCCCGAGAAAAACAGCAAAATCACCTTCAAAAGTTGCTGGTGGATTAGTTAGAACCAAGCTGGGGCTTCCTCAGAACCTGTTAAAACCCAGGACCTTGGGGATATGGGGACAAGGAACAAAGATCAGAGGTTGTCCTTTGCAGTATGTGTAGGTGCTGTGGACTTTCTGCCATATCAAAGTTGCACTCTACACCAGTGCCCTTGCTGATTTTATGACAACTGATACAGCACAAATAACTTACTGGTACTTGGTTTTACTTGCAAGTCATCTTAACAATGATTTCATTTGGAAAATAATCAAATTAGTCTATTTTGAGGAATAATGATTACCAGTTTTATTACAGAGACATAAAATCTGAAATGCATGCTAAAAGGATAACTGTAGGCATAAAATGGCCTTCCTGATATGGTGTGGGCAGAACCTGTTTTGGGTGACAGCTCCTCTTGAACTGGTAGATTGGCCACAGCCAGCTCTGCTCCTCTTCCCAAAATGACATGAGTCAGGAAAGGATTGACAAGGGTAGTCCTGACCATAATTACTGGCTGTGAACCATCTGCTGCTCCAGGGAGCATAAGAGCTACCTGTGATTTATTCTACATAAACCTAGGCTGAACTGGTCTTAGGCTTGTTTCAGGAATATCTTCATCCCTCACAAAACTCAGTGTTCCAAGACCTATGTGTTGATTATTTCTGCTGTATTTTCATTGATGTTTAGGTCTTTACTTGAAAACAGGATTTTTATTCTGTAAATAAGCTCTGACACTTAACCATTTGCTGGGACACCACTCCTTTGTATTGACTTCAGCTGATGTAGTGTCATCATTTCCACAGAGGACCAGATATTCCATGTGGAAGTAATTGAGAATGAAAGGCTTTTGTTACAATAAGTCGGGCAGAGAAATGAAAGAAAAGCCCTCTTGACGTGGCAATAGGATTAGTATTTCAGAGTGTCTGCCCAGTTTTCCAGGAGGAATCAGTGGTTCTCTGAGAAGCTGAATTGACAGCTCTGCTAGGTGAAGTTTTTTGACAAGACAAAGGGTTGCACAGACAGGAACACTTGGAAAATCTGTGTGATGCATAGATGGATTAGATAATTTTTATCTCTTTGTCTGCTAGTTCATGGGATTCTCAGATTAGCAGTTCTGGCATCAGCTTTTGATGGGAACCAATCCTCTAAGTAAGAGCAGAGTTAGAGAGGTAAATGAATCCCCACTTGTTGGCAGTCAGGTGACAAGAGCAAGATAAGGAAACTTGTGGTTTTATATCACAGCTGGGGGAGCCTCAGTGTTTCACAAGCCAGAGGAGAGAGGCCATTTGTCACTGGCTTGTTGGATTCATGATGAGTGTTTTGCTGTCCTTTGCTCATAGAGCAGATGAGTTGATCTGTTACTGTACTAAAGCTGGGCTTAGACAAGGCACAGTAAAGAGTATTGTAGGGCTAAGACCTGGGAGCAAGGTCTAGGAGGCTCCTAAACCTGCTGCTGCAGTGCTCAGATCATTAGCTGAGAGAGGGACCACAGAGAGCCAGTGTCCAGGCAGTGATGATGGCCTGTAGGAACTGCAAACCTGTTGATGAAGTTGGCAGAAGGAACATCAGTCAAGGAGGATGTGGATAGGATGCTCATGTGGCCCCAGGTTCTCTGCAGAGGTTCCACACAGCAGTCTCTTTTGGTGGGGTTGAGGGGAGCTAGCTTGGGACAGAAAGCCATCTGCTTCAACAGCTGCCTTCCTTTTGATGTTGATAGAAAGGGGAAAACATGTGGTGGTGGCTCTTCAGTGGTATGGTTGGCAGGTTGAAGGATACTGCTGCTTTCCAAGTCTTTTATTCCTGTGCTGTAGGCATGAGTAGAGAAAACATTCCCTGGTGTAGGAGCAGGAATCTTAGAGCTTTGGGGAGTGGTGAGTGCAGAGAGGAACTCTTGGTATGCCTGGGAGGCTGTGTGTTTTCTGATTAGTTTTTCTAAGAGCTGAGAATGCAATTGGATGAGCTTTTAGTGGTGCCTTTAAGAATATGAATAAGGAAGCTGAGGTGATGTGTGTAAACACCTGGGGAGAAGCTAAAAGAGAAAACAGAGCACAATGGAAAAGCTGCCGGGGAAATAACAATGTAATGTCTAGATGCTCTTCTGTGAATAGAGAGAACTTCTCGCCTCTGTTTATTATTCAGTGATGTGGATGCATTAGATTTATGTGAAAAGCAAACAAATTCCTGCCATTACTGGCAGTACTGAGACAATAACCAGAAGCTGTTGCCTCTGTCACTTTGCTTTTGCAGCTAAGTCTGATGGTGAATGAAACTGGCGTGAGTTTGCTGTTGCTCACTCAGGACTTTTTGGGTTTTACTTTGTATGTGTCAAGCTCTTGGCACAACTCTGATAAGCAGCAGAAAGATGGAGCCTTTCCACATATCAATAGAGATCAATCTCTTAATTTTGACTGAATGACAAAACAAAACCAGCTATTAAAAGTGTGTTTTTACTTTTGCTTAACACTTGCCAGCTGATAGCTAGCAGGCAGCTCCCAACGATTCTTACAGGTGTGCTTTGGGGGAAGGGTGTGAGATTGACTGCACTTGTTTCCTGGCTGAGTGCTGCCTAATGAAAATCTTGCTCACTGTTGCATTCAAGGATCAAAACAGAGTTCTTGGTGAGGTCTGTCAGTACATCAAATAGTCAAGAAAATACTTGTTTTGGTAGTTGTTCTGACTACTTAGACCACCAAATTACAAAAACTTTGTTGTCGACACTTGTGTATATATCCATATTATACCCACCTGAATGGGAATGTCAGGGGTGGATATGCAACAAATGGCACAGGACAGTAAGCAGTGTAAGTGAAATACTGCTCGTAGTAAATATCAATAGCTGGCAGCTGAATCCTGATGCTTTTCTTTATGAAAGAGCAGAAAACAGGTATTTCAGTTGTTCTGAATTCACTGTATTTTGTTTCTTTCTACAATGCTGGCCTCACCAGTAAAAGTAGTAAAGGTGTGTTTGGACATGGCTGCTCTGGTAGGCCCCTGGTGTGAATGAACAGGCAGAAAGAACAGAACATTGGGTCTTGCAATGAGTCTTCTCTTCATTTGGGGTATGCATGGGGGAAGGCTGAAATAATGTATTGCTCATGAAAGCAAGAGACCTGAGAGCACCAGCCAAATCCAGGAGTACTGCAGGCAATTCCTGGGCATGCTTCCCAATTCTAACCACACCACTGTGCTTAATCACAGTGTACAAACTGTTGCTTTAGCAAGAGCTGATCCCTTGCTGGTGCAGAGCTCTCTTGACTTTAGACAGCTTTGCTGCTGTCTGTCAAGCCTTCTCCTTCTGTATTGCTCTGCCATTCCCCAAATACAGCACTATGGCAGCTGCAACCATGCCTTTTGGCTCCCAGGGCTGTGCTCAGGTTCAGAATCTGTTGTTTCAGTGCCATGCTTTGCTGGAGGAGTTCAGCATCAGTAAGAGAGGTGGGAGTTCTACTCCTGGCCTGTTCTTCAGGTTCTCAGCTTTATCCAGCTACTGGTTTGGTGGCAGAGAGTCTGTGTGATGCATTTATATGCTTTTCATCTTAGAGTTGTCTAAAAGCTCTTTGGCCCCGATGCAAATATGTTGTAATTGGGCTTGACAGAGATGGTCCCAAGAACTTGTTGCACCAGTAGATTTTATTGGAAAGCAAGAGCTTTGTGGAGGAGGTCTTACTCAGTTTTGAAATGGGAGAAATGGAGTTAAGATACAGCCAGTGATTTTGGTTTTCTGTGAGCTGAAGCCCAAGCAGTGGGCTGAAGGTTCAGCTGCAGTGGTGTGGAGGGGCCCTAGGCCTTTTCCAGCCCCTGGGATGAGAAGGCTGAAGTTTGAGGGCTGGCTGCATCCGTGTGTGGGTCCTTTTTCCCTGATGGTGCCTTTGTGCAGGTCATTTTGGGGGTTTGACGAAACCAGAAGCCTGTGCCAGGCAGATGTACTGCTGCTGAGAGGTGAACAGAAGAGCTACAGAAAGGGAGGGGTCTGAAAGCTTCTGGAGCAACATCACATGGAAACCAAGAGGTGGATATTTGTCACTGCAGTGAGACAGAATCCCAGCACCTCAGGCAAACAATAACAAGACTTGAGTTGATGGAGCTGCTCTCCTGTGAAACTTTATTCCATCGTGGCTGTCCTGCTCTGCTAAAGCTGCTCTGAGGCTGCTCAGGAATGATTGCCTCTCCTCCCTCTTTAGGGAAATCACAAGGGGTGGGCTGTAGAAAAGGTGCCAGTAAGAAAGAGAAGAGAAAATAGAGAATTTGATGTTGAATGTATTCATCACCATCTATTTTAGGGTCAGTTACTGTTTTTCTGTATTAAATGAGGTGCTATTTTTAGGTTTCCAAATCCATACATGGAAATTATTCTCAAGTGTTCCAGCTTTCATCCTGTATTAAAAAAAAGTCTCATCTTGATGGTGCATTTACTACATTAATTCTTTGTAATTTCTTTTATCCTTTTTTTCTGCCTGCTAAAAAAAAATTATACCTGCTTGCTCCCCTACCTTGACTAACATTACTGGAAATGCAGCAAGAGCTATTTAATGCTCTCACTTGTTGCTTGTAGTGTTGGAGTTATGGGGGAAGTGCTGGTGGGTTAAGAAGTGGCTTAGCTGGCAGCCCACCCACTTCCTTGTGATTCTTCTTCAAAGAAGAGTCTGACAGAGGAAAGTTGTTCTGTTGCAGATATGCTGAGTTCAAAGCAAGTGCCCTACAGATACAACTTTGTGATTAATTCTCAGAACTGGCACATAAAGCTTATGCTAGGCTACTGCTACTAATGTTAATGGAAGTCAGGCAGCTCACTTACAGTGCACTACTTTAAAGAGTCATGATTTACCCAGAAAAGTCCTGAGGCAAGAGCACTGATAGTCATTTATTAATTCTTTTGTAAATCCTTTTGTCTATGGCAGTGGCATTGCTTTCCGTCCGTTTCTAAGTCAGTACATTTTGGTGAGCTTTGGGCCTTGAAGTGGGAAGAGAGCAGGATGCCATTTTTCACATGTCCTCAAGCTCTTCAGCACCAAGAGCTGCTGCATGTACTAGAATTCCAGGCTATATTTACATAGAAGAGACCAAAACCTCATAAACATATTTTATACCCTCTGTTGCACATACAGAATTAGTAGCTGTAGAGAAGAACATGACCTTTAGGCAGCCATTGAAAAGCAAACAGAGAAAGCTGTGCCTCTCAGCTTTAATAGAAAGCAGTTCTGTCTGAGCATAGCTGTGACAGCCATGAGATAGTTACTTAGAAAAACATGGGCTTTTTCAGAGGGGAATGAATTGAGGCACCTGATTTTGAGGTTAAGTATGCTTGAAAGGACCTGATGGCCAGTGGGAAATGCTCTGCATTCCTCAGGAATGAGGAAGATTGTCAGCATCTGGCTGTGGTCATGTGCAGCATTATCTCCTAGTACAGGCAGTTAGCCAGCAAAGGTGACTCTGGCAGATTTGGCTGTATTTGGTATTTCTGTCCTGAGATTTCTAGTGAAGATGGTGCTTTCTCAGTGAAGGAAAGAATTTTGCCTGGGAACCAACTCATAGAGAAAAGGCTATGTGCAAAATTGTACCATAGTACTAGATATATACTGGATATTTTTTGCTGTGTTTGGAAATCTTCCTCCACACATATAGTGAATACTGCTGCTCCAAAAGCAAGAGAATTAGAATTCTGAAATAAATTACCACACTGTTGATTTCTAAAAGCAATTGAGCTACTTGGGATCCCAAATGACCCTGAAAACTACAAGTGAGTCTTGAAAATTCTGTGTTTTGTTCCCAGAGCAGATGACTGGCACAAAACATGATTGATACAAACTTTCTGGGTGATTCTGGTGGTGGAACTAGCTTTGGGAGGGTTGTGGCAAATGGCAGCACAAGTCAAAGGGACTTCCTGAATGCAAAATTTACCTTGAGATGTCAGTCATAATTACAGCTACATCTGTATATGGCATTTCAAATGCCTGAGTTCTTCAGGAATGCTGTTTGAAGTAATGATCTTGCAGGTGAGTATCAGTTTGGGAGATTGGGTCATTCATTAGTTAGAACTCCCTTTCCCTCCTACCGTTCAAAAAATATTTTGAATGTTTTCTTCACCTTTCCTGCTTTTATTCCCCCATCCTTCCCAAGTGCATGAATATTTTATTCTTTTTAACTTTTAATTATTGAGCCATGCATATCCCTGTTCTTTATGCGCCTATGGGATTCTTTCCCAGCTGATTTTTTTTTTTTTTGCTTGATTATGGTTTTTTTGGTAGCAATGAAGCTTGGGCCAGGTACTGCTATGTGAGTTTTTTTTTAGTTATTTGCATGATGGTATGTCAGATTGAGGGCTCATTTCCTTTCCTTTGCCTGTCTGTTAACAGAAGAAATTGAGATGACTTTGAGGTGAGGGAGATGAGAGGTGTGGCTTTTCAGTGAGCTGAATGGCCTAAGAGTTCTACCTAATTCTTGATACAAACCATTTAAAATACCAGCTGCATCTGAGACAATGTTCAACTGGAAGCACATAAACCCTTCTGTGTTGGCTTGCTAGCATGAGTCAGAGACATGGGGGACAGCCTGAAATAATGCATCCAGGTTCCTCAGCATGGCAAGAACCTGCTGGAGTGAGTCCAGAGGGCCACAAAGATGATAAAAGACATGGGACACCTTAAAGACAGGCTGAGGTAGTTGAGGCTGTTCAGCCCAGGGAGGAGAAGTCTTTGGGGAGACCTTATTGCAGTCTTTCAGCACTTAAAGAAAGGTGACAAACTTTTGAGCAGGTCCTGTTGTGGTGGCACAAGGGATAAAGGTTTTAAACTGCAGGAGTGTCAATTTAGAGTGGATACAGACGCCAGGAAGAGCTTTGCAGTGAGGGTGGTAAAACACTGGCACAGATTTGCCCAGAGATGTGGTGATGCCTCATCCCTGGGAACTTTCAAGGCTGGGCTGGACAGGGCTCTGAGCAACCTGATGTAGTGGAAGGGAGGGTTGCATTAGAGAGCCTTGAAAGATAGTCTCAGCCCTCCAGCCAAAACTGTTCTATGATTCTAAGTCTCTGTTGTGTTGTGGCGTCCTGTAGTGGGGTTTGTGGGGGGGACTGGGAGCCACATTTGGTGACAGCAGCTGCTGCTGGAGTGTGACTGCTACTCCAGGGAGCAGCCTGCCTGGTATCAGCTCTTAGCCAGGACTCACTACTTCCTATTGGGCCATGCAATATAATTTTCTCTTATTTTCAGTCCTGAAACAGCTCTTTGAGATCACCACACTGATTAGCAGAGGTCTGTTTCAAAGTGAGTAATAGAAAACTCCAGTTGAGCTACAAATGGATCATGATTGTACGACAGGCAAAGTTTTGTTTACTCAGGCAACGTCGATTTTACTGGCTTGAGTATGCATGGATGTTTTATGTGCCCAGCAAAATGTTTGACAATGTCATTATCAAGTCACACCATTGTACAAAAAGGTAATTCTTGAGTTTCATCTTTAGGAGAGTATGTTAAAGAAACCTGGCGTAATCCAGAATTTTTAGAAGATGACTGCTTCTTTTCACAACTCCCTATAGACCAAACATAGGAAAAACAGCTTGTCTTTCACAAGAAGATTGAGGATTGTAATTTTACAAAATAGCACATACTTCCAGTGAGTCGGATTTTCAAATTTATACATTTACAAAGAAATCATATTCATCTATTGTCTTTTCTCCAAGCACTAGCATGAACTAGTACTCAATTTTTTTTCTATTACTGACTTCTAATCCATAGCAATTAAAGAAACAAATTCCTCTGTAACTCCTGAATAGGATTTAGAAGTTACCATGCAAAAGTCACAGCAGCTAGACTCTAAAATCCTTGCCTTTAAAAGTCATTGTGGATGCTTCCTGTGAGAGACAATATGGTTATTAAATTCTCATACTGTTTCCTGATAGCCCTGTTCCTGTGCTCTCATTGGCTTTATCACCCCACTGTTATTTGGGTATTGGGTGTTGATCCATCAGATAAGGGTGTTTTTCAACTGAAGCAAGTCTCTCCTAAAGGAGACAGGGTCTGCAGTTTGCTACTAGAACAAATAATAAGGCACTTCTTTTGAACTAATGATGTGGATGAAACATGTCTGCACACCTCATCTTTGCTGTTTCCCTCCTGTCCTCTCTCCATGTGCACTTGTGCTGCAGAAGGGCGGACTACACCTTGCTAATAACATCTGCAGCACATGGGCTGGGGCATTTTCCAGGAGACTGTCAAAGAGTTTGCCCAACACGAGCCCCTAACTTCTCTAGGAGGAAACAGGACCCATTTGGTCACTTGGGGTCAGCTGTCCTGTCTGTGTGCCCACTGCTGAGGTATCGTGAGGAATAAAAAAGGAGCTGTTTAAGCACTGCAGTAACTGAAGCATCTTTGTGTTATCAATGCTGTTTGCAGCACAAATCCAAAACAAAGCACCATAGTAGCTACTATTGAGAAAATTAACTCAATCCCAGCCAAAATCAGCAGAATTTGACTTGTATTTTTTTTTTTAACAGCTGAGCTCATGTGGCAGGTTTGTTCTCCAACAATTTCATTAGATCTCATTCAGAAGTGTCTCTTGTAACGATGCACACAACGCATCCCCTTGTTGTCAGGCTCAGGATCCTGTGGGCAGCAGTTGCACTCCTGCCTGGGGCTGCTCAGGTGCTTCCTGTGCTACTTTGGCAGCTCTCAGACTCTATCTTTTGAGCTGCAGAAACTCCACTACTGCAGTGTCACAACACAGCAGGTGGTACAGCAAGCCAGGGTTGGAATTTTAATATTGGTCAAATTATTTTAGTTAGGAAAATGTGTCTGAGTTCATGAACTTCAGTTTGAGAGGTGTGTTAACTGTAGAGAACTTTTGAAATGTGCTTGCTGCAAAACCTAGCAATGAGAGGGCTATCTGCATTATGGAATTACTTTTGTGGTCTTTTGATGTAATTTCCTTAACCTTGTGGTAGTTTTATCACAGGAATATCTTTTGTTACATTCTTCTTACAAAAGAGAAGGAAACTAGTTAGTTATTCTAGCCGAATCACAGAATAAAATTCAGACACAGCTGTCACACAGTTCCAGTATCTGAGGAATATCAGCATTATGAGCTGAATGCTATTAGCATATTTATTAACAGTGAATAGCATTTATTTATTAATTGTAATGCTCAGATAATTCACTCTTTATGTGCTTGCACTACTGTTTTCATGCAGTTAATATTGAAAAAAGCTTGTGTTTTTCAGTTTACATGAGAAATATTGATGACAAAGATTGAGTTAGTTTGCTGTTCCTGTGTCATGTGTCACCTCACACTCCCTCAGGGACAAATTTAAGGCTTCACTTTCTCAACATGCTCTAAGTAGGTGGCAAGGTAGATGTTGTCAGCTAGTATTGATTATAGCTGCTGATTCTTGCAAATTTCCAAATCCCTGTAGTATAAACATTGGATGTAAAATTTAAATCAACTTGTAAATGCTGAATTCAACAAAGAATTTTTCACCTTCGTATTTTCAGTAACAACCCTGCACTCCCTGGTGTCCAAGAAATAACATGTACTGTCCTCTATAAATGTGCATCACAAAACCAAATTATTTTCATAATCACCGTGGATGGTTTTTACTGCCAGGATTATGACATAATGGCACAAGCTTTGCAAATACCCCTGGTTCCAGCTGTGGCTGCTCACAAATAAACCAGACTATTTTGGGCAGCAGCAGCACCAAACTGATGGGTTAATGTGCTGATGGAGTATGTCTTTGGGAAGCCCTTAGCAGCACAGAGCCATGGATCTGTGGTTGGAATAAAACCCCTTGTGTTTTCTTCTCCAGGGACAGAAGCAGCTGCTCTCCTCCTCCTCTGGGACTGCCTGCTGCTCTGTCCTAAATAAGCTGATACATTTGACTGGCAGCATGATTGCTCAGGATGCAGCACAATTCCCTTAACTGTTGACTGAGAACATCTTGGTGGTGTTTTTTACTAGGTGCTGTGTTCTGTTCTTGTCAGGGATGTATCTCCAGCATGGATGTGACTCTCTTGAAAACTCTATTTCCCCATTTATGATGTGCCTTTAACAAGAAGCAGAACAAGATTAATTATCCATCATCCAAAGAGTGGAGGAGAAATTTCTGTGGCTGCTTTAACCTTGTGGTTATTGCCACCTCAAGGGTCTTAACTGACATTTTAAAGTACGGAGAGGGGAGGGATGCTCTTCTTGGTTAGAAAGAACAGTGAGAGTGCCATTGGAGAGTGCCTGTCCCAGCAATTTCACCTGTTGGGAATGCTGGAAAGCAAGTGTTTGTCAGAGAGGCTGAAAGCTGTTCTAGATGCTCTCCTGACCTCACAAGTAACTTCTAATTTTTTGGGACAAGTATGTGTTTGGATCTCTTAAAACACTTCAATCTCACTTTTGAACTGCTTGTTGCTGTTGTCCCATTAGGCCAGATTCAACCCTGGAGAAAGTAGGAAAATCAGAAGGGAGTTGGCTCATTTTATGTGATAGCATATCTACCACATGGATATGGAGCTGGAGTCAAGCTGTGGATGGAAGGAGAGATGGGGCAGTGCACAAACATTTGTGCCTGCTGCAGCCCTGGGGGGGCAATTGGAAGTTTTCTTGCCTGATCCATTATCTGGAGGAGAGAAGGAATTGATGTGTAGTAGTCTTGGCACTGGGGAGCTCCTTAGTTGACTATGGCTAATTTAATTACTGGAGATTTTGTTAACCCTTTAGTAAATTAAGACAGATCTTGTTTTACATTAACATTCCCTGAAGAATGCAGAAGCATAAAAACCGACAACATGTAACCAGGGAGTGCCCAAGGGATTCATCTTGTAGTCTGGGGTTTCTTCAGGACACTTGATTTAAACAGACTGCTTGCACAAAATACCAGAGGTGTTTTATTTGGAATTGGTTAAGTGGCTAGAGATAAATTTAGAAGTATAGCTTCTTATCCACACATCTCAGTTCAATTTTGGAAGTGTGTGTGGGGGTTGAGTGTTCTTGAAAAACTGTCTGGCTGAGGCATTTCTGGTCTATTCAGGCAGAAATTTTTAGTTACCATCTCAGGGGTTCTGGGCCCAGACTGATGTTGCCTCTCCCAAAGTGACAAGAGCCTTAAAATGTTTGGATAAACCCTTCTCCAGTGATGATCTTATGTTGCAGTTGTCTGCGTTTTCCTATGCCATAAATATTCTGCAGGAGAAACTTTTTTTTTTTTAAATTCTTCAATACTCACTTTTCATCCTAAAAGCATTTTCATATGGTTTCTCCCAGGGCAGTGAGAGCAGAAGCATGCTGCTATCTAAGAATATTAACTTGGATTTTTCTCCTCACAGTTCATGTCCCATCTTCCAGATGAGGAGTTTGTTTTTCCCACTGAGCTTACTTAAAGTATTCCATGCAGAATGAGGCTGCCTCTCTTCTTGTGCTTCTCCTGTAGCAGATCCTCTTGAGTGCTAAATTCCCTCTAGTTTGAGGTGTGACAGTCATACCAAGAGCATTCTTGATGTTTGCTCCTCAGTGCTCTGCTCAGGACTCTGTTGCTGCTGTTGCTGTTGCTGCTTCAAGCAACAACTCAAAATCGCCAACCTTTTCCTTCCATGTGGTGTGATTGCCCAAGCTGAAGTGTAGCTAATAAATGCTCCCCCTGATCCAAAGACTACAGCCTTGTATTTTCATTCCTGACAGAACCTGTCTCCTTACAGTGAGCCGTGCTTACTGTCTTGCTTGTATCTGCAGCACACACTTGTCTACATAAATGGGACTAAGGGCAAACTCAGGTTGCCTGTAAGTCCCATGTATTCAAGAGGTGAATACAAACATTTGGTTGTTATTAATGCTGAATATAAACACCGTTTTCTGCAGTGAGAACTGGGGAGCTCAATGCAAGTGGATATTCTGAGGGTTGGGTGGTATCTGTATTTTTATCACGTACTGACACACTGCACAATTTTGCAATGCCTACTCGAGTTGTAATGTCCTAAATGGGCATCTTAAGATTGACACAGAAATGCTGTTGGTGAGAACACATCTGAGTTTCACCCTGTGCTTGGACAGGAAGAGCAAGTCCCTCAGTGTGGAGAGACAGGCACTCTCCCTGCTCTTTCTGTGAGCTTCACAACAGTTTCTCACAGCTACCTATGCAGTTGGCACCTTGCAGCAGTCTGAGAAGGGAGGCCAAGAGCTGAATCAATCAGGAAACTGCTGGTCTCAGTCTGGCAGGTAAGCTGCCTCCTGGTCACAGCTGAGATGAGTTCTTGTTCATTTTAACTTGCTTGCAAGCTGCCGCCCCGTGTGCTCTTTCTGCTGTGTAAATAAACCGGGGATTTCAGTGCAGCAAATTTTCACCCACGCCAAACTACACAACAACAGTTACTTGGCAATGTTTCTTTTCATCATCCTGTACTTTTTGCTAGTATTTACACTGCTGGGAGAGGTTATCTGGATTCCACGGGCTTGAGAAAGGGGCTGAGTTTTAATAGAGGGAGTAGGCTTGGGGTAACTTTGCTTTAGCTAAACCCAGCACCTGGGTTCTGAAGAGGGTTCTGAGTCTTTTCTTGAAACGTAAAGAGTAGGCTTGAGCTGAATTTTATATAATGTTGCAGCTTTAGCCCTCTCATTAGCAGATCTCAGGAGGGAAAAGTGACTTTACACAGTGTTTTTTAGCAAGCTGGGAAAGAGGACTGGTAATAAAACTGTACCACCTGCCTGGCAGGTATGAGGCACCTACCATGCATGGGTATATTAAAAATGTTTTATGAAAAGCACGTTTATTTTCCCTCTGTTATTTTCCAAGTCTTATAAAATACCTGTTTCCACCAGCCAAACTGTAAGGGCCTGCCTATGCCATGCATATTGGATTTGGCTCAGGAGTACTTGGCTGCAGGATCCTGGAATGGCTGCACTTATTGAGGCTTTTAAATTGTGAGTTAATAATGCTGGAGGAACTCCTTAAGGAATAAAAGTGTGATCTATCTTTCTACTTGTTTGTGGCTAGGAAGTGTCTCATCTGAAAGTTTTGAGCAGGTGCTCTGGTTAGTGCTGTTGAACAAGGCGTGTCCATGGAATTACTTTAAAAGATGAAATTATGTGCCTTAGTCAAGCCTATTCATCATAAACTGTTTCTGGGCCTTTATAATGACATGAGAGATCTTTCTGGCTGTTCACCAGTTTTCAAAAGCTGACAGCTCACCAAGGAGGGGAGGACAGCAGCACAGTGTGGTCTTGTGCTGCCCTGTAATCCCTGCCTCACTCCCTGCCAGCTTGCTGAAGTTGTCTCACAAGAATGCAGCAAGGTCTTGCATTTTGTGCTGGTACAGATGAGGGATTTGGTTACCGACATGATTTTTGTAGAGAAGGTGCCTCCAGTTCTGACACATGTACTCTTTGAAGGAAGGTACCAGTTTCTAGTGTGTCATCACTTCCCTTGTAATTTCTTCTTTTTGAATATTTCTTTTCAGATAGGCTTTTTAAAACGCAGAATTGCTGTATTCATTCCTTCTGTTTCTGTGTTTCTTGCTGTGATTTCCCAGCCAAACCAAGTTTATAGTTTTATTGCATGTCAATATATGTACAGTAATTTCACGATTATAAGCCGCACCATTTTGACTAAAATTTTGGTCCGAACCTGGAAGTGCGGCTTATAATCAGGTGAGGCTTCTATATGGACAAAGAACGAAAAGTTGCTGTTTTAGTTTGAAGGACAGGTGTCTGCTGAGAAAAGCAGGAGCTTCTCTTTGAAATGGAGAATGTAAACCCCTCCCTCCAAATTATTATAATTTTGAAATCAAGGGGCTCTCAGGCAAAGATATGGGAATTAGGAATAACAGTTCTTTTCTAGGGAAATTAAAATAGAAATACAGTACTACAAAGAAACAAACCCCAAACCCTGACAAAGTCAGAGTACAACCTGACACCCCGTCAGGCAGGGTGTTGGTAGCAGTCCCATTCCATGGTGGCTGCATCCTCCTGCAGTGACAGATGTGATTCAGTTGGAGCAGTGCTCCTGTACAAGGTGCAGTTTCCCTCCGGAGGTCCAGTGGTGATGTGGAGAAATCCGGTTTTCCTCTGGAGTCCAGTGGAGGAAGGGGCTCCCTTAGTGTCCCAAAACCTCTGTTTTTATCTTGGTAAGAAATGTTGGGCTCTTCCCCCTGGCTGGAGCAACTTCCAATGGGATGCAGTAATTTTATCAGTCCCACAGTGGGACTCAATGGCCATGAGCAGAAAATGACTGGCTGGAGGAAGGATGGGTTGTGAAAAGATAAAGAACAATGCCCTGCCTGGTTTCAATGGATGGCCCATTAGCAGAATATCTCCCACAGAGATAAGGATCACTGCCCCCACCCTCACCAGATGGAGATAGAATAGATACCTTTTATCACATCCTGTATTGTAACCCAAGACAGTTGCCAACACCCAGATGTGCGGCTTATAATCAGGTGCGGTTTATTGTGAAATTTCTGTATATTAAAGAGACAGACGGTGAATGTGTGATGCTGGCTGAGCAGGGTGGTAGTTTAGTTTTGAGGACTGATGGAAGTGAGTATCTTCTAATGAAGGTTGTCAACTGCAGAGGATGCCACTAATGCTTAAGAATTCCTACAGAGGAATGTGGGTTCCTAGATGATGGTACTAGTTCTTCTGCTTGTTAAAGGTGTGTGCACCAGAAATAACAGTAGGGTATCTTCTTTTTTTCCTCTGTTAACCTCCTTGTACAAAAACCTAAGCAACTCAGACTGCAGAGAGCTTTGGAATTTGTGAAGGACAGAAGCCTGGTATCCGTATGTTCATAGGGGAAGTTGAGCCTCAAGGTAAATCAGGTCAAAAATTATTGAAATGCTTTTACAGTATGATGCCTCTTTAAAGATTTGACATGCAAATATAGTTCACAGGAGGGAGATGTCCACAGCACAATTAAGCAGAGCAAATTTTTGCTAGCAGCTGAGCACAGAAAGCTGGCACCACTGAATCTGCACAAATTCCAGTGTATTCTTGGCTGAGATGTGTGTGTGGGAAAGTGTTTGCTTCAATGGCTATTTTTGACCTATTTTGTGAATAAATAGGACTTGTGCCTCTAGAGCTTGCAGTCTGGCAACTTCCAGAAGCACTACATTAGCAAGGAGAAGAAAACAATTATTAATAAATACACTTCAATAGAAAACTTCTGTCCCAGCTTTCTAAATTCCATATTTAAGCTGATTTTGTGTGAAATGTGCCTCTAAGATTACTTTTCTTTAAACATGCCCTTATTATTCATAAAAAATCTGATACCAGGGTTTTGTTCCTCAGTTCCACACAGGTTGTTAGCAATGAGATAGTGGATGAAAGAGCTGTAAAGAGGGAATCTGTAACCAGAAAAGTATCTGTGTAAAGAACGGCAGTGTTCTCCACCTGCTTAGGTTTCCTATTGAATTTGCTTAAAATACAGTCTAGGTGCAAAATCATTTAAATCAAATCTTTGTTCTGAAATAAAAGGTGGATGCTTTTTGCAGGAAGAGATGAAGGAAAGTTATCAGAAATAGATTAGCTCATAGTTGCTTTGATGTGCAAGGCAGAATTCAGTTTATTCATTTTTGTGTTAGTGTAGTAGAACAGAACTTGTTTGCATGAATAAAACAAGTGGGTAGTATAACATCACATATGAGAGAAAGCATGAACTGGAGCTGCTTGTTTAAATGAATCAAGTTATGACTGCTCCAGCTATGAATAATAAGAGTGATGGGAGAACATTTTTTCATTAAAAGCACTGACAAAGAAAAAGAAGCTTGTTGGCATTTCCCAGAAATACTTTTATAGTATTCAGGCAAAGCTCTTTTGTGTGTTGCTCTTTTATAATTACAGATTCTCAAAACCTCCCAAACTTCAGATAGATACTGAAAACTCTTCAGTGGTTTTTTTTTTTTTCTCCAACAAAAACTTTTTTTCCTCAAGGAATGTTTTCGACATCTTTTTGCCAAAAATCTAATTATCTATTTAAAAAGATGTTTCAACAGAATTTTTTTTTTATAATATCTGAGTAATGTTGAGTTAAAAGGCTCCCTAATTTAAAGCATAACTTTTTTTTTGCATACTTTCCAATAGCATGCATAAACAACCAGATGCTCTAAAGAGCTGCCAGGGGCTGCACAGATTTTGTTTCAGGTTTATTTTGGTACCTTTTTCTGGGATTTTGTTCTGAGGTGGTCAAGATAATCCAGCGCTATCCTGAATCCAGAATGATGTGTTTATTGTATGGTGGGCCACAGTGCATGATGCCCTGAGCAACACAAATTCTATTCATGCTTGTTGGAAAGTGAAGTGAAAGCCCAGTGGAAGTCTCCCCTTTCTCCTGGGGCAGCAGAAATCCCTCCCTGAGGCACTGTGCCAGCCCTGAGGAGCTCCCAAACACGGGGAGCTGAGCAAGTCTGTCCCTTGCTGCTTCCTCCACCTTTGTGTGATGCTCCAGTGTTTCTATTTCTGAGTTTAATGGGGAGTTTCAGCTTCTCTCCAGCCCTGGGATGGATTTACCCTTAAGCCTTCTTCTCCAATTAGGCTGTTTCTAGATTGCTATATATCAGGCTTGTCAGAGCCTTTAAATCTCTCTTCTAGGTCACCTTCTTGCCTTTCCCCAGGGGAGTTAGCAAACCATACCTCCCACCTAGCTTTCCTACACAGATGCTAATAAGATGCTATTAGTGCCATCTTGTTCCCCAGAGAGTAGGATGAAATAATGATTTTGGGAAATAGGCATTTCTGGCTTTTTTCCCTGGCTCTGACTTTCCTCTTCCAGTGGTTTTTACCAGCTCAGTTGCTATTTCTGGGTGTCTGTAATGCTAAAATTGAAATGATAACACTTCCCTACCTGACAGGCTGGAGGCGAGAAGTGGTTGCAAGGATTAGTTACCTAAGGGCTATAGCATGCCAAATGTTATTAATAATGCAAAGCAAGAAATGTTCTGAAAGAGAAATGAAATTCCTGCTTTTTCCTTCAAAGCAGAGGTTTACCAGAACTCTGTCAAGACCCTGATTTCTAGTCAGGTGGATTAGCTGATGTCTTATGGTATTACAGATGTACATGAAATAGTGGGAGAGTGGCAGGACTTGGGAGTGTCTCCCACATCTGGGTCACTCTGCAGTGTTCAGCATATTACTGAATGAGAGGAGGTGACTCCTGCCAAAAGGGTCCTAGGTTGTTTTCTTCTTTTGCTCAGATAATTATGGTAATTTCACGATTATAAGCCGCACCATTTTGACTAAATATTTGGTCTGGACCCAGAAGTGAGGCTTATAATCAGGTGTGGCTTATATATGGACAAAGAACAAAAAGTTGCTGTTTTAGTTTGGAGGACAGGTGTCTGCTGAGAAAGGCAGGAACTTCTCTTTGAAACGGAGAATGTAAACCCCCTCCCTCCAAATTATTATAATTTTGAAATCAAGGGGCTTTCAGACAAAGATATGGGAATTAGGAATAACAGTTCTTTTCTAGGGAAATTAAAATAGAAATACAGTACTACAAAGAAACAGACCCCAAGCCCTGACAAAGTCAGAGTACAACCTGACACCCCGTCAGGCAGGGTGTTGGCAGCAGTCCCATTCCATGGTGGCTGCATCCTCCTGCAGTGACAGATGTGGCTCAGCTGGAGCAGTGCTCCTGTACAAGGTGCAGTTTCCCTCTGGAGGTCTAGTGGTGATGTGGAGAAATCCGGTTTTCCTCTGGAGTCCAGTGGAGGAAGGGGCTCCCTTAGTGTCCCAAAACCTCTGTTTTTATCTTGGTAAGAAATGTTTGGGCTCTTCCCCCTGGCTGGAGCAACTCCCAATGGGATGCAGTAATTTTATCAGTCCCACAGTGGGACTCAATGACCATGAGCAGAAAATGACTGGCTGGAGAAAGGATGGGTTGTGAAAAGATAAAGAACAATGCCCTGCCTGGTTTCAATGGATTGCCCATTAGCAGAATATCTCCCACGGAGATAAGGATCACTGCCCCCACCCTCAACAGATGGTGATAGAATAGACACCTTTTATCACATCCTGTATTGTAACCCAAGACAACTGCTGACACCTGGATGTGCAGCTTATAATTGTGAAATCACTGTACATACATCTTTCATTTTTAAGAGTATCTCCTAAAATGGCCAGTAGAAGTGTGAGAGAGAAAAGGACTTGTACTTCTGTGCGGTGTTTGGGGTAAAGCAGAGATAAGAGGAGAGAAGGACACAAAAGGACAGAAAAGGAGCCAGTGACTATGTAGAGTGAGATAGAGAGGAAAGGACAGATTTGGTAGCACAAGCTAAAAATAATCAGGGAAGGGAGTGAAAATTAGTTGCAAAGGATGGAGTGTCAAAGTGCAGGAGACAGCTAGGAAAAGTGAGTCAGGGAATAAAGAAAAGAGGAAGAAAATGCGTTTATTATCTCTTTTTATCTGACAGTGCTGAAAGTGGTGTAAAACAGCAATTACCCTGCTTTATGCAAGTCTCTGCTTAAAAAGTGGTAAGGAAATGAATATGATTCCTGATGAGAGATAGTCCTCTGTTGTGCCACGGCTTGTGTGCTGGAGCAGTTCCTGCCTCTCTGCTGGTTCTCTCTCACAGCTGAGCTGCTAGCATGCCCATCACCTCCCTGCTAATATTGTGCAATGATTAGAAGGGTCTTATCCATGCCAAAAAGGGCAGCACAGCAAGCACTGGAAGTGCTCATAGGAAGCACCTAGGAGAGGGTTGCCTGACTAATTGTTTCTGTTGATTTAAACCCCTCCAAAACCTACATGCTGCATCTGTTTAGGCAACATCTGGCAGCAAAAGGATTTGGTTTGTGCCTCTAAGCTGCTTCCTTCAGCACTGACACCTGTGGACCTTGGGGGATTTTGCTGGACAAAATCTCGTTTTGCTGTGCTGCAGCCCTGCTCCCTGCCACGCTCATTAACACTCTGCAAGAGGTGCCATGCACTGCCATGTCCCTGCTGGAGCTGCTGCAAACCATCTGTGGTCCTCGTGTTGAAAGTAGGCAGTGCAGTGCCAGCCACCAGCTTCACTCCTCCCAAAGTCACTGGTGAATTGGAAGAGTGCAACACACAAGCTCCAACTGGTAAATAGTAGGGAAAAATGATTTGACAGGAGTTACTATTCCTAGGAGTTCTGAGTCCTAGAAGCTGCTCTAGGCTTATTTTATCCCTTTCACCCCAGAAGCCACTTCTAGTGCAACTCCTTGTGTCCCTGGCCCATTCCTGAAGATGGGATTAAAAAGGCTTGATTCCTCTGCCAACCCACCGATTTAGCACTGGGAAGTCAATCTCTGACTCCTTCATTTCTCTCCCATCACTCTAGGAAAGCAATGCTACAATCTGGGCATTCTGAAAGTGGGTCCCTGTTTCTTCTTTTTCAGTTGGATAGGCTTTGACCTTTGTTGAATGGAGAGTGTGGTGTAGTAGAAATATGGTGTTGGCTATAGGGTCCAGCTGCTGATTCTGTAATTTTATTTAATTTTCAAGGATGAGCTCATGTTCAGCCCTGAGGTAATGGGTGTCAATCACTACCACTTGATAAACTGGACAGATCTTGTTGCTATCAGATCCCCTCATTTTAAACCACACTGATAACATACCTTGCTGACAACCAGGATCATAAAAAAGAATTACGTTCCTAGACATGAACTGGCAGTGTGCACGCTTGATTTTAGTCTCGAGCTCCAGATTTCATCACTGATGCCTGCTGATGTGGCCGTGTGCAATCCATGTAACTGCAGCACCTCAGCTGTTTTCTGTAGAATTGGGATAGATGCTGCTTCTCTGATGTTATTACAAGGTACTTAAATACTATGTAAATGAAGGTCCTGTAAATAATGCAGAAGTGTAGATGAACGTAACTGGGGAAGGATGAGTGGAATGGAAAGAAGTTCAACCTGAAGCAAAATTCCAGTCTGCTGAGTGAATGTATATGGGAAAGTCCATAAACTATAGTTATTTTCTGCATAGAGCTAGTTGATTAGACATAAATCTCTAGCACTAAATAATACTAAATGCTTACAAAGTTGGTTCAATATAATTTTCTGACATCATTACTGTGTTTAAAAGCATGCCTTAGGTTCAAATCCTGTATCTCAACTCTGTGTTTTGATCTAGGCCTATTTCTGAATAGTAGTGACTGAATTCTGCTGTCAGGTACACAAGCACAGCTCTCTAGGGTGTTGGTCAGAACTGGAGCTGGAGAGCTAAATTTGCTTGAAATATTTAAGTATCTAAACAATTTGCTGCAAATTTGCTTAATATATTTTTCATAGTGGCAGAGTTGCAAAAACAACATTTAAGAAGTCTGTTCTTATTTTGTTGAATACCTACAGTATTTGGTGATAACACACTGGTTTTCTGCTGAGGGAACTCAAAGAGTGAAGAACTTTAATACTCTGTAGTTTCCAGGACTGCACTAACCTCAAGTTCAGGTTGTAGCTGTGCTTATAAAATGCGCAAGTGGTGTGATGAGCCTTGCCCTGTGTGCAGGGGGGAGCTCTATGGTCCCAAAGCCTGCCAGGACTCAGCAGAGACCTGCAGTTGTTCAGTTTATTGCAGCAGGGAGAGCCCAGTTATGACCCTGTGAGAGACAAACACAGTCCATCATACAGAGGCAGTGCCTGAAACGTGACTGTGGGGAGCATCCTCTGTGAAAGCTGCCAGTGGTACACCAAGAAGAGATCCAAGTTTTGCTGCTTTCATGTTTCACTGCAGGATCTGCCAATTCATTGAAGACTTCCCTAAAGGGAAGCTGGAAAAATCTAGCTGTGAACATAAAGGCAGAAGCAAGTGCTTAACCATGGGCAGTCCTGTGTGAGCATGATCTGAGTATGATCTCTGAAAAGCACCCAAATACTCTTGATACTGTTATTTCAGGCATGAGGGTTTCAGGATGTAACTGCATAAACTCTTGCAAGAAGAGATGATTTTATGAAGAGGTCATGTGTCTTCCTTGGGGAAGGGAATTTGTGTGCCTGACTGGATCTTGGTGTTAGTATCTGTTGCTCTATCAAAAATCTGTGGTTTTCCATCAAAGCTCCCATTGCCCTTATAGTCAGATATTTCAGGAAGTCTGAGGGATAGACAAATAGTAATACTTCTGTATGGACACAGCAGAAACCAAACTGGAATTACATTGGCATTTAAGGCTTTGGAAGAGCAGGGAAATAGAGCTGTGTTTATCAACTGTTGAATGGAGGAAAAAAACAGAGGTAGCAGCTCTGGTTTAATGTTTTTTCCCCCACAAATAACACAGTTGTGGAAGAACAAAAATAAGAGTCAGTGGAATCCCAGCAGTAAACTGCTAGCATATTCTTCAGTCTGATTTCTTACCTAGATGAATGTAATAAACAGTGGTGGTAAAAATGCAGCACTTCAGACTGAATTTTGGATTATGGCTGGACAGCTGAAGAAAAAAGCTCTGAAGAGCAACTTTGTGGGCCCTAGTGAAATTCTGGGTTTTGGATGGAAAGGGAACTTTGAAACACCTGTATAAATGACTGTGAAAGAGCTAATAAGTGGAGCCAGATTTTCGGCATGAAAACTAAGATTTCACTTTGCTTTTTTGCTTTGTTTTCTTTCAATATTTGCTGATATTGGTCGACTTTCTTGAGGGATATAAATAACATACCCATCCTTTGCCATAAAGCCATGAGGTATATGTAGGACAGAGACACATTATATGACTGTCACTTAAAATGTTTTTCCCTAAGTCTGTTTCCAATAGGTGTAAAATTAACATGGCTTTAATACCTTATTTGAAACACCTGCACAATGTTGGATAATGTCTCCTCTGCCCTGGGAATTGGTTTGCTTTTTTTTTTTTTTTGTTTTTCAGTTAGCAGATGCTCCCTCTGCTTGTTTTGGAGCTGGAAAAGATAACACAGGACCTACATAAACAGAGAAAATTACTCTTTTAACGTTTCTTGGCAGCAGTTGTAGATTAGATGCACATGAATGTCCCCTCACAGATGTAGAGGTGATATTAAACTGAGAAGTCATGTGATACCAATTAAATACATATGTCAGCTGGCTTCTGTTCAGTAATTTATTTTTTCTGAGGGCACTCCGCATCTTAAAAAAACTTAAATACTGACACTAAATAAAAAATAAGCAACTTGGCAGAGTAATACTTCCTCTCCTACCATGAACTTTTTTTGTCCCTCACAGGTAGTAAACATAGCCTAGAATGGTCATAGTTTTGTGCTTGATCCTTTGGACAAAATGATAGGATGTGGTGGAAGTCAGGGAACTTGCAACCATGCAAAGCTTGAGATGGGAGTTGTGTGTGGGAAGTCACCTTCTTTTTCCTGTGGGAAAAACTCTCCTGCAGCTTTCAGAAGGTCTGAGATAAGCTATTTTTAGATATGAGAGCTATTTTTATGTTTCTTTTTAAAATTTTCTTTTCCCCCTGGTTTTAACAGCTCCCTCTGAGGCCTCTTGTGCTGAAAAAAAAAGAGTAGCACAGTCCTAGCAACACTTTAGAAAGCTCTGTGTTGTTCTAAAAAGACCTTTTTGTGTCGTGGAGAATAGAAGAATATATGGTAGTATAAAGTTTTGGAAGTAGGCTATGCAGTCTACTTCCTATGGAACAGAAACACTGCAGTTGGTGATGTTGTCACCTGAAGTGCTGTGATGTGCATGTTTCCATCTGTAGTGTTCTGTTTCCTGCCACTGTTATTTCCTCTCCATCTCCTCACTGCTGCCAGACCAAACCTTGGGTGCCTGTACAGTCAACTGGATCAGGGAGATGATTCCCCTTCATAAGAACCCACAGAGGGGGGGAAAACCCTTATTTTTCTTCTGAACCAGTTTCCCAGCCCAGATTACTGGAGGGGCCCACAGCCCATGTGATGTGCAGTGGGGTCAAGTGGCTTTGCTGTGTCAGGCAGGGCTGCTTGTCCAGGGTCTCTGAACTGGTGTTGTTTTGCCATCTCTGCACACAGTTTTTCACTGGGGTATCTGATCAGATGAACTAGGGAAAAGGCATAAAGACCTGTACCTGAATGTGTCAGTTTTAAATTAAATGAATTGTTGAGCCCACATAATAGAACCACTTTCAGTAAAGGATTACAACCACTTACTCCCCCTAAACCAAGACATTTACTTTTATGCCTACAAGCCAGTAGCACACAGAAAACCTGTTTAGCCTTCTGTGTAACCTCTGCTGGGCAGACAAATGGATTTAATCTTCTCCTTGAAGCTATGTCTGTTCCACACTTTCCTTCTGGACTGTTAAATATGAAGGACATTTACTTGAGTATTTTCCAGTCCATATTCTCCAACCTTCACAAGGGGTAAAGCCACAGAGGATTTTAGGGCAAGGCACTGCCCTCACTCCAGCATCTTCCTCTGTGCCATGAGCAAAAGGCTGTTGAAGCTGCAGAACAGGAACTCCACCCTGTAGGTCTTGCACATGTCTGGATTGTTAGTGGCTCATCTGTGTCTTGTAGGTCACCAGGGGTCTTGGTCCATAAATCTGAGTTGTGCTTAGGATCAACTCCTGACAAAACCTGTGTGTATTCCATACTGCCTGTTTGCTGCTGGGAGTCATCTGAACTATTTTTCTCTGGTGAGGGATATTGAAACAAGCTCTACCTGATTTAACTTCATATAGTATTCTTGCTCTCTACAGTGTTTCTCACCAAAGCTTTGAAATAATGTCAGCATTATGCATATGTGTGTCTATTAAACATCTGTGTACATGTATGTATTTTTTAATATGGCACATGTGTATGCAAATCTAAGTGGAGGAACAATGTGCAATAAAAGATCAGATTGTGCATCCACAAGAGGATTTGCTCTATGTTCTGTACTTTAATGCACTCTATAGATTTTTAAGCTATTACTGAGAGGTGCTAGAGCCCTGAGTCTGATTTAGGCACCCTCTAAAACTGCTGCAAGTTTTGGCAATCTTTGCCACCATTCTCATCCTCCCTTTGGCCTTTTTTTTATATGTAATAGAAGTTATTACAGCTTCCTCTTCTACTTCCTCTGGATGCAAACCTGTTGAGGCTCAGAGGCTGTATGGATTTATTTTTTTTTCTAGCCTGTTGCTGATTGTTCGCACCCCTGAAGTTCATGAGGCTTTGCATCTCTTCCCAGCAGAATTCCCACAAAATGCAGGGAATCCTTACCCTGGAAGTCTATTTATTGTATGTGAGAGAGAGCTGGTGTAGGATTTTGCATCTGCTAAGCTCAAGATCACATGGAGATCCCTCACACAGTGTGTATGGGGTGCAGGTGAGCTCCTGTATGCACTGAGGGAGTTTGGTCCATCGCATTCCTCCATCCACTTTAAGATTTGTGCTCTCTTTCTCTTGTCTCTACCTCTTTTCTAAAAGGGACAAAAAAAATGTATGGCTTCTTTAGAAGGTCCTTTAAGGCGTACGCCTGTGCTGCCTGTCATTTTGTGTTTAATGTCATTCTGAGTTTTTTTCAAATCTGAGTTACATAGATTTTTGACTGATGACTGTTTCACTGGCATGTGGATATTTGACATTGAAACAATAACGATATCAATGAGAAAGTTAAGAGTGAAGAATGTATATAAAGGGGTGAAGAGACAGCCAATGCATCTCTCCAACTTTTTGTAGAGTCAAGTGGGCTTACTCTTCCTATCACTAAAGCTTGCTTGGAGCCATGTTAGGGCTGAGCATGGGGCAGGGGTGGAAGTAGCATCTACCTAGCAAAGATTATTTAGGCATATGCAGGAAAAGAAGGAAATGTGGGGACAGAGATAATTTTTTTGTTTGTTTTCTGGAGAATTAATAGCTAAGTCTCAGATAATAAGCAAAGGAAACTGTTCCTGCTTTTAAGCTTTGACTTTTTGCCTTCGCTGACCACAGAACTGGAGTTCATTTCACCTCTGCTCTCTGGTAGGGAGGTCTGCTGGCCCACAGGAGGGCAGAGGCTGGAAGGGTTGCTGCTGAGCAGACAGGTGTGTTTTCACAGCAGCAGAGCTGGACATTGTGCACGCTGTGAAGGTTTGTGAGGCTTTCACCTTAGGGGCAACAATGAGCTCCATCTGCTAATTTTGAGTCAGAATTTGGGTGTCTGTATGGAAGGGAAAAGGAGTCTCTAAGGCCATGTTAATTTGGGATTTAGTACCATTCTAATAGCTTAGAAGACCAGAGCATAGGGACACCCATTCATCTAGTGTTGATCTTGAGGAGGAAAAGCAGTCCTGCAAAATCTTTGGACCCACCACTGTGTCCTAAAACTACTGAATGAAATTTAATAAGATGTACAAATCTGCTTCCTTTTGCTTTTGCATACCTTTCTATGTACTGATGAGCTATTTATACCAGAGGTCTTTGTTCCCTATTTGCTGCTGGTTTATATTAACTCCCTGGTTATTAACAATCTCAGATAAGGAACGTGCTGGCCTTAAAAAAAAAAAAAAAAAAAAAAATTTTTTTCCACAGCATGTGTGCAGTTCTAGGGCTTTGGATTGTGCATGTGATCCTGGGCTTTAATCAGAACTGATCAGAGATGCCTTTAATGCTGTGCCACACTGCTGCACAATATTTTATGGCAGGTGGGCTGTGAGAAGAGCATCACTTGCTACCTGGGGTAAACACAGTCTGCCCTATGCTGTCAGCTATTTCCACCTCATATTGCTGCCCAAATTTGTGTCATTTGTCCTGGTCCCTGTGGGATCTCTGTGTGAAATGGAAGCTGTGTTTGGGTGCACGACTGGTGAATTGTCTGAACGGGAGGAGTAAGATGTTTTTGAAACGAGTTTTTCCTGGAGCCTCGAGACACTGCTTATGGGAAAGGTAAGGATGGCTACTATTCACCCACCCTGGCGTTTTGAGGTTTTGGGTGTGACCGCTCGTGTCCCAGCACAAACACAACGTGATGAGCCCTAGTTCGGGTTTTTGATTAGCCTGGCTTTTTACCTGGCGTGAGCCATTCAAAAGCACCACGAGATGGCAGTGCACTTGCTCTGCTGCAGGCGGCGTGCAAAAACCTCTTCTAAGGGAAAATGCCTGCACTTGGCTCATGGGTGAGCATCCCATGCTCACGGTATAGCTGCTTCGGTCAAGTGGAAACCCATCATCGTGCTTGCCCTGAAAGTTGGGAATGAACCTGCGCCTTGCAGGGCTTGTTGTGCTCTGTTATTCTGCTGGGGTACAGAGTTGTGCAGAGGTGGCAAAGCTTGCTTTGAATATTTGTTTCTTGTATTGCCTGGCCACCAGGCAATCCCGGTTAGAGAGAAGATCCCTTCCTTCAGCACTGTTTCTTCCAGGGCTGCCCCAGCAACATACAGACAGTGTCTTCTCAAGAGATGTTTTGGAAAACTGCCTGCAATCCCCTTTTGAAGGGGATTTGTGCTCCTTTCTTTGTGTGCTTGCAACACTTTAATGATGACTTAAGTTGTTCTTTCCTTCTTTGCCCCTTTCTGATTGGCATTTTCAATTGCTCCTTGTCTCTGAGTTTCTTTGCTGATTCTGGTATTAATTGATTTCACTTTACAGTCCCTTTAGCAGGAACCATATCAAGGAGTCCCAGGGTGGCTTTTGAGATGTGTTATTTTGCATGACAAGTACAAGGCTTCAATCTTTGTCCTATTCTCAGGCAAAAATGACTTTGCCAGTGGAGCAGACTGGGGCCAATGCCCATTGCTGAATACAACTTTGGAGCATCACAAATTTAACAGCAGAGCAGGGAGATGGCCAAGTGGTGCCTTGCTGCTCTGCCATGTGTGTGCCCTGCCATGCCATCTGTTAGCACTACCTAGGGCTAATTTGTTTAATTTTTAGGCCATCTAATGGTATGACTGTATTAAGTCTGAGTAAAGTAGGTCCCTTGATTTTTTTTTTTTTTTTTTTCCCAGTACAGGTCAACTTATTTTTGCTGTTCTAAAACAAGTTTAAAGCCAAGAACTGACCTCTAGATTCCTGGGAATCACAAAGTTGAATTTGGGCTCACTAATCTATTGTGAGGATAACAGGATTTTCTGTATTTCCTGCAAAGAATGCAAAAGTTGAGGTACAAAAGTTATGGGATTAGCTTAGGGGCATCCAGAGAACTAGTACTGGAACTGTGAATCCTTTTTGAATTGTGATCGGTCCTTTAACACATGGATCCCTTTAAGGGAAACATCATCTGTATTAAAAATGACCTGCACACACTTGACAGATGCTCAGGGTAAATGCACTGACACGGAGTAGGATGGCCATACTCTTACCTTCAATTCAGGAGATCATTCCCTCTTCTGTTATTTTTTTTTCCCCTCTCTTATCCTATATTCCATCTTCTCATCTCTTTATGGTTTTGTCTTTCAACACCTGTCTTAAGCCTTCTCTTCATCTTTGGCTTCCTTCTCCTCTTCCTCTACTTATGTTCTCCTTTAATGAAGATGTGTCACCCAGGGGCTATGAGCAGTGGATGCACTGGCTCACTTTGAAAACATCTACTTTCTCTCATTTTTCCACCCTCTCCTCCTGTTTTGGCCACAGCAGCATGAACAGAAGTCTGAACTTTGATCAGAGGGGTAGCACTTAGGGCTTAGGCTGCCATGTGTATTCATGGGGTAAAGCTGGGGAAGCAGGCTACAGAGGGACAGAAATTCCAAGTCCCAATGAAGAGAAACAGCTGCTGTAGGTTGGAATACTCGGAAGGAAACTGAGTCCCATATAGTCTAGACATTTTACACAATCTTATAAAACAAAGCAATTATAGAGCTGGAAGGAGCAGTTAAATGCTAATGCTGGTGCCAGCTATTCTGTGATAAGATAGCAGTTGATCCCTAACCCCCAGTTCTGGAATATGGCACTTGATATTTCCCCTCAAGACCCACAAAAACTTGGAGAAGCTTCTGGGAAAATTGCCTATCTTCTTTCTACCCTTTCTTGCCTTTTCATTTTTCACAGCAAGCTTTGTTTATATATCTTTTTCTCAGGCAGGGTTTGTTTCACAGCAGTTTGGCCAGGCTCAGTCAGAGCAGTAAATAGCTGTTTTCCAATAGGTTCCTTGTAGTCCAGCTGCAGTTTGTTGCATTTACTCTGTTTCACTATGTTGTCCATTTATCTCCTGTGCTGTGTAGTAGCCATTGTGGAGATGCCTCTGGTTTGGCATTCTTTCAGGATATGTTACTTCTTGAGCCCAGTGCTTGGCATTTCCCTGACAACCTGTGCTTGGCATTAAGCCCACCCAGCACCGTGGGGTGCTTTGCAGAAGCAGCATTTCCCTCAAAGCCACAGTTATGCATCCATAGTGAACCAAGCTGTCCAGAGGTGACCCAGAGTGAGGACAGGCTGAGATGGCAGCTGGCCTGATTTTCTCAAGAAATGGTGAGGAGCTCTTCCATGCTGTCCAGTCTCTGCTTTGCATTGCCTTTTAGGAGCTCCTCTAGGCTCTACACTTCCAGCCCCTGCCTTGCCATAGTTTATTCCAGGGGCATTTCCCAGCCCTCTGTCACCAGGCTGGTCCCCTTCCTGGCAGGGTGCTCTAGCAGCCCCAAAGCAGAGCAAACCCTTTACTCTAAGAGGCCACCAAAATAAGCAGAGCTGTTCTGCTTCAGGCAGACCGTTTGGGAAACCAGGGAAGAGACACTGGGATTGCCAACTACTCTGAGATGTTGTGTTTTATAACAGCAAAAAATAACAACACTCACCTCTGCTCCTGCTCCACCCTTGCCCCCTGGGGACTCCTCATCCTGCCCTTTCTCTGCCCAATATGCAAGAGTGGAGCAGTAGCCAGTCCTGCTCTTTCCTCTCTCAATCCCTTTCTAGCAGGAAAGAGAAAAAAGAGATTTGTGTGGGCAAAAAGGTTGGAGGAGGAGACTTTATGGTTACAAGTGGGTTGGAAGCAGATGGTCAGGGGTCTCAGGTTAAACTAAAAAAAAGTGCTGTGTCCCAGAGGATGTGGGATAAGGGGAGAGGGCAGAGAGGAAGAGCAGAGTGTATACAAATCAAGGGATTTCCCAAAACTTTTTTCTTCTCTCGACCCCTTCTTTCACCATATCCAAAGGGCTTTTATCTCATTCCCAGCCCTCTTCACCCCTCTGGCATCACCCCACTGGCTTCTCATTCCCCAACCTCAAACTTTCTCAGTTGCTGCTCAAAATGTATATTGTACCTACAAAGCCAAAAAGCTTTGAAGAAGCTCTGTCCTGTTGTATATCCCAACATTACTCATCCTGTTTTGTGCTACATATCAGTGGTTCATCACAGAGATGGGATTTTTAGAGAGTTGTGGTCATGGACTTGCTTCCTCTACTAAATGCTGAGCTGTGTGTAAGGTCTCTGGTGTGGAAAGCAAGGTCACTAGCAAACTGCAGTTCAGAAAAGACAGTTTATTTAAACTTGTGCCTGGCAAATGCCTAAGGTTGTAATGCTAGGTAAGCAAGACAGATCCAAATCAAAAAGCTTCCTTCACCTGCTTTAAGACTTGAGAAAGTGCTTCCTGCATTGCAGACAAAATGCAGACATTGATGAAGAAACAATTATCAAGATTTTGGAAAAATATCCACAATCCTACGTTGCAGCATGATCCTCTGGTTTTTTTCACCACCTGGTCCAGTTTTGCATCAGAAAATGTAATGTCTGTTATTCTGGGTTAGAATAGCCTTTTGGCATCTCTTGATGTTGGCAACACTCTGTCCTTCCTGTGCAGTGCTGCTTTTTGACTGTCTTATGAACCTTTTGGGTCTACTGTCAATAGAATGTTCAAGCTTGCCTGTGATAGTTCAAAGCAGTTCTGACAAGATGAGAGACACAACTTCTGATCTTCTTGAAGGACACTGGTGCATGTCCAGAGTTCAGCCTGTGATCCTGACATCAAGTACGTGCAGCTGTAGGTTATAACTGATTTATACAACTGAAGATGCAGGATCTTTAAAAAATACTGGTTTCTCTCCTTCAAATGCTGATATTAGAAAGTAAGAAAGTAAGCAAACAGCCTTCTTCACACAGCTGAGCCCACACATCATAACCACAACTGCCTAATGCCCCAAACTTTTTAACAGTCTGATTGCAATCCCATTCAACTAAGGACTTTTAGAGTTTCCCTGGCTTTAGACTTAGGATAAATAACCTTTCACACTTCCTCAAGTCATTATAGTGTCTTCCAGAAAGCAACCAGACTTCACACATAAGAAATAAGCAGGAAAATACCTTGTAAAATGTCAAAGTGCTTTAAAAAAAAGACATAGTTGATAAAACAGTAAAAACAGAGCTCAAAGCTGAGGTGGTTGTCCTTTACATGTTGTCTTCAGGGTTCTGAGCTGTGATGGAAGGTCATTTTTTCCCCTTAATGTATTTATTCCATGGCAGAATGCAGTTTATGAACTCCTGACCTGTTTATTTCCTGGGGTTTGAATTGAACCAGATCATACTTGTTCTCCCATTTCACTCACACCCTCGATTATGGTTTTTTTTTTTCTTTTGATGGAAGTCACTCTTCCTTCCTACCTGTGAAGAAAATTATGGAAATGAATCATTAGTTTCCACCTAAGTCCAAAGGCAACCATGCAACCACAGCTTGTGGGCATGGCAGGAGGTGTCTTGGTGATGTGCAGATCTCATGGTTGGTTGCTAAGATTTCATTGGCAGCACCATGAGTCTCTACACTGCTGGTCAGGGGTGAACATACAGATGCTTTCTTGTCATTCTTTTCTTTTCCACTGTAGAGTGGAAGCTCTTTGTTTCAACTGACATATCATGATCACCTGGCACCCCAGGGAGGGATTTTCCTACACATAGGCCAGCTTTAAATCATCCTTAATTTTGGTCCTGTTTCTGAAACTGTACCATGTGATGCCTGACAAAACAAGGATGAAAGCAGTTGTAAGAGCTGTAAAATTTGTGAGTGGTGCTTTGCCTTGTTGTGTCGAGTACATTAGTAACTAGTTCTAAGTTAGATTAGTATTGTACTTTGTGACTGATGGCTGAGAAAATATCACTGCTTCTTTGTCCCAAGGTGTTATCCATGTTTTATGTATGAATAAGTACTTTGTTGTCATTTAGCAGTGTTAACCATGGCTTAAGTCAAAGTGTGTTTGTTGTATGATTTTTGCAAGCCTTTGAATATTTTATAAAGCATTTAATTTCATTTGTACACAAATAAAAAGGGAGTGATGCTTGAAAAAAAATGATCGGTTTAAGAATTGAGTCTTTCAGTCTAGACTAGTAATTTCTGTAAGGGACTTTGCACCTGTAATGGCATTGAAATTGTCACAAGAAAACCTTTTAGTGAAAGTGTATTTTATGAAAATCCATTAGCTCAGTATCTTCGCCTTGGTCAAAAGAAGGGATTTGTTAGTGATAATAGCTCTCAAAAGTGCATATGCCTTTTTTACATCAGGTTCTGTTTTAGGGAATTAGGTTTTCAGACACTGGCAATTTGCTGAACATTTTGATCTTCGTCTTTGTAAAGTGCCTGTTACACTAGCAGATGTCAAAATCTGTAGATTCTATTTATTGCCCTTTACAAAGCACTTATTACTATGATATTTGGAGACTGTACATGGAGTAAAAAACATCAGGGAAGCTTTCTTGAAGGGATTGGTGTCACTTGTTATGCCAGCATCTTACAATGTAAAGTGCTGTATAACTGTGGGAAATGGACAGAGGTAATAAAAAAAAATCTTTGCAGGAAAATGTAAAACATAGCTACTTAAAACTGAGCAACACATGGTTGTAACCACACCAGATATTGCTGGGGCAATACTCATGCTGTGACTTGTAGCTGCACCCTATGAGACAATTGGGCAATCACCAATCAGATGGATTCAACAAGAAGTGCCAGATTCTGCACACTCCTGAAGCAAAAGTGCTTCCCTCTGATGGCTGGCCCATGCAAAGGCTTTATGGGCAGGCAGCAACTTTACAGTAACTAAAGGTGCTCCTTCTGCCCATGCCATGGCATCCTGCAGCTTATTTAGGAGAAAAATTCCTAAAAACAAAAATCTGAAATACACCCTCCTTCCCCTCAACCCCCAAACCACCTTCATAAGCAGATGCCTTGGTAAGCCAATTAAGCAAGTTTAATTGTGTCATATGTTAGTGAAAACTCCTGTAAGCATTACTTTATGAATTACAGGGGTTTTTCTTTTTTCCCCCACAGAAATATTGAGGAAAACTGAATTTCAAAATGAAAATTTCCTTTTAAAACTTTACATCTATTTTTGGGATTATTCTAAGGATTGTTGTTAAAAGTTATCAGTAAAATGAAAAGTTAGCTTCCTCTAGTTTTAACTAATAACTGCCTTCTGTGTACCTTTGTGAGTTTTTAACACAAGGAGTGTCACATGTTAACCCTTGATAAACCTGAATCCAGTGCTTGAAGTTCCTTCCAACTTAATATTCCTGAAATGAAAATTATCTTGGCATTGATGATATCTGGATGGGTGGTTAAGACACTGAAAATTAGATTGACTCTTATCTCACCAAACTTTGTTTTATTCCCATAGTAGAACCATAGTCTAGTCTGCTGTCAAAATACCAGCAGTGATATAATCCCAGTGCAGTAGAAGGGTCCCCTGAAATAATGTCTGCTTGAAATTGTTCCTTCCATCCTGCTCTCTGGGTCATGAGCAGGTGGATGCTTGGACCCCACAGTCCTGGGTAGAACTGACTGTGATGATTAAGTGGACCTTCATTCTGTGTTAAGGCTGATGCTAATTCCTCTTCCCCATTAAGAAACTGCTACCAAAGAGCAAACTTATTTCCTTGTGTTTTGACAGAAGATGAACAATTGCATTTGCAGAAGCAATTTGGGAGAGTGTCAAAGCTGTCAGCACAACCAGAGGTGTCTTGCACTGTGTGTGTTCATGTACAGAAGCTTTGTATTTTGTAGGTGTCAGCTTTTTCCTTGCCAAGCATGTCCATGTGATCTGGTATTTGTGAAAGGATGGACATGAATAGGACTGCAAGTTACTGGCCAGACTCCCTTTTTTTGTGGGCTTGTTTTGTTTTATTTTGGGTTTTTTTTGCTAGCTTTAGAGGTGAGAGGATTCTCAGTGGCTGACAGATTTATCTTCAGGGAGAATGGCTGGGGGCTAGAGTCTGATCCCTTGTTGTCTTGTGCCATCATCTGTGGTCCTGTACATCACTGCAAAAGGGGACTTCACACTTTGATCTGGTGGCATTCTGCAGAGCCCAGTGAATGGCTCCACATGGTCCTGTTTGTTTTTTGGTTGTTTTGTTTTGTTTTTTTTTTTAAACGTACAGCACCATGCAAGAGCAGTTTAAGAAATAACTTCTCCAGGATTGTTGGGGCCATTGGTTCAGCCTAATCTCCCTTTTGGTGCAGGACATGTTTGCCAGGAGGTCAGAGGTGATGCTGTCCCTCTCCTTGCTGCAGAGGTGACAGTGGAGCTGTTTGAGTCACTCACTCATCCTGTGTAAGTTCTCAGCAAGTGGCTGTGCTTGTTCTGAGGTGTGTGCCACTGGAGCTGGCATACTTGTGTCAGCAGACAGGCCTGGGGGATGTACAGTAGTTTCACGAATACAAGCCGCACGGATTATAAGCCGCACCCCCGGTGCCTCGACAATGTTGCTGTCTTTGTCAATAGATAAGCCGCACCCCGAATATTAGCCGCACTTTCGTTCGTCGCGAGAATCCGTGCGCAGCTTTCACAAATTGGCCAATTAGTAACAGGATCGCGGCATAGCGGGCTTTACTGGCTCGGGGCGGGGCCAGGAAGGCTCGGCCCGCTCATGGTTGCCGACGGGGCCGGGTGGCCCAGCTCAGCGCCACGGCTCGGCGGGGCTGGCTGGGTGGTGCTGCCGCCGCCGCCGGGCTCGCTGGCCCCCCTCTCCCGTCAGCACCGCCCCGCTGCCGCGTTCGCTCGCCCGGCTGGCAGGGCTGCCACCGCCGGGCTCACCGCCCACCCCGCTGCCGCTTTCGCTCGCCCCGCTGCCGCTTTCGCTCGCCCCGCGCCGCGCCTCGCGAGCGCCGCGCCCGCCCCGCGCCGCGCCCGCCCCGCCCCGCGCTGCTTTCGCGACCGGCGCTTTCGCTCGGCGAGCGGCGGCGCTTTCGCTCGCCGAGCGGCGCTTTCGCGAGCGGCGGCGCTTTCGCGAGCGGCGGCGCTTTCGCTCGCCGAGCGCCGCTTTCGCGAGCACCGCTTTCGCTCGCCCCGCCGGCAGGGCTGCCGCCGCCGCCACCAGGCTCGCCGGCCGCCCCCTCCCGTCTGCACCGCCGCCGCGTTTCCTCGCCCTGGCCGGCACTGCAGGCCCCCGCACCGCCGGGCTCCCCCACGCTGCTGGCACCGATTATGCTGGGCTTCCCCCACTGCCAGGCAGCCCCACCCGCCGGCCTTCCTGCTTCTGCCATGCTCCCCTGCACTGCTAGCCCCAGTTCTCCCGGGCTCCCCCGCCATGCTGGCTCAGGCTCTGCCGCCCTCCCTGCCCCGCCCTGCTGGCTCAGGCTCTGCCGCCCGCCCCCCACACTGCTGGCCCCGCCTCTGCCAGGCTTTCCCACCTCTGCCGGGGCCGGCCGGGCTCCAGCTTGGCTTGGGGCTGCCGCGGGCTCTCACTTCCGTGTTGGCAGCTTTTAGAATTTTGTTAATGTATTAGCCGCCCCGGAATATTGGCCGCACTTGCGGGTTTCCACCAAAATTTTGGTCAAATTGGTGCGGCTTGTATTCGTGAAATTACTGTAATTGGTTTGGGCTAAACACACAGAGGGTGAGGGATGAGGTCCTGTTTTTTCATGGCTCTGTGAGTCAGGCGTCTTGGATTCCACTCCTAATCCTGCAGTTGTCCTCTGTGACCACAACCTGCTCGTACAACATCTTCATGCCTCAGCTGTCCTGCGGATAAGAAGGGACTGCAGCTTTTTGCTGTATTGTGGTGATGATAATAAAAGTCAAAATTCTTTGGCAATCCCAAGCTGAAAACACTTATGTAAAAATAAAATGTGGGGTTTTTTCTTGTTTTTCAACAAAACATAAGTTTTTAATTGTGCATTGTTTGAGCAATCAGTTTCTTTCAGGAATACAGATCAAGATCATAGCTTTTCACATCACTTGAAAGAGGCAGTTGGTAGCAGTGTAACAGCACATACTGTAAAAAATTCAAGCACAGTCATTGCCACAGAAAATACTTCAGTTTTTGCCCTTTTATCTTTCCTTTTCAATTCTGAGTTTCTTCCTGGCATACCCTGCAGATAATATCCCTGCCTGAAGACATACCCCCCCCCTTCCCAATACCCAAATTTTCATTTTCTCACATCAGTGGCTGTATATTAAAGAGTGGGTGGTAGAGGAAAGGATATTATTTGACAGCTAATATTGTAAATTCTGTCTAATATGGTTTGTATATGGAAACAGTAATAGCTACTGCTGCTGTGGTTTTGTTGCTGCAGGGAAAATGCAATAAATAGGACTTGGAGAGGAAGATCTGGCCATGAAGAAAGGCCTTGGGATTTCATTTGTTCTTCCTGTGCAACCACTGAATCTCCCTTCTCATGCTACTGAAATAAAACATAGGTCTAAACAGATCCTGGCATGTCATGGATGTACCACACAAAGAGAATGCACATGGATACTTGCTCCCATTCAAATTCATCTGCACAATCCTTTGTGGAAAACACTGCCATGGTGCTTTATAATACCTTCCATTTCAAGTTCTCAAAGCACTCTCCAAAGACATTAGATTGCTTATCTTTATTCTTCCCTGTGGCAAGTTAGCATTATTGTTCTCCTTTAACAGGTGCAGGAGATGGGATGTCCCATAACCCATAACAGAAAATCACATTTCTGCCCTTGTTTGCTTCGTCCATCAGGCTGTACTTCTGCCTTGCAACCTTAGCGGTGTGTGCCACAGCACATCATTTATTGGTTCCCTTGCTCACAGCTCCATGTTTTCCTTCTTTGCTCTTTGCTTTCATCAAGGAACTCAAGCATGTCAAAGACTGCAGAGTACTTATGAAGGAACAGGACTGTCAAGGAGTAAGATGCAGCTTCTTGGCCTATGGAAATAAAGGAATGCATTTTTGGCCTACCCTGGAAGTAAGAGAAGGAAATAAGATGGTGCTCTTGCTCTCCTTCCTTTGCACATGTAAGCTATGTTCAAGATCCTTGGAGGAAGCTGCTCCCTGGCTTCCAAAGCTGCTTGAATACATGGTGTGGTAACAGAACATAAATCCTGTATTTTATTATAACACCCTTTCCAGAATCACTAAGGAATATTTGATTAGCCAGAAAGTCGTATGACATAGCCAGAGATGTCACGAGTGTGTTTATGAACGGTTGGTTTGCTTTCCTCTGCCTGTCTGTTGCTGCATGTCTGAAGGTATGCAGAGAGAGGGCAGTGAGTTATCTCAGCTGGTTCAGAGCTCCTTGTACTTATCATGTGTCTCATTTTCCACAGGGATGCTGCTTTTTTTGTGCAGTGCAAAGGTGCTTTTCAGTGAAGCATTTTTTAAGGTGCGGCAAAGGGTTGTTCCTTAAGCCTTAAAACTGTTCTGGTTCAGGCAGGACTTAACAGGTATTTCTCTTAACTAAGTTGGCTTGTTACTGCTGGACTGAACTGCAGTATTTGCACATATAAGATCAGTTCACATCTAGATTCTCTAGTTTTCTCCTCAATTCTGGATGTTCCCTGTCTGTTTAGTCTTTCCATAGTCTCTTACCATGACCAGTGCCATATCCTCAGCTGTGAATCTCTGCATAATGAGAAGTGCAATATCTCTGACTGCCCTCTCTACTTCCTTGAATCCAGTCATTGTGGAAATCTCACAGTGATCAAATGTGTTTGTTATAGTAAATAAATCTTTCAGTACCTCTGATCTCTCTGAGGTTTTCCTGATGACCACTTCTATTAGCTGCAAGATGATATGCTGCTCCTTCTGTGGGTACCTGAAGTGTGGCCCTCCAGGACTTTTTAGAATTGTCAGTAGAATAAAATAAATAGAAGTTGTGCCATAACCTAATTTCCACCTAAGATAATTAAACCAAATTTTATTTCTCTGACTACAGTGAAACAGAATGCAGTGAGACTTTTCAAAGCATCTTCAGAAGCCCTAAAGGTTTTTGTTTTTTTTCTGATGATCTCTGTCCAAGGAGGCCCATTTGCTCCCTTCCTTCACTCAGGATTTCTCTTGTGAGGACTTCTGCTGCTTTCTCTCTGCAGTGCACCATCTGGACACTGGCTCCTCTCCTGACTTCCAACATTTGAACCTGGGAAATCCTTCACTAGAGGCAGCTGTGATCTGACCAGTCCCCAGCTCTTGCTGATGGGGTCACTTCTGTTGGTTTTTAAAATTTTACTCTCTGGAAAGGGTTGACTGATTTCACTGGCAAGTCTGAAAGATCACAACCATTGTTTTTAGTGTTGTGGCTGATCATATTCACATGGCATCCTGTCCATCCCTGGATTGTTTTCTCCTTCCCATGGCTGGATTGAAGAGTATCTAATTCAACCTGGTGATGCTGGGTACACCTGTGTAAGGCTCTACAGCAATTTTTTGTCCGTCCTAGTGTGTCACTTCTCTCAGTGTGTGACTGGTTGCAGAAGGGTTAACTAGATGCAGGCTTAGTCTGTTCATACATGAGATTCAGAGGCCCAGATGGTGTGCTTAATTACTCTGGCCAGCTCTGGCACCATCCCACTCCTGAGGGAATTAAATGAGGAATAGTGTGTCAGAAGACTGTTCCTTTCCTTTCTCCCCAGAGCACTTTAGTGTTACAAGCTCCACAACACATTAGGCCTAGCTCAAACATCCTTAAGACAAAGTGGCTTTGGGGTGCTGACTGGCCCTTAGGCTCCCAGCTGGGCTTTTACACACTCTGTGTGCCATCAGGGCTGCTCTGGGAGTGCTTCATTATGAGTGAGTCCAGAACACCATTTTCTTTGCAGGAGCAGTCCAGTTCCAATCCATGAGCATGGCTGTAATGCTCACAGCTCATAGAGCCTCAAATGCATGATCTACAAGATTTATTTTAAATTGTGTCTCCCTATCCCTGGGTATCACATGCATGGAAACGCACCATTTTGGTGGCTTTCTTGGCAACACACCTGTGTTTGGCCAGAACTTAGAGTGCTGATCCCCATTTGCTGTCAGGAGGGAAAAAAATCCTATTTTCAGACTGAGCTTGGGAAGCATTCTGCAATTGGCAAAGATTTGTCATACTTGCTTTCTGGTCTGAGATAAAGCTTTTTCATTTTTTTCTTTTCTTTCCTATCCTGTCCTTTCAAATAAAAACAAAGTTAGTTATTTATTCCTGAGAAAAGTAACAGAGGAGGGTGTGTCTTTTAGGTGGTGATGGTTTTTCAGAGGTAATGGCAGACATTTGAAAGTTGTGATTTAAGGCAGTAATGCTCCTTGCTGGAGAATGACGTGTGGCCTTTTTCCAAAGGAAATTGGGTTTGATTTTACCACACTATTAGCGCTGAAAATCACATACTGAACCTGTACTGTGGAGTGTTTTTCCTGGGCTTAAGTGTGCATCTCAGAAATGAGGCACTGTACGTGAGTGAATTAACTTCACTCTGCAGTCAACTGGGTGGGCCTCCAAAGAGCTTTAAAAGCACAGGCTGTTTGTCATGTGGCTTGAAAAACTTAAGGTAAGAAAAGTGTGTCCCATAGTGCCTGCTATTCCACCAGTCAAAATGCCCATGTTGCCTGGGGAAATGCACTCAGCTCCAGAAACCAAGAGGGCATGAATCCTATTTCCAGGTCTACTTCACAGCTCCTATTTAGGTGCTGAGCAAGCTGGAGTTTGAGAGATGCAGTTTGCTATGGAAATAATTGCCCCTGGGGTACAGCATAGGGCCTTCATCCAACAGCGACTAATTTTTAGTTGACCACTTTAAGAGGTTTTGAAAATCCCATGCTGAATGTGTAGAGCAGAGATTTTAATAGGAGAATTAACACAGCCCCTGAGGATGTCTGTTCCCCACAACAGTGCCTCAGGTGAGGTCAGATACAAACTCAAGTCCTCAATCTCACCAGAAACTGCCCCTCACTTCTCAAACAAAATTTGGTGAGAACACTCTTCTGGTGTTTAGCCAACTAGTTTCTCTATTTTTGGATGCTTTATTTCCCTGTGACTTTGAGAGTATCTGTTTTGATATTCTGCATCTTTCTCATAAAGAGACCAGACATAGACACTGTAAAAAAGTAAATGGAGAAACCCATATTGCATTTGAGTGTGAATGCCAGTGTTCTCTTGAGCTCTGGATGCACTCATCTCTTTGATCCATGCCTGCCCTGGGAGTCCCCTGGTTTATTACAGGGACATGAGAGAGGGGATGCTTTTCAATGGGATGGCACAATTGCAGAGCCTTGGGTGTCAGTGGAGAAGGGGACATGTGTCACTTCAGGCACAGGTTCCTGACTTTGTCCTCTGCAGGCTGGTCAGCTGGATGCAGCTGCACCCTGAGTGGGACAGGCTGTGAGGGGTGTGCAGAGCCAGCAGCCTCCTTCCCTGTCACACAGAGCCTGGGAGCCTTTTGCAGCCAGCCCTGGAAGGCTGTAATCATGAGAGGGATAATGGCTTGTTTCGGGTTAATAGATCCTGACAGCCTAATTTCCCCTGGTGAAAATAAAAGGGAATAAATCTTACAAATACTGTAAAATCAATATCTAGCAGTGAAGGGGATGACAACAAGACCCTATATCCACAGCACATTTTTTTGGTGAATTGTTCATTTCACTTTCATGTGGATGGGTTCCCTGTGGCTTTGCTAGAGCCATGTAATCCTCCATTCTCCTTTCTGTCATGCCTATCTCTTCAGTGCTCGTGTTTTACTTGCCTTTAAGTAAGGAATCTTAAGCCTTGAGCTTCTTGGAGGGGAGTGCTGCTTTGCTGGGGGAAGATCCACAGTGCTGTCACATCTTGGAGGCTGTTCTTCCCTCTTCTCATTGGCATGTGCAGCCAACATGGTTATAGGTCTTTATCTGTAAATAGTTAACCACATCCTGAGCCTCCAAAATAACCCAGCCATGGGAGCCTTTGCTCACTGCACCTTGGCTGTGCTCTCCAGAAGACCACAACCTCTGCTATGTTATTGACCTGAAATATTGACAGAGTTACCATTGGATTTTGTTTGCATTCCCAAGGTCAGGGTTTAGGATTTGTGTACTGAGCAGCCTGAAGCTTCTCCAGATAAATCTGCAAATCCACTGAGGATAGTCTGCAATGATTTGGGATTGGCAGCATTACAAAAATAGAAGATCATGAAATGGGAAGCAGTGAAACAGAGCTGCTGGATCCTTGCTGGTACACACTTCACAGGGAAAGGCACAAATGTCTCTCTGCACAGAGTAAGCTTGGGAAGGACCTCAAGCTCCAACCTTGAGGTACTCCTGACTCCTAGGGCTGGCAGGGACAAGGACTGAGCAGTCCTCCCATAGCAATCTTGAGGAATAAAGCTCGGGGTAGAGTGTTTTCTTGCTATTTGATTCCTTGTGAATGAAGATAAGTGGGATGAATGGTCTCTGTTCTGTGCTCTTATGGACCCTACTTTAAAGGCAAGGTGAAGGAACTACATGTTTCCCAATTTTCAAATACTAAAGATTATTTAGGTTGGTAAAAACTGTGGAAAAAAGTTACTGTCCTCTCAGAGATAAGAATCACATAACAAGGATTTAAGAAAAGCCTGTGGGAGTGGTTAATCCAGCCTCTCAATTATAGGGCTTTGGCTCTTTCCTGTTGAAGTATTTACTCTTGAGTTTTGCTTAAATTTATGTCCTTCCTTAAAAGTAAATAAAATTCTCACTTTTTGCCTTCTGGATACAGACATTTTTGAGCAAAGCCAGGTGCGCTCTTTCCCTCAGCCTGTTCCAGTTTCCCCCTTCCTCACTGCTGAAGGATACTCAGAGGCAATCAGCTTCTCTTATGTCAGAGCACTGTCCAGGCGAGGGCACTGCCTTGATCTCAAGCTCCTGCCTCTGAAACAGGCTTCCTCTGAGATGTTGAACTTGTTATCTCTTAACTCCAGGATTTCTTCTGTCAGGTGGCTCTTCTGTTTCCCTTTTCTGTCTCTTCATCATGTAGTTTTTAGCCTGTTCAGGCTCACTGTCATCACTCTCTATGCATGGTGATTCAGTGATATCTTCTACTTTGCTGGCATTTGTTATTACATGGAGAACAAAAGTAGGGGTGGGAGAAGCCTTGTGAGGGTTTTTCCACTGACAATTGATGGTTCCCTTTGAGATTTTCTTCCCTTCCACCTGTTCTGTGTTCTGTTATCCCTTCTCTTCCCCTGTGTATTTGCCATTTATAGTGCTGATGCCTTGGTGCTATGTGTTTTCCTCTCTTGTTAACCATCCAGGGGCTGTGGGGCCACTTTGTATAAAGTAACTTAAAATGAAGTGTATTTTTAAGAGGCAGAGGTATCACTTCTGGTGTTGCATCATCCACACAGAGACTAAAATTGCTTTCAGAAAGGGCTGGTCATATGCTGCTTGCTGGGGGCTCTTCCTCCCCTCAGAACAAGGGGAATTAATGACTTAATTGATCACATTAATGAATTTATGCATGGAAGTCTAGTATAAATTGTACTGGTGATTATGTTTCCTCATAGCACTTTTTGGTGCAAAAAACTGAAGGAATGGATGTATTAGAGTTCTACTTCTCAATTGTGAAAGGTAAACAAAAATCAATATGCTGTAGGCAGTCTTTGTTTACAGACAAAAGTCAGATATCAGGTTGGGCAGAGAATCCCCTAGTGACTCCTAGTCATAGTACATATTTTCCTCTGTTGGAATAACTGAAGAAATAATCATAATATTTAACAATAATGATAATAGGTGATTCACAAGTAGGTTTTTTCAGTCAAAGATTACAGCACTCTCTTCTTACTGATATATGTGTTAAAAGATGCATAAGCCCATGAGAGTAAAATACTTTTCAAGTGTCCTTCAGCAAATAATCAGTGCCTGCCCTTGGAAATGGGATCACTAGTGATGTACTTAAGTGGTTTCAGAGATGGTTTTGTATGGGAAGGATCTAGTGGGTGAGAAAATGAATCTGTAGTCATGAGGGCACAGAAGCACCTGGTGTCCTTGGGAGAGCTGGAGCCTCTTTTTTCCAGACCATGGAAAATGAAAATGCTATCCTTGTGCTGAGGGATTTTTCACGTCAGTGGAAGTGGCAGAAGGGAAAATAGAGGTACATAATCGGAAGTGGACCTCTTGACTTTCCACATCTCTGTGAGATGTATGCAGGTGAACGCTGAATGTGCACTGCTGATGATAGTGTATGAGTTGTGTTCCAGGAATAAAGCCTCTCTGGATGTATCTGGCTTTAATTCATGGAGAGAGAGCTGAAGTAGGTGCTTTTGATAAAACTGACTTGTAGGACTGAACTTTCCTTTCTGCTTTGGGGTTCAGGAGGTGGCTGCTGAGCTGTAACTTGTATAAGGTATCACAAGGCATAACAGAGGTCATGACTGTGCTGCAAATGTGTGAGGAGCTGGGGCTGTGAAGGGACAGCTTAGGGGAAAATGGGATAGTGAGAGTCTCACACTTGCTCTCTGGAACTTGGCAGATGTGTGGAAGTAATTTGTCTTGAGTCACTCAGCAGGTCAGTGACAGAGCCAGAAATAGAATCCCGGTCTTCTGACTGCTAGAGCCACCATCATATCTCCAAAACCACATTGCCACTCTAAAGTTACTTCAAAAGTAAGCAAAGCACCAAGGGATCTTTCACATTTCTACCCAGACAGCTCCTTGACGTGGCCAGGCAGGTGCTCCTGAATCATGGCTGTATATTCAGTCTGTGGCAGGTCCATTTTGAATAAGAGTTAGAAATGAGTTTTTCATGTGGTGAGAATCTTTTGCTATGCCAGGCAGAGGCAGGACCGTGATGCTAGAGATAAAATCGGTTATCTCTTTACACTACAGCTTTCAAGGTGACCTTCATGTTAAAAAAACCCACCTTGAATGTAAATCAGGAAGCCTCATGTATTTGTTTATGATTTAGGAAATGCAGTTTAAATATGTGCTTTACAGACACCTAAGAGAGAACCTCTAGGAACCTTCTGCAGGTGTTGTGACTCATACATTCGTCAAGATAACGATGGAAAATCATGCAGACCTCACCGCTGTGGAGATCAAGCCTTGGGAGGATTTGTTAAGCAAGAACCTGAGCCTAAGTCCTCTGAATTCAATCCTCTGGTGTTTCAATCAGACCCCGTGTGCCTTTTTCCTGCTCCTCACCCCAGTGTTGTGTTCCAGCTGCAGCTGCCACCTGCATCTTGCTGTGGATGTCCAGCAATTTGTTCAGCTTGTGTGCTAATATTCCTCTTCTGAGAAGTCTGCCTTCATGGAATTTTTTTTCTCTGGCATGACACTTCTCTATACAGCATCTTCTCCTTTCAGGTTTCCCATACATTCTCAAGGAAACCTGGCTGCAGAGGTGAGGTGGTTGCAATTTGAAGGGTCTTGTAGCTTTGGCATATTGATGAGTGCTACAGTGGAAAATGGGCACCATGAACCTGCCCCTACAGGCAAAGCAATATAGAAAATGTTGGTTTTTTTCTTTCAGCAATGAATATTGTGCTCAGCAGCATTTTCACATCAGCTGTGGGGTGTTCAGTGCTGCCTGGTATCGACTGCACCCATTGCAAGGTAGCAGAGGTTGAGCAAAGCCTGCAGGTGCCCTCCTGCCATGCTGCATCATATCTGGGGCTGGTAGGGGTGGGCAAACCCTATCCAGTTCTGTGCTTCTCTGCTGCATCTGTGCATCCATGAAACCCTGGACATTCAAGGATTTTGGCTTGGGACGTCTTCTATGCTATTTCTAAATCCCCTCAGGACTTACATTTTGTATGTGTGCCATTCTATTACTATTTTATTTCCTAAAAGAAGGTAAATTTGGAGTTGGGGCTGCAATCAAAATAAAAACTATAAAGAAGTGTTCAAGTGCCAACAGAAGTTGAAACAATGCTTCTGGGATGGGACATCTGGTGTTGTCAGGCCTGTGCCACTCCTCTGAGTGGGATCTCATGTCTCATTCGTTTTTGTGGACTTGAAACCTTTTCTCTGTTTACATCTTAAATGAATATTTGTCTTGATTTGGCATTTATTGACTGTTTAATGTTTAAACACACTTAATTCCTGAAATGAAACCATTTTCATGTAAATAGGTGACTTCTAGTCTCAGCAAGGGCAGGCATCAGCAGTAAAAAGATAAAAAGCCCAAAGTAGGAACAGCATTGGTATAAAAACCACATGAAATTTCTAGCCTCTCACCCTGCAAACATGGGCTGTCCAGAGAACTCTTTTATGCAGAAGTTCCTCCTCAATCTGGTTAGAGTAATCCTGAGAAGGTTTAGAACAAAACAACAATAAGTGCACAAAAAAGGTCCTTAGAACTATTCTGCCTGTACTAAATTAGTTCTGTGTCATGTAAATTTACTTAGTGGGGCATGAAAGATTCTCAAATTCAGTGTGAGTACCAGAAAACTCCTCTATATAAATAAAGACATGGAAATAGCTTTCCATCAGGAAGCAGCTGTGAACTGTAGTGCCACAGTGTACCCTAATGCCTGGTCATCACCTTTGTTTTCCACTTATGCTTTCCAAAGTACTCAGAGAATTCAAGTGTTTGGTTGTTCATTTGGGAATCAGTACTTGCAGTTTGGCCACTTTCAGGCCTCTGGGGTGCAGACAAAAAGCTCAATATAAAAATAATAGGATATGGTCCCATTTATCTAAACAGTGGGAGTGGGAATTCTTCATAGCTGTTTGCAGTGAGAACTTTGTTGGTGTTCCAGCTGTGTGTCAGGGTAGGGCTTGAGCAGATGTTATTTCCTAACTTGTTTCTGCTTGGACAGTAAACCCAGGCAGAAGAGAGTGACAGGGCTGCAGTGGTTTCCCCACTTTAAGTGGACCCCAGGACTTAGAGGTGTGCTGCAGAATGCACCTTCCCTTCAGTGAAGATGAAGTCAGAGAGAACTAATTCAAATGTGGTTTTCTGCCTTTTTTTTTAATAGCTACTAGGAATTAGTATTAAAATTAATATTTTAGGAGCAACATGTGTCCTTGCTCAAATCCAGTGATGGGTATTTTCCATCTGGTGAATGCTTTCACTTGATGGAATCTATTGCTCCTCTTGGCTGTTTGGTGGAGCCTAACAAGCCCTATCCTGAGAGCTATTTATCTATGTACTGATGCTGGAAACACTGACAGTGAGACTGGAGAGTGTGTGCTCTGCATGCTGAGCCATGTGCTAAAACAGCACGCTGCAAAATATACATCCTGTCATCTGTGCAGGAACACAGTGAGCCTGCATAAAAGAAAGGATGGGGAAAAGCCCACAGGATGATAATCAATTGTTTAGCAGCCAACACTCAAGAAACTCTGTGGCTTATCTAAGAGCAGAGAGTGAGAAACTCTCCTTGCTCTGAGAGAAACCGTGGCTGTAATAATGGAAATGTTACTGGTGGTTAATGCTTCAGACTATTCAGAGCAACAAGGAGACTTCTATCAGTTTAGGAGTTCATATGACTAAATACAAACCTTAAAATAAAAAATCCTTAGAGGTTTTAGAGAAGTATAGATTATTAATTTGAAGCTAAATTTTAGAGATTCAAATCCCTGTGCATTTGGAAGGGTCTGAAACTTGAATTGAACCTTGTAGTTTTGAAGCATCTTACACATTTGTTGGGTTTTTTTCTGTTCCCCCTCCATTTTTCACTCCCTGTGACCCATCAGTGATCTCCAAAAGTCTAATCCAGTATCCAATGGAGGCAATATAAACTTCTAGTGATGTCAAATATCATGGGTTAATCTTGTTAATGACTGCTGTGGATTTTTTGTATTTTTGCATTGTCTGGGCATTATGAAAAACCTGTACTGTACCCTTGGTGTTTTGTATTAAATAGGGAATAGACCATCTGTGATGGTCTCTGTTGCATACATAGATTTTGTAAGCCTTAATATTGTTACAAGGAATAGAATTTTTATATTTTTAGCTTGTGCCATTTAAAATTCTTTGACTTAAAAAAAAATACTCATCTCTCTAGCTAAACTGCTCACTTTCCATAGGCTGTGTAGGTGATTTCAAATCCATTCCTCTGCTTAGATTTCTAGACTGTCCCTTCCTTTGACTCCTCTGGCACATAATCACTTCCAAGAGCCCTAGATCTGCAGGGCCAGTTCTGGTCCTCATAAAATATACCATGTAAGCCCATCCTTTCCCAAGTCTTCAGCTTCATGATTGCTCCAGCTGATGGCTTATTGCCCTGGGACATTTGAAATACTTAATGTGCTGTCTGAGGGCTTCCAAGTCAGTTATCCTTCAGCTCACACATCACCAGACACGTGACAAAATCAATAAAGTACTAAAAACATTTCTCTGCTTCAGCTTTTTCTTTCTGTTGGCATGCTCCTTGTGTTTGGGGCTCTCTTGTAAGACCAGGATCCTTCCTGTTTTTCTGTACATGACCTCTCTTCTATAGTGGAGTATCTGTGGCATCTTCTAAAAGGGTGATGAGTAAAATTTGCCTTTAAAACTTGCTGTCCTACTTGACAGTAACATCTT